>NW_027325385.1:0-1267232 GCF_036924035.1 Leuresthes tenuis
AAAGTTTGAACGTCCTACCAAAGTTTGTAAAAAGCAGTTAAGAAAAGTTTCGAATATCCAACCAAACATAATCAAAAGCGGGAGCAGAGCTGTTCGACTGCAAGTAGGTGTGAATGTCAGATCATAATTT
Organism: Leuresthes tenuis; assembly: GCF_036924035.1. Taxonomy (NCBI): domain Eukaryota; kingdom Metazoa; phylum Chordata; class Actinopteri; order Atheriniformes; family Atherinopsidae; genus Leuresthes; species Leuresthes tenuis. The sequence continues at coordinate 131 of NW_027325385.1, forward strand.
GCAAAAAGCTGATGAGAAAGGGTGAGAATGCCCGACTATACACCATCAAATGCGGGAGCGGAGTTGTTCGGCTGTGAGTAGGTGTGAATCTCCGAGCATATTTTGTAAAAAGGGGGTAAGAATAGATTCGAATGCCCGAACATACACTATCAAAAGAGGGAGCGGAGGTGTTCCGCTGTAAGAAGGTGTGAATGTCCGACCATAGTTGGTAAAAAACGGGTAAGAAAAGGTTAAAATACCCGACTGTACACAATCAATAGCGGGAGCGGATGTGTTTGGCTACAAGAATGTGTGACAGTCCGACCATGGTTTGTAAAAAACGGGTAAGAAAAGGTGCGAATGCCCGACAATGTATGATCAAAAGAGGGAGCGGAGGTTTTCGGCTACAAGAAGGTTTGAATGTCCGACCATAAAAAAAAAAAGAAGCGGGTAAGAAAAGGTTCAAATGCCTGACTATACACCATCAAAAGCGGGAGCGGAGGTGTTCCGCTGTAAGACGGTGTGAATGTCCGACCATAGTTGGTAAAAAGCGGGTAAGAAAAGGTTAAAATACCTGACTGTACACAATAAATAGCGGGAGCGGAGTTGTTCGGCTACAAGAAGGTGTGAAAGTTCAACCATGGTTTGTAAAAAGCTGCTAAGAAAAAGTTCGAATGCCCGAATATATACCATCAAAAGCGGGAGCAGAGCTGTTCGACTGCAAGTAGGTGTGAATGTCCAGCCATAATTACTCACAAACGGGTAAGAAAAGGTAGTATTGCCAGACCATACATGATCAAAACAGGGAGCTGAGGTGGTTCAGCTGCAAGGTGTGAATGTCTGACTATAGTTTGTAAAAAGCGGGTAAGACAAGGTGCGAATGCCCGACAATGTATGATCAAAAGAGGGTGTGGAGGTCTTCGGCTGCAAGGTCTGAATGTCCAACCATAATTTCTAAAAACCGGGTAAGAAAAGGCTCGAAAGCCCGACTATACACAATCAAAAGCGGGAGCGGGAGGTTTTCAGCTGCAAATCCTTCACTCAAACCAAGTGAAAACTGCTTTGTCCTTCATATTTATCAATGTCTAGATTTACTTCAACAAAGAACAACATTGTATTTTGCAGTAGTAGAAAGAGCAACACTTGAAGGAACAGGAATCCGAGAATAAGCTTATTTTCATACGTTCTGCATGATTTGGGATTTTATGTATAAAATGAATTCCTTTACTCAAACTATGTTAAAACTGCTTTGTCCTTCATATTTATCAATGTCTAGATTGACTTCAACAAAGAACAACAATGTATTTTGCAGTAGAAGAAATAGCAACACTGAAGGATCAGGAATCCGAAAACAAGCTTATTGTCATACGTTCTGCTTGATTTGGGATTTTGCTATAAAATTAATTCCTTCACTCAAACAAAGTGGAAACTGCTTTGTCCTTCATATTTATCAATGTCTAGATTTACTTCAACAAAGAACAACATTGTATTTTGCAGTAGTAGAACGAGCAGCACTTGAAGGAACAGGAATCCGAGAATAAGCTTATTTTCATACGTTCTGCATGATTTGGGATTTTATGTATAAAATGAATTCCTTTACTCAAACTATGTTAAAACTGCTTTGTCCTTCATATTTATCAATGTCTAGATTGACTTCAACAAAGAACAACATTGTATTTAGCAGTAGAAGAAATAGCAACACTGAAGGATCAGGAATCCGAAAACAAGCTTATTTTCATACTTTCTGCTTGATTTGGGATTTTGCTATAAAATTAATTCCTTCACTCAAACAAAGTGGAAACTGCTTTGTCCTTCATATTTATCAATGTCTATATCGATTTCAACAAAGAACAAGGCTGTATTTTGCAGTATAGGAAAGAGCAACACTGGAGGATCAGGAATCCGAGAATAAGCTTACTTTCATGAGTCCTGCACGATTTCGGATTTTCCTATAAAATGAATTGCTTTGCTCAAACCAAGTTAAAATTGCTTTGTCCTTCATAGTTATCCATGTCTAAAATGTATCAAGCATAAAGTTCCTCATATTACCCTGAATGAGAAAGAAGCATCCCTTTGGTTGAGCAATACGTTCCTTTTGCGGAGTTATGCATGATTTCGGATTTTGCTATAAAATTCATTCCTTCACACCTTTTTTTTTCACCGCATTTTATAGATTATGGTTGGAAATTTCAACCACTGTAATCCGAAGACCTCTCCTCCCGCTTTTGTTAATATATTTGAACTTTAGTTGGACATTCACCCCTTTTTGCAGCTAAACCACCTCCGCTCCCTGTTTTGATCATGTATGGTCTGGCAATACTACATTTTCTTACCCGTTTGTGAGAAATTATGGCTGGATATTCACACCTACTTGCAGCTGAACACAATCTCTCTCGCTTTTAATTATGTTTGGATATTCGAACCTTTTCTTTACTGCTTTTTGCCAACTTTGGTCGGACGTTCACACCTTCTTGCAGCCGAACACCTCCGCATCCGCTTTTGATGGTATATATTCTGGCATTCGAACCTTTTCTTACCAGCTTTTTACAAACGATGGTTGGACTTTCACACCTTCTTGTAGCCGAACAACTCCGCTCCCGTTATTGATTGTGTACAGTCGGGTATTTTAACCTTTTCTTACCCGCTTTTTACCAACTATGGTCGGACATTCACACCGTCTTACAGCGGAACATCTCCGCTCCCGCTTTTGATGGTGTATAGTCAGGCATTTGAACCTTTTCTTACCCGCTTTTTACAAACTATGGTCGGACATTCAAACCTTCTTGTAGCCGAAAACCTCTGCTCCCTCTTTTGATTATACATTGTCGGGCATTCGCACCTTATCTTACCCGCTTTTTACAAACTATAGTCAGACATTCACACCTTGGTGCTGAACCACCTCAGCTCCCTGTTTTGATCATGTATGGTCTGGCAATACTACCTTTTCTTACCCGTTTGTGAGTAATTATGGCTGGACATTCACACCTACTTGCAGTCGAACAGCTCTGCTCCCGCTTTTGATTATGTTTGGTTGGATATTCGAACCTTTTCTTAACTGCTTTTTACAAACTTTGGTCGGACGTTCACACCTTCTTGCAGCCGAACACCTCCGCTTCCGCTTTTGATGGTATATATTCGGGCATTCGAACCTTTTCTTACCAGCTTTTTACAAACCATGGTTGGACTTTCACACCTTCTTGTAGCCGAACAACTCCGCTCCCCCTATTGATTGTGTACAGTCGGGTATTTTAACCTTTTCTTACCCACTTTTTACCAACTATGGTCGGACATTCACACCTTCTTACAGCGGAACACCTCCGCTCCCTCTTTTGATGGTGTATGTTTGGGCATTCGAACCTTTTCTTACCCGCTTTTTACAAACTATGCTCGGACATTCAAACCTTCTTGTAGCCGAACACATCCACTCCTTCTTTTGATGATGTATGCTTGGGCATTCAAACCTACTTTTTGCCCGCTTTTCATTAATTTTGGGTGGACATTCACACCTTGTCACAGCCAAACACCTCCGCTCCCTGTTTTGATCATGTATGGTTGGACATTCGCACCTTGTCTCACCCGCTCTTTGCAAACTATGGTCGGCTGTTCACAGCTTCCTCTCCACCATACTTGTATGGAGGGATGTTCACACCCAGTTGCATCCGAAGACCTCCGCCCCCACTTTTGTTGATATTTAGCTGGTCATTCGCAGCTTACCCGCTTTTGGCAAACTATGGCCTTCTTGCAGCCAAACACCTCCGATCTCGCTTTTGATAATGTAAGGTTGGGCATTCAGACCTTGCTTCACCTGCTTTTCACCAAATATAGTCGGACATTCACACCTTCTTGCAGCCGAACACTTCCGCTCCACCTTTTAGTGTTCTATCACACCTTTTTTTCACCGAATTTTATAGATTATGGTTGGAAATTCTCAACCACTCTCATCCGAAGACCTCTCCTCCCGCTTTTGTTAATATATTTGAACTTTAGTCGGACATTCACACCTTCTTGCAGCTGAACCACCTCCGCTCCCTGTTTTGATCATGTATGGTCTGGCAATACTACCTTTTCTTACCCGTTTGTGAGTAATTATGGCTGGACATTCACACCTACTTGCAGCCGAACACCACCTCTCTCGCTTTTGATGATGTATGGACCGGCATTCTTACCTTTTCTGACACATTTTTCAGAAATTACGGTCGGAGATTCACACCTACTCACAGCCGAACAACTCCGCTCCCGCATTTGATGGTGTGCAGTCGGACATTCTCACCCTTTCTCATCAGCTTTTTGCAAATTATGATCTGACATTCACACCTACTTGCAGTCGAAAAGCTATGCTCCCGCTTTTGATTATGTTTGGTTGGATATTCAAACCTTTTCTTAACTGCTTTTTACAAACTTTGGTTGGTCGTTCACACCTTCTTGTAGCCGAACACATCCACTCCTGGTTTTGATGATGTATAGTTGGGCATTCGCACCTTTTCTTACCCATTTTTCAGTAATTATGGGTGTACATTCACACCTTCTTGCAGCCGAACACCTCCGCTCCCTCTTTTGATCATACATTTTCGGGCATTCGCACCTTTTCTTACCCGCTTTTTACAAACCATGGTCGGACTTTCACACCTTTTAGTAGCCGTACAACTCTGCACCCGCTACTGATTGTGTACAGTCGGGTATTTTAACCTTTTCTTACCCGTTTTTTACCAACTATGGTCGGACATTCACACCTTCTTACAGCGGAACACCTCCGCTCCCTCCTTTGATGGTGTATGTTCGGGCATTCGAACCTTTTCTTACCCGCTTTTTACAAACTATGGTCAGACGTTCAAACCTTCTTGTAGCCGAACATATCCACTCCTGCTTTTGATGATGTATGGTTGGGCATTCGAACCTACTTGTTGCCCGCTTTTCATTAATTATGGGTGGACATTCACACCTTGTCTCAGCCAAACACCTCCGCTCCCTGTTTTGATCATGTATGGTTTGACATTCGCACCTTTGCTTACCCTCTTTTTATACTGATTGCTCAAGATTAAGTTGTTCTTTCTCAAACTACAAAATTTTTTTAATTGTTGAAACTTGATTTGAAGTGGATAAATAAGGAAGACAAACAGTTTTAAGTCAGGCTGATAGCAATTAATTTTATAGCAAAATCTGTATTTCGTCATTTGTCGAGAGATGCTTATTGCTGAAGAAGTTCTTTCTCATTCTACAAAGTACAACGTTGTTTATCATTGAAACTTGATTAGACATGAATAAATATGAAGGACAAAGCAGTCTTAACTTGGTTTGAGTTAAGGAATTCGTTTTATAGGAGAATCCGAATTCGTGCATAACTCGTAAAATAGAGCTTATTTTCGGATTCCTGAAGAATGAGTCTGGTTCTTTCTCATAATACAAAGTTTGTTGTTTATTGTTGAAACTTCATCAGACCGTTAGATATAGTCGGACTCACCTCGACGCACGGCTTGGGATCTGGAACCAGTACTCTTGAGAGGGGTTGGACTCTCTTCCACTCTGGAGTTGCCCGTGGTGAGAGGCGCAGAGCAGGTGTGGGCATACTTATTGCCCCCCGGCTGTGTGCCAGTACATTGGGGTTTACCCCAGTGAACGAGAGGGTAGCCTCCCTCCGCCTTTGGGTGGGGGGACGAGTCCTGACTGTTGTTTGTGCCTATGCGCCAAACAGCAGTTCAGAGTACCTACCCTTTTTGGAGTCTCTGGGGGAGGCACTGGAGAATGCTCCTACCGGAGACTCCCTCATTCTGCTGGGGGACTTCAATGCTCACGTGGGCAATGAGAGTGAGACCTGGAGGGGTGTGATTGGGAGGAAATGTCCCCCCGATCTGAATCAGAGTGGTGTTATGTTGTTGGACTTCTGTGCCAGTCATAGACTGTCCATAACGAACACCATGTTCAGGCATAAGGGTGTCCATATGTGCACTTGGCACCAGGACACCCTTGGCCGCAGTTCGATGATCGACTTTGTGGTTGTATCATCGGACTTGCGGCCGTATGTCCTGGACACTCGGGTGAAGAGAGGGGCGGAGCTGTCAACTGATCACCACCTGGTGGTGAGTTGGCTCCGCTGGTGGGGGAGGATGCCGATCAGACCTGGCAGGCCCAAACGTATTGTGAGGGTCTGCTGGGAGCGTTTGTCAGAATCCCCCGTCAGAAGGAGCTTTAACTCCCACCTCCGGCAGAGCTTCAACCATATTTGAGGTGGGGGACATTGAGTCCGAATGGGCCATGTTCCGTGACTCCATTGCCGAGGCAGCTGGTCGGAGTTGTGGCCGTAAGGTGGTCGGTGCCTGTCGTGGCGGCAACCCTCGAACCTGCTGGTGGACACCAGTGGTGAGGGAAGCCATCAAGCTGAAGAAGGAGTCCTATCGGGCCTTTTTGGCCAGTGGGACCCTGGAAGAAGCTGATAGGTACCGACGGGCCAGACGGGCCACGGCTTCGGCAGTTGCTGAGGCAAAAACTCGGGCCTGGGAGGAGTTCGGTGAGACCATGGAGAACGATTTCCGGACGGCCTCGAAAAGATTCTGGTCCACCATCCGGCGTCTCAGGGGGGGGGAAGCGGCTCACAGTCAACACTGTTTACAGTGGGGACGGGGCTTTGCTGACCTCAACTAGGGATGTTGTGAGTCGGTGGGGGGAGTACTTCGAGGAACTCCTCAATCCTACCAACACGTGCTCGGAAGAGGCAGAGTCGGAGAGCTCGGAGACGGGGCCTCCCATTTCTGGGGCTGAGGTTGCCGAGGTGGTTAAAAAGCTCCTCGGTGGCAAGGCCCCGGGGGTGGATGAGGTCCGTCCTGAGTTTCTCAAGGCTCTGGATGTTGTAGGGCTGTCTTGGCTGACACGCCTCTGCAGTATCGCGTGGACATCGGGGACAGTGCCTCTGAACTGGCAGATTGGGGTGGTGGTCCCCCTCTTTAAAAAGGGGGACCGGAGGGTGTGTTCCAACTATAGGGGTATCACACTCCTCAGCCTCCCTGGTAAGGTCTATTCGGGGGTATTGGAGAGGAGGATCCGTCGGATAATCGAGCCTCGGATTCAGGAGATGCAGTGTGGCTTTCGTCATGGCCGTGGAACAGTGGACCAGCTCTATACCCTCGGCAGGATCCTGGAGGGTGCATGGGAGTTCGCCAACCAGTCTACATGTGTTTTGTGGACTTGGAGAAAGCGTTCGACCGTGTCCCTCGTGGAGTCCTGTGGGGGGTGCTCCGGGAATATGGAGTGCCGGACCCCTTGATAGGGGCCGTTCGGTCTCTGTATGACCGGTGCCAGAGTTTGGTCCGCATTGCTGGCAGTAAGTCGGATACGTTTCCGGTGAGAGTTGGACTCCGTCAGGGCTGCCCTTTGTCACCGATTCTGTCACAGAATTTCTAGGCGGAGCCAGGGCGTTGAGGGTGTCCCATTTGGCGACCTCAGAATCGGGTCTCTGCTTTTTGCAGATGATGTGGTTCTGTTAGCGTCGTCAGGCCGTGACCTTAAGCTCTCACTGGAGTGATTCGCAGCCGAGTGTGAAGCGGCTGGGATGAGAATCAGCACCTCCAAATCCGAGACTATGGTTCTCAGCCGGAAAAGGGTGGAATGCTCTCTCCGGGTCGGGAATGAGATCCTTCCCCAAGAGGAGGAGTTCAAGTATCTCGGGGTCTTGTTCACGAGTGACGGACGAATGGAGCGGGAGATTGACGGGCGGATCGGTGCGGCGCCTGCAGTGTTGCAGGCTCTGCACCGACCTGTCGTTGTGAAGAGGGAGCTGAGCCAGAAGGCGAAGCTCTCTACTTACTGGTCAATCTACGTTCCCATCCTCACCTATGGTCACGAGTTGTGGGTAGTGACCGAAAGAACAAGATCGCGAATACAAGCGGCCGAAATGGGTTTCCTCCGCAGGGTGTCTGGGCTCTCCCTTAGAGATAGGGTGAGAAGCTCAGTCATCCGGGAGGGGCTCGGAGTAGAACTGCTGCTCCTCCGCATTGAGAGGAGTCAGATGAGGTGGCTCGGGCATCTGGTTAGGATGCCCCCTGGGCGCCTCCCTGGGGAGGTGTTCCGGGCACGTCCCACTGGGAGGAGACCCCGGGGGAGACCCAGGACACGTTGGAGAGACTATGTCTCTCGGCTGGCCTGGGAACGCCTCGGGGTCCCCCCGGAAGAGCTGGAGGAAGTGGCCGGGGACAGAGACGTCTGGGTTTCTCTGCTCAAGCTGCTGCCCCCGCGACCCGACCCCCGGATAAGCGGCAGATGATGGATGGATGGATGGATATATCCTCCACCAACCAGACTTACAACCCCCGACTAGGGTAGCAGAATTTCTAAGCATCTGTACCCCAAAACTACTATCAAAAATATATAAATTATTGTCTAAGATAGATGACACAATGTCTCTTCCATCCTCAAAATGGGAGGCAGATTTATTCATCAGTTCTGGTCATAACTTCTAACCACAAATATGTTTGAACACCTTCATAAAGACTCGAAATCCTAATTTACAGCTCATACAATACAAAATCCTTCATAGAACACACTATACAGGACAAAGGATGTTCAGGATGGGTCTAACACACTCAAACATCTGCTCACATTGCACAGAAAACACACCTGATTATTATGCACACGCTTTGTGGTTTTCTGCGCCTGTCCAGAAGTTCTGGCTTGAAGTCTGTGAGGACCTATCAACATGGCTAAAGTGTAGCATCCCTGCATGCCCCACACTGTGCATACTGGGTGACTTAGACAACATCAACATGGAAATGAACTCAGCACACATGGTTGTCACAGTGTTATGTATCGCAAAGAAAACTATTCTCATGAACTGGAAAGCGAAGAACAATCTGTGTATTAACCAGTTTAGAAATTTTCTTTTAGATTATATTAGCATGGAAACAATGTCTGCCTCCTCAAAACATCAATTGGCTGAATTTCATTCTCTCTGGTACCCTCTGATTAGTTTTATCACATAGTGGTGGTCGTGGGTTGCTGGGTGATGGTGGGTCTCAGGCCCGGGCTGCTGCAACTGGTGTGACCGGGTGGTTTGTTTGATTGTTTTTTTATGTTGTTTGTTTGTTTTTTGTAGAGGTCCTCCGGGGTGGGGTTGGGTTGAGTGGGGTGGGGCGGGATGGGTACCTTCTGGGGGTACAGTAGCTCCCGGAATATGGTCGCTGCAGGCCCCGAGCCTGGTGGACATCAGGCCCTCCTGCCCATTGTTGGCTCCCAGGTAGCAGGGATGCCTATTACAGCCAGTCCCTGGCTGCCCTCTCTGGGGGAGAGTAGCTCCCCCGGTATATATCCCCATACCCCTCTCCCTTCTGGCTCCTGTACACAGCACACACTCACACATGAAGGGTTTTGGGGGCGTGTGTGTTCGGTGGGGTGTAGTGGATGGGGCCACGTAGGTGGTCCCCTTTGGTTGCACTCTGCAGTTCCCTGCCCCTGTTTTAATTACACCTTAGACATTACTACTTATCAAACACACTCACACACACACATTAGGTCTTGGGGGGTGGTTACACTGAGTGGCATCTGGTGGGCGGGGCTCTTTGGGTATGTAGGCTGCCCAGAGTGCCGCGCTCCCAGTTCTACAAGTTTGGCTGCCCCTCAATTTTAATTGCTCACTATTAGAAAATATTGAAGAGCCAGAAGGGTGAGGGGAGGGGTCTTCTTCGCACACCCCTGCTTCCTGGTGTCTGTTCGGGGCAGAAGGGGCCAGGAGGATTAATTAATTGTTCTGCTGGTTCGGGGTCTGTGGTGGCTGAGGGGTTGCTGGCCCCCTGGTGTGCCCGCTGCACTACACCCCAGCAGAGTCGAGGGAGGTAGGACGTGTGGATGTGTGGATGTATGGGACGTGAAAGTGTGTGTGGTAATGATTGGGCCTGGATCTGGGACTTGCTGTCGCCTGGCCTGCCTGTGCTTCTCCCGATGGGGCGTCAGCGTTGCCTCTCCCCACTGCTCGCAACTTCACCCACCTGTGGGCACGTCTTGACTCCCAGGGCACTTGGCAAGGGGCGCTGGGGCAGGCGCTGACCCACTTTGTGGCTGTCTGGGGCGCTTTGCTCTCCTGGGTATTGGGTGGGGCCTCTGCCGGGGGGTTTGGGGGCGCTCGGGCCCCTGGGGCCCGGGTCCAGTGCACGGCCCATGTCTGGGCGGCTGGGGCCTGGCGGGGTCGGTGGGCTGTTGCCCCTGGCTCCCGGAGGGCCTCTGCCCTATGCTTATGGGGGCTCTTTCCGGGGGCTTCCTCTGCAGTCTTCTGGGTGGATGCGTGGTTGCCCCTGCGGTGGGCTGCCTGGGTTCTGTGCTCTGTGGGGGCTGCTGGTGGCCTGGGTCTTGTGGCCCTCTCTGCCTGCTTCTGATTGCTTGGGGGGGGCTGTGGATTGTGGCCCTGTACGCTTATACACTCATAACTAAGCACGGTTATCATGTAGTAATTACCTGAGAAAGGTTGATATTGGTACACACCTTTTTTAAATGATCAGAGGCAGAGTTCAACTTGTTTAAATTAAAATTGCCACACAGAGATTGGGTTTAGGCCACATGCACACAGAATGACATCAACAAATATAAGAAATATTAAACATTTACACATAGATTTTTGAATACATGTAGAGGAATGATACTTTGAAATGTGCTCATTGCGGAGTTATGATCAGTTGAGTAATGAAGGTTGAACTATATGGGAAAGAGGTTCTATTCCCAGCATCATGATGGACACTCCTGATATAGAAGGTTTCGCTAACGCATTGGAATTGTTTTACTATTTTCATATGCATGTGCAATGAAGAATTGCTTGCTGCTGATAAATGCAAAGAAGAACAGCTTACACATAGATGCTCACATATAGGTTGCTGAATGCAATGAAGACCTGCTTATCCAGTAAAGTTCAATGTCAATGTGTAATATTCAATTAGGATTTGCAAAACAGTGAAGTTAAACAATGAATGGGTCCATAGTCGGTATGAGAAGACTACAGGAATATTTACCTGGGTGTACGTTCAAACAGAGATGAGAAAATCGCGATAAATAATTGTTTGTTTGTTTGTTAGTATGTATATGAATGTTATGTGTATAAACTGTGTTGAGTTATAGTTACTCAGTAGTGTCTCAGTGAAACAACCGACGGGGGATGCCTTGCGGTGACAACAAAAGCAGTGTTTTACTGATCAGTCAAGTTGCTCCAGTGTACTCCATACAAACTGGTTGGCTACTGAAGGGATAGAAAATGGGGAATTCTTGTTTTAAAGCAAACAAGGAATTAGATGGGAAAAATACATGTTTTAACGGGACCCAGACAATATTAAATACTCAGACAGATGGGAGAAGAAGTGTAGTTTTGTAGGAAATCACAAAATTATTACATAGAATTAGTGAAATCAATTGAAGAATGCCTTTCTGAAGAGCTGTTTACCACAGATGAGCAGCTTTGCGACCAAGCACATTGTAGATCGCTTTACTGCCAAAATGATCTAATTTAATGGATTGGTTTAGACATGCATAACAGCATTTTAAGAACAAAGAGAGAAACAAAAAGGGACAACGCTTCATGGTGGAAGGTGATGTATAAATAAAAGTGTATATGATGAAGGGGGTGGCAACACCCATTCCGAAATCCCGCCATTCCGACATCCCGCTATTCCGACATCCCACCATTCCGACATACCACCATTCCGACATACCACCATTCCGACATGCAAACGTCCCACCATTCCGACGTTCAAATGTCCCACCATTCCGACAAGGCTTTCTGTATAAGGAAATGTGTGTTACTCAACAGGTGAGTCCCTTCTTTCTGTTCATGCAATTTATATGTTTAACACATGTTTATAGACAAGCGTTATTAAAAACACAAAGTCTCGGCAACTGGAGGAGGAGAAGCAGTCCGCGATGGTTTTCAATCACACACTCCAATGCCACTTGTTTCAACTTCCGAAAATTTAATCCAGGAAAAAAAGGCTTACAAACATGAACCAAAACGGCTCCATAACACGCACAAGAATCCAAAAGAAACGAAAATTAACTAAAAGAAAGCAAATAAACAGTATGAAGTGGTCAAAATTGGTTTTACGCATGCCTATGTGCGTCTGGCACATGCGTCTTCGGGCTCTCCCACATTGGTTTGTGGATGAAAGCTATATGTTCAGCTGTAATGTCATGTAAAAACAATCTCTACATGACATTTACTCCCAGGTGTGACCAGTTACGTCCTTAAGATATCAACAGGCTGTATAAAGCCTTGCGCAACGGCTGTGTGTTTGTGAGAAATGCACAAAGCCCATCCGCGCTTCCCAAAATTGGAGCGAGTACTCATAAATCACGTGAATAACATGAATAAACGGTTTTACTGCATTTTGTTGTGTTTTATACGTTCTATGCTGTCATTTCTCTCTTCTCCTATTGGCAAGGCAAGGCAGAGTGCTCGCAACTGTGTCCTGTGCCGTAGCCGTGATATCTGTTATTGCAATTATTACTTTTGCATATGATGACAGCGTGCAAAAGACGCATGGGCTCTGTGGAGAGCTCCGCTCCAGCTGGCTGCTGTGACAGCTCACTGACACTGTATTTCTGCTTAATCAGTTTCAGTCTCGCCAGAGTTACATTAATATCTGTATTTTTATATTTGAAATTCAGGGGATTTTGATAATAGATTATTAAAGTTTGTTTGCGAGGCTGTGGCCTCTGCATGTGCAAAGCTTGTGCGCCAAACTTTAGGGCGTATTTGCGCCGGCATATCATTAGTGCAAAATGTATTGGGTAAAAAATAGGCTATTAAAAGGAACTGTCGGAATGGCGGTATGTTCAAAAAAACAAAAAACATACCGCCATTCCGACCATAGGAGGAAAAAAGTGTCGGAATGGTGGGACGTTTGATAAAAAATTAAGTGTCGCCATTCCGACAATTGGAGACCCATGTCGGAATGGCGAGATGTCGGAATGGCAGCATGTAACCATGATGAAGGAGAGACCATTTGAGCAGCACAGCCATTTCGCAGCACAGGGACAGCAGTCCAAGTTACAGGATCTCCCACGTGGTATCACCTGTCACATTGTGTCAAGGCATCAAAAGAAGAAAAAATCACCAAACTCAAGGACAAAAAGACGAAGACGCCGGTGAACGAAGAGAGAGTACTGACAAACCAGAAATACAAAAGGATTCTCGATATCAAGATCCAGAAGAAGAGGCTAACAATGCCACGAACACTTACGATGCTGGGAATGATGCCAGCAATGAACAGAGGAGAAGATTCAGTGTCATCAATCTGCAACACGTGCCTCTAATGAGGGGGTGAATATAGAATCCTCAACGATTACAACGTCTCTGGGAACTGTGACAAAAACAAGGTTTAAACCATTTTGATATATATTGTAACCTATTGGCTAAGGAATAGTGCTGAAAATGAGGTAAATCTAATCCACCATTGTCCTTGGTCTTCTGTAGGGTTTTTAAACTAATACGTGGTGGTTTGTTTTTCCACAGAAATTTGGAGATGCATGAATCTAGTTACTTAAACCAAGTAGCAGATGGTTTTATGGGGATCATTGAGAACAAATAGTTAACTTTTGGTAGTATCATCATTTTAATGGATGTAATTCTCCCCATAAGTGATATAGGTAAGGACTTCCAACGAGAGGGATCGTCCTCTACTGTCTTTAATAATTGCACATAATTTAGCTTTGTTAGCTCTGAGAGCCTGGAGGAAATGTTTATGCCTAAATATCTAATATTTCCTGACTGTAAAGTGATCGCAGGTATATTATGGACCCTACAGTTAATGGGCAGAAAGTGTTGAGAATTTATTTATGAGTGTGATCGTGTGAGTGAGAGACGTCTGTGAGTTCTGAAGGAAAAGTAATACATCATCAGCATAAAGACTTATTTTATGCTCAATATTTTGGGATTAATTACTCACAAACGGGTAAGAAAAGGTAGTATTGCCAGACTATACATGATCAAAAAAGGGAGCGGAGGTCGTTCAGCTGCAAGAAGGTGTGAATGTCCAACTAAAGTTTATAAAAAGCGGGTAAGACAAGGTGCGAATGCCCGACAATGCATGATCAAAAGAGGGAGCGGAGGTTTTCGGCTGCAAGAAGGTCTGAATGTCCACCCATAATTGCTGAAAATGGGTAAGAAAAGGGTGCGAATGCCAAACCATACATCATCAAAAGCAGGAGTGGATGTGTTCGGCTAGAAGAAGGTTTGAATGTCCGACCATAGTTTGTAAAAAGCGGGTAAGAAAAGGTTCGAATGCCCAAACATAGACCATCAAAGGAGGGAGCGGAGGTGTTCCGCTGTAAGAAGGTGTAAATGTCCGACCATAGTTGGTAAAAAGCGGGTAAGAAAAGGTTAAAATACCCGACTGTACACAATCAATAGCGGGAGCGGAGTTGTTCGGCTACAAGAAGGTGTGAAAGTCCGACCACGGTTTGTAAAAAGCGGGTAAGAAAAGGTTCGAATGCCCGAATATATACCATCAAAAGTGGAAGTGGAGGTGTTCGGCTGCAAGAAGGTGTGAACGTCCGACCAAAGTTTGTAAAAAGCAGTTAAGAAAAGGTTCAAATATCCAACCAAACATAATCAAAAGCGGGAGCAGAGCTGTTCGACTGCAAGTAGGTGTGAATGTCAGATCATAATTTGCAAAAAGCTGATGAGAAAGGGTGAGAATGCCCGGCTATACACCATCAAATGCGGGAGCGGAAGTGTTCGGCTGTGAGTAGGTGTGAATGTCCGACCATAATTGCTGAAAAATGTGTTAGAAGAGACTAGAATGCCGGACATTACATCATCAAAAGCGGGAGAGGTGGTGTTCGGCTGCAAGTAGGTGTGAATGTCCAGCCATAATTACTCACAAATGGGTAAGAAAAGGTAGTATTGCCAGACCATACATGATCAAAACAGGGAGCGGAGGTGGTTCAGCTGCAAGGTGTGAATGTCTGACTAAAGTTTGTAAAAAGCGGGTAAGACAAGGTGCGAATGCCCGACAATGTATGATCAAAAGAGGGAGCAGAGGTGTTCAGCTGCAAGAAGGTCTGAATGTCCACCAATAATTACTGAAAAATGGGTAAGAAAAGGTGCGAATGCCCAACCATACATCATCAAAAACAGGAGTGGATGTGTTCGGCTACAAGAAGGTTTGAATGTCCGACCAAAGTTTGTAAAAAGCAGGTAAGAAAAGGTGAAAATACCCGACTGTACACAATCAAAAGAGGGAGCGGAGTTGTTCAGCAACAAAGAGTGAAAGTCTGACCATGGTTTGTAAAAAGTGGGTAAGAAAAGGTTTGTATGCCCGAATATACAACATCAAAAGCAGAAGCGGAGGTGTTCGGCTGCTTGAAAGTTTGAACGTCCTACCAAAGTTTGTAAAAAGCAGTTAAGAAAAGTTTCGAATATCCAACCAAACATAATCAAAAGCGGGAGCAGAGCTTTTCGACTGCAAGTAGGTGTGAATGTCCAGCCATAATTACTCACAAACTTGTAAGAAAAGGTAGTATTGCCAGACCATACATGATCAAAACAGGGAGCTGAGGTTGTTCAGCTGCAAGGTGTGAATGTCTGACTATAGTTTGTAAAAAGCGGGTAAGATAAGGTGCGAATGCCCAACATTGTATAATCAAAAGAGAGAGCGGAGGTTTTCGGCTACAAGAAGGTTTGAATGTCCGACCATAGTTTATAAAAAGCGGGTAAGAAAAGGTTCAAATGCCTGACTATACACCATCAAAAGCGCGGAGCGGAGGTGTTCCGCTGTAAGACGGTGTGAATGTCCAACCATAGTTGGTAAAAAGCAGGTAAGAAAAGGTTAAAATACCCGACTGTACACAATCAATAGCGGGAGCGGAGTTGTTCGGCTACAAGAAGGTGTGAAAGTCCAACCATGGTTTGTAAAAAGCTGGTGAGAAAAGGTTCGAATGCCAGACAATGTATGATCAAAAGAGGGAGCGGAGGTGTTCGGCTGCAAGAAGGTCTGAATGTCCAACCATAATTTGTAAAAACCGGGAAGGAAAGGCTCGAAAGACCGACTATACACCATCAAAAGCGCGAGCAGAGTGGTTCAGCTGCAAGAAGGTCTGAATGTCCATCAATAATTGCTTTAAAACATGAAAGAAAATTTTCGAATATCATCCGCACATGATCATAAGAAGGAGAGGTGTTCAGCTGCAAGAAGGTGTGAATGTCCACCCATAATTCCTGAAAAATGGGTAAAAAAAAGGTGCGAATGCCAAACCATACATCATCAAAAGCAGGAGTGGATGTGTTCGGCTACAAGAAGGTGTGAACGTCCAACCAAAGTTTGTAAAAAGCAGTTAAGAAAAGGTTTGAATATCCAACCAAACATAATCAAAAGCGGGAGCATAGATTTTCCACTGCAAGTAGGTGTGAATGTCAGATCATAATTTGCAAAAAGCTTATGAGAAAGGGTGAGAATGTCCGACTGCACACCATCAAATGCGGGAGCGGAGTTGTTCGGCTGTGAGTAGGTGTGAATCTCAGACTGTAATTTCTGAAAAATGTGTTAGAAAAGGTAAGAATGCCGGTCCATACATCATCAAAAGCGAGAGAGGTGGTGTTCGGCTGCAAGTAAGTGTGAATGTCCAGCCATAATTACTCACAAACGGGTAAGAAAAGGTTGTATTGCCAGACCATACATGATCAAAACAGGGAGCGGAGGTGTTCCGCTGTAAGACGGTGTGAATGTCCGACCATAGTTGGTAAAAAGCAGGTAAGAAAAGGTTAAAATACCCGACTGTACACAATCAATAGCGGGAGCGGAGTTGTTCGGCTACAAGAAGGTGTGAAAGTCCAACCATGGTTTGTAAAAAGCTGGTGAGAAAAGGTTCGAATGCCAGACAATGTATGATCAAAAGAGGGAGCGGAGGTGTTCGGCTGCAAGAAGGTCTGAATGTCCAACCATAATTTGTAAAAACCGGGAAGGAAAGGCTCGAAAGACCGACTATACACCATCAAAAGCGCGAGCAGAGTGGTTCAGCTGCAAGAAGGTCTGAATGTCCATCAATAATTGCTTTAAAACATGAAAGAAAATTTTCGAATATCATCCGCACATGATCATAAGAAGGAGAGGTGTTCAGCTGCAAGAAGGTGTGAATGTCCACCCATAATTCCTCAAAAATGGGTAAAAAAAAGGTGCGAATGCCAAACCATACATCATCAAAAGCAGGAGTGGATGTGTTCGGCTACAAGAAGGTGTGAACGTCCAACCAAAGTTTGTAAAAAGCAGTTAAGAAAAGGTTTGAATATCCAACCAAACATAATCAAAAGCGGGAGCATAGCTTTTCCACTGCAAGTAGGTGTGAATGTCAGATCATAATTTGCAAAAAGCTTATGAGAAAGGGTGAGAATGTCCGACTGCACACCATCAAATGCGGGAGCGGAGTTGTTCGGCTGTGAGTAGGTGTGAATCTCAGACTGTAATTTCTGAAAAATGTGTTAGAAAAGGTAAGAATGCCGGTCCATACATCATCAAAAGCGAGAGAGGTGGTGTTCGGCTGCAAGTAAGTGTGAATGTCCAGCCATATTTACTCACAAAGGGGTAAGAAAAGGTAGTATTGCCAGACCATACATGATCAAAACAGGGAGCTGAGGTGGTTCAGCTGCAAGGTGTGAATGTCTGACTATAGTTTGTAAAAAGCGGGTAAGACAAGGTGCGAATGCCCGACAATGTATGATCAAAAGAGGGAGTGGAGGTCTTCGGCTGCAAGGTCTGAATGTCCAACCATAATTTCTAAAAACCGGGTAAGAAAAGGCTCGAAAGCCCGACTATACACAATCAAAAGCGGGAGCGGGAGGTTTTCAGCTGCAAATCCTTCACTCAAACCAAGTGAAAACTGCTTTGTCCTTCATATTTATCAAAGTCTAGATCGACTTCAACAAAGAACAACATTGTACTTTGCAGTAAAGAAAGAGCAAATCAAAAGTTTTAGGAATCCGAGAATAAGCTTATTTTCATGAGTTCTGCACGATTATTGATTTTACTATAAATGAATGCCTTCACTCAAACTATGTTAAAACTGCTTTGTCCTTCATATTTATCAATGTCTAGATCGACTTCAACAAAGAACAACATTGTACTTTGCAGTAAAGAAAGAGCAAATCAAAAGGTTTAGGAATCCGAGAATAAGCTTATTTTCATGAGTTCTGCACGATTATTGATTTTACTATAAATGAATGCCTTCACTCAAACTATGTTAAAACTGCTTTGTCCTTCATATTTATCAATGTCTAGATTGACTTCAACAAAGAACAACACTGGATTTTGCAGTAGAAGAAAGAGCAACACTGAAGGATCAGTAATCCGAGAATAAGCTTATTTTCATACGTTCTGCATGATTTGGGATTTTATGTATAAAATGAATTCCTTCACTCAAACCAAGTTAAAACTGCTTTGTCCTTCATATTTATCAATGTCTAGATCGACTTCAACAAAGAACAACATTGTATTTTGCAGTAGAAGAAAGAGCAACACTGAAGGATCAGGAATCCAAGAATAAGCTTCTTTTCATACGTTCTGCATGATTTGGGATTTTATGTATAAAATTATTTCCTTCACTCAAACAAAGTGGAAACTGCTTTGTCCTTCATATTTATCAATGTCTATATCGATTTCAACAAAGAACAAGGCTGTATTTTTCAGTATAGGAAAGAGCAACACTGGAGGATCAGGAATCCGAGAATAAGCTTACTTTCATGAGTCCTGCACGATTTCGGATTTTCCTATAAAATGAATTGCTTTGCTCAAACCAAGTTAAAATTGCTTTGTCCTTCATAGTTATCCATGTCTAAAATGTATCAAGCATAAAGTTCCTCATATTACCCTGAATGAGAAAGAAGCATCCCCTTTGGTTGAGCAATACGTTCCTTTTGCGGAGTTATGCATGATTTCGGATTTTGCTATAAAATTCATTTCTTCACACCTTTTTTTTCACCGCATTTTATAGATTATGGTTGGAAATTTCAACCACTCTAATCCGAAGACCTCTCCTCCCGCTTTTGTTAATATATTTGAACTTTAGTTGGACATTCACCCCTTTTTGCAGCTAAACCACCTCCGCTCCCTGTTTTGATCATGTATGGTCTGGCAATACTACATTTTCTTACCCGTTTGTGAGTAATTATGGCTGGATATTCACACCTACTTGCAGCTGAACACAATCTCTCTCGCTTTTAATTATGTTTGGATATTCGAACCTTTTCTTTACTGCTTTTTGACAACTTTGGTCGGACGTTCACACCTTCTTGCAGCCGAACACCTCCACTTCCGCTTTTGATGGTATATATTCGGGCATTCGAACCTTTTCTTACCAGCTTTTTACAAACGATGGTTGGACTTTCACACCTTCTTGTAGCCGAACAACTCCGCTCCCGCTATTGATTGTGTACAGTCGGGTATTTGAACCTTTTCTTACCCGCTTTTTACCAACTATGGTCGGACATTCACACCGTCTTACAGCGGAACATCTCCGCTCCCGCTTTTGATGGTGTATAGTCAGGCATTTGAACCTTTTCTTACCCGCTTTTTACAAACTATGGTCGGACATTCAAACCTTCTTGTAGCCGAAAACCTCTGCTCCCTCTTTTGATTATACATTGTCGGGCATTCGCACCTTATCTTACCCGCTTTTTACAAACTATAGTCAGACATTCACACCTTGGTGCTGAACCACCTCAGCTCCCTGTTTTGATCATGTATGGTCTGGCAATACTACCTTTTCTTACCCGTTTGTGAGTAATTATGGCTGGACATTCACACCTACTTGCAGTCGAACAGCTCTGCTCCCGCTTTTGATTATGTTTGGTTGGATATTCGAACCTTTTCTTAACTGCTTTTTACAAACTTTGGTCGGACGTTCACACCTTCTTGCAGCCGAACACCTCCACTTCCGCTTTTGATGGTATATATTCGGGCATTCGAACCTTTTCTTACCAGCTTTTTACAAACCATGGTTGGACTTTCACACCTTCTTGTAGCCGAACAACTCCGCTCCCCCTATTGATTGTGTACAGTCGGGTATTTTAACCTTTTCTTACCCACTTTTTACCAACTATGGTCGGACATTCACACCTTCTTACAGCGGAACACCTCCGCTCCCTCTTTTGATGGTGTATGTTTGGGCATTCGAACCTTTTCTTACCCGCTTTTTACAAACTATGCTCGGACATTCAAACCTTCTTGTAGCCGAACACATCCACTCCTTCTTTTGATGATGTATGCTTGGGCATTCAAACCTACTTTTTGCCCGATTTTCATTAATTTTGGGTGGACATTCACACCTTGTCACAGCCAAACACCTCCGCTCCCTGTTTTGATCATGTATGGTTGGACATTCGCACCTTGTCTCACCCGCTTTTTGCTAACTATGGTCGGCTGTTCACAGCTTCCTCTCCACCATACTTGTATGGTGGGATATTCACACCCACTTGCATCCGAAGACCTTTTGTTGATATTTAGTCGGTCATTCGCAGCTTACCCGCTTTTGGCAAACTATGGCCTTCATGCAGCCAAACACCTCTGATCTCGGTTTTGATGATGTAAGGTTGGGCATTCAGACCTTGCTTCACCTGCTTTTCACAAAATATAGTCGGACATTCACACCTTCTTGCAGCCGAACACTTCCGCTCCACCTTTTAGTGTTCTATCACACCTTTTTTTTTCACCGCATTTTATAGATTATGGTTGGAAATTCTCAACCACTCTCATCCGAAGACCTCTCCTCCCGCTTTTGTTAATATATTTGAACTTTAGTCGGACATTCACACCTTCTTGCAGCTGAACCACCTCCGCTCCCTGTTTTGATCATGTATGGTCTGGCAATCCTACCTTTTCTTACCCGTTTGTTAGTAATTATGGCTGGACATTCACACCTACTTGCAGCCGAACACCACCTCTCCCGCTTTTGATGATGTATGGACCGGCATTCTTACCTTTTCTAACACATTTTTCAGCAATTATGGTCGGACATTCACACTTACTCACAGCCGAACAACTCCGCTCCCGCATTTGATGGTGTATAGTCGGGCATTCTCACCCTTTCTCATCAGCTTTTTGCAAATTATGATCTGACATTCACACCTGCTTTTGATAATGTATGGTTGGGCATTCGCACCTTTTCTTACCCATTTTTCAGTAATTATGGGTGGACATTCACACCTTCTTGCAGCTGAACACCTCCTCTCCCGCTATTGATTGTGTACAGTTTGGTATTTTAACCTTTTCTTACCCACTTTTTACCAACTATGGTCGGACATTCACACCTTCTTACAGCGGAACACCTCCGCTCCCTCTTTTGATGGTGTATGTTTGGGCATTCGAACCTTTTCTTACCCGCTTTTTACAAACTATGCTCGGACATTCAAACCTTCTTGTAGCCGAACACATCCACTCCTTCTTTTGATGATGTATGCTTGGGCATTCAAACCTACTTTTTGCCCGATTTTCATTAATTTTGGGTGGACATTCACACCTTGTCACAGCCAAACACCTCCGCTCCCTTTTTTGATCATGTATGGTTGGACATTCGCACCTTGTCTCACCCGCTTTTTGCTAACTATGGTCGGCTGTTCACAGCTTCCTCTCCACCATACTTGTATGGTGGGATATTCACACCCACTTGCATCCGAAGACCTTTTGTTGATATTTAGTCGGTCATTCGCAGCTTACCCGCTTTTGGCAAACTATGGCCTTCATGCAGCCAAACACCTCTGATCTCGCTTTTGATGATGTAAGGTTGGGCATTCAGACCTTGCTTCACCTGCTTTTCACAAAATATAGTCGGACATTCACACCTTCTTGCAGCCGAACACTTCCGCTCCACCTTTTAGTGTTCTATCACACCTTTTTTTTTCACCGCATTTTATAGATTATGGTTGGAAATTCTCAACCACTCTCATCCGAAGACCTCTCCTCCCGCTTTTGTTAATATATTTGAACTTTAGTCGGACATTCACACCTTCTTGCAGCTGAACCACCTCCGCTCCCTGTTTTGATCATGTATGGTCTGGCAATCCTACCTTTTCTTACCCGTTTGTTAGTAATTATGGCTGGACATTCACACCTACTTGCAGCCGAACACCACCTCTCCCGCTTTTGATGATGTATGGACCGGCATTCTTACCTTTTCTAACACATTTTTCAGCAATTATGGTCGGACATTCACACTTACTCACAGCCGAACAACTCCGCTCCCGCATTTGATGGTGTATAGTCGGGCATTCTCACCCTTTCTCATCAGCTTTTTGCAAATTATGATCTGACATTCACACCTGCTTTTGATAATGTATGGTTGGGCATTCGCACCTTTTCTTACCCATTTTTCAGTAATTATGGGTGGACATTCACACCTTCTTGCAGCTGAACACCTCCTCTCCCGCTATTGATTGTGTACAGTTTGGTATTTTAACCTTTTCTTACCCGCTTTTTACCAAATATGGTCGGACATTCACACCGTCTTACAGCGGAACACCTCTGCTCCCGCTTTTGATGGTGTATAGTCAGGCATTTGAACCTTTTCTTACCCGCTTTTTACAAACTATGGTCGGACATTCAAACCTTTTTGTAGCCGAAAACCTCCGCTCCCTCTTTTGATTATACATTGTTGGGCATTCGCACCTTATTTACAAACTATAGTCAGACATTCACACCTTGCAGCTGAGCCACCTCAGCTCCCTGTTTTGATAGTGTATGTTCGGGCATTCGAACCTATTCTTACCCCCTTTTTACAAACTATGCTCGGAGATTCACACCTACTCACAGCCGAACAACTCCGCTCCCGCATTTGATTATCTATTGTCCGGCATTCTAATCTCTTCTAACACATTTTTCAGCAATTATGGTCGGACATTCACACCTACTCACAGCCGAACACTTCCGCTCCCGCATTTGATGGTGTATAGCCGGGCATTCTCACCCTTTCTCATCAGCTTTTTGCAAATTATGATCTGACATTCACACCTACTTGCAGTCGAACAGCTCTGCTCCCGCTTTTGATTATGTTTGGTTGGATATTCGAACCTTTTCTTAACTGCTTTTTACAAACTTTGGTCGGACATTCAAACCTTCTTGTAGCCGAAAACCTCCGCTCCCTCTTTTGATTATACATTGTTGGGCATTCGCACCTTATTTACAAACTATAGTCAGACATTCACACCTTGCAGCTGAGCCACCTCAGCTCCCTGTTTTGATAGTGTATGTTCGGGCATTCGAACCTTTTCTTACCCTAAAGTTTGGCGCACAAGCTTTGCACATGCAGAGGCCACATCCTCGCAAACAAACTTTAATAATCTATTATCAAAATCCCCTGAATTTCAAATATAAAAATACAGATATTAATGTAACTCTGGCGAGACTGAAACTGATTAAGCAGAAATACAGTGTCAGTGAGCTGTAACAGCAGCCAGCTGGAGCGGAGCTCTCCACAGAGCCCATGTGTCTTTTGCACGCTGTCATCATATGCAAAAGTAATAATTGCAATTACAGATATCACGGCTACTGCACAGGACACAGTTGCGAGCACTCTGCCTTGCCTTGCCAATAGGAGAAGAGAGAAATGACAGCATAGAACGTATAAAACACAACAAAATTCAGTAAAAACGTTTATTCATGTTATTCACGTGATTTATGAGTACTCACTCCAATTTTGGGAAGCGCGGATGGGCTTTGCGCATTTGGCACAAACACACAGCCGCAACGGTTGTAGCTTTATACAGCCTGTTGATATCTTAAGGACCTAACTGGTCACACCTGGGAGTAAATGTCATGTAGAGATTGTTTTTACATGACATTACAGCTGAACATATAGCTTTCATCCACAAACCAACGTGGGAGAGCCCGAAGACGCATGTGCCAGACGCACATAGGCATGCGTAAAACCAATTTTGACCACTTCATACTGTTTATTTGCTTTCTTTTAGTTAACTTTCGTTTCTTTTGGATTCTTGTGCGTGTTATGGAGCCGTTTTGGTCCATGTTTGTAAGCCTTTTTTTCCTGGATTAAATTTTCGGAAGTTGAAACAAGTGGCATTGGAGTGTGTGATTGAAAACCACCGCGGACTGCTTCTCCTCCTCCAGTTGCCGAGACTTTGTGTTTTTAATAACGCTTGTCTATAAACATGTGTTAAACATATAAATTGCATGAACAGAAAGAAGGGACTCACCTGTTGAGTAACACACATTTCCTTATACGGAAAGCCTTGTCGGAATGGTGGGACATTTGAACGTCAGAATAGCGGGATGTCGCAATGGTGGGATGTCGGAATGGTGGGACGTTTGCATGTCGGAATGGTGGTATGTCGGAATGGTGGTATGTCGGAATGGTGGGATGTCGGAATAGCGGGATGTCGGAATGGCGGGATTTCGGAATGGGTGTTGCCACCCCCTTCATCATATACACAGTTATTTATACATCACCTTCCACCATGAAGCGTTGTCCCTTTTTGTTTCTCTCTTTGTTCTTAAAATGCTGTTATGCATGTCTAAACCAATCCATTAAATTAGATCATTTTGGCAGTAAAGCGATCTACAATGTGCTTGGTCGCAAAGCTGCTCATCTGTGGTAAACAGCTCTTCAGAAAGGCATTCTTCAATTGATTTCACTAATTCTATGTAATAATTTGTGATTTCCTACAAAACTATACTTCTTCTCCCATCTGTCTGAATATTTAATATTGTCTGGGTCCCGTTAAAACATGTATTTTTCCCATCTAATTCCTTGTTTGCTTTAAAACAAGTATTCCCCATTTTCTATCCCTTCAGTAGCCAACCAGTTTGTATGGAGTACACTGGAGCAACTTGACTGATCAGTAAAACACTGCTTTTGTTGTCACCGCAAGGCTTCCCCTGTCGGTTGTTTCACTGAGACACTACTGAGTAACTATAACTCAACACAGTTTATACACATATCATTCATATACATACTAACAAACAAACAAACAATTATTTATCGCAATTTTCTCATCTCTGTTTGAACGTACACCCAGGTAAATATTCCTGTAGTCTTCTCATACCGACTATGGACCCATTCATTGTTTAACTTCACTGTTTTGCAAATCCTAATTGAATATTACACATTGACATTGAACTTTACTTGATAAGCAGGTCTTCATTGCATTCAGCAGCCTATATGTGAGCATCTATGTGTAAGCTGTTCTTCTTTGCATTTATCAGCAGCAAGCAATTCTTCATTGCACATGCATATGAAAATAGTAAAACAATTCCAATGCGTTAGCGAAACCTTCTATATCAGGAGTGTCCATCATGATGCTGGGAATAGAACCTCTTTCCCAGAATAGTTCAACCTTCATTACTCAACTGATCATAACTTCGCAATGAGCACATTTCAAAGTATCATTCCTCTACATATATTCAAAAATCTATGTGTAAATGTTTAATATTTCTTATATTTGTTGATGTCATTCTGTGTGCATGTGGCCTAAACCCAATCTCTGTGTGGTAATTTTAATTTAAACAAGTTGAACAAAACCAAAGAGATCCTTCAAGGTTGTCCCTGATTGGCTCAATCTTAACAAATCAAAGGTAGAAAATCCGCAGTATCTGAACTTGGTGTTAGTTATCACTGCTCAATAGCCTGTATCAGAATTGCAAAAATGAAAACATTAGGTCCACGCTTGGTATCCAGATCCTGAAACATCTCCATGAGCAGGCTTTTTTTTAACTGATCTGTTGAATAGTTATATGACACTGTTAAAATCCCAGATGAAGATCTAGCACTTGACCATTTTTGTAAATCTTCTAATTCCATAGTTGATAAACACGCCCCTTTTAAAAAGTATAGAACTTAGAACAGGTCTATCCCTGGCTTTCGGCAGAACTGTCTTCTTTACTTTTTTTTCCCCTTGTCCTGTTCAGCATTATGTCAGAAGAATTGTAGTCTGAATACCTTTGATGCCAAACAGATTTGTTTTGCCAAGGGAAGTTTTATAAATGTAAAGCTCCCCTTGATGCCCATTTATTTATTTCTGTTTACAATATATGACATGAACTGAACTGAATCGGACCGGGGGACAAGGAAAGAAGAAGAGGAAAGAAGAGGAAACAGAACAAAAATAGAAACAAAAACCAGACAACCAGCTGCTACACCTGTAAAAAACAAAACAGACAACAATCCATGGCCTATGAGGGGAATCCAGCCTTAGCGCCACCAGGAGCACCTGAAAGCAGACAAGCAGAGAAAAAACAAACACACAAACAAACAAAAACAAGCACAAGAAGCGGCAATCGCATACAACACAGCTGTGGATATAGATGACCTGAGACGACATGATAATACATCAACTGCTTAGTGACCATGCTACTGGACTAATGAATGTGTGTGTGTGTGTGTGAGAACATGCAACACCCATGGCACAGGACCTACATGATAACCGTGCTTAGTTATGAGTGTATAAGCGTACAGGGCCACAATCCACAGCCCCCCCCCCCCCGAAGCAATCAGAAGCAGGCAGAGAGGGCCACAAGACCCAGGCCACCAGCAGCCCCCACAGAGCACAGAACCCAGGCAGCCCACCGCAGGGGCAACCACGCATCCACCCAGAAGACTGCAGAGGAAGCCCCCGGAAAGAGCCCCCATAAGCATAGGGCAGAGGCACTCCGGGAACCAGGGGCAACAGCCCACCTACCCCGCCAGGCCCCAGCCGCCCAGACATGGGCCGTGCACTGGACCTGGGCCCCAGGAGCCCGAGCGCCCCCAAACCCCCCGGCAGAGGCCCCACCCAATACCCAGGAGGGCCAAGCGCCCCAGACAGCCACAAAGTGGGTCAGCGCCTGCCCCAGCGCCCCTGGCCAAGTGCCCTGGGAGTCAAGACGTGCCCACAGGTGGGTGAAGTCGCGAGCAGTGGGGAGAGGCAACGCTGATGCCCCATCGGGAGAAACACAGGCAGGCCAGGCGACAGCAAGTCCCAGATCCAGGCCCAATCATTACCACACACACTTTCACGTCCCATACATCCACACATCCTACCTCCCTCGACTCTGCTGGGGTGTAGTGCTGCGGGCACACCAGGAGGCCAGCAACCCCCCAGCCACCACAGACCCCGAACCAGCAGAACAATTAATTAATCCTCCTGGCCCCTCCTGCCCCGAGCAGACACCAGGAAGCAGGGGTGTGCGAAGAAGACCCCTCCCCTCACCCTTCTGGCTCTTCAATATTTTCTAATAGTGAGCAATTAAAATTGAGGGGCAGCCAAACTTGTAGAACTGGGAGCGCGGCACTCTGGGCAGCCTACATACCCAAAGAGCCCCGCCCACCAGATGCCACTCAGTGTAACCACCCCCCAAGACATAATGTGTGTGTGTGAGTGTGTTTGATAAGTAGTAATGTCTAAGGTGTAATTAAAACAGGGGCAGGGAACTGCAGAGTGCAACCAAAGGGGACCACCTACGTGGCCCCATCCACTACACCCCACCGAACACACACGCCCCCAAAACCCTTCATGTGTGAGTGTGTGCTGTGTACAGGAGCCAGAAGGGAGAGGGGTATGGGGATATATACCGGGGGAGCTACTCTCCCCCAGAGAGGGCAGCCAGGGACTGGCTGCAATAGGCATCCCCGCTACCTGGGAGCCAACAATGGGCAGGAGGGCCTGATGTCCACCAGGCTCGGGGCCTGCAGCGACCATATTCCGGGAGCTACTGTACCCCCAGAAGGTACCCATCCCGCCCCAACCCCACTCAACCCAACCCCACCCAGGAGGACCTCTACAAAAAACAAACAAACAAACCACCCGGTCACACCAGTTGCAGCAGCCTGGGCCTGAGACCCACCATCAACCAGCAACCCACCACCACCACTATGTGATAAAACTAATCAGAGGGGACCAGAGAGAATGAAATTCAGCCAATTGATGTTTTGAGGAGGCAGACATTGTTTCCATGCTAATATAATCTAAAAGAAAATTTCTAAACTGGTTAATACACAGATTGTTCT
The DNA here is from genome assembly GCF_036924035.1 of Leuresthes tenuis. Taxonomy (NCBI): domain Eukaryota; kingdom Metazoa; phylum Chordata; class Actinopteri; order Atheriniformes; family Atherinopsidae; genus Leuresthes; species Leuresthes tenuis. Next base: position 28,052 of record NW_027325385.1, read on the forward strand.
TCGCTTTCCAGTTCATGAGAATAGTTTTCTTTGCGATACATAACACTGTGACAACCATGTGTGCTGAGTTAATTTCCATGTTGATGTTGTCTAAGTCACCCAGTATGCACAGTGTGGGGCATGCAGGGATGCTACACTTTAGCCATGTTGACAGGTCCTCACAGACTTCAAGCCAGAACTTCTGGACAGGCGCAGAAAACCACAAAGCGTGTGCATAATCATCAGGTGTGTTATCTGTGCAATGTGAGCAGATGTTTGAGTGTGTTAGACCCATCCTGAACATCCTTTGTCCTGTATAGTGTGTTCTATGAAGGATTTTGTATTGTATGAGCTGTAAATTAGGATTTCGAGTCTTTATGAAGGTGTTCAAACATATTTGTGGTTAGAAGCTATGACCAGAACTGATGGATAAATCTGCCTCCCATTTTGAGGATGGAAGAGACATTGTGTCATCTATCTTAGACAATAATTTATATATTTTTGATAGTAGTTTTGGGGTACAGCTGCTTAGAAATTCTGCTACCCTAGTCGGGGGTTGTAAGTCTGGTTGGTGGAGGATATATCCATCCATCCATCCATCATCTGCCGCTTATCCGGGGGTCGGGTCGCGGGGGCAGCAGCTTGAGCAGAGAAACCCAGACGTCTCTGTCCCCGGCCACTTCCTCCAGCTCTTCCGGGGGGACCCCGAGGCGTTCCCAGGCCAGCCGAGAGACATAGTCTCTCCAACGTGTCCTGGGTCTCCCCCGGGGTCTCCTCCCAGTGGGACGTGCCCGGAACACCTCCCCAGGGAGGCGCCCAGGGGGCATCCTAACCAGATGCCCGAGCCACCTCATCTGACTCCTCTCAATGCGGAGGAGCAGCGGTTCTACTCCGAGCCCCTCCCGGATGACTGAGCTTCTCACCCTATCTCTAACGGAGAGCCCAGACACCCTGCGGAGGAAACCCATTTCGGCCGCTTGTATTCGCGATCTTGTTCTTTCGGTCACTACCCACAACTCGTGACCATAGGTGAGGATGGGAACGTAGATTGACCAGTAAGTAGAGAGCTTCGCCTTCTGGCTCAGCTCCCTCTTCACAACGACGGGTCGGTGCAGAGCCTGCAACACTGCAGGCGCCGCACCGATCCGCCCGTCAATCTCCCGCTCCATTCGTCCGTCACTCGTGAACAAGACCCCGAGATACTTGAACTCCTCCTCTTGGGGAAGGATCTCATTCCCGACCCGGAGAGAGCATTCCACCCTTTTCCGGCTGAGAACCATAGTCTCGGATTTGGAGGTGCTGATTCTCATCCCAGCCGCTTCACACTCGGCTGCGAATCACTCCAGTGAGAGCTGAAGGTCACGGCCTGACGACGCTAACAGAACCACATCATCTGCAAAAAGCAGAGACCCGATTCTGAGGTCGCCAAATGGGACACCCTCAACGCCCTGGCTCCGCCTAGAAATTCTGTCCATAAAAGTTAGGAACAGAATCGGTGACAAAGGGCAGCCCTGACGGAGTCCAACTCTCACCGGAAACGTATCCGACTTACTGCCGGCAATGCGGACCAAACTCTGGCACCGGTCATACAGAGACCGAACGGCCCCTATCAAGGGGTCCGGCACTCCATATTCCCGGAGCACCCCCAACAGGACTCCACGAGGGACACGGTCGAACGCTTTCTCCAAGTCCACAAAACACATGTAGACTGGTTGGGCGAACTCCCATGCACCCTCCAGGATCCTGCCGAGGGTATAGAGCTGGTCCACTGTACCACGGCCAGGACGAAAGCCACACTGCATCTCCTGAATCCGAGGCTCGATTATCCGACGGATCCTCCTCTCCAATACCCCCGAATAGACCTTACCAGGGAGGCTGAGGAGTGTGATACCCCTATAGTTGGAACACACCCTCCGGTCCCCCTTTTTAAAGAGGGGGACCACCACCCCAATCTGCCAGTTCAGAGGCACTGTCCCCGATGTCCACGCGATACTGCAGAGGCGTGTCAGCCAAGACAGCCCTACAACATCCAGAGCCTTGAGAAACTCAGGACGGACCTCATCCACCCCCGGGGCCTTGCCACCGAGGAGCTTTTTAACCACCTCGGCAACCTCAGCCCCAGAAATGGGAGGCCCCGTCTCCGAGCTCTCCGACTCTGCCTCTTCCGAGCACGTGTTGGTAGGATTGAGGAGTTCCTCGAAGTACTCCCCCCACCGACTCACAACATCCCTAGTTGAGGTCAGCAAAGCCCCGTCCGCACTGTAAACAGTGTTGACTGTGAGCCGCTTCCCCCCCCTGAGACGCCGGATGGTGGACCAGAATCTTTTCGAGGCCGTCCGGAAATCGTTCTCCATGGTCTCACCGAACTCCTCCCAGGCCCGAGTTTTTGCCTCAGCAACCGCCGAAGCCGCGGCCCGTCTGGCCCGTCGCTACCTATCAGCTTCTTCCAGGGTCCCACTGGCCAAAAAGGCCCGATAGGACTCCTTCTTCAGCTTGACGGCTTCCCTCACCACTGGTGTCCACTAGCAGGTTGGAGGGTTGCCGCCACGACAGGCACCGACCACCTTACGGCCACAACTCCGACCAGCTGCCTCGGCAATGGAGTCACGGAACATGGCCCATTCAATGTCCCCCACCTCAAATATGGTTGAAGCTCTGCCGGAGGTGGGAGTTAAAGCTCCTTCTGACGGGGGATTCTGACAAACGCTCCCAGCAGACCCTCACAATAAGTTTGGGCCTGCCAGGTCTGATCGGCATCCTCCCCCACCAGCGGAGCCAACTCACCACCAGGTGGTGATCAGTTGACAGCTCCGCCCCTCTCTTCACCCGAGTGTCCAGGACATACGGCCGCAAGTCCGATGATACAACCACAAAGTCGATCATCGAACTGCGGCCAAGGGTGTCCTGGTGCCAAGTGCACATATGGACACCCTTATGCCTGAACATGGTGTTCGTTATGGACAGTCTATGACTGGCACAGAAGTCCAACAACATAACACCACTCTGATTCAGATCGGGGGGGCCGTTCCTCCCAATCACACCCCTCCAGGTCTCACTGTCATTGCCCACGTGAGCATTGAAGTCCCCCAGCAGAATGAGGGAGTCTCCGGTAGGAGCATTCTCCAGTGCCTCCCCCAGAGACTCCAAAAAGGGTAGGTACTCTGAACTGCTGTTTGGCGCATAGGCACAAACAACAGTCAGGACTCGTCCCCCCACCCAAGGCGGAGGGAGGCTACCCTCTCGTTCACTGGGGTAAACCCCAATGTACTGGCACACAGCCGGGGGGCAATAAGTATGCCCACACCTGCTCTGCGCCTCTCACCACGGGCAACTCCAGAGTGGAAGAGAGTCCAACCCCTCTCAAGAGTACTGGTTCCAGATCCCAAGCCGTGCGTCGAGGTGAGTCCGACTATATCTAACGGTCTGATGAAGTTTCAACAATAAACAACAAACTTTGTATTATGAGAAAGAACCAGACTCATTCTTCAGGAATCCGAAAATAAGCTCTATTTTACGAGTTATGCACGAATTCGGATTCTCCTATAAAACGAATTCCTTAACTCAAACCAAGTTAAGACTGCTTTGTCCTTCATACTTATTCATGTCTAATCAAGTTTCAATGATAAACAACGTTGGACTTTGTAGAATGAGAAAGAACTTCTTCAGCAATAAGGATCTCTCGACAAATGACGAAATACAGAAATACATCAAAGGAGGGAGCGGAGGTGTTCCGCTGTAAGAAGGTGTGAATGTCCGACCATAGTTGGTAAAAAACGGGTAAGGTTAAAATACCCGACTGTACACAATCAGTAGCGGGTGCGGTGTTGTTCGGCTACTAAAAGGTGTGAAAGTCCAACCATGGTTTGTAAAAAGCGGGTAAGAAAAGGTGCGAATGCCCGAAAATGTATGATCAAAAGAGGGAGCGGAGGTGTTCGGCTGCAAGAAGGTGTGAATGTACACCCATAATTACTGAAAAATGGGTAAGAAAAGGTGCGAATGCCCAACTATACATAATCAAAAGCAGGAGTGGATGTGTTCGGCTCCAAGAAGGGTTGAATGTCTGACCATAGTTTGTAAAAAGCAGGTAAGAAAAGGTTTGACTGCCCGAACATACACCATCAAAAGAGGGAGCGGAGGTGTTCCGCTGTAAGAAGGTGTGAATGTCCGACCATAGTTGGTAAAAAGCGGGTAAGAAAAGGTTAAAATACCCGACTGTACACAATCAATAGCGGGAGCGGAGTTGTTCGGCTACTAAAAGATGTGAAAGTCCGACTATGGTTTGTAAAAAGCGGGTAAGAAAAGGTGCTAATGCCCGACAATGTATGATCAAAAGAGGGAGTGGAGGTTTTCGGCTGTAAGAAGGTCTGAATGTCCAACTATAATTTGTAAAAACCGGGTAAGAAAAGGCTTGAAAGCCCAACTATACACCATCATAAGCGGGAGAGGAGGTGTTCAGCTGCAAGAAGGTGTGAATGTCCACCCATAATTACTGAAAAATGGGTAAGAAAAGGTGCGAATGCCCAAACATACATCATCAAAAGCAGGAGTGGATGTGTTGGGCTACAAGAAGGTTTGAAAGTCCGACCATGGTTTGTAAAAAACGGGTAAGAAAAGGTGCGAATGCCCGACAATGTATGATCAAAAGAGGGAGCGGAGGTTTTTGGCTACAAGAAGGTTTGAATGTCTGACCATAGTTTGTAAAAGGCGGGTAAGAAAAGGTTCAAATGCCTGACAATACACCATCAAAAGCGGGAGCGGAGGTGTTCCGCTGTAAGACGGTGTGAATGTCCGACCATAGTTGGTAAAAAGTGGGTAAGAAAAGGTTAAAATACCCGACTGTACACAATCAATAGCGGGAGCGGAGTTGTTCGGCTACAAGAAGGTGTGAAAGTCCAACCATGGTTTGTAAAAAGCTGCTAAGAAAAGGTTCGAATGCCCGAATATATACCATCAAAAGCGGAAGCGGAGGTGTTCGGCTGCAAGAAGGTGTGAACGTCCGACCAAAGTTTGTAAAAAGCAGTTAAGAAAAGGTTCGAATATCCAACCAAACATAATCAAAAGCGGGAGCAGAGCTGTTCGACTGCAAGTAGGTGTGAATGTCCAGCCATAATTACTCACAAACGGGTAAGAAAAGGTAGTATTGCCAGACCATACATGATCAAAACAGGGAGCTGAGGTGGTTCGGCACCAATGTGTGAATGTCTGACTATAGTTTGTAAAAAGCGGGTAAGATAAGGTGCGAATGCCCGACAATGTATAATCAAAAGAGGGAGCAGAGGTTTTCGGCTACAAGAAGGTTTGAATGTCCGACCATAGTTTGTAAAAAGCGGGTAAGAAAAGGTTCAAATGCCTGACTATACACCATCAAAAGCGGGAGCGGAGATGTTCCGCTGTAAGACGGTGTGAATGTCCGACCATAGTTGGTAAAAAGTGGGTAAGAAAAGGTTAAAATACCCGACTGTACACAATCAATAGCGGGAGCGGAGTTGTTCGATTACAAGAAGGTGTGAAAGTCCAACCATCGTTTGTAAAAAGCTGGTAAGAAAAGGTTCGAATGCCCGAATATATACCATCAAAAGCGGAAGCGGAGGTGTTCGGCTGCAAGAAGGTGTGAACGTCCGACCAAAGTTCGCAAAAAGCAGTAAAGAAAAGGTTCGAATATCCAAACATAATTAAAAGCGAGAGAGATTGTGTTCAGCTGCAAGTAGGTGTGAATATCCAGCCATAATTACTCACAAACGGGTAAGAAAATGTAGTATTGCCAGACCATACATGATCAAAGGGAGCGGAGGTGGTTTAGCTGCAAAAAGGGGTGAATGTCCAACTAAAGTTCAAATATATTAACAAAAGCGGGAGGAGAGGTCTTCGGATTAGAGTGGTTGAGAATTTCCAACCATAATCTATAAAATGCGGTGAAAAAAAAAAGGTGTGAAGGAATGAATTTTATAGCAAAATCCGAAATCATGCATAACTCCGCAAAAGGAACGTATTGCTCAACCAAACGGATGCTTCTTTCTCATTCAGGGTAATATGAGGAACTTTATGCTTGATACATTTTAGACATGGATAACTATGAAGGACAAAGCAATTTTAACTTGGTTTGAGCAAAGCAATTCATTTTATAGGAAAATCCGAAATCGTGCAGGACTCATGAAAGTAAGCTTATTCTCGGATTCCTGATCCTCCAGTGTTGCTCTTTCCTATACTGCAAAATAAAGCCTTGTTCTTTGTTGAAATCGATATAGACATTGATAAATATGAAGGACAAAGCAGTTTCCACTTTGTTTGAGTGAAGGAATTAATTTTATAGCAAAATCCCAAATCAAGCAGAACGTATGAAAATAAGCTTGTTTTCGGATTCCTGATCCTTCAGTGTTGCTATTTCTTCTACTGCAAAATACAATGTTGTTCTTTGTTGAAGTAAATCTAGACATTGATAAATATGAAGGACAAAGCAGTTTTCACTTGGTTTGAGTGAAGGAATTAATTTTATACATAAAATCCCAAATCATGCAGAACGTATGAAAATAAGCTTATTCTCGGATTCCTGATCCTTCAGTGTTGCTTTTTCTTCTACTGCAAAATACAATGTTGTTCTTTGTTGAAGTCGATCTAGACATTGATAAATATGAAGGACAAAGCAGTTTTAACTTGGTTTGAGTGAAGGAATTCATTTTATACATAAAATCCCAAATCATGCAGAACGTATGAAAATAAGCTTATTCTCGGATTACTGATCCTTCAGTGTTGCTCTTTCTTCTACTGCAAAATCCAGTGTTGTTCTTTGTTGAAGTCAATCTAGACATTGATAAATATGAAGGACAAAGCAGTTTTAACATAGTTTGAGTGAAGGCATTCATTTATAGTAAAATCAATAATCGTGCAGAACTCATGAAAATAAGCTTATTCTCGGATTCCTAAAACTTTTGATTTGCTCTTTCTTTACTGCAAAGTACAATGTTGTTCTTTGTTGAAGTCGATCTAGACATTGATAAATATGAAGGACAAAGCAGTTTTCACTTGGTTTGAGTGAAGGTTTTGCAGCTGAAAACCTCCCGCTCCCGCTTTTGATTGTGTATAGTCGGGCTTTCGAGCCTTTTCTTACCCGGTTTTTAGAAATTATGGTTGGACATTCAGACCTTGCAGCCGAAGACCTCCACTCCCTCTTTTGATCATACATTGTCGGGCATTCGCACCTTGTCTTACCCGCTTTTTACAAACTATAGTCAGACATTCACACCTTGCAGCTGAACCACCTCAGCTCCCTATTTTGATCATGTATGGTCTGGCAATACTACCTTTCCTTACCCGTTTGTGAGTAATTATGGCTGGACATTCACACCTACTTGCAGTCGAACAGCTCTGCTCTCGCTTTTGATGGTATATATTCGGGCATTCGAACCTTTTCTTAACTGCTTTTTGCAAACTTTGGTCGGACGTTCACACCTTCTTGCAGCCGAACACCTCAGCTTCCGCTTTTGATGGTATATATTCGGGCATTCGAACCTTTTCTTAGCAGCTTTTTACAAACCATGGTTGAACTTTCACACCTTCTTGTAGCCGAACAACTCCGCTCCCGCTATTGATTGTGTACAGTCAGGTATTTTAACCTTTTCTTACCCGCTTTTTAACAAATATGGTCGGACATTCACACCGTCTTACAGCGGAACACCTCCGCTCCCGCTTTTGATGGTGTATAGTCAGGCATTTGAACCTTTTCTTACCCGCTTTTTACAAACTATGGTCGGACATTCAAACCTTCTTGTAGCCAAAAACCTCCGCTCCCTCTTTTGATCATACATTGTCGGGCATTAGCACCTTTTCTTACCCGCTTTTTACAAACCATAGTCGGACTTTCACATCTTTTAGTAGCCGAACAACTCCGCTCCCGCTATTGATTGTGTACAGTCGGGTATTTTAACCTTTTCTTACCCGCTTTTTACCAACTATGGTCGGACATTCACACCTTCTTACAGCGGAACACCTCCGCTCCCTCCTTTGATGGTGTATGTTCGGGCATTCGAACCTTTTCTTACCCGCTTTTTACAAACTATGGTCAGACGTTCAAAGCTTCTTGTAGCCGAACATATCCACTCCTGCTTTTGATGATGTATGGTTGGGCATTCGAACCTACTTGTTGCCCGCTTTTCATTAATTATGGGTGGACATTCACACCTTGTCTCAGCCAAACACCTCCGCTCCCTGTTTTGATCATGTATGGTTTGACATTCGCACCTTTGCCCACCCTCTTTTTATACTGATTGCTCAAGATTAAGTTGTTCTTTCTCAAACTACAAATTTTTTTTAATTGTTGAAACTTGATTTGAAGTGGATAAATAAGGAAGACAAACAGTTTTAAGTCAGGCTGATAGCAATTAATTTTATAGCAAAATCTGTATTTCGTCATTTGTCGAGAGATGCTTATTGCTGAAGAAGTTCTTTCTCATTCTACAAAGTACAACGTTGTTTATCATTGAAACTTGATTAGACATGAATAAATATGAAGGACAAAGCAGTCTTAACTTGGTTTGAGTTAAGGAATTCGTTTTATAGGAGAATCCGAATTCGTGCATAACTCGTAAAATAGAGCTTATTTTCGGATTCCTGAAGAATGAGTCTGGTTCTTTCTCATAATACAAAGTTTGTTGTTTATTGTTGAAACTTCATCAGACCGTTAGATATAGTCGGACTCACCTCGACGCACGGCTTGGGATCTGGAACCAGTACTCTTGAGAGGGGTTGGACTCTCTTCCACTCTGGAGTTGCCCGTGGTGAGAGGCGCAGAGCAGGTGTGGGCATACTTATTGCCCCCCGGCTGTGTGCCAGTACATTGGGGTTTACCCCAGTGAACGAGAGGGTAGCCTCCCTCCGCCTTGGGTGGGGGGACGAGTCCTGACTGTTGTTTGTGCCTATGCGCCAAACAGCAGTTCAGAGTACCTACCCTTTTTGGAGTCTCTGGGGGAGGCACTGGAGAATGCTCCTACCGGAGACTCCCTCATTCTGCTGGGGGACTTCAATGCTCACGTGGGCAATGACAGTGAGACCTGGAGGGGTGTGATTGGGAGGAACGGCCCCCCCGATCTGAATCAGAGTGGTGTTATGTTGTTGGACTTCTGTGCCAGTCATAGACTGTCCATAACGGACACCATGTTCAGGCATAAGGGTGTCCATATGTGCACTTGGCACCAGGACCCTTGGCCGCAGTTCGATGATCGACTTTGTGGTTGTATCATCGGACTTGCGGCCGTATGTCCTGGACACTCGGGTGAAGAGAGGGGCGGAGCTGTCAACTGATCAACACCTGGTGGTGAGTTGGCTCCGCTGGTGGGGGAGGATGCCGATCAGACCTGGCAGGCCCAAACGTATTGTGAGGGTCTGCTGGGAGCGTTTGTCAGAATCCCCCGTCAGGAGCTTTAACTCCCACCTCCGGCAGAGCTTCAACCATATTTGAGGTGGGGGACATTGAGTCCGAATGGGTCATGTTCCGTGACTCCATTGCCGAGGCAGCTGGTCGGAGTTGTGGCCGTAAGGTGGTCGGTGCCTGTCGTGGCGGCAACCCTCCAACCTGCTGGTGGACACCAGTGGTGAGGGAAGCCGTCAAGCTGAAGAAGGAGTCCTATCGGTCCTTTTTGGCCAGTGGGACCCTGGAAGAAGCTGATAGGTACCGACGGGCCAGACGGGCCGCGGCTTCGGCGGTTGCTGAGGCAAAAACTCGGGCCTGGGAGGAGTTCGGTGAGACCATGGAGAACGATTTCCGGACGGCCTCGAAAAGATTCTGTTCCACCATCCGGCGTCTCAGGGGGGGGGGGGAAGCGGCTCACAGTCAACACTGTTTACAGTGGGGACGGGGCTTTGCTGACCTCAACTAGGGATGTTGTGAGTCGGTGGGGGGAGTACTTCGAGGAACTCCTCAATCCTACCAACACGTGCTCAGAAGAGGCAGAGTCGGAGAGCTCGGAGACGGGGCCTCCCATTTCTGGGGCTGAGGTTGCCGAGGTGGTTAAAAAGCTCCTCGGTGGCAAGGCCCCTGGGGTGGATGAGGTCCGACCTGAGTTTCTCAAGGCTCTGGATGTTGTAGGGCTGTCTTGGCTGACACGCCTCTGCAGTATCGCGTGGACATCGGGGACAGTGCCTCTGGACTGGCAGATTGGGGTGGTGGTCCCCCTCTTTAAAAAGGGGGACCGGAGGGTGTGTTCCAACTATAGGGGTATCACACTCCTCAGCCTCCCTGGTAAGGTCTATTCGGGGGTATTGGAGAGGAGGATCCGTCGGATAATCGAGCCTCGGATTCAGGAGATGCAGTGTGGCTTTCGTCCTGGCCGTGGAACAGTGGACCAGCTCTATACCCTCGGCAGGATCCTGGAGGGTGCATGGGAGTTCGCCCAACCAGTCTACATGTGTTTTGTGGACTTGGAGAAAGCGTTCGACCGTGTCCCTTGTGGAGTCCTGTGGGGGGTGCTCCGGGAATATGGAGTGCCGGACCCCTTGATAGGGGCCGTTCGGTCTCTGTATGACCGGTGCCAGAGTTTGGTCCGCATTGCCGGCAGTAAGTCAGATACGTTTCCGGTGAGAGTTGGACTCCGTCAGGGCTGCCCTTTGTCACCGATTCTGTTCCTAACTTTTATGGACAGAATTTCTAGGCGGAGCCAGGGCGTTGAGGGTGTCCCATTTGGCGACCTCAGAATCGGGTCTCTGCTTTTTGCAGATGATGTGGTTCTGTTAGCGTCGTCAGGCCGTGACCTTCAGCTCTCACTGGAGTGATTCGCAGCCGAGTGTGAAGCGGCTGGGATGAGAATCAGCACCTCCAAATCCGAGACTATGGTTCTCAGCCGGAAAAGGGTGGAATGCTCTCTCCGGGTCGGGAATGAGATCCTTCCCCAAGAGGAGAAGTTCAAGTATCTCGGGGTCTTGTTCACGAGTGACGGACGAATGGAGCGGGAGATTGACGGGCGGATCGGTGCGGCGCCTGCAGTGTTGCAGGCTCTGCACCGACCCGTCGTTGTGAAGAGGGAGCTGAGCCAGAAGGCGAAGCTCTCTACTTACTGGTCAATCTACGTTCCCATCCTCACCTATGGTCACGAGTTGTGGGTAGTGACCGAAAGAACAAGATCGCGAATACAAGCGGCCGAAATGGGTTTCCTCCGCAGGGTGTCTGGGCTCTCCCTTAGAGATAGGGTGAGAAGCTCAGTCATCCGGGAGGGGCTCGGAGTAGAACCGCTGCTCCTCCGCATTGAGAGGAGTCAGATGAGGTGGCTCGGGCATCTGGTTAGGATGCCCCCTGGGGAGGTGTTCCGGGCACGTCCCACTGGGAGGAGACCCCGGGGGAGACCCAGGACACGTTGGAGAGACTATGTCTCTCGGCTGGCCTGGGAACGCCTCGGGGTCCCCCCGGAAGAGCTGGAGGAAGTGGCCGGGGACAGAGACGTCTGGGTTTCTCTGCTCAAGCTGCTGCCCCCGCGACCCGACCCCCGGATAAGCGGCAGATGATGGATGGATGGATGGATATATCCTCCACCAACCAGACTTACAACCCCCGACTAGGGTAGCAGAATTTCTAAGCATCTGTACCCCAAAACTACTATCAAAAATATATAAATTATTGTCTAAGATAGATGACACAATGTCTCTTCCATCCTCAAAATGGGAGGCAGATTTATCCATCAGTTCTGGTCATAGCTTCTAACCACAAATATGTTTGAACACCTTCATAAAGACTCGAAATCCTAATTTACAGCTCATACAATACAAAATCCTTCATAGAACACACTATACAGGACAAAGGATGTTCAGGATGGGTCTAACACACTCAAACATCTGCTCACATTGCACAGATAACACACCTGATGATTATGCACACGCTTTGTGGTTTTTCTGCGCCTGTCCAGAAGTTCTGGCTTGAAGTCTGTGAGGACCTATCAACATGGCTAAAGTGTAGCATCCCTGCATGCCCCACACTGTGCATACTGGGTGACTTAGACAACATCAACATGGAAATTAACTCAGCACACATGGTTGTCACAGTGTTATGTATCGCAAAGAAAACTATTCTCATGAACTGGAAAGCGAAGAACAATCTGTGTATTAACCAGTTTAGAAATTTTCTTGTAGATTATATTAGCATGGAAACAATGTCTGCCTCCTCAAAACATCAATTGGCTGAATTTCATTCTCTCTGGTCCCCTCTGATTAGTTTTATCACATAGTGGTGGTGGTGGGTTGCTGGGTGATGGTGGGTCTCAGGCCCGGGCTGCTGCGACTGGTGTGACCGGGTGGTTTGTTTGTTTGTTTTTTTATGTTGTTTGTTTGTTTTTTGTAGAGGTCCTCCTGGGTGGGGTTGGGTTGAGTGGGGTGGGGCGGGATGGGTACCTTCTGGGGGTACAGTAGCTCCCAGAATATGGTCGCTGCAGGCCCCGAGCCTGGTGGACATCAGGCCCTCCTGCCCATTGTTGGCTCCCAGGTAGCGGGGATGCCTATTGCAGCCAGTCCCTGGCTGCCCTCTCTGGGGGAGAGTAGCTCCCCCGGTATATATCCCCATACCCCTCTCCCTTCTGGCTCCTGTACACAGCACACACTCACACATGAAGGGTTTTGGGGGCCTGTGTGTTCGGTGGGGTGTAGTGGATGGGGCCACGTAGGTGGTCCCCTTTGGTTGCACTCTGCAGTTCCCTGCCCCTGTTTTAATTACACCTTAGACATTACTACTTATCAAACACACTCACACACACACATTAGGTCTTGGGGGGTGGTTACACTGAGTGGCATCTGGTGGGCGGGGCTCTTTGGGTATGTAGGCTGCCCAGAGTGCCGCGCTCCCAGTTCTACAAGTTTGGCTGCCCCTCAATTTTAATTGCTCACTATTAGAAAATATTGAAGAGCCAGAAAGGTGAGGGGAGGGGTCTTCTTCGCACACCCCTGCTTCCTGGTGTCTGCTCGGGGCAGGAGGGGCCAGGAGGATTAATTAATTGTTCTGCTGGTTCGGGGTATGTGGTGGCTGGGGGGTTGCTGGCCTCCTGGTGTGCCCGCTGCACTACACCCCAGCAGAGTCGAGGGAGGTAGGATATGTGGATGTGTGGATGTATGGGACGTGAAAGTGTGTGTGGTAATGATTGGGCCTGGATCTGGGACTTGCTGTCGCCTGGCCTGCCTGTGTTTCTCCCGATGGGGCATCAGCGTTGCCTCTCCCCACTGCTCGCGACTTCACCCACCTGTGGGCACGTCTTGACTCCCAGGGCACTTGGCCAGGGGCGCTGGGGCAGGCGCTGACCCACTTTGTGGCTGTCTGGGGCGCTTGGCCCTCCTGGGTATTGGGTGGGGCCTCTGCCGGGGGGTTTGGGGGCGCTCGGGCTCCTGGGGCCCAGGTCCAGTGCACGGCCCATGTCTGGGCGGCTGGGGCCTGGCGGGGTCGGTGGGCTGTTACCCCTGGTTCCCGGAGTGCCTCTGCCCTATGCTTATGGGGGCTCTTTCCGGGGGCTTCCTCTGCAGTCTTCTGGGTGGATGCGTGGTTGCCCCTGCGGTGGGCTGCCTGGGTTCTGTGCTCTGTGGGGGCTGCTGGTGGCCTGGGTCTTGTGGCCCTCTCTGCCTGCTTCTGATTGCTTGGGGGGGGGGCTGTGGATTGTGGCCCTGTACGCTTATACACTCATAACTAAGCACGGTTATCATGTAGGTCCTGCGCCATGGGTGTTGCATGTTCTCACACACACACACACACATTCATTAGTCCAGTAGCATGGTCACTAAGCAGTTGATGTATTATCATGTCGTCTCAGGTCATCTATATCCACAGCTGTGTTGTATGCGATTGCCGCTTCTTGTGCTTGTTTTTGTTTGTTTGTGTGTTTGTTTTTTCTCTGCTTGTCTGCTTTCAGGTGCTCCTGGTGGCGCTAAGGCTGGATTCCCCTCATAGGCCATGGATTGTTGTCTGTTTTTTTTTTTACAGGTGTAGCAGCTGGTTGTCTGGTTTTTGTTTCTATTTTTGTTCTGTTTCCTCTTCTTTCCTCTTCTTCTTTCCTTGTCCCCCGGTCCGGTTCAGTTCAGTTCATGTCATATATTGTAAACATAAATAAATAAATGGGCATCAAGGGGAGCTTTACATTTATAAAACTTCCCTTGGCAAAACAAATCTGTTTGGCATCAAAGGTATTCAGACTACAATTCTTCTGACATAATGCTGAACAGGACAAGGGGAAAAAAAAGTAAAGAAGACAGTTCTGCCGAAAGCCAGGGATAGACCTGTTCTAAGTTCTACACTTTTTAAAAGGGGCGTGTTTATCAACTATGGAATTAGAAGATTTACAAAAATGGTCAAGTGCTAGATCTTCATCTGGGATTTTAACAGTGTCATATAACTATTCAACAGATCAGTTAAAAAAAAAGCCTGCTCATGGAGATGTTTCAGGATCTGGATACCAAGCGTGGACCTAATGTTTTCATTTTTGCAATTCTGATACAGGCTATTGAGCAGTGATAACTAACACCAAGTTCAGATACTGCGGATTTTCTACCTTTGATTTGTTAAGATTGAGCCAATCAGGGACAACCTTGAAGGATCTCTTTGGTTTTGTAGGATCAGTAATTACCTGAGAAAGGTTGATATTGGTACACACCTTTTTTAAATGATCAGAGGCAGAGTTCAACTTGTTTAAATTAAAATTGCCACACAGAGATTGGGTTTAGGCCACATGCACACAGAATGACATCAACAAATATAAGAAATATTAAACATTTACACATAGATTTTTGAATACATGTAGAGGAATGATACTTTGAAATGTGCTCATTGCGGAGTAATGAAGGTTGAACTATTCTAGGAAAGAGGTTCTATTCCCAGCATCATGATGGACACTCCTGATATAGGTTTCGCTAACGCATTGGAATTGTTTTACTATTTTCATATGCATGTGCAATGAAGAATTGCTTGCTGCTGATAAATGCAAAGAAGAACAGCTTACACATAGATGCTCACATATAGGCTGCTGAATGCAATGAAGACCTGCTTATCAAGTAAAGTTCAATGTCAATGTGTAATATTCAATTAGGATTTGCAAAACAGTGAAGTTAAACAATGAATGGGTCCATAGTCGGTATGAGAAGACTACAGGAATATTTACCTGGGTGTACGTTCAAACAGAGATGAGAAAATTGCGATAAATAATTGTTTGTTTGTTTGTTAGTATGTATATGAATGTTATGTGTATAAACTGTGTTGAGTTATAGTTACTCAGTAGTGTCTCAGTGAAACAACCGACGGGGGAAGCCTTGCGGTGACAACAAAAGCAGTGTTTTACTGATCAGTCAAGTTGCTCCAGTGTACTCCATACAAACTGGTTGGCTACTGAAGGGATAGAAAATGGGGAATACTTGTTTTAAAGCAAACAAGGAATTAGATGGGAAAAATACATGTTTTAACGGGACCCAGACAATATTAAATACTCAGACAGATGGGAGAAGAAGTGTAGTTTTGTAGGAAATCACAAAATTATTACATAGAATTAGTGAAATCAATTTAAGAATGCCTTTCTGAAGAGCTGTTTACCACAGATGAGCAGCTTTGCGACCAAGCACATTGTAGATCGCTTTACTGCCAAAATGATCTAATTTAATGGATTGGTTTAGACATGCATAACAGCATTTTAAGAACAAAGAGAGAAACAAAAAGGGACAACGCTTCATGGTGGAAGGTGATGTATAAATAACTGTGTATATGATGAAGGGGGTGGCAACACCCATTCCGAAATCCTGGCATTCCGACATCCCGCTATTCCGACATCCCACCATTCCAACATACCACCATTCCGACATACCACCATTCCGACATGCAAACGTCCCACCATTCCGACATCCCACCATTGCGACATCCCGCTATTCTGACGTTCAAATGTCCCACCATTCCGACAAGGTTTTCCGTATAAGGAAATGTGTGTTACTCAACAGGTGAGTCCCTTCTTTCTGTTCATGCAATTTATATGTTTAACACATGTTTATAGACAAGCGTTATTAAAAACACAAAGTCTCGGCAACTGGAGGAGGAGAAGCAGTCCGCGGTGGTTTTCAATCACACACTCCAATGCCACTTGTTTCAACTTCCGAAAATTTAATCCAGGAAAAAAATGCTTACAAATATGGACCAAAACGGCTCCATAACACGCACAAGAATCCAAAAGAAACGAAAGTTAACTAAAAGAAAGCAAATAAATAGTATGAAGTGGTCAAAATTGGTTTTACGCATGCCTATATGCGTCTGGCACATGCGTCTTCGGGCTCTCCCACGTTGGTTTGTGGATGAAAGCTATATGTTCAGCTGTAATGTCATGTAAAAACAATCTCTACATGACATTTACTCCCAGGTGTGACCAGTTAGGTCCTTAAGATATCAACAGGCTGTATAAAGCTACAACCGTTGCGGCTGTGTGTTTGTGCCAAATGCGCAAAGCCCATCCGCGCTTCCCAAAATTGGAGTGAGTACTCATAAATCACGTGAATAACATGAATAAACGTTTTTACTGAATTTTGTTGTGTTTTATACGTTCTATGCTGTCATTTCTCTCTTCTCCTATTGGCAAGGCAAGGCAGAGTGCTCGCAACTGTGTCTTGTGCAGTAGCCGTGATATCTGTAATTGCAATTATTACTTTTGCATATGATGACAGCGTGCAAAAGACGCATGGGCTCTGTGGAGAGCTCCGCTCCAGCTGGCTGCTGTGACAGCTCACTGACACTATATTTCTGCTTAATCAGTTTCAGTCTCGCCAGAGTTACATTAATATCTGTATTTTTATATTTGAAATTCAGGGGATTTTGATAATAGATTATTAAAGTTTGTTTGCGAGGCTGTGGCCTCTGCATGTGCAAAGCTTGTGCGCCAAACTTTAGGGCGTATTTGCGCCGGCATATCATTAGTGCAAAATGTTTTGGGTAAAAAATAGGCTATTAAAAGGAACTGTCGGAATGGCGGTATGTTAAAAAAAAAAAAAAACATACTGCCATTCCGACCATAGGAGGAAAAAAGTGTCGGAATGGTGGGACGTTTGATAAAAAATTAAGTGTCGCCATTCCGACAATTGGAGACCCATGTCGGAATGGCGAGATGTCGGAATGGCAGCATGTAACCATGATGAAGGAGAGACCATTTGAGCAGCACAGCCATTTCGCAGCACAGGGACAGCAGTCCAAGTTACAGGATCTCCCACGTGGTATCACCTGTCACATTGTGTCAAGGCATCAAAAGAAGAAAAAATCACCAAACTCAAGGACAAAAAGACAAAGACTCCGGTGAACGAAGACAGAGGACTGACAAACCAGAAATACAAAAGGATTCTCGATATCAAGATCCAGAAGAAGAGGCTAACAATGCCACGAACACTTACGATGCTGGGAATGATGCCAGCAATGAACAGAGAAGAAGATTCAGTGTCATCAATCTGCATTACGTGCCTCTAATGAGGGGGTGAATATAGAATCCTCAACGATTACAACGTCTCTGGGAACTGTGACAACAACAAGGTTTAAACCATTTTGATATATATTGTAACCTATTGTCTAAGGAATAGTGCTGAAAATGAGGTAAATCTAATCCACCACTGTCCTTGGTCTTCTGTAGGGTTTTTAAACTAATACGTGGTGGTTTGTTTTTCCACAGAAATTTGGAGATGCATGAATCTAGTGACTTAAACCAAGTAGCAGATGGTTTTATGGGGATCATTGAGAACAAATAGTTAACTTTTGGTAGAATCATCATTTTAATGGATGTAACTCTCCCCATAAGTGATATAGGTAAGGACTTCCAACGAGAGATCGTCCTCTACTGTCTTTAATAATTGCACATAATTTAGCTTTGTTAGCTCTGAGAGCCTGGAGGAAATGTTTATGCCTAAATATCTAATATTTCCTGACTGTAAAGTGATCGCAGGTATATTATGGACCCTACAGTTAATGGGCAGAACTGTGGTCTTAGACCAGTTGATAGAGTAGTCAGAAAGTGCTGAGAATTTATTTATGAGTGTGATCGTGTGACTGAGAGACGTCTGTGAGTTCTGAAGGAAAAGTAACACATCATCAGCATAAAGACTTATTTTATGCTCAATATTTTGGGATTAATTACTCACAAACGGGTAAGAAAAGGTAGTATTGCCAGACCATACATGATCAAAACAGGGAGCGGAGGTGGTTCAGCTGCAAGGTGTGAATGTCTGACTATAGTTTGTAAAAAGCGGGTAAGATAAGGTGCGAATGCCTGACAATGTATGATCAAAAGAGGCAGCGGAGGTTTTCGGCTGCAAGAAGGTCTGAATGTCCACCCAAAATTCCTGAAAAATGGGTAAAAAAAGGGTGCGAATGCCAAACCATACATCATCAAAAGCAGGAGTGGATGTGTTCGGCTACAAGAAGATTTGAATGTCCATCAATAATTGCTTTAAAACATGAAAGAAAAATTTCGAATATCAAACCGCACATGATCATAAGCGGGAGAGGAGTTGTTCAGCTGCAAGAAGGTGTGAATGTCCACCCATAATTACTGAAAAATGGGTAAGAAAAGGTGAAAATGCCCAACCATACATCATCAAAAGCAGGAGTTGATGTGTTCGGCTACAAGAAGGTTTGAATGTCCGACCATAGTTTGTAAAAAGCGGGTAAGAAAAGGTTCGAATGCCCGAACATAGACCATCAAAAGAGGGAGCGGAGGTGTTCCGCTGTAAGAAGGTGTAAATGTCCGACCATAGTTGGTAAAAAGCGGGTAAGAAAAGGTTAAAATACCCGACTGTACACAATCAATAGCGGGAGCGGAGTTGTTTGGCTACAAGAAGGTGTGAAAGTCCGACCACGGTTTGTAAAAAGCGGGTAAGAAAAGGTTCGAATGCCCGAATATATACCATCAAAAGTGGAAGTGGATGTGTTCGGCTGCAAGAAGGTGTGAACGTCCGACCAAAGTTTGTAAAAAGCAGTTAAGAAAAGGTTCGAATATCCAACCAAACATAATCAAAAGCGGGAGCAGAGCTGTTCGACTGCAAGTAGGTGTGAATGTCAGATCATAATTTGCAAAAAGCTGATGAGAAAGGGTGAGAATGCCCGGCTATACACCATCAAATGCGGGAGCGGAAGTGTTCGGCTGTGAGTAGGTGTGAATGTCCGACCATAATTGCTGAAAAATGTGTTAGAAGAGAATGCGGGAGCGGAGTTGTTCGGCTGTGAGTAGGTGTGAATCTCCGAGCATAGTTTGTAAAAAGGGGGTAAGAATAGGTTCGAATGCCCGAACATACACTATCAAAACAGGGAGCTGAGGTGGCTCAGCTGCAAGGTGTGAATGTCTGACTATAGTTTGTAAATAAGGTGCGAATGCCCAACAATGTATAATCAAAAGAGGGAGCGGAGGTTTTCGGCTACAAGAAGGTTTGAATGTCCGACCATAGTTTGTAAAAAGCGGGTAAGAAAAGGTTCAAATGCCTGACTATACACCATCAAAAGCGGGAGCAGAGGTGTTCTGCTGTAAGACGGTGTGAAAGTTCAACCATGGTTTGTAAAAAGCTGCTAAGAAAAGGTTCGAATGCCCGAATATATACCATCAAAAGCGGGAGCAGAGCTGTTCGACTGCAAGTAGGTGTGAATGTCCAGCCATAATTACTCACAAACGGGTAAGAAAAGGTAGTATTGCCAGACCATACATGATCAAAACAGGGAGCTGAGGTGGTTCAGCTGCAAGGTGTGAATGTCTGACTATAGTTTGTAAAAAGCGGGTAAGACAAGGTGCGAATGCCCGACAATGTATGATCAAAAGAGGGAGTGGAGGTCTTCGGCTGCAAGGTCTGAATGTCCAACCATAATTTCTAAAAACCGGGTAAGAAAAGGCTCGAAAGCCCGACTATACACAATCAAAAGCGGGAGCGGGAGGTTTTCAGCTGCAAATCCTTCACTCAAACCAAGTGAAAACTGCTTTGTCCTTCATATTTATCAATGTCTAGATCGACTTCAACAAAGAACAACATTGTACTTTGCAGTAAAGAAAGAGCAAATCTAAAAATTTAGGAATCCGAGAATAAGCTTATTTTCATGAGTTCTGCACGATTATTGATTTTACTATGAATGAATGCCTTCACTCAAACTATGTTAAAACTGCTTTGTCCTTCGTATTTATCAATGTCTAGATTGACTTCAACAAAGAACAACACTGGATTTTGCAGTAGAAGAAAGAGCAACACTGAAGGATCAGTAATCCGAGAATAAGCTTATTTTCATACGTTCTGCATGATTTGGGATTTTATGTATAAAATGAATTCCTTCACTCAAACCAAGTTAAAACTGCTTTGTCCTTCATATTTATCAATGTCTAGATTGACTTCAACAAAGAACAACATTGTATTTTGCAGTAGAAGAAATAGCAAGACTGAAGGATCAGGAATCCGAAAACAAGCTTATTTTCATACGTTCTGCTTGATTTGGGATTTTGCTATAAAATTAATTCCTTCACTCAAACAGAGTGGAAACTGCTTTGTCCTTCATATTTATCAATGTCTATATCGATTTCAACAAAGAACAAGGCTGTATTTTGCAGTATAGGAAAGAGCAACACTGGAGGATCAGGAATCCGAGAATAAGCTTACTTTCATGAGTCCTGCACGATTTCGGATTTTCCTATAAAATGAATTGCTTTGCTCAAACCAAGTTAAAATTGCTTTGTCCTTCATAGTTATCCATGTCTAAAATGTATCAAGCATAAAGTTCCTCATATTACCCTGAATGAGAAAGAAGCATCCCTTTGGTTGAGCAATACGTTCCTTTTGCGGAGTTATGCATGATTTCGGATTTTGCTATAAAATTCATTCCTTCACACCTTTTTTTTTTCACCGCATTTTATAGATTATGGTTGGAAATTTCAACCACTCTAATCCGAAGACCTCTCCTCCCGCTTTTGTTAATATATTTGAACTTTAGTTGGACATTCACCCCTTTTTGCAGCTAAACCACCTCCGCTCCCTGTTTTGATCATGTATGGTCTGGCAATACTACATTTTCTTACCCGTTTGTGAGTAATTATGGCTGGATATTCACACCTACTTGCAGCTGAACAAAATTTCTCTCGCTTTTAATTATGTTTGGATATTCGAACCTTTTCTTTACTGCTTTTTGCCAACTTTGGTCGGACGTTCACACCTTCTTGCATTCGAACACCTCCGCTTCCGCTTTTGATGGTATATATTCGGGCATTCGAACCTTTTCTTACCAGCTTTTTACAAACCATGGTTGGACTTTCACACCTTCTTGTAGCCGAACAACTCCGCTCCCCCTATTGATTGTGTATAGTCGGGTATTTTAACCTTTTCTTACCCACTTTTTACCAACTATGGTCGGACATTCACACCTTCTTACAGCGGAACACCTCCGCTCCCTCTTTTGATGGTGTATGTTTGGGCATTCGAACCTTTTCTTACCCGCTTTTTACAAACTATGCTCGGACATTCAAACCTTCTTGTAGCCGAACACATCCACTCCTTCTTTTGATGATGTATGCTTGGGCATTCAAACCTACTTTTTGCCCGCTTTTCATTAATTGTGGGTGGACATTCACACCTTGTCAAAGCCAAACACCTCCGCTCCCTGTTTTGATCATGTATGGTTGGACATTCGCACCTTGTCTCACCCCCTTTTTGCAAACTATGGTCGGCTGTTCACAGCTTCCTCTCCACCATACTTGTATGGTGGGATGTTCACACCCAGTTGCATCCGAAGACCTCCGCCCCCACTTTTGTTGATATTTAGTTGGTCATTCGCAGCTTACCCGCTTTTGGCAAACTATGGCCTTCTTGCAGCCAAACACCTCTGATCTCGCTTTTGATAATATAAGGTTGGGCATTCAGACCTTGCTTCACCTGCTTTTCACCAAATAAAGTCGGACATTCACACCTTCTTGCAGCCGAACACTTCCGCTCCACC
The DNA here is from genome assembly GCF_036924035.1 of Leuresthes tenuis. Taxonomy (NCBI): domain Eukaryota; kingdom Metazoa; phylum Chordata; class Actinopteri; order Atheriniformes; family Atherinopsidae; genus Leuresthes; species Leuresthes tenuis. Next base: position 49,950 of record NW_027325385.1, read on the forward strand.
TTTTTGTGTTCTATCACACCTTTTTTTCACCGAATTTTATAGATTATGGTTGGAAATTCTCAACCACTCTCATCCGAAGACCTCTCCTCCCACTTTTGTTAATATATTTGATCTTTAGTCGGACATTCACACCTTCTTGCAGCTGAACCACCTCCGCTCCCTGTTTTGATCATGTATGGTCTGGCAATACTACCTTTTCTTACCCATTTGTGAGTAATTATGGCTGGACATTCACACCTACTTGCAGCCGAACACCACCTCTCCCGCTTTTGATGATGTATTGTCCGTCATTCTAGTCTCTTCTAACACATTTTTCAGCAATTATGGTCGGACATTCACACCTACTCACAGCCGAACACTTCCGCTCCCGCATTTGATGGTGTATAGCCGGGCATTCTCACCCTTTCTCATCAGTTTTTTGCAAATTATGATCTGACATTCACACCTACTTGCAGTCGAACAGCTCTGCTCCCGCTTTTGATTATGTTTGGTTGGATATTCGAACCTTTTCTTAACTGCTTTTTACAAACTTTGGTCGGACGTTCACACCTTCTTGCAGCCGAACACCTCCACTTCCACTTTTGATGGTATATATTCGGGCATTCGAACCTTTTCTTACCCGCTTTTTACAAACCGTGGTCGGACTTTCACACCTTCTTGTAGCCGAACAACTCCGCTCCCGCTATTGATTGTGTACAGTCGGGTATTTTAACCTTTTCTTACCCGCTTTTTACCAACTATGGTCGGACATTTACACCTTCTTACAGCGGAACACCTCCGCTCCCTCTTTTGATGGTCTATGTTTGGGCATTCGAACCTTTTCTTACCCGCTTTTTACAAACTATGGTTGGACATTCAAACCTTCTTCTAGCCGAACACATCCACTCCTGCTTTTGATGATGTATGGTTGGGCATTCGCACCCTTTTTTTACCCATTTTCAGCAATTATGGGTGGACATTCAGACCTTCTTGCAGCCGAAAACCTCCGCTCCCTCTTTTGATCATGCATTGTCGGGCATTCGCACCTTGTCTTACCCGCTTTTTATAAACTTTAGTTGGACATTCACACCTTCTTGCAGCTGAACGACCTCCGCTCCCTTTTTTGATCATGTATGGTCTGGCAATACTACCTTTTCTTACCCGTTTGTGAGTAATTAATCCCAAAATATTGAGCATAAAATAAGTCTTTATGCTGATGATGTATTACTTTTCCTTCAGAACTCACAGACGTCTCTCACTCACACGATCACACTCATAAATAAATTCTCAACACTTTCTGACTACTCTATCAACTGGTCTAAGACCACAGTTCTGCCCATTAACTGACTTCACAGTCAGGAAATATTAGATATTTAGGCATAAACATTTCCTCCAGGCTCTCAGAGCTAACAAAGCTAAATTATGTGCAATTATTAAAGACAGTAGAGGACGATCTCTCTCGTTGGAAGTCCTTACCTATATCACTTATGGGGAGAATTACATCCATTAAAATGATGATACTACCAAAAGTTAACTATTTGTTCTCAATGATCCCCATAAAACCATCTGCTACTTGGTTTAAGTAACTAGATTCATGCATCTCCAAATTTCTGTGGAAAAACAAACCACCACGTATTAGTTTAAAAACCCTACAGAAGACCAAGGACAATGGTGGATTAGATTTACCTCATTTTCAGCACTATTCCTTAGCCAATAGGTTACAATATATATCAAAATGGTTTAAACCTTGTTTTTGTCACAGTTCCCAGAGACGTTGTAATCGTTGAGGATTCTATATTCACCCCCTCATTAGAGGCACGTGATGCAGATTGATGACACTGAATCTTCTTCTCTGTTCATTGCTGGCATCATTCCCAGCATCGTAAGTGTTCGTGGCATTGTTAGCCTCTTCTTCTGGATCTTGATATCGAGAATCCTTTTGTATTTCTGGTTTGTCAGTACTCTCTCTTCGTTCACCGGCGTCTTCGTCTTTTTGTCCTTGAGTTTGGTGATTTTTTCTTCTTTTGATGCCTTGACACAATGTGACAGGTGATACCACGTGGGAGATCCTGTAACTTGGACTGCTGTCCCTGTGCTGCGAAATGGCTGTGCTGCTCAAATGGTCTCTCCTTCATCATGGTTACATGCTGCCATTCCGACATCTCGCCATTCCGACATGGGTCTCCAATTGTCGGAATGGCGACACTTAATTTTTTATCAAACGTCCCACCATTCCGACACTTTTTTCCTCCTATGGTCGGAATGGCGGTATGTTTTTTGTTTTTTTTAACATACCGCCATTCCGACAGTTCCTTTTAATAGCCTATTTTTTACCCAAAACATTTTGCACTAATGATATGCCGGCGCAAATACGCCCTAAAGTTTGGCGCACAAGCTTTGCACATGCAGAGGCCACAGCCTCGCAAACAAACTTTAATAATCTATTATCAAAATCCCCTGAATTTCAAATATAAAAATACAGATATTAATGTAACTCTGGCGAGACTGAAACTGATTAAGCAGAAATACAGTGTCAGTGAGCTGTCACAGCAGCCAGCTGGAGCGGAGCTCTCCACAGAGCCCATGCGTCTTTTGCACGCTGTCATCATATGCAAAAGTAATAATTGCAATAACAGATATCACGGCTACGGCACAGGACACAGTTGCGAGCACTCTGCCTTGCCTTGCCAATAGGAGAAGAGAGAAATGACAGCATAGAACGTATAAAACACAACAAAATGCAGTAAAACCGTTTATTCATGTTATTCACGTGATTTATGAGTACTCGCTCCAATTTTGGGAAGCGCGGATGGGCTTTGCGCATTTGGCACAAACACACAGCCGTTGCGCAAGGCTTTATACAGCCTGTTGATATGTTAAGGACGTAACTGGTCACACCTGGGAGTAAATGTCATGTAGAGATTGTTTTTACATGACATTACAGCTGAACATATAGCTTTCATCCACAAACTAATGTGGGAGAGCCCGAAGACGCATGTGCCAGACGCACATAGGCATGCGTAAAACCAATTTTGACCACTTCATACTGTTTATTTGCTTTCTTTTAGTTAATTTTCGTTTCTTTTGGATTCTTGTGCGTGTTATGGAGCCGTTTTGGTCCATGTTTGTAAGCCTTTTTTTCCTGGATTAAATTTTCGGAAGTTGAAACAAGTGGCATTGGAGTGTGTGATTGAAAACCACCGCGGACTGCTTCTCCTCCTCCAGTTGCCGAGACTTTGTGTTTTTAATAACGCTTGTCTATAAACATGTGTTAAACATATAAATTGCATGAACAGAAAGAAGGGACTCACCTGTTGAGTAACACACATTTCCTTATACAGAAAGCCTTGTCGGAATGGTGGGACATTTGAACGTCGGATTGGTGGGACGTTTGCATGTCGGAATGGTGGTATGTCGGAATGGTGGGATGTCGGAATAGCGGGATGTCGGAATGGCGGGATTTCGGAATGGGTGTTGCCACCCCCTTCATCATATACACTTTTATTTATACATCACCTTCCACCATGAAGCGTTGTCCCTTTTTGTTTCTCTCTTTGTTCTTAAAATGCTGTTATGCATGTCTAAACCAATCCATTAAATTAGATCATTTTGGCAGTAAAGCGATCTACAATGTGCTTGGTCGCAAAGCTGCTCATCTGTGGTAAACAGCTCTTCAGAAAGGCATTCTTCAATTGATTTCACTAATTCTATGTAATAATTTTGTGATTTCCTACAAAACTACACTTCTTCTCCCATCTGTCTGAGTATTTAATATTGTCTGGGTCCCGTTAAAACATGTATTTTTCCCATCTAATTCCTTGTTTGCTTTAAAACAAGAATTCCCCATTTTCTATCCCTTCAGTAGCCAACCAGTTTGTATGGAGTACACTGGAGCAACTTGACTGATCAGTAAAACAATGCTTTTGTTGTCACCGCAAGGCATCCCCCGTCGGTTGTTTCACTGAGACACTACTGAGTAACTATAACTCAACACAGTTTATACACATAACATTCATATACATACTAACAAACAAACAAACAATTATTTATCACGATTTTCTCATCTCTGTTTGAACGTACACCCAGGTAAATATTCCTGTAGTCTTCTCATACCGACTATGGACCCATTCATTGTTTAACTTCACTGTTTTGCAAATCCTAATTGAATATTACACATTGACATTGAACTTTACTGGATAAGCAGGTCTTCATTGCATTCAGCAACCTATATGTGAGCATCTATGTGTAAGCTGTTCTTCTTTGCATTTATCAGCAGCAAGCAATTCTTCATTGCACATGCATATGAAAATAGTAAAACAATTCCAATGCGTTAGCGAAACCTTCTATATCAGGAGTGTCCATCATGATGCTGGGAATAGAACCTCTTTCCCATATAGTTCAACCTTCATTACTCAACTGATCATAACTCCGCAATGAGCACATTTCAAAGTATCATTCCTCTACATGTATTCAAAAATCTATGTGTAAATGTTTAATATTTCTTATATTTGTTGATGTCATTCTGTGTGCATGTGGCCTAAACCCAATCTCTGTGTGGCAATTTTAATTTAAACAAGTTGAACTCTGCCTCTGATCATTTAAAAAAGGTGTGTACCAATATCAACCTTTCTCAGGTAATTACTGATCCTACAAAACCAAAGAGATCCTTCAAGGTTGTCCCTGATTGGCTCAATCTTAACAAATCAAAGGTAGAATATCCGCAGTATCTGAACTTGGTGTTAGTTATCACTGCTCAATAGCCTGTATCAGAATTGCAAAAATGAAAACATTAGGTCCACGCTTGGTATCCAGATCCTGAAACATCTCCATGAGCAGGCTTTTTTTTAACTGATCTGTTGAATAGTTATATGACACTGTTAAAATCTCAGATGAAGATCTAGCACTTGACCATTTTTGTAAATCTTCTAATTCCATAGTTGATAAACATGCCCCTTTTAAAAAGTATAGAACTTAGAACAGGTCTAGTCCCTGACTTTCGGCAGAACTGTCTTCTTTACTTTTTTTTTTTTCTCCCCTTGTCCTGTTCAGCATTATGTCAGAAGAATTGTAGTCTGAATACCTTTGATGCCAAACAGATTTGCTTTGCCAAGGGAAGTTTTATAAATGTAAAGCTCCCCTTGATGCCCATTTATTTATTTCTGTTTACAATATATGACATGAACTGAACTGAACCGGACCGGGGGACAAGGAAAGAAGAAGAGGAAAGAAGAGGAAACAGAACAAAAATAGAAACAAAAACCAGACAACCAGCTGCTACACCTGTAAAAACAAAACAGACAACAATCCATGGCCTCTGAGGGGAATCCAGCCTTAGCGCCACCAGGAGCACCTGAAAGCAGACAAGCAGAGAAAAAACAAACACACAAACAAACAAAAACAAGCACAAGAAGCGGCAATCGCATACAACACAGCTGTGGATATAGATGACCTGAGACGACATGATAATACATCAACTGCTTAGCGACCATGCTACTGGATTAATGAATGTGTGTGTGTGGGTGTGTGAGTGTGAGAACATGCAACACCCATGGCACAGGACCTACATGATAACCGTGCTTAGTTATGAGTGTATAAGCGTACAGGGCCACAATCCACAGCCCCCCCCAAGCAATCAGAAGCAGGCAGAGAGGGCCACAAGACCCAGGCCACCAGCAGCCCCCACAGAGCACAGAACCCAGGCAGCCCACCGCAGGGGCAACCACGCATCCACCCAGAAGACTGCAGAGGAAGCCCCCAGAAAGAGCCCCCATAAGCATAGGGCAGAGGCACTCCGGGAACCAGGGGTAACAGCCCACCGACCCCGCCAGGCCCCAGCCGCCCAGACATGGGCCGTGCACTGGACCTGGGCCCCAGGAGCCCGAGCACCCCCAAACCCCCCGGCAGAGGCCCCACCCAATACCCAGGAGGGCAAAGCGCCCCAGACAGCCACAAAGTGGGTCAGCGCCTGCCCCAGCGCCCCTTGCCAAGTGTCCTGGGAGTCAAGACGTGCCCACAGGTGGGTGAAGTTGCGAGCAGTAGGGAGAGGCAACGCTGACGCCCCATCGGTAGAAGCACAGGCAGGCCAGGCGACAGCAAGTCCCAGATCCAGGCCCAATCATTACCACACACACTTTCACGTCCCATACATCCACACGTCCTACCTCCCTCGACTCTGCTGGGGTATAGTGCAGCGGGCACACCAGGGGGCCAGCAACCCCCCAGCCACCACAGACCCCGAACCAGCAGAACAATTAATTAATCCTCCTGGCCCCATCTGCCCCGAACAGACACCAGGAAGCAGGGGTGTGCGAAGAAGACCCCTCCCCTCACCCTTCTGGCTCTTCAATATTTTCTAATAGTGAGCAATTAAAATTGAGGGGCAGCCAAACTTGTAGAACTGGGAGCGCGGCACTCTGGGCAGCCTACATACCCAAAGAGCCCCGCCCACCAGATGCCACTCAGTGTAACCCCCCCCCAAGACCTAATGTGTGTGTGTGAGTGTGTTTGATAAGTAGTAATGTCTAAGGTGTAATTAAAACAGGGGCAGGGAACTGCAGAGTGCAACCAAAGGGGACCACCTACGTGGCCCCATCCACTACACCCCACCGAACACACACGCCCCCAAAACCCTTCATGTGTGAGTGTGTGCTGTGTACAGGAGCCAGAAGGGAGAGGGGTATGGGGATATATACCGGGGGAGCTACTCTCCCCCAGAGAGGGCAGCCAGGGACTGGCTGCAATAGGCATCCCTGCTACCTGGGAGCCAACAATGGGCAGGAGGGCCTGATGTCCACCAGGCTCGGGGCCTGCAGCGACCATATTCCGGGAGCTACTGTACCCCCAGAAGGTACCCATCCCGCCCCACCCCACTCAACCCAACCCCACCCAGGAGGACCTCTACAAAAAACAAACAAACAACATCGAAAAACAAACAAAAAAACCACCCGGTCACACCAGTCGCAGACCCACCATCACCCAGCAACCCACCACCACCACTATGTGATAAAACTAATCAGAGGGGACCAGAGAGAATGAAATTCAGCCAATTGATGTTTTGAGGAGGCAGACATTGTTTCCATGCTAATATAATCTAAAAGAAAATTTCTAAACTGGTTAATACACAGATTGTTCTTCGCTTTCCAGTTCATGAGAATAGTTTTCTTTGCGATACATAACACTGTGACAACCATGTGTGCTGAGTTAATTTCCATGTTGATGTTGTCTAAGTCACCCAGTATGCACAGTGTGGGGCATGCAGGGATGCTACACTTTAGCCATGTTGATAGGTCCTCACAGACTTCAAGCCAGAACTTCTGGACAGGCGCAGAAAAACCACAAAGCGTGTGCATAATCATCAGGTGTGTTATCTGTGCAATGTGAGCAGATGTTTGAGTGTGTTAGACCCATCCTGAACATCCTTTGTCCTGTATAGTGTGTTCTATGAAGGATTTTGTATTGTATGAGCTGTAAATTAGGATTTCGAGTCTTTATGAAGGTGTTCAAACATATTTGTGGTTAGAAGCTATGACCAGAACTGATGGATAAATCTGCCTCCCATTTTGAGGATGGAAGAGACATTGTGTCATCTATCTTAGACAATAATTTATATATTTTTGATAGTAGTTTTGGGGTACAGCTGCTTAGAAATTCTGCTACCCTAGTCGGGGGTTGTAAGTCTGGTTGGTGGAGGATATATCCATCCATCCATCCATCATCTGCCGCTTATCCGGGGGTCGGGTCGCGGGGGCAGCAGCTTGAGCAGAGAAACCCAGACGTCTCTGTCCCCGGCCACTTCCTCCAGCTCTTCCGGGGGGACCCCGAGGCGTTCCGAGGCCAGCCGAGAGACATAGTCTCTCCAACGTGTCCTGGGTCTCCCCCGGGGTCTCCTCCCAGTGGGACGTGCCCGGAACACCTCCCCAGGGAGGCGCCCAGGGGGCATCCTAACCAGATGCCCGAGCCACCTCATCTGACTCCTCTCAATGCGGAGGAGCAGCGGTTCTACTCCGAGCCCCTCCCGGATGACTGAGCTTCTCACCCTATCTCTAAGGGAGAGCCCAGACACCCTGCGAAGGAAACCCATTTCGGCCGCTTGTATTCGCAATCTTGTTCTTTCGGTCACTACCCACAACTCGTGACCATAGGTGAGGATGGGAACGTAGATTGACCAGTAAGTAGAGAGCTTCGCCTTCTGGCTCAGCTCCCTCTTCACAACGACGGGTCGGTGCAGAGCCTGCAACACTGCAGGCGCCGCACCGATCCGCCCATCAATCTCCCGCTCCATTCGTCCGTCACTCGTGAACAAGACCCCGAGATACTTGAACTCCTCCTCTTGGGGAAGGATCTCATTCCCGACCCGGAGAGAGCATTCCACCCTTTTCCGGCTGAGAACCATAGTCTCGGATTTGGAGGTGCTGATTCTCATCCCAGCCGCTTCACACTCGGCTGCGAATCACTCCAGTGAGAGCTGAAGGTCACGGCCTGACGACGCTAACAGAACCACATCATCTGCAAAAAGCAGAGACCCGATTCTGAGGTCGCCAAATGGGACACCCTCAACGCCCTGGCTCCGCCTAGAAATTCTGTCCATAAAAGTTAGGAACAGAATCGGTGACAAAGGGCAGCCCTGACGGAGTCCAACTCTCACCGGAAACGTATCCGACTTACTGCCGGCAATGCGGACCAAACTCTGGCACCGGTCATACAGAGACCGAACGGCCCCTATCAAGGGGTCCGGCACTCCATATTCCCGGAGCACCCCCCACAGGACTCCACGAGGGACACGGTCGAACGCTTTCTCCAAGTCCACAAAACACATGTAGACTGGTTGGGCGAACTCCCATGCACCCTCCAGGATCCTGCCGAGGGTATAGAGCTGGTCCACTGTTCGACGGCCAGGACGAAAGCCACACTGCATCTCCTGAATCCGAGGCTCGATTATCCGACGGATCCTCCTCTCCAATACCCCCGAATAGACCTTACCAGGGAGGCTGAGGAGTGTGATACCCCTATAGTTGGAACACACCCTCCGGTCCCCCTTTTTAAAGAGGGGGACCACCACCCCAATCTGCCAGTCCAGAGGCACTGTCCCCGATGTCAACGCGATACTGCAGAGGCGTGTCAGCCAAGACAGCCCTACAACATCCAGAGCCTTGAGAAACTCAGGACGGACCTCATCCACCCCCGGGGCCTTGCCACCGAGGAGCTTTTTAACCACCTCGGCAACCTCAGCCCCAGAAATGGGAGGCCCCGTCTCCGAGCTCTCCGACTCTGCCTCTTCCGAGCACGTGTTGGTAGGATTGAGGAGTTCCTCGAAGTACTCCCCCCACCGACTCACAACATCCCTAGTTGAGGTCAGCAAAGCCCCGTCCCCACTGTAAACAGTGTTGACTGTGAGCCGCTTCCCCCCCCTGAGACGCCGGATGGTGGACCAGAATCTTTTCGAGGCCGTCCGGAAATCGTTCTCCATGGTCTCACCGAACTCCTCCCAGGCCCGAGTTTTTGCCTCAGAACCGCCGAAGCCGTGGCCCGTCTGGCCCGTCGGTACCTATCAGCTTCTTCCAGGGTCCCACTGGCCAAAAAGGCCCGATAGGACTCCTTCTTCAGCTTGACGGCTTCCCTCACCACTGGTGTCCACCAGCAGGTTCGAGGATTGCCGCCACGACAGGCACCGACCACCTTACGGCCACAACTCCGACCAGCTGCCTCGGCAATGGAGTCACGGAACATGGCCCATTCGGACTCAATGTCCCCCACCTCAAATATGGTTGAAGCTCTGCCGGAGGTGGGAGTTAAAGCTCCTTCTGACGGGGGATTCTGACAAACGCTCCCAGCAGACCCTCACAATACGTATGGGCCTGCCAGGTCTGCCAAGGGTGTCCTGGTGCCAAGTGCACATATGGACACCCTTATGCCTGAACATGGTGTTCGTTATGGACAGTCTATGACTGGCACAGAAGTCCAACAACATAACACCACTCTGAATCAGATCGGGGGGGCCGTTCCTCCCAATCACACCCCTCCAGGTCTCACTGTCATTGCCCACGTGAGCATTGAAGTCCCCCAGCAGAATGAGGGAGTCTCCGGTAGGAGCATTCTCCAGTGCCTCCCCCAGAGACTCCAAAAAGGGTAGGTACTCTGAACTGCTGTTTGGCGCATAGGCACAAACAACAGTCAGGACTCGTCCCCCCACCCAAAGGCGGAGGGAGGCTACCCTCTCGTTCACTGGGGTAAACCCCAATGTACTGGCACACAGCCAGGGGGCAATAAGTATGCCCACACCTGCTCTGCGCCTCTCACCACGGGCAACTCCAGAGTGGAAGAGAGTCCAACCCCTCTCAAGAGTACTGGTTCCAGATCCCAAGCCGTGCGTCGAGGTGAGTCCGACTATATCTAACGGTCTGATGAAGTTTCAACAATAAACAACAAACTTTGTATTATGAGAAAGAACCAGACTCATTCTTCAGGAATCCGAAAATAAGCTCTATTTTACGAGTTATGCACGAATTCGGATTCTCCTATAAAACGAATTCCTTAACTCAAACCATGTTAAGACTGCTTTGTCCTTCATATTTATTCATGTCTAATCAAGTTTCAATGATAAACAACGTTGTACTTTGTAGAATGAGAAAGAACTTCTTCAGCAATAAGCATCTCTCGACAAATGACGAAATACAGATTTTGCTATAAAATTAATTGCTATCAGCCTGACTTAAAACTGTTTGTCTTCCTTATTTATCCACTTCAAATCAAGTTTCAACAATTAAAAAAATTTTGTAGTTTGAGAAAGAACAACTTAATCTTGAGCAATCAGTATAAAAAGAGGGTAAGCAAAGGTGCGAATGTCAAACCATACATGATCAAAACGGGGAGCGGAGGTGTTTGGCTGAGACAAGGTGTGAATGTCCACCCATAATTAATGAAAAGCGGGCAACAAGTAGGTTCGAATGCCCAACCATACATCATCAAAAGCAGGAGTGGATATGTTCGGCTACAAGAAGGTTTGAACGTCTGACCATAGTTTGTAAAAAGCGGGTAAGAAAAGGTTCGAATGCCCGAAAATACACCATCAAAGGAGGGAGCGGAGGTGTTCCGCTGTAAGAAGGTGTGAATGTCCAACCATAGTTGGTAAAAAACGGGTAAGAAAAGGTTAAAATACCCGACTGTACACAATCAGTAGCGGGTGCGGAGTTGTTCGGCTACTAAAAGGTGTGAAAGTCCGACCATGGTTTGTAAAAAGCGGGTAAGAAAAGGTGCGAATGCCCGAAAATGTATGATCAAAAGAGGGAGCGGAGGTGTTTGGCTGCAAGAAGGTGTGAATGTACACCCATAATTACTGAAAAATGGGTAAGAAAAGGTGCGAATGCCCAACTATACATAATCAAAAGCAGGAGTGGATGTGTTCGGCTCCAAGAAGGGTTGAATGTCTGACCATAGTTTGTAAAAAGCAGGTAAGAAAAGGTTTGACTGCCCGAACATACACCATCAAAAGAGGGAGCGGAGGTGTTCCGCTGTAAGAAGGTGTGAATGTCCGACCATATTTGGTAAAAAGCGGGTAAGAAAAGGTTAAAATACCCGACTGTACACAATCAATAGCGGGAGCGGAGTTGTTCGGCTACTAAAAGATGTGAAAGTCCGACTATGGTTTGTAAAAAGCGGGTAAGAAAAGGTGCTAATGCCAGACAATGTATGATCAAAAGAGGGAGCGGAGGTGTTCGGCTGCAAGAAGGTCTGAATGTCCAACCATAATTTGTAAAAACCGGGAAGGAAAGGCTCGAAAGCCCGACTATACACCATCAAAAGCGGGAGCAGAGTGGTTCAGCTGCAAGAAGGTCTGAATGTCCATCAATAATTGCTTTAAAACATGAAAGAAAATTTTCGAATATCATCCGCACATGATCATAAGAAGGAGAGGAGGTGTTCAGCTGCAAGAAGGTGTGAATGTCCACCCATAATTCCTGAAAAATGGGTAAAAAAAGGTGCGAATGCCCAACCATACATTATCAAAAGCAGGTGTGAATGTCAGATCATAATTTGCAAAAAGCTGATGAGAAAGGGTGAGAATGCCCGACTATACACCATCAAATGCGGGAGCGGAGGTGTTCGGCTCTGAGTAGGTGTGAATGTCCAACCATAATTGCTGAAAAATGTGTTAGAAAAGGAAAGAATGCCGGACCATACATCATCAAAAGCGAGAGAGGTGGTGTTCGGCTGCAAAAAGCTGTAAATATTCGACTAAAGTTTGTAAAAAGCGGGTAAGACATGGTGCGAATTCCTGACAAGGTATTATCAAAAGCAGGAGCGGAGGTGTTCAGCTGCAAGAAGGTCTAAATGTCCATCAATAATTGCTAGAAAACATGAAAGAAAATTTTCGAAAATCAAACCGCACATGATCATAAGTGGGAGAGGAGGTGTTCAGCTGCAAGAAGGTGTGAATGTCCACCCATTATTCCTGACAAATGGGTAAAAAAAAGGTGCGAATGCCCAACCATACATCATCAAAAGCAGGAGTGGATGTGTTCGGCTACAAGAAGGTGTGAACGTCCAACCAAAGTTTGTAAAAAGCAGTTAAGAAAAGGTTTTAATATCCAACCAAACATAATCAAAAGCGGGAGCATAGCTTTTCAACTGCAAGTAGGTGTGAATGTCAGATCATAATTTGCAAAAAGCTGATGAGAAAGGGTGAGAATGTCCGACTGCACACCATCAAATGCGGGAGCGGAGTTGTTCGGCTGTGAGTAGGTGTGAATCTCCGACCGTAATTTCTGAAAAATGTGTTAGAAAAGGTAAGAATGCCGGTCCATACATCATCAAAAGCGAGAGAGGTGGTGTTCGGCTGCAAGTAGGTGTGAATGTCCAGCCATAATTACTCACAAACGGGTAAGAAAAGGTAGTATTGCCAGACCATACATGATCAAAAAAGGGAGCGGAGGTGGTTCAGCTGCAAGAAGGTGTGAATGTCTCACTAAAGTTCAAATATATTAACAAAAGCGGGAGGAGAGGTCTTCGGATGAGAGTGGTTGAGAATTTCCAACCATAATCTATAAAATTCGGTGAAAAAAAGGTGTGATAGAACACTAAAAGGTGGAGCGGAAGTGTTCGGCTGCAAGAAGGTGTGAATGTCCGACTATATTTGGTGAAAAGCAGGTGAAGCAAGGTCTGAATGCCCAACCTTACATTATCAAAAGCGAGATCAGAGGTGTTTGGCTGCAAGAAGGCCATAGTTTGCCAAAAGCGGGTAAGCTGCGAATGACCGACTAAATATCAACAAAAGTGGGGGCGGAGGTCTTCGGATGCAACTGGGTGTGAACATCCCACCATACAAGTATGGTGGAGAGGAAGCTGTGAACAGCCGACCATAGTTTGCAAAAAGCGGGTGAGACAAGGTGCGAATGTCCAACCATACATGATCAAAACAGGGAGCGGAGGTGTTTGGCTGTGACAAGGTGTGAATGTCCACCCAAAATTAATGAAAAGCGGGCAAAAAGTAGTTTTGAATGCCCAAGCATACATCATCAAAAGAAGGAGTGGATGTGTTTGGCTACAAGAAGGTTTCAATGTCCGAGCATAGTTTGTAAAAAGCGGGTAAGAAAAGGTTCGAATGCCCAAACATACACCATCAAAAGAGGGAGCGGAGGTGTTCCGCTGTAAGAAGGTGTGAATGTCCGACCATAGTTGGTAAAAAGTGGGTAAGAAAAGGTTAAAATACCCGACTGTACACAATCAGTAGGGGGAGCGGAGTTGTTCGGCTACAAGAAGATGTGAAAGTCCAACCATGGTTTGTAAAAAGCTGGTAAGAAAAGGTTCGAATGCCCGAATATATACCATCAAAAGCGGAAGCGGAGGTGTTCGGCTGCAAGAAGGTGTGAACGTCCGACCAAAGTTTGTAAAAAGCAGTTAAGAAAAGGTTCGAATATCCAACCAAACATAATCAAAAGCGGGAGCAGAGCTGTTCAACTGCAAGTATGTGTGAATGTCCAGCCATAATTACTCACAAAGGGGTAAGAAAAGGTAGTATTGCCAGACCATACATGATCAAAAAAGGGAACTGAGGTGGTTCAGCTGCAAGGTGTGAATGTCTGACTATAGTTTGTAAAAAGCGGGTAAGATAAGGTGCGAATGCCCGACAATGTATAATCAAAAGAGGGAGCAGAGGTTTTCGGCTACACGAAGGTTTGAATGTCCGACCATAGTTTGTAAAAAGCGGGTAAGAAAAGGTTCAAATGCCTGACTATACACCATCAAAAGCGGGAGCGGAGATGTTCCGCTGTAAGACGGTGTGAATGTCCGACCATAGTTGGTAAAAAGCGGGTAAGAAAAGGTTAAAATACCCGACTGTACACAATCAATAGTGGGAGCGGAGTTGTTCGGCTACAAGAAGGTGTGAAAGTCCAACCATGGTTTGTAAAAAGCTGGTAAGAAAAGGTTCGAATTCCCGAATATATACCATCAAAAGCGGAAGCGGAGGTGTTCGGCTGCAAGAAGGTGTGAACGTCCGACCAAAGTTTGCAAAAAGCAGTAAAGAAAAGGTTCGAATATCCAAACATAATTAAAAGCGAGAGAGATTGTGTTCAGCTGCAAGTAGGTGTGAATGTCCAGCCATAATTACTCACAAACGGGTAAGAAAATGTAGTATTGCCAGACCATACATGATCAAAACAGGGAGCGGAGGTGGTTTAGCTGCAAAAAGGGGTGAATGTCCAACTAAAGTTCAAATATATTAACAAAAGCGGGAGGAGAGGTCTTCGGATTAGAGTGGTTGAAATTTCCAACCATAATCTATAAAATGCGGTGAAAAAAAAAGGTGTGAAGGAATGAATTTTATAGCAAAATCCGAAATCATGCATAACTCCGCATAAGGAACGTATTGCTCAACCAAAGGGATGCTTCTTTCTCATTCAGGGTAATATGAGGAACTTTATGCTTGATACATTTTAGACATGGATAACTATGAAGGACAAAGCAATTTTAACTTGGTTTGAGCAAAGCAATTCATTTTATAGGAAAATCAGAAATCGTGCAGGACTCATGAAAGTAAGCTTATTCTCGGATTCCTGATCCTCCAGTGTTGCTCTTTCCTATACTGCAAAATACAGCCTTGTTCTTTGTTGAAATCGATATAGACATTGATAAATATGAAGGACAAAGCAGTTTCCACTTTGTTTGAGTGAAGGAATTAATTTTATAGCAAAATCCCAAATCAAGCAGAACGTGTGAAAATAAGCGTGTTTTCGGATTCCTTATCCTTCAGTGTTGCTATTTCTTCTACTGCAAAATACAATGTTGTTCTTTGTTGAAGTCAATCTAGACATTGATAAATATGAAGGACAAAGCAGTTTTAACATAGTTTGAGTAAAGGAATTCATTTTATACATAAAATCCCAAATCATGCAGAACGTATGAAAATAAGCTTATTCTCGGATTCCTGTTCCTTCAAGTGTTGCTCTTTCTACTACTGCAAAATACAATGTTGTTCTTTGTTGAAGTAAATCTAGACATTGATAAATATGAAGGACAAAGCAGTTTTCACTTGGTTTGAGTGAAGGAATTCATTTTATACATAAAATCCCAAATCATGCAGAACGTATGAAAAGAAGCTTATTCTCGGATTCCTGATCCTTCAGTCTTGCTTTTTCTTCTACTGCAAAATACAATGTTGTTCTTTGTTGAAGTCGATCTAGACATTGATAAATATGAAGGACAAAGCAGTTTTCACTTGGTTTGAGTGAAGGATTTGCAGCTGAAAACCTCCCGCTCCCGCTTTTGATTGTGTATAGTCGGGCATTCGAACCTTTTCTCATCAGCTTTTTGCAAATTATGATCTGACATTCACACCTGCTTTTGATAATGTATGGTTTGGCATTCGCACCTTTTCTTACCCATTTTTCAGTAATTTAGGGTGGACATTCACACCTTCTTGCAGCTGAACACCTCCTCTCCCGCTATTGATTGTGTACAGTCGGGTATTTTAACCTTTTCTTACCCGCTTTTTACCAAATATGGTCGGACATTCACACCGTCTTACAGCGGAACACCTCTGCTCCCGCTTTTGATGGTGTATAGTCAGGCGCTTGAACCTTTTCTTACCCGCTTTTTACAAACTATGGTCGGACATTCAAACCTTCTTGTAGCCGAAAACCTCCGCTCCCTCTTTTGATTATACATTGTTGGGCATTCGCACCTTATTTACAAACTATAGTCAGACATTCACACCTTGCAGCTGAGCCACCTCAGCTCCCTGTTTTGATAGTGTATGTTCGGGCATTCGAACCTATTCTTACCCCCTTTTTACAAACTATGCTCGGAGATTCACACCTACTCACAGCCGAACAACTCCGCTCCCGCATTTGATGATGTCTTGTCCGGCATTCTAGTCTCTTCTAACACATTTTTCAGCAATTATCGTTGGACATTCACACCTACTCACAGCCGAAAACTTCCGCTCCCGCATTTGATGGTGTATAGCCGGGCATTCTCACCCTTTCTCATCAGCTTTTTGCAAATTATGATCTGACATTCACACCTACTTGCAGTCGAACAGCTCTGCTCCCGCTTTTGATTATGTTTGGTTGGATATTCGAACCTTTTCTTAACTGCTTTTTACAAACTTTGGTCGGACGTTCACACCTTCTTGCAGCCGAACACATCCACTTCCACTTTTGATGGTATATATTCGGGCATTCGAACCTTTTCTTACCCGCTTTTTACCAAAAATGGTCAGACATTCACACCGTCTTACAGCGGAACACCTCTGCTCCCGCTTTTGATGGTGTATAGTCAGGCATTTGAACCTTTTCTTACCCGCTTTTTACAAACTATGGTCGGACATTCAAACCTTGTAGCCGAAAACCTCCGCTCCCTCTTTTGATTATACATTGTTGGGCATTCGCACCTTATTTACAAACTATCGTCAGACATTCACACCTTGCAGCTGAGCCACCTCAGCTCCCTGTTTTGATAGTGTATGTTCGGGCATTCAAACCTATTCTTACCCCCTTTTTACAAACTATGCTCGGAGATTCACACCTACTCACAGCCGAACAACTCCGCTCCCGCATTTGATGATGTCTTGGCCGGCATTCTAGTCTCTTCTAACACATTTTTCAGCAATTATGGTTGGACATTCACACCTACTCACAGCCGAACACTTCCGCTCCCGCATTTGATGGTGTATAGCCGGGCATTCTCACCCTTTCTCATCAGCTTTTTGCAAATTATGATCTGACATTCACACCTACTTGCAGTCGAACAGCTCTGCTCCCGCTTTTGATTATGTTTGGTTGGATATTCGAACCTTTTCTTAACTGCTTTTTACAAACTTTGGTCGGACGTTCACACCTTCTTGCAGCCGAACACATCCACTTCCACTTTTGATGGTATATATTTGGGCATTCGAACCTTTTCTTACCCGCTTTTTACAAACCGTGGTCGGACTTTCACACCTTCTTGTAGCCAAACAACTCCGCTCCCGCTATTGATTGTGTACAGTCGGGTATTTTAACCTTTTCTTACCCGTTTTTTTACCAACTATGGTCGGACATTTACACCTTCTTACAGCGGAACACCTCCGCTCCCTCTTTTGATGGTCTATGTTCGGGCATTCGAACCTTTTCTTACCCGCTTTTTACAAACTATGGTCGGACATTCAAACTTTCTTGTAGCCGAACACATCCACTCCTGCTTTTGATGATGTATGGTAACCTTTTCTTACCCGCTTTTTACAAACTATGGTCGGACATTCAAACCTTCTTGTAGCCAAAACCCTCCGCTCCCTCTTTTGATCATACATTGTCGGGCATTCGCACCTTATCTTACCCGCTTTTTACAAACTATAGTCAGACATTCACACCTTGCAGCTGAACCACCTCCGCTCCCTGTTTTGATCATGTATGGTCTGGCAATACTACCTTTTCTTACCCGTTTGTGAGTAATTAATCCCAAAATATTGAGCATAAAATAAGTCTTTATGCTGATGATGTATTACTTTTCCTTCAGAACTCACAGACGTCTCTCAGTCACACGATCACACTCATAAATAAATTCTCAGCACTTTCTGACTACTCTATCAACTGGTCTAAGACCACAGTTCTGCACATTAACTGTAGGGTCCATAATATACCTGCGATCACTTTACAGTCAGGAAATATTAGATATTTACGCATAAACATTTCCTCCAGGCTCTCAGAGCTAACAAAGCTAAATTATGTGCAATTATTAAAGACAGTAGAGGACGATCTCTCGTTGGAAGTCCTTACCTATATCACTTATGGGGAGAGTTACATCCATTAAAATGATGATACTACCAAAAGTTAACTATTTGTTCTCAATGATCCCCATAAAACCATCTGCTACTTGGTTTAAGTCACTAGATTCATGCATCTCCAAATTTCTGTGGAAAAACAAACCACCACGTATTAGTTTAAAAACCCTACAGAAGACCAAGGACAGTGGTGGATTAGATTTACCTCATTTTCAGCACTATTCCTTAGACAATAGGTTACAATATATATCAAAATGGTTTAAACCTTGTTGTTGTCACAGTTCCCAGAGACGTTGTAATCGTTGAAGATTCTATATTCACCCCCTCATTAGAGGCACGTAATGCAGATTGATGACACTGAATCTTCTTCTCTGTTCATTGCTGGCATCATTCCCAGCATCGTAAGTGTTCGTGGCATTGTTAGCCTCTTCTTCTGGATCTTGATATCGAGAATCCTTTTGTATTTCTGGTTTGTCAGTCCTCTGTCTTCGTTCACCGGAGTCTTTGTCTTTTTGTCCTTGAGTTTGGTGATTTTTTCTTCTTTTGATGCCTTGACACAATGTGACAGGTGATACCACGTGGGAGATCCTGTAACTTGGATTGCTGTCCCTGTGCTGCGAAATGGCTGTGCTGCTCAAATGGTCTCTCCTTCATCATGGTTACATGCTGCCATTCCGACATCTCGCCATTCCGACATGGGTCTCCAATTGTCGGAATGGCGACACTTAATTTTTTATCAAACGTCCCACCATTCCGACACTTTTTTCCTCCTATGGTCGGAATGGCGGTATGTTTTTTTTTTTTTTTTTAACATACCGCCATTCCGACAGTTCCTTTTAATAGCCTATTTTTTACCCAAAACATTTTGCACTAATGATATGCCGGCGCAAATACGCCCTAAAGTTTGGCGCACAAGCTTTGCACATGCAGAGGCCACAGCCTCGCAAACAAACTTTAATAATCTATTATCAAAATCCCCTGAATTTCAAATATAAAAATACAGATATTAATGTAACTCTGGCGAGACTGAAACTGATTAAGCAGAAATACAGTGTCAGTGAGCTGTCACAGCAGCCAGCTGGAGCGGAGCTCTCCACAGAGCCCATGCGTCTTTTGCACGCTGTCATCATATGCAAAAGTAATAATTGCAATTACAGATATCACGGCTACTGCACAGGACACAGTTGCAAGCACTCTGCCTTGCCTTGCCAATAGGAGAAGAGAGAAATGACAGCATAGAACGTATAAAACACAACAAAATTCAGTAAAAACGTTTATTCATGTTATTCACGTGATTTATGAGTACTCACTCCAATTTTGGGAAGCGCGGATGGGCTTTGCGCATTTGGCACAAACACACAGCCGCAACGGTTGTAGCTTTATACAGCCTGTTGATATCTTAAGGACCTAACTGGTCACACCTGGGAGTAAATGTCATGTAGAGATTGTTTTTACATGACATTACAGCTGAACATATAGCTTTCATCCACAAACCAACGTGGGAGAGCCCGAAGACGCATGTGCCAGACGCACATAGGCATGCGTAAAACCAATTTTGACCACTTCATACTGTTTATTTGCTTTCTTTTAGTTAACTTTCGTTTCTTTTGGATTCTTGTGCGTGTTATGGAGCCGTTTTGGTCCATGTTTGTAAGCCTTTTTTTCCTGGATTAAATTTTCTGAAGTTGAAACAAGTGGCATTGGAGTGTGTGATTGAAAACCACAGCGGACTGCTTCTCCTCCTCCAGTTGCCGAGACTTTGTGTTTTTAATAACGCTTGTCTATAAACATGTTAAACATATAACTTGCATGAACAGAAAGAAGGGACTCACCTGTTGAGTAACACACATTTCCTTATACGGAAAGCCTTGTCGGAATGGTGGGACATTTGAACGTCAGAATAGCGGGATGTCGCAATGGTGGGATGTCGGAATGGTGGGACGTTTGCATGTCGGAATGGTGGTATGTCGGAATGGTGGTATGTCGGAATGGTGGGATGTCGGAATAGCGGGATGTCGGAATGGCGGGATTTCGGAATGGGTGTTGCCACCCCCTTCATCATATACACAGTTATTTATACATCACCTTCCACCATGAAGCGTTGTCCCTTTTTGTTTCTCTCTTTGTTCTTAAAATGCTGTTATGCATGTCTAAACCAATCCATTAAATTAGATCATTTTGGCAGTAAAGCGATCTACAATGTGCTTGGTCGCAAAGCTGCTCATCTGTGGTAAACAGCTCTTCAGAAAGGCATTCTTCAATTGATTTCACTAATTCTATGTAATAATTTTGTGATTTCCTACAAAACTATACTTCTTCTCCCATCTGTCTGAGTATTTAATATTGTCTGGGTCCCGTTAAAACATGTATTTTTCCATCTAATTCCTTGTTTGCTTTAAAACAAGTATTCCCCATTTTCTATCCCTTCAGTAGCCAACCAGTTTGTATGGAGTACACTGGAGCAACTTGACTGATCAGTAAAACACTGCTTTTGTTGTCACCGCAAGGCTTCCCCCGTCGGTTGTTTCACTGAGACACTACTGAGTAACTATAACTCAACACAGTTTATACACATAACATTCATATACATACTAACAAACAAACAAACAATTATTTATCGCAATTTTCTCATCTCTGTTTGAACGTACACCCAGGTAAATATTCCTGTAGTCTTCTCATACCGACTATGGACCCATTCATTGTTTAACTTCACTGTTTTGCAAATCCTAATTGAATATTACACATTGACATTGAACTTTACTTGATAAGCAGGTCTTCATTGCATTCAGCAGCCTATATGTGAGCATCTATGTGTAAGCTGTTCTTCTTTGCATTTATCAGCAGCAAGCAATTCTTCATTGCACATGCATATGAAAATAGTAAAACAATTCCAATGCGTTAGCGAAACCTTCTATATCAGGAGTGTCCATCATGATGCTGGGAATAGAACCTCTTTCCCAGAATAGTTCAACCTTCATTACTCAACTGATCATAACTCCGCAATGAGCACATTTCAAAGTATCATTCCTCTACATATATTCAAAAATCTATGTGTAAATGTTTAATATTTCTTATATTTGTTGATGTCATTCTGTGTGCATGTGGCCTAAACCCAATCTCTGTGTGGCAATTTTAATTTAAACAAGTTGAACTCTGCCTCTGATCATTTAAAAAAGGTGTGTACCAATATCAACCTTTCTCAGGTAATTACAGATCCTACAAAACCAAAGAGATCCTTCCAGGTTGTCCCTGATTGGCTCAATCTTAACATATCAAAGGTAGAAAATCCGCAGTATCTGAACTTGGTGTTAGTTATCACTGCTCAATAGCCTGTATCAGAATTGCAAAAATGAAAACATTAGGTCCACGCTTGGTATCCAGATCCTGAAACATCTCCATGAGCAGGCTTTTTTTTAACTGATCTGTTGAATAGTTATATGACACTGTTAAAATCCCAGATGAAGATCTAGCACTTGACCATTTTTGTAAATCTTCTAATTCCATAGTTGATAAACACGCCCCTTTTAAAAAGTATAGAACTTAGAACAGGTCTATCCCTGGCTTTCGGCAGAACTGTCTTCTTTACTTTTTTTTCCCCTTGTCCTGTTCAGCATTATGTCAGAAGAATTGTAGTCTGAATACCTTTGATGCCAAACAGATTTGTTTTGCCAAGGGAAGTTTTATAAATGTAAAGCTCCCCTTGATGCCCATTTATTTATTTCTGTTTACAATATATGACATGAACTGAACTGAACCGGACCGGGGGACAAGGAAAGAAGAAGAGGAAAGAAGAGGAAACAGAACAAAAATAGAAACAAAAACCAGACAACCAGCTGCTACACCTGTAAAAAACAAAACAGACAACAATCCATGGCCTATGAGGGGAATCCAGCCTTAGCGCCACCAGGAGCACCTGAAAGCAGACAAGCAGAGAAAAAACAAACACACAAACAAACAAAAACAAGCACAAGAAGCGGCAATCACATACAACACAGCTGTGGATATAGATGACCTGAGACGACATGATAATACATCAACTGCTTAGTGACCATGCTACTGGACTAATGAATGTGTGTGTGTGTGTGTGAGAACATGCAACACCCATGGCACAGGACCTACATGATAACCGTGCTTAGTTATGAGTGTATAAGCGTACAGGGCCACAATCCACAGCCCCCCCCCAAGCAATCAGAAGCAGGCAGAGAGGGCCACAAGACCCAGGCCACCAGCAGCCCCCACAGAGCACAGAACCCAGGCAGCCCACCGCAGGGGCAACCACGCATCCACCCAGAAGACTGCAGAGGAAGCCCCCGGAAAGAGCCCCCATAAGCATAGGGCAGAGGCACTCCGGGATCTGGGCCCCAGGAGCCCGAGCGCCCCCAAACCCCCCGGCAGAGGCCCCACCCAATACCCAGGAGGGCCAAGCGCCCCAGACAGCCACAAAGTGGGTCAGCGCCTGCCCCAGCGCCCCTGGCCAAGTGCCCTGGGAGTCAAGACGTGCCCACAGGTGGGTGAAGTCGCGAGCAGTGGGGAGAGGCAACGCTGATGCCCCATCGGGAGAAACAGGCAGGCCAGGCGACAGCAAGTCCCAGATCCAGGCCCAATCATTACCACACACACTTTCACGTCCCATACATCCACACATCCACACATCCTACCTCCCTCGACTCTGCTGGGGTGTAGTGCAGCGGGCACACCAGGAGGCCAGCAACCCCCCAGCCACCACAGACCCCGAACCAGCAGAAAAATTAATTAATCCTCCTGGCCCCTCCTGCCCCGAGCAGACACCAGGAAGCAGGGGTGTGCGAAGAAGACCCCTCCCCTCACCCTTCTGGCTCTTCAATATTTTCTAATAGTGAGCAATTAAAATTGAGGGGCAGCCAAACTTGTAGAACTGGGAGCGCGGCACTCTGGGCAGCCTACATACCCAAAGAGCCCCGCCCACCAGATGCCACTCAGTGTAACCACCCCCCAAGACCTAATGTGTGTGTGTGAGTGTGTTTGATAAGAGGTAATGTCTAAGGTGTAATTAAAAAAGGGGCAGGGAACTGCAGAGTGCAACCAAAGGGGACCACCTACGTGGCCCCATCCACTACATCACGTCATCTATCTTAGACAATAATTTATATATTTTTGATAGTAGTTTTGGGGTACAGATGCTTAGAAATTCTGCTACCCTAGTCGGGGGTTTTAAGTCTGGTTGGTGGAGGATATATCCATCCATCCATCCATCATCTGCCGCTTATCCGGGGGTCGGGTCGCGGGGGCAGCAGCTTGAGCAGAGAAACCCAGACGTCTCTGTCCCCGGCCACTTCCTCCAGCTCTTCCGGGGGGACCCCGAGGCGTTCCCAGGCCAGCCGAGAGACATAGTCTCTCCAACGTGTCCTGGGTCTCCCCCGGGGTCTCCTCCCAGTGGGACGTGCCCGGAACACCTCCCCAGGGAGGCGCCCAGGGGGCATCCTAACCAGATGCCCGAGCCACCTCATCTGACTCCTCTCAATGCGGAGGAGCAGCGGTTCTACTCCGAGCCCCTCCCGGATGACTGAGCTTCTCACCCTATCTCTAAGGGAGAGCCCAGACACCCTGCGGAGGAAACCCATTTTGGCCGCTTGTATTCACGATCTTGTTCTTTCGGTCACTACCCACAACTCGTGACCATAGGTGAGGATGGGAACGTAGATTGACCAGTAAGTAGAGAGCTTCGCCTTCTGGCTCAGCTCCCTCTTCACAACGACGGGTCGGTGCAGAGCCTGCAACACTGCAGGCGCCGCACCGATCCGCCCGTCAATCTCCCGCTCCATTCGTCCGTCACTCGTGAACAAGACCCCGAGATACTTGAACTCCTCCTCTTGGGGAAGGATCTCATTCCCGACCCGGAGAGAGCATTCCACCCTTTTCCGGCTGAGAACCATAGTCTCGGATTTGGAGGTGCTGATTCTCATCCCAGCCGCTTCACAGTTGGCTGCGAATCACTCCAGTGAGAGATGAAGGTCACGGCCTGACCACGCTAACAGAACCACATCATCTGCAAAAAGCAGAGACCCGATTCTGAGGTCGCCAAATGGGACACCCTCAACGCCCTGGCTCCGCCTAGAAATTCTGTCCATAAAAGTTAGGAACAGAATCGGTGACAAAGGGCAGCCCTGACGGAGTCCAACTCTCACCGGAAATGTATCCGACTTACTGCCGGCAATGCGGACCAAACTCTGGCACCGGTCATACAGAGACCGAACGGCCCCTATCAAGGGGTCCGGCACTCCATATTCCCGGAGCACCCCCCACAGGACTCCACGAGGGACACGGTCGAACGCTTTCTCCAAGTCCACAAAACACATGTAGACTGGTTGGGCGAACTCCCATGCACCCTCCAGGATCCTGCCGAGGGTATAGAGCTGGTCCACTGTTCCACGGCCAGGACGAAAGCCACACTGCATCTCCTGAATCTGAGGCTCGATTATCCGACGGATCCTCCTCTCCAATACCCCCGAATAGACCTTACCAGGGAGGCTGAGGAGTGTGATACCCCTATAGTTGGAACACACCCTCCGGTCCCCCTTTTTAAAGAGGGGGACCACCACCCCAATCTGCCAGTCCAGAGGCACTGTCCCCGATGTCCACGCGATACTGCAGAGGCGTGTCAGCCAAGACAGCCCTACAACATCCAGAGCCTTGAGAAACTCAGGACGGACCTCATCCACCCCCGGGGCCTTGCCACCGAGGAATTTTTTAACCACCTCGGCAACGTCAGCCCCAGAAATGGGAGGCCCCGTCTCCGAGCTCTCCGACTCTGCCTCTTCCGAGCACGTGTTGGTAGGATTGAGGAGTTCCTCGAAGTACTCCCCCCACCGACTCACAACATCCCTAGTTGAGGTCAGCAAAGCCCCGTCCGCACTGTAAACAGTGTTGACTGTAAGCTGCTTCCCCCCCCTGAGACGCCGGATGGTGGACCAGAATCTTTTCGAGGCCGTCCGGAATTCGTTCTCCATGGTCTCACCGAACTCCTCCCAGGCCCGAGTTTTTGCCTCAGCAACCGCCAAAGCCGCGGCCCGTCTGGCCCGTCGGTACCTATCAGCTTCTTCCAGGGTCCCACTGGCCAAAAAGGCCCGATAGGACTCCTTCTTCAGCTTGACGGCTTCCCTCACCACTGGTGTCCACCAGCAGGTTCGAGGGTTGCCGCCACGACAGGCACCGACCACCTTACGGCCACAACTCCGACCAGCTGCCTCGGCAATGGAGTCACGGAACATGGCCCATTCAATGTCCCCCACCTCAAATATGGTTGAAGCTCTGCTGGAGGTGGGAGTTAAAGCTCCTTCTGACGGGGGATTCTGACAAACGCTCCCAGCAGACCCTCACAATACGTTTGGGCCTGCCAGGTCTGATCGGCATCCTCCCCCACCAGCGGAGCCAACTCACCACCAGGTGGTGATCAGTTGACAGCTCCGCCCCTCTCTTCACCCGAGTGTCCAGGACATACGGCCGCAAGTCCGATGATACAACCACAAAGTCGATCATCGAACTGCGGCCAAGGGTGTCCTGGTGCCAAGTGCACATATGGACACCCTTATGCCTGAACATGGTGTTCGTTATGGACAGTCTATGACTGGCACAGAAGTCCAACAACATAACACCATTCTGATTCAGATCGGGGGGGCCGTTCCTCCCAATCACACCCCTCCAGGTCTCACTGTCATTGCCCATGTGAGCATTGAAGTCCCCCAGCAGAATGAGGGAGTCTCCGGTAGGAGCATTCTCCAGTGCCTCCCCCAGAGACTCCAAAAAGGGTAGGTACTCTGAACTGCTGTTTGGCGCATAGGCACAAACAACAGTCAGGACTCGTCCCCCCACCCAAGGCGGAGGGAGGCTACCCTCTCGTTCACTGGGGTAAACCCCAATGTACTGGCACACAGCCGGGGGGCAATAAGTATGCCCACACCTGCTCTGCGCCTCTCAACACGGGCAACTCCAGAGTGGAAGAGAGTCCAACCCCTCTCAAGAGTACTGGTTCCAGATCCCAAGCCGTGCGTCGAGGTGAGTCCGACTATATCTAACGGTCTGATCAAGTTTCAACAATAAACAACAAACTTTGTATTATGAGAAAGAACCAGACTCATTCTTTAGGAATCCGAAAATAAGCTCTATTTTACGAGTTATGCACGAATTCGGATTCTCCTATAAAACGAATTCCTTAACTCAAACCAAGTTAAGACTGCTTTGTCCTTCATATTTATTCATGTCTAATCAAGTTTCAATGATAAACAACGTTGTACTTTGTAGAATGAGAAAGAACCTCTTCAGCAATAAGCATCTCTCGACAAATGACGAAATACAGATTTTGCTATAAAATTAATTGCTATCAGCCTGACTTAAAACTGTTTGTCTTCCTTATTTATCCACTTCAAATCAAGTTTCAACAATTAAAAAAATTTTGTAGTTTGAGAAAGAACAACTTAATCTTGAGCAATCAGTATAAAAAGAAGGTAAGCAAAGGTGCGAATGTCAAACCATACATGATCAAAACAGGGAGCGGAGGTGTTTGGCTGAGACAAGGTGTGAATGTCCACCCATAATTAATGAAAAGCGGGCAACAAGTAGGTTCGAATGCCCAACCATACATCATCAAAAGCAGGAGTGGATATGTTCGGCTACAAGAAGGTTTGCACGTCTGACCATAGTTTGTATAAAGCGGGTAAGAAAAGGTTCGAATGCCCGAACATACACCATCAAAGGAGGGAGCGGAGGTGTTCCGCTGTAAGAAGGTGTGAATGTCCGACCATAGTTGGTAAAAAACGGGTAAGAAAAGGTTAAAATACCCGACTGTACACAATCAGTAGCGGGTGCGGAGTTGTTCGGCTACTAAAAGGTGTGAAAGTCCGACCATGGTTTGTAAAAAGCGGGTAAGAAAAGGTGCGAATGCCCGAAAATGTATGATCAAAAGAGGGAGCGGAGGTGTTCGGCTGCAAGAAGGTGTGAATGTACACCCATAATTACTGAAAAATGGGTAAGAAAAGGTGCGAATGCCTAACTATACATAATCAAAAGCAAGAGTGGATGTGTTTGGCTCCAAGAAGGGTTGAATGTCTGACCATAGTTTGTAAAAAGCAGGTAAGAAAAGGTTTGACTGCCCGAATATACACCATCAAAAGAGGGAGCGGAGGTGTTCCGCTGTAAGAAGGTGTGAATGTCCGACCATAGTTGGTAAAAAGCGGGTAAGAAAAGGTTAAAATACCCGACTGTACACAATCAATAGCGGGAGCGGAGTTGTTCGGCTACTAAAAGATGTGAAAGTCCAACTATGGTTTGTAAAAAGCGGGTAAGAAAAGGTGCTAATGCCCGACAATGTATGATCAAAAGAGGGAGTGGAGGTTTTCGGCTGTAAGAAGGTCTGAATGTCCAACTATAATTTGTAAAAACCGGGTAAGAAAAGGCTTGAAAGCCCGACTATACACCATCATAAGCGGGAGAGGAGGTGTTCAGCTGCAAGAAGGTGTGAATGTCCACCCATAATTACTGAAAAATGGGTAAGAAAAGGTGCGAATGCCCAAACATACATCATCAAAAGCAGGAGTGGATGTGTTGGGCTACAAGAAGGTTTGAAAGTCCGACCATGGTTTGTAAAAAACGGGTAAGAAAAGGTGCGAATGCCCGACAATGTATGATCAAAAGAGGGAGCGGAGGTTTTCGGCTACAAGAAGGTTTGAATGTCCAACCATAGTTAGTAAAAAGCGGGTAAGAAAAGGTTCAAATGCCTGACTATACACCATCAAAAGCGGGAGCGGAGTTGTTCGGCTACAAGAAGGTGTGAAAGTTCAACCATGGTTTGTAAAAAGCTGCTAAGAAAAGGTTCGAATGCCCGAATATATACCATCAAAAGCGGGAGCAGAGCTGTTCGACTGCAAGTAGGTGTGAATGTCCAGCCATAATTACTCACAAACGGGTAAGGAAAGGTAGTATTGCCAGACCATACATGATCAAAACAGGGAGCTGAGGTGGTTCAGCTGCAAGTTGTGAATGTCTGACTATAGTTTGTAAAAAGCGGGTAAGACAAGGTGCGAATGCCCGACAATGTATGATCAAAAGAGGGAGTGGAGGTCTTCGGCTGCAAGGTCTGAATGTCCAACCATAATTTCTAAAAACCGGGTAAGAAAAGGCTCGAAAGCCCGACTATACACAATCAAAAGCGGGAGCGGGAGGTTTTCAGCTGCAAATCCTTCACTCAAACCAAGTGAAAACTGCTTTGTCCTTCATATTTATCAATGTCTAGATCGACTTCAACAAAGAACAACATTGTACTTTGCAGTAAAGAAAGAGCAAATCAAAAGTTTTAGGAATCCGAGAATAAGCTTATTTTCATGAGTTCTGCACGATTATTGATTTTACTATAAATGAATGCCTTCACTCAAACTATGTTAAAACTGCTTTGTCCTTCATATTTATCAATGTCTAGATTGACTTCAACAAAGAACAACACTGGATTTTGCAGTAGAAAGAGCAACACTGAAGGATCAGTAATCCGAGAATAAGCTTATTTTCATACGTTCTGCATGATTTGGGATTTTATGTATAAAATGAATTCCTTCACTCAAACCAAGTTAAAACTGCTTTGTCCTTCATATTTATCAATGTCTAGATTGACTTCAACAAAGAACAACATTGTATTTTGCAGTAGAAGAAAAAGCAACACTGAAGGATCAGGAATCCGAGAATAAGCTTATTTTCATACGTTCTGCATGATTTGGGATTTTATGTATAAAATGAATTCCTTCACTCAAACCAAGTGAAAACTTCTTTGTCCTTCATATTTATCAATGTCTAGATTTACTTCAACAAAGAACAACATTGTATTTTGCAGTAGAAGAAATAGCAACACTGAAGGATCAGGAATCCGAAAACAAGCTTATTTTCATACTTTCTGCTTGATTTGGGATTTTGCTATAAAATTAATTCCTTCACTCAAACAAAGTGGAAACTACTTTGTCCTTCATATTTATCAATGTCTATATCGATTTCAACAAAGAACAAGGCTGTATTTTGCAGTATAGGAAAGAGCAACACTGGAGGATCAGGAATCCGAGAATAAGCTTACTTTCATGAGTCCTGCACGATTTCGGATTTTCCTATAAAATGAATTGCTTTGCTCAAACCAAGTTAAAATTGCTTTGTCCTTCATAGTTATCCATGTCTAAAATGTATAAAGCATAAAGTTCCTCATATTACCCTGAATGAGAAAGAAGCATCCCTTTGGTTGAGCAATACGTTCCTTTTGCGGAGTTATGCATGATTTCGGATTTTGCTATAAAATTCATTCCTATTGATTGTGTACAGTCGGGTATTTTAACCTTTTCTTACCTGCTTTTTACCAACTATGGTCGGACATTCACACCGTCTTACAGCGGAACATCTCCGCTCCCGCTTTTGATGGTGTATAGTCAGGCATTTGAACCTTTTCTTACCCGCTTTTTACAAACTATGGTCGGACATTCAAACCTTCTTGTAGCCGAAAACCTCTGCTCCCTCTTTTGATTATACATTGTCGGGCATTCGCACCTTATCTTACCCGCTTTTTACAAACTATAGTCAGACATTCACACCTTGGTGCTGAACCACCTCAGCTCCCTGTTTTGATCATGTATGGTCTGGCAATACTACCTTTTCTTACCCGTTTGTGAGTAATTATGGCTGGACATTCACACCTACTTGCAGTCGAACAGCTCTGCTCCCGCTTTTGATTATGTTTGGTTGGATATTCGAACCTTTTCTTAACTGCTTTTTACAAACTTTGGTCGGACGTTCACACCTTCTTGCAGCCGAACACCTCCGCTTCCGCTTTTGATGGTATATATTCGGGCATTCGAACCTTTTCTTACCAGCTTTTTACAAACCATGGTTGGACTTTCACACCTTCTTGTAGCCGAACAACTCCGCTCCCCCTATTGATTGTGTACAGTCGGGTATTTTAACCTTTTCTTACCCGCTTTTTACCAACTATGGTCGGACATTCACACCTTCTTACAGCGGAACACCTCCGCTCCCTCTTTTGATGGTGTATGTTTGGGCATTCGAACCTTTTCTTACCCGCTTTTTACAAACTATGCTCGGACATTCAAACCTTCTTGTAGCCGAACACATCCACTCCTGCTTTTGATGATGTATGGTTGGGCATTCAAACCTACTTGTTGCCCGCTTTTCATTAATTTTGGGTGGACATTCACACCTTGTCACAGCCAAACACCTCCGCTCCCTGTTTTGATCATGTATGGTTGGACATTCGCACCTTTTCTCACCCTCTTTTTGCCAACTATGGTCGGCTGTTCACAGCTTCCTCTCCACCATACTTGTATGGTGGGATATTCACACCCACTTGCATCCGAAGACCTTTTGTTGATATTTAGTCGGTCATTCGCAGCTTACCCGCTTTTGGCAAACTATGGCCTTCATGCAACCAAACACCTCTGATCTCGCTTTTGATGATGTAAGGTTGGGCATTCAGACCTTGCTTCACCTGCTTTTCACCAAATATAGTCGGACATTCACACCTTCTTGCAGCCGAACACTTCCGCTCCACCTTTTAGTGTTCTATCACACCTTTTTTTTCACCGCATTTTATAGATTATGGTTGGAAATTCTCAACCACTCTCATCCGAAGACCTCTCCTCCCGCTTTTGTTAATATATTTGAACTTTAGTCGGACATTCACACCTTCTTGCAGCTGAACCACCTCCGCTCCCTGTTTTGATCATGTATGGTCTGGCAATACTACCTTTTCTTACCCGTTTGTTAGTAATTATGGCTGGACATTCACACCTACTTGCAGCCGAACACCACCTCTCCCGCTTTTGATGATGTATGGACCGGCATTCTTACCTTTTCTAACACATTTTTCAGCAATTATGGTCGGAGATTCACACTTACTCACAGCCGAACAACTCCGCTCCCGCATTTGATGGTGTATAGTCGGGCATTCTCACCCTTTCTCATCAGCTTTTTGCAAATTATGATCTGACATTCACACCTGCTTTTGATAATGTATGGTTTGGCATTCGTACCTTTTCTTACCCATTTTTCAGTAATTATGGGTGGACATTCACACCTTCTTGCAGCTGAACACCTCCTCTCCCGCTATTGATTGTGTACAGTCGGGTATTTTAACATTTTCTTACCCGCTTTTTACCAAAAATGGTCAGACATTCACACCGTCTTACAGCGGAACACCTCTGCTCCCGCTTTTGATGGTGTATAGTCAGGCATTTGAACCTTTTCTTACCCGCTTTTTACAAACTATGGTCGGACATTCAAACCTTGTAGCCGAAAACCTCCGCTCCCTCTTTTGATTATACATTGTTGGGCATTCGCACCTTATTTACAAACTATCGTCAGACATTCACACCTTGCAGCTGAGCCACCTCAGCTCCCTGTTTTGATAGTGTATGTTCGGGCATTCAAACCTATTCTTACCCCCTTTTTACAAACTATGCTCGGAGATTCACACCTACTCACAGCCGAAAAACTCCGATCCCGCATTTGATGATGTCTTGGCCGGCATTCTAGTCTCTTCTAACACATTTTTCAGCAATTATGGTTGGACATTCACACCTACTCACAGCCGAACACTTCCGCTCCCGCATTTGATGGTGTATAGCCGGGCATTCTCACCCTTTCTCATCAGCTCTTTGCAAATTATGATCTGACATTCACACCTACTTGCAGTCGAACAGCTCTGCTCCCGCTTTTGATTATGTTTGGTTGGATATTCGAACCTTTTCTTAACTGCTTTTTACAAACTTTGGTCGGACGTTCACACCTTCTTGCAGCCGAACACATCCACTTCCACTTTTGATGGTATATATTCGGGCATTCGAACCTTTTCTTACCCGCTTTTTACAAACCGTGGTCGGACTTTCACACCTTCTTGTAGCCAAACAACTCCGCTCCCGCTATTGATTGTGTACAGTCGGGTATTTTAACCTTTTCTTACCCGCTTTTTACCAACTATGGTCGGACATTTACACCTTCTTACAGCGAAACACCTCCGCTCCCTCTTTTGATGGTCTATGTTCGGGCATTCGAACCTTTTCTTACCCGCTTTTTACAAACTATGGTCGGACATTCAAACCTTCTTGTAGCCGAACACATCCACTCCTGCTTTTGATGATGTATGGTTGGGCATTTTCACCTTTTCTTACCCATTTTTCAGTAATTATGGGTGGACATTCACACCTTCTTGCAGCTGAACAACTCCTCTCCCGCTTATGATCATGTGCGGTTCGATATTCGAAAATTTTCTTTCATGTTTTAAAGCAATTATTGATGGACATTCAAATCTTCTTGTAGCCGAACACATCCACTCCTGCTTTTGATGATGTATGGTAACCTTTTCTTACCCGCTTTTTACAAACTATGGTCGGACATTCAAACCTTCTTGTAGCCAAAAACCTCCGCTCCCTCTTTTGATCTTACATTGTCGGGCATTCGCACCTTATCTTACCCGCTTTTTACAAACTATAGTCAGACATTCACACCTTGCAGCTGAACCACCTCCGCTCCCTGTTTTGATCATGTATGGTCTGGCAATACTACCTTTTCTTACCCGTTTGTGAGTAATTAATCCCAAAATATTGAGCATAAAATAAGTCTATATGCTGATGATGTATTACTTTTCCTTCAGAACTCACAGACGTCTCTCAGTCACACGATCACACTCATAAATAAATTCTCAGCACTTTCTGACTACTCTATCAACTGGTCTAAGACCACAGTTCTGCACATTAACTGTCGGGTCCATAATATACCTGCGATCACTTTACAGTCAGGAAATATTAGATATTTAGGCATAAACATTTCCTCCAGGCTCTCAGAGCTAACAAAGCAATTGTGCAATATGTGCAATTATTAAAGACAGTAGAGGACGATCTCTCGTTGGAAGTCCTTACCTATATCACTTATGGGGAGAGTTACATCCATTAAAATGATGATACTACCAAAAGTTAACTATTTGTTCTCAATGATCCCCATAAAACCATCTGCTACTTGGTTTAAGTCACTAGATTCATGCATCTCCAAATTTCTGTGGAAAAACAAACCACCACGTATTAGTTTAAAAACCCTACAGAAGACCAAGGACAGTGGTGGATTAGATTTACCTCATTTTCAGCACTATTCCTTAGACAATAGGTTATAATATATATCAAAATGGTTTAAACCTTGTTGTTGTCACAGTTCCCAGAGACGTTGTAATCGTTGAGGATTCTATATTCACCCCCTCATTAGAGGCACGTAATGCAGATTGATGACACTGAATCTTCTTCTCTGTTCATTGCTGGCATCATTCCCAGCATCGTAAGTGTTCGTGGCATTGTTAGCCTCTTCTTCTGGATCTTGATATCGAGAATCCTTTTGTATTTCTGGTTTGTCAGTCCTCTGTCTTCGTTCACCGGAGTCTTTGTCTTTTTGTCCTTGAGTTTGGTGATTTTTTCTTCTTTTGATGCCTTGACACAATGTGACAGGTGATACCACGTGGGAGATCCTGTAACTTGGATTGCTGTCCCTGTGCTGCGAAATGGCTGTGCTGCTCAAATGGTCTCTCCTTCATCATGGTTACATGCTGCCATTCCGACATCTCGCCATTCCGACATGGGTCTCCAATTGTCGGAATGGCGACACTTAATTTTTTATCAAACGTCCCACCATTCCGACACTTTTTTCCTCCTATGGTCGGAATGGCGGTATGTTTTTTGTTTTTTTTAACATACCGCCATTCCGACAGTTCCTTTTAATAGCCTATTTTTTACCCAAAACATTTTGCACTAATGATATGCCGGCGCAAATACGCCCTAAAGTTTGGCGCACAAGCTTTGCACATGCAGAGGCCACAGCCTCGTAAACAAACTTTAATAATCTATTATCAAAATCCCCTGAATTTCAAATATAAAAATACAGATATTAATGTAACTCTGGCGAGACTGAAACTGATTAAGCAGAAATACAGTGTCAGTGAGCTGTCACAGCAGCCAGCTGGAGCGGAGCTCTCCACAGAGCCCATGCGTCTTTTGCACGCTGTCATCATATGCAAAAGTAATAATTGCAATTACAGATATCACGGCTACTGCACAGGACACAGTTGCGAGCACTCTGCCTTGCCTTGCCAATAGGAGAAGAGAGAAATGACAGCATAGAACGTATAAAACACAACAAAATGCAGTAAAAACATTTATTCATGTTATTCACGTGATTTATGAGTACTCACTCCAATTTTGGGAAGCGCAGATGGGCTTTGCGCATTTGGCACAAACACACAGCCGCAACGGTTGTAGCTTTATACAGCCTGTTGATATCTTAAGGACCTAAACTGGTCACACCTGGGAGTAAATGTCATGTAGAGATTGTTTTTACATGACATTACAGCTGAACATATAGCTTTCATCCACAAACCAACGTGGGAGAGCCCGAAGACGCATGTGCCAGACGCACATAGGCATGCGTAAAACCAATTTTGACCACTTCATACTGTTTATTTGCTTTCTTTTAGTTAACTTTCGTTTCTTTTGGATTCTTGTGCGTGTTATGGAGCCGTTTTGGTCCATGTTTGTAAGCCTTTTTTTCCTGGATTAAATTTTCGGAAGTTGAAACAAGTGGCATTGGAGTGTGTGATTGAAAACCACCGCAGACTGCTTCTCCTCCTCCAGTTGCCGAGACTTTGTGTTTTTAATAACGCTTGTCTATAAACATGTGTTAAACATATAAATTGCATGAACAGAAAGAAGGGACTCACCTGTTGAGTAACACACATTTCCTTATACGGAAAGCCTTGTCGGAATGGTGGGACATTTGAACGTCAGAATAGCGGGATGTCGCAATGGTGGGATGTCGGAATGGTGGGACGTTTGCATGTTGGAATGGTGGTATGTCGGAATGGTGGTATGTTGGAATGGTGGGATGTCGGAATAGCGGGATGTCGGAATGGCGGGATTTCGGAATGGGTGTTGCCACCAACTTCATCATATACACAGTTATTTATACATCACCTTCCACCATGAAGCGTTGTCCCTTTTTGTTTCTCTCTTTGTTCTTAAAATGCTGTTATGCATGTCTAAACCAATCCATTAAATTAGATCATTTTGGCAGTAAAGCGATCTACAATGTGCTTGGTCGCAAAGCTGCTCATCTGTGGTAAACAGCTCTTCAGAAAGGCATTCTTCAATTGATTTCACTAATTCTATGTAATAATTTTGTGATTTCCTACAAAACTACACTTCTTCTCCCATCTGTCTGAGTATTTAATATTGTCTGGGTCCCGTTAAAACATGTATTTTTCCCATCTAATTCCTTGTTTGCTTTAAAACAAGTATTCCCCATTTTCTATCCCTTCAGTAGCCAACCAGTTTGTATGGAGTACACTGGAGCAACTTGACTGATCAGTAAAACACTGCTTTTGTTGTCACCGCAAGGCTTCCCCCGTTGGTTGTTTCACTGAGACACTACTGAGTAACTATAACTCAACACAGTTTACACATAACATTCATATAAATACTAACAAACAAAAAAACAATTATTTATCGCAATTTTCTCATCTCTGTTTGAACGTACACCCAGGTAAATATTCCTGTAGTCTTCTCATACCGACTATGGACCCATTCATTGTTTAACTTCACTGTTTTGCAAATCCTAATTGAATATTACACATTGACATTGAACTTTACTTGATAAGCAGGTCTTCATTGCATTCAGCAGCCTATATGTGAGCATCTATGTGTAAGCTGTTCTTCTTTGCATTTATCAGCAGCAAGCAATTCTTCATTGCACATGCATATGAAAATAGTAAAACAATTCCAATGCGTTAGCGAAACCTTCTATATCAGGAGTGTCCATCATGATGCTGGGAATAGAACCTCTTTCCCAGAATAGTTCAACCTTCATTACTCAACTGATCATAACTCCGCAATGAGCACATTTCAAAGTATCATTCCTCTACATATATTCAAAAATCTATGTGTAAATGTTTAATATTTCTTATATTTGTTGATGTCATTCTGTGTGCATGTGGCCTAAACCCAATCTCTGTGTGGCAATTTTAATTTAAAAAAGTTGAACTCTGCCTCTGATCATTTAAAAAAGGTGTGTACCAATATCAACCTTTCTCAGGTAATTACAGATCCTACAAAACCAAAGAGATCCTTCAAGGTTGTCCCTGATTGGCTCAATCTTAACAAATCAAAGGTAGAAAATCCGCAGTATCTGAACTTGGTGTTAGTTATCACTGCTCAATAGCCTGTATCAGAATTGCAAAAATGAAAACATTAGGTCCACGCTTGGTATCCAGATCCTGAAACATCTCCATGAGCAGGATTTTTTTTAACTGATCTGTTGAATAGTTATATGACACTGTTAAAATCCCAGATGAAGATCTAGCACTTGACCATTTTTGTAAATCTTCTAATTCCATAGTTGATAAACACGCCCCTTTTAAAAAGTATAGAACTTAGAACAGGTCTATCCCTGGCTTTCGGCAGAACTGTCTTCTTTACTTTTTTTTCCCCTTGTCCTGTTCAGCATTATGTCAGAAGAATTGTAGTCTGAATACCTTTGATGCCAAACAGATTTGTTTTGCCAAGGGAAGTTTTATAAATGTAAAGCTCACTGGGGTAAACCACCGAACACACACGCCCCCAAAACCCTTCATGTGTGAGTGTGTGCTGTGTACAGGAGCCAGAAGGGAGAGGGGTATGGGGATATATACCGGGGGAGCTACTCTCCCCCAGAGAGGGCAGCCAGGGACTGGCTGCAATAGGCATCCCCGCTACCTGGGAGCCAACAATGGGCAGGAGGGCCTGATGTCCACCAGGCTCGGGGCCTGCAGCGACCATATTCCGGGAGCTACTGTACCCCCAGAAGGTACCCATCCCGCCCCACCCCACTCAACCCAATCCCACCCAGGAGGACCTCTACAAAAAACAAACAAACAAACTACCCGGTCACACCAGTTGCAGCAGCCCGGGCCTGAGACCCACCATCACCCAGCAACCCACCACCACCACTATGTGATAAAACTAATCAGAGGAGACCAGAGAGAATGAAATTCAGCCAATTGATGTTTTGAGGAGGCAGACATTGTTTCCATGCTAATATAATCTAAAAGAAAATTTCTAAACTGGTTAATACACAGATTGTTCTTCGCTTTCCAGTTCATGAGAATAGTTTTCTTTGCGATACATAACACTGTGACAACCATGTGTGCTGAGTTAATTTCCATGTTGATGTTGTCTAAGTCACCCAGTATGCACAGTGTGGGGCATGCAGGGATGCTACACTTTAGCCATGTTGATAGGTCCTCACAGATTTCAAGCCAGAACTTCTGGACAGGCGCAGAAAACCACAAAGCGTGTGCATAATCATCAGGTGTGTTATCTGTGCAATGTGAGCAGATGTTTGAGTGTGTTAGACTCATCCTGAACATCCTTTGTCCTGTATAGTGTGTTCTATGAAGGATTTTGTATTGTATGAGCTGTAAATTAGGATTTCGAGTCTTTATGAAGGTGTTCAAACATATTTTTGGTTAGAAGCTATGACCAGAACTGATGGATAAATCTGCCTCCCATTTTGAGGATGGAAGAGACATTGTGTCATCTATCTTAGACAATAATTTATATATTTTTGATAGTAGTTTTGGGGTACAGCTGCTTAGAAATTCTGCTACCCTAGTCGGGGGTTGTAAGTCTGGTTGGTGGAGGATATATCCATCCATCCATCCATCATCTGCCGCTTATCCGGGGGTCGGGTCGCGGGGGCAGCAGCTTGAGCAGAGAAACCCAGACGTCTCTGTCCCCGGCCACTTCCTCCAGCTCTTCCGGGGGGACCCCGAGGCGTTCCCAGGCCAGCCGAGAGACATAGTCTCTCCAACGTGTCCTGGGTCTCCCCCGGGGTCTCCTCCCAGTGGGACGTGCCTGGAACACCTCCCCAGGGAGGCGCCCAGGGGGCATCCTAACCAGATGCCCGAGCCACCTCATCTGACTCCTCTCAATGCGGAGGAGCAGCGGTTCTACTCCGAGCCCCTCCCGGATGACTGAGCTTCTCACCCTATCTCTAAGGGAGAGCCCAGACACCCTGCGGAGGAAACCCATTTCGGCCGCTTGTATTCGCGATCTTGTTCTTTCGGTCACTACCCACAACTCGTGACCATAGGTGAGGATGGGAACGTAGATTGACCAGTAAGTAGAGAGCTTCGCCTTCTGGCTCAGCTCCCTCTTCACAACGACGGGTCGGTGCAGAGCCTGCAACACTGCAGGCGCCGCACCGATCCGCCCGTCAATCTCCCGCTCCATTCGTCCGTCACTCGTGAACAAGACCCCGAGATACTTGAACTCCTCCTCTTGGGGAAGGATCTCATTCCCGACCCGGAGAGAGCATTCCACCCTTTTCCGGCTGAGAACCATAGTCTCGGATTTGGAGGTGCTGATTCTCATCCCAGCCGCTTCACACTCGGCTGCGAATCACTCCAGTGAGAGCTGAAGGTCACGGCCTGACGACGCTAACAGAACCACATCATCTGCAAAAAGCAGAGACCCGATTCTGAGGTCGCCAAATGGGACACCCTCAACGCCCTGGCTCCGCCTAGAAATTCTGTCCATAAAAGTTAGGAACAGAATCGGTGACAAAGGGCAGCCCTGACGGAGTCCAACTCTCACCGGAAACGTATCCGACTTACTGCCGGCAATGCGGACCAAACTCTGGCACCGGTCATACAGAGACCGAACGGCCCCTATCAAGGGGTCCGGCACTCCATATTCCCGGAGCACCCCCCACAGGACTCCACGAGGGACACGGTCGAACGCTTTCTCCAAGTCCACAAAACACATGTAGATTGGTGGGGCGAACTCCCATGCACCCTCCAGGATCCTGCCGAGGGTATAGAGCTGGTCCACTGTTCCACGGCCAGGACGAAAGCCACACTGCATCTCCTGAATCCGAGGCTCGATTATCCGACGGATCCTCCTCTCCAATACCCCCGAATAGACCTTACCAGGGAGGCTGAGGAGTGTGATACCCCTATAGTTGGAACACACCCTCCGGTCCCCCTTTTTAAAGAGGGGGACCACCACCCCAATCTGCCAGTCCAGAGGCACTGTCCCCGATGTCCACGCGATACTGCAGAGGCGTGTCAGCCAAGACAGCCCTACAACATCCAGAGCCTTGAGAAACTCAGGGCGGACCTCATCCACCCCCGGGGCCTTGCCACCGAGGAGCTTTTTAACCACCTCGGCAACCTCAGCCCCAGAAATGGGAGGCCCCGTCTCCGAGCTCTCCGACTCTGCCTCTTCCGAGCACGTGTTGGTAGGATTGAGGAGTTCCTCGAAGTACTCCCCCCACCGACTCACAACATCCCTAGTTGAGGTCAGCAAAGCCCCGTCCGCACTGTAAACAGTGTTGACTGTGAGCCCCTCCCCCCCCCTGTGACGCCGGATGGTGGACCAGAATCTTTTCGAGGCCGTCCGGAAATCGTTCTCCATGGTCTCACCGAACTCCTCCCAGGCCCGAGTTTTTGCCTCAGCAACCGCCGAAGCCGCGGCCCGTCTGGCCCGTCGGTACCTATCAGCTTCTTCCAGGGTCCCACTGGCCAAAAAGGCCCGATAGGACTCCTTCTTCAGCTTGACGGCTTCCCTCACCACTGGTGTCCACCAGCAGGTTCGAGGGTTGCCGCCACGACAGGCACCGACCACCTTACGGCCACAACTCCGACCAGCTGCCTCGGCAATGGAGTCACGGAACATGGCCCATTCAATGTCCCCCACCTCAAATATGGTTGAAGCTCTGCCGGAGGTGGGAGTTAAAGCTCCTTCTGACGGGGGATTCTGACAAACGCTCCCAGCAGACCCTCACAATACGTTTGGGCCTGCCAGGTCTGATCGGCATCCTCCCCCACCAGCGGAGCCACCTCACCACCAGGTGGTGATCAGTTGACAGCTCCGCCCCTCTCTTCACCCGAGTGTCCAGGACATACGGCCGCAAGTCCGATGATACAACCACAAAGTCGATCATCGAACTGCGGTCAAGGGTGTCCTGGTGCCAAGTGCACATATGGACACCCTTATGCCTGAACATGGTGTTCGTTATGGACAGTCTATGACTGGCACAGAAGTCCAACAACATAACACCACTCTGATTCAGATCGGGGGGGCCGTTCCTCCCAATCACACCCCTCCAGGTCTCACTCTCATTGCCCATGTGAGCATTGAAGTCCCCCAGCAGAATGAGGGAGTCTCCGGTAGGAGCATTCTCCAGTGCCTCCCCCAGAGACTCCAAAAAGGGTAGGTACTCTGAACTGCTGTTTGGCGCATAGGCACAAACAACAGTCAGGACTCGTCCCCCCACCCAAGGCGGAGGGAGGCTACCCTCTCGTTCACTGGGGTAAACCCCAATGTACTGGCACACAGCCGGGGGGCAATAAGTATGCCCACACCTGCTCTGCGCCTCTCACCACGGGCAACTCCAGAGTGGAAGAGAGTCCAACCCCTCTCAAGAGTACTGGTTCCAGATCCCAAGCCGTGCGTCGAGGTGAGTCCGACTATATCTAACGGTCTGATGAAGTTTCAACAATAAACAACAAACTTTGTATTATGAGAAAGAACCAGACTCATTCTTTAGGAATCCGAAAATAAGCTCTATTTTACGAGTTATGCACGAATTCGGATTCTCCTATAAAACGAATTCCTTAACTCAAACCAAGTTAAGACTGCTTTGTCCTTCATATTTATTCATGTCTAATCAAGTTTCAATGATAAACAACGTTGTACTTTGTAGAATGAGAAAGAACTTCTTCAGCAATAAGCATCTCTCGACAAATGACGAAATACAGATTTTGCTATAAAATTAATTGCTATCAGCCTGACTTAAAACTGTTTGTCTTCCTTATTTATCCACTTCAAATCAAGTTTCAACAATTAAAAAAATTTTGTAGTTTGAGAAAGAACAACTTAATCTTGAGCAATCAGTATAAAAAGAAGGTAAGCAAAGGTGCGAATGTCAAACCATACATGATCAAAACAGGGAGCGGAGGTGTTTGGCTGAGACAAGGTGTGAATGTCCACCCATAATTAATGAAAAGCGGGCAACAAGTAGGTTCGAATGCCCAACCATACATCATCAAAAGCAGGAGTGGATATGTTCGGCTACAAGAAGGTTTGAACGTCTGACCATAGTTTGTAAAAAGCGGGTAAGAAAAGGTTCGAATGCCCGAACATACACCATCAAAGGAGGGAGCGGAGGTGTTCCGCTGTAAGAAGGTGTGAATGTCCGACCATAGTTGGTAAAAAACGGGTAAGAAAAGGTTAAAATACCCGACTGTACACAATCAGTAGTGGGTGCTGAGTTGTTCGGCTACTAAAAGGTGTGAAAGTCCGACCATGGTTTGTAAAAAGCGGGTAAGAAAAGGTGCGAATGCCCGAAAATGTGTGATCAAAAGAGGGAGTGGTTTTCGGCTGTAAGAAGGTCTGAATGTCCAACTATAATTTGTAAAAACCGGGAAAGAAAAGGCTTGAAAGCCCGACTATACACCATCATAAGCGGGAGAGGAGGTGTTCAGCTGCAAGAAGGTGTGAATGTCCACCCATAATTACTGAAAAATGGGTAAGAAAAGGTGCGAATGCCCAAACATACATCATCAAAAGCAGGAGTGGATGTGTTGGGCTACAAGAAGGTTTGAAAGTCCGACCATAGTTTGTAAAAAGCAGGTAAGAAAAGGTTCAAATGCCTGACAATACACCATCAAAAGCGGGAGCGGAGGTGTTCCGCTGTAAGACGGTGTGAATGTCCGACCATAGTTGGTAAAAAGCGGGTAAGAAAAGGTTAAAATACCCGACTGTACACAATCAATAGCGGGAGCGGAGTTGTTCGGCTACAAGAAGGTGTGAAAGTCCAACCATGGTTTGTAAAAAGCTGCTAAGAAAAGGTTCGAATGCCCGAATATATACCATCAAAAGCGGAGGCGGAGGTGTTCGGCTGCAAGAAGGTGTGAACGTCCGACCAAAGTTTGTAAAAAGCAGTTAAGAAAAGGTTCGAATATCCAACCAAACATAATCAAAAGCAGGAGCAGAGCTGTTCGACTGCAAGTAGGTGTGAATGTCCAGCCATAATTACTCACAAACGGGTAAGAAAAGGTAGTATTGCCTGACCATACATGATCAAAACAGGGAGCTGAGGTGGTTCAGCACCAAGGTGTGAATGTCTGACTATAGTTTGTAAAAAGCGGGTAAGATAAGGTGCGAATGCCCGACAATGTATGATCAAAAGAGGGAGCAGAGGTTTTCAGCTGCAAGAAGGTCTGAATGTCCACCCAAAATTCCTGAGAAATGGGTAAAAAATAGGTGCGAATGCCAAACCATACATCATGCAAAGCAGGAGTGGATGTGTTCGGCTACAAGAAGATTTGAATGTCCATCAATAATTGCTTTAAAACATGAAAGAAAATTTTCGAATATCAAACCGCACATGATCATAAGCGGGAGAGGAGTTGTTCAGCTGCAAGAAGGTGTGAATGTCCACCAATAATTACTGAAAAATGGGTAAGAAAAGGTGAAAATGCCCAACCATACATCATCAAAAGCAGGAGTGGATGTGTTCGGCTACAAGAAGGTTTAAATGTCCGACCATAGTTTGTAAAAAGCGGGTAAGAAAAGGTTCGAATGCCCGAACATAGACCATCAAAAGAGGGAGCGGAGGTGTTCCGCTGTAAGAAGGTGTAAATGTCCGACCATAGTTGGTAAAAAGCGGGTAAGAAAAGGTTAAAATACCCGACTGTACACAATCAATAGCGGGAGCGGAGTTGTTTGGCTACAAGAAGGTGTGAAAGTCCGACCACGGTTTGTAAAAAGCGGGTAAGAAAAGGTTCGAATGCCCGAATATATACCATCAAAAGTGGAAGTGGATGTGTTCGGCAGCAAGAAGGTGTGAACGTCCGACCAAAGTTTGTAAAAAGCAGGTAAGAAAAGGTTCGAATATCCAACCAAACATAATCAAAAGCGGGAGCAGAGCTGTTCTACTGCAAGTAGGTGTGAATGTCAGATCATAATTTGCAAAAAGCTGATGAGAAAGGGTGAGAATGCCCGGCTATACACCATCAAATGCGGGAGCGGAAGTGTTCGGCTGTGAGTAGGTGTGAATGTCCGACCATAATTGCTGAAAAATGTGTTAGAAGAGACTAGAATGCCGGACAAGACATCATCAAATGCGGGAGCGGAGTTGTTCGGCTGTGAGTAGGTGTGAATCTCCGAGCATAGTTTGTAAAAAGGGGGTAAGAATAGGTTCGAATGCCCGAACATACACTATCAAAACAGGGAGCTGAGGTGGCTCAGCTGCAAGGTGTGAATGTCTGACTATAGTTTGTAAATAAGGTGCGAATGCCCAACAATGTATAATCAAAAGAGGGAGCGGAGGTTTTCGGCTACAAGAAGGTTTGATTGTCCGACCATAGTTTGTAAAAAGCGGGTAAGAAAAGGTTCAAATGCCTGACTATACACCATCAAAAGCGGGAGCAGAGGTGTTCCGCTGTAAGACGGTG
This sequence comes from Leuresthes tenuis, assembly GCF_036924035.1. NCBI lineage: Eukaryota > Metazoa > Chordata > Actinopteri > Atheriniformes > Atherinopsidae > Leuresthes > Leuresthes tenuis. The sequence goes on from NW_027325385.1 coordinate 93,731, forward strand.
TGAATGTCCGACCATATTTGGTAAAAAGCGGGTAAGAAAAGGTTAAAATACCCGACTGTACACAATCAATAGCGGGAGAGGAGGTGTTCAGCTGCAAGAAGGTGTGAATGTTCACCCATAATTACTGAAAAATGGGTAAGAAAAGGTGCGAATGCCCAACCATACATTATCAAAAGCAGGTGTGAATGTCAGATCATAATTTGCAAAAAGCTGATGAGAAAGGGTGAGAATGCCCGACTATACACCATCAAATGCGGGAGCGGAGTTGTTCGGCTGTGAGTAAGTGTGAATCTCCGACCATAATAGCTGAAAAATGTATTAGAAAAGGTAAGAATGCCGGTCCATACATCATCAAAAGCGGGAGAGGTGGTGTTCGGCTGCAAGTAGGTGTGAATGTCCAGCCATAATTACTAACAAACGGGTAAGAAAAGGTAGTATTGCCAGACCATACATGATCAAAACAGGGAGCGGAGGTGGTTCAGCTGCAAGAAGGTGTGAATGTCCGACTAAAGTTCAAATATATTAACAAAAGCGGGAGGAGAGGTCTTCGGATGAGAGTGGTTGAGAATTTCCAACCATAATCTATAAAATGCGGTGAAAAAAAAGGTGTGATAGAACACTAAAAGGTGGAGCGGAAGTGTTCGGCTGCAAGAAGGTGTGAATGTCCGACTATATTTGGTGAAAAGCAGGTGAAGCAAGGTCTGAATGCCCAACCTTACATCATCAAAAGCGAGATCAGAGGTGTTTGGCTGCATGAAGGCCATAGTTTGCCAAAAGCGGGTAAGCTGCGAATGACCGACTAAATATCAACAAAAGGTCTTCGGATGCAAGTGGGTGTGAATATCCCACCATACAAGTATGGTGGAGAGGAAGCTGTGAACAGCCGACCATAGTTGGCAAAAAGCGGGTGAGAAAAGGTGCGAATGTCCAACCATACATGATCAAAACAGGGAGCGGAGGTGTTTGGCTGTGACAAGGTGTGAATGTCCACCCAAAATTAATGAAAAGCAGGTAACAAGTAGGTTTGAATGCCCAACCATACATCATCAAAAGCAGGAGTGGATGTGTGCGGCTACAAGAAGGTTTGAATGTCCGAGCATAGTTTGTAAAAAGCGGGTAAGAAAAGTTTCGAATGCCCAAACATACACCATCAAAAGAGGGAGCGGAGGTGTTCCGCTGTAAGAAGGTGTGAATGTCCGACCATAGTTGGTAAAACACGGGTAAGAAAAGGTTAAAATACCCAACTGTACACAATCAATAGCGGGAGAGGAGGTGTTTGGCTACAAGAATGTGTGACAGTCCGACCATGGTTTGTAAAAAACGGGTAAGAAAAGGTGCGAATGCCCGACAATGTATGATCAAAAGAGGGAGCGGAGGTTTTCGGCTAGAAGAAGGTGTAAATGTCCGACCATAGTTGGTAAAAAGCGGGTAAGAAAAGGTTAAAATACCCGACTGTACACAATCAATAGCGGGAGCGGAGTTGTTTGGCTACAAGAAGGTGTGAAAGTCCGACCACGGTTTGTAAAAAGCGGGTAAGAAAAGGTTCGAATGCCCGAATATATACCATCAAAAGTGGAAGTGTATGTGTTCGGCTGCAAGAAGGTGTGAACGTCCGACCAAAGTTTGTAAAAAGCAGTTAAGAAAAGGTTCGAATATCCAACCAAACATAATCAAAAGCGGGAGCAGAGCTGTTCGACTGCAAGACTGCAAGTAGGTGTGAATGTCAGATCATAATTTGCAAAAAGCTGATGAGAAAGGGTGAGAATGCCCGGCTATACACCATCAAATGCGGGAGCGGAAGTGTTCGGCTGTGAGTAGTTGTGAATGTCCGACCATAATTGCTGAAAAATGTGTTAGAAGAGACTAGAATGCCGGACAATACATAATCAAATGCGGGAGCGGAGTTGTTCGGCTGTGAGTAGGTGTGAATCTCCGAGCATAGTTTGTAAAAAGGGGGTAAGAATAGGTTCGAATGCCCGAACATACACTATCAAAACAGGGAGCTGAGGTGGCTCAGCTGCAAGGTGTGAATGTCTGACTATAGTTTGTAAATAAGGTGCGAATGCCCAACAATGTATAATCAAAAGAGGGAGCGGAGGTTTTCGGCTACAAGAAGGTTTGATTGTCCGACCATAGTTTGTAAAAAGCGGGTAAGAAAAGGTTCAAATGCCTGACTATACACCATCAAAAGCGGGAGCAGAGGTGTTCCGCTGTAAGACGGTGTGAATGTCCGACCATATTTGGTAAAAAGCGGGTAAGAAAAGGTTAAAATACCCGACTGTACACAATCAATAGCAGGAGAGGAGGTGTTCAGCTGCAAGAAGGTGTGAATGTCCACCCATAATTACTGAAAAATGGGTAAGAAAAGGTGCGAATGCCCAACCATACATTATCAAAAGCAGGTGTGAATGTCAGATCATAATTTGCAAAAAGCTGATGAGAAAGGGTGAGAATGTCCGACTATACACCATCAAATGCGGGAGCGGAGTTGTTCGGCTGTGAGTAAGTGTGAATCTCCGACCATAATAGCTGAAAAATGTGTTAGAAAAGGTAAGAATGCCGGTCCATACATCATCAAAAGCGGGAGAGGTGGTGTTCGGCTGCAAGTAGGTGTGAATGTCCAGCCATAATTACTAACAAACGGGTAAGAAAAGGTAGTATTGCCAGACCATACATGATCAAAACAGGGAGCGGAGGTGGTTCAGCTGCAAGAAGGTGTGAATGTCCGACTAAAGTTCAATAATATTAACAAAAGCGGGAGGAGACGTCTTCGGATGAGAGTGGTTGAGAATTTCCAACCATAATCTATAAAATGCGGTGAAAAAAAAGGTGTGATAGAACACTAAAAGGTGGAGCGGAAGTGTTCGGCTGCAAGAAGGTGTGAATGTCCGACTATATTTGGTGAAAAGCAGGTGAAGCAAGGTCTGAATGCCCAACCTTACATCATCAAAAGCGAGATCAGAGGTGTTTGGCTGCATGAAGGCCATAGTTTGCCAAAGGCGGGTAAGCTGCGAATGACCGACTAAATATCAACAAAAGGTCTTCGGATGCAAGTGGGTGTGAATGTCCCACCATACAAGTATGGTGGAGAGGAAGCTGTGAACAGCCGACCATAGTTGGCAAAAAGCGGGTGAGAAAAGGTGCGAATGTCCAACCATACATGATCAAAACAGGGAGCGGAGGTGTTTGGCTGTGACAAGGTGTGAATGTCCACCCAAAATTAATGAAAAGCAGGCAACAAGTAGGTTTGAATGCCCAACCATACATCATCAAAAGCAGGAGTGGATGTGTTCGGCTACAAGAAGGTTTGAAAGTCCGAGCATAGTTTGTAAAAAGCGGGTAAGAAAAGGTTCGAATGCCCAAACATACACCATCAAAAGAGGGAGCGGAGGTGTTCCGCTGTAAGAAGGTGTGAATGTCCGACCATAGTTGGTAAAACACGGGTAAGAAAAGGTTAAAATACCCGACTGTACACAATCAATAGCGGGAGAGGAGGTGTTTGGCTACAAGAATGTGTGACAGTCCGACCATGGTTTGTAAAAAACGGGTAAGAAAAGGTGCGAATGCCCGACAATGTATGATCAAAAGAAGGAGCGGAGGTTTTCGGCTAGAAGAAGGTTTGAATGTCCGACCATAGTTTGTAAAAAGCGGGTAAGAAAAGGTTCAAATGCCTGACTATACACCATCAAAAGCGGGAGCGGAGGTGTTCGGCTACAAGAAGGTGTGAAAGTTCAACCATGGTTTGTAAAAAGCTGCTAAGAAAAGGTTCGAATGCCCGAATATATACCATCAAAAGCGGAAGCGGAGGTGTTCAGCTGCAAGAAGGTGTGAACGTCCGACCAACGTTTGTAAAAAGCAGTTAAGAAAAGGTTCGAATGCCCGAATATATACCATCAAAAGCGGAAGCAGAGCTGTTCGACTGCAAGTAGGTGTGAATGTCCAGCCATATTTACTCACAAACGGGTAAGAAAAGGTAGTATTGCCAGACCATACATGATCAAAACAGGGAGCTGAGGTGGTTCAGCTGCAAGGTCTGAATGTCCAACCATAATTTCTAAAAACCGGGTAAGAAAAGGCTCGAAAGCCCGACTATACACAATCAAAAGAGGGAGCTTGAGGTTTTCAGCTGCAAATCCTTCACTCAAACCAAGTGAAAACTGCTTTGTCCTTCATATTTATCAATGTCTAGATCGACTTCAACAAAGAACAACATTGTACTTTGCAGTAAAGAAAGAGCAAATCAAAAGTTTTAGGAATCCGAGAATAAGCTTATTTTCATGAGTTCTGCACGATTATTGATTTTACTATAAATTAATTTCTTCACTCAAACTATGTTAAAACTGCTTTGTCCTTCATATTTATCAATGTCTAGATTGACTTCAACAAAGAACAACACTGGATTTTGCAGTAGAAGAAAAAACAACACTGAAGGATCAGGAATCCGAGAATAAGCTTCTTTTCATACGTTCTGCATGATTTGGGATTTTATGTATAAAATTAATTCCTTCACTCAAACCAAGTGAAAACTGCTTTGTCCTTCATATTTATCAATGTCTAGATTTACTTCAACAAAGAACAACATTGTATTTTGCAGTAGTAGAAAGAGCAACACTGAAGGATCAGGAATTCGAGAATAAGCTTATTTTCATACGTTCTGCATGATTTGGGATTTTATGTATAAAATGAATTCCTTTACTCAAACTATGTTAAAACTGCTTTGTCCTTCATATTTATCAATGTCTAGATTGACTTCAACAAAGAACAACATTGTATTTTGTAGTAGAAGAAATAGCAACACTGACGGATCAGGAATCCAAAAACAAGCTTATTTTCATACGTTCTGCATGATTTGGGATTTTGCTATAAAATTAATTCCTTCACTCAAACAAAGTGGAAACTGCTTTGTCCTTCATATTTATCAATGTCTATATCGATTTCAACAAAGAACAAGGCTGTATTTTGCAGTATAGGAAAGAGCAACACTGGAGGATCAGGAATCCGAGAATAAGCTTACTTTCATGAGTCCTGCACGATTTCGGATTTTCCTATAAAATGAATTGCTTTGCTCAAACCAAGTTAAAATTGCTTTGTCCTTCATAGTTATCCATGTCTAAAATGTATCAAGCATAAAGTTCCTCAAATTACCCTGAATGAGAAAGAAGCATCCCTTTGGTTGAACAATACGTTCCTTTTGCGGAGTTATGCATGATTTCGGATTTTGCTATAAAATTCATTCCTTCACACCTTTTTTTTTCACCGCATTTTATAGATTATGGTTGGAAATTTCAACCACTCTAATCCGAAGACCTCTCCTCCCGCTTTTGTTAATATATTTGAACTTTAGTTGGACATTCACCCCTTTTTGCAGCTAAACCACCTCCGCTCCCTGTTTTGATCATGTATGGTCTGGCAATACTAAGTTTTCTTACCCGTTTGTGAGTAATTATGGCTGGATATTCACACCTACTTGCAGCTGAACACAATCTCTCTCGCTTTTAATTATGTTTGGATATTCGAACCTTTTCTTTACTGCTTTTTGCCAACTTTGGTTGGACGTTCACACCTTCTTACAGCCGAACACCTCCGCTTTCGCTTTTGATGGTATATATTCGGGCATTCGAACCTTTTCTTACCAGCTTTTTACAAACGATGGTTGGACTTTCACACCTTCTTGTAGCCGAACAACTCCGCTCCCGCTATTGATTGTGTACAGTCGGGTATTTTAACCTTTTCTTACCCGCTTTTTACCAACTATGGTCGGACATTCACACCGTCTTACAGCGGAACATCTCCGCTCCCGCTTTTGATGGTGTGTAGTCAGGCATTTGAACCTTTTCTTACCCGCTTTTTACAAACTATGGTCGGACATTCAAACCTTCTTGTAGCCGAAAACCTCTGCTCCCTCTTTTGATTATACATTGTCGGGCATTCGCACCTTATCTTACCCGCTTTTTACAAACTATAGTCAGACATTCACACCTTGGTGCTGAACCACCTCAGCTCCCTGTTTTGATCATGTATGGTCTGGCAATACTACCTTTTCTTACCCGTTTGTAAGTAATTATGGCTGGACATTCACACCTACTTGCAGTCGAACAGCTCTGCTCCCGCTTTTGATTATGTTTGGTTGGATATTCGAACCTTTTCTTAACTGCTTTTTACAAACTTTGGTCGGACGTTCACACCTTCTTGCAGCCGAACACCTCCACTTCCGCTTTTGATGGTATATATTCGGGCATTCGAACCTTTTCTTACCAGCTTTTTACAAACCATGGTTGGACTTTCACACCTTCTTGTAGCCGAACACCTCCGCTCCCCCTATTGATTGTGTACAGTCGGGTATTTTAACCTTTTCTTACCCACTTTTTACCAACTATGGTCGGACATTCACACCTTCTTACAGCGGAACACCTCCACTCCCTCTTTTGATGGTGTATGTTTGGGCATTCAAACCTTTTCTTACCCGCTTTTTACAAACTATGGTCGGACATTCAAACCTTCTTGTAGCCGAACACATCCACTCCTTCTTTTGATGATGTATGCTTGGGCATTCAAACCTACTTTTTGCCCGATTTTCATTAATTTTGGGTGGACATTCACACCTTGTCACAGCCAAACACCTCCGCTCCCTGTTTTGATCATGTATGGTTGGACATTCGCACCTTGTCTCACCCGCTTTTTGTAAACTATGGTCGGCTGTTCACAGCTTCCTCTCCACCATACTTGTATGGTGGGATATTCACACCCACTTGCATCCGAAGACCTTTTGTTGATATTTAGTCGGTCATTCGCAGCTTACCCGCTTTTGGCAAACTATGGCCTTCATGCAGCCAAACACCTCTGATCTCGCTTTTGATGATGTAAGGTTGGGCATTCAGACCTTGCTTCACCTGCTTTTCACCAAATATAGTCGGACATTCACACCTTCTTGCAGCCGAACACTTCCGCTCCACCTTTTAGTGTTCTATCACACTTTTTTTTTCACCGCATTTTATAGATTATGGTTGGAAATTCTCAACCACTCTCATCCGAAGACCTCTCCTCCCGCTTTTGTTAATATATTTGAACTTTAGTCGGACATTCACACCTTCTTGCAGCTGAACCACCTCCGCTCCCTGTTTTGATCATGTATGGTCTGGCAATCCTACATTTTCTTACCCGTTTGTTAGTAATTATGGCTGGACATTCACACCTACTTGCAGCCGAACACCACCTCTCCCGCTTTTGATGATGTATGGACCGGCATTCTTACCTTTTCTAACACATTTTTCAGCAATTATGGTCGGACATTCACACTTACTCACAGCCGAACAACTCCGCTCCCGCATTTGATGGTGTATAGTCGGGCATTCTCACCCTTTCTCATCAGCTTTTTGCAAATTATGATCTGACATTCACACCTGCTTTTGATAATGTATGGTTGGGCATTCGCACCTTTTCTTACCCATTTTTCAGTAATTATGGGTGGACATTCACACCTTCTTGCAGCTGAACACCTCCTCTCCCGCTATTGATTGTGTACAGTTGGGTATTTTAACCTTTTCTTACCCGCTTTTTACCAAATATGGTCGGACATTCACACCGTCTTACAGCGGAACACCTCTGCTCCCGCTTTTGATGGTGTATAGTCAGGCATTTGAACCTTTTCTTACCCGCTTTTTACAAACTATGGTCGGACATTCAAACCTTCTTGTAGCCGAAAACCTCCGCTCCCTCTTTTGATTATACATTGTTGGGCATTCGCACCTTATTTACAAACTATAGTCAGACATTCACACCTTGCAGCTGAGCCACCTCAGCTCCCTGTTTTGATAGTGTATGTTCGGGCATTCGAACCTATTCTTACCCCCTTTTTACAAACTATGCTCGGAGATTCACACCTACTCACAGCCGAACAACTCCGCTCCCGCATTTGATTATGTATTTTCCGGCATTCTAGTCTCTTCTAACACATTTTTCAGCAATTATGGTCGGACATTCACACCTACTCACAGCCGAACACTTCCGCTCCCGCATTTGATGGTGTATAGCCGGGCATTCTCACCCTTTCTCATCAGCTTTTTGCAAATTATGATCTGACATTCACACCTACTTGCAGTCGAACAGCTCTGCTCCCGCTTTTGATTATGTTTGGTTGGATATTCGAACCTTTTCTTAACTGCTTTTTACAAACTTTGGTCGGACATTCACACCTTCTTGCAGCTGAACACCTCCTCTCCCGCTATTGATTGTGTACAGTTGGGTATTTTAACCTTTTCTTACCCGCTTTTTACCAAATATGGTCGGACATTCACACCGTCTTACAGCGGAACACCTCTGCTCCCGCTTTTGATGGTGTATAGTCAGGCATTTGAACCTTTTCTTACCCGCTTTTTACAAACTATGGTCGGACATTCAAACCTTCTTGTAGCCGAAAACCTCCGCTCCCTCTTTTGATTATACATTGTTGGGCATTCGCACCTTATTTACAAACTATAGTCAGACATTCACACCTTGCAGCTGAGCCACCTCAGCTCCCTGTTTTGATAGTGTATGTTCGGGCATTCGAACCTATTCTTACCCCCTTTTTACAAACTATGCTCGGAGATTCACACCTACTCACAGCCGAACAACTCCGCTCCCGCATTTGATTATGTATTGTCCGGCATTCTAGTCTCTTCTAACACATTTTTCAGCAATTATGGTCGGACATTCACACCTACTCACAGCCGAACACTTCCGCTCCCGCATTTGATGGTGTATAGCCGGGCATTCTCACCCTTTCTCATCAGCTTTTTGCAAATTATGATCTGACATTCACACCTACTTGCAGTCGAACAGCTCTGCTCCCGCTTTTGATTATGTTTGCTTGGATATTCGAACCTTTTCTTAACTGCTTTTTACAAACTTTGGTCGGACGTTCACACCTTCTTGCAGCCGAACACATCCACTTCCACTTTTGATGGTATATATTCGGGCATTCGAACCTTTTCTTACCCGCTTTTTACAAACCATGGTTGGACTTTCACACCTTCTTGTAGCCAAACAACTCCGCTCCCGCTATTGATTGTGTACAGTCGGGTATTTTAACCTTTTCTTACCCGCTTTTTACCAACTATGGTCGGACATTTACACCTTCTTACAGCAGAACACCTCCGCTCCCTCTTTTGATGGTCTATGTTCGGGCATTCGAACCTTTTCTTACCCGCTTTTTACAAACTATGGACGGACATTCAAACCTTCTTGTAGCCGAACACATCCACTCCTGCTTTTGATGATGTATGGTTGGGCATTTTCACCTTTTCTTACCCATTTTTCAGTAATTATGGGTGGACATTCACACCTTCTTGCAGCTGAACAACTCCTCTCCCGCTTATGATCATGTGCGGTTTGATATTCGAAAATTTTCTTTCATGTTTTAAAGCAATTATTGATGGACATTCAAATCTTCTTGTAGCCGAACACATCCACTCCTGCTTTTGATGATGTATGGTTTGGCATTCGCACCCTTTTTTTACCCATTTTTCAGGAATTTTGGGTGGACATTCAGACCTTCTTGCAGCCGAAAACCTCCGCTCCCTCTTTTGATCATACATTGTCGGGCATTCGCACCTTATCTTACCCGCTTTTTACAAACTATAGTCAGACATTCACACCTTGCAGCTGAACCACCTCCGCTCCCTGTTTTGATCATGTATGGTCTGGCAATACTACCTTTTCTTACCCGTTTGTGAGTAATTAATCCCAAAATATTGAGCATAAAATAAGTCTTTATGCTGATGATGTATTACTTTTCCTTCAGAACTCACAGACGTCTCTCAGTCACACGATCACACTCATAAATAAATTCTCAGCACTTTCTGACTACTCTATCAACTGGTCTAAGACCACAGTTCTGCCCATTAACTGTAGGGTCCATAATATACCTGCGATCACTTTACAGTCAGGAAATATTAGATATTTAGGCATAAACATTTCCTCCAGGCTCTCAGAGCTAACAAAGCTAAATTATGTGCAATTATTAAAGACAGTAGAGGACGATCTCTCGTTGGAAGTCCTTACCTATATCACTTATGGGGAGAGTTACATCCATTAAAATGATGATACTACCAAAAGTTAACTATTTGTTCTCAATGATCCCCATAAAACCATCTGCTACTTGGTTTAAGTCCCTAGATTCATGCATCTCCAAATTTCTGTGGAAAAACAAACCACCACGTATTAGTTTAATAACCCTACAGAAGACCAAGGACAGTGGTGGATTAGATTTACCTCATTTTCAGCACTATTCCTTAGACAATAGGTTACAATATATATCAAAATGGTTTAAACCTTGTTGTTGTCACAGTTCCCAGAGACGTTGTAATCGTTGAGGATTCTATATTCACCCCCTCATTAGAGGCACGTAATGCAGATTGATGACACTGAATCTTCTTCTCTGTTCATTGCTGGCATCATTCCCAGCATCGTAAGTGTTCGTGGCATTGTTAGCCTCTTCTTCTGGATCTTGATATCGAGAATCCTTTTGTATTTCTGGTTTGTCTGTCTTCTCTGTCTTCGTTCACCGGAGTCTTTGTCTTTTTGTCCTTGAGTTTGGTGATTTTTTCTTCTTTTGATGCCTTGACACAATGTGACAGGTGATACCACGTGGGAGATCCTGTAACTTGGACTGCTGTCCCTGTGCTGCGAAATGGCTGTGCTGCTCAAATGGTCTCTCCTTCATCATGGTTACATGCTGCCATTCCGACATCTCGCCACTCCGACATGGGTCTCCAATTGTCGGAATGGCGACACTTAATTTTTTATCAAACGTCCCACCATTCCGACACTTTTTTCCTCCTATGGTCGGAATGGCGGTATGTTTTTTGTTTTTTTTTAACATTCCGACAGTTCCTTTTAATAGCCTATTTTTTTACCCAAAACATTTTGCACTAATGATATGCCGGCGCAAATACGCCCTAAAGTTTGGCGCACAAGCTTCGCACATGCAGAGGCCACAGCCTCGCAAACAAACTTTAATAATCTATTATCAAAATCCCCTGAATCTCAAATATAAAAATACAGATATTAATGTAACTCTGGCGAGACTGAAACTGATTAAGCAGAAATACAGTGTCAGTGAGCTGTCACAGCAGCCAGCTGGAGCGGAGCTCTCCACAGAGCCCATGCGTCTTTTGCACGCTGTCATCATATGCAAAAGTAATAATTGCAATTACAGATATCACGGCTACTGCACAGGACACAGTTGCGAGCACTCTGCCTTGCCTTGCCAATAGGAGAAGAGAGAAATGACAGCATAGAACGTATAAAACACAACAAAATTCAGTAAAAACGTTTATTCATGTTATTCACGTGATTTATGAGTACTCACTCCAATTTTGGGAAGCGCGGATGGGCTTTGCGCATTTGGCACAAACACACAGCTTTATACAGCCTGTTGATATCTTAAGGACCTAACTGGTCACACCTGGGAGTAAATGTCATGTAGAGATTGTTTTTACATGACATTACAGCTGAACATATAGCTTTCATCCACAAACCAACGTGGGAGAGCCCCGAAGACGCATGTGCCTGACGCACATAGGCATGCGTAAAACCAATTTTGACCACTTCATACTGTTTATTTGCTTTCTTTTAGTTAACTTTCGTTTCTTTTGGATTCTTGTGCGTGTTATGGAGCCGTTTTGGTCCATGTTTGTAAGCCTTTTTTTCCTGGATTAAATTTTCGGAAGTTGAAACAAGTGGCATTGGAGTGTGTGATTGAAAACCACCGCGGACTGCTTCTCCTCCTCCAGTTGCCGAGACTTTGTGTTTTTAATAACGCTTGTCTATAAACATGTGTTAAACATATAAATTGCATGAACAGAAAGAAGGGACTCACCTGTTGAGTAACACACATTTCCTTATACGGAAAGCCTTGTCAGAATGGTGGGACATTTGAACGTCAGAATAGCGGGATGTCGCAATGGTGGGATGTCGGAATGGTGGGACGTTTGCATGTCGGAATGGTGGTATGTCGGAATGGTGGGATGTCGGAATAGCGGGATGTCGGAATGGCGGGATTTCGGAATGGGTGTTGCCACCCCCTTCATCATATACACAGTTATTTATACATCACCTTCCACCATGAAGCGTTGTCCCTTTTTGTTTCTCTCTTTGTTCTTAAAATGCTGTTATGCATGTCTAAACCAATCCATTAAATTAGATCATTTTGGCAGTAAAGCGATCTACAATGTGCTTGGTCGCAAAGCTGCTCATCTGTGGTAAACAGCTCTTCAGAAAGGCATTCTTCAATTGATTTCACTAATTCTATGTAATAATTTTGTGATTTCCTACAAAACTACACTTCTTCTCCCATCTGTCTGAGTATTTAATATTGTCTGGGTCCCGTTAAAACATGTATTTTTCCCATCTAATTCCTTGTTTGCTTTAAAACAAGTATTCCCCATTTTCTATCCCTTCAGTAGCCAACCAGTTTGTATGGAGTACACTGGAGCAACTTGACTGATCAGTAAAACACTGCTTTTGTTGTCACCGCAAGGCTTCCCCCGTTGGTTGTTTCACTGAGACACTACTGAGTAACTATAACTCAACACAGTTTATACACATAACATTCATATACATACTAACAAACAAACAAACAATTATTTATCGCAATTTTCTCATCTCTGTTTGAACGTACACCCAGGTAAATATTCCTGTAGTCTTCTCATACCGACTATGGACCCATTCATTGTTTAACTTCACTGTTTTGCAAATCCTAATTGAATATTACACATTGACATTGAACTTTACTTGATAAGCAGGTCTTCATTGCATTCAGCAGCCTATATGTGAGCATCTATGTGTAAGCTGTTCTTCTTTGCATTTATCAGCAGCAAGCAATTCTTCATTGCACATGCATATGAAAATAGTAAAACAATTCCAATGCGTTAGCGAAACCTTCTATATCAGGAGTGTCCATCATGATGCTGGGAATAGAACCTCTTTCCCAGAATAGTTCAACCTTCATTACTCAACTGATCATAACTCCGCAATGAGCACATTTCAAAGTATCATTCCTCTACATATATTCAAAAATCTATGTGTAAATGTTTAATATTTCTTATATTTGTTGATGTCATTCTGTGTGCATGTGGCCTAAACCCAATCTCTGTGTGGCAATTTTAATTTAAACAAGTTGAACTCTGCCTCTGATCATTTAAAAAAGGTGTGTACCAATATCAACCTTTCTCAGGTAATTACAGATCCTACAAAACCAAAGAGATCCTTCAAGGTTGTCCCTGATTGGCTCAATCTTAACAAATCAAAGGTAGAAAATCCGCAGTATCTGAACTTGGTGTTAGTTATCACTGCTCAATAGCCTGTATCAGAATTGCAAAAATGAAAACATTAGGTCCACGCTTGGTATCCAGATCCTGAAACATCTCCATGAGCAGGCTTTTTTTTAACTGATCTGTTGAATAGTTATATGACACTGTTAAAATCCCAGATGAAGATCTAGCACTTGACCATTTTTGTAAATCTTCTAATTCCATAGTTGATAAACACGCCCCTTTTAAAAAGTATAGAACTTAGAACAGGTCTATCCCTGGCTTTCGGCAGAACTGTCTTCTTTACTTTCTTTTCCCCTTGTCCTGTTCAGCATTATGTCAGAAGAATTGTAGTCTGAATACCTTTGATGCCAAACAGATTTGTTTTGCCAAGGGAAGTTTTATAAATGTAAAGCTCCCCTTGATGCCAATTGATTTATTTCTGTTTACAATATATGACATGAACTGAACTGAACCGGACCGGGGGACAAGGAAAGAAGAAGAGGAAAGAAGAGGAAACAGAACAAAAATAGAAACAAAAACCAGACAACCAGCTGCTACACCTGTAAAAAACAAAACAGACAACAATCCATGGCCTATGAGGGGAATCCAGCCTTAGCGCCACCAGGAGCACCTGAAAGCAGACAAGCAGAGAAAAAACAAACACACAAACAAACAAAAACAAGCACAAGAAGCGGCAATCGCATACAACACAGCTGTGGATATAGATGACCTGAGACGACATGATAATACATCAACTGCTTAGTGACCATGCTACTGGACTAATGAATGTGTGTGTGTGTGTGTGTGTGAGAACATGCAACACCCATGGCACAGGACCTACATGATAACCGTGCTTAGTTATGAGTGTATAAGCGTACAGGGCCACAATCCACAGCCCCCCCCCAAGCAATCAGAAGCAGGCAGAGAGGGCCACAAGACCCAGGCCACCAGCAGCCCCCACAGAGCACAGAACCCAGGCAGCCCACCCAAGGGGCAACCACGCATCCACCCAGAAGACTGCAGAGGAAGCCCCCGGAAAGAGCCCCCATAAGCATAGGGCAGAGGCACTCCGGGACCTGGGCCCCAGGAGCCCGAGCGCCCCCAAACCCCCCGGCAGAGGCCCCACCCAATACCCAGGAGGGCCAAGCGCCCCAGACAGCCACAAAGTGGGTCAGCGCCTGCCCCAGCGCCCCTGGCCAAGTGCCCTGGGAGTCAAGACGTGCCCACAAGTGGGTGAAGTCGCGAGCAGTGGGGAGAGGCAACGCTGATGCCCCATCGGGAGAAACACAGGCAGGCCAGGCGACAGCAAGTCCCAGATCCAGGCCCAATCATTACCACACACACTTTCACGTCCCATACATCCACACATCCTACCTCCCTCGACTCTGCTGGGGTGTAGTGCAGCGGGCACACCAAGAGGCCAGCAAACCCCCAGCCACCACAGACCCCGAACCAGCAGAACAATTAATTAATCCTCCTGGCCCCTCCTGCCCCGAGCAGACACCAGGAAGCAGGGGTGTGCGAAGAAGACCCCTCCCCTCACCCTTCTGGCTCTTCAATATTTTCTAATAGTGAGCAATTAAAATTGAGGGGCAGCCAAACTTGTAGAACTGGGAGCGCGGCACTCTGGGCAGCCTACATACCCAAAGTGCCCCGCCCACCAGATGCCACTCAGTGTAACCACCCCCCAAGACCTAATGTGTGTGTGTGAGTGTGTTTGATAAGTAGTAATGTCTAAGGTGTAATTAAAACAGGGGCAGGGAACTGCAGAGTGCAACCAAAGGGGACCACCTACGTGGCCCCATCCACTACACCCCACCGAACACACACGCCCCCAAAACCCTTCATGTGTGAGTGTGTGCTGTGTACAGGAGCCAGAAGGGAGAGGGGTATGGGGATATATACCGGGGGAGCTACTCTCCCCCAGAGAGGGCAGCCAGGGACTGGCTGCAATAGGCATCCCCGCTACCTGGGAGCCAACAATGGGCAGGAGGGCCTGATGTCCACCAGGCTCGGGGCCTGCAGCGACCATATTCCGGGAGCTACTGTACCCCCAGAAGGTACCCATCCCGCCCCACCCCACTCAACCCAATCCCACCCAGGAGGACCTCTACAAAAAACAAACAAACAAACTACCCGGTCACACCAGTTGCAGCAGCCCGGGCCTGAGACCCACCATCACCCAGCAACCCACCACCACCACTATGTGATAAAACTAATCAGAGGGGACCAGAGAGAATGAAATTCAGCCAATTGATGTTTTGAGGAGGCAGACATTGTTTCCATGCTAATATAATCTAAAAGAAAATTTCTAAACTGGTTAATACACAGATTGTTCTTCGCTTTCCAGTTCATGAGAATAGTTTTCTTTGCGATACATAACACTGTGACAACCATGTGTGCTGAGTTAATTTCCATGTTGATGTTGTCTAAGTCACCCAGTATGCACAGTGTGGGGCATGCAGGGATGCTACACTTTAGCCATGTTGATAGGTCCTCACAGACTTCAAGCCAGAACTTCTGGACAGGCGCAGAAAACCACAAAGCGTGTGCATAATCATCAGGTGTGTTATCTGTGCAATGTGAGCAGATGTTTGAGTGTGTTAGACTCATCCTGAACATCCTTTGTCCTGTATAGTGTGTTCTATGAAGGATTTTGTATTGTATGAGCTGTAAATTAGGATTTCGAGTCTTTATGAAGGTGTTCAAACATATTTGTGGTTAGAAGCTATGACCAGAACTGATGGATAAATCTGCCTCCCATTTTGAGGATGGAAGAGACATTGTGTCATCTATCTTAGACAATAATTTATATATTTTTGATAGTAGTTTTGGGGTACAGATGCTTAGAAATTCTGCTACCCTAGTCGGGGGTTGTAAGTCTGGTTGGTGGAGGATATATCCATCCATCCATCCATCCATCATCTGCCGCTTATCCGGGGGTCGGGTCGCGGGGGCAGCAGCTTGAGCAGAGAAACCCAGACGTCTCTGTCCCTGGCCACTTCCTCCAGCTCTTCCGGGGGGACCCCGAGGCGTTCCCAGGCCAGCCGAGAGACATAGTCTCTCCAACGTGTCCTGGGTCTCCCCCGGGGTCTCCTCCCAGTGGGACGTGCCCGGAACACCTCCCCAGGGAGGCGCCCAGGGGGCATCCTAACCAGATGCCCGATCCACCTCATCTGACTCCTCTCAATGCGGAGGAGCAGCGGTTCTACTCCGAGCCCAGTCCCGGATGACTGAGCTTCTCACCCTATCTCTAAGGGAGAGCCCAGACACCCTGCGGAGGAAACCAATTTCGGCCGCTTGTATTCGCGATCTTGTTCTTTCGGTCACTACCCACAACTCGTGACCATAGGTGAGGATGGGAACGTAGATTGACCAGTAAGTAGAGAGCTTCGCCTTCTGGCTCAGCTCCCTCTTCACAACGACGGGTCGGTGCAGAGCCTGCAACACTGCAGGCGCCGCACCGATCCGCCCGTCAATCTCCCGCTCCATTCGTCCGTCACTCGTGAACAAGACCCCGAGATACTTGAACTCCTCCTCTTGGGGAAGGATCTCATTCCCGACCCGGAGAGAGCATTCCACCCTTTTCCGGCTGAGAACCATAGTCTCGGATTTGGAGGTGCTGATTCTCATCCCAGCCTCTTCACACTCGGCTGCGAATCACTCCAGTGAGAGCTGAAGGTCACGGCCTGACGACGCTAACAGAACCACATCATCTGCAAAAAGCAGAGACCCGATTCTGAGGTCGCCAAATGGGACACCCTCAACGCCCTGGCTCCGCCTAGAAATTCTGTCCATAAAAGTTAGGAACAGAATCGGTGACAAAGGGCAGCCCTGACGGAGTCCAACTCTCACCGGAAACGTATCCGACTTACTGCCGGCAATGCGGACCAAACTCTGGCACCGGTCATACAGAGACCGAACGGCCCCTATCAAGGGGTCCGGCACTCCATATTCCCGGAGCACCCCCCACAGGACTCCACGAGGGACACGGTCGAACGCTTTCTCCAAGTCCACAAAACACATGTAGACTGGTTGGGCGAACTCCCATGCACCCTCCAGGATCCTGCCGAGGGTATAGAGCTGGTCCACTGTTCCACGGCCAGGACGAAAGCCACACTGCATCTCCTGAATCCGAGGCTCGATTATCCGACGGATCCTCCTCTCCAATACCCCCGAATAGACCTTACCAGGGAGGCTGAGGAGTGTGATACCCCTATAGTTGGAACACACCCTCCGGTCCCCCTTTTTAAAGAGGGGGACCACCACCCCAATCTGCCAGTCCAGAGGCAATGTCCCCGATGTCCACGCGATACTGCAGAGGCGTGTCAGCCAAGACAGCCCTACAACATCCAAAGCCTTGAGAAACTCAGGACGGACCTCATCCACCCCCGGGGCCTTGCCACCGAGGAGCTTTTTAACCACCTCGGCAACCTCAGCCCCAGAAATGGGAGGCCCCGTCTCCGAGCTCTCCGACTCTGCCTCTTCCGAGCACGTGTTGGTAGGATTGAGGAGTTCCTCGAAGTACTCCCCCCACCGACTCACAACATCCCTAGTTGAGGTCAGCAAAGCCCCGTCCGCACTGTAAACAGTGTTGACTGTGAGCCGCTTCCCCCCCCTGAGACGCCGGATGGTGGACCAGAATCTTTTCGAGGCCGTCCGGAAATCGTTCTCCATGGTCTCACCGAACTCCTCCTAGGCCCGAGTTTTTGCCTCAGCAACCGCCGAAGCCGCGGCCCGTCTGGCCCGTCGGTACCTATCAGCTTCTTCCAGGGTCCCACTGGCCAAAAAGGCCCGATAGGACTCCTTCTTCAGCTTGACGGCTTCCCTCACCACTGGTGTCCACCAGCAGGTTCGAGGGTTGCCGCCACGACAGGCACCGACCACCTTACGGCCACAACTCCGACCAGCTGCCTCGGCAATAAAGTCACGGAACATGGCCCATTCAATGTCCCCCACCTCAAATATGGTTGAAGCTCTGCCGGAGGTGGGAGTTAAAGCTCCTTCTGACGGGGGATTCTGACAAACGCTCCCAGCAGACCCTCACAATACGTTTGGGCCTGCCAGGTCTGATCGGCATCCTCCCCCACCAGCGGAGCCACCTCACCACCAGGTGGTGATCAGTTGACAGCTCCGCCCCTCTCTTCACCCGAGTGTCCAGGACATACGGCCGCAAGTCCGATGATACAACCACAAAGTCGATCATCGAACTGCGGCCAAGGGTGTCCTGGTGCCAAGTGCACATATGGACACCCTTATGCCTGAACATGGTGTTCGTTATGGACAGTCTATGACTGGCACAGAAGTCCAACAACATAACACCACTCTGATTCAGATCGGGGGGGCCGTTCCTCCCAATCACACCCCTCCAGGTCTCACTCTCATTGCCCACGTGAGCATTGAAGTCCCCCAGCAGAATGAGGGAGTCTCCGGTAGGAGCATTCTCCAGTGCCTTCCCCAGAGACTCCAAAAAGGGTAGGTACTCTGAACTGCTGTTTGGCGCATAGGCACAAACAACAGTCAGGACTCGTCCCCCCACCCAAGGCGGAGGGAGGCTACCCTCTCGTTCACTGGGGTAAACCCCAATGTACTGGCACACAGCCGGGGGGCAATAAGTATGCCCACACCTGCTCTTCGCCTCTCACCATGGGCAACTCCAGAGTGGAAGAGAGTCCAACCCCTCTCAAGAGTACTGGTTCCAGATCCCAAGCCGTGCGTCGAGGTGAGTCCGACTATATCTAACGGTCTGATGAAGTTTCAACAATAAACAACAAACTTTGTATTATGAGAAAGAACCAGACTCATTCTTTAGGAATCCGAAAATAAGCTCTATTTTACGAGTTATGCACAAATTCGGATTCTCCTATAAAACGAATTCCTTAACTCAAACCAAGTTAAGACTGCTTTGTCCTTCATATTTATTCATGTCTAATCAAGTTTCAATGATAAACAACGTTGTACTTTGTAGAATGAGAAAGAACTTCTTCAGCAATAAGCATCTCTCGACAAATGACGAAATACAGATTTTGCTATAAAATTAATTGCTATCAGCCTGACTTAAAACTGTTTGTCTTCCTTATTTATCCACTTCAAATCAAGTTTCAACAATTAAAAAAAATTTGTAGTTTGAGAAAGAACAACTTAATCTTGAGCAATCAGTATAAAAAGAAGGTAAGCAAAGGTGCGAATGTCAAACCATACATGATCAAAACAGGGAGCGGAGGTGTTTGGCTGAGACAAGGTGTGAATGTCCACCCATAATTAATGAAAAGCGGGCAACAAGTAGGTTCGAATGCCCAACCATACATCATCAAAAGCAGGAGTGGATATGTTCGGCTACAAGAAGGTTTGAACGTCTGACCATAGTTTGTAAAAAGCGGGTAAGAAAAGGTTCGAATGCCCGAACATACACCATCAAAGGAGGGAGCGGAGGTGTTCCGCTGTAAGAAGGTGTGAATGTCCGACCATAGTTGGTAAAAAACGGGTAAGAAAAGGTTAAAATACCCGACTGTACACAATCAGTAGCGGGTGCGGAGTTGTTCGGCTACTAAAAGGTGTGAAAGTCCGACCATGGTTTGTAAAAAGCGGGTAAGAAAAGGTGCGAATGCCCGAAAATGTGTGATCAAAAGAGGGAGCGGAGGTGTTCGGCTGCAAGAAGGTGTGAATGTACACCCATAATTACTAAAAAATGGGTAAGAAAAGGTGCGAATGCCTAACTATACATAATCAAAAGCAGGAGTGGATATGTTCGGCTACAAGAAGGTTTGAACGTCTGACCATAGTTTGTAAAAAGCGGGTAAGAAAAGGTTCGAATGCCCGAACATACACCATCAAAGGAGGGAGCGGAGGTGTTCCGCTGTAAGAAGGTGTGAATGTCCGACCATAGTTGGTAAAAAGCGGGTAAGAAAAGGTTAAAATACCTGACTGTACACAATCAATAGCGGGAGCGGAGTTGTTCGGCTACAAGAAGGTGTGAAAGTCCAACCATGGTTTGTAAAAAGCTGCTAAGAAAAGGTTCGAATGCCCTAATATATACCATCAAAAGCGAAGGCGGAGGTGTTCGGCTGCAAGAAGGTGTGAACGTCCGACCAAAGATTGTAAAAAGCAGTTAAGAAAAGGTTCGAATATCCAACCAAACATAATCAAAAGCGGGAGCAGAGCTGTTCGACTGCAAGTAGGTGTGAATGTCCAGCCATAATTACGGGTAAGAAAAGGTAGTATTGCCTGACCATACATGATCAAAACAGGGAGCTGAGGTGGTTCAGCACCAAGGTGTGAATGTCTGACTATAGTTTGTAAAAAGCGGGTAAGATAAGGTGCGAATGCCCGACAATGTATGATCAAAAGAGGGAGCAGAGGTTTTCAGCTGCAAGAAGGTCTGAATGTCCACTCAAAATTCCTGAGAAATGGGTAAAAAATAGGTGCGAATGCCAAACCATACATCATGCAAAGCAGGAGTGGATGTGTTCGGCTACAAGAAGATTTGAATGTCCATCAATAATTGCTTTAAAACATTAAAGAAAATTTTCGAATATGAAACCGCACATGATCATAAGCGGGAGAGGAGTTGTTCAGCTGCAAGAAGGTGTGAATGTCCACCCATAATTACTGAAAAATGGGTAAGAAAAGGTGAAAATGCCCAACCATACATCATCAAAAGCAGGAGTGGATGTGTTCGGCTACAAGAAGGTTTGAATGTCCGAGCATAGTTTGTAAAAAGCGGGTAAGAAAAGGTTCGAATGCCCAAACATACACCATCAAAAGAGGGAGAGGAGGTGTTCCGCTGTAAGAAGGTGTGAATGTCCGACCATAGTTGGTAAAAAACGGGTAAGAAAAGGTTAAAATACCCGACTGTACATAATCAATAGCGGGAGCGGATGTGTTTGGCTACAAGAATGTGTGACAGTCCGACCATGGTTTGTAAAAAACGGGTAAGAGAAGGTGCGAATGCCCGACAATGTATGATCAAAAGAGGGAGCGGAGGTTTTCGGCTACAAGAAGGTTTGAATGTCCGACCATAGTTTGTAAAAAGCAGTTAAGAAAAGGTTCGAATGCCCGAATATATACCATCAAAAGCGGGAGCAGAGCTTTTTCGACTGCAAGTAGGTGTGAATTTCCAGCCATAATTACTCACAAACGGGTAAGGAAAGGTAGTATTGCCAGACAATACATGATCAAAACAGGGAGCTGAGGTGGTTCAGCTGCAAGGTGTGAATGTCTGACTATAGTTTGTAAAAAGCGGGTAAGACAAGGTGCGAATGCCCGACAATGTATGATCAAAAGAGGGAGTGGAGGTCTTCGGCTGCAAGGTCTGAATGTCCAACCATAATTTCTAAAAACCGGGTAAGAAAAGGCTCGAAAGCCCGACTATACACAATCAAAAGCGGGAGCGGGAGGTTTTCAGCTGCAAATCCTTCACTCAAACCAAGTGAAAACTGCTTTGTCCTTCATATTTATCAATGTCTAGATCGACTTCAACAAAGAACAACATTGTAACTTTGCAGTAAAGAAAGAGCAAATCAAAAGTTTTAGGAATCCGAGAATAAGCTTATTTTCATGAGTTCTGCACGATTATTGATTTTACTATAAATGAATGCCTTCACTCAAACTATGTTAAAACTGCTTTGTCCTTCATATTTATCAATGTCTAGATTGACTTCAACAAAGAACAACACTTGATTTTGCAGTAGAAGAAAGAGCAACACTGAAGGATCAGTAATCCGAGAATAAGCTTATTTTCATACGTTCTGCATGATTTGGGATTTTATGTATAAAATGAATTCCTTCACTCAAACCAAGTTAAAACTGCTTTGTCCTTCATATTTATCAATGTCTAGATCGACTTCAACAAAGAACAACATTGTATTTTGCAGTAGAAGAAAAAGCAACACTGAAGGATCAGTAATCCGAGAATAAGCTTCTTTTCATACGTTCTGCATGATTTGGGATTTTATGTATAAAATTAATTCCTTCACTCAAACCAAGTGAAAACTTCTTTGTCCTTCATATTTATCAATGTCTAGATTTACTTCAACAAAGAACAACATTGTATTTTGCAGTAGAAGAAATAGCAACACTGAAGGATCAGGAATCCGAAAACAAGCTTATTTTCATACGTTCTGCTTGATTTGGGATTTTGCTATAAAATTAATTCCTTCACTCAAACAAAGTGGAAACTGCTTTGTCCTTCATATTTATCAATGTCTATATCGATTTCAACAAAGAACAAGGCTGTATTTTGCAGTATAGGAAAGAGCAACACTGGAGGATCAGGAATCCGAGAATAAGCTTACTTTCATGAGTCCTGCACGATTTCGGATTTTCCTATAAAATGAATTGCTTTGCTCAAACCAAGTTAAAATTGCTTTGTCCTTCATAGTTATCCATGTCTAAAATGTATCAAGCATAAAGTTCCTCATATTACCCTGAATGAGAAAGAAGCATCCCTTTGGTTGAGCAATACGTTCCTTTTGCGGAGTTATGCATGATTTCGGATTTTACTATAAAATTCATTCCTATTGATTGTGTACAGTCGGGTATTTTAACCTTTTCTTACCCGCTTTTTACCAACTATGGTCGGACATTCACACCGTCTTACAGCGGAACACCTCTGCTCCCGCTTTTGATGGTGTATAGTCAGGCATTTGAACCTTTTCTTACCCACTTTTTACAAACTATGGTCGGACATTCAAACCTTCTTGTAGCCGAAAACCTCTGCTCCCTCTTTTGATTATACATTGTCGGGCATTCGCACCTTATCTTACCCGCTTTTTACAAACTATAGTCAGACATTCACACCTTGGTGCTGAACCACCTCAGCTCCCATTTTGATCATGTATGGTCTGGCAATACTACCTTTTCTTACCCGTTTGTGAGTAATTATGGCTGGACATTCACACCTACTTGCAGTCGAACAGCTCTGCTCCCGCTTTTGATTATGTTTGGTTGGATATTCGAACCTTTTCTTAACTGCTTTTTACAAACTTTGGTCGGACGTTCACACCTTCTTGCAGCCGAACACCTCCGCTTCCGCTTTTGATGGTATATATTCGGGCATTAGAACCTTTTCTTACCAGCTTTTTACAAACCATGGTTGGACTTTCACACCTTCTTGTAGCCGAACAACTCCGCTCCCCCTATTGATTGTGTACAGTCGGGTATTTTAACCTTTTCTTACCCGCTTTTTACCAACTATGGTCGGACATTCAAACCGTCTTACAGCGGAACACCTCCGCTCCCGCTTTTGATGTTGTATAGTCAGGCATTTGAACCTTTTCTTACCCGCTTTTTACAAACTATGGTCGGACATTCAAACCTTCTTGTAGCCAAAAACCTCCGCTCCCTCTTTTGATCATACATTGTCGGGCATTCGCACCTTTTCTTACCCGTTTTTTACAAACCATGGTCGGACTTTCACACATTCTTGTAGCCAAACACATCCGCTCCCGCTATTGATTGTGTACAGTCGGGTATTTTAACCTTTTCTTACCCACTTTTTACGAACTATGGTCGGACATTCACACCGTCTTACAGCGGAACATCTCCGCTCCCGCTTTTGATGGTGTATAGTCAGGCATTTGAACCTTTTCTTACCCGCTTTTTACAAACTATGGTCGGACATTCAAACCTTCTTGTAGCCGAAAACCTCTGCTCCCTCTTTTGATTATACATTGTCGGGCATTCGCACCTTATCTTACCCGCTTTTTACAAACTATAGTCAGACATTCACACCTTGGTGCTGAACCACCTCAGCTCCCTGTTTTGATCATGTATGGTCTGGCAATACTACCTTTTCTTACCCGTTTGTGAGTAATTATGGCTGGACATTCACACCTACTTGCAGTCGAACAGCTCTGCTCCCGCTTTTGATTATGTTTGGTTGGATATTCGAACCTTGTCTTAACTGCTTTTTACAAACTTTGGTCGGATGTTCACACCTTCTTGCAGCCGAACACTTCCGCTTCCGCTTTTGATGGTATATATTCGGGCATTCGAACCTTTTCTTACCAGCTTTTTACAAACCATGGTTGGACTTTCACACCTTCTTGTAGCCGAACAACTCCGCTCCCCCTATTGATTGTGTACAGTCGGGTATTTTAACCTTTTCTTACCCGCTTTTTACCAACTATGGTCGGACATTCACACCGTCTTACAGCGGAACACCTCCGCTCCCGCTTTTGATGGTGTATAGTCAGGTATTTGAACCTTTTCTTAGCAGCTTTTTACAAACCATGGTTGAACTTTCACACCTTCTTGTAGCCGAACAACTCCGCTCCCGCAATTGATTGTGTACAGTCAGGTATTTTAACCTTTTCTTACCCGCTTTTTACCAACTATGGTCGGACATTCAAACCTTCTTGTAGCCAAAAACCTCCGCTCCCTCTTTTGATCATACATTGTCGGGCATTCGCACCTTTTCTTACCCGTTTTTTACAAACCATGGTCGGACTTTCAAACCTTCTTGTAGCCCAACACATCCACTCCTGCTTTTGATGATGTATGTTTGGGCATTCGCACCTTTTCTTACCCATTTTTCAGTAATTATGGGTGGACATTCACACCTTCTTGCAGCTGAACACCTCCTGTCCCGCTTATGATGGTGTATAGTCGGGCTTTCAAGCCTTTTCTTACCCGGTTTTTACAAATTATAGTTGGACATTCAGACCTTCTTACAGCCGAAAACCTCCACTCCCTCTTTTGATCATACATTGTCGGGCATTAGCACCTTTTCTTACCCGCTTTTTACAAACCATAGTCGGACTTTCACATCTTTTAGTAGCCGAACAACTCCGCTCCCGCTATTGATTGTGTACAGTCGGGTATTTTAACCTTTTCTTACCCGCTTTTTACCAACTATGGTCGGACATTCACACCTTCTCACAGCGGAACACCTCCGCTCCCTCTTTTGATGGTGTATGTTCGGGCAGTCAAACCTTTTCTTACCTGCTTTTTACAAACTATGGTCAGACATTCA
Source organism: Leuresthes tenuis (assembly GCF_036924035.1). Classification (NCBI taxonomy): domain Eukaryota; kingdom Metazoa; phylum Chordata; class Actinopteri; order Atheriniformes; family Atherinopsidae; genus Leuresthes; species Leuresthes tenuis. The sequence goes on from NW_027325385.1 coordinate 119,000, forward strand.
ACCCTTCTTGGAGCCGAACACATCCACTCCTGCTTTTGATTATGTATAGTTGGGCATTTTCACCTTTTCTTACCCATTTTTCAGTAATTATGGGTGTACATTCACACCTTCTTGCAGCCGAACACCTCCGCTCCCTCTTTTGATCATACATTTTCGGGCATTCGCACCTTTTCTTACCCGCTTTTTACAAACCATGGTCGGACTTTCACACCTTTTAGTAGCCGAACAACTCCGCACCCGCTACTGATTGTGTACAGTCGGGTATTTTAACCTTTTCTTACCCGTTTTTTACCAACTACGGGCGGACATTCACACCTTCTTACAGCGGAACACCTCCGCTCCCTCCTTTGATGGTGTATGTTCGGGCATTCGAACCTTTTCTTACCCGCTTTTTACAAACTATGGTCAGACGTTCAAACCTTCTTGTAGCCGAACATATCCACTCCTGCTTTTGATGATGTATGGTTGGGCATTCGAACCTACTTGTTGCCCGCTTTTCATTAATTATGGGTGGACATTCACACCTTGTCACAGCCAAACACCTCCGCTCCCTGTTTTGATCATGTATGGTTTGACATTCGCACCTTTGCTTACCCTCTTTTTATACTGATTGCTCAAGATTAAGTTGTTCTTTCTCAAACTACAAAATTTTTTTAATTGTTGAAACTTGATTTGAAGTGGATAAATAAGGAAGACAAACAGTTTTAAGTCAGGCTGATAGCAATTAATTTTATAGCAAAATCTGTATTTCGTCATTTGTCGAGAGATGCTTATTGCTGAAGAAGTTCTTTCTCATTCTACAAAGTACAACGTTGTTTATCATTGAAACTTGATTAGACATGAATAAATATGAAGGACAAAGCAGTCTTAACTTGGTTTGAGTTAAGGAATTCGTTTTATAGGAGAATCCGAATTCGTGCATAACTCGTAAAATAGAGCTTATTTTCGGGGGCATACTTATGCCCCCCGGCTGTGTGCCAGTACATTGGGGTTTACCCCAGTGAACGAGAGGGTAGCCTCCCTCCGCCTTGGGTGGGGGGACGAGTCCTGACTGTTGTTTGTGCCTATGCGCCAAACAGCAGTTCAGAGTACCTACCCTTTTTGGAGTCTCTGGGGGAGGCTCTGGAGAATGCTCCTACCGGAGACTCCCTCATTCTGCTGGGGGACTTCAATGCTCACGTGGGCAATGACAGTGAGACCTGGAGGGGTGTGATTGGGAGGAACGGCCCCCCCGATCTGAATCAGAGTGGTGTTATGTTGTTGGACTTCTGTGCCAGTCATAGACTGTCCATAACGAACACCATGTTTAGGCATAAGGGTGTCCATATGTGCACTTGGCACCAGGACACCCTTGGCCGCAGTTCGATGATCGACTTTGTGGTTGTATCATCGGACTTGCGGCCGTATGTCCTGGACACTCGGGTGAAGAGAGGGGCGGAGCTGTCAACTGATCACCACCTGGTGGTGAGGTGGCTCCGCTGGTGGGGGAGGATGCCGATCAGACCTGGCAGGCCCAAACGTATTGTGAGGGTCTGCTGGGAGCGTTTGTCAGAATCCCCCGTCAGAAGGAGCTTTAACTCCCACCTCCGGCAGAGCTTCAACCATATTTGAGGTGGGGGACATTGAATGGGCCATGTTCCGTGACTCCATTGCTGAGGCAGCTGGTCGGAGTTGTGGCCGTAAGGTGGTCGGTGCCTGTCGTGGCGGCAACCCTCGAACCTGCTGGTGGACACCAGTGGTGAGGGAAGCCGTCAAGCTGAAGAAGGAGTCCTATCGGGCCTTTTTGGCCAGTGGGACCCTGGAAGAAGGTACCGACGGGCCAGACGGGCCGCGGCTTCGGCGGTTGCTGAGGCAAAAACTCGGGCCTGGGAGGAGTTCGGTGAGACCATGGAGAACGATTTCCGGACGGCCTCGAAAAGATTCTGGTCCACCATCCGGCGTCTCAGGGGGGGGAAGCGGCTCACAGTCAACACTGTTTACAGTGGGGACGGGGCTTTGCTGACCTCAACTCGGGATGTTGTGAGTCGGTGGGGGGAGTACTTCGAGGAACTCCTCAATCCTACCAACACGTGCTCGGAAGAGGCAGAGCTCGGAGACGGGGCCTCCCATTTCTGGGGCTGAGGTTGCCGAGGTGGTTAAAAAGCTCCTCGGTGGCAAGGCCCCGGGGGTGGATGAGGTCCGTCCTGAGTTTCTCAAGAATCTGGATGTTGTAGGGCTGTCTTGGCTGACACGCCTCTGCAGTATCGCGTGGACATTGGGGACAGTGCCTCTGGACTGGCAGATTGGGGTGGTGGTCCCCCTCTTTAAAAAGGGGGACCGGAGGGTGTGTTCCAACTATAGGGGTATCACACTCCTCAGCCTCCCTGGTAAGGTCTATTCGGGGGTATTGGAGAGGAGGATCCGTCGGATAATCGAGCCTCGGATTCAGGAGATGCAGTGTGGCTTTCGTCCTGGCCGTGGAACAGTGGACCAGCTCTATAACCTCGGCAGGATCCTGGAGGGTGCATGGGAGTTCGCCCAACCAGTCTACATGTGTTTTGTGGACTTGGAGAAAGCGTTCGACCGTGTCCCTCGTGGAGTCCTGTGGGGGGTGCTCCGGGTATATGGAGTGCCGGACCCCTTGATAGGGGCCGTTCGGTCTCTGAATGACCGGTGCCAGAGTTTGGTCCGCATTGCCGGCAGTAAGTCGGATACGTTTCCGGTGAGAGTTGGACTCCGTCAGGGCTGCCCTTTGTCACCGATTCTGTTCCTAACTTTTATGGACAGAATTTCTAGGCGGAGCCAGGGCGTTGAGGGTGTCCCATTTGGCGACCTCAAAATCGGGTCTCTGCTTTTTGCAGATGATGTGGTTCTGTTAGCGTCGTCAGGCCGTGACCTTCAGCTCTCACTGGAGTGATTCGCAGCCGAGTGTGAAGCGGCTGGGATGAGAATCAGCACCTCCAAATCCGAGACTATGGTTCTCAGCCGGAAAAGGGTGGAATGCTCTCTCCGGGTCGGGAATGAGATCCTTCCCCAAGAGGAGGAGTTCAAGTATCTCGGGGTCTTGTTCACGAGTGACGGACGAATGGAGCGGGAGATTGACGGGCGGATCGGTGCGGCGCCTGCAGTGTTGCAGGCTCTGCACCGACCCGTCGCTGTGAAGAGGGAGCTGAGCCAGAAGGCGAAGCTCTCTACTTACTGGTCAATCTACGTTCCCATCCTCACCTATGGTCACGAGTTGTGGGTAGTGACCGAAAGAACAAGATCGCGAATACAAGCGGCCGAAATGGGTTTCCTCCGCAGGGTGTCTGGGCTCTCCCTTAGAGATAGGGTGAGAAGCTCAGTCATCCGGGAGGGGCTCGGAGTAGAACCGCTGCTCCTCCGCATTGAGAGGAGTCAGATGAGGTGGCTCGGGCATCTGGTTAGGATGCCCCCTGGGCGCCTCCCTGGGGAGGTGTTCCGGGCACGTCCCACTGGGAGGAGACCCCGGGGGAGACCCAGGACACGTTGGAGAGACTATGTCTCTCGGCTGGCCTGGGAACGCCTCGGGGTCCCCCCGGAAGAGCTGGAGGAAGTGGCTGGGGACAGAGACGTCTGGGTTTCTCTGCTCAAGCTGCTGCCCCCGCGACCCGACCCCCGGATAAGCGGCAGATGATGGATGGATGGATGGATATATCCTCCACCAACCAGACTTACAACCCCCGACTAGGGTAGCAGAATTTCTAAGCATCTGTACCCCAAAACTACTATCAAAAATATATAAATTATTGTCTAAGATAGATGACGTGATGTAGTGGATGGGGCCACGTAGGTGGTCCCCTTTGGTTGCACTCTGCAGTTCCCTGCCCCTGTTTTAATTACACCTTAGACATTACTACTTATCAAACACACTCACACACACACATTAGGTCTTGGGGGGTGGTTACACTGAGTGGCATCTGGTGGGCGGGGCTCTTTGGGTATGTAGGCTGCCCAGAGTGCCGCGCTCCCAGTTCTACAAGTTTGGCTGCCCCTCAATTTTAATTGCTCACTATTAGAAAATATTGAAGAGCCAGAAGGGTGAGGGGAGGGGTCTTCTTCGCACACCCCTGCTTCCTGGTGTCTGCTCGGGGCAGGAGGGGCCAGGAGGATTAATTAATTTTTCTGCTGGTTCGGGGTCTGTGGTGGCTGGGGGGTTGCTGGCCTCCTGGTGTGCCCGCTGCACTACACCCCAGCAGAGTCGAGGGAGGTAGGATGTGTGGATGTGTGGATGTATGGGACGTGAAAGTGTGTGTGGTAATGATTGGGCCTGGATCTGGGACTTGCTGTCGCCTGGCCTGCCTGTGTTTCTCCCGATGGGGCATCAGCGTTGCCTCTCCCCACTGCTCGCGACTTCACCCACCTGTGGGCACGTCTTGACTCCCAGGGCACTTGGCCAGGGGCGCTGGGGCAGGCGCTGACCCACTTTGTGGCTGTCTGGGGCGCTTGGCCCTCCTGGGTATTGGGTGGGGCCTCTGCCGGGGGGTTTGGGGGCGCTCGGGCTCCTGGGGCCCAGGTCCCGGAGTGCCTCTGCCCTATGCTTATGGGGGCTCTTTCCGGGGGCTTCCTCTGCAGTCTTCTGGGTGGATGCGTGGTTGCCCCTGCGGTGGGCTGCCTGGGTTCTGTGCTCTGTGGGGGCTGCTGGTGGCCTGGGTCTTGTGGCCCTCTCTGCCTGCTTCTGATTGCTTGGGGGGGGGGCTGTGGATTGTGGCCCTGTACGCCTATACACTCATAACTAAGCACGGTTATCATGTAGGTCCTGTGCCATGGGTGTTGCATGTTCTCACACACACACACACATTCATTAGTCCAGTAGCATGGTCACTAAGCAGTTGATGTATTATCATGTCGTCTCAGGTCATCTATATCCACAGCTGTGTTGTATGCGATTGCCGCTTCTTGTGCTTGTTTTTGTTTGTTTGTCTGTTTGTTTTTTCTCTGCTTGTCTGCTTTCAGGTGCTCCTGGTGGCGCTAAGGCTGGATTCCCCTCATAGGCCATGGATTGTTGTCTGTTTTGTTTTTTACAGGTGTAGCAGCTGGTTGTCTGGTTTTTGTTTCTATTTTTGTTCTGTTTCCTCTTCTTTCCTCTTCTTCTTTCCTTGTCCCCCGGTCCGGTTCAGTTCAGTTCATGTCATATATTGTAAACAGAAATAAATAAATTGGCATCAAGGGGAGCTTTACATTTATAAAACTTCCCTTGGCAAAACAAATCTGTTTGGCATCAAAGGTATTCAGACTACAATTCTTCTGACATAATGCTGAACAGGACAAGGGGAAAAAAAAGTAAAGAAGACAGTTCTGCCGAAAGCCAGGGATAGACCTGTTCTAAGTTCTATACTTTTTAAAAGGGGCGTGTTTATCAACTATGGAATTAGAAGATTTACAAAAATGGTCAAGTGCTAGATCTTCATCTGGGATTTTAACAGTGTCATATAACTATTCAACAGATCAGTTAAAAAAAAGCCTGCTCATGGAGATGTTTCAGGATCTGGATACCAAGCGTGGACCTAATGTTTTCATTTTTGCAATTCTGATACAGGCTATTGAGCAGTGATAACTAACACCAAGTTCAGATACTGCGGATTTTCTACCTTTGATTTGTTAAGATTGAGCCAATCAGGGAAAACCTTGAAGGATCTCTTTGGTTTTGTAGGATCAGTAATTACCTGAGAAAGGTTGATATTGGTACACACCTTTTTTAAATGATCAGAGGCAGAGTTCAACTTGTTTAAATTAAAATTGCCACACAGAGATTGGGTTTAGGCCACATGCACACAGAATGACATCAACAAATATAAGAAATATTAAACATAGATTTTTGAATACATGTAGAGGAATGATACTTTGAAATGTGCTCATTGCGGAGTTATGATCAGTTGAGTAATGAAGGTTGAACTATTCTAGGAAAGAGGTTCTATTCCCAGCATCATGATGGACACTCCTGATATAGAAGGTTTCGCTAACGCATTGGAATTGTTTTACTATTTTCATATGCATGTGCAATGAAGAATTGCTTGCTGCTGATAAATGCAAAGAAGAACAGCTTACACATAGATGCTCACATATAGGCTGCTGAATGCAATGAAGACCTGCTTATCAAGTAAAGTTCAATGTCAATGTGTAATATTCAATTAGGATTTGCAAAACAGTGAAGTTAAACAATGAATGGGTCCATAGTCGGTATGAGAAGACTACAGGAATATTTACCTGGGTGTATGTTCAAACAGAGATGAGAAAATTGCGATAAATAATTGTTTGTTTGTTTGTTAGTATGTATAGGAATGTTATGTGTATAAACTGTGTTGAGTTATAGTTACTCAGTAGTGTCTCAGTGAAACAACCGACGGGGGAAGCCTTGCGGTGACAACAAAAGCAGTGTTTTACTGATCAGTCAAGTTGCTCCAGTGTACTCCATACAAACTGGTTGGCTACTGAAGGGATAGAAAATGGGGAATACTTGTTTTAAAGCAAACAAGCTATTCAAACCTTCTTGTAGCCGAAAACCTCCGCTCCCTCTTTTGATTATACATTGTTGGGCATTCGCACCTTATTTACAAACTGTAGTCAGACATTCACACCTTGCAGCTGAGCCACCTCAGCTCCCTGTTTTGATAGTGTATGTTCGGGCATTCGAACCTATTCTTACCCCCTTTTTACAAACTATGCTCGGAGATTCACACCTACTCACAGCCGAACAACTCCGCTCCCGCATTTGATTATGTATTGTCCGGCATTCTAGTCTCTTCTAACACATTTTTCAGCAATTATGGTCGGACATTCACACCTACTCACAGCCGAACACTTCCGCTCCCGCATTTGATGGTGTATAGCCGGGCATTCTCACCCTTTCTCATCAGCTTTTTGCAAATTATGATCTGACATTCACACCTACTTGCAGTCGAACAGCTCTGCTCCCGCTTTTGATTATGTTTGCTTGGATATTCGAACCTTTTCTTAACTGCTTTTTACAAACTTTGGTCGGACGTTCACACCTTCTTGCAGCCGAACACATCCACTTCCACTTTTGATGGTATATATTCGGGCATTCGAACCTTTTCTTACCCGCTTTTTACAAACCGTGGTCGGACTTTCACACCTTCTTGTAGCCAAACAACTCCGCTCCCGCTATTGATTGTGTACAGTCGGGTATTTTAACCTTTTCTTACCCGCTTTTTACCAACTATGGTCGGACATTTACACCTTCTTACAGCGGAACACCTCCGCTCCCTCTTTTGATGGTCTATGTTCGGGCATTCGAACCTCTTCTTACCCGCTTTTTACAAACTATGGACGGACATTCAAACCTTCTTGTAGCCGAACACCTCCACTCCTGCTTTTGATGATGTATGGTTGGGCATTTTCACCTTTTCTTACCCATTTTTCAGTAATTATGGGTGGACATTCACACCTTCTTGCAGCTGAACAACTCCTCTCCCGCTTATGATCATGTGCGGTTTGATATTCGAAAATTTTCTTTCATGTTTTAAAGCAATTATTGATGGACATTCAAATCTTCTTCTAGCCGAACACATCCACTCCTGCTTTTGATGATGTATGGTTTGGCATTCGCACCCTTTTTTTACCCATTTTTCAGGAATTTTGGGTGGACATTCAGACCTTCTTGCAGCCGAAAACCTCCGCTCCCTCTTTTGATCATACATTGTCGGGCATTCGCACCTTATCTTACCCGCTTTTTACAAACTATAGTCAGACATTCACACCTTGCAGCTGAACCACCTCCGCTCCCTGTTTTGATCATGTATGGTCTGGCAATACTACCTTTTCTTACCCGTTTGTGAGTAATTAATCCCAAAATATTGAGCATAAAATAAGTCTTTATGCTGATGATGTATTACTTTTCCTTCAGAACTCACAGATGTCTCTCAGTCACACGATCACACTCATAAATAAATTCTCAGCACTTTCTGACTACTCTATCAACTGGTCTAAGACCACAGTTCTGCCCATTAACTGTAGGGTCCATAATATACCTGCGATCACTTTACAGTCAGGAAATATTAGATATTTAGGCATAAACATTTCCTCCAGGCTCTCAGAGCTAACAAAGCTAAATTATGTGCAATTATTAAAGACAGTAGAGAACGATCTCTCGTTGGAAGTCCTTACGTATATCACCTATGGGGAGAGTTACATCCATTAAAATGATGATACTACCAAAAGTTAACTATTTGTTCTCAATGATCCCCATAAAACCATCTGCTACTTGGTTTAAGTCACTAGATTCATGCATCTCCAAATTTCTGTGGAAAAACAAACCACCACGTATTAGTTTAATAACCCTACAGAAGACCAAGGACAGTGGTGGATTAGATTTACCTCATTTTCAGCACTATTCCTTAGACAATAGGTTACAATATATATCAAAATGGTTTAAACCTTGTTGTTGTCACAGTTCCCAGAGACGTTGTAATCGTTGAGGATTCTATATTCACCCCCTCATTAGAGGCACGTAATGCAGATTGATGACACTGAATCTTCTTCTCTGTTCATTGCTGGCATCATTCCCAGCATCGTAAGTGTTCGTGGCATTGTTAGCCTCTTCTTCTGGATCTTGATATCGAGAATCCTTTTGTATTTCTGGTTTGTCAGTCCTCTGTCTTCGTTCACCGGAGTCTTTGTCTTTTTGTCCTTGAGTTTGGTGATTTTTTCTTCTTTTGATGCCTTGACACAATGTGACAGGTGATACCACGTGGGAGATCCTGTAACTTGGACTGCTGTCCCTGTGCTGCGAAATGGCTGTGCTGCTCAAATGGTCTCTCCTTCATCATGGTTACATGCTGCCATTCCGACATCTCGCCATTCCGACATGGGTCTCCAATTGTCGGAATGGCGACACTTAATTTTTTATCAAACGTCCCACCATTCCGACACTTTTTTCCTCCTATGGTCGGAATGGCGGTATGTTTTTTTTTTTTTTTTTAACATTCCGACAGTTCCTTTTAATAGCCTATTTTTTTACCCAAAACATTTTGCACTAATGATATGCCGGCGCAAATACGCCCTAAAGTTTGGCGCACAAGCTTTGCACATGCAGAGGCCACAGCCTCGCAAACAAACTTTAATAATCTATTATCAAAATCCCCTGAATTTCAAATATAAAAATACAGATATTAATGTAACTCTGGCGAGACTGAAACTGATTAAGCAGAAATACAGTGTCAGTGAGCTGTCACAGCAGCCAGCTGGAGCGGAGCTCTCCACAGAGCCCATGCGTCTTTTGCACGCTGTCATCATATGCAAAAGTAATAATTGCAATTACAGATATCACGGCTACTGCACAGGACACAGTTGCGAGCACTCTGCCTTGCCTTGCCAATAGGAGAAGAGAGAAATTACAGCATAGAACGTATAAAACACAACAAAATTCAGTAAAAACGTTTATTCATGTTATTCACGTGATTTATGAGTACTCACTCCAATTTTGGGAAGCGCGGATGGGCTTTGCGCATTTGGCACAAACACACAGCCGCAACGGTTGTAGCTTTATACAGCCTGTTGATATCTTAAGGACCTAACTGGTCACACCTGGGAGTAAATGTCATGTAGAGATTGTTTTTACATGACATTACAGCTGAACATATAGCTTTCATCCACAAACCAACGTGGGAGAGCCCGAAGACGCATGTGCCAGACGCACATAGGCATGCGTAAAACCAATTTTGACCACTTCATACTGTTTATTTGCTTTCTTTTAGTTAACTTTCGTTTCTTTTGGATTCTTGTGCGTGTTATGGAGCCGTTTTGGTCCATGTTTGTAAGCCTTTTTTTCCTGGATTAAATTTTCGGAAGTTGAAACAAGTGGCATTGGAGTGTGTGATTGAAAACCACCGCGGACTGCTTCTCCTCCTCCAGTTGCCGAGACTTTGTGTTTTTAATAACGCTTGTCTATAAACATGTGTTAAACATATAAATTGCATGAACAGAAAGAAGGGACTCACCTGTTGAGTAATACACATTTCCTTATACGGAAAGCCTTGTCGGAATGGTGGGACATTTGAACGTCAGAATAGCGGGATGTCGCAATGGTGGGATGTCGGAATGGTGGGACGTTTGCATTGCATTACACATTGACATTGAACTTTACTTGATAAGCAGGTCTTCATTGCATTCAGCAGCCTATATGTGAGCATCTATGTGTAAGCTGTTCTTCTTTGCATTTATCAGCAGCAAGCAATTCTTCATTGCACATGCATATGAAAATAGTAAAACAATTCCAATGCGTTAGCGAAACCTTCTATATCAGGAGTGTCCATCATGATGCTGGGAATAGAACCTCTTTCCTAGAATAGTTCAACCTTCATTACTCAACTGATCATAACTCCGCAATGAGCACATTTCAAAGTATCATTCCTCTACATGTATTCAAAAATCTATGTGTAAATGTTTAATATTTCTTATATTTGTTGATGTCATTCTGTGTGCATGTGGCCTAAACCCAATCTCTGTGTGGCAATTTTAATTTAAACAAGTTGAACTCTGCCTCTGATCATTTAAAAAAGGTGTGTACCAATATCAACCTTTCTCAGGTAATTACTGATCCTACAAAACCAAAGAGATCCTTCAAGGTTGTCCCTGATTGGCTCAATCTTAACATATCAAAGGTAGAAAATCCGCAGTATCTGAACTTGGTGTTAGTTATCACTGCTCAATAGCCTGTATCAGAATTGCAAAAATGAAAACATTAGGTCCACGCTTGGTATCCAGATCCTGAAACATCTCCATGAGCAGGCTTTTTTTTAACTGATCTGTTGAATAGTTATATGACACTGTTAAAATCCCAGATGAAGATCTAGCACTTGACCATTTTTGTAAATCTTCTAATTCCATAGTTGATAAACACGCCCCTTTTAAAAAGTATAGAACTTAGAACAGGTCTATCCCTGGCTTTCGGCAGAACTGTCTTCTTTACTTTTTTTCCCCCTTGTCCTGTTCAGCATTATGTCAGAAGAATTGTAGTCTGAATACCTTTGATGCCAAACAGATTTGTTTTGCCAAGGGAAGTTTTATAAATGTAAAGCTCCCCTTGCTGCCCATTTATTTATTTCTGTTTACAATATATGACATGAACTGAACTGAACCGGACCGGGGGACAAGGAAAGAAGAAGAGGAAAGAAGAGGAAACAGAACAAAAATAGAAACAAAAACCAGACAACCAGCTGCTACACCTGTAAAAAACAAAACAGACAACAATCCATGGCCTATGAGGGGAATCCAGCCTTAGCGCCACCAGGAGCACCTGAAAGCAGACAAGCAGAGAAAAAACAAACACACAAACAAACAAAAACAAGCACAAGAAGCGGCAATCGCATACAACACAGCTGTGGATATAGATGACCTGAGACGACATGATAATACATCAACTGCTTAGTGACCATGCTACTGGACTAATGAATGTGTGTGTGTGTGTGTGAGAACATGCAACACCCATGGCACAGGACCTACATGATAACCGTGCTTAGTTATGAGTGTATAAGCGTACAGGGCCACAATCCACAGCCCCCCCCCAAGCAATCAGAAGCAGGCAGAGAGGGCCACAAGACCCAGGCCACCAGCAGCCCCCACAGAGCACAGAACCCAGGCAGCCCACCGCAGGGGCAACCACGCATCCACCCAGAAGACTGCAGAGGAAGCCCCCGGAAAGAGCCCCCATAAGCATAGGGCAGAGGCACTCCGGGACCTGGGCCCCAGGGGCCCGAGCGTCCCCAAACCCCCCGGCAGAGGCCCCACCCAATACCCAGGAGGGTCAAGCGCCCCAGACAGCCACAAAGTGGGTCAGCGCCTGCCCCAGCGCCCCTGGCCAAGTGCCCTGGGAGTCAAGACGTGCCCACAGGTGGGTGAAGTCGCGAGCAGTGGGGAGAGGCAACGCTGATGCCCCATCGGGAGAAACACAGGCAGGCCAGGCGACAGCAAGTCCCAGATCCAGGCCAAATCATTACCACACACACTTTCACGTCCCATACATCCACACATCCACACATCCTACCTCCCTCGACTCTGCTGGGGTGTAGTGCAGCGGGCACACCAGGAGGCCAGCAACCCCACAGCCACCACAGACCCCGAACCAGCAGAACAATTAATTAATCCTCCTGGCCCCTCCTGCCCCGAGCAGACACCAGGAAGCAGGGGTGTGCGAAGAAGACCCCTCCCCTCACCCTTCTGGCTCTTCAATATTTTCTAATAGTGAGCAATTAAAATTGAGGGGCAGCCAAACTTGTAGAACTGGGAGCGCGGCACTCTGGGCAGCCTACATACCCAAAGAGCCCCGCCCACCAGATGCCACTCAGTGTAACCACCCCCCAAGACCTAATGTGTGTGTGTGAGTGTGTTTGATAAGTAGTAATGTCTAAGGTGTAATTAAAACAGGGGCAGGGAACTGCAGAGTGCAACCAAAGGGGACCACCTACGTGGCCCCATCCACTACACCCCACCGAACACACACGCCCCCAAAACCCTTCATGTGTGAGTGTGTGCTGTGTACAGGAGCCAGAAGGGAGAGGGGTATGGGTTTATATACCGGGGGAGCTACTCTCCCCTAGAGAGGGCAGCCAGGGACTGGCTGCAATAGGCATCCCCGCTACCTGGGAGCCAACAATGGGCAGGAGGGCCTGATGTCCACCAGGTTCGGGGCCTGCAGCGACCATATTCCGGGAGCGACTGTACCCCCAGAAGGTACCCATCCCGCCCCACCCCACTCAACCCAACCCCACCCAGGAGGACCACTACAAAAAACAAACAAACAAACCACCCTGTCACACCAGTCGCAGCAGCCCGGGCCTGAGACCCACCATCACCCAGCAACCCACCACCACCACTATGTGATAAAACTAATCAGAGGGGACCAGAGAGAATGAAATTCAGCCAATTGATGTTTTGAGGAGGCAGACATTGTTTCCATGCTAATATAATCTAAAAGAAAATTTCTAAACTGGTTAATACACAGATTGTTCTTCGCTTTCCAGTTCATGAGAATAGTTTTCTTTGCGATACATAACACTGTGACAACCATGTGTGCTGAGTTAATTTCCATGTTGATGTTGTCTAAGTCACCCAGTATGCACAGTGTGGGGCATGCAGGGATGCTACACTTTAGCCATGTTGATAGGTCCTCACAGACTTCAAGCCAGAACTTCTGGACAGGCGCAGAAAACCACAAAGCGTGTGCATAATCATCAGGTGTGTTATCTGTGCAATGTGAGCAGATGTTTGACTGTGTTAGACCCATCCTGAACATCCTTTGTCCTGTATAGTGTGTTCTATGAAAGATTTTGTATTGTATGAGCTGTAAATTAGGATTTCGAGTCTTTATGAAGGTGTTCAAACATATTTGTGGTTAGAAGCTATGACCAGAACTGATGGATAAATCTGCCTCCCATTTTGAGGGTGGAAGAGACATTGTGTCATCTATCTTAGACAATAATTTATATATTTTTGATAGTAGTTTTGGGGTACAGATGCTTAGAAATTCTGCTACCCTAGTCGGGGGTTGTAAGTCTGGTTGGTGGAGGATATATCCATCCATCCATCCATCATCTGCCGCTTATCCGGGGGTCGGGTCGCGGGGGCAGCAGCTTGAGCAGAGAAACCCAGACGTCTCTGTCCCCAGCCACTTCCTCCAGCTCTTCCGGGGGGACCCCGAGGCGTTCCCAGGCCAGCCGAGAGACATAGTCTCTCCAACGTGTCCTGGGTCTCCCCCGGGGTCTCCTCCCAGTGCGACGTGCCCGGAACACCTCCCCAGGGAGGCGCCCAGGGGGCATCCTAACCAGATGCCCGAGCCACCTCATCTGACTCCTCTCAATGCGGAGGAGCAGCGGTTCTACTCCGAGCCCCTCCCGGATGACTGAGCTTCTCACCCTATCTCTAACGGAGAGCCCAGACACCCTGCGGAGGAAACCCATTTCGGCCGCTTGTATTCGCGATCTTGTTCTTTCGGTCACTACCCACAACTCGTGACCATAGGTGAGGATGGGAACGTAGATTGACCAATAAGTAGAGAGCTTCGCCTTCTGGCTCAGCTCCCTCTTCACAACGACGGGTCGGTGCAGAGCCTGCAACACTGCAGGCGCCGCACCGATCCGCCCGTCAGTCTCCCGCTCCATTCGTCCGTCACTCGTGAACAAGACCCCGAGATACTTGAACTCCTCCTCTTGGGGAAGGATCTCATTCCCGACCCGGAGAGAGCATTCCACCCTTTTCCGGCTGAGAACCATAGTCTCGGATTTGGAGGTGCTGATTCTCATCCCAGCCGCTTCACACTCGGCTGCGAATCACTCCAGTGAGAGCTGAAGGTCACGGCCTGACGACGCTAACAGAACCACATCATCTGCAAAAAGCAGAGACCCGATTCTGAGGTCGCCAAATGGGACACCCTCAACGCCCTGGCTCCGCCTAGAAATTCTGTCCATAAAAGTTAGGAACAGAATCGGTGACAAAGGGCAGCCCTGACGGAGTCCAACTCTCACCGGAAACGTATCCGACTTACTGCCGGCAATGCGGACCAAACTCTGGCACCGGTCATACAGAGACCGAACGGCCCCTATCAAGGGGTCCGGCACTCCATATTCCCGGAGCACCCCCCACAGGACTCCACGAGGGACACGGTCGAACGCTTTCTCCAAGTCCACAAAACACATGTAGACTGGTTGGGCGAACTCCCATGCACCCTCCAGGATCCTGCCGAGGGTATAGAGCTGGTCCACTGTTCCACGGCCAGGACGAAAGCCACACTGCATCTCCTGAATCCGAGGCTCGATTATCCGACGGATCCTCCTCTCCAATACCCCCGAATAGACCTTACCAGGGAGGCTGAGGAGTGTGATACCCCTATAGTTGGAACACACCCTCCGGTCCCCCTTTTTAAAGAGGGGGACCACCACCCCAATCTGCCAGTCCAGAGGCACTGTCCCCGATGTCCACGCGATACTGCAGAGGCGTGTCAGCCAAGACAGCCCTACAACATCCAGAGCCTTGAGAAACTCAGGACGGACCTCATCCACCCCCGGGGCCTTGCCACCGAGGAGCTTTTTAACCACCTCGGCAACCTCAGCCCCAGAAATGGGAGGCCCCGTCTCCGAGCTCTCCGACTCTGCCTCTTCCGAGCACGTGTTGGTAGGATTGAGGAGTTCCTCGAAGTACTCCCCCCACCGAAACTCACAACATCCCTAGTTGAGGTCAGCAAAGCCCCGTCCCCACTGTAAACAGTGTTGACTGTGAGCCACTCCCCCCCCCCCCCCGAGACGCCGGATGGTGGACCAGAATCTTTTCGAGGCCGTCCGGAAATCGTTCTCCATGGTCTCACCGAACTCCTCCCAGGCCCGAGTTTTTGCCTCAGCAACCACCGAAGCCGTGGCCCGTCTGGCCCGTCGGTACCTATCAGCTTCTTCCAGGGTCCCACTGGCCAAAAAGGCCCGATAGGACTCCTTCTTCAGCTTGACGGCTTCCCTCACCACTGGTGTCCACCAGCAGGTTCGAAGGTTGCCGCCACGACAGGCACCGACCACCTTACGGCCACAACTCCGACCAGCTGCCTCGGCAATGGAGTCACGGAACATGGCCCTTTCGGACTCAATGTCCCCCACCTCAAATATGGTAGAAGCTCTGCCGGAGGTGGAAGTTAAAGCTCCTTCTGACGGGGGATTCTGACAAACGCGCCCAGCAGACCCTCAAAATACGTTTGGGCCTGCCAGGTCTGATCGGCATCCTCCCCCACCAGCGGAGCAAACTCACCACCAGGTGGTGATCAGTTGACAGCTCCGCCCCTCTCTTCACCCGAGTGTCCAGGACATACGGCCGCAAGTCCGATGATACAACCACAAAGTCGATCATCGAACTGCGGCCAAGGGTGTCCTGGTGCCAAGTGCACATATGGACACCCTTATGCCTGAACATGGTGTTCGTTATGGACAGTCTATGACTGGCACAGAAGTCCAACAACATAACACCACTCTGATTCAGATCGGGGGGGCCGTTCCTCCCAATCACACCCCTCCAGGTCTCACTGTCATTGCCCACGTGAGCATTGAAGTACCCCAGCAGAATGAGGGAGTCTCCGGTAGGAGCATTCTCCAGTGCCTCCCCCAGAGACTCCAAAAAGGGTACTGGGGTAAACCCCAATGTACTGGCACACAGCCGGGGGGCAATAAGTATGCCCACACCTGCTCTGCGCCTCTCACCACGGGCAACTCCATAGTGGAAGAGAGTCCAACCCCTCTCAAGAGTACTGGTTCCAGATCCCAAGCCGTGCGTCGAGGTGAGTCCGACTATATCTAACGGTCTGATGAAGTTTCAACAATAAACAACAAACTTTGTATTATGAGAAAGAACCAGACTCATTCTTCAGGAATCCGAAAATAAGCTCTATTTTACGAGTTATGCACGAATTCGGATTCTCCTATAAAACGAATTCCTTAACTCAAACCAAGTTAAGACTGCTTTGTCCTTCATATTTATTCATGTCTAATCAAGTTTCAATGATAAACAACGTTGTACTTTGTAGAAGGAGAAAGAACTTCTTCAGCAATAAGCATCTCTCGACAAATGACGAAATACAGATTTTGCTATAAAATTAATTGCTATCAGCCTGACTTAAAACTGTTTGTCTTCCTTATTTATCCACTTCAAATCAAGTTTCAACAATTAAAAAAATTTTGTAGTTTGAGAAAGAACAGCTTAATCTTGAGCAATCAGTATAAAAAGAGGGTAAGCAAAGGTGCGAATGTCAAACCATACATGATCAAAACAGGGAGCGGAGGTGTTTGGCTGAGACAAGGTGTGAATGTCCACCCATAATTAATGAAAAGCGGGCAACAAGTAGGTTCGAATGCCCAACCATACATCATCAAAAGCAGGAGTGGATATGTTCGGCTACAAGAAGGTTTGAACGTCTGACCATAGTTTGTAAAAAGCGGGTAAGAAAAGGTTCGAATGCCCGAACATACACCATCAAAGGAGGGAGCGGAGGTGTTCCGCTGTAAGAAGGTGTGAATGTCCGACCATAGTTGGTAAAAAACGGGTAAGAAAAGGTTAAAATACCCGACTGTACACAATCAGTAGCGGGTGCGGAGTTGTTCGGCTACTAAAAGGTGTGAAAGTCCGACCATGGTTTGTAAAAAGCGGGTAAGAAAAGGTGCGAATGCCCGAAAATGTATGATCAAAAGAGGGAGCGGAGGTGTTCGGCTGCAAGAAGGTGTGAATGTACACCCATAATTACTGAAAAATGGGTAAGAAAAGGTGCGAATGCACAACTATACATAATCAAAAGCAGGAGTGGATGTGTTCGGCTACAAGAAGGTTTGAATGTCCAACCATAGTTTGTAAAAAGCGGGTAAGAAAAGGTTTGAATGCCCGAACATACACCATCAAAAGAGGGAGCGGAGGTGTTCCGCTGTAAGAAGGTGTGAATGTCCGACCATAGTTGGTAAAAAGCGGGTAAGAAAAGGTTAAAATACCCGACTGTACACAATCAATAGCGGGAGCGGAGTTGTTCGGCTACTAAAAGATGTGAAAGTCCGACTATGGTTTGTAAAAAGCGGGTAAGAAAAGGTGCTAATGCCCGACAATGTATGATCAAAAGAGGGAGCGGAGGTGTTCGGCTGCAAGAAGGTCTGAATGTCCAACCATAATTTGTAAAACCGGGAAGGAAAGGCTCGAAAGCCCGACTATACACCATCAAAAGCGGGAGCAGAGTGGTTCAGCTGCAAGAAGGTCTGAATGTCCATCAATAATTGCTTTAAAACATGAAAGAAAATTTTCGAATATCATCCGCACATGATCATAAGAAGGAGAGGAGGTGTTCAGCTGCAAGAAGGTGTGAATGTCCACCCATAATTCCTGAAAAATGGGTAAAAAAAGGTGCGAATGCCCAACCATACATTATCAAAAGCAGGTGTGAATGTCAGATCATAATTTGCAAAAAGCTGATGAGAAAGGGTGAGAATGCCCGACTATACACCATCAAATGCGGGAGCGGAGGTGTTCGGCTCTGAGTAGGTGTGAATGTCCGACCATAATTGCTGAAAAATGTGTTAGAAAAGGAAAGAATGCCGGACCATACATCATCAAAAGCGAGAGAGGTGGTGTTCGGCTGCAAAAAGGTGTAAATGTTCGACTAAAGTTTGTAAAAAGCGGATAAGACATGGTGCGAATGCCTGACAAGGTATGATCAAAAGCAGGAGCCGAGGTGTTCAGCTGCAAGAAGGTCTAAATGTCCATCAATAATTGCTAGAAAACATGAAAGAAAATTTTCGAAAATAAAACCGCACATGATCATAAGTGGGAGAGGAGGTGTTCAGCTGCAATAAGGTGTGAATGTCCACCCATTATTCCTGACAAATGGGTAAAAAAAAGGTGCGAATGCCCAACCATACATCATCAAAAGCGGGAGTGGATGTGTTCGGCTACAAGAAGGTGTGAACGTCCAACCAAAGTTTGTAAAAAGCAGTTAAGAAAAGGTTTGAATATCCAACCAAACATAATCAAAAGTGGGAGCATAGCTTTTCGACTGCAAGTAGGTGTGAATGTCAGATCATAATTTGCAAAAAGCTGATGAGAAAGGGTGAGAATGTCTGACTGCACACCATCAAATGTGGGAGCGGAGTTGTTCGGCTGTGAGTAAGTGTGAATCTCCGACCGTAATTTCTGAAAAATGTGTTAGAAAAGGTAAGAATGCCGGTCCATACATCATCAAAAGCGAGAGAGGTGGTGTTCGGCTGCAAGTAGGTGTGAATGTCCAGCCATAATTACTCACAAACGGGTAAGAAAAGGTAGTATTGCCAGACCATACATGATCAAAACAGGGAGCGGAGGTGGTTCAGCTGCAAGAAGGTGTGAATGTCCGACTAAAGTTCAAATATATTAACAAAAGCGGGAGGAGAGGTCTTCGGATGAGAGTGGTTGAGAATTTCCAACCATAATCTATAAAATTCGGTGAAAAAAAGGTGTGATAGAACACTAAAAGGTGGAGCGGAAGTGTTCGGCTGCAAGAAGGTGTGAATGTCCGACTATATTTGGTGAAAAGCAGGTGAAGCAAGGTCTGAATGCCCAACCTTACATTATCAAAAGCGAGATCAGAGGTGTTTGAATGCAAGAAGGACATAGTTTGCCAAAAGCGGGTAAGCTGCGAATGACCAACTAAATATCAACAAAAGTGGGGGCGGAGGTCTTCGGATGCAACTGGGTGTGAACATCCCACCATACAAGTATGGTGGAGAGGAAGCTGTGAACAGCCGACCATAGTTTGCAAAAAGCGGGTGAGACAAGGTGCGAATGTCCAACCATACATGATCAAAACAGGGAGCGGAGGTGTTTGGCTGTGACAAGGTGTGAATGTCCACCCAAAATTAATGAAAAGCGGGCAAAAAGTAGGTTTGAATTCCCAAGCATACATCATCAAAAGAAGGAGTGGATGTGTTCGGCTACAAGAAGGTTTGAATGTCCGACCATAGTTTGTAAAAAGCGGGTAAGAAAAGGTTCAAATGCCTGACTATACACCATCAAAAGCGGGAGCGGAGATGTTCCGCTGTAAGACGGTGTGAATGTCCAACCATAGTTGGTAAAAAGCGGGTAAGAAAAGGTTAAAATACCCGACTGTACACAATCAATAGCGGGAGTGGAGTTGTTCGGCTACAAGAAGGTGTGAAATTCCAATCATCGTTTGTAAAAAGCTGGTAAGAAAAGGTTCGAATGCCCGAATATATACCATCAAAAGCGGATGCGGAGGTGTTCGGCTGCAAGAAGGTGTGAACGTCCGACCAAAGTTGGCAAAAAGCAGTAAAGAAAAGGTTCGAATATCCAAACATAATTAAAAGCGAGAGAGATTGTGTTCAGCTGCAAGTAGGTGTGAATATCCAGCCATAATTACTCACAAACGGGTAAGAAAATGTAGTATTGCCAGACCATACATGATCAAAACAGGGAGCGGAGGTGGTTTAGCTGCAAAAAGGGTTGAATGTCCAACTAAAGTTCAAATATATTAACAAAAGCGGGAGGAGAGGTCTTCGGATTAGAGTGGTTGAAATTTCCAACCATAATCTATAAAATGCGGTGAAAAAAAAAGGTGTGAAGGAATGAATTTTATAGCAAAATCCGAAATCATGCATAACTCCGCAAAAGGAACGTATTGCTCAACCAAAGGGATGCTTCTTTCTCATTCAGGGTAATATGAGGAACTTTATGCTTGATACATGTTAGACATGGATAACTATGAAGGACAAAGCAATTTTAACTTGGTTTGAGCAAAGCAATTCATTTTATAGGAAAATCCGAAATCGTGCAGGACTCATGAAAGTAAGCTTATTCTCGGATTCCTGATCCTCCAGTGTTGCTCTTTCCTATACTGCAAAATAAAGCCTTGTTCTTTGTTGAAATCGATATAGAAATTGATAAATATGAAGGACAAAGCAGTTTCCACTTTGTTTGAGTGAAGGAATTAATTTTATAGCAAAATCCCAAATCAAGCAGAACGTATGAAAATAAGCTTGTTTTCGGATTCCTGATCCTCCAGTGTTGCTCTTTCCTATACTGCAAAATAAAGCCTTGTTCTTTGTTGAAATCGATATAGACATTGATAAATATGAAGGACAAAGCAGTTTCCACTTTGTTTGAGTGAAGGAATTAATTTTATAGCAAAATCCCAAATCAAGCAGAACGTATGAAAATAAGCTTATTCTCGGATTCCTGTTCCTTCAAGTGTTGCTCTTTCTACTACTGCAAAATACAATGTTGTTCTTTGTTGAAGTCGATCTAGACATTGATAAATATGAAGGACAAAGCAGTTTTCACTTGGTTTGAGTGAAGGATTTGCAGCTGAAAACCTCCCGCTCCCGCTTTTGATTGTGTATAGTCGGGCTTTCGAGCCATTTCTTACCCGGTTTTTAGAAATTATGGTTGGACATTCAGACCTTGCAGCCGAAGACCTCCACTCCCTCTTTTGATCATACATTGTCGGGCATTCGCACCTTGTCTTACCCGCTTTTTACAAACTATAGTCAGACATTCACACCTTGCAGCTGAACCACCTCAGCTCCCTGTTTTGATCATGTATGGTCTGGCAATACTACCTTTTCTTACCCGTTTGTGAGTAATTATGGCTGGACATTCACACCTACTTGCAGTCGAACAGCTCTGCTCCCGCTTTTGATGGTGTATTGTCAGGCATTTGAACCTTTTCTTAACCCGTTTTTTACAAACCATGGTCGGACTGTCACACATTCTTGTAGCCAAACACATCCTCTCCCGCTATTGATTGTGTACAGTTGGGTATTTTAACCTTTTCTTACCCGTTTTTTACCAACTATGGTCGGACATTCACACCTTCTTACAGCGGAACACCTCCGCTCCCTCTTTTGATGGTGTATGTTTGGGCATTCGAACCTTTTCTTACCCGCTTTTTACAAACTATGCTCGGACATTCAAACCTTCTTGTAGCCGAACACATCCACTCTTGCTTTTGATGACGTATGGTTGGGCATTCAAACCTACTTGTTGCCCGCTTTTCATTAATTTTGGGTGGACATTCACACCTTGTCACAGCCAAACACCTCCGCTCCCTGTTTTGATCATGTATGGTTGGACATTCGCACCTTTTCTCACCCGCTTTTTGCCAACTATGGTCGGCTGTTCACAGCTTCCTCTCCACCATACTTGTATGGTGGGATATTCACACCCACTTGCATCCGACGACCTTTTGTTGATATTTAGTCGGTCATTCGCAGCTTACCCGCTTTTGGCAAACTATGGCCTTCATGCAGCCAAACACCTCTGATCTCGCTTTTGATGATGTAAGGTTGGGCATTCAGACCTTGCTTCACCTGCTTTTCACCAAATATAGTCGGACATTCACACCTTCTTGCACCCGAACACTTCCGCTCCACCTTTTAGTGTTCTATCACACCTTTTTTTTTCACCGCATTTTATAGATTATGGTTGGAAATTCTCAACCACTCTCATCCGAAGACCTCTCCTCCCGCTTTTGTTAATATATTTGAACTTTAGTCGGACATTCACACCTTCTTGCAGCTGAACCACCTCCGCTCCCTGTTTTGATCATGTATGGTCTGGCAATACTACCTTTTCTTACCCGTTTGTTAGTAATTATGGCTGGACATTCACACCTACTTGCAGCCGAACACCACCTCTCCCGCTTTTGATGATGTATGGACCGGCATTCTTACCTTTTCTAACACATTTTTCAGCAATTATGGTCGGAGATTCACACTTACTCACAGCCGAACAACTCCGCTCCCGCATTTGATGGTGTATAGTCGGGCATTCTCACCCTTTCTCATCAGCTTTTTGCAAATTATGATCTGACATTCACACCTGCTTTTGATAATGTATGGTTGGGCATTCGCACCTTTTCTTACCCATTTTTCAGTAATTATGGGTGGACATTCACACCTTCTTGCAGCTGAACACCTCCTCTCCCGCTATTGATTGTGTACAGTCGGGTATTTTAACCTTTTCTTACCCGCTTTTTACCAAATATGGTCGGACATTCACACCGTCTTACAGCGGAACACCTCTGCTCAAGCTTTTGATGGTGTATAGTCAGGCATTTGAACCTTTTCTTACCCGCTTTTTACAAACTATGGTCGGACATTCAAACCTTCTTGTAGCCGAAAACCTCCGCTCCCTCTTTTGATTATACATTGTTGGGCATTCGCACCTTATTTAAAAACTATAGTCAGACATTCACACCTTGCAGCTGAGCCACCTCAGCTCCCTGTTTTGATAGTGTATGTTCGGGCATTCGAACCTATTCTTACCCCCTTTTTACAAACTATGCTCGGAGATTCACACCTACTCACAGCCGAACAACTCCGCTCCCGCATTTGATGATGTCTTGTCCGGCATTCTAGTCTCTTCTAACACATTTTTCAGCAATTATGGTCGGACATTCACACCTACTCACAGCCGAACACTTCCGCTCCCGCATTTGATGGTGTATAGCCGGGCATTCTCACCCTTTCTCATCAGCTTTTTGCAAATTATGATCTGACATTCACACCTACTTGCAGTCGAACAGCTCCTCTCCCGCTTATGATCATGTGCGGTTTGATATTCGAAAATTTTCTTTCATGTTTTAAAGCAATTATTGATGGACATTCAAATCTTCTTGTAGCCGAACACATCCACTCCTGCTTTTGATGATGTATGGTTTGGCATTCGCACCCTTTTTTTACCCATTTTTCAGGAATTTTGGGTGGACATTCAGACCTTCTTGCAGCCGAAAACCTCCGCTCCCTCTTTTGATCATACATTGTCGGGCATTCGCACCTTATCTTACCCGCTTTTTACAAACTATAGTCAGACATTCACACCTTGCAGCTGAACCACCTCCGCTCCCTGTTTTGATCATATATGGTCTGGCAATACTACCTTTTCTTACCCGTTTGTGAGTAATTAATCCCAAAATATTGAGCATAAAATAAGTCTTTATGCTGATGATGTATTACTTTTCCTTCAGAACTCACAGACGTCTCTCAGTCACACGATCACACTCATAAATAAATTCTCAGCACTTTCTGACTACTCTATGAACTGGTCTAAGACCACAGTTCTGCCCATTAACTGTAGGGTCCATAATATACCTGCGATCACTTTACAGTCAGGAAATATTAGATATTTAGGCATAAACATTTCCTCCAGGCTCTCAGAGCTAACAAAGCTAAATTATGTGCAATTATTAAAGACAGTAGAGGATGATCTCTCGTTGGAAGTCCTTACCTATATCACTTATGGGGAGAGTTACATCCATTAAAATGATGATACTACCAAAAGTTAACTATTTGTTCTCAATGATCTGGTTTAAGTCACTAGATTCATGCATCTCCAAATTTCTGTGGAAAAACAAACCACCACGTATTAGTTTAAAAACCCTACAGAAGACCAAGGACAGTGGTGGATTAGATTTACCTCATTTTCAGCACTATTCCTTAGACAATAGGTTACAATATATATCAAAATGGTTTAAACCTTGTTGTTGTCACAGTTCCCAGAGACGTTGTAATCGTTGAGGATTCTATATTCACCCCCTCATTAGAGGCACGTAATGCAGATTGATGACACTGAATCTTCTTCTCTGTTCATTGCTGGCATCATTCCCAGCATCGTAAGTGTTCGTGGCATTGTTAGCCCCTTCTTCTGGATCTTGATATCGAGAATCCTTTTGTATTTCTGGTTTGTCAGTCCTCTGTCTTCGTTCACCGGAGTCTTTGTCTTTTTGTCCTTGAGTTTGGTGATTTTTTCTTCTTTTGATGCCTTGACACAATGTGACAGGTGATACCACGTGGGAGATCCTGTAACTTGGATTGCTGTCCCTGTGCTGCGAAATGGCTGTGCTGCTCAAATGGTCTCTCCTTCATCATGGTTACATGCTGCTATTCCGACATCTTGCCATTCCGACATGGGTCTCCAATTGTCGGAATGGCGACACTTAATTTTTTATCAAACGTCCCACCATTCCGACACTTTTTTCCTCCTATGGTCGGAATGGCGGTATGTTTTTTGTTTTTTTTAACATACCGCCATTCCGACAGTTCCTTTTAATAGCCTACTTTTTACCCAAAACATTTTGCACTAATGATATGCCGGCGCAAATACGCCCTAAAGTTTGGCGCACAAGCTTTGCACATGCAGAGGCCACAGCCTCGCAAACAAACTTTAATAATCTATTATCAAAATCCCCTGCATTTCAAATATAAAAATACAGATATTAATGTAACTCTGGCGAGACTGAAACTGATTAAGCAGAAATACAGTGTCAGTGAGCTGTCACAGCAGCCAGCTGGAGCGGAGCTCTCCACAGAGCCCATGCGTCTTTTGCACGCTGTCATCATATGCAAAAGTAATAATTGCAATTACAGATATCACGGCTACTGCACAGGACACAGTTGCGAGCACTCTGCCTTGCCTTGCCAATAGGAGAAGAGAGAAATGACAGCATAGAACGTATAAAACACAACAAAATGCAGTAAAAACGTTTATTCATGTTATTCACGTGATTTATGAGTACTCACTCCAATTTTGGGAAGCGCGGATGGGTTTTGCGCATTTGGCACAAACACACAGCCGCAACGGTTGTAGCTTTATACAGCCTGTTGATATCTTAAGGACCTAACTGGTCACACCTGGGAGTAAATGTCATGTAGAGATTGTTTTTACATGACATTACAGCTGAACATATAGCTTTCATCCACAAACCAACGTGGGAGAGCCCGAAGACGCATGTGCCAGACGCACATAGGCATGCGTAAAACCAATTTTGACCACTTCATACTGTTTATTTGCTTTCTTTTAGTTAACTTTCGTTTCTTTTGGATTCTTGTGCGTGTTATGGAGCCGTTTTGGTCCATGTTTGTAAGCCTTTTTTTCCTGGATTAAATTTTCGGAAGTTGAAACAAGTGGCATTGGAGTGTGTGATTGAAAACCACCGCGGACTGCTTCTCCTCCTCCAGTTGCCGAGACTTTGTGTTTTTAATAACGCTTGTCTATAAACATGTGTTAAACATATAAATTGCATGAACAGAAAGAAGGGACTCACCTGTTGAGTAACACACATTTCCTTATACGGAAAGCCTTGTCGGAGCAGGCTTTTTTTTAACTGATCTGTTGAATAGTTATATGACACTGTTAAAATCCCAGATGAAGATCTAGCACTTGACCATTTTTGTAAATCTTCTAATTCCATAGTTGATAAACACGCCCCTTTTAAAAAGTATAGAACTTAGAACAGGTCTATCCCTGGCTTTCGGCAGAACTGTCTTCTTTACTTTTTTTTCCCCTTGTCCTGTTCAGCATTATGTCAGAAGAATTGTAGTCTGAATACCTTTGATGCCAAACAGATTTGTTTTGCCAAGGGAAGTTTTATAAATGTAAAGCTCCCCTTGATGCCCATTTATTTATTTCTGTTTACAATATATGACATGAACTGAACTGTACCGGACCGGGGGACAAGGAAAGAAGAAGAGGAAAGAAGAGGAAACAGAACAAAAATAGAAACAAAAACCAGACAACCAGCTGCTACACCTGTAAAAAACAAAACAGACAACAATCCATGGCCTATGAGGGGAATCCAGCCTTAGCGCCACCAGGAGCACCTGAAAGCAGACAAGCAGAGAAAAAACAAACACACAAACAAACAAAAACAAGCACAAGAAGCGGCAATCGCATACAACACAGCTGTGGATATAGATGACCTGAGACGACATGATAATACATCAACTGCTTAGTGACCATGCTACTGGACTAATGAATGTGTGTGTGTGTATGTGAGAACATGCAACACCCATGGCACAGGACCTACATGATAACCGTGCTTAGTTATGAGTGTATAAGCGTACAGGGCCACAATCCAAAGCCCCCCCCCCCCCCAAGCAATCAGAAGCAGGCAGAGAGGGCCACAAGACCCAGGCCACCAGCAGCCCCCACAGAGCACAGAACCCAGGCAGCCCACCGCAGGGGCAACCACGCATCCACCCAGAAGACTGCAGAGGAAGCCCCCGGAAAGAGCCCCCATAAGCATAGGGCAGAGGCACTCCGGGAACCAGGGGCAACAGCCCACCGACCCCGCCAGGCCCCAGCCGCCCAGACATGGGCCGTGCACTGGAAACTGGGCCCCAGGAGCCCGAGCGCCCACAAACCCCCCGGCAGAGGCCCCACCCAATACCCAGGTGGGCCAAGCGCCCCAGACAGCCACAAAGTGGGTCAGCGCCTGCCCCAGCGCCCCTGGCCAAGTGCCCTGGGAGTCAAGACGTGCCCACAGGTGGGTGAAGTCGCGAGCAGTGGGGAGAGGCAACGCTGATGCCCCATCGGGAGAAACACAGGCAGGCCAGGCGACAGCAAGTCCCAGATCCAGGCCCAATCATTACCACACACACTTTCACGTCCCATACATCCACACATCCACACATCCTACCTCCCTCGACTCTGCTGGGGTGTAGTGCAGCGGGCACACCAGGAGGCCAGCAACCCCCCAGCCACCACAGACCCCGAACCAGCAGAACAATTAATTAATCCTCCTGGCCCCTCCTGCCCCGAGCAGACACCAGGAAGCAGGGGTGTGCGAAGAAGACCCCTCCCCTCACCCTTCTGGCTCTTCAATATTTTCTAATAGTGAGCAATTAAAATTGAGGGGCAGCCAAACTTGTAGAACTGGGAGCGCGGCACTCTGGGCAGCCTACATACCCAAAGAGCCCCGCCCACCAGATGCCACTCAGTGTAACCACCCCCCAAGACCTAATGTGTGTGTGTGAGTGTGTTTGATAAGTAGTAATGTCTAAGGTGTAATTAAAACAGGGGCAGGGAACTGCAGAGTGCAACCAAAGGGGACCACCTACGTGGCCCCATCCACTACACCCCACCGAACACACACGCCCCCAAAACCCTTCATGTGTGAGTGTGTGCTGTGTACAGGAGCCAGATGGGAGAGGGGTATGGGGATATATACCGGGGGAGCTACTCTCCCCCAGAGAGGGCAGCCAGGGACTGGCTGCAATAGGCATCCCCGCTACCTGGGAGCCAACAATGGGCAGGAGGGCCTGATGTCCACCAGGCTCGGGGCCTGCAGCGACCATATTCCGGGAGCTACTGTACCCCCAGAAGGTACCCATCCCGCCCCACCCCACTCAACCCAACCCCCCCCAGGAGGACCTCTACAAAAAACAAACAAACAAACCACCCGGTCACACCAGTTGCAGCAGCCTGGGCCTGAGACCCACCATCACCCAGCAACCCACCACCACCACTATGTGATAAAACTAATCAGAGGGGACCAGAGAGAATGAAATTCAGCCAATTGATGTTTTGAGGAGGCAGACATTGTTTCCATGCTAATATAATCTAAAAGAAAATTTCTAAACTGGTTAATACACAGATTGTTCTTCGCTTTCCAGTTCATGAGAATAGTTTTCTTTGCGATACATAACACTGTGACAACCATGTGTGCTGAGTTAATTTCCATGTTGATGTTGTCTAAGTCACCCAGTATGCACAGTGTGGGGCATGCAGGGATGCTACACTTTAGCCATGTTGACAGGTCCTCACAGACTTCAAGCCAGAACTTCTGGACAGGCGCAGAAAACCACAAAGCGTGTGCATAATCATCAGGTGTGTTATCTGTGCAATGTGAGCAGATGTTTGAGTGTGTTAGACCCATCCTGAACATCCTTTGTCCTGTATAGTGTGTTCTATGAAGGATTTTGTATTGTATGAGCTGTAAATTAGGATTTCGAGTCTTTATGAAGGTGTTCAAACATATTTGTGGTTAGAAGCTATGACCAGAACTGATGGATAAATCTGCCTCCCATTTTGAGGATGGAAGAGACATTGTGTCATCTATCTTAGACAATAATTTATATATTTTTGATAGTAGTTTTGGGGTACAGCTGCTTAGAAATTCTGCTACCCTAGTCGGGGGTTGTAAGTCTGGTTGGTGGAGGATATATCCATCCATCCATCCATCATCTGCCGCTTATCCGGGGGTCGGGTCGCGGGGGCAGCCGCTTGAGCAGAGAAACCCAGACGTCTCTGTCCCCGGCCACTTCCTCCAGCTCTTCCGGGGGGACCCCGAGGCGTTCCCAGGCCAGCCGAGAGACATAGTCTCTCCAACGTGTCCTGGGTCTCCCCCGGGGTCTCCTCCCAGTGGGACGTGCCCGGAACACCTCCCCAGGGAGGCGCCCAGGGGGCATCCTAACCAGATGCCCGAGCCACCTCATCTGACTCCTCTCAATGCGGAGGAGCAGCGGTTCTACTCCGAGCCCCTCCCGGATGACTGAGCTTCTCACCCTATCTCTAAGGGAGAGCCCAGACACCCTGCGGAGGAAACCCATTTCGGCCGCTTGTATTCGCGATCTTGTTCTTTCGGTCACTACCCACAACTCGTGACCATAGGTGAGGATGGGAACGTAGATTGACCAGTAAGTAGAGAGCTTCGCCTTCTGGCTCAGCTCCCTCTTCACAACGACGGGTCGGTGCAGAGCCTGCAACACTGCAGGCGCCGCACCGATCCGCCCGTCAGTCTCCCGCTCCATTCGTCCGTCACTCGTGAACAAGACCCCGAGATACTTGAACTCCTCCTCTTGGGGAAGGATCTCATTCCCGACCCGGAGAGAGCATTCCACCCTTTTCCGGCTGAGAACCATAGTCTCGGATTTGGAGGTGCTGATTCTCATCCCAGCCGCTTCACACTCGGCTGCGAATCACTCCAGTGAGAGCTGAAGGTCACGGCCTGACGACGCTAACAGAACCACATCATCTGCAAAAAGCAGAGACCCGATTCTGAGGTCGCCAAATGGGACACCCTCAACGCCCTGGCTCTGCCTAGAAATTCTGTCCATAAAAGTTAGGAACAGAATCGGTGACAAAGGGCAGCCCTGACGGAGTCCAACTCTCACCGGAAACGTATCCGACTTACTGCCGGCAATGCGGACCAAACTCTGGCACCGGTCATACAGAGACCGAACGGCCCCTATCAAGGGGTCCGGCACTCCATATTCCCGGAGCACCCCCCACAGGACTCCACGAGGGACACAGTCGAACGCCTTCTCCAAGTCCACAAAACACATGTAGACTGGTTGGGCGAACTCCCATGCACCCTCCAGGATCCTGCCGAGGGTATAGAGCTGGTCCACTGTTCCACGGCCAGGACGAAAGCCACACTGCATCTCCTGAATCCGAGGCTCGATTATCCGACGGATCCTCCTCTCCAATACCCCCGAATAGACCTTACCAGGGAGGCTGAGGAGTGTGATACCCCTATAGTTGGAACACACCCTCCGGTCCCTCTTTTTAAAGAGGGGGACCACCACCCCAATCTGCCAGTCCAGAGGCACTGTCCCCGATGTCCACGCGATACTGCAGAGGCGTGTCAGCCAAGACAGCCCTACAACATCCAGAGCCTTGAGAAACTCAGGACGGACCTCATCCACCCCCGGGGCCTTGCCACCGAGGAGCTTTTTAACCACCTCGGCAACCTCAGCCCCAGAAATGGGAGGCCCCGTCTCCGAGCTCTCCGACTCTGCCTCTTCCGAGCACGTGTTGGTAGGATTGAGGAGTTCCTCGAAGTACTCCCCCCACCGACTCACAACATCCCTAGTTGAGGTCAGCAAAGCCCCGTCCGCACTGTAAACAGTGTTGACTGTGAACCGCTCCCCCCCCCCTGAGACGCCGGATGGTGGACCAGAATCTTTTCGAGGCCGTCCGGAAATCGTTCTCCATGGTCTCACCGAACTCCTCCCAGGCCCGAGTTTTTGCTTCAGCAACCGCCGAAGCCGCGGCCCGTCTGGCCCGTCGGTACCTATCAGCTTCTTCCAGGGTCCCACTGGCCAAAAAGGCCCGATAGGACTCCTTCTTCAGCTTGACGGCTTCCCTCACCACTGGTGTCCACCAGCAGGTTCGAGGGTTGCCGCCACGACAGGCACCGACCACCTTACGGCCACAACTCCGACCAGCTGCCTCGGCAATGGAGTCACGGAACATGGCCCATTCAATGTCCCCCACCTCAAATATGGTTGAAGCTCTGCCGGAGGTGGGAGTTAAAGCTCCTTCTACGGGGGATTCTGACAAACGCTCCCAGCAGACCCTCACAATACGTTTGGGCCTGCCAGGTCTGATCGGCATCCTCCCCCACCAGCGGAGCCAACTCACCACCAGGTGGTGATCAGTTGACAGCTCCGCACCTCTCTTCACCCGAGTGTCCAGGACATACGGCCGCAAGTCCGATGATACAACCACAAAGTCGATCATCGAACTGCGGCCAAGGGTGTCCTGGTGCCAAGTGCACATATGGACACCCTTATGCCTGAACATGGTGTTCGTTATGGACAGTCTATGACTGGCACAGAAGTCCAACAACATAACACCACTCTGATTCAGATCGGGGGGGCCGTTCTTCCCAATCACACCCCTCCAGGTCTCACTGTCATTGCCCACGTGAGCATTGAAGTCCCCCAGCAGAATGAGGGAGTCTCCGGTAGGAGCATTTTCCAGTGCCTCCCCCAGAGACTCCAAAAAGGGTAGGTACTCTGAACTGCTGTTTGGCGCATTGGCACAAACAACAGTCAGGACTCGTCCCCCCACCCAAGGCGGAGGGAGGCTACCCTCTCGTTCACTGGGGTAAACCCCAATGTACTGGCACACAGCCGGGGGGCAATAAGTATGCCCACACCTGCTCTGCGCCTCTCACCACGGGCAACTCCAGAGTGGAAGAGAGTCCAACCCCTCTCAAGAGTACTGGTTCCAGATCCCAAGCCGTGCGTCGAGGTGAGTCCGACTATATCTAACGGTCTGATGAAGTTTCAACAATAAACAACAAACTTTGTATTATGAGAAAGAACCAGACTCATTCTTCAGGAATCCGAAAATAAGCTCTATTTTACGAGTTATGCACAAATTCGGATTCTCCTATAAAACGAATTCCTTAACTCAAACCAAGTTAAGACTGCTTTGTCCTTCATATTTATTCATGTCTAATCAAGTTTCAATGATAAACAACGTTGTACTTTGTAGAATGAGAAAGAACTTCTTCAGCAATAAGCATCTCTCGACAAATGACGAAATACAGATTTTGCTATAAAATTAATTGCTATCAGCCTGACTTAAAACTGTTTGTCTTCCTTATTTATCCACTTCAAATCAAGTTTCAACAATTAAAAAAATTTTGTAGTTTGAGAAAGAACAACTTAATCTTGAGCAATCAGTATAAAAAGAAGGTAAGCAAAGGTGAGAATGTCAAACCATACATGATCAAAACAGGGAGCGGAGGTGTTTGGCTGAGACAAGGTGTGAATGTCCACCCATAATTAATAAAAAGCGGGCAACAAGTAGGTTTGAATGCCC
Organism: Leuresthes tenuis; assembly: GCF_036924035.1. Lineage (NCBI taxonomy): Eukaryota > Metazoa > Chordata > Actinopteri > Atheriniformes > Atherinopsidae > Leuresthes > Leuresthes tenuis. The sequence goes on from NW_027325385.1 coordinate 150,848, forward strand.
AACCATACATCATCAAAAGCAGGAGTGGATATGTTCGGCTACAAGAAGGTTTGAACGTCTGACCATAGTTTGTAAAAAGCGGGTAAGAAAAGGTTCAAATGCCCAAACATACACCATCAAAGGAGGGAGCGGAGGTGTTCCGCTGTAAGAAGGTGTGAATGTCCGACCATAGTTGGTAAAAAACGGGTAAGAAAAGGTTAAAATACCCGACTGTACACAATCAGTAGCGGGTGCGGAGTTGTTCGGCTACTAAAAGGTGTGAAAGTACGACCATGGTTTGTAAAAAGCGGGTAAGAAAAGGTGCGAATGCCCGAAAATGTATGATCAAAAGAGGGAGCGGAGGTGTTCGGCTGCAAAAAGGTGTGAATGTACACCCATAATTACTGAAAAATGGGTAAGAAAAGGTGCAAATGCCTAACTATACATAATCAAAAGCAGGAGTGGATGTGTTCGGCTCCAAGAAGGGTTGAATGTCTGACCATAGTTTGTAAAAAGCAGGTAAGAAAAGGTTTGACTGCCCGAACATACACCATCAAAAGAGGGAGCGGAGGTGTTCCGCTGTAAGAAGGTGTGAATGTCCGACCATAGTTGGTAAAAAGCGGGTAAGAAAAGGTTAAAATACCCGACTGTACACAATCAATAGCGGGAGCGGAGTTGTTCGGCTACTAAAAGATGTGAAAGTCCGACTATGGTTTGTAAAATGCGGGTAAGAAAAGGTGCTAATGCCCGACAATGTATGATCAAAAGTGGGAGTGGAGGTTTTCGGCTGTAAGAAGGTCTCAATGTCCAACTATAATTTGTAAAAACCGGGTAAGAAAAGGCTTGAAAGCCCTACTATACACCATCATAAGCGGGAGAGGAGGTGTTCATCTGCAAGAAGGTGTGAATGTCAACCCATAATTACTGAAAAATGGGTAAGAAAAGGTGCGAATGCCCAAACATACATCATCAAAAGCAGGAGTGGATGTGTTGGGCTACAAGAAGGTTTGAAAGTCCAACCTTAGTTTGTAAAAAACGGGTAAGAAAAGGTGCGAATGCCCGACAATGTATGATCAAAAGAGGGAGCGGAGGTTTTCGGCTACAAGAAGGTTTGAATGTCCGACCATAGTTTGTAAAAAGCGGGTAAGAAAAGGTTCAAATGCCTGACTATACACCATCAAAAGCGGGAGCGGAGGTGTTCCGCTGTAAGACGGTGTGAATGTCTGACCATAGTTGGTAAAAAGCGGGTAAGAAAAGGTTAAAATACCTGACTGTACACAATCAATAGCGGGAGCGGAGTTGTTCAGCTACAAGAAGGTGTGAAAGTACAACCATGGTTTGTAAAAAGCTGCTAAGAAAAGGTTCAAATGCCTGACTATACACCATCAAAAGCGGGAGCGGAGGTGTTCCGCTGTAAGAAGGTGTGAACGTCCGACCAAAGTTTGTAAAAAGCAGTTAAGAAAAGGTTCGAATATCCAACCAAACATAATCAAAAGCAGGAGCAGAGCTGTTCGACTGCAAGTAGGTGTGAATGTCCAGCCATAATTACTCACAAACGGGTAAGAAAAGGTAGTATTGCCAGACCATACATGATCAAAACAGGGAGCTGAGGTGGTTCAGCACCAAGGTGTGAATGTCTGACTATAGTTTGTAAAAAGCGGGTAAGATAAGGTGCGAATGCCCGACAATGTATAATCAAAAGAGGGAGCAGAGGTTTTCGGCTACAAGAAGGTTTGAATGTCCGACCATAGTTTGTAAAAAGCGGGTAAGAAAAGGTTCAAATGCCTGACTATACACCATCAAAAGCGGGAGCGGAGATGTTCCGCTGTAAGACGGTGTGAATGTCCGACCATAGTTCGTAAAAAGTGGGTAAGAAAAGGTTAAAATACCCGACTGTACACAATCAATAGCGGGAGCGGATGTGTTTGGCTACAAGAATGTGTGAAAGTCCGACCATGGTTTGTAAAAAACGGGTAAGAAAAGGTGCGAATGCCCGACAATGTATGATCAAAAGAGGGTGCGGAGGTTTTTGGCTACAAGAAGGTTTGAATGTCCGACCATAGTTTGTAAAAAGTGGGTAAGAAAAGGTTTAAATGCCTGACTATACACCATCAAAAGCGGGAGCGGAGTTGTTTGGCTACAAGAAGGTGTGAAAGTTCAACCATGGTTTGTAAAAAGCTGGTAAGAAAAGGTTCGAATGCCCGAATATATACCATCAAAAGCGGAAGCGGAGGTGTTCGGCTGCAAGAAGGTGTGAACGTCCGACCAAAGTTTGTAAAAAGCAGTTAAGAAAAGGTTCGAATATCCAACCAAACATAATCAAAAGCGGGAGCACAGCTGTTCGACTGCAGGTAGGTGTGAATGTCCAGCCATAATTACTCACAAACGGGTAAGAAAAGGGAGTATTGCCAGACCATACATGATCAAAATGGGAGCTGAGGTGGTTCAGCACCAAGGTGTGAATGTCTGACTATAGTTTGTAAAAAGCGGGTAAGATAAGGTGCGAATGCCCGACAATGTATAATCAAAAGAGGGAGCAGAGGTTTTCGGCTACAAGAAGGTTTGAATGTCCGACCATAGTTTGTAAAAAGCGGGTAAGAAAAGGTTCAAATGCCTGACTATACACCATCAAAAGCGGGAGCGGAGATGTTCCGCTGTAAGACGGTGTGAATGTCCGACCATAGTTGGTAAAAAGTGGGTAAGAAAAGGTTAAAATACCCGACTGTACACAATCAATAGGAATGAATTTTATAGCAAAATCCGAAATCATGCATAACTCCGCAAAAGGAACGTATTGCTCAACCAAAGGGATGCTTCTTTCTCATTCAGGGTAATATGAGGAACTTTATGCTTGATACATTTTAGACATGGATAACTATGAAGGACAAAGCAATTTTAACTTGGTTTGAGCAAAGCAATTCATTTTATAGGAAAATCCGAAATCGTGCAGGACTCATGAAAGTAAGCTTATTCTCGGATTCCTGATCCTCCAGTGTTGCTCTTTCCTATACTGCAAAATACAGCCTTGTTCTTTGTTGAAATCGATATAGACATTGATAAATATGAAGGACAAAGCAGTTTCCACTTTGTTTGAGTGAAGGAATTAATTTTATAGCAAAATCCCAAATCAAGCAGAAAGTATGAAAATAAGCTTGTTTTCGGATTCCTGATCCTTCAGTGTTGCTATTTCTTCTACTGCAAAATACAATGTTGTTCTTTGTTGAAGTAAATCTAGACATTGATAAATATGAAGGACAAAGAAGTTTTCACTTGGTTTGAGTGAAGGAATTCATTTTATACATAAAATCCCAAATCATGCAGAAAGTATGAAAATAAGCTTATTCTCGGATTCCTGATCCTTCAGTGTTGCTTTTTCTTCTCCTGCAAAATACAATGTTGTTCTTTGTTGAAGTCTATCTAGACATTGATAAATATGAAGGACAAAGCAGTTTTAACTTGGTTTGAGTGAAGGAATTCATTTTATACATAAAATCCCAAATCATGCAGAACGTATGAAAATAAGCTTATTCTCGGATTACTGATCCTTCAGTGTTGCTCTTTCTTCTACTGCAAAATCCAGTGTTGTTCTTTGTTGAAGTCAATCTAGACATTGATAAATATGAAGGACAAAGCAGTTTTAACATAGTTTGAGTGAAGGCATTCATTTATAGTAAAATCAATAATCGTGCAGAACTCATGAAAATAAGCTTATTCTCGGATTCCTAAAACTTTTGATTTGCTCTTTCTTTACTGCAAAGTACAATGTTGTTCTTTGTTGAAGTCGATCTAGACATTGATAAATATGAAGGACAAAGCAGTTTTCACTTGGTTTGAGTGAAGGATTTGCTGCTGAAAACCTCCCGCTCCCGCTTTTGATTGTGTATAGTCGGGCTTTCGAGCCTTTTCTTACCCGGTTTTTAGAAATTATGGTTGGACATTCAGACCTTGCAGCCGAAGACCTCCACTCCCTCTTTTGATCATACATTTTCGGGCATTCGCACCTTACCCGCTTACCCGCTTTTTACAAACTATAGTCAACATTCACACCTTGCAGCTGAACCACCTCAGCTCCCTGTTTTGATCATGTATGGTCTGGCAATACTACCTTTCCTTACCCGTTTGTGAGTAATTATGGCTGGACATTCACACCTACTTGCAGTCGAAAAAGCTCTGCTCCCGCTTTTGATGGTATATATTCGGGCATTCGAACCTTTTCTTAACTGCTTTTTGCAAACTTTGGTCGGACATTCAAACCTTCTTGTAGCCGAAAACCTCCGCTCCCTCTTTTGATCATACATTGTCGGGCATTCGCACCTTTTCTTACCCGTTTTTTACAAACCATGGTCGGACTGTCACACATTCTTGTAGCCGAACACATCCACTCCTGCTTTTGATGATGTATGGTTGGGCATTCAAACCTACTTGTTGCCCGCTTTTCATTAATTTTGGGTGGACATTCACACCTTGTCACAGCCAAACACCTCCGCTCCCTGTTTTGATCATGTATGGTTGGACATTCGCACCTTTTCTCACCCGCTTTTTGCCAACTATGGTCGGCTGTTCACAGCTTCCTCTCCACCATACTTGTATGGTGGGATATTCACACCCACTTGCATCCGAAGACCTTTTGTTGATATTTAGTCGGTCATTCGCAGCTTACCCGCTTTTGGCAAACTATGGCCGTCATGCAGCCAAACACCTCTGATCTCGCTTTTGATGATGTAAGGTTGGGCATTCAGACCTTGCTTCACCTGCTTTTCACCAAATATAGGAGGACATTCACACCTTCTTGCAGCCGAACACTTCCGCTCCACCTTTTAGTGTTCTATCACACCTTTTTTTCACCGCATTTTATAGATTATGGTTGGAAATTCTCAACCACTCTCATCCGATGACCTCTCCTCCCGCTTTTGTTAATATATTTGAACTTTAGTCGGACATTCACACCTTCTTGCAGCTGAACCACCTCCGCTCCCTGTTTTGATCATATATGGTACGGCAATACTACCTTTTCTTACCCGTTTGTTAGTAATTATGGCTGGACATTCACACCTACTTGCAGCTGAACACCACCTCTCCCGCTTTTGATGATGTATGGACCGGCATTCTTACCTTTTCTAACACATTTTTCAGCAATTATGGTCGGAGATTCACACTTACTCACAGCTGAACAACTCAGCTCCCGCATTTGATGGTGTATAGTCGGGCATTCTCACCCTTTCTCATCAGCTTTTTGCAAATTATGATCTGACATTCACACCTGCTTTTGATAATGTATGGTTGGGCATTCGCACCTTTTCTTACCCATTTTTCAGTAATTATGGGTGGACATTCACACCTTCTTGCAGCTGAACACCTCCTCTCCCGCTATTGATTGTGTACAGTCGGGTATTTTAACCTTTTCTTACCCGCTTTTTACCAAATATGGTCGGACATTCACACCGTCTTACAGCGGAACACCTCTGCTCCCGCTTTTGATGGTGTATAGTCAGTCGCTTGAACCTTTTCTTACCCACATTTTACAAACTATGGTCGGACATTCAAACCTTCTTGTAGCCGAAAACCTCCGCTCCCTCTTTTGATTATACATTGTTGGGCATTCGCACCTTATTTACAAACTATAGTCAGACATTCACACCTTGCAGCTGAGCCACCTCAGCTCCCTGTTTTTATAGTGTATGTTCGGGCATTCGAACCTATTCTTACCCCCTTTTTACAAACTATGGTCGGAGATTCACACCTACTCACAGCCGAACACTTCCGCTCCCGCATTTGATGGTGTATAGCCGGGCATTCTCACCCTTTCTCATCAGCTTTTTGCAAATTATGATCTGACATTCACACCTACTTGCAGTCGAACAGCTCTGCTCCCGCTTTTGATTATGTTTGGTTGGATATTCGAACCTTTTCTTAACTGCTTTTTACAAACTTTGGTCGGACGTTCACACCTTCTTGCAGCCGAACACATCCACTTCCACTTTTGATGGTATATATTCGGGCATTCGAACCTTTTCTTACCCGCTTTTTACAAACCGTGGTCGGACTTTCACACCTTCTTGTAGCCAAACAACTCCGCTCCCGCTATTGATTGTGTACAGTCGGGTATTTTAACCTTTTCTTACCCGCTTTTTACCAACTATGGTCGGACATTTACACCTTCTTACAGCGGAACACCTCCGCTCCCTCTTTTGATGGTCTATGTTCGGGCATTCGAACCTTTTCTTACCCGCTTTTTACAAACTATGGTCGGACATTCAAACCTTCTTGTAGCCGAACACATCCACTCCTGCTTTTGATGATGTATGGTTGGGCATTTTCACCTTTTCTTACCCATTTTTCAGTAATTATGGGTGGACATTCACACCTTCTTGCAGCTGAACAACTCCTCTCCCGCTTATGATCATGTGCGGTTTGATATTCGAAAATTTTCTTTCATGTTTTAAAGCAATTATTGATGGACATTCAAATCTTCTTGTAGCCGAACACATCCACTCCTGCTTTTGATGATGTATGGTTTGGCATTCGCACCCTTTTTTTACCCATTTTTCAGGAATTTTGGGTGGACATTCAGACCTTCTTGCAGCCGAAAACCTCCGCTCCCTCTTTTGATCATACATTGTCGGGCATTCGCACCTTATCTTACCCGCTTTTTTACAAACTATAGTCAGACATTCACACCTTGCAGCTGAACCACCTCCGCTCCCTGTTTTGATCATGTATGGTCTGGCAATACTACCTTTTCTTACCCGTTTGTGAGTAATTAATCCCAAAATATTGAGCATAAAATAAGTCTTCATGCTGATGATGTATTACTTTTCCTTCAGAACTCACAGACGTCTCTCAGTCACACGATCACACTCATAAATAAATTCTCAGCACTTTCTGACTACTCTATCAACTGGTCTAAGACCACAGTTCTGCCCATTAACTGTAGGGTCCATAATATACCTGCGATCACTTTACAGTCAGGAAATATTAGATATTTAGGCATAAACATTTCCTCCAGGCTCTCAGAGCTAACAAAGCTAAATTATGTGCAATTATTAAAGACAGTAGAGAACGATCTCTCGTTGGAAGACCTTACCTATATCACTTATGGGGAGAGTTACATCCATTAAAATGATGATACTACCAAAAGTTAACTATTTGTTCTCAATGATCCCCATAAAACCATCTGCTACTTGGTTTAAGTCACTAGATTCATGCATCTCCAAATTTCTGTGGAAAAACAAACCAGTTTAAAAACCCTACAGAAGACCAAGGACAGTGGTGGATTAGATTTACCTCATTTTCAGCACTATTCCTTAGACAATAGGTTACAATATATATCAAAATGGTTTAAACCTTGTTGTTGTCACAGTTCCCAGAGAGGTTGTAATCGTTGAGGATTCTATATTCACCCCCTCATTAGAGGCACGTAATGCAGATTGATGACACTGAATCTTCTTCTCTGTTCATTGCTGGCATCATTCCCAGCATCGTAAGTGTTCGTGGCATTGTTAGCCTCTTCTTCTGGATCTTGATATCGAGAATCCTTTTGTATTTCTGGTCTGTCAGTCCTCTGTCTTCGTTCACCGGAGTCTTTGTCTTTTTGTCCTTGAGTTTGGTGATTTTTTCTTCTTTTGATGCCTTGACACAATGTGACAGGTGATACCACGTGGGAGATCCTGTAACTTGGATTGCTGTCCCTGTGCTGCGAAATGGCTGTGCTGCTCAAATGGTCTCTCCTTCATCATGGTTACATGCTGCCATTCCGACATGGGTCTCCAATTGTCGGAATGGCGACACTTAATTTTTTATCAAACGTCCCACCATTCCGACACTTTTTTCCTCCTATGGTCGGAATGGCGGTATGTTTTTTGTTTTTTTTAACATACCGCCATTCCGACAGTTCCTTTTAATAGCCTATTTTTTACCCAAAACATTTTGCACTAATGATATGCCGGCGCAAATACGCCCTAAAGTTTGGCGCACAAGCTTTGCACATGCAGAGGCCACAGCCTCGCAAACAAACTTTAATAATCTATTATCAAAATCCCCTGAATTTCAAATATAAAAATACAGATATTAATGTAACTCTGGCGAGACTGAAACTGATTAAGCAGAAATACAGTGTCAGTGAGCTGTCACAGCAGCCAGAATGGAGCGGAGCTCTCCACAGAGCCCATGCGTCTTTTGCACGCTGTCATCATATGCAAAAGTAATAAATGCAATTACAGATATCACGGCTACTGCACAGGACACAGTTGCGAGCACTCTGCCTTGCCTTGCCAATAGGAGAAGAGAGAAATGACAGCATAGAACGTATAAAACACAACAAAATTCAGTAAAAACGTTTATTCATGTTATTCACGTGATTTATGAGTACTCACTCCAATTTTGGGAAGCGCGGATGGGCTTTGCGCATTTGGCACAAACACACAGCCGCAACGGTTGTAGCTTTATACAGCCTGTTGATATCTTAAGGACCTAACTGGTCACACCTGGGAGTAAATGTCATGTAGAGATTGTTTTTACATGACATTATAGCTGAACATATAGCGTGGGAGAGCCCGAAGACGCATGTGCCAGACGCACATAGGCATGCGTAAAACCAATTTTGACCACTTCATACTGTTTATTTGCTTTCTTTTAGTTAACTTTCGTTTCTTTTGGATTCTTGTGCGTGTTATGGAGCCGTTTTGGTCCATGTTTGTAAGCCTTTTTTTCCTGGATTAAATTTTCGGAAGTTGAAACAAGTGGCATTGGAGTGTGTGATTGAAAACCACCGCGGACTGCTTCTCCTCCTCCAGTTGCCGAGACTTTGTGTTTTTAATAACGCTTGTCTATAAACATGTGTTAAACATATAAATTGCATGAACAGAAAGAAGGGACTCACCTGTTGAGTAATACACATTTCCTTATACGGAAAGCCTTGTCGGAATGGTGGGACATTTGAACGTCAGAATAGCGGGATGTCGCAATGGTGGGATGTCGGAATGGTGGGACGTTTGCATTGCATTACACATTGACATTGAACTTTACTTGATAAGCAGGTCTTCATTGCATTCAGCAGCCTATATGTGAGCATCTATGTGTAAGCTGTTCTTCTTTGCATTTATCAGCAGCAAGCAATTCTTCATTGCACATGCATATGAAAATAGTAAAACAATTCCAATGCGTTAGCGAAACCTTCTATATCAGGAGTGTCCATCATGATGCTGGGAATAGAACCTCTTTCCTAGAATAGTTCAACCTTCATTACTCAACTGATCATAACTCCGCAATGAGCACATTTCAAAGTATCATTCCTCTACATGTATTCAAAAATCTATGTGTAAATGTTTAATATTTCTTATATTTGTTGATGTCATTCTGTGTGCATGTGGCCTAAACCCAATCTCTGTGTGGCAATTTTAATTTAAACAAGTTGAACTCTGCCTCTGATCATTTAAAAAAGGTGTGTACCAATATCAACCTTTCTCAGGTAATTACTGATCCTACAAAACCAAAGAGATCCTTCAAGGTTGTCCCTGATTGGCTCAATCTTAACATATCAAAGGTAGAAAATCCGCAGTATCTGAACTTGGTGTTAGTTATCACTGCTCAATAGCCTGTATCAGAATTGCAAAAATGAAAACATTAGGTCCACGCTTGGTATCCAGATCCTGAAACATCTCCATGAGCAGGCTTTTTTTTAACTGATCTGTTGAATAGTTATATGACACTGTTAAAATCCCAGATGAAGATCTAGCACTTGACCATTTTTGTAAATCTTCTAATTCCATAGTTGATAAACACGCCCCTTTTAAAAAGTATAGAACTTAGAACAGGTCTATCCCTGGCTTTCGGCAGAACTGTCTTCTTTACTTTTTTTTCCCCTTGTCCTGTTCAGCATTATGTCAGAAGAATTGTAGTCTGAATACCTTTGATGCCAAACAGATTTGTTTTGCCAAGGGAAGTTTTATAAATGTAAAGCTCCCCTTGATGCCCATTTATTTATTTCTGTTTACAATATATGACATGAACTGAACTGAACCGGACCGGGGGACAAGGAAAGAAGAAGAGGAAAGAAGAGGAAACAGAACAAAAATAGAAACAAAAACCAGACAACCAGCTGCTACACCTGTAAAAAACAAAACAGACAACAATCCATGGCCTATGAGGGGAATCCAGCCTTAGCGCCACCAGGAGCACCTGAAAGCAGACAAGCAGAGAAAAAACAAACACACAAACAAACAAAAACAAGCACAAGAAGCGGCAATCGCATACAACACAGCTGTGGATATAGATGACCTGAGACGACATGATAATACATCAACTGCTTAGTGACCATGCTACTGGACTAATGAATGTGTGTGTGTGTGTGTGAGAACATGCAACACCCATGGCACAGGACCTACATGATAACCGTGCTTAGTTATGAGTGTATAAGCGTACAGGGCCACAATCCACAGCCCCCCCCCCAAGCAATCAGAAGCAGGCAGAGAGGGCCACAAGACCCAGGCCACCAGCAGCCCCCACAGAGCACAGAACCCAGGCAGCCCACTGCAGGGGCAACCATGCATCCACCCAGAAGACTGCAGAGGAAGCCCCCGGAAAGAGCCCCCATAAGCATAGGGCAGAGGCACTCCGGGAACCAGGGGTAACAGCCCACCGACCCCGCCAGGCCCCAGCCGCCCAGACATGGGCCGTGCACTGGACCTGGGCCCCAGGAGCCCGAGCGCCCCCAAACCCCCCGGCAGAGGCCCCACCCAATACCCAGGAAGGCCAAGCGCCACAGACAGCCACAAAGTGGGTCAGCGCCTGCCCCAGCGCCCCTGGCCAAGTGCCCTGGGAGTCAAGACGTGCCCACAGGTGGGTGAAGTCGCGAGCAGTGGGGAGAGGCAACGCTGATGCCCCATCGGGAGAAACACAGGCAGGCCAGGCGACAGCAAGTCCCAGATCCAGGCCCAATCATTACCACACACACTTTCACGTCCCATACATCCACACATCCACACATCCTACCTCCCTCGACTCTGCTGGGGTGTAGTGCAGCGGGCACACCAGGAGGCCAGCAACCCCCCAGCCACCACAGACCCCGAACCAGCAGAACAATTAATTAATCCTCCTGGCCCCTCCTGCCCCGAGCAGACACCAGGAAGCAGGGGTGTGCGAAGAAGACCCCTCCCCTCACCCTTCTGGCTCTTCAATATTTTCTAATAGTGAGCAATTAAAATTGAGGGGCAGCCAAACTTGTAGAACTGGGAGCGCGGCACTCTGGGCAGCCTACATACCCAAAGAGCCCCGCCCACCAGATGCCACTCAGTGTAACCACCCCCCAAGACCTAATGTGTGTGTGTGAGTGTGTTTGATAAGTAGTAATGTCTAAGGTGTAATTAAAACAGGGGCAGGGAACTGCAGAGTGCAACCAAAGGGGACCACCTACGTGGCCCCATCCACTACACCCCACCGAACACACACGCCCCCAAAACCCTTCATGTGTGAGTGTGTGCTGTGTACAGGAGCCAGATGGGAGAGGGGTATGGGGATATATACCGGGGGAGCTACTCTCCCCCAGAGAGGGCAGCCAGGGACTGGCTGCAATAGGCATCCCCGCTACCTGGGAGCCAACAATGGGCAGGAGGGCCTGATGTCCACCAGGCTCGGGGCCTGCAGCGACCATATTCCGGGAGCTACTGTACCCCCAGAAGGTACCCATCCCGCCCCACCCCACTCAACCCAACCCCCCCCAGGAGGACCTCTACAAATAACAAACAAACAACATCAAAAAACAAACAAACAAACCACCCGGTCACACCAGTCGCAGCAGCCCGGGCCTGAGACCCACCATCACCCAGCAACCCACCACCACCACTATGTGATAAAACTAATCAGAGGGGACCAGAGAGAATGAAATTCAGCCAATTGATGTTTTGAGGAGGCAGACATTGTTTCCATGCTAATATAATCTAAAAGAAAATTTCTAAACTGGTTAATACACAGATTGTTCTTCGCTTTCCAGTTCATGAGAATAGTTTTCTTTGCGATACATAACACTGTGACAACCATGTGTGCTGAGTTAATTTCCATGTTGATGTTGTCTAAGTCACCCAGTATGCACAGTGTGGGGCATGCAGGGATGCTACACTTTAGCCATGTTGATAGGTCCTCACAGACTTCAAGCCAGAACTTCTGGACAGGCGCAGAAAACCACAAAGCGTGTGCATAATCATCAGGTGTGTTATCTGTGCAATGTGAGCAGATGTTTGAGTGTGTTAGACCCATCCTGAACATCCTTTGTCCTGTATAGTGTGTTCTATGAAGGATTTTGTATTGTATGAGCTGTAAATTAGGATTTCGAGTCTTTATGAAGGTGTTCAAACATATTTGTGGTTAGAAGCTATGACCAGAACTGATGGATAAATCTGCCTCCCATTTTGAGGGTGGAAGAGACATTGTGTCATCTATATTAGACAATAATTTATATATTTTTGATAGTAGTTTTGGGGTACAGCTGCTTAGAAATTCTGCTACCCTAGTCGGGGGTTGTAAGTCTGGTTGGTGGAGGATATATCCATCCATCCATCCATCATCTGCCGCTTATCCGGGGGTCGGGGTGGCGGGGGCAGCAGCTTGAGCTGAGAAACCCAGACGTCTCTGTCCCCGGCCACTTCCTCCAGCTCTTCCGGGGGGACCCCGAGGCGTTCCCAGGCCAGCCGAGAGACATAGTCTCTCCAACGTGTCCTGGGTCTCCCCCGGGGTCTCCTCCCAGTGGGACGTGCCCGGAACACCTCCCCAGGGAGGCGCCCAGGGGGCATCCTAACCAGATGCCCGAGCCACCTCATCTGACTCCTCTCAATGCGGAGGAGCAGCGGTTCTACTCCGAGCCCCTCCCGGATGACTGAGCTTCTCACCCTATCTCTAAGGGAGAGCCCAGACACCCTGCGGAGGAAACCCATTTCGGCCGCTTGTATTCGCGATCTTGTTCTTTCGGTCACTACCCACAACTCGTGACCATAGGTGAGGATGGGAACGTAGATTGACCAGTAAGTAGAGAGCTTCGCCTTCTGGCTCAGCTCCCTCTTCACAACGACGGGTCGGTGCAGAGCCTGCAACACTGCAGGCGCCGCACCGATCCGCCCGTCAATCTCCCGCTCCATTTGTCCGTCACTCGTGAACAAGACCCCGAGATACTTGAACTCCTCCTCTTGGGGAAGGATCTCATTCCCGACCCGGAGAGAGCATTCCACCCTTTTCCGGCTGAGAACCATAGTCTCGGATTTGGAGGTGCTGATTCTCATCCCAGCCGCTTCACACTCGGCTGCGAATCACTCCAGTGAGAGCTGAAGGTCACGGCCTGACGACGCTAACAGAACCACATCATCTGCAAAAAGCAGAGACCCGATTCTGAGGTCGCCAAATGGGACACCCTCAACGCCCTGGCTCCGCCTAGAAATTCTGTCCATAAAAGTTAGGAACAGAATCGGTGACAAAGGGCAGCCCTGACGGAGTCCAACTCTCACCGGAAACGTATCCGACTTACTGCCGGCAATGCGGACCAAACTCTGGCACCGGTCATACAGAGACCGAACGGCCCCTATCAAGGGGTCCGGCACTCCATATTCCCGGAGCACCCCCCACAGGACTCCATGAGGGACACGGTCGAACGCTTTCTCCAAGTCAACAAAACACATGTAGACTGGTTGGGCGAACTCCCATGCACCCTCCAGGATCCTGCCGAGGGTATAGAGCTGGTCCACTGTTCCACGGCCAGGACGAAAGCCACACTGCATCTCCTGAATCCGAGGCTCAATTATCCGACGGATCCTCCTCTCCAATACCCCCGAATAGACCTTACCAGGGAGGCTGAGGAGTGTGATACCCCTATAGTTGGAACACACCCTCCGGTCCCCCTTTTTAAAGAGGGGGACCACCACCCCAATCTGCCAGTTCAGAGGCACTGTCCCCGATGTCCACGCGATACTGCAGAGGCGTGTCAGCCAAGACAGCCCTACAACATCCAGAGCCTTGAGAAACTCAGGACGGACCTCATCCACCCCCGGGGCCTTGCCACCGAGGAGCTTTTTAACCACCTCGGCAACCTCAGCCCCAGAAATGGGAGGCCCCGTCTCCGAGCTCTCCGACTCTGCCTCTTCCGAGCACGTGTTGGTAGGATTGAGGAGTTCCTCGAAGTACTCCCCCCACCGACTCACAACATCCCTAGTTGAGGTCAGCAAAGCCCCGTCCCCACTGTAAACAGTGTTGACTGTGAGCCGCTTCCCCCCCCCTTAGACGCCGGATGGTGGACCAGAATCTTTTCGAGGCCGTCCGGAAATCGTTCTCCATGGTCTCACCGAACTCCTCCCAGGCCCGAGTTTTTGCCTCAGCAACTGCCGAAGCCGTGGCCCGTCTGGCCCGTCGGTACCTATCAGCTTCTTCCAGGGTCCCACTGGCCAAAAAGGCCCGATAGGACTCCTTCTTCAGCTTGACGGCTTCCCTCACCACTGGTGTCCACCAGCAGGTTCGAGGGTTGCCGCCACGACAGGCACCGACCACCTTACGGCCACAACTCCGACCAGCTGCCTCGGCAATGGAGTCACGGAACATGGCCCATTCGGACTCAATGTCCCCCACCTCAAATATGGTTGAAGCTCTGCCGGAGGTGGGAGTTAAAGCTCCTTCTGACGGGGGATTCTTACAAACGCTCCCAGCAGACCCTCACAATACGTTTGGGCCTGCCAGGTCTGATCGGCATCCTCCCCCACCAGCGGAGCCAACTCACCACCAGGTGGTGATCAGTTGACAGCTCCGCCCCTCTCTTCACCCGAGTGTCCAGGACATACGGCCGCAAGTCCGATGATGCAACCACAAAGTCGATCATCGAACTGCGGCCAAGGGTGTCCTGGTGCCAAGTGCACATATGGACACCCTTATGCCTGAACATGGTGTTCGTTATGGACAGTCTATGACTGGCACAGAAGTCCAACAACATAACACCACTCTGATTCAGATCGGGGGGGCCGTTCCTCCCAATCACACCCCTCCAGGTCTCACTCTCATTGCCCACGTGAGCATTGAAGTCCCCCAGCAGAATGAGGGAGTCTCCGGTAGGAGCATTCTCCAGTGCCTCCCCCAGAGACTCCAAAAAGGGTAGGTACTCTGAACTGCTGTTTGGCGCATAGGCACAAACAACAGTCAGGACTCGTCCCCCCACCCAAAGGCGGAGGGAGGCTACCCTCTCGTTCACTGGGGTAAACCCCAATGTACTGGCACACAGCCGGGGGGCAATAAGTATGCCCACACCTGCTCTGCGCCTCTCACCACGGGCAACTCCAGAGTGGAAGAGAGTCCAACCCCTCTCAAGAGTACTGGTTCCAGATCCCAAGCCGTGCGTCGAGGTGAGTCCGACTATATCTAACGGTCTGATGAAGTTTCAACAATAAACAACAAACTTTGTATTATGAGAAAGAACCAGACTCATTCTTCAGGAATCCGAAAATAAGCTCTATTTTACGAGTTATGCACAAATTCGGATTCTCCTATAAAACGAATTCCTTAACTCAAACCAAGTTAAGACTGCTTTGTCCTTCATATTTATTCATGTCTAATCAAGTTTCAATGATAAACAACGTTGTACTTTGTAGAATGAGAAAGAACTTCTTGAGCAATAAGCATCTCTCGACAAATGACGAAATACAGATTTTGCTATAAAATTAATTGCTATCAGCCTGACTTAAAACTGTTTGTCTTCCTTATTTATCCACTTCAAATCAAGTTTCAACAATTAAAAAAATTTTGTAGTTTGAGAAAGAACAACTTAATCTTGAGCAATCAGTATAAAAAGAGGGTAAGCAAAGGTGCGAATGTCAAACCATACATGATCAAAACAGGGAGCGGAGGTGTTTGGCTGAGACAAGGTGTGAATGTCCACCCATAATTAATGAAAAGCGGGCAACAAGTAGGTTCGAATGCCCAACCATACATCATCAAAAGCAGGAGTGGATATGTTCGGCTACAAGAAGGTTTGAACGTCTGACCATAGTTTGTAAAAAGCGGGTAAGAAAAGGTTCGAATGCCCGAACATACACCATCAAAGGAGGGAGCGAAGGTGTTCCGCTGTAAGAAGGTGTGAATGTCCGACCATAGTTGGTAAAAAACGGGTAAGAAAAGGTTAAAATACCCGACTGTACACAATCAGTAGCGGGAGCGGAGTTGTTTGGCTACTAAAAGGTGTGAAAGTCCGACCATGGTTTGTAAAAAGTGGGTAAGAAAAGGTGCGAATGCCCGAAAATGTATGATCAAAAGAGGGAGCGGAGGTGTTCGGCTGCAAGAAGGTGTGAATGTACACCCATAATTACTGAAAAATGGGTAAGAAAAGGTGCGAATGCCCAACTATACATAATCAAAAGCAGGAGTGGATGTGTTCGGCTCCAAGAAGGGTTGAATGTCTGACCATAGTTTGTAAAAAGCAGGTAAGAAAAGGTTTGACTGCCCGAACATACACCATCAAAAGAGGGAGCGGAGGTGTTCCGCTGTAAGAAGGTGTGAATGTCCGACCATAGTTGGTAAAAAGCGGGTAAGAAAAGGTTAAAATACCCGACGGTACACAATCAATAGCGGGAGCGGAGTTGTTCGGCTACTAAAAGATGTGAAAGTCCGACTATGGTTTGTAAAAAGTGGGTAAGAAAAGGTGCTAATGCCCGACAATGTATGATCAAAAGAGGGAGCGGAGGTGTTCGGCTGCAAGAAGGTCTGAATGTCCAACCATAATTTGTAAAAACCGGGAAGGAAAGGCTCGAAAGCCCGACTATACACCATCAAAAGCGGGAGCAGAGTGGTTCAGCTGCAAGAAGGTCTGAATGTCCATCAATAATTGCTTTAAAACATGAAAGAAAATTTTCGAATATCATCCGCACATGATCATAAGAAGGAGAGGAGGTGTTCAGCTGCAAGAAGGTGTGAATGTCCACCCATAATTCCTGAAAAATGGGTAAAAAAAGGTGCGAATGCCCAACCATACATTATCAAAAGCAGGTGTGAATGTCAGATCATAATTTGCAAAAAGCTGATGAGAAAGTGTGAGAATGCCCGACTATATACCATCAAATGCGGGAGCGGAGGTGTTCGGCTCTGAGTAGGTGTGAATGTCCGACCATAATTGCTGAAAAATGTGTTAGAAAAGGAAAGAATGCCGGACCATACATCATCAAAAGCGAGAGAGGTGGTGTTCGGCTGCAAAAAGGTGTAAATGTTCGACTAAAGTTTGTAAAAAGCGGGTAAGACATGGTGCGAATGCCTGACAAGGTATGATCAAAAGCAGGAGCGGAGGTGTTCAGCTGCAAGAAGGTCTAAATGTCCATCAATAATTGCTAGAAAACATGAAAGAAAATTTTCGAAAATCAAACCGCACATGATCATAAGTGGGAGAGGAGGTGTTCAGCTGCAAGAAGGTGTGAATGTCCACCCATTATTCCTGACAAATGGGTAAAAAAAAGGTGCGAATGCCCAACCATACATCATCAAAAGCAGGAGTGGATGTGTTCGGCTACAAGAAGGTGTGAACGTCCAACCAAAGTTTGTAAAAAGCAGTTAAGAAAAGGTTTGAATATCCAACCAAACATAATCAAAAGTGGGAGCATAGCTTTTCGACTGCAAGTAGGTGTGAATGTCAGATCATAATTTGCAAAAAGCTGATGAGAAAGGGTGAGAATGTCCGACTGCACACCGTCAAATGCGGGAGCGGAGTTGTTCGGCTGTGAGTAGGTGTGAATCTCCGACCGTAATTTCTGAAAAATGTGTTAGAAAAGGTAAGAATGCCGGTCCATACATCATCAAAAGCGAGAGAGGTGGTGTTCGGCTGCAAGTAGGTGTGAATGTCCAGCCATAATTACTCACAAACGGGTAAGAAAAGGTAGTATTGCCAGACCATACATGATCAAAACAGGGAGCGGAGGTGGTTCAGCTGCAAAAAGGGGTGAATGTCCAACTAAAGTTCAAATATATTAACAAAAGCGGGAGGAGAGGTCTTCGGATTAGAGTGGTTGAAATTTCCAACCATAATCTATAAAATGCGGTGAAAAAAAAAGGTGTGAAGGAATGAATTTTATAGCAAAATCCGAAATCATGCATAACTCCGCAAAAGGAACGTATTGCTCAACCAAAGGGATGCTTCTTTCTCATTCAGGGTAATATGAGGAACTTTATGCTTGATACATTTTAGACATGGATAACTATGAAGGACAAAGCAATTTTAACTTTGTTTGAGCAAAGCAATTCATTTTATAGGAAAATCCGAAATCGTGCAGGACTCATGAAAGTAAGCTTATTCTCGGATTCCTGATCCTCCAGTGTTGCTCTTTCCTATACTGCAAAATACAGCCTTGTTCTTTGTTGAAATCGATATAGACATTGATAAATATGAAGGACAAAGCAGTTTCCACTTTGTTTGAGTGAAGGGATTAATTTTATAGCAAAATCCCAAATCAAGCAGAACGTATGAAAATAAGCTTGTTTTCGGATTCCTGATCCTTCAGTGTTGCTATTTCTTCTACTGCAAAATACAATGTTGTTCTTTGTTGAAGTCAATCTAGACATTGATAAATATGAAGGACAAAGCAGTTTTAACATAGTTTGAGTAAAGGAATTCATTTTATACATAAAATCCCAAATCATGCAGAACGTATGAAAATAAGCTTATTCTCGGATTCCTGTTCCTTCAAGTGCTGCTCGTTCTACTACTGCAAAATACAATGTTGTTCTTTGTTGAAGTAAATCTAGACATTGATAAATATGAAGGACAAAGCAGTTTCCACTTTGTTTGAGTGAAGGAATTAATTTTATAGCAAAATCCCAAATCAAGCAGAACGTATGACAATAAGCTTGTTTTCGGATTCCTGATCCTTCAGTGTTGCTATTTCTTGTACTGCAAAATACAATGTTGTTCTTTGTTGAAGTCAATCTAGACATTGATAAATATGAAGGACAAAGCAGTTTTAACATAGTTTGAGTAAAGAAATTAATTTTATACATAAAATCCCAAATCATGCAGAACGTATGAAAATAAGCTTATTCTCGGATTCCTGTTCCTTCAAGTATTGCTCTTTCTACTACTGCAAAATACAATGTTGTTCTTTGTTGAAGTAAATCTAGACATTGATAAATATGAAGGACAAAGCAGTTTTCACTTGGTTTGAGTGAAGGATTTTCAGCTGAAAACCTCCCGCTCCCACTTTTGATTGTGTATAGTCGGGCTTTCGAGCCTTTTCTTACCCGGTTTTTAGAAATTATGGTTGGACATTCAGACCTTGCAGCCGAAGACCTCCACTCCCTCTTTTGATCATACATTGTCGGGCATTCGCACCTTGTCTTACCCGCTTTTTACAAACTATAGTCAGACATTCAGACCTTGCAGCTGAACCACCTCAGCTCCCTGTTTTGATCATGTATGGTCTGGCAATACTACCTTTTCTTACCCGTTTGTGAGTAATTATGGCTGGACATTCACACCTACTTGCAGTCGAACAGCTCTGCTCCCGCTTTTGATGGTATATATTCGGGCATTCGAACCTTTTCTTAACTGCTTTTTGCAAACTTTGGTCGGACGTTCACACCTTCTTGCAGCCGAACACCTCCGCTTCCGCTTTTGATGGTATATATTCGGGCATTCGAACCTTTTCTTAGCAGCTTTTTACAAACCATGGTTGAACTTTCACACCTTCTTGTAGCCGAAATCCTCCGCTCCCGCTTTTGATGGTGTATAGTCAGGCATTTGAACCTTTTCTTACCCGCTTTTTACAAACTATGGTCGGACATTCAAACCTTCTTGTAGCCGAAAACCTCCGCTCCCTCTTTTGATCATACATTGTCGGGCATTCGCACCTTTTCTTACCCGTTTTTTACAAACCATGGTAGGGCTGTCACACATTCTTGTAGCCAAACACATCCGCTCCCGCTATTGATTGTGAACAGTCGGGTATTTTAACCTTTTCTTACCCGTTTTTTACCAACTATGGTCGGACATCCACACCTTCTTACAGCGGAACACCTCCGCTCCCTCTTTTGATGGTGTATGTTTGGGCATTCGAACCTTTTCTTACCCGCTTTTTACAAACTATGCTCGGACATTCAAACCTTCTTGTAGCCGAACACATCCACTCCTGCTTTTGATGATGTATGGTTGGGCATTCAAACCTACTTGTTGCCCGCTTTTCATTAATTTTGGGTGGACATTCACACCTTGTCACAGCCAAACACCTCCGCTCCCTGTTTTGATCATGTATGGTTGGACATTCGCACTTTTTCTCACCCGCTTTTTGCCAACTATGGTCGGCTGTTCACAGCTTCCTCTCCACCATACTTGTATGGTGGGATATTCACACCCACTTGCATCCGAAGACCTTTTGTTGATATTTAGTCGGTCATTCGCAGCTTACCCGCTTTTGGCAAACTATGGCCTTCATGCAGCCAAACACCTCTGATCTCGCTTTTGATGATGTAAGGTTGGGCATTCAGACCTTGCTTCACCTGCTTTTCACCAAATATAGTCGGACATTCACACCTTCTTGCAGCCGAACACTTCCGCTCCAACCTTTTAGTGTTCTATCACACCTTTTTTTTTCACCGCATTTTATAGATTATGGTTGGAAATTCTCAACCACTCTCATCCGAAGACCTCTCCTCCCGCTTTTGTTAATATATTTGAACTTTAGTCGGACATTCACACCTTCTTGCAGCTGAACCACCTCCGCTCCCTGTTTTGATCATGTATGGTCTGGCAATACTACCTTTTCTTACCCGTTTGTTAGTAATTATGGCTGGACATTCACACCTACTTGCAGCCGAACACCACCTCTCCCGCTTTTGATGATGTATGGACCGGCATTCTTACCTTTTCTAACACATTTTTCAGCAATTATGGTCGGAGATTCACACTTACTCACAGCCGAACAACTCCGCTCCCGCATTTGATGGTGTATAGTCGGGCATTCTCACCCTTTCTCATCAGCTTTTTGCAAATTATGATCTGACATTCACACCTGCTTTTGATAATGTATGGTTGGGCATTCGCACCTTTTCTTACCCATTTTTCAGTAATTATGGGTGGACATTCACACCTTCTTGCAGCTGAACACCTCCTCTCCCGCTATTGATTGTGTACAGTCGGGTATTTTAACCTTTTCTTACCCGCTTTTTACCAAATATGGTCGGACATTCACACCGTCTTACAGCGGAACACCTCTGCTCCCGCTTTTGATGGTGTATAGTCAGTCGCTTGAACCTTTTCTTACCCGCTTTTTACAAACTATGGTCGGACATTCAAACCTTCTTGTAGCCGAAATCCTCCGCTCCCTCTTTTGATTATACATTGTTGGGCATTCGCACCTTATTTACAAACTATAGTCACACATTCACACCTTGCAGCTGAGCCACCTCAGCTCCCTGTTTTGATAGTGTATGTTCGGGCATTCGAACCTATTCTTACCCCCTTTTTACAAACTATGCTCGGAGATTCACACCTACTCACAGCTGAACAACTCCGCTCCCCGCATTTGATGATGTCTTGTCCGGCATTCTAGTCTCTTCTAACACATTTTTCAGCAATTATGATCTGACATTCACACCTACTTGCAGTCGAACAGCTCTGCTCCCGCTTTTGATTATGTTTGGTTGGATATTCGAACCTTTTCTTAACTGCTTTTTACAAACTTTGGTCGGACGTTCACACCTTCTTGCAGCCGAACACATCCACTTCCACTTTTGATGGTATATATTCGGGCATTCAAACCTTTTCTTACCCGCTTTTTACAAACCGTGGTCGGACTTTCACACCTTCTTGTAGCCAAACAACTCCGCTCCCGCTATTGATTGTGTACAGTCGGGTATTTTAACCTTCTCTTACCCGCTTTTTACCAACTATGGTCGGACATTTACACCTTCTTACAGCGGAACACCTCCGCTCCCTCTTTTGATGGTCTATGATCGGGCATTCGAACCTTTTCTTACCCGCTTTTTACAAACTATGGTCGGACATTCAAACCTTCTTGTAGCCGAACACATCCACTCTCCCGCTTATGATCATGTGCGGTTTGATATTCGAAAATTTTCTTTCATGTTTTAAAGCAATTATTGATGGACATTCAAATCTTCTTGTAGCCGAACACATCCACTCCTGCTTTTGATGATGTATGGTTTGGCATTCGCACCCTTTTTTTACCCATTTTTCAGGAATTTTGGGTGGACATTCAGACCTTCTCTCAGCCGAAAACCTCCGCTCCCTCTTTTGATCATACATTGTCGGGCATTCGCACCTTATCTTACCCGCTTTTTACAAACTATAGTCAGACATTCACACCTTGCAGCTGAACCACCTCCGCTCCCTGTTTTGATCATGTATGGTCTGGCAATACTACTTTTTCTTACCCGTTTGTGAGTAATTAATCCCAAAATATTGAGCATAAAATAAGTCTTTATGCTGATGATGTATTACTTTTCCTTCAGAACTCACAAACGTCTCTCAGTCACACGATCACACTCATAAATAAATTCTCAGCACTTTCTGACTACTCTATCAACTGGTCTAAGACCACAGTTCTGCCCATTAACTGTAGCGTCCATAATATACCTGCGATCACTTTACAGTCAGGAAATATTAGATATTTAGGCATAAACATTTCCTCCAGGCTCTCAGAGCTAACAAAGCTAAATTATGTGCAATTATTAAAGACAGTAGAGGACGATCTCTCGTTGGAAGTCCTTACCTATATAACTTATGGGGAGAGTTACATCCATTAAAATGATGATACTACCAAAAGTTAACTATTTGTTCTCAATGATCCCCATAAAACCATCTGCTACTTGGTTTAAGTCACTAGATTCATGCATCTCCAAATTTCTGTGGAAAAACAAACCACCACATATTAGTTTAAAAACCCTACAGAAGACCAAGGACAGTGGTGGATTAGATTGACCTCATTTTCAGCACTATTCCTTAGACAATAGGTTACAATATATATCAAAATGGTTTAAACCTTGTTGTTGTCACAGTTCCCAGAGACGTTGTAATCGTTGAGGATTCTATATTCACCCCCTCATTAGAGGCACGTAATGCAGATTGATGACACTGAATCTTCTTCTCTGTTCATTGCTGGCATCATTCCCAGCATCGTAAGTGTTCGTGGCATTGTTAGCCTCTTCTTCTGGATCTTGATATCGAGAATCCTTTTGTATTTCTGGTTTGTCAGTCCTCTGTCTTCGTTCACCGGAGTCTTTGTCTTTTTGTCCTTGAGTTTGGTGATTTTTTCTTCTTTTGATGCCTTGACACAATGTGACAGGTGATACCACGTGGGAGATCCTGTAACTTGGATTGCTGTCCCTGTGCTGCGAAATGGCTGTGCTGCTCAAATGGTCTCTCCTTCATCATGGTTACATGCTGCCATTCCGACATCTCGCCATTCCGACATGGGTCTCCAATTGTCGGAATGGCGACACTTAATTTTTTATCAAACGTCCCACCATTCCGACACTTTTTTCCTCCTATGGTCGGAATGGCGGTATGTTTTTTGTTTTTTTTAACATACCGCCATTCCGACAGTTCCTTTTAATAGCCTATTTTTTACCCAAAACATTTTGCACTAATGATATGCCGGCGCAAATACGCCCTAAAGTTTGGCGCACAAGCTTTGCACATGCAGAGGCCACAGCCTCGCAAACAAACTTTAATAATCTATTATCAAAATCCCCTGAATTTCAAATATAAAAATACAGATATTAATGTAACTCTGGCGAGACTGAAACTGATTAAGCAGAAATACAGTGTCAGTGAGCTGTCACAGCAGCCAGCTGGAGCGGAGCTCTCCACAGAGCCCATGCGTCTTTTGCACGCTGTCATCATATGCAAAAGTAATAATTGCAATTACAGATATCACGGCTACTGCACAGGACACAGTTGCGAGCACTCTGCCTTGCCTTGCCAATAGGAGAAGAGAGAAATGACAGCATAGAACGTATAAAACACAACAAAATGCAGTAAAAACGTTTATTCATGTTATTCACGTGATTTATGAGTACTCACTCCAATTTTGGGAAGCGTGGATGGGTTTTGCGCATTTGGCACAAACACACAGCCGCAACGGTTGTAGCTTTATACAGCCTGTTGATATCTTAAGGACCTAACTGGTCACACCTGGGAGTAAATGTCATGTAGAGATTGTTTTTACATGACATTACAGCTGAACATATAGCTTTCATCCACAAACCAACGTGGGAGAGCCCGAAGACGCATGTGCCAGACGCACATAGGCATGCGTAAAACCAATTTTTACCACTTCATACTGTTTATTTGCTTTCTTTTAGTTAACTTTTGTTTCTTTTGGATTCTTGTGCGTGTTATGGAGCCGTTTTTGTCCATGTTTGTAAGCCTTTTTTTCCTGGATTAAATTTTTGGAAGTTGAAACAAGTGGCATTGGAGTGTGTGATTGAAAACCACCGCGGACTGCTTCTCCTCCTCCAGTTGCCGAGACTTTGTGTTTTTAATAACGCTTGTCTATAAACATGTGTTAAACATATAAATTGCATGAACAGAAAGAAGGGACTCACCTGTTGAGTAACACACATTTCCTTATACGGAAAGCCTTGTCGGAATGGTGGGACATTTGAACGTCAGAATAGCGGGATGTCGCAATGGTGGGATGTCGGAATGGTGGGACGTTTGCATGTCTGAATGGTGGTATGTCGGAATGGTGGTATGTCGGAATGGTGGGATGTCGGAATAGCGGGATGTCGGAATGGCGGGATTTCAGAATGGGTGTTGCCACCCCCTTCATCATATACACAGTTATTTATACATCACCTTCCACCATGAAGCGTTGTCCCTTTTTGTTTCTCTCTTTGTTCTTAAAATGCTGTTATGCATGTCTAAACCAATCCATTAAATTAGATCATTTTGGCAGTAAAGCGATCTACAATGTGCTTGGTCGCAAAGCTGCTCATCTGTGGTAAACAGCTCTTCAGAAAGGCATTCTTCAATTGATTTCACTAATTCTATGTAATAATTTTGTGATTTCCTACAAAACTACACTTCTTCTCCCATCTGTCTGAGTATTTAATATTGTCTGGGTCCCGTTAAAACATGTATTTTTCCCATCTAATTCCTTGTTTGCTTTAAAACAAGTATTCCCCATTTTCTATCCCTTCAGTAGCCAACCAGTTTGTATGGAGTACACTGGAGCAACTTGACTGATCAGTAAAACACTGCTTTTGTTGTCACCGCAAGGCTTCCCCCGTCGGTTGTTTCACTGAGACACTACTGAGTAACTATAACTCAACACAGTTTATACACATAACATTCATATACATACTAACAAACAAACAAACAATTATTTATCGCAATTTTCTCATCTCTGTTTGAACGTACACCCAGGTAAATATTCCTGTAGTCTTCTCATACGACTATGGACCCATTCATTGTTTAACTTCACTGTTTTGCAAATCCTAATTGAATATTACACATTGACATTGAACTTTACTTGATAAGCAGGTCTTCATTGCATTCAGCAGCCTATATGTGAGCATCTATGTGTAAGCTGTTCTTCTTTGCATTTATCAGCAGCAAGCAATTCTTCATTGCACATGCATATGAAAATAGTAAAACAATTCCAATGCGTTAGCGAAACCTTCTATATCAGGAGTGTCCATCATGATGCTGGGAATAGAACCTCTTTCCTAGAATAGTTCAACCTTCATTACTCAACTGATCATAACTCCGCAATGAGCACATTTCAAAGTATCATTCCTCTACATATATTCAAAAATCTATGTGTAAATGTTTAATATTTCTCATATTTGTTGATGTCATTCTGTGTGCATGTGGCCTAAACCCAATCTCTGTGTGGCAATTTTAATTTAAACAAGTTGAACTCTGCCTCTGATCATTTAAAAAAGGTGTGTACCAATATCAACCTTTCTCAGGTAATTACTGATCCTACAAAACCAAAGAGATCCTTCAAGGTTGTCCCTGATTGGCTCAATCTTAACAAATCAAAGGTAGAAAATCCGCAGTATCTGAACTTGGTGTTAGTTATCACTGCTCAATAGCCTGTATCAGAATTGCAAAAATGAAAACATTAGGTCCACGCTTGGTATCCAGATCCTGAAACATCTCCATGAGCAGGCTTTTTTTTAACTGATCTGTTGATCTATATGACACTGTTAAAATCCCAGATGAAGATCTAGCACTTGACCATTTTTGTAAATCTTCTAATTCCATAGTTGCTAAACACGCCCCTTTTAAAAAGTATAGAACTTAGAACAGGTCTAGTCCCTGGCTTTCGGCGGAACTGTCTTCTTTACTTTTTTTCCCCTTGTCCTGTTCAGCATTATGTCAGAAGAATTGTAGTCTGAATACCTTTGATAGCAAACAGATTTGTTTTTCCAAGGGAAGTTTTATAAATGTAAAGCTCCCCTTGATGCCCATTTATTTATTTCTGTTTACAATATATGACATGAACTGAACTGAACCGGACCGGGGGACAAGGAAAGAAGAAGAGGAAAGAAGAGGAAACAGAACAAAAATAGAAACAAAAACCAGACAACCAGCTGCTACACCTGTAAAAAACAAAACAGACAACAATCCATGGCCTATGAGGGGAATCCAGCCTTAGCGCCACCAGGAGCACCTGAAAGCAGACAAGCAGAGAAAAAACAAACACACAAACAAACAAAAACAAGCACAAGAAGCGGCAATCGCATACAACACAGCTGTGGATATAGATGACCTGAGACGACATGATAATACATCAACTGCTTAGTGACCATGCTACTGGACTAATGAATGTGTGTGTGTGTGTGTGAGAACATGCAACACCCATGGCACAGGACCTACATGATAACCGTGCTTAGTTATGAGTGTATAAGCGTACAGGGCCACAATCCACAGCCCCCCCCCCCCAAGCAATCAGAAGCAGGCAGAGAGGGCCACAAGACCCAGGCCACCAGCAGCCCCCACAGAGCACAGAACCCAGGCAGCCCACCGCAGGGGCAACCACGCATCCACCCAGAAGACTGCAGAGGAAGCCCCCGGAAAGAGCCCCCATAAGCATAGGGCAGAGGCACTCCGGGAACCAGGGGCAACAGCCCACCGACCCCGCCAGGCCCCAGCCGCCCAGACATGGGCCGTGCACTGGACCTTGGCCCCAGGAGCCCGAGCGCCCCCAAACCCCCCGGCAGAGGCCCCACCCAATACCCAGGAGGGCCAAGCGCCCCAGACAGCCACAAAGTGGGTCAGCGCCTGCCCCAGCGCCCCTGGCCAAGTGCCCTGGGAGTCAAGACGTGCCCACAGGTGGGTGAAGTCGCGAGCAGTGGGGAGAGGCAACGCTGATGCCCCATCGGGAGAAACACAGGCAGGCCAGGCGACAGCAAGTCCCAGATCCAGGCCCAATCATTACCACACACACTTTCACGTCCCATACATCCACACATCCACACATCCTACCTCCCTCGACTCTGCTGGGGTGTAGTGCAGCGGGCACACCAGGAGGCCAGCAACCCCCCAGCCACCACAGACCCCGAACCAGCAGAAAAATTAATTAATCCTCCTGGCCCCTCCTGCCCCGAGCAGACACCAGGAAGCAGGGGTGTGCGAAGAAGACCCCTCCCCTCACCCTTCTGGCTCTTCAATATTTTCTAATAGTGAGCAATTAAAATTGAGGGGCAGCCAAACTTGTAGAACTGGGAGCGCGGCACTCTGGGCAGCCTACATACCCAAAGAGCCCCGCCCACCAGATGCCACTCAGTGTAACCACCCCCAAAGACCTAATGTGTGTGTGTGAGTGTGTTTGATAAGTAGTAATGTCTAAGGTGTAATTAAAACAGGGGCAGGGAACTGCAGAGTGCAACCAAAGGGGACCACCTACGTGGCCCCATCCACTACACCCCACCGAATACACACGCCCCCAAAACCCTTCATGTGTGAGTGTGTGCTGTGTACAGGAGCCAGAAGGGAGAGGGGTATGGGGATATATACCGGGGGAGCTACTCTCCCCCAGAGAGGGCAGCCAGGGACTGGCTGCAATAGGCATCCCCGCTACCTGGGAGCCAACAATGGGCAGGAGGGCCTGATGTCCACCAGGCTCGGGGCCTGCAGCAACCATATTCCGGGAGCTACTGTACCCCCAGAAGGTACCCATCCCGCCCCACCCCACTCAACCCAACCCCACCCAGGAGGACCACTACAAAAAACAAACAAACAAACCACCCGGTCACACTAGTCGCAGCAGCCCGGGCCTGAGACCCACCATCACCCAGCAACCCACCACCACCACTATGTGATAAAACTAATCAGAGGGGACCAGAGAGAATGAAATTCAGCCAATTGATGTTTTGAGGAGGCAGACATTGTTTCCATGCTAATATAATCTAAAAGAAAATTTCTAAACTGGTTAATACACAGATTGTTCTTCGCTTTCCAGTTCATGAGAATAGTTTTCTTTGCGATACATAACACTGTGACAACCATGTGTGCTGAGTTAATTTCCATGTTGATGTTGTCTAAGTCACCCAGTATGCACAGTGTGGGGCATGCAGGGATGCTACACTTTAGCCATGTTGATAGGTCCTCACAGACTTCAAGCCAGAACTTCTGGACAGGCGCAGAAGACCACAAAGCGTGTGCATAATCATCAGGTGTGTTATCTGTGCAATGTGAGCAGATGTTTGAGTGTGTTAGACCCATCCTGAACATCCTTTGTCCTGTATAGTGTGTTCTATGAAGGATTTTGTATTGTATGAGCTGTAAATTAGGATTTCGAGTCTTTATGAAGGTGTTCAAACATATTTGTGGTTAGAAGCTATGACCAGAACTGATGGATAAATCAGCCTCCCATTTTGAGGATGGAAGAGACATTGTGTCATCTATCTTAGACAATAATCTATATATTTTTGATAGTAGTTTTGGGGTACAGATGCTTAGAAATTCTGTTACCCTAGTCGGGGGTTGTAAGTCTGGTTGGTGGAGGATATATCCATCCATCCATCCATCATCTGCCGCTTATCCGGGGGTCGGGTCGCGGGGGCAGCAGCTTGAGCAGAGAAACCCAGACGTCTCGGTCCCCAGCCACTTCCTCCAGCTCTTCCGGGGGGACCCCGAGGCGTTCCCAGGCCAGCCGAGAGACATAGTCTCTCCAACGTGTCCTGGGTCTCCCCCGGGGTCTCCTCCCAGTGCGACGTGCCCGGAACACCTCCCCAGGGAGGCGCCCAGGGGGCATCCTAACCAGATGCCCGAGCCACCTCATCTGACTCCTCTCAATGCGGAGGAGCAGCGGTTCTACTCCGAGCCCCTCCCGGATGACTGAGCTTCTCACCCTATCTCTAAGGGAGAGCCCAGACACCCTGCGGAGGAAACCCATTTCGGCCGCTTGTATTCGCGATCTTGTTCTTTCGGTCACTACCCACAACTCGTGACCATAGGTGAGGATGGGAACGTAGATTGACCAGTAAGTAGAGAGCTTCGCCTTCTGGCTCAGCTCCCTCTTCACAACGACGGGTCGGTGCAGAGCCTGCAACACTGCAGGCGCCGCACCGATCCGCCCGTCAATCTCCCGCTCCATTCGTCCGTCACTCGTGAACAAGACCCCGAGATACTTGAACTCCTCCTCTTGGGGAAGGATCTCATTCCCGACCCGGAGAGAGCATTCCACCCTTTTCCGGCTGAGAACCATAGTCTCGGATTTGGAGGTGCTGATTCTCATCCCAGCCGCTTCACACTCGGCTGCGAATCACTCCAGTGAGAGCTGAAGGTCACGGCCTGACGACGCTAACAGAACCACATCATCTGCAAAAAGCAGAGACCCGATTCTGAGGTCGCCAAATGAGACACCCTCAACGCCCTGGCTCCGCCTAGAAATTCTGTCCATAAAAGTTAGGAACAGAATCGGTGACAAAGGGCAGCCCTGACGGAGTCCAACTCTCACCGGAAACGTATCCGACTTACTGCCGGCAATGCGGACCAAACTCTGGCACCGGTCATACAGAGAGCGAACGGCCCCTATCAAGGGGTCCGGCCCTCCATATTCCCGGAGCACCCCCCACAGGACTCCACGATGGACACGGTCGAACGCTTTCTCCAAGTCCACAAAACACATGTAGACTGGTTGGGCGAACTCCCATGCACCCTCCAGGATCCTGCCGAGGGTATAGAGCTGGTCCACTGTTCCACGGCCAGGACGAAAGCCACACTGCATCTCCTGAATCCGAGTCTCGATTATCCGACGGATCCTCCTCTCCAATACCCCCGAATAGACCTTACCAGGGAGGCTGAGGAGTGTGATACCCCTATAGTTGGAACACACCCTCCGGTCCCCCTTTTTAAAGAGGGGGACCACCACCCCAATCTGCCAGTCCAGAGGCACTGTCCCCGATGTCCACGCGATACTGCAGAGGCGTGTCAGCCAAGACAGCCCTACAACATCCAGAGCCTTGAGAAACTCAGGACGGACCTCATCCACCCCCGGGGCCTTGCCACCGAGGAGCTTTTTAACCACCTCGGCAACCTCAGCCCCAGAAATGGGAGGCCCCGTCTCCGAGCTCTCCGACTCTGCCTCTTCCGAGCACGTGTTGGTAGGATTGAGGAGTTCCTCGAAGTACTCCCCCCATATGCCATATGCCTTATGCCTGAACATGGTGTTCGTTATGGACAGTCTATGACTGGCACAGAAGTCCAACAACATAACACCACTCTGATTCAGATCGGGGAGGCCGTTCCTCCCAATCACACCCCTCCAGGTCTCACTGTCATTGCCCACGTGAGCATTGAAGTCCCCCAGCAGAATGAGGGAGTCTCCGGTAGGAGCATTCTCCAGTGCCTCCCCCAGAGACTCCAAAAAGGGTAGGTACTCTGAACTGCTGTTTGGCGCATAGGCACAAACAACAGTCAGGACTCGTCCCCCCACCCAAGGCGGAGGGAGGCTACCCTCTCGTTCACTGGGGTAAACCCCAATGTACTGGACACAGCCGGGGGCAATAAGTATGCCCACACCTGCTCTGCGCCTCTCACCACGGGCAACTCCAGAGTGGAAGAGAGTCCAACATTTTTCAGCAATTATGGTCGGACATTCACACCTACTCACAGCCGAACACTTCCGCTCCCGCATTTGATGGTGTATAGCCGGGCATTCTCACCCTTTCTCATCAGCTTTTTGCAAATTATGATCTGACATTCACACCTACTTGTAGTCAAACAGCTCTGCTCCCGCTTTTGATTAGTTTTGGTTGGATATTCGAACCTTTTCTTAACTGCTTTTTACAAACTTTGGTCGGACGTTCACACCTTCTTGCAGCCGAACACATCCACTTCCACTTTTGATGGTATATATTCGGGCATTCAAACCTTTTCTTACCCGCTTTTTACAAACCGTGGTCGGACTTTCACACCTTCTTGTAGCCAAACAACTCCGCTCCCGCTATTGATTGTGTACAGTCGGGTATTTTAACCTTTTCTTACCCGCTTTTTACCAACTATGGTCGGACATTTACACCTTCTTACAGCGGAACACCTCCGCTCCCTCTTTTGATGGTCTATGTTCGGGCATTCGAACCTTTTCTTACCCGCTTTTTACAAACTATGGTCGGACATTCAAACCTTCTTGTAGCCGAACACATCCACTCCTGCTTTTGATGATGTATGGTTGGGCATTTTCACCTTTTCTTACCCATTTTTCAGTAATTATGGGTGGACATTCACACCTTCTTGCAGCTGAACAACTCCTCTCCCGCTTATGATCATGTGCGGTTTGATATTCGAAAATTTTCTTTCATGTTTTAAAGCAATTATTGATGGACATTCAAATCTTCTTGTAGCCGAACACATCCACTCCTGCTTTTGATGATGCATGGTTTGGCATTCGCACCCTTTTTTTACCCATTTTTCAGGAATTTTGGGTGGACATTCAGACCTTCTTGCAGCCGAAAACCTCCGCTCCCTCTTTTGATCATACATTGTCGGGCATTCGCACCTTATCTTACCCGCTTTTTACAAACTATAGTCAGACATTCACACCTTGCAGCTGAACCACCTCCGCTCCCTGTTTTGATCATGTATGGTCTGGCAATACTACCTTTTCTTACCCGTTTGTGAGTAATTAATCCCAAAATATTGAGCATAAAATAAGTCTTTATGCTGATGATGTATTACTTTTCCTTCAGAACTCACAGACGTCTCTCAGTCACACGATCACACTCATACATAAATTCTCAGCACTTTCTGACTACTCTATCAACTGGTCTAAGACCACAGTTCTGCCCATTAACTGTAGGGTCCATAATATACCTGCGATCACTTTACAGTCAGGAAATATTAGATATTTAGGCATAAACATTTCCTCCAGGCTCTCAGAGCTAACAAAGCTAAATTATGTGCAATTATTAAAGACAGTAGAGAACGATCTCTCGTTGGAAGTCCTTACCTATATCACTTATGGGGAGAGTTACATCCATTAAAATGATGATACTACCAAAAGTTAACTATTTGTTCTCAATGATCCCCATAAAACCATCTGCTACTTGGTTTAAGTCACTAGATTCATGCATCTCCAAATTTCTGTGGAAAAACAAACTACCACGTATTAGTTTAATAACCCTACAGAAGACCAAGGACAGTGGTGGATTAGATTTACCTCATTTTCAGCACTATTCCTTAGACAATAGGTTACAATATATATCAAAATGGTTTAAACCTTGTTGTTGTCACAGTTCCCAGAGACGTTGTAATCGTTGAGGATTCTATATTCACCCCCTCATTAGAGGCACGTAATGCAGATTGATGACACTGAATCTTCTTCTCTGTTCATTGCTGGCATCATTCCCAGCATCGTAAGTGTTCGTGGCATTGTTAGCCTCTTCTTCTGGATCTTGATATCGAGAATCCTTTTGTATTTCTGGTTTGTCAGTCCTCTGTCTTCGTTCACCGGAGTCTTTGTCTTTTTGTCCTTGAGTTTGGTGATTTTTTCTTCTTTTGATGCCTTGACACAATGTGACAGGTGATACCACGTGGGAGATCCTGTAACTTGGACTGCTGTCCCTGTGCTGCGAAATGGCTGTGCTGCTCAAATGGTCTCTCCTTCATCATGGTTACATGCTGCCATTCCGACATCTCGCCATTCCGACATGGGTCTCCAATTGTCGGAATGGCGACACTTAATTTTTTATCAAACGTCCCACCATTCCGACACTTTTTTCCTCCTATGGTCGGAATGGCGGTATGTTTTTTGTTTTTTTTAACATACCGCCATTCCGACAGTTCCTTTTAATAGCCTATTTTTTACCCAAAACATTTTGCACTAATGATATGCCGGCGCAAATACGCCCTAAAGTTTGGCGCACAAGCTTTGCACATGCAGAGGCCACAGCCTCGCAAACAAACTTTAATAATCTATTATCAAAATCCCCTGAATTTCAAATATAAAAATACAGATATTAATGTAACTCTGGCGAGACTGAAACTGATTAAGCAGAAATACAGTGTCAGTGAGCTGTCACAGCAGCCAGCTGGAGCGAAGCTCTCCACAGAGCCCATGCGTATTTTGCACGCTGTCATCATATGCAAAAGTAATAATTGCAATTACAGATATCACGGCTACTGCACAGGACACAGTTGCGAGCACTCTGCCTTGCCTTGCCAATAGGAGAAGAGAGAAATGACAGCATAGAACGTATAAAACACAACAAAATTCAGTAAAAACGTTTATTCATGTTATTCACGTGATTTATGAGTACTCACTCCAATTTTGGGAAGCGCGGATGGGCTTTGCGCATTTGGCACAAACACACAGCCGCAACGGTTGTAGCTTTATACAGCCTGTTGATATCTTAAGGACCTAACTGGTCACACCTGGGAGTAAATGTCATGTAGAGATTGTTTTTACATGACATTACAGCTGAACATATAGCTTTCATCCACAAACCAACGTGGGAGAGCCCGAAGACGCATGTGCCAGACGCACATAGGCATGCGTAAAACCAATTTTGACCACTGTTTATTTGCTTTCTTTTAGTTAACTTTCGTTTCTTTTGGATTCTTGTGCGTGTTATGGAGCCGTTTTGGTCCATGTTTGTAAGCCTTTTTTTCCTGGATTAAATTTTCGGAAGTTGAAACAAGTGGCATTGGAGTGTGTGATTGAAAACCACCGCGGACTGCTACTCCTCCTCCAGTTGCCGAGACTTTGTGTTTTTAATAACGCTTGTCTATAAACATGTGTTAAACATATAAATTGCATGAACAGAAAGAAGGGACTCACCTGTTGAGTAACACACATTTCCTTATACGGAAAGCCTTGTCGGAATGGTGGGACATTTGAACGTCAGAATAGCGGGATGTCGCAATGGTGGGATGTCGGAATGGTGGGACGTTTGCATGTCGGAATGGTGGTATGTCGGAATGGTGGTATGTCGGAATGGTGGGATGTCAGAATAGCCGGATGTCGGAATGGCGGGATTTCGGAATGGGTGTTGCCACCCCCTTCATCATATACACAGTTATTTATACATCCCCTTCCACCATGAAGCGTTGTCCCTTTTTGTTTCTCTCTTTGTTCTTAAAATGCTGTTATGCATGTCTAAACCAATCCATTAAATTAGATCATTTTGGCAGTAAAGCGATCTACAATGTGCTTGGTCGCAAAGCTGCTCATCTGTGGTAAACAGCTCTTCAGAAAGGCATTCTTCAATTGATTTCACTAATTCTATGTAATAATTTTGTGATTTCCTACAAAACTACACTTCTTCTCCCATCTGTCTGAGTATTTAATATTGTCTGGGTCCCGTTAAAACATGTATTTTTCCCATCTAATTCCTTGTTTGCTTTAAAACAAGTATTCCCCATTTTCTATCCCTTCAGTAGCCAACCAGTTTGTATGGAGTACACTGGAGCAACTTGACTGATCAGTAAAACACTGCTTTTGTTGTCACCGCAAGGCTTCCCCCGTCGGTTGTTTCACTGAGACACTACTGAGTAACTATAACTCAACACAGTTTATACACATAACATTCCTATACATACTAACAAACAAACAAACAATTATTTATCGCAATTTTCTCATCTCTGTTTGAACGTACACCCAGGTAAATATTCCTGTAGTCTTCTCATACCAACTATGGACCCATTCATTGTTTAACTTCACTGTTTTGCAAATCCTAATTGAAAATTACACATTGACATTGAACTTTACTTGATAAGCAGGTCTTCATTGCATTCAGCAGCCTATATGTGAGCATCTATGTGTAAGCTGTTCTTCTTTGCATTTATCAGCAGCAAGCAATTCTTCATTGCACATGCATATGAAAATAGTAAAACAATTCCAATGCGTTAGCGAAACCTTCTATATCAGGAGTGTCCATCATGATGCTGGGAATAGAACCTCTTTCCTAGAATAGTTCAACCTTCATTACTCAACTGATCATAACTCCGCAATGAGCACATTTCAAAGTATCATTCCTCTACATGTATTCAAAAATCTATGTGTAAATGTTTAATATTTCTTATATTTGTTGATGTCATTCTGTGTGCATGTGGCCTAAACCCAATCTCTGTGTGGCAATTTTAATTTAAACAAGTTGAACTCTGCCTCTGATCATTTAAAAAAGGTGTGTACCAATATCAACCTTTCTCAGGTAATTACTGATCCTACAAAACCAAAGAGATCCTTCAAGGTTGTCCCTGATTGGCTCAATCTTAACATATCAAAGGTAGAAAATCCGCAGTATCTGAACTTGGTGTTAGTTATCACTGCTCAATAGCCTGTATCAGAATTGCAAAAATGAAAACATTAGGTCCACGCTTGGTATCCAGATCCTGAAACATCTCCATGAGCAGGCTTTTTTTTAACTGATCTGTTGAATAGTTATATGACACTGTTAAAATCCCAGATGAAGATCTAGCACTTGACCATTTTTGTAAATCTTCTAATTCCATAGTTGATAAACACGCCCCTTTTAAAAAGTATAGAACTTAGAACAGGTCTATCCCTGGCTTTCGGCAGAACTGTCTTCTTTACTTTTTTTTCCCCTTGTCCTGTTCAGCATTATGTCAGAAGAATTGTAGTCTGAATACCTTTGATGCCAAACAGATTTGTTTTGCCAAGGGAAGTTTTATAAATGTAAAGCTCCCCTTGATGCCCATTTATTTATTTCTGTTTACAATATATGACATGAACTGAACTGAACCGGACCGGGGGACAAGGAAAGAAGAAGAGGAAAGAAGAGGAAACAGAACAAAAATAGAAACAAAAACCAGACAACCAGCTGCTACACCTGTAAAAAACAAAACAGACAACAATCCATGGCCTATGAGGGGAATCCAGCCTTAGCGCCACCAGGAGCACCTGAAAGCAGACAAGCAGAGAAAAAACAAACACACAAACAAACAAAAACAAGCACAAGAAGCGGCAATCACATACAACACAGCTGTGGATATAGATGACCTGAGACGACATGATAATACATCAACTGCTTAGTGACCATGCTACTGGACTAATGAATGTGTGTGTGTGTGTGTGAGAACATGCAACACCCATGGCACAGGACCTACATGATAACCGTGCTTAGTTATGAGTGTATAAGCGTACAGGGCCACAATCCACAGCCCCCCCCCCCAAGCAATCAGAAGCAGGCAGAGAGGGCCACAAGACCCAGGCCACCAGCAGCCCCCACAGAGCACAGAACCCAGGCAGCCCACTGCAGGGGCAACCATGCATCCACCCAGAAGACTGCAGAGGAAGCCCCCGGAAAGAGCCCCCATAAGCATAGGGCAGAGGCACTCCGGGAACCAGGGGTAACAGCCCACCGACCCCACCAGGCCCCAGCCGCCCAGACATGGGCCGTGCACTGGACCTGGGCCCCAGGAGCCCGAGCGCCCCCAAACCCCCCGGCAGAGGCCCCACCCAATACCCAGGAGGGCCAAGCGCCCCAGACAGCCACAAAGTGGGTCAGCGCCTGCCCCAGCGCCCCTGGCCAAGTGCCCTGGGAGTCAAGACGTGCCCACAGGTGGGTGAAGTCGCGAGCAGTGGGGAGAGGCAACGCTGATGCCCCATCGGGAGAAACACAGGCAGGCCAGGCGACAGCAAGTCCCAGATCCAGGCCCAATCATTACCACACACACTTTCACGTCCCATACATCCACACATCCACACATTCTAGCTCCCTCGACTCTGCTGGGGTGTAGTGCAGCGGGCATACCAGGAGGCCAGCAACCCCCCAGCCACCACAGACCTCGAACCAGCAGAACAATTAATTAATCCTCCTGGCCCCTCCTGCCCAGAGCAGACACCAGGAAGCAGGGGTGTGCGAAGAAGACCCCTCCCCTCACCCTTCTGGCTCTTCAATATTTTCTAATAGTGAGCAATTAAAATTGAGGGGCAGCCAAACTTGTAGAACTGGGAGCGCGGCACTCTGGGCAGCCTACATACCCAAAGAGCCCCGCCCACAAGATGCCACTCAGTGTAACCACCCCCCAAGACCTAATGTGTGTGTGTGAGTGTGTTTGATAAGTAGTAATGTCTAAGGTGTAATTAAAACAGGGGCAGGGAACTGCAGAGTGCAACCAAAGGGGACCACCTACGTGGCCCCATCCACTACACCCCACCGAACACACACGCCCCCAAAACCCTTCATGTGTGAGTGTGTGCTGTGTACAGGAGCCAGAAGGGAGAGGGGTATGGGGATATATACCGGGGGAGCTACTCTCCCCTAGAGAGGGCAGCCAGGGACTGGCTGCAATAGGCATCCCCGCTACCTGGGAGCCAACAATGGGCAGGAGGGCCTGATGTCCACCAGGCTCGGGGCCTGCAGCGACCATATTCCGGGAGCTACTGTACCCCCAGAAGGTACCCATCCCGCCCCACCCCACTCAACCCAACCCCACCCAGGAGGACCACTACAAAAAACAAACAAACAAACCACCCTGTCACACCAGTCGCAGCAGCCCGGGCCTGAGACCCACCATCACCCAGCAACCCACCACCACCACTATGTGATAAAACTAATCAGAGGGGACCAGAGAGAATGAAATTCAGCCAATTGATGTTTTGAGGAGGCAGACATTGTTTCCATGCTAATATAATCTAAAAGAAAATTTCTAAACTGGTTAATACACAGATTGTTCTTCGCTTTCCAGTTCATGAGAATAGTTTTCTTTGCGATATATAACACTGTGACAACCATGTGTGCTGAGTTAATTTCCATGTTGATGTTGTCTAAGTCACCCAGTATGCACAGTGTGGGGCATGCAGGGATGCTACACTTTAGCCATGTTGATAGGTCCTCACAGACTTCAAGCCAGAACTTCTGGACAGGCGCAGAAAACCACAAAGCGTGTGCATAATCATCAGGTGTGTTATCTGTGCAATGTGAGCAGATGTTTGAGTGTGTTAGACCCATCCTGAACATCCTTTGTCCTGTATAGTGTGTTATATGAAGGATTTTGTATTGTATGAGCTGTAAATTAGGATTTCGAGTCTTTATGAAGGTGTTCAAACATATTTGTGGTTAGAAGCTATGACCAGAACTGATGGATAAATCTGCCTCCCATTTTGAGGATGGAAGAGACATTGTGTCATCTATCTTAGACAATAATTTATATATTTTTGATAGTAGTTTTGGGGTACAGATGCTTAGAAATTCTGCTACCCTAGTCGGGGGTTGTAAGTCTGGTTGGTGGAGGATATATCCATCCATCCATCCATCATCTGCCGCTTATCCGGGGGTCGGGTCGCGGGGGCAGCAGCTTGAGCAGAGAAACCCAGACGTCTCTGTCCCCGGCCACTTCCTCCAGCTCTTCCGGGGGGACCCCGAGGCGTTCCCAGACCAGCCGAGAGACATAGTCTCTCCAACGTGTCCTGGGTCTCCCCCGGGGTCTCCTCCCAGTGGGACGTGCCCGGAACACCTCCCCAGGGAGGCGCCCAGGGGGCATCCTAACCAGATGCCCGAGCCACCTCATCTGACTCCTCTCAATGCGGAGGAGCAGCGGTTTTACTCCGAGCCCCTCCCGGATGACTGAGCTTCTCACCCTATCTCTAAGGGAGAGCCCAGACACCCTGCGGAGGAAACCCATTTCGGCCGCTTGTATTCGCGATCTTGTTCTTTCGGTCACTACCCACAACTCGTGACCATAGGTGAGGATGGGAACGTAGATTGACCAGTAAGTAGAGAGCTTCGCCTTCTGGCTCAGCTCCCTCTTCACAACGACGGGTCGGTGCAGAGCCTGCAACACTGCAGGCGCCGCACCGATCCGCCCGTCAATCTCCCGCTCCATTCGTCCGTCACTCGTGAACAAGACCCCGAGATACTTGAACTCCTCCTCTTGGGGAAGGATCTCATTCCCGACCCGGAGAGAGCATTCCACCCTTTTCCGGCTGAGAACCATAGTCTCGGATTTGGAGGTGCTGATTCTCATCCCAGCCGCTTCACACTCGGCTGCGAATCACTCCAGTGAGAGCTGAAGGTCACGGCCTGACGACGCTAACAGAACCACATCATCTGCAAAAAGCAGAGGCCCGATTCTGAGGTCGCCAAATGGGACACCCTCAATGCCCTGGCTCCGCCTAGAAATTCTGTCCATAAAAGTTAGGAACAGAATCGGTGACAAAGGGCAGCCCTGACGGAGTCCAACTCTCACCGGAAACGTATCCGACTTACTGCCGGCAATAAGGACCAAACTCTGGCACCGGTCATACAGAGACCGAACGGCCCCTATCAAGGGGTCCGGCACTCCATATTCCCGGAGCACCCCCCACAGGACTCCACGAGGGACACGGTCGAACGCTTTCTCCAAGTCCACAAAACACATGTAGACTGGTTGGGCGAACTCCCATGCACCCTCCAGGATCCTGCCGAGGGTATAGAGCTGGTCCACTGTTCCACGGCCAGGACGAAAGCCACACTGCATCTCCTGAATCTGAGGCTCGATTATCCGACGGATCCTCCTCTCCAATACCCCCGAATAGACCTTACCAGGGAGGCTGAGGAGTGTGATACCCCTATAGTTGGAACACACCCTCCGGTCCCCCTTTTTAAAGAGGGGGACCACCACGCCAATCTGCCAGTTCAGAGGCACTGTCCCCGATGTCCACGCGATACTGCAGAGGCGTGTCAGCCAAGACAGCCCTACAACATCCAGAGCCTTGAGAAACTCAGGACGGACCTCATCCACCCCCGGGGCCTTGCCACCGAGGAGCTTTTTAACCACCTCGGCAACCTCAGCCCCAGAAATGGGAGGCCCCGTCTCCGAGCTCTCCGACTCTGCCTCTTCCGAGCACGTGTTGGTAGGATTGAGGAGTTCCTCGAAGTACTCCCCCCACCGACTCACAACATCCCTAGTTGAGGTCAGCAAAGCCCCGTCCCCACTGTAAACAGTGTTGACTGTGAGCCGCTTCCCCCCCCCTGAGACGCCGGATGGTGGACCAGAATCTTTTCGAGGCCGTCCGGAAATCGTTCTCCATGGTCTCACCGAACTCCTCCCAGGCCCGAGTTTTTGCCTCAGCAACTGCCGAAGCCGTGGCCCGTCTGGCCCGTCGGTACCTATCAGCTTCTTCCAGGGTCCCACTGGCCAAAAAGGCCCGATAGGACTCCTTCTTCAGCTTGACGGCTTCCCTCACCTCTGGTGTCCACCAGCAGGTTCGAGGGTTGCCGCCACGACAGGCACCGACCACCTTACGGCCACAACTCCGACCAGCTGCCTCGGCAATGGAGTCACGGAAAATGGCCCATTCGGACTCAATGTCCCCCACCTCAAATATGGTTGAAGCTCTGCCGGAGGTGGGAGTTAAAGCTCCTTCTGACGGGGGATTCTGACAAACGCTCCCAGCAGACCCTCACAATACGTTTGGGCCTGCCAGGTCTGATCGGCATCCTCCCCCACCAGCGGAGTCAACTCACCACCAGGTGGTGATCAGTTGACAGCTCCGCCCCTCTCTTCACCCGAGTGTCCAGGACATACGGCCGCAAGTCCGATGATACAACCACAAAGTCGATCATCGAACTGCGGCCAAGGGTGTCCTGGTGCCAAGTGCACATATGGACACCCTTATGCCTGAACATGGTGTTCGTTATGGACAGTCTATGACTGGCACAGAAGTCCAACAACATAACACCACTCTGATTCAGATCGGGGGGGCCGTTCCTCCCAATCACACCCCTCCAGGTCTCACTCTCATTGCCCACGTGAGCATTGAAGTCCCCCAGCAGAATGAGGGAGTCTCCGGTAGGAGCATTCTCCAGTGCCTCCCCCAGAGACTCCAAAAAGGGTAGGTACTCTGAACTGCTGTTTGGCGCATAGGCACAAACAACAGTCAGGACTCGTCCCCCCACCCAAAGGCGGAGGGAGGCTACCCTCTCGTTCACTGGGGTAAACCCCAATGTACTGGCACACAGCCGGGGGGCAATAAGTATGCCCACACCTGCTCTGCGCCTCTCACCACGGGCAACTCCAGAGTGGAAGAGAGTCCAACCCCTCTCAAGAGTACTGGTTCCAGATCCCAAGCCGTGCGTCGAGGTGAGTCCGACTATATCTAACGGTCTGATGAAGTTTCAACAATAAACAACAAACTTTGTATTATGAGAAAGAACCAGACTCATTCTTCAGGAATCCGAAAATAAGCTCTATTTTACGAGTTATGCACAAATTCGGATTCTCCTATAAAACGAATTCCTTAACTCAAACCAAGTTAAGACTGCTTTGTCCTTCATATTTATTCATGTCTAATCAAGTTTCAATGATAAACAACGTTGTACTTTGTAGAATGAGAAAGAACTTCTTCAGCAATAAGCATCTCTCGACAAATGACGAAATACAGATTTTGCTATAAAATTAATTGCTATCAGCCTGACTTAAAACTGTTTGTCTTCCTTATTTATCCACTTCAAATCAAGTTTCAACAATTAAAAAAATTTTGTAGTTTGAGAAAGAACAACTTAATCTTGAGCAATCAGTATAAAAAGAGGGTAAGCAAAGGTGCGAATGTCAAACCATACATGATCAAAACAGGGAGCGGAGGTGTTTGGCTGAGACAAGGTGTGAATGTCCACCCATAATTAATGAAAAGCGGGCAACAAGTAGGTTCGAATGCCCAACCATACATCATCAAAAGCAGGAGTGGATATGTTCGGCTACAAGAAGGTTTGAACGTCTGACCATAGTTTGTAAAAAGCGGGTAAGAAAAGGTTCGAATGCCCGAACATACACCATCAAAGGAGGGAGCGGAGGTGTTCCGCTGTAAGAAGGTGTGAATGTCCGACCATAGTTGGTAAAAAGCGGGTAAGAAAAGGTTAAAATACCCGACTGTACACAATCAGTAGCGGGTGCGGAGTTGTTCGGCTACTAAAAGGTGTGAAAGTCCGACCATGGTTTGTAAAAAGCGGGTAAGAAAAGGTGCGAATGCCCGAAAATGTATGATCAAAAGAGGGAGCGGAGGTGTTCGGCTGCAAGAAGGTGTGAATGTACACCCATAATTACTGAAAAATGGGTAAGAAAAGGTGCGAATGCCCAACTATACATAATCAAAAGCAGGAGTGGATGTGTTCGGCTCCAAGAAGGGTTGAATGTCTGACCATAGTTTGTAAAAAGCAGGTAAGAAAAGGTTTGACTGCCCGAACATACACCATCAAAAGAGGGAGCGGAGGTGTTCCGCTGTAAGAAGGTGTGAATGTCCGACCATAGTTGGTAAAAAGCGGGTAAGAAAAGGTTAAAATACCCGACTGTACACAATCAATAGCGGGAGCGGAGTTGTTCGGCTACTAAAAGATGTGAAAGTCCGACTATGGTTTGTAAAAAGCGGGTAAGAAAAGGTGCTAATGCCCGACAATGTATGATCAAAAGAGGGAGCGGAGGTGTTCGGCTGCAAGAAGGTCTGAACGTCCAACCATAATTTGTAAAAACCGGGAAGGAAAGGCTCGAAAGCCCGACTATACACCATCAAAAGCGGGAGCAGAGTGGTTCAGCTGCAAGAAGGTCTGAATGTCCATCAATAATTGCTTTAAAACATGAAAGAAAATTTTCGAATATCATCCGCACATGATCATAAGAAGGAGAGGAGGTGTTCAGCTGCAAGAAGGTGTGAATGTCCACCCATAATTCCTGAAAAATGGGTAAAAAAAGGTGCGAATGCCCAACCATACATTATCAAAAGTAGGTGTGAATGTCAGATCATAATTTGCAAAAAGCTGATGAGAAAGTGTGAGAATGCCCGACTATACACCATCAAATGCGGGAGCGGAGGTGTTCGGCTCTGAGTAGGTTTGAATGTCCGACCATAATTGCTGAAAAATGTGTTAGAAAAGGAAAGAATGCCGGACCATACATCATCAAAAGCGAGAGAGGTGGTGTTCGGCTGCAAAAAGGTGTAAATGTTCGACTAAAGTTTGTAAAAAGCGGGTAAGACATGGTGCGAATGCCTGACAAGGTATGATCAAAAGCAGGAGCGGAGGTGTTCAGCTGCAAGAAGGTCTAAATGTCCATCAATAATTGCTTGAAAACATGAAAGAAAATTTTCGAAAATCAAACCGCACATGATCATAAGTGGGAGAGGAGGTGTTCAGCTGCAAGAAGGTGTGAATGTCCACCCATTATTCCTGACAAATGGGTAAAAAAAAGGTGCGAATGCCCAACCATACATCATCAAAAGCAGGAGTGGATGTGTTCGGCTACAAGAAGGTGTGAACGTCCAACCAAAGTTTGTAAAAAGCAGTTAAGAAAAGGTTTGAATATCCAACCAAACATAATCAAAAGCGGGAGCATAGCTTTTCGACTGCAAGTAGGTGTGAATGTCAGATCATAATTTGCAAAAAGCTGATGAGAAAGGGTGAGAATGTCCGACTGCACACCATCAAATGCGGGAGCGGAGTTGTTCGGCTGTGAGTAGGTGTGAATCTCCGACCGTAATTTCTGAAAAATGTGTTAGAAAAGGTAAGAATGCCGGTCCATACATCATCAAAAGCGAGAGAGGTGGTGTTCGGCTGCAAGTAGGTGTGAATGTCCAGCCATAATTACTCACAAACGGGTAAGAAAAGGTAGTATTGCCAGACCATACATGATCAAAACAGGGAGCGGATGTGGTTTAGATGCAAAAAGGGGTGAATGTCCAACTAAAGTTCAAATATATTAACAAAAGCGGGAGGAGAGGTCTTCGGATTAGAGTGGTTGAAATTTCCAACCATAATCTATAAAATGCGGTGAAAAAAAAAGGTGTGAAGGAATGAATTTTATAGCAAAATCCGAAATCATGCATAACTCCGCAAAAGGAACGTATTGCTCAACCAAAGGGATGCTTCTTTCTCATTCAGGGTAATATGAGGAACTTTATGCTTGATACATTTTAGACATGGATAACTATGAAGGACAAAGCAATTTTAACTTGGTTTGAGCAAAGCAATTCATTTTATAGGAAAATCCGAAATCGTGCAGGACTCATGAAAGTAAGCTTATTCTCGGATTCCTGATCCTCCAGTGTTGCTCTTTCCTATACTGCAAAATACAGCCTTGTTCTTTGTTGAAATCGATATAGACATTGATAAATATGAAGGACAAAGCAGTTTCCACTTTGTTTGAGTGAAGGAATTAATTTTATAGCAAAATCCCAAATCAAGCAGAACGTAT
The DNA here is from genome assembly GCF_036924035.1 of Leuresthes tenuis. Classification (NCBI taxonomy): domain Eukaryota; kingdom Metazoa; phylum Chordata; class Actinopteri; order Atheriniformes; family Atherinopsidae; genus Leuresthes; species Leuresthes tenuis. The sequence goes on from NW_027325385.1 coordinate 195,420, forward strand.
GAAAATAAGCTTGTTTTCGGATTCCTGATCCTTCAGTGTTGCTATTTCTTCTACTGCAAAATACAATGTTGTTCTTTGTTGAAGTCAATCTAGACATTGATACATATGAAGGACAAAGCAGTTTCCACTTTGTTTGAGTGAAGGAATTAATTTTATAGCAAAATCCCAAATCAAGCAGAACGTATGACAATAAGCTTGTTTTCGGATTCCTGATCCTTCAGTGTTGCTATTTCTTCTACTGCAAAATACAATGTTGTTCTTTGTTGAAGTCGATCTAGACATTGATAAATATGAAGGACAAAGCAGTTTTCACTTGGTTTGAGTGAAGGATTTGCAGCTGAAAACCTCCCGCTCCCGCTTTTGATTGTGTATAGTTGGGCTTTCGAGCCTTTTCTTACCCGGTTTTTAGAAATTATGGTTGGACATTCAGACCTTGCAGCCGAAGACCTCCACTCCCTCTTTTGATCATACATTGTCGGGCATTCGCACCTTGTCTTACCCGCTTTTTACAAACTATAGTCAGACATTCACACCTTGCAGCTGAACCACCTCAGCTCCCTGTTTTGATCATGTATGGTCTGGCAATACTACCTTTTCTTACCCGTTTGTGAGTAATTATGGCTGGACATTCACACCTACTTGCAGTCGAACAGCTCTGCTCCCGCTTTTGATGGTATATATTCGGGCATTCGAACCTTTTCTTAACTGCTTTTTGCAAACTTTGGTCGGACGTTCACACCTTCTTGCAGCCGAACACCTCCGCTTCCGCTTTTGATGGTATATATTCGGGAATTCGAACCTTTTCTTAGCAGCTTTTTACAAACCATGGTTGAACTTTCACACCTTCTTGTAGCCGAACACCTCCGCTCCCGCTTTTGATGGTGTATAGTCAGGCATTTGAACCTTTTCTTACCCGCTTTTTACAAACTATGGTCGGACATTCAAACCTTCTTGTAGCCGAAAACCTCCGCTCCCTCTTTTGATCATACATTGTCGGGCATTCGCACCTTTTCTTAACCCGTTTTTTACAAACCATGGTCGGACTGTCACACATTCTTGTAGCCAAACACATCCGCTCCCGCTATTGATTGTGAACAGTCGGGTATTTTAACCTTTTCTTACCCGTTTTTTACCAACTATGGTCGGACATTCACACCTTCTTACAGCGGAACACCTCCGCTCCCTCTTTTGATGGTGTATGTTTGGGCATTCGAACCTTTTCTTACCCGCTTTTTACAAACTATGCTCGGACATTCAAACCTTCTTGTAGCCGAACACATCCACTCCTGCTTTTGATGATGTATGGTTGGGCATTCAAACCTACTTGTTGCCCGCTTTTCATTAATTTTGGGTGGACATTCACACCTTGTCACAGCCAAACACCTCCGCTCCCTGTTTTGATCATGTATTGTTGGACATTCGCACCTTTTCTCACCCGCTTTTTGCCAACTATGGTCGGCTGTTCACAGCTTCCTCTCCACCATACTTGTATGGTGGGATATTCACACCCACTTGCATCCGAAGACCTTTTGTTGATATTTAGTCCGTTATTCGCAGCTTACCCGCTTTTGGCAAACTATGGCCTTCATGCAGCCAAACACCTCTGATCTCGCTTTTGATGATGTAAGGTTGGGCATTCAGACCTTGCTTCACCTGCTTTTCACCAAATATAGTCGGACATTCACACCTTCTTGCAGCCGAACACTTCCGCTCCACCTTTTAGTGTTCTATCACACCTTTTTTTTCACCGCATTTTATAGATTATGGTTGGAAATTCTCAACCACTCTCATCCGAAGACCTCTCCTCCCGCTTTTGTTAATATATTTGAACTTTAGTCGGACATTCACACCTTCTTGCAGCTGAACCACCTCCGCTCCCTGTTTTGATCATGTATGGTCTGGCAATACTACCTTTTCTTACCCGTTTGTTAGTAATTATGGCTGGACATTCACACCTACTTGCAGCCGAACACCACCTCTCCCGCTTTTGATGATGTATGGACCGGCATTCTTACCTTTTCTAACACATTTTTCAGCAATTATGGTCGGAGATTCACACTTACTCACAGCCGAACAACTCCGCTCCCGCATTTGATGGTGTATAGTCGGGCATTCTCACCCTTTCTCATCAGCTTTTTGCAAATTATGATCTGACATTCACACCTGCTTTTGATAATGTATGGTTGGGCATTCGCACCTTTTCTTACCCATTTTTCAGTAATTATGGGTGGACATTCACACCTTCTTGCAGCTGAACACCTCCTCTCCCGCTATTGATTGTGTACAGTCGGGTATTTTAACCTTTTCTTACCCGCTTTTTACCAAATATGGTCGGACATTCACACCGTCTTACAGCGGAACACCTCTGCTCCCGCTTTTGATGGTGTATAGTCAGGCATTTGAACCTTTTCTTACCCGCTTTTTACAAACTATGGTCGGACATTCAAACCTTCTTGTAGCCGAAAACCTCCGCTCCCTCTTTTGATTATACATTGTTGGGCATTCGCACCTTATTTACAAACTATAGTCACACATTCACACCTTGCAGCTGAGCCACCTCAGCTCCCTGTTTTGATAGTGTATGTTCAGGCATTCGAACCTATTCTTACCCCCTTTTTACAAACTATGCTCGGAGATTCACACCTACTCACAGCTGAACAACTCCGCTCCCGCATTTGATGATGTCTTGTCCGGCATTCTAGTCTCTTCTAACACATTTTTCAGCAATTATGGTCGGACATTCACACCTACTCACAGCCGAACACTTCCGCTCCCGCATTTGATGGTGTATAGCCGGGCATTCTCACCCTTTCTCATCAGCTTTTTGCAAATTATGATCTGACATTCACACCTACTTGCAGTCGAACAGCTCTGCTCCCGCTTTTGATTATGTTTGGTTGGATATTCGAACCTTTTCTTAACTGCTTTTTACAAACTTTGGTCGGACGTTCACACCTTCTTGCAGCCGAACACATCCACTTCCACTTTTGATGGTATATATTCGGGCATTCGAACCTTTTCTTACCCGCTTTTTACAAACCGTGGTCGGACTTTCACACCTTCTTGTAGCCAAACAACTCCGCTCCCGCTATTGATTGTGTACAGTCGGGTATTTTAACCTTTTCTTACCCGCTTTTTACCAACTATGGTCGGACATTTACACCTTCTTACAGCGGAACACCTCCGCTCCCTCTTTTGATGGTCTATGTTCGGGCATTCGAACCTTTTCTTACCCGCTTTTTACAAACTATGGTCGGACATTCAAACCTTCTTGTAGCCGAACACATCCACTCCTGCTTTTGATGATGTATGGTTGGGCATTTTCACCTTTTCTTACCCATTTTTCAGTAATTATGGTCGGACATTCACACCTTCTTGCAGCTGAACAACTCCTCTCCCGCTTATGATCATGTGCGGTTTGATATTCGAAAATTTTCTTTCATGTTTTAAAGCAATTATTGATGGACATTCAAATCTTCTTGTAGCCGAACACATCCACTCCTGCTTTTGATGATGTATGGTTGGGCATTCAAACCTACTTGTTGCCCGCTTTTCATTAATTTTGGGTGGACATTCACACCTTGTCACAGCCAAACACCTCCGCTCCCTGTTTTGATCATGTAGGGTTGGACATTCGCACCTTTTCTCACCCGCTTTTTGCCAACTATGGTCGGCTGTTCACAGCTTCCTCTCCACCATACTTGTATGGTGGGATATTCACACCCACTTGCATCCGAAGACCTTTTGTTGATATTTAGTCCGTCATTCGCAGCTTACCCGCTTTTGGCAAACTATGGCCTTCATGCAGCCAAACACCTCTGATCTCGCTTTTGATGATGTAAGGTTGGGCATTCAGACCTTGCTTCACCTGCTTTTCACCAAATATAGTCGGACATTCACACCTTCTTGCAGCCGAACACTTCCGCTCCACCTTTTAGTGTTCTATCACACCTTTTTTTTCACCGCATTTTATAGATTATGGTTGGAAATTCTCAACCACTCTCATCCGAAGACCTCTCCTCCCGCTTTTGTTAATATATTTGAACTTTAGTCGGACATTCACACCTTCTTGCAGCTGAACCACCTCCGCTCCCTGTTTTGATCATGTATGGTCTGGCAATACTACCTTTTCTTACCCGTTTGTTAGTAATTATGGCTGGACATTCACACCTACTTGCAGCCGAACACCACCTCTCCCGCTTTTGATGATGTATGGACCGGCATTCTTACCTTTTCTAACACATTTTTCAGCAATTATGGTCGGAGATTCACACTTACTCACAGCCGAACAACTCCGCTCCCGCATTTGATGGTGTATAGTCGGGCATTCTCACCCTTTCTCATCAGCTTTTTGCAAATTATGATCTGACATTCACACCTGCTTTTGATAATGTATGGTTGTGCATTCGCACCTTTTCTTACCCATTTTTCAGTAATTATGGGTGGACATTCACACCTTCTTGCAGCTGAACACCTCCTCTCCCGCTATTGATTGTGTACAGTCGGGTATTTTAACCTTTTCTTACCCGCTTTTTACCAAATATGGTCGGACATTCACACCGTCTTACAGCGGAACACCTCTGCTCCCGCTTTTGATGGTGTATAGTCAGGCATTTGAACCTTTTCTTACCCGCTTTTTACAAACTATGGTCGGACATTCAAACATTCTTGTAGCCGAAAACCTCCGCTCCCTCTTTTGATTATACATTGTTGGGCATTCGCACCTTATTTACAAACTATAGTCACACATTCACACCTTGCAGCTGAGCCACCTCAGCTCCCTGTTTTGATAGTGTATGTTCGGGCATTCGAACCTATTCTTAACCCCTTTTTACACACTATGCTCTGAGATTCACACCTACTCACAGCTGAACAACTCCGCTCCCGCATTTGATGATGTCTTGTCCGGCATTCTAGTCTCTTCTAACACATTTTTCAGCAATTATGGTCGGACATTCACACCTACTCACAGCCGAACACTTCCGCTCCCGCATTTGATGGTGTATAGCCGGGCATTCTCACCCTTTCTCATCAGCTTTTTGCAAATTATGATCTGACATTCACACCTACTTGCAGTCGAACAGCTCTGCTCCCGCTTTTGATTATGTTTGGTTGGATATTCGAACCTTTTCTTAACTGCTTTTTACAAACTTTGGTCGGACGTTCACACCTTCTTGCAGCCGAACACATCCACTTCCACTTTTGATGGTATATATTCGGGCATTCGAACCTTTTCTTACCCGCTTTTTACAAACCGTGGTCGGACTTTCACACCTTCTTGTAGCCAAACAACTCCGCTCCCGCTATTGATTGTGTACAGTCGGGTATTTTAACCTTTTCTTACCCGCTTTTTACCAACTATGGTCGGACATTTACACCTTCTTACAGCGGAACACCTCCGCTCCCTCTTTTGATGGTCTATGTTCGGGCATTCGAACCTTTTCTTACCCGCTTTTTACAAACTATGGTCGGACATTCAAACCTTCTTGTAGCCGAACACATCCACTCCTGCTTTTGATGATGTATGGTTGGGCATTTTCACCTTTTCTTACCCATTTTTCAGTAATTATGGGTGGACATTCACACCTTCTTGCAGCTGAATAACTCCTCTCCCGCTTATGATCATGTGCGGTTTGATATTCGAAATTTTTCTTTCATGTTTTAAAGCAATTATTGATGGACATTCAAATCTTCTTGTAGCCGAACACATCCACTCCTGCTTTTGATGATGTATGGTTTGGCATTCGCACCCTTTTTTTACCCATTTTTCAGGAATTTTGGGTGGACATTCAGACCTTCTTGCAGCCGAAAACCTCCGCTCCCTCTTTTGATCATACATTGTCGGGCATTCGCACCTTATCTTACCCGCTTTTTACAAACTATAGTCAGACATTCACACCTTGCAGCTGAACCACCTCCGCTCCATGTTTTGATCATGTATGGTCTGGCAATACTACCTTTTCTTACCCGTTTGTGAGTAATTAATCCCAAAATATTGAGCATAAAATAAGTCTTTATGCTGATGATGTATTACTTTTCCTTCAGAACTCACAGACGTCTCTCAGTCACACGATCACACTCATAAATAAATTCTCAGCACTTTCTGACTACTCTATCAACTGGTCTAAGACCACAGTTCTGCCCATTAACTGTAGCGTCCATAATATACCTGCGATCACTTTACAGTCAGGAAATATTAGATATTTAGGCATAAACATTTCCTCCAGGCTCTCAGAGCTAACAAAGCTAAATTATGTGCAATTATTAAAGACAGTAGAGGACGATCTCTCGTTGGAAGTCCTTACCTATATCACTTATGGGGAGAGTTACATCCATTAAAATGATGATACTACCAAAGGTTAACTATTTGTTCTCAATGATCCCCATAAAACCATCTGCTACTTGGTTTAAGTCACTAGATTCATGATTCTCCAAATTTCTGTGGAAAAACAAACCACCACGTATTAGTTTAAAAACCCTACAGAAGACCAAGGACAGTGGTGGATTAGATTTACCTAATTTTCAGCACTATTCCTTAGACAATAGGTTACAATATATATCAAAATGGTTTAAACCTTGTTGTTGTCACAGTTCCCAGAGACGTTGTAATCGTTGAGGATTCTATATTCACCCCCTCATTAGAGGCACGTAATGCAGATTGATGACACTGAATCTTCTTCTCTGTTCATTGCTGGCATCATTCCCAGCATCGTAAGTGTTCGTGGCATTGTTAGCCTCTTCTTCTGGATCTTGATATCGAGAATCCTTTTGTATTTCTGGTTTGTCAGTCCTCTGTCTTCGTTCACCGGAGTCTTTGTCTTTTTGTCCTTGAGTTTGGTGATTTTTTCTTCTTTTGATGCCTTGACACAATGTGACAGGTGATACCACGTGGGAGATCCTGTAACTTGGATTGCTGTCCCTGTGCTGCGAAATGGCTGTGCTGCTCAAATGGTCTCTCCTTCATCATGGTTACATGCTGCCATTCCGACATCTCGCCATTCCGACATGGGTCTCCAATTGTCGGAATGGCGACACTTAATTTTTTATCAAACGTCCCACCATTCCGACACTTTTTTCCTCCTATGGTCGGAATGGCGGTATGTTTTTTGTTTTTTTTAACATACCGCCATTCCGACAGTTCCTTTTAATAGCCTATTTTTTACCCAAAACATTTTGCACTAATGATATGCCGGCGCAAATACGCCCTAAAGTTTGGCGCACAAGCTTTGCACATGCAGAGGCCACAGCCTCGCAAACAAACTTTAATAATCTATTATCAAAATCCCCTGAATTTCAAATATAAAAATACAGATATTAATGTAACTCTGGCGAGACTGAAACTGATTAAGCAGAAATACAGTGTCAGTGAGCTGTCACAGCAGCCAGCTGGAGCGGAGCTCTCCACAGAGCCCATGCGTCTTTTGCACGCTGTCATCATATGCAAAAGTAATAATTGCAATTACAGATATCACGGCTACTGCACAGGACACAGTTGCGAGCACTCTGCCTTGCCTTGCCAATAGGAGAAGAGAGAAATGACAGCATAGAACGTATAAAACACAACAAAATGCAGTAAAAACGTTTATTCATGTTATTCACGTGATTTATGAGTACTCACTCCAATTTTGGGAAGCGTGGATGGGTTTTGCGCATTTGGCACAAACACACAGCCGCAACGGTTGTAGCTTTATACAGCCTGTTGATATCTTAAGGACCTAACTGGTCACACCTGGGAGTAAATGTCATGTAGAGATTGTTTTTACATGACATTACAGCTGAACATATAGCTTTCATCCACAAACCAACGTGGGAGAGCCCGAAGACGCATGTGCCAGACGCACATAGGCATGCGTAAAACCAATTTTTACCACTTCATACTGTTTATTTGCTTTCTTTTAGTTAACTTTTGTTTCTTTTGGATTCTTGTGCGTGTTATGGAGCCGTTTTTGTCCATGTTTGTAAGCCTTTTTTTCCTGGATTAAATTTTCGGAAGTTGAAACAAGTGGCATTGGAGTGTGTGATTGAAAACCACCGCGGACTGCTTCTCCTCCTCCAGTTGCCGAGACTTTGTGTTTTTAATAACGCTTGTCTATAAACATGTGTTAAACATATAAATTGCATGAACAGAAAGAAGAGACTCACCTGTTGAGTAACACACATTTCCTTATACGGAAAGCCTTGTCGGAATGGTGGGACATTTGAACGTCAGAATAGCGGGATGTCGCAATGGTGGGATGTCGGAATGGTGGGACGTTTGCATGTCGGAATGGTGGTATGTCGGAATGGTGGTATGTCGGAATGGTGGGATGTCAGAATAGCGGGATGTCGGAATGGCGGGATTTCGGAATGGGTGTTGCCACCCCCTTCATCATATACACAGTTATTTATACATCCCCTTCCACCATGAAGCGTTGTCCCTTTTTGTTTCTCTCTTTGTTCTTAAAATGCTGTTATGCATGTCTAAACCAATCCATTAAATTAGATCATTTTGGCAGTAAAGCGATCTACAATGTGCTTGGTCGCAAAGCTGCTCATCTGTGGTAAACAGCTCTTCAGAAAGGCATTCTTCAATTGATTTCACTAATTCTATGTAATAATTTTGTGATTTCCTACAAAACTACACTTCTTCTCCCATCTGTCTGAGTATTTAATATTGTCTGGGTCCCGTTAAAACATGTATTTTTCCCATCTAATTCCTTGTTTGCTTTAAAACAAGTATTCCCCATTTTCTATCCCTTCAGTAGCCAACCAGTTTGTATGGAGTACACTGGAGCAACTTGACTGATCAGTAAAACACTGCTTTTGTTGTCACCGCAAGGCTTCCCCCGTCGGTTGTTTCACTGAGACACTACTGAGTAACTATAACTCAACACAGTTTATACACATAACAATCCTATACATACTAACAAACAAACAAACAATTATTTATCGCAATTTTCTCATCTCTGTTTGAACGTACACCCAGGTAAATATTCCTGTAGTCTTCTCATACCGACTATGGACCCATTCATTGTTTAACTTCACTGTTTTGCAAATCCTAATTGAATATTACACATTGACATTGAACTTTACTTGATAAGCAGGTCTTCATTGCATTCAGCAGCCTATATGTGAGCATCTATGTGTAAGCTGTTCTTCTTTGCATTTATCAGCAGCAAGCAATTCTTCATTGCACATGCATATGAAAATAGTAAAACAATTCCAATGCGTTAGCGAAACCTTCTATATCAGGAGTGTCCATCATGATGCTGGGAATAGAACCTCTTTCCTAGAATAGTTCAACCTTCATTACTCAACTGATCATAACTCCGCAATGAGCACATTTCAAAGTTCATTCCTCTACATGTATTCAAAAATCTATGTGTAAATGTTTAATATTTCTTATATTTGTTGATGTCATTCTGTGTGCATGTGGCCTAAACCCAATCTCTGTGTGGCAATTTTAATTTAAACAAGTTGAACTCTGCCTCTGATCATTTAAAAAAGGTGTGTACCAATATCAACCTTTCTCAGGTAATTACTGATCCTACAAAACCAAAGAGATCCTTCAAGGTTGTCCCTGATTGGCTCAATCTTAACATATCAAAGGTAGAAAATCCGCAGTATCTGAACTTGGTGTTAGTTATCACTGCTCAATAGCCTGTATCAGAATTGCAAAAATGAAAACATTAGGTCCACGCTTGGTATCCAGATCCTGAAACATCTCCATGAGCAGGCTTTTTTTTAACTGATCTGTTGAATAGTTATATGACACTGTTAAAATCCCAGATGAAGATCTAGCACTTGACCATTTTTGTAAATCTTCTAATTCCATAGTTGATAAACACGCCCCTTTTAAAAAGTATAGAACTTAGAACAGGTCTATCCCTGGCTTTCGGCAGAACTGTCTTCTTTACTTTTTTTTCCCCTTGTCCTGTTCAGCATTATGTCAGAAGAATTGTAGTCTGAATACCTTTGATGCCAAACAGATTTGTTTTGCCAAGGGAAGTTTTATAAATGTAAAGCTCCCCTTGATGCCCATTTATTTATTTCTGTTTACAATATATGACATGAACTGAACTGAACCGGACCGGGGGACAAGGAAAGAAGAAGAGGAAAGAAGAGGAAACAGAACAAAAATAGAAACAAAAACCAGACAACCAGCTGCTACACCTGTAAAAAACAAAACAGACAACAATCCATGGCCTATGAGGGGAATCCAGCCTTAGCGCCACCAGGAGCACCTGAAAGCAGACAAGCAGAGAAAAAACAAACACACAAACAAACAAAAACAAGCACAAGAAGCGGCAATCACATACAACACAGCTGTGGATATAGATGACCTGAGACGACATGATAATACATCAACTGCTTAGTGACCATGCTACTGGACTAATGAATGTGTGTGTGTGTGTGTGTGTGAGAACATGCAACACCCATGGCACAGGACCTACATGATAACCGTGCTTAGTTATGAGTGTATAAGCGTACAGGGCCACAATCCACAGCCCCCCCCCCCCAAGCAATCAGAAGCAGGCAGAGAGGGCCACAAGACCCAGGCCACCAGCAGCCCCCACAGAGCACAGAACCCAGGCAGCCCACTGCAGGGGGAACCATGCATCCACCCAGAAGACTGCAGAGGAAGCCCCCGGAAAGAGCCCCCATAAGCATAGGGCAGAGGCACTCCGGGAACCAAGGGTAACAGCCCACCGACCCCGCCAGGCCCCAGCCGCCCAGACATGGGCCGTGCACTGGACCTGGGCCCCAGGAGCCCGAGCGCCCCCAAACCCCCCGGCAGAGGCCCCACCCAATACCCAGGAGGGCCAAGCGCCCCAGACAGCCACAAAGTGGGTCAGCGCCTGCCCCAGCGCCCCTGGCCAAGTGCCCTGGGAGTCAAGACGTGCCCACAGGTGGGTGAAGTCGCGAGCAGTGGGGAGAGGCAACGCTGATGCCCCATCGGGAGAAACACAGGCAGGCCAGGCGACAGCAAGTCCCAGATCCAGGCCCAATCATTACCACACACACTTTCACGTCCCATACATCCACACATCCACACATTCTAGCTCCCTCGACTCTGCTGGGGTGTAGTGCAGCGGGCATACCAGGAGGCCAGCAACCCCCCAGCCACCACAGACCTCGAACCAGCAGAACAATTAATTAATCCTCCTGGCCCCTCCTGCCCAGAGCAGACACCAGGAAGCAGGGGTGTGCGAAGAAGACCCCTCCCCTCACCCTTCTGGCTCTTCAATATTTTCTAATAGTGAGCAATTAAAATTGAGGGGCAGCCAAACTTGTAGAACTGGGAGCGCGGCACTCTGGGCAGCCTACATACCCAAAGAGCCCCGCCCACCAGATGCCACTCAGTGTAACCACCCCCCAAGACCTAATGTGTGTGTGTGAGTGTGTTTGATAAGTAGTAATGTCTAAGGTGTAATTAAAACAGGGGCAGGGAACTGCAGAGTGCAACCAAAGGGGACCACCTATGTGGCCCCATCCACTACACCCCACCGAACACACACGCCCCCAAAACCCTTCATGTGTGAGTGTATGCTGTGTACAGGAGCCAGAAGGGAGAGGGGTATGGGGATATATACCGGGGGAGCTACTCTCCCCTAGAGAGGGCAGCCAGGGACTGGCTGCAATAGGCATCCCCGCTACCTGGGAGCCAACAATGGGCAGGAGGGCCTGATGTCCACCAGGCTCGGGGCCTGCAGCGACCATATTCCGGGAGCTACTGTACCCCCAGAAGGTACCCATCCCGCCCCACCCCACTCAACCCAACCCCACCCAGGAGGACCACTACAAAAAACAAACAAACAAACCACCCTGTCACACCAGTCGCAGCAGCCCGGGCCTGAGACCCACCATCACCCAGCAACCCACCACCACCACTATGTGATAAAACTAATCAGAGGGGACCAGAGAGAATGAAATTCAGCCAATTGATGTTTTGAGGAGGCAGACATTGTTTCCATGCTAATATAATCTAAAAGAAAATTTCTAAACTGGTTAATACACAGATTGTTCTTCGCTTTCCAGTTCATGAGAATAGTTTTCTTTGCGATATATAACACTGTGACAACCATGTGTGCTGAGTTAATTTCCATGTTGATGTTGTCTAAGTCACCCAGTATGCACAGTGTGGGGCATGCAGGGATGCTACACTTTAGCCATGTTGATAGGTCCACACAGACTTCAAGCCAGAACTTCTGGACAGGCGCAGAAAACCACAAAGCGTGTGCATAATCATCAGGTGTGTTATCTGTGCAATGTGAGCAGATGTTTGAGTGTGTTAGACCCATCCTGAACATCCTTTGTCCTGTATAGTGTGTTATATGAAGGATTTTGTATTGTATGAGCTGTAAATTAGGATTTCGAGTCTTTATGAAGGTGTTCAAACATATTTGTGGTTAGAAGCTATGACCAGAACTGATGGATAAATCTGCCTCCCATTTTGAGGATGGAAGAGACATTGTGTCATCTATCTTAGACAATAATTTATATATTTTTGATAGTAGTTTTGGGGTACAGATGCTTAGAAATTCTGCTACCCTAGTCGGGGGTTGTAAGTCTGGTTGGTGGAGGATATATCCATCCATCCATCCATCATCTGCCGCTTATCCGGGGGTCGGGTCGCGGGGGCAGCAGCTTGAGCAGAGAAACCCAGACGTCTCTGTCCCCGGCCACTTCCTCCAGCTCTTCCGGGGGGACCCCGAGGCGTTCCCAGGCCAGCCGAGAGACATAGTCTCTCCAACGTGTCCTGGGTCTCCCCCGGGGTCTCCTCCCAGTGGGACGTGCCCGGAACACCTCCCCAGGGAGGCGCCCAGGGGGCATCCTAACCAGATGCCCGAGCCACCTCATCTGACTCCTCTCAATGCGGAGGAGCAGCGGTTCTACTCCGAGCCCCTCCCGGATGACTGAGCTTCTCACCCTATCTCTAAGGGAGAGCCCAGACACCCTGCGGAGGAAACCCATTTCGGCCGCTTGTATTCGCGATCTTGTTCTTTCGGTCACTACCCACAACTCGTGACCATAGGTGAGGATGGGAACGTAGATTGACCAGTAAGTAGAGAGCTTCGCCTTCTGGCTCAGCTCCCTCTTCACAACGACGGGTCGGTGCAGAGCCTGCAACACTGCAGGCGCCGCACCGATCCGCCCGTCAATCTCCCGCTCCATTCGTCCGTCACTCGTGAACAAGACCCCGAGATACTTGAACTCCTCCTCTTGGGGAAGGATCTCATTCCCGACCCGGAGAGAGCATTCCACCCTTTTCCGGCTGAGAACCATAGTCTCGGATTTGGAGGTGCTGATTCTCATCCCAGCCGCTTCACACTCGGCTGCGAATCACTCCAGTGAGAGCTGAAGGTCACGGCCTGACGACGCTAACAGAACCACATCATCTGCAAAAAGCAGAGACCCGATTCTGAGGTCGCCAAATGGGACACCCTCAACGCCCTGGCTCCGCCTAGAAATTCTGTCCATAAAAGTTAGGAACAGAATCGGTGACAAAGGGCAGCCCTGACGGAGTCCAACTCTCACCGGAAACGTATCCGACTTACTGCCGGCAATGCGGACCAAACTCTGGCACCGGTCATACAGAGACCGAACGGCCCCTATCAAGGGGTCCGGCACTCCATATTCCCGGAGCACCCCCCACAGGACTCCACGAGGGACACGGTCGAACGCTTTCTCCAAGTCCACAAAACACATGTAGACTGGTTGGGCGAACTCCCATGCACCCTCCAGGATCCTGCCGAGGGTATAGAGCTGGTCCACTGTTCCACGGCCAGGACGAAAGCCACACTGCATCTCCTGAATCCGAGGCTCGATTATCCGACGGATCCTCCTCTCCAATACCCCCGAATAGACCTTACCAGGGAGGCTGAGGAGTGTGATACCCCTATAGTTGGAACACACCCTCCGGTCCCCCTTTTTAAAGAGGGGGACCACCACGCCAATCTGCCAGTTCAGAGGCACTGTCCCCGATGTCCACGCGATACTGCAGAGGCGTGTCAGCCAAGACAGCCCTACAACATCCAGAGCCTTGAGAAACTCAGGACGGACCTCATCCACCCCCGGGGCCTTGCCACCGAGGAGCTTTTTAACCACCTCGGCAACCTCAGCCCCAGAAATGGGAGGCCCCGTCTCCGAGCTCTCCGACTCTGCCTCTTCCGAGCACGTGTTGGTAGGATTGAGGAGTTCCTCGAAGTACTCCCCCCACCGACTCACAACATCCCTAGTTGAGGTCAGCAAAGCCCCGTCCCCACTGTAAACAGTGTTGACTGTGAGCCGCTTCCCCCCCCTGAGACGCCGGATGGTGGACCAGAATCTTTTCGAGGCCGTCCGGAAATCGTTCTCCATGGTCTCACTGAACTCCTCCCAGGCCCGAGTTTTTGCCTCAGCAACCGCCGAAGCCGCGGCCCGTCTGGCCCGTCGGTACCTATCAGCTTCTTCCAGGGTCCCACTGGCCAAAAAGGCCCGATAGGACTCCTTCTTCAGCTTGACGGCTTCCCTCACCACTGCTGTCCACCAGCAGGTTGGAGGGTTGCCGCCACGACAGGCACCGACCACCTTACGGCCACAACTCCGACCAGCTGCCTCGGCAATGGAGTCACGGAACATGGCCCATTCAATGTCCCCCACCTCAAATATGGTTGAAGCTCTGCCGGAGGTGGGAGTTAAAGCTCCTTCTGACGGGGGATTCTGACAAACGCTCCCAGCAGACCCTCACAATACGTTTGGGCCTGCCAGGTCTGATCGGCATCCTCCCCCACCAGCGGAGCCAACTCACCACCAGGTGGTGATCAGTTGACAGCTCCGCCACTCTCTTCACCAGAGTGTCCAGGACATACGGCCACAAGTCCGATGATACAACCACAAAGTCGATCATCGAACTGCGGCCAAGGGTGTCCTGGTGCCAAGTGCACATATGGACACCCTTATGCCTGAACATGGTGTTCGTTATGGACAGTCTATGACTGGCACAGAAGTCCAACAACATAACACCACTCTGATTCAGATCGGGGAGGCCGTTCCTCCCAATCACACCCCTCCAGGTCTCACTGTCATTGCCCACGTGAGCATTGAAGTCCCCCAGCAGAATGAGGGAGTCTCCGGTAGGAGCATTCTCCAGTGCCTCCCCCAGAGACTCCAAAAAGGGTAGGTACTCTGAACTGCTGTTTGGCGCATAGGCACAAACAACAGTCAGGACTCGTCCCCCCACCCAAGGCGGAGGGAGGCTACCCTCTCGTTCACTGGGGTAAACCCCAATGTACTGGCACACAGCCGGGGGGCAATAAGTATGCCCACACCTGCTCTGCGCCTCTCACCACGGGCAACTCCAGAGTGGAAGAGAGTCCAACCCCTCTCAAGAGTACTGGTTCCAGATCCCAAGCCGTGCGTCGAGGTGAGTCCGACTATATCTAACGGTCTGATGAAGTTTCAACAATAAACAACAAACTTTGTATTATGAGAAAGAACCAGACTCATTCTTCAGGAATCCGAAAATAAGCTCTATTTTACGAGTTATGCACGAATTCGGATTCTCCTATAAAACGAATTCCTTAACTCAAACCAAGTTAAGACTGCTTTGTCCTTCATATTTATTCATGTCTAATCAAGTTTCAATGATAAACAACGTTGGACTTTGTAGAATGAGAAAGAACTTCTTCAGCAATAAGCATCTCTCGACAAATGACGAAATACAGATTTTGCTATAAAATTAATTGCTATCAGCCTGACTTAAAACTGTTTGTCTTCCTTATTTATCCACTTCAAATCAAGTTTCAACAATTAAAAAAAATTTGTAGTTTGAGAAAGAACAACTTAATCTTGAGCAATCAGTATAAAAAGAGGGTAAGCAAAGGTGCGAATGTCAAACCATACATGATCAAAACAGGGAGCGGAGGTGTTTGGCTGAGACAAGGTGTGAATGTCCACCCATAATTAATGAAAAGCGGGCAACAAGTAGGTTCGAATGCGCAACCATACATCATCAAAAGCAGGAGTGGATATGTTCGGCTACAAGAAGGTTTGAACGTCTGACCATAGTTTGTAAAAAGCGGGTAAGAAAAGGTTCGAATGCCCGAACATACACCATCAAAGGAGGGAGCGGAGGTGTTCCGCTGTAAGAAGGTGTGAATGTCCGACCATAGTTGGTAAAAAACGGGTAAGAAAAGGTTAAAATACCTGACTGTACACAATCAGTAGCGGGTGCGGAGTTGTTCGGCTACTAAAAGGTGTGAAAGTCCAACCATGGTTTGTAAAAAGCGGGTAAGAAAAGGTGCGAATGCCCGAAAATGTATGATCAAAAGAGGGAGCGGAGGTGTTCGGCTGCAAGAAGGTGTGAATGTACACCCATAATTACTGAAAAATGGGTAAGAAAAGGTGCGAATGCCCAACTATACATAATCAAAAGCAGGAGTGGATGTGTTCGGCTCCAAGAAGGGTTGAATGTCTGACCATAGTTTGTAAAAAGCAGGTAAGAAAAGGTTTGACTGCCCGAACATACACCATCAAAAGAGGGAGCGGAGGTGTTCCGCTGTAAGAAGGTGTGAATGTCCGACCATAGTTGGTAAAAAGCGGGTAAGAAAAGGTTAAAATACCCGACTGTACACAATCAATAGCGGGAGCGGAGTTGTTCGGCTACTAAAAGATGTGAAAGTCCGACTATGGTTTGTAAAAAGCGGGTAAGAAAAGGTGCTAATGCCCGACAATGTATGATCAAAAGAGGGAGTGGAGGTTTTCGGCTGTAAGAAGGTCTGAATGTCCAACTATAATTTGTAAAAACCAGGTAAGAAAAGGCTTGAAAGCCCAACTATACACCATCATAAGCGGGAGAGGAGGTGTTCAGCTGCAAGAAGGTGTGAATGTCCACCCATAATTACTGAAAAATGGGTAAGAAAAGGTGTGAATGCCCAAACATACATCATCAAAAGCAGGAGTGGATGTGTTGGGCTACAAGAAGGTTTGAAAGTCCGACCATGGTTTGTAAAAAACGGGTAAGAAAAGGTGCGAATGCCCGACAATGTATGATCAAAAGAGGGAGCGGAGGTTTTTGGCTACAAGAAGGTTTGAATGTCCGACCATAGTTTGTAAAAAGCGGGTAAGAAAAGGTTCAAATGCCTGACAATACACCATCAAAAGCGGGAGCGGAGGTGTTCCGCTGTAAGACGGTGTGAATGTCCGACCATAGTTGGTAAAAAGCGGGTAAGAAAAGGTTAAAATACCCGACTGTACACAATCAATAGCGGGAGCGGAGTTGTTCGGCTACAAGAAGGTGTGAAAGTCCAACCATGGTTTGTAAAAAGCTGCTAAGAAAAGGTTCGAATGCCCGAATATATACCATCAAAAGCGGAAGCGGAGGTGTTCGGCTGCAAGAAGGTGTGAACGTCCGACCAAAGTTTGTAAAAAGCAGTTAAGAAAAGGTTCGAATATCCAACCAAACATAATCAAAAGCGGGAGCAGAGCTGTCCGACTGCAAGTAGGTGTGAATGTCCAGCCATAATTACTCACAAACGGGTAAGAAAAGGTAGTATTGCCAGACCATACATGATCAAAACAGGGAGCGGAGGTGGTTCAGCTGCAAGGTGTGAATGTCTGACTATAGTTTGTAAAAAGCGGGTAAGATAAGGTGCGAATGCCCGACAATGTATGATCAAAAGAGGGAGCAGAGGTTTTCGGCTGCAAGAAGGTCTGAATGTCCACCCAAAATTCCTGAAAAATGGGTAAAAAAAGGGTGCGAATGCCAAACCATACATCATCAAAAGCAGGAGTGGATGTGTTCGGCTACAAGAAGGTTTGAATGTCCGACCATAGTTTGTAAAAAGCGGGTAAGAAAAGGTTCGAATGCCCGAACATAGACCATCAAAAGAGGGAGCGGAGGTGTTCCGCTGTAAGAAGGTGTAAATGTCTGACCATAGTTGGTAAAAAGCGGGTAAGAAAAGGTTAAAATACCCGACTGTACACAATCAATAGCGGGAGCGGAGTTGTTTGGCTACAAGAAGGTGTGAAAGTCCGACCACGGTTTGTAAAAAGCGGGTAAGAAAAGGTTCGAATGCCCGAATATATACCATCAAAAGTGGGAGTGGATGTGTTCGGCTGCAAGAAGGTGTGAACGTCCGACCAAAGTTTGTAAAAAGCAGTTAAGAAAAGTTTCGAATATCCAACGAAACATAATCAAAACCGGGAGCAGAGCTGTTCAACTGCAAGTAGGTTTGAATGTCAGATCATAATTTGCAAAAAGCTGATGAGAAAGGGTGAGAATGCCCGGCTATACACCATCAAATGCGGGAGCGGAAGTGTTCGGCTGTGAGTAGGTGTGAATGTCCGACCATAATTGCTGAAAAATGTGTTAGAAGAGACTAGAATGCCGGACAAGACATCATCAAATGTGGGAGCGGAGTTTTTCGTCTGTGAGTAGGTGTGAATCTCCGAGCATAGTTTGTAAAAAGGGGGTAAGAATAGGTTCGAATGCCCGAACA
Organism: Leuresthes tenuis; assembly: GCF_036924035.1. NCBI lineage: Eukaryota > Metazoa > Chordata > Actinopteri > Atheriniformes > Atherinopsidae > Leuresthes > Leuresthes tenuis. Next base: position 213,881 of record NW_027325385.1, read on the forward strand.
TACACTATCAAAACAGGGAGCTGAGGTGGCTCAGCTGCAAGGTGTGAATGTCTGACTATAGTTTGTAAATAAGGTGCGAATGCCCAACAATGTATAATCAAAAGAGGGAGCGGAGGTTTTCGGCTACAAGAAGGTTTGAATGTCCGACCATAGTTTGTAAAAAGCGGGTAAGAAAAGGTTCAAGCGCCTGACTATACACCATCAAAAGTGGGAGCAGAGGTGTTCCGCTGTAAGACGGTGTGAATGTCCGACGATATTTGGTAAAAAGCGGGTAAGAAAAGGTTAAAATACCCGACTGTACACAATCAATAGCAGGAGAGGAGGTGTTCAGCTGCAAGAAGGTGTGAATGTCCACCCATAATTACTGAAAAATGGGTAAGAAAAGGTGCGAATGCCCAACCATACATTATCAAATGCAGGTGTGAATGTCAGATCATAATTTGCAAAAAGCTGATGAGAAAGGGTGAGAATGCCCGACTATACACCATCAAATGCGGGAGCGGAGTTGTTCGGCTGTGAGTAAGTGTGAATCTCCGACCATAATTGCTGAAAAATGTGTTAGAAAAGGTAAGAATGCCGGTCCATACATCATCAAAAGCGGGAGAGGTGGTGTTCGGCTGCAAGTAGGTGTGAATGTCCAGCCAGAATTACTAACAAATGGGTAAGAAAAGGTAGTATTGCCAGACCATACATGATCAAAACAGGGAGCGGAGGTGGTTCAGCTGCAAGAAGGTGTGAATGTCCGACTAAAGTTCAAATATATTAACAAAAGCGGGAGGAGAGGTCTTCGGATGAGAGTGGTTGAGAATTTCCAACCGTAATCTATAAAATGCGGTGAAAAAAAAGGTGTGATAGAACACTAAAAGGTGGAGCGGAAGTGTTCGGCTGCAAGAAGGTGTGAATGTCCTACTATATTTGGTGAAAAGCAGGTGAAGCAAGGTCTGAATGCCCAACCTTACATCATCAAAAGCGAGATCAGAGGTGTTTGGCTGCATGAAGGCCATAGTTTGCCAAAAGCGGGTAAGCTGCGAATGACCGGCTAAATATCAACAAAAGGTCTTCGGATGCAAGTGGGTGTGAATATCCCACCATACAAGTATGGTGGAGAGGAAGCTGTGAACAGCCGACCATAGTTGACAAAAAGCGGGTGAGAAAAGGTGCGAATGTCCAACCATACATGATCAAAACAGGGAGCGGAGGTGTTTGGCTGTGACAAGGTGTGAATGTCCACCCAAAATTAATGAAAAGCGGGCAACAAGTAGGTTTGAATGCCCAACCATACATCATCAAAAGCAGGAGTGGATGTGTTCGGCTACAAGAAGGTTTGAATGTCCGAGCATAGTTTGTAAAAAGCGGGTAAGAAAAGGTTCGAATGCCCAAACATACACCATCAAAAGAGGGAGCGGAGGTGTTCCGCTGTAAGAAGGTGTGAATGTCCGACCATAGTTGGTAAAAAACGGGTAAGAAAAGGTTAAAATACCCGACTGTACACAATCAATAGCGGGAGCGGATGTGTTTGGCTACAAGAATGTGTGACAGTCCGACCATGGTTTATAAAAAACGGGTAAGAAAAGGTGCGAATGACCGACAATGTATGATCAAAAGAGGGAGCGGAGGTGTTCCGCTGTAAGACGGTGTGAATGTCCGACCATAGTTGGTAAAAAGCGGGTAAGAAAAGGTTAAAATACCCGACTGTACACAATCAATAGGGGGAGCGGAGTTGTTCGGCTACAAGAAGGTGTGAAAGTCCAACCATGGTTTGTAAAAAGCTGGTAAGAAAAGGTTCGAATGCCCGAATATATACCATCAAAAGCGGAAGCGGAAGTGTTCGGCTGCAAGAAGGTGTGAATGTCCTACTATATTTTGTGAAAAGCAGGTGAAGCAAGGTCTGAATGCCCAACCTTACATCATCAAAAGCGAGATCAGAGGTGTTTGGCTGCATGAAGGCCATAGTTTGCCTTTTAAAATACCCGACTTTACACAATCAATAGGGGGAGCGGAGTTGTTGATCATGTATGGTTGGACATTCGCACCTTTTCTCACCCGCTTTTTGCCAACTATGGTCGGCTGTTCACAGCTTCCTCTCCACCATACTTGTATGGTGGGATATTCACACCCACTTGCATCCGAAGACTTTTTGTTGATATTTAGTTTGTCATTCGCAGCTTACCCGCTTTTGGCAAACTATGGCCTTCTTGCAGCCAAACACCTCTGATCTCGCTTTGTAGTACAACGTTGTTTATCATTGAAACTTGATTAGACATGAATAAATATGAAGGACAAAGCAGTCTTAACTTGGTTTGAGTTGAGGTCCTCCGGGGTGGGGTTGGGTTGAGTGGGGTGGGGCGGGATGGGTACCTTCTGGGGGTACAGTAGCTCCCGGAATATGGTCGCTGCAGGCCCCGAGCCTGGTGGACATCAGGCCCTCCTGCCCATTGTTGGCTCCCAGGTAGCAGGGATGCCTATTACAGCCAGTCCCTGGCTGCCCTCTCTGGGGGAGAGTAGCTCCCCCGGTATATATCCCCATACCCCTCTCCCTTCTGGCTCCTGTACACAGCACACACTCACACATGAAGGGTTTTGGGGGCGTGTGTGTTCGGTGGGGTGAAGTGGATGGGGCCACGTAGGTGGTCCCGTTTGGTTGCACTCTGCAGTTCCCTGCCCCTGTTTTAATTACACCTTAGACATTACTACTTATCAAACACACTCACACACACACATTAGGTCTTGGGGGGCGGTTATACTGAGTGGCATGTGGTGGGCGGGGCTCTTTGGGTATGTAGGCTGCCCAGAGTGCCGCGCTCCCAGTTCTACAAGTTTGGCTGCCCCTCAATTTTAATTGCTCACTATTAGAAAATATTGAAGAGCCAGAAGGGTGAGGGGAGGGGTCTTCTTCGCACACCCCTGCTTCCTGGTGTCTGTTCGGGGCAGGAGGGGCCAGGAGGATTAATTAATTGTTCTGCTGGTTCGGGGTCTGTGGTGACTGGGGTGTTGCTGGCCCCCTGGTGTGCCCGCTGCACTATACCCCAGCAGAGTCGAGGGAGGTAGGACGTGTGGATGTGTGGATGTATGGGACGTGAAAGTGTGTGTGGTAATGATTGGGCGTGGATATGGGACTTGCTGTCGCCTGGCCTGCCTGTGCTTCTCCCGATGGGGCGTCAGCGTTGCCTCTCCCCACTGCTCGCGACTTCACCCACCTGTGGGCACGTCTTGACTCCCAGGGCACTTGGCAAGGGGCGCTGGGGCAGGCGCTGACCCATTTTGTGGCTGTCTGGGGCGCTTTGCCCTCCTGGGTATTGGGTGGGGCCTCTGCCGGGGGGTTTGGGGGCGCTCGGGCCCCTGGGGCCCGGGTCCAGTGCACGGCCCATGTCTGGGCGGCTGGGGCCTGGCGGGGTCGGTGGGCTGTTGCCCCTGGCTCCTGGAGGGCCTCTGCCCTATGCTTATGGGGGCTCTTTCCGGGGGCTTCCTCTGCAGTCTTCTGGGTGGATGCGTGGTTGCCCCTGCGGTGGGCTGCCTGGGTTCTGTGCTCTGTGGGGGCTGCTGGTGGCCTGGGTCTTGTGGCCCTCTCTGCCTGCTTCTGATTGCTTGGGGGGGCTGTGGATTGTGGCCCTGTACGCTTATACATTCATAACTAAGCACGGTTATCATGTAGGTCCTGTGCCATGGGTGTTGCATGTTCTCACACACACACACACACACACACATTCATTAGTCCAGTAGCATGGTCGCTAAGCAGTTGATGTATTATCATGTCGTCTCAGGTCATCTATATCCACAGCTGTGTTGTATGCGATTGCCGCTTCTTGTGCTTGTTTTTATTTGTTTGTGTGTTTGTTTTTTCTCTGCTTGTCTGCTTTCAGGTGCTCCTGGTGGCGCTAAGGCTGGATTCCCCTCAGAGGCCATGGATTGTTGTCTGTTTTGTTTTTTACAGGTGTAGCAGCTGGTTGTCTGGTTTTTGTTTCTATTTTTGTTCTGTTTCCTCTTCTTTCCTCTTCTTCTTTCCTTGTCCCCCGGTCCGGTTCAGTTCAGTTCATGTCATATCTTGTAAACAGAAATAAATAAATGGGCATCAAGGGGAGCTTTACATTTATAAAACTTCCCTTGGCAAAGCAAATCTGTTTGGCATCAAAGGTATTCAGACTACAATTCTTCTGACATAATGCTGAACAGGACAAGGGGAAAAAAAAAAAAAATTAAAGAAGACAGTTCTGCCGAAAGTCAGGGACTAGACCTGTTCTAAGTTCTATACTTTTTAAAAGGGGCATGTTTATCAACTATGGAATTAGAAGATTTACAAAAATGGTCAAGTGCTAGATCTTCATCTGAGATTTTAACAGTGTCATATAACTATTCAACAGATCAGTTAAAAAAAAGCCTGCTCATGGAGATGTTTCAGGATCTGGATACCAAGCGTGGACCTAATGTTTTCATTTTTGCAATTCTGATACAGGCTATTGAGCAGTGATAACTAACACCAAGTTCAGATACTGCGGATATTCTACCTTTGATTTGTTAAGATTGAGCCAATCAGGGTCAACCTTGAAGGATCTCTTTGGTTTTGTAGGATCAGTAATTACCTGAGAAAGGTTGATATTGGTACACACCTTTTTTAAATGATCAGAGGCAGAGTTCAACTTGTTTAAATTAAAATTGCCACACAGAGATTGGGTTTAGGCCACATGCACACAGAATGACATCAACAAATATAAGAAATATTAAACATTTACACATAGATTTTTGAATACATGTAGAGGAATGATACTTTGAAATGTGCTCATTGCGGAGTTATGATCAGTTGAGTAATGAAGGTTGAACTATTCTGGGAAAGAGGTTCTATTCCCAGCATCATGATGGACACTCCTGATATAGAAGGTTTCGCTAACGCATTGGAATTGTTTTACTATTTTCATATGCATGTGCAATGAAGAATTGCTTGCTGCTGATAAATGCAAAGAAGAACAGCTTACACATAGATGCTCACATATAGGTTGCTGAATGCAATGAAGACCTGCTTATCCAGTAAAGTTCAATGTCAATGTGTAATATTCAATTAGGATTTGCAAAACAGTGAAGTTAAACAATGAATGGGTCCATAGTCGGTATGAGAAGACTACAGGAATATTTACCTGGGTGTACGTTCAAACAGAGATGAGAAAATCACGATAAGTATGTATATGAATGTTATGTGTATAAACTGTGTTGAGTTATAGTTACTCAGTAGTGTCTCAGTGAAACAACCGACGGGGGATGCCTTGCGGTGACAACAAAAGCAGTGTTTTACTGATCAGTCAAGTTGCTCCAGTGTACTCCATACAAACTGGTTGGCTACTGAAGGGATAGAAAATGGGGAATTCTTGTTTTAAAGCAAACAAGGAATTAGATGGGAAAAATACATGTTTTAACGGGACCCAGACAATATTAAATACTCAGACAGATGGGAGAAGAAGTGTAGTTTTGTAGGAAATCACAAAATTATTACATAGAATTAGTGAAATCAATTGAAGAATGCCTTTCTGAAGAGCTGTTTACCACAGATGAGCAGCTTTGCGACCAAGCACAATGTAGATCGCTTTACTGACAAAATGATCTAATTTAATGGATTGGTTTAGACATGCATAACAGCATTTTAAGAACAAAGAGAGAAACAAAAAGGGACAACGCTTCATGGTGGAAGGTGATGTATAAATAAAAGTGTATATGATGAAGGGGGTGGCAACACCCATTCCGAAATCCCGCCATTCCGACATCCCGCTATTCCGACATCCCACCATTCCGACATACCACCATTCCGACATACCACAATTCCGACATGCAAACGTCCCACCATTCCGACGTTCAAATGTCCCACCATTCCGACAAGGCTTTCTGTATAAGGAAATGTGTGTTACTCAACAGGTGAGTCCCTTCTTTCTGTTCATGCAATTTATATGTTTAAAACATGTTTATAGACAAGCGTTATTAAAAACACAAAGTCTCGGCAACTGGAGGAGGAGAAGCAGTCCGCGGTGGTTTTCAATCACACACTCCAATGCCACTTGTTTCAACTTCCGAAAATTTAATCCAGGAAAAAAAGGCTTACAAACATGGACCAAAACAGCTCCATAACACGCACAAGAATCCAAAAGAAACGAAAATTAACTAAAAGAAAGCAAATAAACAGTATGAACACACAGCCTTGCGTGTTTGTGCCAAATGCGCAAAGCCCATCCGCGCTTCCCAAAATTGGAGCGAGTACTCATAAATCACGTGAATAACATGAATAAACGTTTTTACTGCATTTTGTTGTGTTTTATACGTTCTATGCTGTCATTTCTCTCTTCTCCTATTGGCAAGGCAAGGCAGAGTGCTCGCAACTGTGTCCTGTGCCGTAGCCGTGATATCTGTGCAATTATTACTTTTGCATATGATGACAGCGTGCAAAAGACGCATGGGCTCTGTGGAGAGCTCCGCTCCAGCTGGCTGCTGTGATAGCTCACTGACAATGTATTTCTGCTTAATCAGTTTCAGTCTCGCCAGAGTTACATTAATATCTGTATTTTTATATTTGAAATTCAGGGGATTTTGATAATAGATTATTAAAGTTTGTTTGCGAGGCTGTGGCCTCTGCATGTGCAGAGCTTGTGCGCCAAACTTTAGGGTGTATTTGCGCCCATAGGAGGAAAAAAGTGTCGGAATGGTGGGACGTTTGATAAAAAATTAAGTGTCGCCATTCCGACAATTGGAGACCCATGTCGGAATGGCGAGATGTCGGAATGGCAGCATGTAACCATGATGAAGGAGAGACCATTTGAGCAGCACAGCCATTTCGCAGCACAGGGACAGCAGTCCAAGTTACAGGATCTCCCACGTGGTATCACCTGTCACATTGTGTCAAGGCATCAAAAGAAGAAAAAATCACCAAACTCAAGGACAAAAAGACGAAGACGCCGGTGAACGAAGAGAGAGCACTGACAAACCAGAAATACAAAAGGATTCTCGATATCAAGATCCAGAAGAAGAGGCTAACAATGCCACAAACACTTACGATGCTGGGAATGATGCCAGCAATGAACAGAGAAGAAGATTCAGTGTCATCAATCTGCATTACGTGCCTCTAATGAGGGGGTGAATATAGAATCCTCAACGATTACAACGTCTCTGGGAACTGTGACAAAAACAAGGTTTAAACCATTTTGATATATATTGTAACCTATTGGCTAAGGAATAGTGCTGAAAATTAGGTAAATCTAATCCACCATTGTCCTTGGTCTTCTGTAGGGTTTTTAAACTAATACGTGGTGGTTTGTTTTTCCACAGAAATTTGGAGATGCATGAATCTAGTTACTTAAACCAAGTAGCAGATGGTTTTATGGGGATCATTGAGAACAAATAGTTAACTTTTGGTAGTATCATCATTTTAATGGATGTAATTCTCCCCATAAGTGATATAGGTAAGGACTTCCAACGAGAGAGATCGTCCTCTACTGTCTTTAATAATTGCACATAATTTAGCTTTGTTAGCTCTGAGAGCCTGGAGGAAATGTTTATGCCTAAATATCTAATATTTCCTGACTGTAAAGTGATCGCAGGTATATTATGGACCCTACAGTTAATGGGCAGAACTGTGGTCTTAGACCAGTTGATAGAGTAGTCAGAAAGTGTTGAGAATTTATTTATGAGTGTGATCGTGTGAGTGAGAGACGTCTGTGAGTTCTGAAGGAAAAGTAATACATCATCAGCATAAAGACTTATTTTATGCTCAATATTTTGGGATTAATTACTCACAAACGGGTAAGAAAAGGTAGTATTGCCAGACCATACATGATCAAAACAGGGAGCGGAGGTCGTTCAGCTGCAAGAAGGTGTGAATGTCCAACTAAAGTTTATAAAAAGCGGGTAAGACAAGGTGCGAATGCCCGACAATGCATGATCAAAAGAGGGAGCGGAGGTTGTCGGCTGCAAGAAGGTCTGAATGTCCACCCATAATTCCTGAAAAATGGGTAAAAAAAGGGTGCGAATGCCAAACCATACATCATCAAAAGCAGGAGTGGATGTGTTCGGCTAGAAGAAGGTTTGAATGTCCGACCATAGTTGGTAAAAAGCGGGTAAGAAAAGGTTAAAATACCCGACTGTACACAATCAATAGCGGGAGCGGAGTTGTTCGGCTACAAGGTGTGAAAGTCCGACCACGGTTTGTAAAAAGCAGTTAAGAAAAGGTTCGAATATCCAACCAAACATAATCAAAAGCGGGAGCAGAGCTGTTCGACTGCAAGTAGGTGTGAATGTCAGATCATAATTTGCAAAAAGCTGATGAGAAAGGGTGAGAATGCCCGGCTATACACCATCAAATGCGGGAGCGGAAGTGTTCGGCTGTGAGTAGGTGTGAATGTCCGACCATAATTGCTGAAAAATGTGTTAGAAGAGACTAGAATGCCGGACAATACATCATCAAAAGCGGGAGACGTGGTGTTCGGCTGCAAGTAGGTGTGAATGTCCAGCCATAATTACTCACAAATGGGTAAGAAAAGGTAGTATTGCCAGACCATACATGATCAAAACAGGGAGCGGAGGTGGTTCAGCTGCAAGGTGTGAATGTCTGACTAAAGTTTGTAAAAAGCGGGTAAGACAAGGTGCGAATGCCTGACAATGTATGATCAAAAGAGGGAGCAGAGGTGTTCAGCTGCAAGAAGGTCTGAATGTCCACCAATAATTACTGAAAAATGGGTAAGAAAAGGTGCGAATGCCCAACCATACATCATCAAAAGCAGGAGTGGATGTGTTCGGCTACAAGAAGGTTTGAATGTCCGACCAAAGTTTGTAAAAAGCAGGTAAGAAAAGGTGAAAATACCCGACTGTACACAATCAAAAGAGGGAAAGGAGTTGTTCAGCAACAAAGAGTGAAAGTCTGACCATGGTTTGTAAAAAGTGGGTAAGAAAAGGTTTGTATGCCCGAATATACAACATCAAAAGCGGAAGCGGAGGTGTTCGGCTGCTTGAAAGTTTGAACGTCCTACCAAAGTTTGTAAAAAGCAGTTAAGAAAAGTTTCGAATATCCAACCAAACATAATCAAAAGCGGGAGCAGAGCATTTCGACTGCAAGTAGGTGTGAATGTCAGATCATAATTTGCAAAAAGCTGATGAGAAAGGGTGAGAATGCCCGACTATACACCATCAAATGCGGGAGCGGAGTTGTTCGGCTGTGAGTAGGTGTGAATCTCCGAGCATATTTTGTAAAAAGGGGGTAAGAATAGATTCGAATGCCCGAACATACACTATCAAAAGAGGGAGCGGAGGTGTTCCGCTGTAAGAAGGTGTGAATGTCCGACCATAGTTGGTAAAAAACGGGTAAGAAAAGGTTAAAATACCCGACTGTACACAATCAATAGTGGGAGCGGATGTGTTTGGCTACAAGAATGTGTGACAGTCCGACCATGGTTTGTAAAAAACGGGTAAGAAAAGGTGCGAATGCCCGACAATGTATGATCAAAAGAGGGAGCGGAGGTTTTCGGCTACAAGAAGGTTTGAATGTCCGACCATAGTTTGTAAAAAGCGGGTAAGAAAAGGTTCAAATGCCTGACTATACACCATCAAAAGCGGGAGAGGAGGTGTTCGGCTGCAAGAAGGTGTGAACGTCCGACCAAAGTTTGTAAAAAGCAGTTAAGAAAAGTTTCGAATATCCAACCAAACATAATCAAAAGCGGGAGCAGAGCTTTTCGACTGCAAGTAGGTGTGAATGTCCAGCCATAATTACTCACAAACGGGTAAGAAAAGGTAGTATTGCCAGACCATACATGATCAAAACAGGGAGCTGAGGTTGTTCAGCTGCAAGGTGTGAATGTCTGACTATAGTTTGTAAAAAGCGGGTAAGATAAGGTGCGAATGCCCAACATTGCATAATCAAAAGAGAGAGCAGAGGTTTTCGGCTACAAGAAGGTTTGAATGTCCGACCATAGTTTGTAAAAAGCGGGTAAGAAAAGGTTCAAATGCCTGACTATACACCATCAAAAGCGCGGAGCGGAGGTGTTCCGCTGTAAGACGGTGTGAATGTCCGACCATAGTTGGTAAAAAGCAGGTAAGAAAAGGTTAAAATACCCGACTGTACACAATCAATAGCGGGAGCGGAGTTGTTCGGCTACAAGAAGGTGTGAAAGTCCAAACATGGTTTGTAAAAAGCTGGTAAGAAAAGGTTCGAATGCCAGACAATGTATGATCAAAAGAGGGAGCGGAGGTGTTCGGCTGCAAGAAGGTCTGAATGTCCAACCATAATTTGTAAAAACCGGGAAGGAAAGGCTCGAAAGCCCGACTATACACCATCAAAAGCGGGAGCAGAGTGGTTCAGCTGCAAGAAGGTCTGAATGTCCATCAATAATTGCTTTAAAACATTAAAGAAAATTTTCGAATATCATCCGCACATGATCATAAGAAGGAGAGGTGTTCAGCTGCAAGAAGTTGTGAATGTCCACCCATAATTCCTGAAAAATGGGTAAAAAAAGGTGCGAATGCCCAACCATACATTATCAAAAGCAGGTGTGAATGTCAGATCATAATTTGCAAAAAGCGATGAGAAAGGGTGAGAATGCCCGACTATACACCATCAAATGCGGGAGCGGAGGTGTTCGGCTCTGAGTAGGTGTGAATGTCCGACCATAATTGCTGAAAAATGTGTTAGAAAAGGTAAGAATGCCGGACCATACATCATCAAAAGCAAGAGAGGTGGTGTTCAGCTGCAAGTAGGTGTGAATATCCAGCCATAATTACTCACAAACGGGTAAGAAAATGTAGTATTGGTTGACCATACATGATCAAAACAGGGAGCGGAGGTGGTTTAGCTGCAAAAAGGGGTGAATGTCCAACTAAAGTTCAAATATATTAACAAAAGCGGGAGGAGAGGTCTTCGGATTATAGTGGTTGAGAATTTCCAACCATAATCTATAAAATGTGGTGAAAAAAAAGGTGTGAAGGAATGAATTTTATAGCAAAATCCGAAATCATGCATAACTCCGCAAAAGGAACGTATTGCTCAACCAAAGGGATGCTTCTTTCTCATTCAGGGTAATATGAGGAACTTTATGCTTGATACATTTTAGACATGGATAACTATGAAGGACAAAGCAATTTTAACTTGGTTTGAGCAAAGCAATTCATTTTATAGGAAAATCCGAAATCGTGCAGGACTCATGAAAGTAAGCTTTTTCTCGGATTCCTGATCCTCCAGTGTTGCTCTTTCCTATAATGAAAAATACAGCCTTGTTCTTTGTTGAAATTTATATAGACATTGATAAATATGATGGACAAAGCAGTTTCCACTTTGTTTGAGTGAAGGAATTAATTTTATAGCAAAATCCCAAATCAAGCAGAACGTATGAAAATAAGCTTGTTTTCGGATTCCTGATCCTTCAGTGTTGCTATTTCTTCTACTGCAAAATACAATGTTGTTCTTTGTTGAAGTCAATCTACACATTGATAAATATGAAGGACAAAGCAGTTTTAACATAGTTTGAGTAAAGGAATTCATTTTATACATAAAATCCCAAATCATGCAGAACGTATGAAAATAAGCTTATTCTCGGATTCCTGATCCTTCAGTGTTGCTCTTTCTACTACTGCAAAATACAATGTTGTTCTTTGTTGAAGTAAATCTAGACATTGATAAATATGAAGGACAAAGCAGTTTTCACTTGGTTTGAGTGAAGGAATTCATTTTATACATAAAATCCCAAATCATTCAAAACGTATGAAAAGAAGCTTATTCTCGGATTCCTGATCCTTCAGTGTTGCTTTTTCTTCTACTGCAAAATACAATGTTGTTCTTTGTTGAAGTCGATCTAGACATTGATAAATATGAAGGACAAAGCAGTTTTAACTTGGTTTGAGTGAAGGAATTCATTTTATACATAAAATCCCAAATCATGCAGAACGTATGAAAATAAGCTTATTCTCGGATTACTGATCCTTCAGTGTTGCTCTTTCTTCTACTGCAAAATCCAGTGTTGTTCTTTGTTGAAGTCAATCTAGACATTGATAAATATGAAGGACAAAGCAGTTTTAACATAGTTTGAGTGAAGGCATTCATTTATAGTAAAATCAATAATCGTGCAGAACTCATGAAAATAAGCTTATTCTCGGATTCCTAAAACTTTTGATTTGCTCTTTCTTTACTGCAAAGTACAATGTTGTTCTTTGTTGAAGTCGATCTAGACATTGATAAATATGAAGGACAAAGCAGTTTTCACTTGGTTTGAGTGAAGGATTTGCAGCTGAAAACCTCCCGCTCCCGCTTTTGATTGTGTATAGTCGGGCTTTCGAGCCTTTTCTTACCCGGTTTTTAGAAATTATGGTTGGACATTCAGACCTTGCAGCCGAAGACCTCCACTCCCTCTTTTGATCATACATTGTCGGGCATTCGCACCTTGTCTTACCCGCTTTTTACAAACTATAGTCAGACATTCACACCTTGCAGCTGAACCACCTCAGCTCCCTGTTTTGATCATGTATGGTCTGGCAATACTCCATTTTCTTACCCGTTTGTGAGTAATTATGGCTGGACATTCACACCTACTTGCAGTCGAACAGCTCTGCTCCCGTTTTTGATGGTATATATTTGGGCATTCGAACCTTTTCTTAACTGCTTTTTGCAAACTTTGGTTGGACGTTCACACCTTCTTGCAGCCGAACACCTCCACTTCCGCTTTTGATGGTATATATTCGGGCATTCGAACCTTTTCTTAGCAGCTTTTTACAAACCATGGTTGAACTTTCACACCTTCTTGTAGCCGAACAACTCCGCTCCCGCTATTGATTGTGTACAGTCGGGTATTTTAACCTTTTCTTACCCGCTTTTTACCAACTATGGTCGGACATTCACACCTTGTCACAGCCAAACACCTCCGCTCCCTGTTTTGATCATGTATGTTTGGGCATTCGAACCTTTTCTTACCCGCTTTTTGCCAACTATGGTCGGCTGTTCACAGCTTCCTCTCCACCATACTTGTATGGTGGGATATTCACACCCACTTGCATCCGAAGACCTTTTGTTGATATTTAGTCGGTCATTCGCAGCTTACCCACTTTTGGCAAACTATGGCCTTCATGCAGCCAAACACCTCTGATCTCGCTTTTGATGATGTAAGGTTGGGCATTCAGACCTTGCTTCACCTGCTTTTCACCAAATATAGTCGGACATTCACACCGCCGAACACTTCCGCTCCACCTTTTAGTGTTCTATCACACCTTTTTTTTCACCGCATTTTATAGATTATGGTTGGAAATTCTCAACCACTCTCATCCGAAGACCTCTCCTCCCGCTTTTGTTAATATATTTGAACTTTAGTCGGACATTCACACCTTCTTGCAGCTGAACCACCTCCGCTCCCTGTTTTGATCATGTATGGTCTGGCAATACTACCTTTTCTTACCCGTTTGTTAGTAATTATGGCTGGACATTCACACCTACTTGCAGCCGAACACCACCTCTCCCGCTTTTGATGATGTATGGACCGGCATTCTTACCTTTTCTAACACATTTTTCAGCAATTATGGTCGGAGATTCACACTTACTCACAGCCGAACAACTCCGCTCCCGCATTTGATGGTGTATAGTCGGGCATTCTCACCCTTTCTCATCAGCTTTTTGCAAATTATGATCTGACATTCACACCTGCTTTTGATAATGTATGGTTGGGCATTCGCACCTTTTCTTACCCATTTTTCAGTAATTATGGGTGGACATTCACACCTTGCAGCTGAACACCTCCTCTCCCGCTATTGATTGTGTACAGTCGGGTATTTTAACCTTTTCTTACCCGCTTTTTACCAAATATGGTCGGACATTCACACCGTCTTACAGCGGAACACCTCTGCTCCCGCTTTTGATGGTGTATAGTCAGGCGCTTGAACCTTTTCTTACCCGCTTTTTACAAACTATGGTCGGACATTCAAACCTTCTTGTAGCCGAAAACCTCCGCTCCCTCTTTTGATTATACATTGTTGGGCATTCGCACCTTATTTACAAACTATAGTCAGACATTCACACCTTGCAGCTGAGCCACCTAAGCTCCCTGTTTTGATAGTGTATGTTCGGGCATTCGAACCTATTCTTACCCCCTTTTTACAAACTATGCTCGGAGATTCACACCTACTCACAGCCGAACAACTCCGCTCCCGCATTTGATGATGTATTGTCCGGCATTCTAGTCTCTTCTAACACATTTTTCAACAATTATGGTCGGACATTCACACCTACTCACAGCCAAACACTTCCGCTCCCGCATTTGATGGTGTATAGCCGGGCATTCTCACCCTTTCTCATCAGCTTTTTGCAAATTATGATCTGACATTCACACCTACTTGCAGTCGAACAGCTCTTTTCCCGCTTTTGATTATGTTTGGTTGGATATTCGAACCTTTTCTTAACTGCTTTTTACAAACTTTGGTCGGACGTTCACACCTTCTTGCAGCCGAACACATCCACTTCCACTTTTGATGGTATATATTCGGGCATTCGAACCTTTTCTTACCCGCTTTTTACAATCCGTGGTCGGACTTTCACACCTTCTTGTAGCCAAACAACTCCGCTCCCGCTATTGATTGTGTACAGTCGGGTATTTTAACCTTTTCTTACCCGCTTTTTACCAACTATGGTCGGACATTTACACCTTCTTACAGCGGAACACCTCCGCTCCCTCTTTTGATGGTCTATGTTCGGGCATTCGAACCATTTCTTACCCGCTTTTTACAAACTATGGTCGGACATTCAAACCTTCTTGTAGCCGAACACATCCACTCCTGCTTTTGATGATGTATGGTTGGGCATTTTCACCTTTTCTTACCCATTTTTCAGTAATTATGGGTGGACATTCACACCTTCTTGCAGCTGAACAACTCCTCTCCCGCTTATGATCATGTGCGGTTTGATATTCGAAAATTTTCTTTCATGTTTTAAAGCAATTATTGATGGACATTCAAATCTTCTTGTAGCCGAACACATCCACTCCTGCTTTTGATGATGTATGGTTTGGCATTCGCACCCTTTTTTTACCCATTTTTCAGGAATTTTGGGTGGACATTCAGACCTTCTTGCAGCCGAAAACCTCCGCTCCCTCTTTTGATCATACATTGTCGGGCATTCGCACCTTATCTTACCCGCTTTTTACAAACTATAGTCAGACATTCACACCTTGCAGCTGAACCACCTCCGCTCCCTGTTTTGATCATGTATGGTCTGGCAATACTACCTTTTCTTACCCGTTTGTGAGTAATTAATCCCAAAATATTGAGCATAAATAAGTCTTTATGCTGATGATGTATTACTTTTCCTTCAGAACTCACAGACGTCTCTCAGTCACACGATCACACTCATAAATAAATTCTCAGCACTTTCTGACTACTCTATCAACTGGTCTAAGACCACAGTTCTGCCCATTAACTGTAGGGTCCATAATATACCTGCGATCACTTTACAGTCAGGAAATATTAGATATTTAGGCATAAACATTTCCTCCAGGCTCTCAGAGCTAACAAAGCTAAATTATGTGCAATTATTAAAGACAGTAGAGGACGATCTCTCGTTGGAAGTCCTTACCTATATCACTTATGGGGAGAGTTACATCCATTAAAATGATGATACTACCAAAAGTTAACTATTTGTTCTCAATGATCCCCATAAAACCATCTGCTACTTGGTTTAAGTAACTAGATTCATGCATCTCCAAATTTCATCATGGTTACATGCTGCCATTCCGACATCTCGCCATTCCGACATGGGTCTCCAATTGTCGGAATGGCAACACTTAATTTTTTATCAAACGTCCCACCATTCCGACACTTTTTTCCTCCTATGGTCGGAATGGCGGTATGTTTTTTGTTTTTTTTAACATACCGCCATTCCGACAGTTCCTTTTAATAGCCTATTTTTTACCCAAAACATTTTGCACTAATGATATGCCGGCGCAAATACGCCCTAAAGTTTGGCGCACAAGCTTTGCACATGCAGAGGCCACAGCCTCGCAAACAAACTTTAATAATCTATTATCAAAATCCCCTGAATTTCAAATATAAAAATACAGATATTAATGTAACTCTGGCGAGACTGAAACTGATTAAGCAGAAATACAGTGTCAGTGAGCTGTCACAGCAGCCAGCTGGAGCGGAGCTCTCCACAGAGCCCATGCGTCTTTTGCACGCTGTCATCATATGCAAAAGTAATAATTGCAATTACAGATATCACGGCTACTGCACAGGACACAGTTGCGAGCACTCTGCCTTGCCTTGCCAATAGGAGAAGAGAGAAATGACAGCATAGAACGTATAAAACACAACAAAATTCAGTAAAAACGTTTATTCATGTTATTCACGTGATTTATGAGTACTCACTCCAATTTTGGGAAGCGCGGATGGGCTTTGCGCATTTGGCACAAACACACAGCCGCAACGGTTGTAGCTTTATACAGCCTGTTGATATCTTAAGGACCTAACTGGTCACACCTGGGAGTAAATGTCATGTAGAGATTGTTTTTACATGACATTACAGCTGAACATATAGCTTTCATCCACAAACCAACGTGGGAGAGCCCGAAGACGCATGTGCCAGACGCACATAGGCATGCGTAAAACCAATTTTGACCACTTCATACTGTTTATTTGCTTTCTTTTAGTTAACTTTCGTTTCTTTTGGATTCTTGTGCGTGTTATGGAGCCGTTTTGGTCCATGTTTGTAAGCCTTTTTTTCCTGGATTAAATTTTCGGAAGTTAAAACAAGTGGCATTGGAGTGTGTCGGAATGGTGGGACGTTTGCATGTCGGAATGGTGGTATGTCGGAATGGTGGTATGTCGGAATGGTGGTATGTCGGAATGGTGGGATGTCGGAATAGCGGGATGTCGGAATGGCGAAATTTCGGAATGGGTGTTGCCACCCCCTTCATCATATACACAGTTATTTATACATCACCTTCCACCATGAAGCGTTGTCCCTTTTTTTTTCTCTCTTTGTTCTTAAAATGCTGTTATGCATGTCTAAACCAATCCATTAAATTAGATCATTTTGGCAGTAAAGCGATCTACAATGTGCTTGGTCGCAAAGCTGCTCATCTGTGGTAAACAGCTCTTCAGAAAGGCATTCTTCAATTGATTTCACTAATTCTATGTATTACTTTTGTGATTTCCTACAAAACTACACTTCTTCTCCCATCTGTCTGAGTATTTAATATTGTCTGGGTCCCGTTAAAACATGTATTTTTCCCATCTAATTCCTTGTTTGCTTTAAAACAAGTATTCCCCATTTTCTATCCCTTCAGTAGCCAACCAGTTTGTATGGAGTACACTGGAGCAACTTGACTGATCAGTAAAACACTGCTTTTGTTGTCACCGCAAGGCTTCCCCCGTCGGTTGTTTCACTGAGACACTACTGAGTAACTATAACTCAACACAGTTTATACACATAACATTCCTATACATACTAACAAACAAACAAACAATTATTTATTGCAATTTTCTCATCTCTGTTTGAACGTACACCCAGGTAAATATTCCTGTAGTCTTCTCATACCGACTATGGACCCATTCATTGTTTAACTTCACTGTTTTGCAAATCCTAATTGAATATTACACATTGACATTGAACTTTACTTGATAAGCAGGTCTTCATTGCATTCAGCAGCCTATATGTGAGCATCTATGTGTAAGCTGTTCTTCTTTGCATTTATCAGCAGCAAGCAATTCTTCATTGCACATGCATATGAAAATAGTAAAACAATTCCAATGCGTTAGCGAAACCTTCTATATCAGGAGTGTCCATCATGATGCTGGGAATAGAACCTCTTTCCCAGAATAGTTCAACCTTCATTACTCAACTGATCATAACTCCGCAATGAGCACATTTCAAAGTATCATTCCTCTACATATATTCAAAAATCTATGTGTAAATGTTTAATATTTCTTATATTTGTTGATGTCATTCTGTGTGCATGTGGCCTAAACCCAATCTCTGTGTGGCAATTTTAATTTAAACAAGTTGAACTCTGCCTCTGATCATTTAAAAAAGGTGTGTACCAATATCAACCTTTCTCAGGTAATTACTGATCCTACAAAACCAAAGAGATCCTTCAAGGTTGTCCCTGATTGGCTCAATCTTAACAAATCAAAGGTAGAAAATCCGCAGTATCTGAACTTGGTGTTAGTTATCACTGCTCAATAGCCTGTATCAGAATTGCAAAAATGAAAACATTAGGTCCACGCTTGGTATCCAGATCCTGAAACATCTCCATGAGCAGGCTTTTTTTTAACTGATCTGTTGAATAGTTATATGACACTGTTAAAATCCCAGATGAAGATCTAGCACTTGACCATTTTTGTAAATCTTCTAATTCCACAGTTGATAAACACGCCCCTTTTAAAAAGTATAGAACTTAGAACAGGTCTATCCCTGGCTTTCGGCAGAACTGTCTTCTTTACTTTTTTTTCCCCTTGTCCTGTTCAGCATTATGTCAGAAGAATTGTAGTCTGAATACCTTTGATGCCAAACAGATTTGTTTTGCCAAGGGAAGTTTTATAAATGTAAAGCTCCCCTTGATGCCCATTTATTTATTTCTGTTTACAATATATGACATGAACTGAACTGAACCGGACCGGGGGACAAGGAAAGAAGAAGAGGAAAGAAGAGGAAACAGAACAAAAATAGAAACAAAAACCAGACAACCAGCTGCTACACCTGTAAAAAACAAAACAGACAACAATCCATGGCCTATGAGGGGAATCCAGCCTTAGCGCCACCAGGAGCACCTGAAAGCAGACAAGCAGAGAAAAAACAAACACACAAACAAACAAAAACAAGCACAAGAAGCGGCAATCGCATACAACACAGCTGTGGATATAGATGACCTGAGACGACATGATAATACATCAACTGCTTAGTGACCATGCTACTGGACTAATGAATGTGTGTGTGTGTGTGTGAGAACATGCAACACCCATGGCACAGGACCTACATGATAACCGTGCTTAGTTATGAGTGTATAAGCGTACAGGGCCACAATCCACAGCCCCCCCCCAAGCAATCAGAAGCAGGCAGAGAGGGCCACAAGACCCAGGCCACCAGCAGCCCCCACAGAGCACAGAACCCAGGCAGCCCACCGCAGGGGCAACCACGCATCCACCCACAAGACTGCAGAGGAAGCCCCCGGAAAGAGCCCCCATAAGCATAGGGCAGAGGCACTCCGGGAACCAGGGGTAACAGCCCACCGACCCCGCCAGGCCCCAGCCGCCCAGACATGGGCCGTGCACTGGACCTGGGCCCCAGGAGCCCGAGCGCCCCCAAACCCCCCGGCAGAGGCCCCACCCAATACCCAGGAGGGCCAAGCGCCCCAGACAGCCACAAAGTGGGTCAGCGCCTGCCCCAGCGCCCCTGGCCAAGTGCCCTGGGAGTCAAGACGTGCCCACAGGTGGGTGAAGTCGCGAGCAGTGGGGAGAGGCAACGCTGATGCCCCATCGGGAGAAACACAGGCAGGCCAGGCGACAGCAAGTCCCAGATCCAGGCCCAATCATTACCACACACACTTTCACGTCCCATACATCCACACATCCACACATCCTACCTCCCTCGACTCTGCTGGGGTGTAGTGCAGCGGGCACACCAGGAGGCCAGCAACCCCCCAGCCACCACAGACCCCGAACCAGCAGAACAATTAATTAATCCTCCTGGCCCCTCCTGCCCCGAGCAGACACCAGGAAGCAGGGGTGTGCGAAGAAGACCCCTCCCCTCACCCTTCTGGCTCTTCAATATTTTCTAATAGTGAGCAATTAAAATTGAGGGGCAGCCAAACTTGTAGAACTGGGAGCGCGGCACTCTGGGCAGCCTACATACCCAAAGAGCCCCGCCCACCAGATGCCACTCAGTGTAACCACCCCCCAAGACCTAATGTGTGTGTGTGAGTGTGTTTGATAAGTAGTAATGTCTAAGGTGAAATTAAAACAGGGGCAGGGAACTGCAGAGTGCAACCAAAGGGGACAACCTACGTGGCCCCATCCACTACACCCCATCGAACACACACGCCCCCAAAACCCTTCATGTGTGAGTGTGTGCTGTGTACAGGAGCCAGAAGGGAGAGGGGTATGGGGATATATACCGGGGGAGCTACTCTCCCCCAGAGAGGGCAGCCAGGGACTGGCTGCAATAGGCATCCCCGCTACCTGGGAGCCAACAATGGGCAGGAGGGCCTGATATCCACCAGGCTCGGGGCCTGCAGCGACCATATTCCGGGAGCTACTGTACCCCCAGAAGGTACCCATCCCGCCCCACCCCACTCAACCCAACCCCACCCAGGAGGACCTCTACAAAACACAAACAAACAACATAAAAAAACAAACAAACAAACCACCCGGTCACACCAGTCGCAGCAGCCCGGGCCTGAGACCCACCATCACCCAGCAACCCACCACCACCACTATGTGATAAAACTAATCAGAGGGGACCAGAGAGAATGAAATCCAGCCAATTGATGTTTTGAGGAGGCAGACATTGTTTCCATGCTAATATAATCTAAAAGAAAATTTCTAAACTGGTTAATACACAGATTGTTCTTCGCTTTCCAGTTCATGAGAATAGTTTTCTTTGCGATACATAACACTGTGACAACCATGTGTGCTGAGTTAATTTCCATGTTGATGTTGTCTAAGTCACCCAGTATGCACAGTGTGGGGCATGCAGGGATGCTACACTTTTGCCATGTTGATAGGTCCTCACAGACTTCAAGCCAGAACTTCTGGACAGGCGCAGAAAACCACAAAGCGTGTGCAAAATCATCAGGTGTGTTATCTGTGCAATGTGAGCAGATGTTTGAGTGTGTTAGACCCATCCTGAACATCCTTTGTCCTGTATAGTGTGTTCTATGAAGGATTTTGTATTGTATGAGCTGTAAATTAGGATTTTGAGTCTTTATGAAGGTGTTCAAACATATTTGTGGTTAGGAGCTATGACCAGAACTGATGGATAAATCTGCCTCCCATTTTGAGGATGGAAGAGACATTGTGTCATCTATCTTAGACAATAATTTATATATTTTTGATAGTAGTTTTGGGGTACAGATGCTTAGAAATTCTGCTACCCTAGTCGGGGGTTGTAAGTCTGGTTGGTGGAGGATATATCCATCCATCCATCCATCATCTGCCGCTTATCCGGGGGTCGGGTCGCGGGGGCAGGAGCTTGAGCAGAGAAACCCAGACGTCTCTGTCCCCGGCCACTTCCTCCAGCTCTTCCGGGGGGACCCCGAGGCGTTCCCAGGCCAGCCGAGAGACATAGTCTCTCCAACGTGTCCTGGGTCTCCCCCGGGGTCTCCTCCCAGTGGGACGTGCCCGGAACACCTCCCCAGGGAGGCGCCCAGGGGGCATCCTAACCAGATGCCCGAGCCACCTCATCTGACTCCTCTCAATGCGGAGGAGCAGCGGTTCTACTCCGAGCCCCTCCCGGATGACTGAGCTTCTCACCCTATCTCTAAGGGAGGGCCCAGACACCCTGCGGAGGAAACCCATTTCGGCCGCTTGTATTCGCGATCTTGTTCTTTCGGTCACTACCCACAACTCGTGACCATAGGTGAGGATGGGAACGTAGATTGACCAGTAAGTAGAGAGCTTCGCCTTCTGGCTCAGCTCCCTCTTCACAACGACGGGTCGGTGCAGAGCCTGCAACACTGCAGGCGCCGCACCGATCCGCCCGTCAATCTCCCGCTCCATTCGTCCGTCACTCGTGAACAAGACCCCGAGATACTTGAACTCCTCCTCTTGGGGAAGGATCTCATTCCCGACCCGGAGAGAGCATTCCACCCTTTTCCGGCTGAGAACCATAGTCTCGGATTTGGAGGTGCTGATTCTCATCCCAGCCGCTTCACACTCGGCTGCGAATCACTCCAGTGAGAGCTGAAGGTCACGGCCTGACGACGCTAACAGAACCACATCATCTGCAAAAAAGCAGAGACCCGATTCTGAGGTCGCCAAATGGGACACCCTCAACGCCCTGGCTCCGCCTAGAAATTCTGTCCATAAAAGTTAGGAACAGAATCGGTGACAAAGGGCAGCCCTGACGGAGTCCAACTCTCACCGGAAACGTATCCGACTTACTGCCGGCAATACGGACCAAACTCTGGCACCGGTCATACAGAGACCGAACGGCCCCTATCAAGGGGTCCGGCACTCCATATTCCCGGAGCACCCCCCACAGGACTCCACGAGGGACACGGTCGAACGCTTTCTCCAAGTCCACAAAACACATGTAGACTGGTTGGGCGAACTCCCATGCACCCTCCAGGATCCTGCCGAGGGTATAGAGCTGGTCCACTGTTCCACGGCCAGGACGAAAGCCACACTGCATCTCCTGAATCCGAGGCTCGATTATCCGACGGATCCTCCTCTCCAATACCCCCGAATAGACCTTACCAGGGAGGCTGAGGAGTGTGATACCCCTATAGTTGGAACACACCCTCCAGTCCCCCTTTTAAAGAGGGGGACCACCAGCCCAATCTGCCAGTCCAGAGGCACTGTCCCCGATGTCCACGCAATACTGCAGAGGCGTGTCAGCCAAGACAGCCCTTTGCTTACCCTCTTTTTATACTGATTGCTCAAGATTAAGTTGTTCTTTCTCAAACTACAAAATTTTTTTAATTGTTGAAACTTGATTTGAAGTGGATAAATAAGGAAGACAAACAGTTTTAAGTCAGGCTGATAGCAATTAATTTTATAGCAAAATCTGTATTTCGTCATTTGTCGAGAGATGCTTATTGCTGAAGAAGTTCTTTCTCATTCTACAAAGTACAACGTTGTTTATCATTGAAACTTGATTAGACATGAATAAATATGAAGGACAAAGCAGTCTTAACTTGGTTTGAGTTAAGGAATTCGTTTTATAGGAGAATCCGAATTCGTGCATAACTCGTAAAATAGAGCTTATTTTCGGATTCCTGAAGAATGAGTCTGGTTCTTTCTCATAATACAAAGTTTGTTGTTTATTGTTGAAACTTCATCAGACCGTTAGATATAGTCGGACTCACCTCGACGCACGGCTTGGGATCTGGAACCAGTACTCTTGAGAGGGGTTGGACTCTCTTCCACTCTGGAGTTGCCCGTGGTGAGAGGCGCAGAGCAGGTGTGGGCATACTTATTGCCCCCCGGCTGTGTGCCAGTACATTGGGGTTTACCCCAGTGAACGAGAGGGTAGCCTCCCTCCGCCTTTGGGTGGGGGGACGAGTCCTGACTGTTGTTTGTGCCTATGCGCCAAACAGCAGTTCAGAGTACCTACCCTTTTTGGAGTCTCTGGGGGAGGCACTGGAGAATGCTCCTACCGGAGACTCCCTCATTCTGCTGGGGGACTTCAATGCTCACGTGGGCAATGAGAGTGAGACCTGGAGGGGTGTGATTGGGAGGAAATGCCCCCCCGATCTGAATCAGAGTGGTGTTATGTTGTTGGACTTCTGTGCCAGTCATAGACTGTCCATAACGAACACCATGTTCAGGCATAAGGGTGTCCATATGTGCACTTGGCACCAGGACACCCTTGGCCGCAGTTCGATGATCGACTTTGTGGTTGTATCATCTGACTTGCGGCCGTATGTCCTGGACACTCGGGTGAAGAGAGGGGCGGAGCTGTCAACTGATCACCACCTGGTGGTGAGTTGGCTCCGCTGGTGGGGGAGGATGCCGATCAGACCTGGCAGGCCCAAACGTATTGTGAGGGTCTGCTGGGAGCGTTTGTCAGAATCCCCCGTCAGAAGGAGCTTTAACTCCCACCTCCGGCAGAGCTTCAACCATATTTGAGGTGGGGGACATTGAGTCCGAATGGGCCATGTTCCGTGACTCCATTGCCGAGGCAGCTGGTCGGAGTTGTGGCCGTAAGGTGGTCGGTGCCTGTCGTGGCGGCAACCCTCGAACCTGCTGGTGGACACCAGTGGTGAGGGAAGCCATCAAGCTGAAGAAGGAGTCCTATCGGGCCTTTTTGGCCAGTGGGACCCTGGAAGAAGCTGATAGGTACCGACGGGCCAGACGGGCCACGGCTTCGGCAGTTGCTGAGGCAAAAACTCGGGCCTGGGAGGAGTTCGGTGAGACCATGGAGAACGATTTCCGGACGGCCTCGAAAAGATTCTGGTCCACCATCCGGCGTCTCAGGGGGGGGGGGGGGCGGCTCACAGTCAACACTGTTTACAGTGGGGACGGGGCTTTGCTGACCTCAACTAGGGATGTTGTGAGTCGGTGGGGGGGAGTACTTCGAGGAACTCCTCAATCCTACCAACACGTGCTCGGAAGAGGCAGAGTCGGAGAGCTCGGAGACGGGGCCTCCCATTTCTGGGGCTGAGGTTGCCGAGGTGGTTAAAAAGCTCCTCGGTGGCAAGGCCCCGGGGGTGGATGAGGTCCGTCCTGAGTTTCTCAAGGCTCTGGATGTTGTAGGGCTGTCTTGGCTGACACGCCTCTGCAGTATCGCGTGGACATCGGGGACAGTGCCTCTGAACTGGCAGATTGGGGTGGTGGTCCCCCTCTTTAAAAAGGGAGTCCTGTGGGGGGTGCTCCGGGAATATGGAGTGCCGGACCCCTTGATAGGGGCCGTTCGGTCTCTGTATGACCGGTGCCAGAGTTTGGTCCGCATTGCTGGCAGTAAGTCGGATACGTTTCCGGTGAGAGTTGGACTCCGTCAGGGCTGCCCTTTGTCACCGATTCTGTCACAGAATTTCTAGGCGGAGCCAGGGCGTTGAGGGTGTCCCATTTGGCGACCTCAGAATCGGGTCTCTGCTTTTTGCAGATGATGTGGTTCTGTTAGCGTCGTCAGGCCGTGACCTTAAGCTCTCACTGGAGTGATTCGCAGCCGAGTGTGAAGCGGCTGGGATGAGAATCAGCACCTCCAAATCCGAGACTATGGTTCTCAGCCGGAAAAGGGTGGAATGCTCTCTCCGGGTCGGGAATGAGATCCTTCCCCAAGAGGAGGAGTTCAAGTTTCTCGGGGTCTTGTTCACGAGTGACGGACGAATGGAGCGGGAGATTGACGGGCGGATCGGTGCGGCGCCTGCAGTGTTGCAGGCTCTGCACCGACCTGTCGTTGTGAAGAGGGAGCTGAGCCAGAAGGCGAAGCTCTCTACTTACTGGTCAATCTACGTTCCCATCCTCACCTATGGTCACGAGTTGTGGGTAGTGACCGAAAGAACAAGATCGCGAATACAAGCGGCCGAAATGGGTTTCCTCCGCAGGGTGTCTGGGCTCTCCCTTAGAGATAGGGTGAGAAGCTCAGTCATCCGGGAGGGGCTCGGAGTAGAACTGCTGCTCCTCCGCATTGAGAGGAGTCAGATGAGGTGGCTCGGGCATCTGGTTAGGATGCCCACTGGGCGCCTCCCTGGGGAGGTGTTCCGGGCACGTCCCACTGGGAGGAGACCCCGGGGGAGACCCAGGACACGTTGGAGAGACTATGTCTCTCGGCTGGCCTGGGAACGCCTCGGGGTCCCCCCGGAAGAGCTGGAGGAAGTGGCCGGGGACAGAGACGTCTGGGTTTCTCTGCTCAAGCTGCTGCCCCCGCGACCCGACCCCCGGATAAGCGGCAGATGATGGATGGATGGATGGATATATCCTCCACCAACCAGACTTACAACCCCCGACTAGGGTAGCAGAATTTCTAAGCATCTGTACCCCAAAACTACTATCAAAAATATATAAATTATTGTCTAAGATAGATGACACAATGTCTCTTCCATCCTCAAAATGGGAGGCAGATTTATTCATCAGTTCTGGTCATAACTTCTAACCACAAATATGTTTGAACACCTTCATAAAGACTCGAAATCCTAATTTACAGCTCATACAATACAAAATCCTTCATAGAACACACTATACAGGACAAAGGATGTTCAGGATGGGTCTAACACACTCAAACATCTGCTCACATTGCACAGAAAACACACCTGATTATTATGCACACGCTTTGTGGTTTTCTGCGCCTGTCCAGAAGTTCTGGCTTGAAGTCTGTGAGGACCTATCAACATGGCTAAAGTGTAGCATCCCTGCATGCCCCACACTGTGCATACTGGGTGACTTAGACAACATCAACATGGAAATGAACTCAGCACACATGGTTGTCACAGTGTTATGTATCGCAAAGAAAACTATTCTCATGAACTGGAAAGAGAAGAACAATCTGTGTATTAACCAGTTTAGAAATTTTCTTTTAGATTATATTAGCATGGAAACAATGTCTGCCTCCTCAAAACATAAATTGGCTGAATTTCATTCTCTCTGGTCCCCTCTGATTAGTTTTATCACATAGTGGTGGTCGTGGGTTGCTGGGTGATGGTGGGTCTCAGGCCCGGGCTGCTGCAACTGGTGTGACCGGGTGGTTTGTTTGATTGTTTTTTTATGTTCTTTGTTTGTTTTTTGTAGAGGTCCTCCGGGGTGGGGTTGGGTTGAGTGGGGTGGGGCGGGATGGGTACCTTCTGGGGGTACAGTAGCTCCCGGAATATGGTCGCTGCAGGCCCCGAGCCTGGTGGACATCAGGCCCTCCTGCCCATTGTTGGCTCCCAGGTAGCAGGGATGCCTATTACAGCCAGTCCCTGGCTGCCCTCTCTGGGGGAGAGTAGCTCCCCCGGTATATATCCCCATACCCCTCTCCCTTCTGGCTCCTGTACACAGCACACACTCACACATGAAGGGTTTTGGGGGCGTGTGTGTTCGGTGGGGTGTAGTGGATGGGGCCACGTAGGTGGTCCCCTTTGGTTGCACTCTGCAGTTCCCTGCCCCTGTTTTAATTACACCTTAGACATTACTACTTATCAAACACACTCACACACACACATTAGGTCTTGGGGGGTGGTTACACTGAGTGGCATCTGGTGGGCGGGGCTCTTTGGGTATGTAGGCTGCCCAGAGTGCCGCGCTCCCAGTTCTACAAGTTTGGCTGCCCCTCAATTTTAATTGCTCACTATTAGAAAATATTGAAGAGCCAGAAGGGTGAGGGGAGGGGTCTTCTTCGCACACCCCTGCTTCCTGGTGTCTGTTCGGGGCAGAAGGGGCCAGGAGGATTAATTAATTGTTCTGCTGGTTCGGGGTCTGTGGTGGCTGAGGGGTTGCTGGCCCCCTGGTGTGCCCGCTGCACTACACCCCAGCAGAGTCGAGGGAGGTAGGACGTGTGGATGTGTGGATGTATGGGACGTGAAAGTGTGTGTGGTAATGATTGGGCCTGGATCTGGGACTTGCTGTCGCCTGGCCTGCCTGTGCTTCTCCCGATGGGGCGTCAGCGTTGCCTCTCCCCACTGCTCGCGACTTCACCCACCTGTGGGCACGTCTTGACTCCCAGGGCACTTGGCCAGGGGCGCTGGGGCAGGCGCTGACCCACTTTGTGGCTGTCTGGGGCGCTTGGCCCTCCTGGGTATTGGGTGGGGCCTCTGCCGGGGGGTTTGGGGGCGCTCGGGCTCCTGGGGCCCAGGTCCAGTGCACGGCCCATGTCTGGGCGGCTGGGGCCTGGCGGGGTCGGTGGGCTGTTGCCCCTGGTTCCCGGAGTGCCTCTGCCCTATGCTTATGGGGGCTCTTTCCGGGGGCTTCCTCTGCAGTCTTCTGGGTGGATGCGTGGTTGCCCCTGCGGTGGGCTGCCTGGGTTCTGTGCTCTGTGGGGGCTGCTGGTGGCCTGGGTCTTGTGGCCCTCTCTGCATGCTTCTGATTGCTTGGGGGGGGCTGTGGATTGTGGCCCTGTACGCTTATACACTCATAACTAAGCACGGTTATCATGTAGTAATTACCTGAGAAAGGTTGATATTGGTACACACCTTTTTTAAATGATCAGAGGCAGAGTTCAACTTGTTTAAATTAAAATTGCCACACAGAGATTGGGTTTAGGCCACATGCACACAGAATGACATCAACAAATATAAGAAATATTAAACATTTACACATAGATTTTTGAATACATGTAGAGGAATGATACTTTGAAATGTGCTCATTGCGGAGTTATGATCAGTTGAGTAATGAAGGTTGAACTATATGGGAAAGAGGTTCTATTCCCAGCATCATGATGGACACTCCTGATATAGAAGGTTTCGCTAACGCATTGGAATTGTTTTACTATTTTCATATGCATGTGCAATGAAGAATTGCTTGCTGCTGATAAATGCAAAGAAGAACAGCTTACACATAGATGCTCACATATAGGTTGCTGAATGCAATGAAGACCTGCTTATCCAGTAAAGTTCAATGTCAATGTGTAATATTCAATTAGGATTTGCAAAACAGTGAAGTTAAACAATGAATGGGTCCATAGTCGGTATGAGAAGACTACAGGAATATTTACCTGGGTGTACGTTCAAACAGAGATGAGAAAATCGCGATAAATAATTGTTTGTTTGTTTGTTAGTATGTATATGAATGTTATGTGTATAAACTGTGTTGAGTTATAGTTACTCAGTAGTGTCTCAGTGAAACAACCGACGGGGGATGCCTTGCGGTGACAACAAAAGCAGTGTTTTACTGTACAGTCAAGTTGCTCCAGTGTACTCCATACAAACTGGTTGGCTACTGAAGGGATAGAAAATGGGGAATTCTTGTTTTAAAGCAAACAAGGAATTAGATGGGAAAAATACATGTTTTAACGGGACCCAGACAATATTAAATACTCAGACAGATGGGAGAAGAAGTGTAGTTTTGTAGGAAATCACAAAATTATTACATAGAATTAGTGAAATCAATTGAAGAATGCCTTTCTGAAGAGCTGTTTACCACAGATGAGCAGCTTTGCGACCAAGCACATTGTAGATCGCTTTACTGCCAAAATGATCTAATTTAATGGATTGGTTTAGACATGCATAACAGCATTTTAAGAACAAAGAGAGAAACAAAAAGGGACAACGCTTCATGGTGGAAGGTGATGTATAAATAAAAGTGTATATGATGAAGGGGGTGGCAACACCCATTCCGAAATCCCGCCATTCCGACATCCCGCTATTCCGACATCCCACCATTCCGACATACCACCATTCCGACATACCACCATTCCGACATGCAAACGTTCCACCATTCCGACGTTCAAATGTCCCACCATTCCGACAAGGCTTTCTGTATAAGGAAATGTGTGTTACTCAACAGGTGAGTCCCTTCTTTCTGTTCATGCAATTTATATGTTTAACACATGTTTATAGACAAGCGTTATTAAAAACACAAAGTCTCGGCAACTGGAGGAGGAGAAGCAGTCCGCGGTGGTTTTCAATCACACACTCCAATGCCACTTGTTTCAACTTCCGAAAATTTAATCCAGGAAAAAAAGGCTTACAAACATGAACCAAAACGGCTCCATAACACGCACAAGAATCCAAAAGAAACGAAAATTAACTAAAAGAAAGCAAATAAACAGTATGAAGTGGTCAAAATTGGTTTTACGCATGCCTATGTGCGTCTGGCACATGCGTCTTCGGGCTCTCCCACATTGGTTTGTGGATGAAAGCTATATGTTCAGCTGTAATGTCATGTAAAAACAATCTCTACATGACATTTACTCCCAGGTGTGACCAGTTACGTCCTTAAGATATCAACAGGCTGTATAAAGCCTTGCGCAACGGCTGTGTGTTTGTGAGAAATGCACAAAGCCCATCCGCGCTTCCCAAAATTGGAGTGAGTACTCATAAATCACGTGAATAACATGAATAAACGGTTTTACTGCATTTTGTTGTGTTTTATACGTTCTATGCTGTCATTTCTCTCTTCTCCTATTGGCAAGGCAAGGCAGAGTGCTCGCAACTGTGTCCTGTGCCGTAGCCGTGATATCTGTTATTGCAATTATTACTTTTGCATATGATGACAGCGTGCAAAAGACGCATGGGCTCTGTGGAGAGCTCCGCTCCAGCTGGCTGCTGTGACAGCTCACTGACACTGTATTTCTGCTTAATCAGTTTCAGTCTCGCCAGAGTTACATTAATATCTGTATTTTTATATTTGAAATTCAGGGGATTTTGATAATAGATTATTAAAGTTTGTTTGCGAGGCTGTGGCCTCTGCATGTGCAAAGCTTGTGCGCCAAACTTTAGGGCGTATTTGCGCCGGCATATCATTAGTGCAAAATGTATTGGGTAAAAAATAGGCTATTAAAAGGAACTGTCGGAATGGCGGTATGTTAAAAAAAACAAAAAACATACCGCCATTCCGACCATAGGAGGAAAAAAGTGTCGGAATGGTGGGACGTTTGATAAAAAATTAAGTGTCGCCATTCCGACAATTGGAGACCCATGTCGGAATGGCGAGATGTCGGAATGGCAGCATGTAACCATGATGAAGGAGAGACCATTTGAGCAGCACAGCCATTTCGCAGCACAGGGACAGCAGTCCAAGTTACAGGATCTCCCACGTGGTATCACCTGTCACATTGTGTCAAGGCATCAAAAGAAGAAAAAATCACCAAACTCAAGGACAAAAAGACGAAGACGCCGGTGAACGAAGAGAGAGTACTGACAAACCAGAAATACAAAAGGATTCTCGATATCAAGATCCAGAAGAAGAGGCTAACAATGCCACGAACACTTACGATGCTGGGAATGATGCCAGCAATGAACAGAGGAGAAGATTCAGTGTCATCAATCTGCAACACGTGCCTCTAATGAGGGGGTGAATATAGAATCCTCAACGATTACAACGTCTCTGGGAACTGTGACAAAAACAAGGTTTAAACCATTTTGATATATATTGTAACCTATTGGCTAAGGAATAGTGCTGAAAATGAGGTAAATCTAATCCACCATTGTCCTTGGTCTTTTGTAGGGTTTTTAAACTAATACGTGGTGGTTTGTTTTTCCACAGAAATTTGGAGATGCATGAATCTAGTTACTTAAACCAAGTAGCAGATGGTTTTATGGGGATCATTGAGAACAAATAGTTAACTTTTGGTAGTATCATCATTTTAATGGATGTAATTCTCCCCATAAGTGATATAGGTAAGGACTTCCAACGAGAGAGATCGTCCTCTACTGTCTTTAATAATTGCACATAATTTAGCTTTGTTAGCTCTGAGAGCCTGGAGGAAATGTTTATGCCTAAATATCTAATATTTCCTGACTGTAAAGTGATCGCAGGTATATTATGGACCCTACAGTTAATGGGCAGAAAGTGTTGAGAATTTATTTATGAGTGTGATCGTGTGACTGAGAGACGTCTGTGAGTTCTGAAGGAAAAGTAATACATCATCAGCATAAAGACTTATTTTATGCTCAATATTTTGGGATTAATTACTCACAAACGGGTAAGAAAAGGTAGTATTGCCAGACCATACATGATCAAAACAGGGAGTGGAGGTGGTTCAGCTGCAAGGTGTGAATGTCTGACTATAGTTTGTAAAAAGCGGGTAAGACAAGGTGCGAATGCCCGACAATGTATGATCAAAAGCGGGAGCGAGAGGTTTTCAGCTGCAAATCCTTCACTCAAACCAAGTGAAAACTGCTTTGTCCTTCATATTTATCAATGTCTAGATCGACTTCAACAAAGAACAACATTGTACTTTGCAGTAAAGAAAGAGCAAATGAAAAGTTTTAGGAATCCGAGAATAAGCTTATTTTCATGAGTTCTGCACGATTATTGATTTTACTATAAATGAACGCCTTCACTCCAACTATGTTAAAACTGCTTTGTCCTTCATGTTTATCAATGTCTAGATTGACTTCAACAAAGAACAACACTGGATTTTGCAGTAGAAGAAAGAGCAACACTGAAGGATCAGTAATCCGAGAATAAGCTTATTTTCATACGTTCTGCATGATTTGGGATTTTATGTATAAAATGAATTCCTTCACTCAAACCAAGTTAAAACTGCTTTGTCCTTCATATTTATCAATGTCTAGATGGACTTCAACAAAGAACAACATTGTATTTTGCAGTAGAAGAAATAGCAAATCAAAAGTTTTAGGAATCCGAGAATAAGCTTATTTTCATGAGTTCTGCACGATTATTGATTTTACTATAAATGAACGCCTTCACTCCAACTATGTTAAAACTGCTTTGTCCTTCATATTTATCAATGTCTAGATTGACTTCAACAAAGAACAACACTGGATTTTGCAGTAGAAGAAAGAGCAACACTGAAGGATCAGTAATCCGAAAATAAGCTTATTTTCATACGTTCTGCATGATTTGGGATTTTATGTATAAAATGAATTCCTTCACTCAAACCAAGTTAAAACTGCTTTGTCCTTCATATTTATCAATGTCTAGATTTATTTCAACAAAGAACAACATTGTATTTTGCAGTAGTAGAAATAGCAACACTGAAGGATCAGGAATCCGAGAATAAGCTTATTTTCATACGTTCTGCTTGATTTGGGATTTTGCTATAAAATTAATTCCTTCACTCAAACAAAGTGGAAACTGCTTTATTCTTCATATTTATCAATGTCTATATAAATTTCAACAAAGAACAAGGCTGTATTTTTCATTATAGGAAAGAGCAACACTGGAGGATCAGGAATCCAAGAAAAAGCTTACTTTCATGAGTCCTGCACGATTTCGGATTTTCCTATAAAATGAATTGCTTTGCTCAAACCAAGTTAAAATTGCTTTGTCCTTCATAGTTATCCATGTCTAAAATGTATCAAGCATAAAGTTCCTCATATTACCCTGAATGAGAAAGAAGCATCCCTTTGGTTGAGCAATACGTTCCTTTTGCGGAGTTATGCATGATTTCGGATTTTGCTATAAAATTCATTCCTTCACACCTTTTTTTTTCACCACATTTTATAGATTATGGTTGTAAATTCTCAACCACTCTAATCCGAAGACCTCTCCTCCCGCTTTTGTTAATATATTTGAACTTTAGTTGGACATTCACCCCTTTTTGCAGCTAAACCACCTCCGCTCCCTGTTTTGATCATGTATGGTCTGGCAATACTACATTTTCTTACCCGTTTGTGAGTAATTATGGCTGGATATTCACACCTACTTGCAGCTGAACACAATCTCTCTCGCTTTTAATTATGTTTGGATATTCGAACCTTTTCTTTACTGCTTTTTGCCAACTTTGGTCAGACGTTCACACCTTCTTGCAGCCGAACACCTCCGCTTCCGCTTTTGATGGTATATATTCGGGCATTCGAACCTTTTCTTACCAGCTTTTTACAAACGATGGTTGGACTTTCACACCTTCTTGTAGCCGAACAACTCCGCTCCCGCTATTGATTGTGTACAGTCGGGTATTTTAACCTTTTCTTACCCGCTTTTTACCAACTATGGTCGGACATTCACACCGTCTTACAGCGGAACATCTCCGCTCCCGCTTTTGATGGTGTATAGTCAGGCATTTGAACCTTTTCTTACCCGCTTTTTACAAACTATGGTTGGACATTCAAACCTTCTTGTAGCCGAAAACCTCTGCTCCCTCTTTTGATTATACATTGTCGGGCATTCGCACCTTATCTTACCCGCTTTGTACAAACTATAGTCAGACATTCACACCTTGATGCTGAACAACCTCAGCTCCCTGTTTTGATCATGTATGGTCTGGCAATACTACCTTTTCTTACCCGTTTGTGAGTAATTATGGCTGGACATTCACACCTACTTGCAGTCGAACAGCTCTGCTCCCGCTTTTGATTATGTTTGGTTGGATATTCGAACCTTTTCTTACCAGCTTTTTACAAACCATGGTTGGACTTTCACACCTTCTTGTAGCCGAACAACTCCGCTCCCCCTATTGATTGTGTACAGTCGGGTATTTTAACCTTTTCTTACCCGCTTTTTACCAACTATGGTCGGACATTCACACCGTCTTACAGCGGAGCACCTCCGCTCCCGCTTTTGATGGTGTATAGTCAGGCATTTGAACCTTTTCTTACCCGCTTTTTACAAACTATGGTCGGATATTCAAACCTTCTTGTAGCCAAAAACCTCCGCTCCCTCTTTTGATCATACATTGTCGGGCATTCGCACCTTTTCTTACCCGTTTTTTACAAACCATGGTCGGACTTTCACACATTCTTGTAGCCAAACACATCCACTCCCGCTATTGATTGTGTACAGTCGGGTATTTTAACCTTTTCTTACACACTTTTTACCAACTATGGTCGGACATTCATACCTTCTTACAGCGGAACACCTCCGCTCCCTCTTTTGATGGTGTATGTTTGGGCATTCGAACCTTTTCTTACCCGCTTTTTACAAACTATGCTCGGACATTCAAACCTTCTTCTAGCCGAACACATCCACTCCTTCTTTTGATGATGTATGCTTGGGCATTCAAACCTAGTTTTTTGCCCGCTTTTCATTAATTTTGGGTGGACATTCACACCTTGTCACAGCCAAACCCCTCCGCTCCCTGTTTTGATCATGTATGGTTGGACATTCGCACCTTTTCTCACCCGCTTTTTGCAAACTATGGTTGGCTGTTCACAGCTTCCTCTCCACCATACTTGTATCGTGGGATGTTCACACCCAGTTGCATCTGAAGACCTCCGCCCCCACTTTTGTTGATATTTAGTTGGTCATTCGCAGCTTACCCGCTTTTGGCAAACTATGGCCTTCTTGCAGCCAAACACCTCTGATCTCGCTTTTGATGATGTAAGGTTGGGCATTCAGACCTTGCTTCACCTGCTTTTCACCAAATATAGTCGGACATTCACACCTTCTTGCAGCCGAACACTTCCGCTCCACCTTTTAGTGTTCTATCACACCTTTTTTTCACCGAATTTTATAGATTATGGTTGGAAATTCTCAACCACTCTCATCCGAAGACCTCTCCTCCCGCTTTTGTTAATATATTTGAACTTTAGTCGGACATTCACACCTTCTTGCAGCTGAACCACCTCCGCTCCCTGTTTTGATCATGTATGGTCTGGCAATACAACCTTTTCTTACCCGTTTGTGAGTAATTATGGCTGGACATTCACACTTACTTGCAGCCGAACACTACCTCTCTCGCTTTTGATGATGTATGGACCGGCATTCTTACCTTTTCTAACACATTTTTCAGAAATTACAGTCTGATATTCACACCTACTCACAGCCGAACAACTCCGCTCCCGCATTTCATGGTGTGCAGTCGGACATTCTCACCCTTTCTCATAAGCTTTTTGCAAATTATGATCTGACATTCACACCTACTTGCAGTGGAAAAGCTATGCTCCCGCTTTTGATTATGTTTGGTTGGATATTCAAACCTTTTCTTAACTGCTTTTTACAAACTTTGGTTGGACGTTCACACCTTCTTGTAGCCGAACACATCCACTCCTGCTTTTGATGATGTATGGTTTGGCATTCGCACCTTTTTTTTTACCCATTTTTCAGGAATTATGGGTGGACATTCACACCTTCTTGCAGCTGAACACCTCTCCTTCTTATGATCATGTGCGGATGATATTCGAAAATTTTCTTTCATGTTTTAAAGCAATTATTGATGGACATTCAGACCTTCTTGCAGCTGAACCACTCTGCTCGCGCTTTTGATGGTGTATAGTCGGTCTTTCGAGCCTTTCCTTCCCGGTTTTTACAAATTATGGTTGGACATTCAGACCTTGCAGCCGAACACCTCCGCTCCCTCTTTTGATTATACATTGTCTGGCATTCGAACCTTTTCTCACCAGCTTTTTACAAACCATGGTTGGACTTTCACACCTTCTTGTAGCCGAACAACTCCGCTCCCGCTATTGATTGTGTACAGTCGGGTATTTTAACCTTTTCTTACCTGCTTTTTACCAACTATGGTCGGACATTCACACCGTCTTACAGCGGAACACCTCCGCTCCGCGCTTTTGATGGTGTATAGTCAGGCATTTGAACCTTTTCTTACCCGCTTTTTAAAAACTATGGTCGGACATTCAAACCTTCTTGTAGCCGAAAACCTCCGCTCTCTCTTTTGATTATACAATGTTGGGCATTCGCACCTTATCTTACCCGCTTTTTACAAACTATAGTCAGACATTCACACCTTGCAGCTGAACAACCTCAGCTCCCTGTTTTGATCATGTATGGTCTGGCAATACTACCTTTTCTTACAAGTTTGTGAGTAATTATGGCTGGACATTCACACCTACTTGCAGTCGAACAGCTCTGCTCCCGCTTTTGATTATGTTTGGTTGGATATTCGAACCTTTTCTTAACTGCTTTTTACAAACTTTGGTCGGACGTTCACACCTTCTTGCAGCCGAACACCTCCGCTTCCGCTTTTGATGGTATATATTCGGGCATTCGAACCTTTTCTTAGCAGCTTTTTACAAACCATGGTTGGACTTTCACACCTTCTTGTAGCCGAACACCTCCTCTCCCGCTATTGATTGTGCACAGTCGGGTATTTTAACCTTTTCTTACCCGCTTTTTACCAACTATGGTCGGACATTCACACCGTCTTACAGCGGAACACCTCCGCTCCCGCTTTTGATGGTGTATTGTCAGGCATTTGAACCTTTTCTTACCCGCTTTTTACAAACTATGGTCGGACATTTAAACCTTCTTGTAGCCAAAAATCTCCGCTCCCTCTTTTGATCATACATTGTCGGGCATTCGCACCTTTTCTTACCCGTTTTTTACAACCATGGTCGGACTTTCAAACCTTCTTGTAGCCCAACACATCCACTCCTGCTTTTGATGATGTATGTTTGGGCATTCGCACCTTTTCTTACCCATTTTTCAGTAATTATGGGTGGACATTCACACCTTCTTGCAGCTGAACACCTCCTCTCCCGCTTATGATGGTGTATAGTCGGGCTTTCAAGCCTTTTCTTACCCGGTTTTTACAAATTATAGTTGGACATTCAGACCTTCTTACAGCCGAAAACCTCCACTCCCTCTTTTGATCATACATTGTCGGGCATTAGCACCTTTTCTTACCCGCTTTTTACACACCATAGTCGGACTTTCACATCTTTTAGTAGCCAAACAACTCCGCTCCCGCTATTGATTGTGCACAGTCGGGTATTTTAACCTTTTCTTACCCGCTTTTTACCAACTATGGTCGGACATTCACACCTTCTCACAGCGGAACACCTCCGCTCCCTCTTTTGATGGTGTATGTTCGGGCAGTCAAACCTTTTCTTACCTGCTTTTTACAAACTATGGTCAGACGTTCAACCCTTCTTGGAGCCGAACACATCCACTCCTGCTTTTGATTATGTATAGTTGGGCATTCGCACCTTTTCTTACCCATTTTTCAGTAATTATGGGTGTACATTCACACCTTCTTGCAGCCGAACACCTCCGCTCCCTCTTTTTATCATACATTTTCGGGCATTCGCACCTTTTCTTACCCGCTTTTTACAAACCATGGTCAGACTTTCACACCTTTTAGTAGCCGAACAACTCCGCACCCGCTACTGATTGTGTACAGTCGGGTATTTTAACCTTTTCTTACCCGTTTTTTACCAACTACGGGCGGACATTCACACCTTCTTACAGCGGAACACCTCCGCTCCCTCCTTTGATGGTGTATGTTCGGGCATTCGAACCTTTTCTTACCCGCTTTTTACAAACTATGGTCAGACGTTCAAACCTTCTTGTAGCCGAACATATCCACTCCTGCTTTTGATGATGTATGGTTGGGCATTCGAACCTACTTGTTGCCCGCTTTTCATTAATTATGGGTGGACATTCACACCTTGTCTCAGCCAAACACCTCCGCTCCCTGTTTTGATCATGTATGGTTTGACATTCGCACCTTTGCTTACCCTCTTTTTATACTGATTGCTCAAGATTAAGTTGTTCTTTCTCAAACTACAAAATTTTTTTTATTGTTGAAACTTGATTTGAAGTGAATAAATAAGGAAGACAAACAGTTTTAAGTCAGGCTGATAGCAATTAATTTTATAGCAAAATCTGTATTTCGTCATTTGTCGAGAGATGCTTATTGCTGAAGAAGTTCTTTCTCATTCTACAAAGTACAACGTTGTTTATCATTGAAACTTGATTAGACATGAATAAATATGAAGGACAAAGCAGTCTTAACTTGGTTTGAGTTAAGGAATTCGTTTTATAGGAGAATCCGAATTCGTGCATAACTCGTAAAATAGAGCTTATTTTCGGATTCCTGAAGAATGAGTCTGGTTCTTTCTCATAATACAAAGTTTGTGGTTTATTGTTGAAACTTCATCAGACCGTTAGATATAGTCGGACTCATCTCGACGCACGGCTTGGGATCTGGAACCAGTACTCTTGAGAGGGGTTGGACTCTCTTCCACTCTGGAGTTGCCCGTGGTGAGAGGCGCAGAGCAGGTGTGGGCATACTTATTGCCCCCCGGCTGTGTGCCAGTACATTGGGGTTTACCCCAGTGAACGAGAGGGTAGCCTCCCTCCGCCTTGGGTGGGGGGACGAGTCCTGACTGTTGTTTGTGCCTATGCGCCAAACAGCAGTTCAGAGCACCTACCCTTTTTGGAGTCTCTGGGGGAGGCACTGGAGAATGCTCCTACCGGAGACTCCCTCAATCTGCTGGGGGACTTCAATGCTCACGTGGGCAATGACAGTGAGACCTGGAGGGGTGTGATTGGGAGGAACGGCCCCCCCCGATCTGAATCAGAGTGGTGTTATGTTGTTGGACTTCTGTGCCAGTCATAGACTGTCCATAACGAACACCATGTTCAGGCATAAGGGTGTCCATATGTGCACTTGGCACCAGGACACCCTTGGCCGCAGTTCGATGATCGACTTTGTGGTTGTATCATCGGACTTGCGGCCGTATGTCCTGGACACTCGGGTGAAGAGAGGGGCGGAGCTGTCAACTGATCACCACCTGGTGGTGAGGTGGCTCCGCTGGTGGGGGAGGATGCCGATCAGACCTGGCAGGCCCAAACGTATTGTAAGGGTCTGCTGGGAGCGTTTGTCAGAATCCCCCGTCAGAAGGAGCTTTAACTCCCACCTCCGGCAGAGCTTCAACCATATTTGAGGTGGGGGACATTGAATGGGCCATGTTCCGTGACACCATTGCCGAGGCAGCTGGTCGGAGTTGTGGCCGTAAGGTGGTCGGTGCCTGTCGTGGCGGCAACCCTCGAACCTGCTGGTGGACACCAGTGGTGAGGGAAACCGTCAAGCTGAAGAAGGAGTCCTATCGGGCCTTTTTGGCCAGTGGGACCCTGGAAGAAGCTGATAGGTACCGACGGGCCAGACGGGCCGCGGCTTCGGCGGTTGCTGAGGCAAAAACTCGGGCCTGGGAGGAGTTCGGTGAGACCATGGAGAACGATTTCCGGACGGCCTCGAAAAGATTCTTGTCCACCATCCGGCGTCTCAGGGGGGGGAAGCGGCTCACAGTCAACACTGTTTACAGTGGGGACGGGGCTTTGCTGACCTCAACTCGGGATGTTGTGAGTCGGTGGGGGGAGTACTTCGAGGAACTCCTCAATCCTACCAACACGTGCTCGGAAGAGGCAGAGTCGGAGAGCTCGGAGACGGGGCCTCCCATTTCTGGGGCTGAGGTTGCCGAGGTGGTTAAAAAGCTCCTCGGTGGCAAGGCAAGGGTGGATGAGGTCCGTCCTGAGTTTCTCAAGGCTCTGGATGTTGTAGGGCTGTCTTGGCTGACACGCCTCTGCAGTATCGCGTGGACATCGTGGACAGTGCCTCTTGACTGGCAGATTGGGGTGGTGGTCCCCCTCTTTAAAAAGGGGGACCGGAGGGTGTGTTCCAACTATAGGGGTATCACACTCCTCAGCCTCCCTGGTAAGGTCTATTCGGGGGTATTGGAGAGGAGGATCCGTCGGATAATCGAGCCTCGGATTCAGGAGATGCAGTGTGGCTTTCGTCCTGGCCGTGGAACAGTGGACCAGCTCTATACCCTCGGCAGGATCCTGGAGGGTGCATGGGAGTTCGCCCAATCAGTCTACATGTGTTTTGTGGACTTGGAGAAAGCGTTCGACCGTGTCCCTCGTGGAGTCCTGTGGGGGGTGCTCCGGGAATATGGAGTGCCGGACCCCTTGATAGGGGCCGTTCGGTCTCTGTATGACCGGTGCCAGAGTTTGGTCCGCATTGCCGGCAGTAAGTCGGATACGTTTCCGGTGAGAGTTGGACTCCGTCAGGGCTGCCCTTTGTCACCGATTCTGTTCCTAACTTTTATGGACAGAATTTCTAGGCGGAGCCAGGGCGTTGAGGGTGTCCCATTTGGCGACCTCAGAATCGGGTCTCTGCTTTTTGCAGATGATGTGGTTCTGTTAGCGTCGTCAGGCCGTGACCTTCAGCTCTCACTGGAGTGATTCGCAGCCGAGTGTGAAGCGGCTGGGATGAGAATCAGCACCTCCAAATCCGAGACTATGGTTCTCAGCCGGAAAAGGGTGGAATGCTCTCTCCGGGTCGGGAATGAGATCCTTCCCCAAGAGGAGGAGTTCAAGTATCTCGGGGTCTTGTTCACGAGTGACGAACGAATGGAGCGGGAGATTGACGGACGGATCGGTGCGGCGCCTGCAGTGTTGCAGGCTCTGCACCGACCCGTCGCTGTGAAGAGAGAGCTGAGCCAGAAGGCGAAGCTCTCTACTTACTGGTCAATCTACGTTCCCATCCTCACCTATGGTCACGAGTTGTGGGTAGTGACCGAAAGAACAAGATCGCGAATACAAGTGGCCGAAATGGGTTTCCTCCGCAGGGTGTCTGGGCTCTCCCTTAGAGATAGGGTGAGAAGCTCAGTCATCCGGGAGGGGCTCGGAGTAGAACCGCTGCTCCTCCGCATTGAGAGGAGTCAGATGAGGTGGCTCGGGCATCTGGTTAGGATGCCCCCTGGGCGCCTCCCTGGGGAGGTGTTCCGGGCACTTCCCACTGGGAGGAGACCCCGGGGGAGACCCAGGACACGTTGGAGAGACTATGTCTCTCGGCTGGCCTGGGAACGCCTCGGGGTCCCCCCGGAAGAGCTGGAGGAAGTGGCCGGGGACAGAGACGTCTGGGTTTCTCTGCTCAAGCTGCTGCCCCCGCGACCCGACCCCCGGATAAGCGGCAGATGATGGATGGATGGATGGATATATCCTCCACCAACCAGACTTACAACCCCCGACTAGGGTAGCAGAATTTCTAAGCATCTGTACCCCAAAACTACTATCAAAAATATATAAATTATTGTCTAAGATAGATGACGTGATGTAGTGGATGGGGCCACGTAGGTGGTCCCCTTTGGTTGCACTCTGCAGTTCCCTGCCCCTTTTTTAATTACACCTTAGACATTACCTCTTATCAAACACACTCACACACACACATTAGGTCTTGGGGGGTGGTTACACTGAGTGGCATCTGGTGGGCGGGGCTCTTTGGGTATGTAGGCTGCCCAGAGTGCCGCGCTCCCAGTTCTACAAGTTTGGCTGCCCCTCAATTTTAATTGCTCACTATTAGAAAATATTGAAGAGCCAGAAGGGTGAGGGGAGGGGTCTTCTTCGCACACCCCTGCTTCCTGATGTCTGCTCGGGGCAGGAGGGGCCAGGAGGATTAATTAATTTTTCTGCTGGTTCGGGGTCTGTGGTGGCTGGGGGGTTGCTGGCCTCCTGGTGTGCCCGCTGCACTACACCCCAGCAGAGTCGAGGGAGGTAGGATGTGTGGATGTGTGGATGTATGGGACGTGAAAGTGTGTGTGGTAATGATTGGGCCTGGATCTGGGACTTGCTGTCGCCTGGCCTGCCTGTTTCTCCCGATGGGGCATCAGCGTTGCCTCTCCCCACTGCTCGCGACTTCACCCACCTGTGGGCACGTCTTGACTCCCAGGGCACTTGGCCAGGGGCGCTGGGGCAGGCGCTGACCCACTTTGTGGCTGTCTGGGGCGCTTGGCCCTCCTGGGTATTGGGTGGGGCCTCTGCCGGGGGGTTTGGGGGCGCTCGGGCTCCTGGGGCCCAGGTCCCGGAGTGCCTCTGCCCTATGCTTATGGGGGCTCTTTCCGGGGGCTTCCTCTGCAGTCTTCTGGGTGGATGCGTGGTTGCCCCTGCGGTGGGCTGCCTGGGTTCTGTGCTCTGTGGGGGCTGCTGGTGGCCTGGGTCTTGTGGCCCTCTCTGCCTGCTTCTGATTGCTTGGGGGGGGGCTGTGGATTGTGGCCCTGTACGCTTATACACTCATAACTAAGCACGGTTATCATGTAGGTCCTGTGCCATGGGTGTTGCATGTTCTCACACACACACACACACATTCATTAGTCCAGTAGCATGGTCACTAAGCAGTTGATGTATTATCATGTCGTCTCAGGTCATCTATATCCACAGCTGTGTTGTATGTGATTGCCGCTTCTTGTGCTTGTTTTTGTTTGTTTGTGTGTTTGTTTTTTCTCTGCTTGTCTGCTTTCAGGTGCTCCTGGTGGCGCTAAGGCTGGATTCCCCTCATAGGCCATGGATTGTTGTCTGTTTTGTTTTTTACAGGTGTAGCAGCTGGTTGTCTGGTTTTTGTTTCTATTTTTGTTCTGTTTCCTCTTCTTTCCTCTTCTTCTTTCCTTGTCCCCCGGTCCGGTTCAGTTCAGTTCATGTCATATATTGTAAACAGAAATAAATAAATGGGCATCAAGGGGAGCTTTACATTTATAAGACTTACCTTGGCAAAACAAATCTGTTTGGCATCAAAGGTATTCAGACTACAATTCTTCTGACATAATGCTGAACAGGACAAGGGGAAAAAAAAGTAAAGAAGACAGTTCTGCCGAAAGCCAGGGATAGACCTGTTCTAAGTTCTATACTTTTTAAAAGGGGCGTGTTTATCAACTATGGAATTAGAAGATTTACAAAAATGGTCAAGTGCTAGATCTTCATCTGGGATTTTAACAGTGTCATATAACTATTCAACAGATCAGTTAAAAAAAAGCCTGCTCATGGAGATGTTTCAGGATCTGGATACCAAGCGTGGACCTAATGTTTTCATTTTTGCAATTCTGATACAGGCTATTGAGCAGTGATAACTAACACCAAGTTCAGATACTGCGGATTTTCTACCTTTGATTTGTTAAGATTGAGCCAATCAGGGACAACCTTGAAGGATCTCTTTGGTTTTGTAGGATCAGTAATTACCTGAGAAAGGTTGATATTGGTACACACCTTTTTTAAATGATCAGAGGCAGAGTTCAACTTGTTTAAATTAAAATTGCCATGGGTTTAGGCCACATGCACACAGAATGACATCAACAAATATAAGAAATATTAAAC
The DNA here is from genome assembly GCF_036924035.1 of Leuresthes tenuis. NCBI lineage: Eukaryota > Metazoa > Chordata > Actinopteri > Atheriniformes > Atherinopsidae > Leuresthes > Leuresthes tenuis. The sequence continues at coordinate 256,892 of NW_027325385.1, forward strand.
ATTTACACATAGATTTTTGAATATATGTAGAGGAATGATACTTTGATTGGAGTTGCGGAGTTATGATCAGTTGAGTAATGAAGGTTGAACTATTCTGGGAAAGAGGTTCTATTCCCAGCATCATGATGGACACTCCTGATATAGAAGGTTTCGCTAACGCATTGGAATTGTTTTACTATTTTCATATGCATGTGCAATGAAGAATTGCTTGCTGCTGATAAATGCAAAGAAGAACAGCTTACTCATAGATGCTCACATATAGGCTGCTGAATGCAACGAAGACCTGCTTATCAAGTAAAGTTCAATGTCAATGTGTAATATTCAATTAGGATTTGCAAAACAGTGAAGTTAAACAATGAATGGGTCCATAGTCGGTATGAGAAGACTACAGGAATATTTACCTGGGTGTACGTTCAAACAGAGATGAGAAAATTGCGATAAATAATTGTTTGTTTGTTTGTTAGTATGTATATGAATGTTATGTGTATAAACTGTGTTGAGTTATAGTTACTCAGTAGTGTCTCAGTGAAACAACCGACGGGGGAAGCCTTGCGGTGACAACAAAAGCAGTGTTTTACTGATCAGTCAAGTTGCTCCAGTGTACTCCATACAAACTGGTTGGCTACTGAAGGGATAGAAAATGGGGAATACTTGTTTTAAAGCAAACAAGGAATTAGATGGGAAAAATACATGTTTTAACGGGACCCAGACAATATTAAATACTCAGACAGATGGGAGAAGAAGTGTAGTTTTGTAGGAAATCACAAAATTATTACATAGAATTAGTGAAATCAATTGAAGAATGCCTTTCTGAAGAGCTGTTTACCATAGATGAGCAGCTTTGCGACCAAGCACATTGTAGATCGCTTTACTGCCAAAATGATCTAATTTAATGGATTGGTTTAGACATGCATAACAGCATTTTAAGAAAAAAGAGAGAAACAAAAAGGGACAACGCTTCATGGTGGAAGGTGATGTATAAATAACTGTGTATATGATGAAGGGGGTGGCAACACCCATTCCGAAATCCAGCCATTCCGACATCCCGCTATTCCGACATCCCACCATTCCGACATCCCACCATTCCGACATACCACCATTCCGACATGCAAACGTCCCACCATTCCGACATCCCACCATTGCGACATCCCGCTATTCTGACGTTCAAATGTCCCACCATTCCGACAAGGCTTTCCGTATAAGGAAATGTGTGTTACTCAACAGGTGAGTCCCTTCTTTCTGTTCATGCAATTTATATGTTTAACACATGTTTATAGACAAGCGTTATTAAAAACACAAAGTCTCGGCAACTGGAGGAGGAGAAGCAGTCCGCGGTGGTTTTCAATCACACACTCCAATGCCACTTGTTTCAACTTCCGAAAATTTAATCCAGGAAAAAAAGGTTTACAAACATGGACCAAAACGGCTCCATAACACGCACAAGAATCCAAAAGAAACGAAAGTTAACTAAAAGAAAGCAAATAAACAGTATGAAGTGGTCAAAATTGGTTTTACGCATGCCTATGTGCGTCTGGCACATGCGTCTTCGGGCTCTCCCACGTTGGTTTGTGGATGAAAGCTATATGTTCAGCTGTAATGTCATGTAAAAACAATCTCTACATGACATTTACTCCCAGGTGTGACCAGTTAGGTTCTTAAGATATCAACAGGCTGTATAAAGCTACAACCGTTGCGGCTGTGTGTTTGTGCCAAATGCGCAAAACCCATCCGCGCTTCCCAAAATTGGAGTGAGTACTCATAAATCACGTGAATAACATGAATAAACGTTTTTACTGCATTTTGTTGTGTTTTATACGTTCTATGCTGTCATTTCTCTCTTCTCCTATTGGCAAGGCAAGGCAGAGTGCTCGCAACTGTGTCCTGTGCAGTAGCCGTGATATCTGTAATTGCAATTATTACTTTTGCATATGATGACAGCGTGCAAAAGACGCATGGGCTCTGTGGAGAGCTCCGCTCCAGCTGGCTGCTGTGACAGCTCACTGACACTGTATTTCTGCTTAATCAGTTTCAGTCTCGCCAGAGTTACATTAATATCTGTATTTTTATATTTGAAATTCAGGGGATTTTGATAATAGATTATTAAAGTTTGTTTGCGAGGATGTGGCCTCTGCATGTGCAAAGCTTGTGCGCCAGACTTTAGGGCGTATTTGCGCCGGCATATCATTAGTGCAAAATGTTTTGGGTAAAAAATAGGCTATTAAAAGGAACTGTCGGAATGTTAAAAAAAAACAAAAAACATACCGCCATTCCGACCATAGGAGGAAAAAAGTGTCGGAATGGTGGGAGGTTTGATAAAAAATTAAGTGTCGCCATTCCGACAATTGGAGACCCATGTCGGAATGGCGAGATGTCGGAATGGCAGCATGTAACCATGATGAAGGAGAGACCATTTGAGCAGCACAGCCATTTCGCAGCACAGGGACAGCAATCCAAGTTACAGGATCTCCCACGTGGTATCACCTGTCACATTGTGTCAAGGCATCAAAAGAAGAAAAAATCACCAAACTCAAGGACAAAAAGACAAAGACTCCGGTGAACGAAGACAGAGGACTGACAAACCAGAAATACAAAAGGATTCTCGATATCAAGATCCAGAAGAAGAGGCTAACAATGCCACGAACACTTACGATGCTGGGAATGATGCCAGCAATGAACAGAGAAGAAGATTCAGTGTCATCAATCTGCATTACGTGCCTCTAATGAGGGGGTGAATATAGAATCCTCAACGATTACAACGTCTCTGGGAACTGTGACAACAACAAGGTTTAAACCATTTTGATATATATTGTAACCTATTGTCTAAGGAATAGTGCTGAAAATGAGGTAAATCTAATCCACCACTGTCCTTGGTCTTCTGTAGGGTTTTTAAACTAATACGTGGTGGTTTGTTTTTCCACAGAAATTTGGAGATGCATGAATCTAGTTACTTAAACCAAGTAGCAGATGGTTTTATGGGGATCATTGAGAACAAATAGTTAACTTTTGGTAGTATCATCATTTTAATGGATGTAACTCTCCCCATAAGTGATATAGGTAAGGACTTCCAACGAGCGATCGTCCTCTACTGTCTTTAATAATTGCACATAATTTAGCTTTGTTAGCTCTGAGAGCCTGGAGGAAATGTTTATGCCTAAATATCTAATATTTCCTGACTGTAAAGTGATCGCAGGTATATTATGGACCCTACAGTTAATGGGCAGAACTGTGGTCTTAGACCAGTTGATAGAGTAGTCAGAAAGTGCTGAGAATTTATTTATGAGTGTGATCGTGTGACTGAGAGACGTCTGTGAGTTCTGAAGGAAAAGTAATACATCATCAGCATAGACTTATTTTATGCTCAATATTTTGGGATTAATTACTCACAAACGGGTAAGAAAAGGTAGTATTGCCAGACCATACATGATCAAAACAGGGAGCGGAGGTGGTTCAGCTGCAAGGTGTGAATGTCTGACTATAGTTTGTAAAAACCGGGTAAGATAAGGTGCGAATGCCCGACAATGTATGATCAAAAGAGGGAGCGGAGGTTTTCGGCTGCAAGAAGGTCTGAATGTCCACCCAAAATTCCTGAAAAATGGGTAAAAAAAGGGTGCGAATGCCAAACCATACATCATCAAAAGCAGGAGTGGATGTGTTCGGCTACAAGAAGATTTGAATGTCCATCAATAATTGCTTTAAAACATGAAAGAAAATTTTCGAATATCAAACCGCACATGATCATAAGCGGGAGAGGAGTTGTTCAGCTGAAAGAAGGTGTGAATGTCCACCCATAATTACTGAAAAATGGGTAAGAAAAGGTGAAAATGCCCAACCATACATCATCAAAAGCAGGAGTGGATGTGTTCGGCTACAAGAAGGTTTGAATGTCCGACCATAGTTTGTAAAAAGCGGGTAAGAAAAGGTTCGAATGCCCGAACATAGACCATCAAAAGAGGGAGCGGAGGTGTTCTGCTGTAAGAAGGTGTAAATGTCCGACCATAGTTGGTAAAAAGCGGGTAAGAAAAGGTTAAAATACCCGACTGTACACAATCAATAGCGGGAGCGGAGTTGTTTGGCTACAAGAAGGTGTGAAAGTCCGACCACGGTTTGTAAAAAGCGGGTAAGAAAAGGGTCGAATGCCCGAATATATACCATCAAAAGTGGAAGTGGATGTGTTCGGCTGCAAGTAGGTGTGAATGTCCGACCAAAGTTTGTAAAAAGCAGTTAAGAAAAGGTTCGAATATCCAACCAAACATAATCAAAAGCGGGAGCAGAGCTGTTCGACTAAAAGTAGGTGTGAATGTCAGATCATAATTTGCAAAAAGCTGATGAGAAAGGGTGAGAATGCCCGGCTATACACCATCAAATGCGGGAGCGGAAGTGTTCGGCTGTGAGTAGGTGTGAATGTCCGACCATAATTGCTGAAAAATGTGTTAGAAGAGACTAGAATGCCGGACAAGACATCATCAAATGCGGGAGCGGAGTTGTTCGGCTGTGAGTAGGTGTGAATCTCCGAGCATAGTTTGTAAAAAGGGGGTAAGAATAGGTTCGAATGCCCGAACATACACTATCAAAACAGGGAGCTGAGGTGGCTCAGCTGCAAGGTGTGAATGTCTGACTATAGTTTGTAAATAAGGTGCGAATGCCCAACAATGTATAATCAAAAGAGGAAGCGGAGGTTTTCGGCTACAAGAAGGTTTGATTGTCCGACCATAGTTTGTAAAAAGCGGGTAAGAAAAGGTTCAAATGCCTGACTATACACCATCAAAAGCGGGAGCAGAGGTGTTCCGCTGTAAGACGGTGTGAATGTCCGACCATATTTGGTAAAAAGCGGGTAAGAAAAGGTTAAAATACCCGACTGTACACAATCAATAGCAGGAGAGGAGGTGTTCAGCTGCAAGAAGGTGTGAATGTCCACCCATAATTACTGAAAAATGGGTAAGAAAAGGTGCGAATACCCAACCATACATTATCAAAAGCAGGTGTGAATGTCAGATCATAATTTGCAAAAAGCTGATGAGAAAGGGTGAGAATGCCCGACTATACACCATCAAATGCGGGAGCGGAGTTGTTCGGCTGTGAGTAAGTGTGAATCTCCAACCATAATTGCTGAAAAATGTGTTAGAAAAGGTAAGAATGCCGGTCCATACATCATCAAAAGCGGGAGAGGTGGTGTTCGGCTGCAAGTAGGTGTGAATGTCCAGCCATAATTACTAACAAACGGGTAAGAAAAGGTAGTATTGCCAGACCATACATGATCAAAACAGGGAGCGGAGGTGGTTCAGCTGCAAGAAGGTGTGAATGTCCGACTAAAGTTCAAATATATTAACAAAAGCGGGAGGAGAGGTCTTCGGATGAGAGTGGTTGAGAATTTCCAACCATAATCTATAAAATGCGGTGAAAAAAAAGGTGTGATAGAACACTAAAAGGTGGAGCGGAAGTGTTCGGCTGCAAGAAGGTGTGAATGTCCGACTATATTTGGTGAAAAGCAGGTGAAGCAAGGTCTGAATGCCCAACCTTACATCATCAAAAGCGAGATCAGAGGTGTTTGGCTGCATGAAGGCCATAGTTTGCCAAAAGCGGGTAAGCTGCGAATGACCGACTAAATATCAACAAAAGGTCTTCGGATGCAAGTGGGTGGATGCAATATCCCACCATACAAGTATGGTGGAGAGGAAGCTGTGAAGAGCCGACCATAGTTGGCAAAAAGCGGGTGAGAAAAGGTGCGAATGTCCAACCATACATAATCAAAACAGGGAGCGGAGGTGTTTGGCTGTGACAAGGTGTGAATGTCCACCCAAAATTAATGAAAAGGAGGCAACAAGTAGGTTTGAATGCCCAACCATACATCATCAAAAGCAGGAGTGGATGTGTTCGGCTACAAGGTTTGAATGTCCGAGCATAGTTTGTAAAAAGCGGGTAAGAAAAGGTTCGAATGCCCAAACATACACCATCAAAAGAGGGAGAGGAGGTGTTCCGCTGTAAGAAGGTGTGACAGTCCGACCATGGTTTGTAAAAAACGGGTAAGAAAAGTTGCGAATGCCAAACAATGTATGATCAAAAGAGGGAGCGGAGGTTTTCGGCTACAAGAAGGTTTGAATGTCCGACCATAGTTTGTAAAAAGCGGGTAAGAAAAGGTGCAAATGCCTGACTATACGCCATCAAAAGCGGGAGCGGAGGTGTTCGGCTACAAGAAGGTGTGAAATTTCAACCATGGTTTGTAAAAAGCTGCTAAGAAAAGGTTCGAATGCCCGAATATATACCATCAAAAGCGGAAGCGGAGATGTTCGGCTGCAAGAAGGTGTGAACGTCCGACCAAAGTTTGTAAAAAGCAGTTAAGAAAAGGTTCGAATGCCCGAATATATACCATCAAAAGCGGGAGCAGAGCTGTTCGACTGCAAGTAGGTGTGAATGTCCAGCCATATTTACTCACAAACGGGTAAGAAAAGGTAGTATTGCCAGACCATACATGATCAAAACAGGGAGCTGAGGTGGTTCAGCTGCAAGGTGTGAATGTCTGACTATAGTTTGTAAAAAGCGGGTAAGACAAGGTGCGAATGCCCGACAATGTATGATCAAAAGAGGGAGTGGAGGTCTTCGGCTGCAAGGTCTGAATGTCCAACCATAATTTCTAAAAACCGGGTAAGAAAAGGCTCGAAAGCCCGACTATACACAATCAAAAGCGGGAGCGGGAGGTTTTCAGCTGCAAATCCTTCACTCAAACCAAGTGAAAACTGCTTTGTCCTTCATATTTATCAAAGTCTAGATCGACTTCAACAAAGAACAACATTGTACTTTGCAGTAAAGAAAGAGCAAATCAAAAGTTTTAGGAATCCGAGAATAAGCTTATTTTCATGAGTTCTGCACGATTATTGATTTTACTATAAATGAATGCCTTCACTCAAACTATGTTAAAACTGCTTTGTCCTTCATATTTATCAATGTCTAGATCGACTTCAACAAAGAACAACTTTGTACTTTGCAGTAAAGAAAGAGCAAATCAAAAGGTTTAGGAATCCGAGAATAAGCTTATTTTCATGAGTTCTGCACGATTATTGATTTTACTATAAATGAATGCCTTCACTCAAACTATGTTAAAACTGCTTTGTCCTTCATATTTATCAATGTCTAGATTGACTTCAACAAAGAACAACACTGGATTTTGCAGTAGAAGAAAGAGCAACACTGAAGGATCAGTAATCCGAGAATAAGCTTATTTTCATACGTTCTGCATGATTTGGGATTTTATGTATAAAATGAATTCCTTCACTCAAACCAAGTTAAAACTGCTTTGTCCTTCATATTTATCAATGTCTAGATCGACTTCAACAAAGAACAACATTGTATTTTGCAGTAGAAGAAAGAGCAACACTGAAGGATCAGGAATCCAAGAATAAGCTTCTTTTCATACGTTCTGCATGATTTGGGATTTTATGTATAAAATTATTTCCTTCACTCAAACAAAGTGGAAACTGCTTTGTCCTTCATATTTATCAATGTCTATATCGATTTCAACAAAGAACAAGGCTGTATTTTTCAGTATAGGAAAGAGCAACACTGGAGGATCAGGAATCCGAGAATAAGCTTACTTTCATGAGTCCTGCACGATTTCGGATTTTCCTATAAAATGAATTGCTTTGCTCAAACCAAGTTAAAATTGCTTTGTCCTTCATAGTTATCCATGTCTAAAATGTATCAAGCATAAAGTTCCTCATATTACCCTGAATGAGAAAGAAGCATCCCCTTTGGTTGAGCAATACGTTCCTTTTGCGGAGTTATGCATGATTTCGGATTTTGCTATAAAATTCATTTCTTCACACTTTTTTTTTTCACCGCATTTTATAGATTATGGTTGGAAATTTCAACCACTCTAATCCGAAGACCTCTCCTCCCGCTTTTGTTAATATATTTGAACTTTAGTTGGACATTCACCCCTTTTTGCAGCTAAACCACCTCCGCTCCCTGTTTTGATCATGTATGGTCTGGCAATACTACATTTTCTTACCCATCCATCCATCCATCATCTGCCGCTTATCCGGGGGTCGGGTCGCGGGGGCAGCAGCTTGAGCAGAGAAACCCAGACGTCTCTGTCCCCGGCCACTTCCTCCAGCTCTTCCGGGGGGACCCCGAGGCGTTCCCAGGCCAGCCGAGAGACATAGTCTCTCCAGCGTGTCCTGGGTCATTTTCTTACCCGTTTGTTTGTAATTATGGCTGGATATTCACACCTACTTGCAGCTGAACACAATCTCTCTCGCTTTTAATTATGTTTGGATATTCGAACCTTTTCTTTACTGCTTTTTGACAACTTTGGTCGGACGTTCACACCTTCTTGCAGCCGAACACCTCCACTTCCGCTTTTGATGGTATATATTCGGGCATTCGAACCTTTTCTTACCAGCTTTTTACAAACGATGGTTGGACTTTCACACCTTCTTGTAGCCGAACAACTCCGCTCCCGCTATTGATTGTGTACAGTCGGGTATTTGAACCTTTTCTTACCCGCTTTTTACCAACTATGGTCGGACATTCACACCGTCTTACAGCGGAACATCTCCGCTCCCGCTTTTGATGGTGTATAGTCAGGCATTTGAACCTTTTCTTACCCGCTTTTTACAAACTATGGTCGGACATTCAAACCTTCTTGTAGCCGAAAACCTCTGCTCCCTCTTTTGATTATACATTGTCGGGCATTCGCACCTTATCTTACCCGCTTTTTACAAACTATAGTCAGACATTCACACCTTGGTGCTGAACCACCTCAGCTCCCTGTTTTGATCATGTATGGTCTGGCAATACTACCTTTTCTTACCCGTTTGTGAGTAATTATGGCTGGACATTCACACCTACTTGCAGTCGAACAGCTCTGCTCCCGCTTTTGATTATGTTTGGTTGGATATTCGAACCTTTTCTTAACTGCTTTTTACAAACTTTGGTCGGACGTTCACACCTTCTTGCAGCCGAACACCTCCACTTCCGCTTTTGATGGTATATATTCGGGCATTCGAACCTTTTCTTACCAGCTTTTTACAAACCATGGTTGGACTTTCACACCTTCTTGTAGCCGAACAACTCCGCTCCCCCTATTGATTGTGTACAGTCGGGTATTTTAACCTTTTCTTACCCACTTTTTACCAACTATGGTCGGACATTCACACCTTCTTACAGCGGAACACCTCCGCTCCCTCTTTTGATGGTGTATGTTTGGGCATTCGAACCTTTTCTTACCCGCTTTTTACAAACTATGCTCGGACATTCAAACCTTCTTGTAGCCGAACACATCCACTCCTTCTTTTGATGATGTATGCTTGGGCATTCAAACCTACTTTTTGCCCGATTTTCATTAATTTTGGGTGGACATTCACACCTTGTCACAGCCAAACACCTCCGCTCCCTGTTTTGATCATGTATGGTTGGACATTCGCACCTTGTCTCACCCGCTTTTTGCTAACTATGGTCGGCTGTTCACAGCTTCCTCTCCACCATACTTGTATGGTGGGATATTCACACCCACTTGCATCCGAAGACCTTTTGTTGATATTTAGTCGGTCATTCGCAGCTTACCCGCTTTTGGCAAACTATGGCCTTCATGCAGCCAAACACCTCTGATCTCGCTTTTGATGATGTAAGGTTGGGCATTCAGACCTTGCTTCACCTGCTTTTCACAAAATATAGTCGGACATTCACACCTTCTTGCAGCCGAACACTTCCGCTCCACCTTTTAGTGTTCTATCACACCTTTTTTTTTCACCGCATTTTATAGATTATGGTTGGAAATTCTCAACCACTCTCATCCGAAGACCTCTCCTCCCGCTTTTGTTAATATATTTGAACTTTAGTCGGACATTCACACCTTCTTGCAGCTGAACCACCTCCGCTCCCTGTTTTGATCATGTATGGTCTGGCAATCCTACCTTTTCTTACCCGTTTGTTAGTAATTATGGCTGGACATTCACACCTACTTGCAGCCGAACACCACCTCTCCCGCTTTTGATGATGTATGGACCGGCATTCTTACCTTTTCTAACACATTTTTCGGCAATTATGGTCGGACATTCACACTTACTCACAGCCGAACAACTCCGCTCCCGCATTTGATGGTGTATAGTCGGGCATTCTCACCCTTTCTCATCAGCTTTTTGCAAATTATGATCTGACATTCACACCTGCTTTTGATAATGTATGGTTGGGCATTCGCACCTTTTCTTACCCATTTTTCAGTAATTATGGGTGGACATTCACACCTTCTTGCAGCTGAACACCTCCTCTCCCGCTATTGATTGTGTACAGTTTGGTATTTTAACCTTTTCTTACCCGCTTTTTACCAAATATGGTCGGACATTCACACCGTCTTACAGCGGAACACCTCTGCTCCCGCTTTTGATGGTGTATAGTCAGGCATTTGAACCTTTTCTTACCCGCTTTTTACAAACTATGGTCGGACATTCAAACCTTTTTGTAGCCGAAAACCTCCGCTCCCTCTTTTGATTATACATTGTTGGGCATTCGCACCTTATTTACAAACTATAGTCAGACATTCACACCTTGCAGCTGAGCCACCTCAGCTCCCTGTTTTGATAGTGTATGTTCGGGCATTCGAACCTATTCTTACCCCCTTTTTACAAACTATGCTCGGAGATTCACACCTACTCACAGCCGAACAACTCCGCTCCCGCATTTGATTATCTATTGTCCGGCATTCTAGTCTCTTCTAACACATTTTTCAGCAATTATGGTCGGACATTCACACCTACTCACAGCCGAACACTTCCGCTCCCGCATTTGATGGTGTATAGCCGGGCATTCTCACCCTTTCTCATCAGCTTTTTGCAAATTATGATCTGACATTCACACCTACTTGCAGTCGAACAGCTCTGCTCCCGCTTTTGATTATGTTTGGTTGGATATTCGAACCTTTTCTTAACTGCTTTTTACAAACTTTGGTCGGACATTCAAACCCTCTTGTAGCCGAAAACCTCCGCTCCCTCTTTTGATTATACATTGTTGGGCATTCGCACCTTATTTACAAACTATAGTCAGACATTCACACCTTGCAGCTGACCACCTCAGCTCCCTGTTTTGATAGTGTATGTTCGGGCATTCGAACCTTTTCTTACCCTAAAGTTTGGCGCACAAGCTTTGCACATGCAGAGGCCACATCCTCGCAAACAAACTTTAATAATCTATTATCAAAATCCCCTGAATTTCAAATATAAAAATACAGATATTAATGTAACTCTGGCGAGACTGAAACTGATTAAGCAGAAATACAGTGTCAGTGAGCTGTAACAGCAGCCAGCTGGAGCGGAGCTCTCCACAGAGCCCATGTGTCTTTTGCACGCTGTCATCATATGCAAAAGTAATAATTGCAATTACAGATATCACGGCTACTGCACAGGACACAGTTGCGAGCACTCTGCCTTGCCTTGCCAATAGGAGAAGAGAGAAATGACAGCATAGAACGTATAAAACACAACAAAATTCAGTAAAAACGTTTATTCATGTTATTCACGTGATTTATGAGTACTCACTCCAATTTTGGGAAGCGCGGATGGGCTTTGCGCATTTGGCACAAACACACAGCCGCAACGGTTGTAGCTTTATACAGCCTGTTGATATCTTAAGGACCTAACTGGTCACACCTGGGAGTAAATGTCATGTAGAGATTGTTTTTACATGACATTACAGCTGAACATATAGCTTTCATCCACAAACCAACGTGGGAGAGCCCGAAGACGCATGTGCCAGACGCACATAGGCATGCGTAAAACCAATTTTGACCACTTCATACTGTTTATTTGCTTTCTTTTAGTTAACTTTCGTTTCTTTTGGATTCTTGTGCGTGTTATGGAGCCGTTTTGGTCCATGTTTGTAAGCCTTTTTTTCCTGGATTAAATTTTCGGAAGTTGAAACAAGTGGCATTGGAGTGTGTGATTGAAAACCACCGCGGACTGCTTCTCCTCCTCCAGTTGCCGAGACTTTGTGTTTTTAATAACGCTTGTCTATAAACATGTGTTAAACATATAAATTGCATGAACAGAAAGAAGGGACTCACCTGTTGAGTAACACACATTTCCTTATACGGAAAGCCTTGTCGGAATGGTGGGACATTTGAACTTCAGAATAGCGGGATGTCGCAATGGTGGGATGTCGGAATGGTGGGACGTTTGCATGTCGGAATGGTGGTATGTCGGAATGGTGGTATGTCGGAATGGTGGGATGTCGGAATAGCGGGATGTCGGAATGGCGGGATTTCGGAATGGGTGTTGCCACCCCCTTCATCATATACACAGTTATTTATACATCACCTTCCACCATGAAGCGTTGTCCCTTTTTGTTTCTCTCTTTGTTCTTAAAATGCTGTTATGCATGTCTAAACCAATCCATTAAATTAGATCATTTTGGCAGTAAAGCGATCTACAATGTGCTTGGTCGCAAAGCTGCTCATCTGTGGTAAACAGCTCTTCAGAAAGGCATTCTTCAATTGATTTCACTAATTCTATGTAATAATTTGTGATTTCCTACAAAACTATACTTCTTCTCCCATCTGTCTGAATATTTAATATTGTCTGGGTCCCGTTAAAACATGTATTTTTCCCATCTAATTCCTTGTTTGCTTTAAAACAAGTATTCCCCATTTTCTATCCCTTCAGTAGCCAACCAGTTTGTATGGAGTACACTGGAGCAACTTGACTGATCAGTAAAACACTGCTTTTGTTGTCACCGCAAGGCTTCCCCTGTCGGTTGTTTCACTGAGACACTACTGAGTAACTATAACTCAACACAGTTTATACACATAACATTCATATACATACTAACAAACAAACAAACAATTATTTATCGCAATTTTCTCATCTCTGTTTGAACGTACACCCAGGTAAATATTCCTGTAGTCTTCTCATACCGACTATGGACCCATTCATTGTTTAACTTCACTGTTTTGCAAATCCTAATTGAATATTACACATTGACATTGAACTTTACTTGATAAGCAGGTCTTCATTGCATTCAGCAGCCTATATGTGAGCATCTATGTGTAAGCTGTTCTTCTTTGCATTTATCAGCAGCAAGCAATTCTTCATTGCACATGCATATGAAAATAGTAAAACAATTCCAATGCGTTAGCGAAACCTTCTATATCAGGAGTGTCCATCATGATGCTGGGAATAGAACCTCTTTCCCAGAATAGTTCAACCTTCATTACTCAACTGATCATAACTTCGCAATGAGCACATTTCAAAGTATCATTCCTCTACATATATTCAAAAATCTATGTGTAAATGTTTAATATTTCTTATATTTGTTGATGTCATTCTGTGTGCATGTGGCCTAAACCCAATCTCTGTGTGGTAATTTTAATTTAAACAAGTTGAACTCTGCCTCTGATCATTTAAAAAAGGTGTGTACCAATATCAACCTTTCTCAGGTAATTACTGATCCTACAAAACCAAAGAGATCCTTCAAGGTTGTCCCTGATTGGCTCAATCTTAACAAATCAAAGGTAGAAAATCCGCAGTATCTGAACTTGGTGTTAGTTATCACTGCTCAATAGCCTGTATCAGAATTGCAAAAATGAAAACATTAGGTCCACGCTTGGTATCCAGATCCTGAAACATCTCCATGAGCAGGCTTTTTTTTAACTGATCTGTTGAATAGTTATATGACACTGTTAAAATCCCAGATGAAGATCTAGCACTTGACCATTTTTGTAAATCTTCTAATTCCATAGTTGATAAACACGCCCCTTTTAAAAAGTATAGAACTTAGAACAGGTCTATCCCTGGCTTTCGGCAGAACTGTCTTCTTTACTTTTTTTTCCCCTTGTCCTGTTCAGCATTATGTCAGAAGAATTGTAGTCTGAATACCTTTGATGCCAAACAGATTTGTTTTGCCAAGGGAAGTTTTATAAATGTAAAGCTCCCCTTGATGCCCATTTATTTATTTCTGTTTACAATATATGACATGAACTGAACTGAATCGGACCTGGGGACAAGGAAAGAAGAAGAGGAAAGAAGAGGAAACAGAACAAAAATAGAAACAAAAACCAGACAACCAGCTGCTACACCTGTAAAAAACAAAACAGACAACAATCCATGGCCTATGAGGGGAATCCAGCCTTAGCGCCACCAGGAGCACCTGAAAGCAGACAAGCAGAGAAAAAACAAACACACAAACAAACAAAAACAAGCACAAGAAGCGGCAATCGCATACAACACAGCTGTGGATATAGATGACCTGAGACGACATGATAATACATCAACTGCTTAGTGACCATGCTACTGGACTAATGAATGTGTGTGTGTGTGTGTGAGAACATGCAACACCCATGGCACAGGACCCACAAGACCCAGGCCACCAGCAGCCCCCACAGAGCACAGAACCCAGGCAGCCCACCGCAGGGGCAACCACGCATCCACCCAGAAGACTGCAGAGGAAGCCCCCGGAAAGAGCCCCCATAAGCATAGGGCAGAGGCACTCCGGGAACCAGGGGCAACAGCCCACCTACCCCGCCAGGCCCCAGCCGCCCAGACATGGGCCGTGCACTGGACCTGGGCCCCAGGAGCCCGAGCGCCCCCAAACCCCCCGGCAGAGGCCCCACCCAATACCCAGGAGGGCCAAGCGCCCCAGACAGCCACAAAGTGGGTCAGCGCCTGCCCCAGCGCCCCTGGCCAAGTGCCCTGGGAGTCAAGACGTGCCCACAGGTGGGTGAAGTCGCGAGCAGTGGGGAGAGGCAACGCTGATGCCCCATCGGGAGAAACACAGGCAGGCCAGGCGACAGCAAGTCCCAGATCCAGGCCCAATCATTACCACACACACTTTCACGTCCCATACATCCACACATCCACACATCCTACCTCCCTCGACTCTGCTGGGGTGTAGTGCAGCGGGCACACCAGGAGGCCAGCAACCCCCCAGCCACCACAGACCCCGAACCAGCAGAACAATTAATTAATCCTCCTGGCCCCTCCTGCCCCGAGCAGACACCAGGAAGCAGGGGTGCGCGAAGAAGACCCCTCCCCTCACCCTTCTGGCTCTTCAATATTTTCAAATAGTGAGCAATTAAAATTGAGGGGCAGCCAAACTTGTAGAACTGGGAGCGCGGCACTCTGGGCAGCCTACATACCCAAAGAGCCCCGCCCACCAGATGCCACTCAGTGTAACCACCCCCCAAGACCTAATGTGTGTGTGTGAGTGTGTTTGATAAGTAGTAATGTCTAAGGTGTAATTAAAACAGGGGCAGGGAACTGCAGAGTGCAACCAAAGGGGACCACCTACGTGGCCCCATCCACTACACCCCACCGAACACACACGCCCCCAAAACCCTTCATGTGTGAGTGTGTGCTGTGTACAGGAGCCAGAAGGGAGAGGGGTATGGGGATATATACCGGGGGAGCTACTCTCCCCCAGAGAGGGCAGCCAGGGACTGGCTGCAATAGGCATCCCCGCTACCTGGGAGCCAACAATGGGCAGGAGGGCCTGATGTCCACCAGGCTCGGGGCCTGCAGCGACCATATTCCGGGAGCTACTGTACCCCCAGAAGGTACCCATCCCGCCCCACCCCACTCAACCCAACCCCACCCAGGAGGACCTCTACAAAAAACAAACAAACAAACCACCCGGTCACACCAGTCGCAGCAGCCCGGGCCTGAGACCCACCATCACCCAGCAACCCACCACCACCACTATGTGATAAAACTAATCAGAGGGGACCAGAGAGAATGAAATTCAGCCAATTGATGTTTTGAGGAGGCAGACATTGTTTCCATGCTCATATAATCTAAAAGAAAATTTCTAAACTGGTTAATACACAGATTGTTCTTCGCTTTCCAGTTCATGAGAACATTCTTTGCGATACATAACACTGTGACAACCATGTGTGCTGAGTTAATTTCCATGTTGATGTTGTCTAAGTCACCCAGTATGCACAGTGTGGGGCATGCAGGGATGCTACACTTTAGCCATGTTGATAGGTCCTCACAGACTTCAAGCCAGAACTTCTGGACAGGCACAGAAAACCACAAAGCGTGTGCATAATCATCAGGTGTGTTATCTGTGCAATGTGAGCAGATGTTTGAGTGTGTTAGACCCATCCTGAACATCCTTTGTCCTGTATAGTGTGTTCTATGAAGGATTTTGTATTGTATGAGCTGGAAATTAGGATTTCGAGTCTTTATGAAGGTGTTCAAACATATTTGTGGTTAGAAGCTATGACCAGAACTGATGGATAAATCTGCCTCCCATTTTGAGGATGGAAGAGACATTGTGTAATCTATCTTAGACAATAATTTATATATTTTTGATAGTAGTTTTGGGGTACAGATGCTTAGAAATTCTGCTACCTTAGTCGGGGGTTGTAAGTCTGGTTGGTGGAGGATATATCCATCCATCCATCCATCATCTGCCGCTTATCCGGGGGTCGGGTCGCGGGGGCAGCAGCTTGAGCAGAGAAACCCAGACGTCTCTGTCCCCGGCCACTTCCTCCAGCTCTTCCGGGGGGACCCCGGGGCGTTCCCAGGCCAGCCGAGAGACATAGTCTCTCCAACGTGTCCTGGGTCTCCCCCGGGGTCTCCTCCCAGTGCGACGTGCCCGGAACACCTCCCCAGGGAGGCGCCCAGGGGGCATCCTAACCAGATGCCCGAGCCACCTCATCTGACTCCTCTCAATACGGAGGAGCAGCGGTTCTACTCCGAGCCCCTCCCGGATGACTGAGCTTCTCACCCTATCTCTAAGGGAGAGCCCAGACACCCTGCGGAGGAAACCCATTTCGGCCGCTTGTATTCGCGATCTTGTTCTTTCGGTCACTACCCACAACTCGTGACCATAGGTGAGGATGGGAACGTAGATTGACCAGTAAGTAGAGAGCTTCGCCTTCTGGCTCAGCTCCCTCTTCACAACGACGGGTCGGTGCAGAGCCTGCAACACTGCAGGCGCCGCACCGATCCGCCCGTCAATCTCCCGCTCCATTCGTCCGTCACTCGTGAACAAGACCCCGAGATACTTGAACTCCTCCTCTTGGGGAAGGATCTCATTCCCGACCCGGAGAGAGCATTCCACCCTTTTCCGGCTGAGAACCATAGTCTCGGATTTGGAGGTGCTGATTCTCATCCCAGCCGCTTCACACTCGGCTGCGAATCACTCCAGTGAGAGCTGAAGGTCACGGCCTGACGACGCTAACAGAACCACATCATCTGCAAAAAGCAGAGACCCGATTCTGAGGTCGCCAAATGGGACACCCTCAACGCCCTGGCTCCGCCTAGAAATTCTGTCCATAAAAGTTAGGAACAGAATCGGTGACAAAGGGCAGCCCTGACGCAGTCCAACTCTCACCGGAAACGTATCCGACTTACTGCCGGCAATGCGGACCAAACTCTGGCACCGGTCATACAGAGACCGAACGGCCCCTATCAAGGGGTCCGGCACTCCATATTCCCGGAGCACCCCCCACAGGACTCAACGAGGGACACGGTCGAACGCTTTTTCCAAGTCCACAAAACACATGTAGACTGGTTGGGTGAACTCCCATGCACCCTCCAGGATCCTGCCGAGGGTATAGAGCTGGTCCACTGTTCCACGGCCAGGACGAAAGCCACACTGCATCTCCTGAATCCGAGGCTCGATTATCCGACGGATCCTCCTCTCCAATACCCCCGAATAGACCTTACCAGGGAGGCTGAGGAGTGTGATACCCCTATAGTTGGAACACAACCTCCGGTCCCCCTTTTTAAAGAGGGGGACCACCACCCCAATCTGCCAGTCCAGAGGCACTGTCCCCGATGTCCACGCGATACTGCAGAGGCGTGTCAGCCAAGACAGCCCTACAACATCCAGAGCCTTGAGAAACTCAGGACGGACCTCATCCACCCCCGGGGCCTTGCCACCGAGGAGCTTTTTAACCACCTCGGCAACCTCAGCCCCAGAAATGGGAGGCCCCGTCTCCGAGCTCTCCGACTCTGCCTCTTCCGAGCACGTGTTGGTAGGATTGAGGAGTTCCTCGAAGTACTCCCCCCACCGACTCACAACATCCCTAGTTGAGGTCAGCAAAGCCCCGTCCCCACTGTAAACAGTGTTGACTGTGAGCCGCTTCCCCCCCCTGAGACGCCGGATGGTGGACCAGAATCTTTTCTAGGCCGTCCGGAAATCGTTCTCCATGGTCTCACCGAACTCCTCCCAGGCCCGAGTTTTTGCCTCAGCAACCGCCGAAGCCGTGGCCCGTCTGGCCCGTCGGTACCTATCAGCTTCTTCCAGGGTCCCACTGTCCAAAAAGGCCCGATAGGACTCCTTCTTCAGCTTGACGGCTTCCCTCACCACTGGTGTCCACCAGCAGGTTCGAGGGTTGCCGCCACGACAGGCACCGACCACCTTACGGCCACAACTCCGACCAGCTGCCTCGGCAATGGAGTCACGGAACATGGCCCATTCAATGTCCCCCACCTCAAATATGGTTGAAGCTCTGCCGGAGGTGGGAGTTAAAGCTCCTTCTGACGGGGGATTCTGACAAACGCTCCCAGCAGACCCTCACAATACGTTTGGGCCTGCCAGGTCTGATCGGCATCCTCCCCCACCAGCGGAGCCAACTCACCACCAGGTGGTGATCAGTTGACAGCTCCGCCCCTCTCTTCACCCGAGTGTCCAGGACATACGGCCGCAAGTCCGATGATACAACCACAAAGTCGATCATCGAACTGCGGCCAAGGGTGTCCTGGTGCCAAGTGCACATATGGACACCCTTATGCCTGAACATGGTGTTCGTTATGGACAGTCTATGACTGGCACAGAAGTCCAACAACATAACACCACTCTGATTCAGATCGGGGGGGCCGTTCCTCCCAATCACACCCCTCCAGGTCTCACTCTCATTGCCCACGTGAGCATTGAAGTCCCCCAGCAGAATGAGGGAGTCTCCGGTAGGAGCATTCTCCAGTGCCTCCCCCAGAGACTCCAAAAAGGGTAGGTACTCTGAACTGCTGTTTGGCGCATAGGCACAAACAACAGTCAGGACTCGTCCCCCCACCCAAAGGCGGAGAGAGGCTACCCTCTCGTTCACTGGGGTAAACCCCAATGTACTGGCACACAGCCGGGGGGCAATAAGTATGCCCACACCTGCTCTGCGCCTCTCACCACGGGCAACTCCAGAGTGGAAGAGAGTCCAACCCCTCTCAAGAGTACTGGTTCCAGATCCCAAGCCGTGCGTCGAGGTGAGTCCGACTATATCTAACGGTCTGATGAAGTTTCAACAATAAACAACAAACTTTGTATTATGAGAAAGAACCAGACTCATTCTTTAGAATTCCGAAAATAAGCTCTATTTTACGAGTTATGCACGAATTCGGATTCTCCTATAAAACGAATTCCTTAACTCAAACCAAGTTAAGACTGCTTTGTCCTTCATATTTATTCATGTCTAATCAAGTTTCAATGATAAACAACGTTGTACTTTTTAGAATGAGAAAGAACTTCTTCAGCAATAAGCATCTCTCGACAAATGACGAAATACAGATTTTGCTATAAAATTAATTGCTATCAGCCTGACTTAAAACTGTTTGTCTTCCTTATTTATCCACTTCAAATCAAGTTTCAACAATTAAAAATAATTTTGTAGTTTGAGAAAGAACAACTTAATCTTGAGCAATCAGTATAAAAAGAAGGTAAGCAAAGGTGCGAATGTCAAACCATACATGATCAAAACAGGGAGCGGAGGTGTTTGGCTGAGACAAGGTGTGAATGTCCACCCATAATTAATGAAAAGCGGGCAACAAGTAGGTTCGAATGCCCAACCATACATCATCAAAAGCAGGAGTGGATATGTTCGGCTTCAAGAAGGTTTGAACGTCTGACCATAGTTTGTAAAAAGCGGGTAAGAAAAGGTTCGAATGCCCGAACATACACCATCAAAGGAGGGAGCGGAGGTGTTCCGCTGTAAGAAGGTGTTAATGTCCGACCATAGTTGATAAAAAACGGGTAAGAAAAGGTTAAAATACCCGACTGTACACAATCAGTAGCGGGTGCGGAGTTGTTCGGCTACTAAAAGGTGTGAAAGTCCGACCATGGTTTGTAAAAAGCGGGTAAGAAAAGGTGCGAATGCCCGAAAATGTATGATCAAAAGAGGGAGCGGAGGTGTTCGGCTGCAAGAAGGTGTGAATGTACACCCATAATTACTGAAAAATGGGTAAGAAAAGGTGCGAATGCCCAACTATACATAATCAAAAGCAGGAGTGGATGTGTTTGGCTCCAAGAAGGGTTGAATGTCTGACCATAGTTTGTAAAAAGCAGGTAAGAAAAGGTTTGACTGCCCGAACATACACCATCAAAAGAGGGAGCGGAGGTGTTCCGCTGTAAGAAGGTGTGAATGTCCGACCATAGTTGGTAAAAAGCGGGTAAGAAAAGGTTAAAATACCCGACTGTACACAATCAATAGCGGGAGCGGAGTTGTTCGGCTACTAAAAGATGTGAAAGTCCGACTATGGTTTGTAAAAAGCGGGTAAGAAAAGGTGCGAATGCCTAACTATACATAATCAAAAGCAGGAGTGGATGTGTTCGGCTGCAAGAAGGGTTGAATGTCTGACCATAGTTTGTAAAAAGCAGGTAAGAAAAGGTGCTAATGCCCGACAATGTATGATCAAAAGAGGGAGTGGAGGTTTTCGGCTGTAAGAAGGTCTGAATGTCCAACTATAATTTGTAAAAACCGGGTAAGAAAAGGCTTGAAAGCCCGACTATACACCATCATAAGCGGGAGAGGAGGTGTTCATCTGCAAGAAGGTGTGAATGTCCACCCATAATTACTGAAAAATGGGTAAGAAAAGGTGCGAATGCCCAAACATACATCATCAAAAGCAGGAGTGGATGTGTTGGGCTACAAGAAGGTTTGAAAGTCCGACCATAGTTTGTAAAAAACGGGTAAGAAAAGGTGCGAATGCCCGACAATGTATGATCAAAAGAGGGAGCGGAGGTTTTTGGCTACAAGAAGGTTTGAATGTCCGACCATAGTTTGTAAAAAGCAGGTAAGAAAAGGTTAAAATACCCGACTGTACACAATCAATGGCGGGAGCGGATGTGTTTGGCTACAAGAATGTGTGAAAGTCCAACCATGGTTTGTAAAAAACGGGTAAGAAAAGGTGCGAATACCCGACAATGTATGATCAAAAGAGGGTGCGGAGGTTTTTGGCTACAAGAAGGTTTGAATGTCCGACCATAGTTTGTAAAAAGCGGGTAAGAAAAGGTTTAAATGCCTGACTATACACGATCAAAAGCGGGAGCGGAGGTGTTCCGCTGTAAGACGGTGTGAATGTCCGACCATAGTTGGTAAAAAGCGGGTAAGAAAAGGTTAAAATACCTGACTGTACACATTCAATAGGGGGAGCGGAGTTGTTCGGCTAGAAGAAGGTGTGAAAGTCCAACCATGGTTTGTAAAAAGCTGGTAAGAAAAGGTTCGAATGCCCGAATATATACCATCAAAAGCGGAAGCGGAGGTGTTCGGCTGCAAGAAGGTGTGAACGTCCGACCAAAGTTTGTAAAAAGCAGTTAAGAAAAGGTTCGAATATCCAACAAAACATAATCAAAAGCGGGAGCACAGCTGTTCGACTGCAAGTAGGTGTGAATGTCCAGCCATAATTACTCACAAACGGGTAAGAAAAGGTAGTATTGCCAGACCATACATGATCAAAACAGGGAGCTGAGGTGGTTCAGCACCAATGTGTGAATGTCTGACTATAGTTTGTAAAAAGCGGGTAAGATAAGGTGCGAATGCCCGACATTGTATAATCAAAAGAGGGAGCAGAGGTTTTCGGCTACAAGAAGGTTTGAATGTCCGACCATAGTTTGTAAAAAGCGGGTAAGAAAAGGTTCAAATGCCTGACTATACACCATCAAAAGCGGGAGCGGAGATGTTCCGCTGTAAGACGGTGTGAATGTCCGACCATAGTTGGTAAAAAGTGGGTAAGAAAAGGTTAAAATACCCGACTGTACACAATCAATAGGAATGAATTTTATAGCAAAATCCGAAATCATGCATAACTCCGCAAAAGGAACGTATTGCTCAACCAAAGGGATGCTTCTTTCTCATTCAGGGTAATATGAGGAACTTTATGCTTGATACATTTTAGACATGGATAACTATGAAGGACAAAGCAATTTTAACTTGGTTTGAGCAAAGCAATTCATTTTATAGGAAAATCCGAAATCGTGCAGGACTCATGAAAGTAAGCTTATTCTCGGATTCCTGATCCTCCAGTGTTGCTCTTTCCTATACTGCAAAATACAGCCTTGTTCTTTTTTTAAATCGATATAGACATTGATAAATATGAAGGACAAAGCAGTTTCCACTTTGTTTGAGTGAAGGAATTAATTTTATAGCAAAATCCCAAATCAAGCAGAACGTATGAAAATAAGCTTGTTTTCGGATTCCTGATCCTTCAGTGTTGCTATTTCTTCTACTGCAAAATACAATGTTGTTCTTTGTTGAAGTAAATCTAGACATTGATAAATATGAAGGACAAAGAAGTTTTCACTTGGTTTGAGTGAAGGAATTCATTTTATACATAAAATCCCAAATCATGCAGAACGTATGAAAATAAACTTATTCTCGGATTCCTGATCCTTCAGTGTTGCTTTTTCTTCTACTGCAAAATACAATGTTGTTCTTTGTTGAAGTCGATCTAGACATTGATAAATATGAAGGACAAAGCAGTTTTAACTTGGTTTGAGTGAAGGAATTCATTTTATACATAAAATCCCAAATCATGCAGAACGTATGAAAATAAGCTTATTCTCGGATTACTGATCCTTCAGTGTTGCTCTTTCTTCTACTGCAAAATCCAGTGTTGTTCTTTGTTGAAGTCAATCTAGACATTGATAAATATGAAGGACAAAGCAGTTTTAACATAGTTTGAGTGAAGGCATTCATTTATAGTAAAATCAATAATCGTGCAGAACTCATGAAAATAAGCTTATTCTCGGATTCCTAAAACTTTTGATTTGCTCTTTCTTTACTGCAAAGTACAATGTTGTTCTTTGTTGAAGTCGATCTAGACATTGATAAATATGAAGGACAAAGCAGTTTTCACTTGGTTTGAGTGAAGGATTTGCTGCTGAAAACCTCCCGCTCCCGCTTTTGATTGTGTATAGTCGGGCTTTCGAGCCTTTTCTTACCCGGTTTTTAGAAATTATGGTTGGACATTCAGACCTTGCAGCCGAAGACCTCCACTCCCTCTTTTGATCATACATTGTCGGGCATTCGCACCTTGTCTTACCCGCTTTTTACAAACTATAGTCAGACATTCACACCTTGAAGCTGAACCACCTCAGCTCCCTGTTTTGATCATGTATGGTCTGGCAATACTACTTTTCCTTACCCGTTTGTGAGTAATTATGGCTGGAAATTCACACCTACTTGCAGTCGAAAAAGCTCTGCTCCCGCTTTTGATGGTATATATTCGGGCATTCGAACCTTTTCTTAACTGCTTTTTGCAAACTTTGGTCGGACATTCAAACCTTCTTGTAGCCGAAAACCTCCGCTCCCTCTTTTGATCATACATTGTCGGGCATTCGCACCTTTTCTTACCCGTTTTTTACAAACCATGGTCGGACTGTCACACATTCTTGTAGCCAAACACCTCCTCTCCCGCTATTGATTGTGTACAGTCGGGTATTTTAACCTTTTCTTACCCGTGTTTTACCAACTATGGTCGGACATTCACACCTTCTTACAGCGGAACACCTCCGCTCCCTCTTTTGATGGTGTATGTTTGGGCATTCGAACCTTTTCTTACCCGCTTTTTACAAACTATGCTCGGACATTCAAACCTTCTTGTAGCCGAACACATCCACTCCTGCTTTTGATGATGTATGGTTGGGCATTCAAACCTACTTGTTGCCCGCTTTTCATTAATTTTGGGTGGACATTCACACCTTGTCACAGCCAAAAACCTCCTCTCCCTGTTTTGATCATGTATGGTTGGACATTCGCACCTTTTCTCACCCGCTTTTTGCCAACTATGGTCGGCTGTTCACAGCTTCCTCTCCAACATACTTGTATGGTGGGATATTCACACCCACTTGCATCCGAAGACCTTTTGTTGATATTTAGTCGGTCATTCGCAGCTTACCCGCTTTTGGCAAACTATGGCCTTCATGCAGCCAAACACCTCTGATCTCGCTTTTGATGATGTAAGGTTGGGCATTCAGACCTTGCTTCACCTGCTTTTCACCAAATATAGGAGGACATTCACACCTTCTTGCAGCCGAACACTTCCACTCCACCTTTTAGTGTTCTATCAAACCTTTTTTTCACCGCATTTTATAGATTATGGTTGGAAATTCTCAACCACTCTCATCCGAAGACCTCTCCTCCCGCTTTTGTTAATATATTTGAACTTTAGTCGGACATTCACACCTTCTTGCAGCTGAACCACCTCCGCTCCCTTTTTTGATCATATATGGTATGGCAATACTACCTTTTCTTACCCGTTTGTTAGTAATTATGGCTGGACATTCACACCTACTTGCAGCTGAACACCACCTCTCCCGCCTTTGATGATGTATGGACCGGCATTCTTACCTTTTCTAACACATTTTTCAGCAATTATGGTCGGAGATTCACACTTACTCACAGCCGAACAACTCCGCTCCCGCATTTGATGGTGTATAGTCGGGCATTCTCACCCTTTCTCATCAGCTTTTTGCAAATTATGATCTGACATTCACACCTGCTTTTGATAATGTATGGTTGGGCATTCGCACCTTTTCTTACCCATTTTTCAGTAATTATGGGTGGACATTCACACCTTCTTGCAGCTGAACACCTCCTCTCCCGCTATTGATTGTGTACAGTCGGGTATTTTAACCTTTTCTTACCCGCTTTTTACCAAATATGGTCGGACATTCACACCGTCTTACAGCGGAACACCTCTGCTCCCGCTTTTGATGGTGTATAGTCAGTCGCTTGAACCTTTTCTTACCCGCATTTTACAAACTATGGTCGGACATTCAAACCTTCTTGTAGCCGAAAACCTCCGCTCCCTCTTTTGATTATACATTGTTGGGCATTCGCACCTTATTTACAAACTATAGTCAGACATTCAAACCTTGCAGCTGAGCCACCTCAGCTCCCTGTTTTGATAGTGTATGTTCGGGCATTCGAACCTATTCTTACCCCCTTTTTACAAACTATGGTCGGAGATTCACACCTACTCACAGCCGAACACTTCCGCTCCCGCATTTGATGGTGTATAGCCGGGCATTCTCACCCTTTCTCATCAGCTTTTTGCAAATTATGATCTGACATTCACACCTACTTGCAGTCGAACAGCTCTGCTCCCGCTTTTGATTATGTTTGGTTGGATATTCGAACCTTTTCTTAACTGCTTTTTACAAACTTTGGTCGGACGTTCACACCTTCTTGCAGCCGAACACATCCACTTCCACTTTTGATGGTATATATTCGGGCATTCGAACCTTTTCTTACCCGCTTTTTACAAACCGTGGTCGGACTTTCACACCTTCTTGTAGCCAAACAACTCCGCTCCCGCTATTGATTGTGTACAGTCGGGTATTTTAACCTTTTCTTACCCGCTTTTTACCAACTATGGTCGGACATTTACACCTTCTTACAGCGGAACACCTCCGCTCCCTCTTTTGATGGTCTATGTTCGGGCATTCGAACCTTTTCTTACCCGCTTTTTACAAACTATGGTCGGACATTCAAACCTTCTTGTAGCCGAACACATCCACTCCTGCTTTTGATGATGTATGGTTGGGCATTTTCACCTTTTTTTACCCATTTTTCCGTAATTATGGGTAGACATTCACACCTTCTTGCAGCTGAACAACTCCTCTCCCGCTTATGATCATGTGCGGTTTGATATTCGAAAATTTTCTTTCATGTTTTAAAGCAATTATTGATGGACATTCAAATCTTCTTGTAGCCGAACACATCCACTCCTGCTTTTGATGATGTATGGTAACCTTTTCTTACCCGCTTTTTACAAACTATGGTCGGACATTCAAACCTTCTTGTAGCCAAAAACCTCCGCTCCCTCTTTTGATCATACATTGTCGGGCATTCGCACCTTATCTTACCCGCTTTTTACAAACTATAGTCAGACATTCACACCTTGCAGCTGAACCACCTCCGCTCCCTGTTTTGATCATGTATGGTCTGGCAATACTACCTTTTCTTACCCGTTTGTGAGTAATTAATCCCAAAATATTGAGCATAAAATAAGTCTTTATGCTGATGATGTATTACTTTTCCTTCAGAACTCACAGACGTCTCTCAGTCACACGATCACACTCATAAATAAATTCTCAGCACTTTCTGACTACTCTATCAACTGGTCTAAGACCACAGTTCTGCCCATTAACTGTAGGGTCCATAATATACCTGCGATCACTTTACAGTCAGGAAATATTAGATATTTAGGCATAAACATTTCCTCCAGGCTCTCAGAGCTAACAAAGCTAAATTATGTGCAATTATTAAAGACAGTAGAGGACGATCTCTCGTTGGAAGTCCTTACCTATATCACTTATGGGGAGAGTTACATCCATTGAAATGATGATACTATCAAAAGTTAACTATTTGTTCTCAATGATCTGGTTTAAGTCACTAGATTCATGCATCTCCAAATTTCTGTGGAAAAACAAACCACCACGTATTAGTTTAAAAACCCTACAGAAGACCAAGGACAGTGGTGGATTAGATTTACCTCATTTTCAGCACTATTCCTTAGACAATAGGTTACAATATATATCAAAATGGTTTAAACCTTGTTGTTGTCACAGTTCCCAGAGACGTTGTAATCGTTGAGGATTCTATATTCACCCCCTCATTAGAGGCACGTAATGCAGATTGATGACACTGAATCTTCTTCTCTGTTCATTGCTGGCATCATTCCCAGCATCGTAAGTGTTCGTGGCATTGTTAGCCTCTTCTTCTGGATCTTGATATCGAGAATCCTTTTGTATTTCTGGTTTGTCAGTCCTCTGTCTTCGTTCACCGGAGTCTTTGTCTTTTTTATCTTGAGTTTGGTGATTTTTTCTTCTTTTGATGCCTTGACACAATGTGACAGGTGATACCACGTGGGAGATCCTGTAACTTGGATTGCTGTCCCTGTGCTGCGAAATGGCTGTGCTGCTCAAATGGTCTCTCCTTCATCATGGTTACATGCTGCCATTCCGACATCTCGCCATTCCGACATGGGTCTCCAATTGTCGGAATGGCGACACTTAATTTTTTATCAAACGTCCCACCATTCCGACACTTTTTTCCTCCTATGGTCGGAATGGCGGTATGTTTTTTGTTTTTTTTAACATACCGCCATTCCGACAGTTCCTTTTAATAGCCTATTTTTTACCCAAAACATTTTGCACTAATGATATGCCGGCGCAAATACGCCCTAAAGTCTGGCGCACAAGCTTTGCACATGCAGAGGCCACAGCCTCGCAAACAAACTTTAATAATCTATTATCAAAATCCCCTGAATTTCAAATATAAAAATACAGATATTAATGTAACTCTGGCGAGACTGAAACTGATTAAGCAGAAATACAGTGTCAGTGAGCTGTCACAGCAGCCAGCTGGAGCGGAGCTCTCCACAGAGCCCATGCGTCTTTTGCACGCTGTCATCATATGCAAAAGTAATAATTGCAATTACAGATATCACGGCTACTGCACAGGACACAGTTGCAAGCACTCTGCCTTGCCTTGCCAATAGGAGAAGAGAGAAATGACAGCATAGAACGTATAAAACACAACAAAATGCAGTAAAAACGTTTATTCATGTTATTCACGTGATTTATGAGTACTCACTCCAATTTTGGGAAGCGCGGATGGGTTTTGCGCATTTGGCACAAACACACAGCCGCAACGGTTGTAGCTTTATACAGCCTGTTGATATCTTAAGGACCTAACTGGTCACACCTGGGAGTAAATGTCATGTAGAGATTGTTTTTACATGACATTACAGCTGAACATATAGCTTTCATCCACAAACCAACGTGGGAGAGCCCGAAGACGCATGTGCCAGACGCACATAGGCATGCGTAAAACCAATTTTGACCACTTCATACTGTTTATTTGCTTTCTTTTAGTTAACTTTCGTTTCTTTTGGATTCTTGTGCGTGTTATGGAGCCGTTTTGGTCCATGTTTGTAAGCCTTTTTTTCCTGGATTAAATTTTCGGAAGTTGAAACAAGTGGCATTGAAAACCACCGCGGACTGCTTCTCCTCCTCCAGTTGCCGAGACTTTGTGTTTTTAATAACGCTTGTCTATAAACATGTGTTAAACATATAAATTGCATGAACAGAAAGAAGGGACTCACCTGTTGAGTAACACACATTTCCTTATACGGAAAGCCTTGTCGGAATGGTGGGACATTTGAACGTCAGAATAGCGGGATGTCGCAATGGTGGGATGTCGGAATGGTGGGACGTTTGCATGTCGGAATGGTGGTATGTCGGAATGGTGGTATGTCGGAATGGTGGGATGTCGGAATAGCGGGATGTCGGAATGGCGGGATTTCGGAATGGGTGTTGCCACCCCCTTCATCATATACACAGTTATTTATACATCACCTTCCACCATGAAGCGTTGTCCCTTTTTGTTTCTCTCTTTGTTCTTAAAATGCTGTTATGCATGTCTAAACCAATCCATTAAATTAGATCATTTTGGCAGTAAAGCGATCTACAATGTGCTTGGTCGCAAAGCTGCTCATCTGTGGTAAACAGCTCTTCAGAAAGGCATTCTTCAATTGATTTCACTAATTCTATGTAATAATTTTGTGATTTCCTACAAAACTACACTTCTTCTCCCATCTGTCTGAGTATTTAATATTGTCTGGGTCCCGTTAAAACATGTATTTTTCCCATCTAATTCCTTGTTTGCTTTAAAACAAGTATTCCCCATTTTCTATCCCTTCAGTAGCCAACCAGTTTGTATGGAGTACACTGGAGCAACTTGACTGATCAGTAAAACACTGCTTTTGTTGTCACCGCAAGGCTTCCCCCGTCGGTTGTTTCACTGAGACACTACTGAGTAACTATAACTCAACACAGTTTATACACATAACATTCCTATACATACTAACAAACAAACAAACAATTATTTATCGCAATTTTCTCATCTCTGTTTGAACGTACACCCAGGTAAATATTCCTGTAGTCTTCTCATACCGACTATGGACCCATTCATTGTTTAACTTCACTGTTTTGCAAATCCTAATTGAATATTACACATTGACATTGAACTTTACTTGATAAGCAGGTCTTCATTGCATTCAGCAGCCTATATGTGAGCATCTATGTGTAAGCTGTTCTTCTTTGCATTTATCAGCAGCAAGCAATTCTTCATTGCACATGCATATGAAAATAGTAAAACAATTCCAATGCGTTAGCGAAACCTTCTATATCAGGAGTGTCCATCATGATGCTGGGAATAGAACCTCTTTCCCAGAATAGTTCAACCTTCATTACTCTACTGATCATAACTCCGCAATGAGCACATTTCAAAGTATCATTCCTCTACATATATTCAAAAATCTATGTGTAAATGTTTAATATTTCTTATATTTGTTGATGTCATTCTGTGTGCATGTGGCCTAAACCCAATCTCTGTGTGGCAATTTTAATTTAAACAAGTTGAACTCTGCCTCTGATCATTTAAAAAAGGTGTGTACCAATATCAACCTTTCTCAGGTAATTACAGATCCTACAAAACCAAAGAGATCCTTCAAGGTTGTCCCTGATTGGCTCAATCTTAACAAATCAAAGGTAGAAAATCCGCAGTATCCGAACTTGGTGTTAGTTATCACTGCTCAATAGCCTGTATCAGAATTGCAAAAATGAAAACATTAGGTCCACGCTTGGTATCCAGATCCTGAAACATCTCCATGAGCAGGCTTTTTTTTAACTGATCTGTTGAATAGTTATATGACACTGTTAAAATCCCAGATGAAGATCTAGCACTTGACCATTTTTGTAAATCTTCTAATTCCATAGTTGATAAACACGCCCCTTTTAAAAAGTATAGAACTTAGAACAGGTCTATCCCTGGCTTTCGGCAGAACTGTCTTCTTTACTTTTTTCTCCCCTTGTCCTGTTCAGCATTATGTCAGAAGAATTTTAGTCTGAATACCTTTGATGCCAAACAGATTTGTTTTGCCAAGGGAAGTTTTATAAATGTAAAGCTCCCCTTGATGCCAATTTATTTATTTCTGTTTACAATATATGACATGAACTGAACTGAACCGGACCGGGGGACAAGGAAAGAAGAAGAGGAAAGAAGAGGAAACAGAACAAAAATAGAAACAAAAACCAGACAACCAGCTGCTACACCTGTAAAAAACAAAACAGACAACAATCCATGGCCTATGAGGGGAATCCAGCCTTAGCGCCACCAGGAGCACCTGAAAGCAGACAAGCAGAGAAAAAACAAACACACAAACAAACAAAAACAAGCACAAGAAGCGGCAATCGCATACAACACAGCTGTGGATATAGATGACCTGAGACGACATGATAATACATCAACTGCTTAGTGACCATGCTACTGGACTAATGAATGTGTGTGTGTGTGTGTGAGAACATGCAACACCCATGGCACAGGACCTACATGATAACCGTGCTTAGTTATGAGTGTATAAGCGTACAGGGCCACAATCCACAGCCCCCCCCCCCAAGCAATCAGAAGCAGGCAGAGAGGGCCACAAGACCCAGGCCACCAGCAGCCCCCACAGAGCACAGAACCCAGGCAGCCCACCGCAGGGGCAACCACGCATCCACCCAGAAGACTGCAGAGGAAGCCCCCGGAAAGAGCCCCCATAAGCATAGGGCAGAGGCACTCCGGGACCTGGGCCCCAGGAGCCCGAGCGCCCCCAAACCCCCCGGCAGAGGCCCCACCCAATACCCAGGAGGGCCAAGCGCCCCAGACAGCCACAAAGTGGGTCAGCGCCTGCCCCAGCGCCCCTGGCCAAGTGCCCTGGGAGTCAAGACGTGCCCACAGGTGGGTGAAGTCGCGAGCAGTGGGGAGAGGCAACGCTGATGCCCCATCGGGAGAAACACAGGCAGGCCAGGCGACAGCAAGTCCCAGATCCAGGCCCAATCATTACCACACACACTTTCACGTCCCATACATCCACACATCCACACATCCTACCTCCCTCGACTCTGCTGGGGTGTAGTGCAGCGGGCACACCAGGAGGCCAGCAACCCCCCAGCCACCACAGACCCCGAACCAGCAGAACAATTAATTAATCCTCCTGGCCCCTCCTGCCCCGAGCAGACACCAGGAAGCAGGGGTGTGCGAAGAAGACCCCTCCCCTCACCCTTCTGGCTCTTCAATATTTTCTAATAGTGAGCAATTAAAATTGAGGGGCAGCCAAACTTGTAGAACTGGGAGCGCGGCACTCTGGGCAGCCTACATACCCAAAGAGCCCCGCCCACCAGATGCCACTCAGTGTAACCACCCCCCAAGACATAATGTGTGTGTGTGAGTGTGTTTGATAAGTAGTAATGTCTAAGGTGTAATTAAAACAGGGGCAGGGAACTGCAGAGTGCAACCAAAGGGGACCACCTACGTGGCCCCATCCACTACACCCCACCGAACACACACGCCCCCAAAACCCTTCATGTGTGAGTGTGTGCTGTGTACAGGAGCCAGAAGGGAGAGGGGTATGGGGATATATACCGGGGGAGCTACTCTCCCCCAGAGAGGGCAGCCAGGGACTGGCTGCAATAGGCATCCCCGCTACCTGGGAGCCAACAATGGGCAGGAGGGCCTGATGTCCACCAGGCTCGGGGCCTGCAGCGACCATATTCCGGCGAGCTACTGTACCCCCAGAAGGTACCCATCCCGCCCCAACCCCACTCAACCCAACCCCACCCAGGAGGACCTCTACAAAAAACCAACAAACAAACCACCCGGTCACACCAGTTGCAGCAGCCTGGGCCTGAGACCCACCATCACCCAGCAACCCACCACCACCACTATGTGATAAAACTAATCAGAGGGGACCAGAGAGAATGAAATTCAGCCAATTGATGTTTTGAGGAGGCAGACATTGTTTCCATGCTAATATAATCTAAAAGAAAATTTCTAAACTGGTTAATACACAGATTGTTCTTCGCTTTCCAGTTCATGAGAATAGTTTTCTTTGCGATACATAACACTGTGACAACCATGTGTGCTGAGTTAATTTCCATGTTGATGTTGTCTAAGTCACCCAGTATGCACAGTGTGGGGCATGCAGGGATGCTACACTTTAGCCATGTTGACAGGTCCTCACAGACTTCAAGCCAGAACTTCTGGACAGGCGCAGAAAACCACAAAGCGTGTGCATAATCATCAGGTGTGTTATCTGTGCAATGTGAGCAGATGTTTGAGTGTGTTAGACCCATCCTGAACATCCTTTGTCCTGTATAGTGTGTTCTATGAAGGATTTTGTATTGTATGAGCTGTAAATTAGGATTTCGAGTCTTTATGAAGGTGTTCAAACATATTTGTGGTTAGAAGCTATGACCAGAACTGATGGATAAATCTGCCTCCCATTTTGAGGATGGAAGAGACATTGTGTCATCTATCTTAGACAATAATTTATATATTTTTGATAGTAGTTTTGGGGTACAGCTGCTTAGAAATTCTGCTACCCTAGTCGGGGGTTGTAAGTCTGGTTGGTGGAGGATATATCCATCCATCCATCCATCATCTGCCGCTTATCCGGGGGTCGGGTCGCGGGGGCAGCAGCTTGAGCAGAGAAACCCAGACGTCTCTGTCCCCGGCCACTTCCTCCAGCTCTTCCGGGGGGACCCCGAGGCGTTCCCAGGCCAGCCGAGAGACATAGTCTCTCCAACGTGTCCTGGGTCTCCCCCGGGGTCTCCTCCCAGTGGGACGTGCCCGGAACACCTCCCCAGGGAGGCGCCCAGGGGGCATCCTAACCAGATGCCCGAGCCACCTCATCTGACTCCTCTCAATGCGGAGGAGCAGCGGTTCTACTCCGAGCCCCTCCCGGATGACTGAGCTTCTCACCCTATCTCTAAGGGAGAGCCCAGACACCCTGCGGAGGAAACCCATTTCGGCCGCTTGTATTTGCGATCTTGTTCTTTCGGTCGCTACCCACAACTCGTGACCATAGGTGAGGATGGGAACGTAGATTGACCAGTAAGTAGAGAGCTTCGCCTTCTGGCTCAGCTCCCTCTTCACAACGACGGGTCGGTGCAGAGCCTGCAACACTGCAGGCGCCGCACCGATCCGCCCGTCAATCTCCCGCTCCATTCGTCCGTCACTCGTGAACAAGACCCCAAGATACTTGAACTCCTCCTCTTGGGGAAGGATCTCATTCCCGACCCGGAGAGAGCATTCCACCCTTTTCCGGCTGAGAACCATAGTCTCGGATTTGGAGGTGCTGATTCTCATCCCAGCCGCTTCACACTCGGCTGCGAATCACTCCAGTGAGAGCTGAAGGTCACGGCCTGACGACGCTAACAGACCACATCATCTGCAAAAAGCAGAGACTCGATTCTGAGGTCGCCAAATGGGACACCCTCAACGCCCTGGCTCCGCCTAGAAATTCTGTCCATAAAAGTTAGGAACAGAATCGGTGACAAAGGGCAGCCCTGACGGAGTCCAACTCTCACCGGAAACGTATCCGACTTACTGCCGGCAATGCGGACCAAACTCTGGCACCGGTCATACAGAGACCGAACGGCCCCTATCAAGGGGTCCGGCACTCCATATTCCCGGAGCACCCCCCACAGGACTCCACGAGGGACACGGTCGAACGCTTTCTCCAAGTCCACAAAACACATGTAGACTGGTTGGGCGAACTCCCATGCACCCTCCAGGATCCTGACGAGGGTATAGAGCTGGTCCACTGTTCCACGGCCAGGACGAAAGCCACACTGCATCTCCTGAATCCGAGGCTCGATTATCCGACGGATCCTCCTCTCCAATACCCCCGAATAGACCTTACCAGGGAGGCTGAGGAGTGTGATACCCCTATAGTTGGAACACACCCTCCGGTCCCCCTTTTTAAAGAGGGGGACCACGACCCCAATCTGCCAGTTCAGAGGCACTGTCCCCGATGTCCACGCGATACTGCAGAGGCGTGTCAGCCAAGACAGCCCTACAACATCCAGAGCCTTGAGAAACTCAGGACGGACCTCATCCACCCCCGGGGCCTTGCCACCGAGGAGCTTTTTAACCACCTCGGCAACCTCAGCCCCAGAAATGGGAGGCCCCGTCTCCGAGCTCTCCGACTCTGCCTCTTCCGAGCACGTGTTGGTAGGATTGAGGAGTTCCTCGAAGTACTCCCCCCACCGACTCACAACATCCCTAGTTGAGGTCAGCAAAGCCCCGTCCGCACTGTAAACAGTGTTGACTGTGAGCCGCTTCCCCCCCCTGAGACGCCGGATGGTGGACCAGAGTCTTTTCGAGGCCGTCCGGAAATCTTTCTCCATGGTCTCACCGAACTCCTCCCAGGCCCGAGTTTTTGCCTCAGCAACCGCCGAAGCCATGGCCCGTCTGGCCCGTCACTACCTATCAGCTTCTTCCAGGGTCCCACTGGCCAAAAAGGCCCGATAGGACTCCTTCTTCAGCTTGACGGCTTCCCTCACCACTGGTGTCCACCAGCAGGTTCGAGGGTGGCCGCCACGACAGGCACCGACCACCTTACGGCCACAACTCCGACCAGCTGCCTCGGCAATGGAGTCACGGAACATGGCCCATTCAATGTCCCCCACCTCAAATATGGTTGAAGCTCTGCCGGAGGTGGGAGTTAAAGCTCCTTCTGACGGGGGATTCTGACAAACGCTCCCAGCAGACCCTCACAATACGTTTGGGCCTGCCAGGTCTGATCGGCATCCTCCCCCACCAGCGGAGCCAACTCACCACCAGGTGGTGATCAGTTGACAGCTCCGCCCCTCTCTTCACCCGAGTGTCCAGGACATACGGCCGCAAGTCCGATGATACAACCACAAAGTCGATCATCGAACTGCGGCCAAGGGTGTCCTGGTGCCAAGTGCACATATGGACACCCTTATGCCTGAACATGGTGTTCGTTATGGACAGTCTATGACTGGCACAGAAGTCCAACAACATAACACCACTCTGATTCAGATCGGGGGGGCCGTTCCTCCCAATCACACCCCTCCAGGTCTCACTGTCATTGCCCACGTGAGCATTGAAGTCCCCCAGCAGAATGAGGGAGTCTCCGGTAGGAGCATTCTCCAGTGCCTCCCCCAGAGACTCCAAAAAGGGTAGGTACTCTGAACTGCTGTTTGGCGCATAGGCACAAACAACAGTCAGGACTCGTCCCCCCACCCAAGGCGGAGGGAGGCTACCCTCTCGTTCACTGGGGTAAACCCCAATGTACTGGCACACAGCCGGGGGGCAATAAGTATGCCCACACCTGCTCTGCGCCTCTCACCACGGGCAACTCCAGAGTGGAAGAGAGTCCAACCCCTCTCAAGAGTACTGGATCCAGATCCCAAGCCGTGCATCGAGGTGAGTCCGACTATATCTAACGGTCTGATGAAGTTTCAACAATAAACAACAAACTTTGTATTATGAGAAAGAACCAGACTCATTCTTTAGGAATCCGAAAATAAGCTCTATTTTACGTGTTATGCACGAATTCGGATTCTCCTATAAAACGAATTCCTTAACTCAAACCAAGTTAAGACTGCTTTGTCCTTCATATTTATTCATGTCTAATCAAGTTTCAATGATAAACAACGTTGTACTTTGTAGAATGAGAAAGAACTTCTTCAGCAATAAGCATCTCTCGACAAATGACGAAATACAGATTTTGCTATAAAATTAATTGCTATCAGCCTGACTTAAAACTGTTTGTCTTCCTTATTTATCCACTTCAAATCAAGTTTCAACAATTAAAAAAAAATTGTAGTTTGAGAAAGAACAACTTAATCTTGAGCAATCAGTATAAAAAGAAGGTAAGCAAAGGTGCGAATGTCAAACCATACATGATCAAAACAGGGAGCGGAGGTGTTTGGCTGAGACAAGGTGTGAATGTCCATCCATAATTAATGAAAAGCGGGCAACAAGTAGGTTCGAATGCCCAACCATACATCATCAAAAGCAGGAGTGGATATGTTCGGCTACAAGAAGGTTTGAACGTCTGACCATAGTTTGTAAAAAGCGGGTAAGAAAAGGTTCAAATGCCCGAACATACACCATCAAAGGAGGGAGCGGAGGTGTTCCGCTGTCAGAAGGTGTGAATGTCCGACCATAGTTGGTAAAAAGTGGGTAAGAAAAGGTTAAAATACCCGACTGTACACAATCAATAGTGGGAGCGGAGTTGTTCGGCTACTAAAAGATGTGAAAGTCCGACTATGGTTTGTAAAAAGCGGGTAAGAAAAGGTTCGAATGCCTAACTATACATAATCAAAAGCAGGAGTGGATGTGTTCGGCTGCAAGAAGGGTTGAATGTCTGACCATAGTTTGTAAAAAGCAGGTAAGAAAAGGTTTGACTGCCCGAACATACACCATCAAAAGAGGGAGCGGAGGTGTTCCGCTGTAAGAAGGTGTGAATGTCCGACCATAGTTGGTAAAAAGCGGGTAAGAAAAGGTTAAAATACCCGACTGTACACAATCAATAGCGGGAGCGGAGTTGTTCGGCTACTAAAAGATGTGAAAGTCCGACTATGGTTTGTAAAAAGCGGGTAAGAAAAGGTGCTAATGCCCGACAATGTATGATCAAAAGAGGGAGTGGAGGTTTTCGGCTGTAAGAAGGTCTGAATGTCCAACTATAATTTGTAAAAACCGGGTAAGAAAAGGCTTGAAAGCCCGACTATACACCATCATAAGCGGGAGAGGAGGTGTTCATCTGCAAGAAGGTGTGAATGTCCACCCATAATTACTGAAAAATGGGTAAGAAAAGGTGCGAATGCCCAAACATACATCATCAAAAGCAGGAGTGGATGTGTTGGGCTACAAGAAGGTTTGAAAGTCCGACCATAGTTTGTAAAAAACGGGTAAGAAAAGGTGCGAATGCCCGACAATGTATGATCAAAAGAGGGAGCGGAGGTTTTTGGCTACAAGAAGGTTTGAATGTCCGACCATAGTTTGTAAAAAGCAGGTAAGAAAAGGTTAAAATACCCGACTGTACACAATCAATGGCGGGAGCGGATGTGTTTGGCTACAAGAATGTGTGAAAGTCCGACCATGGTTTGTAAAAAACGGGTAAGAAAAGGTGCGAATACCCGACAATGTATGATCAAAAGAGGGTGCGGAGGTTTTTGGCTACAAGAAGGTTTGAATGTCCGACCATAGTTTGTAAAAAGCGGGTAAGAAAAGGTTTAAATGCCTGACTATACACCATCAAAAGCGGGAGCGGAGGTGTTCCGCTGTAAGACGGTGTGAATGTCCGACCATAGTTGGTAAAAAGCGGGTAAGAAAAGGTTAAAATACCTGACTGTACACAATCAATAGGGGGAGCGGAGTTGTTCGGCTACAAGAAGGTGTGAAAGTCCAACCATGGTTTGTAAAAAGCTGGTAAGAAAAGGTTCGAATGCCCGAATATATACCATCAAAAGCGGAAGCGGAGGTGTTCGGCTGCAAGAAGGTGTGAACGTCC
The DNA here is from genome assembly GCF_036924035.1 of Leuresthes tenuis. Classification (NCBI taxonomy): domain Eukaryota; kingdom Metazoa; phylum Chordata; class Actinopteri; order Atheriniformes; family Atherinopsidae; genus Leuresthes; species Leuresthes tenuis. The sequence continues at coordinate 294,469 of NW_027325385.1, forward strand.
GACCAAAGTTTGTAAAAAGCAGTTAAGAAAAGGTTCGAATATCCAACCAAACATAATCAAAAGCGGGAGCACAGCTGTTCGACTGCAAGTAGGTGTGAATGTCCAGCCATAATTACTCACAAACGGGTAAGAAAAGGTAGTATTGCCAGACCATACATGATCAAAACAGGGAGCTGAGATGGTTCAGCACCAATGTGTGAATGTCTGACTATAGTTTGTAAAAAGCGGGTAAGATAAGGTGCGAATGCCCGACAATGTATAATCAAAAGAGGGAGCAGAGGTTTTCGGCTACAAGAAGGTTTGAATGTCCGACCATAGTTTGTAAAAAGCGGGTAAGAAAAGGTTCAAATGCCTGACTATACACCATCAAAAGCGGGAGCGGAGATGTTCCGCTGTAAGACGGTGTGAATGTCCGACCATAGTTGGTAAAAAGTGGGTAAGAAAAGGTTAAAATACCCGACTGTACACAATCAATAGGAATGAATTTTATAGCAAAATGCGAAATCATGCATAACTCCGCAAAAGGAACGTATTGCTCAACCAAAGGGATGCTTCTTTCTCATTCAGGGTAATATGAGGAACTTTATGCTTGATACACTTTAGACATGGATAACTATGAAGGACAAAGCAATTTTAACTTGGTTTGAGCAAAGCAATTCATTTTATAGGAAAATCCGAAATCGTGCAGGACTCATGAAAGTAAGCTTATTCTCGGATTCCTGATCCTCCAGTGTTGCTCTTTCCTATACTGCAAAATACAGCCTTGTTCTTTTTTTAAATCGATATAGACATTGATAAATATGAAGGACAAAGCAGTTTCCACTTTGTTTGAGTGAAGGAATTAATTTTATAGCAAAATCCCAAATCAAGCAGAACGTATGAAAATAAGCTTGTTTTCGGATTCCTGATCCTTCAGTGTTGCTATTTCTTCTACTGCAAAATACAATGTTGTTCTTTGTTGAAGTAAATCTAGACATTGATAAATATGAAGGACAAAGAAGTTTTCACTTGGTTTGAGTGAAGGAATTCATTTTATACATAAAATCCCAAATCATGCAGAACGTATGAAAATAAACTTATTCTCGGATTCCTGATCCTTCAGTGTTGCTTTTTCTTCTACTGCAAAATACAATGTTGTTCTTTGTTGAAGTCGATCTAGACATTGATAAATATGAAGGACAAAGCAGTTTTAACATAGTTTGAGTGAAGGCATTCATTTATAGTAAAATCAATAATCGTGCAGAACTCATGAAAATAAGCTTATTCTCGGATTCCTAAAACTTTTGATTTGCTCTTTCTTTACTGCAAAGTACAATGTTGTTCTTTGTTGAAGTCGATCTAGACATTGATAAATATGAAGGACAAAGCAGTTTTCACTTGGTTTGAGTGAAGGATTTGCTGCTGAAAACCTCCCGCTCCCGCTTTTGATTGTGTATAGTCGGGCTTCGAGCCTTTTCTTACCCGGTTTTTAGAAATTATGGTTGGACATTCAGACCTTGCAGCCGAAGACCTCCACTCCCTCTTTTGATCATACATTGTCGGGCATTCGCACCTTGTCTTACCCGCTTTTTACAAACTATAGTCAGACATTCACACCTTGAAGCTGAACCACCTCAGCTCCCTGTTTTGATCATGTATGGTCTGGCAATACTACCTTTCCTTACCCGTTTGTGAGTAATTATGGCTGGACATTCACACCTACTTGCAGTCGAAAAAGCTCTGCTCCCGCTTTTGATGGTATATATTCGGGCATTCGAACCTTTTCTTAACTGCTTTTTGCAAACTTTGGTCGGACATTCAAACCTTCTTGTAGCCGAAAACCTCCGCTCCCTCTTTTGATCATACATTGTCGGGCATTCGCACCTTTTCTTACCCGTTTTTTACAAACCATGGTCGGACTGTCACACATTCTTGTAGCCAAACACCTCCTCTCCCGCTATTGATTGTGTACAGTCGGGTATTTTAACCTTTTCTTACCCGTGTTTTACCAACTATGGTCGGACATTCACACCTTCTTACAGCGGAACACCTCCGCTCCCTCTTTTGATGGTGTATGTTTGGGCATTCGAACCTTTTCTTACCCGCTTTTTACAAACTATGCTCGGACATTCAAACCTTCTTGTAGCCGAACACATCCACTCCTGCTTTTGATGATGTATGGTTGGGCATTCAAACCTACTTGTTGCCCGCTTTTCATTAATTTTGGGTGGACATTCACACCTTGTCACAGCCAAACACCTCCTCTCCCTGTTTTGATCATGTATGGTTGGACATTCGCACCTTTTCTCACCCGCTTTTTGCCAACTATGGTCGGCTGTTCACAGCTTCCTCTCCAACATACTTGTATGGTGGGATATTCACACCCACTTGCATCCGAAGACCTTTTGTTGATATTTAGTCGGTCATTCGCAGCTTACCCGCTTTTGGCAAACTATGGCCTTCATGCAGCCAAACACCTCTGATCTCGCTTTTGATGATGTAAGGTTGGGCATTCAGACCTTGCTTCACCTGCTTTTCACCAAATATAGGAGGACATTCACACCTTCTTGCAGCCGAACACTTCCGCTCCACCTTTTAGTGTTCTATCACACCTTTTTTTCACCGCATTTTATAGATTATGGTTGGAAATTCTCAACCACTCTCATCCGAAGACCTCTCCTCCCGCTTTTGTTAATATATTTGAACTTTAGTCGGACATTCACACCTTCTTGCAGCTGAACCACCTCCGCTCCCTGTTTTGATCATATATGGTATGGCAATACTACCTTTTCTTACCCGTTTGATAGTAATTATGGCTGGACATTCACACCTACTTGCAGCTGAACACCACCTCTCCCGCTTTTGATGATGTATGGACCGGCATTCTTACCTTTTCTAACACATTTTTCAGCAATTATGGTCGGAGATTCACACTTACTCACAGCCGAACAACTCCGCTCCCGCATTTGATGGTGTATAGTCGGGCATTCTCACCCTTTCTCATCAGCTTTTTGCAAATTATGATCTGACATTCACACCTGCTTTTGATAATGTATGGTTGGGCATTCGCACCTTTTCTTACCCATTTTTCAGTAATTATGGGTGGACATTCACACCTTCTTGCAGCTGAACACCTCCTCTCCCGCTATTGATTGTGTACAGTCGGGTATTTTAACCTTTTCTTACCCGCTTTTTACCAAATATGGTCGGACATTCACACCGTCTTACAGCGGAACACCTCTGCTCCCGCTTTTGATGGTGTATAGTCAGTCGCTTGAACCTTTTCTTACCCGCATTTTACAAACTATGGTCGGACATTCAAACCTTCTTGTAGCCGAAAACCTCCGCTCCCTCTTTTGATTATACATTGTTGGGCATTCGCACCTTATTTACAAACTATAGTCAGACATTCAAACCTTGCAGCTGAGCCACCTCAGCTCCCTGTTTTGATAGTGTATGTTCGGGCATTCGAACCTATTCTTACCCCCTTTTTACAAACTATGGTCGGAGATTCACACCTACTCACAGCCGAACACTTCCGCTCCCGCATTTGATGGTGTATAGCCGGGCATTCTCACCCTTTCTCATCAGCTTTTTGCAAATTATGATCTGACATTCACACCTACTTGCAGTCGAACAGCTCTGCTCCCGCTTTTGATTATGTTTGGTTGGATATTCGAACCTTTTCTTAACTGCTTTTTACAAACTTTGGTCGGACGTTCACACCTTCTTGCAGCCGAACACATCCACTTCCACTTTTGATGGTATATATTCGGGCATTCGAACCTTTTCTTACCCGCTTTTTACAAACCGTGGTCGGACTTTCACACCTTCTTGTAGCCAAACAACTCCGCTCCCGCTATTGATTGTGTACAGTCGGGTATTTTAACCTTTTCTTACCCGCTTTTTACCAACTATGGTCGGACATTTACACCTTCTTACAGCGGAACACCTCCGCTCCCTCTTTTGATGGTCTATGTTTGGGCATTCGAACCTTTTCTTACCCGCTTTTTACAAACTATGGTCGGACATTCAAACCTTCTTGTAGCCGAAAACCTCCGCTCCCTCTTTTGATTATACATTGTTGGGCATTCGCACCTTATTTACAAACTATAGTCAGACATTCAAACCTTGCAGCTGAGCCACCTCAGCTCCCTGTTTTGATAGTGTATGTTCGGGCATTCGAACCTATTCTTACCCCCTTTTTACAAACTATGGTCGGAGATTCACACCTACTCACAGCCGAACACTTCCGCTCCCGCATTTGATGGTGTATAGCCGGGCATTCTCACCCTTTCTCATCAGCTTTTTGCAAATTATGATCTGACATTCACACCTACTTGCAGTCGAACAGCTCTGCTCCCGCTTTTGATTATGTTTGGTTGGATATTCGAACCTTTTCTTAACTGCTTTTTACAAACTTTGGTCGGACGTTCACACCTTCTTGCAGCCGAACACATCCACTTCCACTTTTGATGGTATATATTCGGGCATTCGAACCTTTTCTTACCCGCTTTTTACAAACCGTGGTCGGACTTTCACACCTTCTTGTAGCCAAACAACTCCGCTCCCGCTATTGATTGTGTACAGTCGGGTATTTTAACCTTTTCTTACCCGCTTTTTACCAACTATGGTCGGACATTTACACCTTCTTACAGCGGAACACCTCCGCTCCCTCTTTTGATGGTCTATGTTTGGGCATTCGAACCTTTTCTTACCCGCTTTTTACAAACTATGGTCGGACATTCAAACCTTCTTGTAGCCGAAAACCTCCGCTCCCTCTTTTGATTATACATTGTTGGGCATTCGCACCTTATTTACAAACTATAGTCAGACATTCAAACCTTGCAGCTGAGCCACCTCAGCTCCCTGTTTTGATAGTGTATGTTCGGGCATTCGAACCTATTCTTACCCCCTTTTTACAAACTATGGTCGGAGATTCACACCTACTCACAGCCGAACACTTCCGCTCCCGCATTTGATGGTGTATAGCCGGGCATTCTCACCCTTTCTCATCAGCTTTTTGCAAATTATGATCTGACATTCACACCTACTTGCAGTCGAACAGCTCTGCTCCCGCTTTTGATTATGTTTGGTTGGATATTCGAACCTTTTCTTAACTGCTTTTTACAAACTTTGGTCGGACGTTCACACCTTCTTGCAGCCGAACACATCCACTTCCACTTTTGATGGTATATATTCGGGCATTCGAACCTTTTCTTACCCGCTTTTTACAAACCGTGGTCGGACTTTCACACCTTCTTGTAGCCAAACAACTCCGCTCCCGCTATTGATTGTGTACAGTCGGGTATTTTAACCTTTTCTTACCCGCTTTTTACCAACTATGGTCGGACATTTACACCTTCTTACAGCGGAACACCTCCGCTCCCTCTTTTGATGGTCTATGTTTGGGCATTCGAACCTTTTCTTACCCGCTTTTTATAAACTATGGTCGGACATTCAAACCTTCTTGTAGCCGAACACATCCACTCCTGCTTTTGATGATGTATGGTTGGGCATTTTCACCTTTTTTTACCCATTTTTCAGTAATTATGCGTGGACATTCACACCTTCTTGCAGCTGAACAACTCCTCTCCCGCTTATGATCATGTGCGGTTTGATATTCGAAAATTTTCTTTCATGTTTTAAAGCAATTATTGATGGACATTCAAATCTTCTTGTAGCCGAACACATCCACTCCTGCTTTTGATGATGTATGGTAACCTTTTCTTACCCGCTTTTTACAAACTATGGTCGGACATTCAAACCTTCTTGTAGCCAAAAACCTCCGCTCCCTCTTTTGATCATACATTGTCGGGCATTCGCACCTTATCTTACCCGCTTTTTACAAACTATAGTCAGACATTCACACCTTGCAGCTGAACCACCTCCGCTCCCTGTTTTGATCATGTATGGTCTGGCAATACTACCTTTTCTTACCCGTTTGTGAGTAATTAATCCCAAAATATTGAGCATAAAATAAGTCTTTATGCTGATGATGTATTACTTTTCCTTCAGAACTCACAGACGTCTCTCAGTCACACGATCACACTCATAAATAAATTCTCAGCACTTTCTGACTACTCTATCAACTGGTCTAAGACCACAGTTCTGCCCATTAACTGTAGGGTCCATAATATACCTGCGATCACTTTACAGTCAGGAAATATTAGATATTTAGGCATAAACATTTCCTCCAGGCTCTCAGAGCTAACAAAGCTAAATTATGTGCAATTATTAAAGACAGTAGAGGACGATCTCTCGTTGGAAGTCCTTACCTATATCACTTATGGGGAGAGTTACATCCATTGAAATGATGATACTACCAAAAGTTAACTATTTGTTCTCAATGATCTGGTTTAAGTCACTAGATTCATGCATCTCCAAATTTCTGTGGAAAAACAAACCACCACGTATTAGTTTAAAAACCCTACAGAAGACCAAGGACAGTGGTGGATTAGATTTACCTCATTTTCAGCACTATTCCTTAGACAATAGGTTACAATATATATCAAAATGGTTTAAACCTTGTTGTTGTCACAGTTCCCAGAGACGTTGTAATTGTTGAGGATTCTATATTCACCCCCTCATTAGAGGCACGTAATGCAGATTGATGACACTGAATCTTCTTCTCTGTTCATTGCTGGCATCATTCCCAGCATCGTAAGTGTTCGTGGCATTGTTAGCCTCTTCTTCTGGATCTTGATATCGAGAATCCTTTTGTATTTCTGGTTTGTCAGTCCTCTGTCTTCGTTCACCGGAGTCTTTGTCTTTTTGTCCTTGAGTTTGGTGATTTTTTCTTCTTTTGATGCCTTGACACAATGTGACAGGTGATACCACGTGGGAGATCCTGTAACTTGGATTGCTGTCCCTGTGCTGCGAAATGGCTGTGCTGCTCAAATGGTCTCTCCTTCATCATGGTTACATGCTGCCATTCCGACATCTCGCCATTCCGACATGGGTCTCCAATTGTCGGAATGGCGACACTTAATTTTTTATCAAACGTCCCACCATTCCGACACTTTTTTCCTCCTATGGTCGGAATGGCGGTATGTGTTTTGTTTTTTTTAACATACCGCCATTCCGACAGTTCCTTTTAATAGCCTATTTTTTACCCAAAACATTTTGCACTAATGATATGCTGGCGCAAATACGCCCTAAAGTCTGGCGCACAAGCTTTGCACATGCAGAGGCCACAGCCTCGCAAACAAACTTTAATAATCTATTATCAAAATCCCCTGAATTTCAAATATAAAAATACAGATATTAATGTGACTCTGGCGAGACTGAAACTGATTAAGCAGAAATACAGTGTCAGTGAGCTGTCACAGCAGCCAGCTGGAGCAGAGCTCTCCACAGAGCCCATGCGTCTTTTGCACGCTGTCATCATATGCAAAAGTAATAATTGCAATTACAGATATCACGGCTACTGCACAGGACACAGTTGCAAGCACTCTGCCTTGCCTTGCCAATAGGAGAAGAGAGAAATGACAGCATAGAACGTATAAAACACAACAAAATGCAGTAAAAACGTTTATTCATGTCATTCACGTGATTTATGAGTACTCACTCCAATTTTGGGAAGCGCGGATGGGTTTTGCGCATTTGGCACAAACACACAGCCGCAACGGTTGTAGCTTTATACAGCCTGTTGATATCTTAAGGACCTAACTGGTCACACCTGGGAGTAAATGTCATGTAGAAATTGTTTTTACATGACATTACAGCTGAACATATAGCTTTCATCCACAAACCAACGTGGGAGAGCCCGAAGACGCATGTGCCAGACGCACATAGGCATGCGTAAAACCAATTTTGACCACTTCATACTGTTTATTTGCTTTCTTTTAGTTAACTTTCGTTTCTTTTGGATTCTTGTGCGTGTTATGGAGCCGTTTTGGTCCATGTTTGTAAGCCTTTTTTTCCTGGATTAAATTTTCGGAAGTTGAAACAAGTGGCATTGGAGTGTGTGATTGAAAACCACCGCGGACTGCTTCTCCTCCTCCAGTTGCCGAGACTTTGTGTTTTTAATAACGCTTGTCTATAAACATGTGTTAAACATATAAATTGCATGAACAGAAAGAAGGGACTCACCTGTTGAGTAACACACATTTCCTTATACGGAAAGCCTTGTCGGAATGGTGGGACATTTGAACGTCAGAATAGCGGGATGTCGCAATGGTGGGATGTCGGAATGGTGGGACGTTTGCATGTCGGAATGGTGGTATGTCGGAATGGTGGGATGTCGGAATAGCGGGATGTCGGAATGGCGGGATTTCGGAATGGGTGTTGCCACCCCCTTCATCATATACACAGTTATTTATACATCACCTTCCACCATGAAGCGTTGTCCCTTTTTGTTTCTCTCTTTGTTCTTAAAATGCTGTTATGCATGTCTAAACCAATCCATTAAATTAGATCATTTTGGCAGTAAAGCGATCTACAATGTGCTTGGTCGCAAAGCTGCTCATCTGTGGTAAACAGCTCTTCAGAAAGGCATTCTTCAATTGATTTCACTAATTCTATGTAATAATTTTGTGATTTCCTACAAAACTACACTTCTTCTCCCATCTGTCTGAGTATTTAATATTGTCTGGGTCCCGTTAAAACATGTATTTTTCCCATCTAATTCCTTGTTTGCTTTAAAACAAGTATTCCCCATTTTCTATCCCTTCAGTAGCCAACCAGTTTGTATGGAGTACACTGGAGCAACTTGACTGATCAGTAAAACACTGCTTTTGTTGTCACCGCAAGGCTTCCCCCGTCGGTTGTTTCACTGAGACACTACTGAGTAACTATAACTCAACACAGTTTATACACATAACATTCCTATACATACTAACAAACAAACAAACAATTATTTATCGCAATTTTCTCATTTTTGTTTGAACGTACACCCAGGTAAATATTCCTGTAGTCTTCTCATACCGACTATGGACCCATTCATTGTTTAACTTCACTGTTTTGCAAATCCTAATTGAATATTACACATTGACATTGAACTTTACTTGATAAGCAGGTCTTCATTGCATTCAGCAGCCTATATGTGAGCATCTATGTGTAAGCTGTTCTTCTTTGCATTTATCAGCAGCAAGCAATTCTTCATTGCACATGCATATGAAAATAGTAAAACAATTCCAATGCGTTAGCGAAACCTTCTATATCAGGAGTGTCCATCATGATGCTGGGAATAGAACCTCTTTCCCATATAGTTCAACCTTCATTACTCAACTGATCATAACTCCGCAATGAGCACATTTCAAAGTATCATTCCTCTACATATATTCAAAAATCTATGTGTAAATGTTTAATATTTCTTATATTTGTTGATGTCATTCTGTGTGCATGTGGCCTAAACCCAATCTCTGTGTGGCAATTTTAATTTAAACAAGTTGAACTCTGCCTCTGATCATTTAAAAAAGGTGTGTACCAATATCAACCTTTCTCAGGTAATTACAGATCCTACAAAACCAAAGAGATCCTTCAAGGTTGTCCCTGATTGGCTCAATCTTAACAAATCAAAGGTAGAAAATCCGCAGTATCCGAACTTGGTGTTAGTTATCACTGCTCAATAGCCTGTATCAGAATTGCAAAAATGAAAACATTAGGTCCACGCTTGGTATCCAGATCCTGAAACATCTCCATGAGCAGGCTTTTTTTTAACTGATCTGTTGAATAGTTATATGACACTGTTAAAATCCCAGATGAAGATCTAGCACTTGACCATTTTTGTAAATCTTCTAATTCCATAGTTGATAAACACGCCCCTTTTAAAAAGTATAGAACTTAGAACAGGTCTATCCCTGGCTTTCGGCAGAACTGTCTTCTTTACTTTTTTTTCCCCTTGTCCTGTTCAGCATTATGTCAGAAGAATTGTAGTCTGAATACCTTTGATGCCAAACAGATTTGTTTTGCCAAGGGAAGTTTTATAAATGTAAAGCTCCCCTTGATGCCAATTTATTTATTTCTGTTTACAATATATGACATGAACTGAACTGAACCGGACCGGGGGACAAGGAAAGAAGAAGAGGAAAGAAGAGGAAACAGAACAAAAATAGAAACAAAAACCAGACAACCAGCTGCTACACCTGTAAAAAACAAAACAGACAACAATCCATGGCCTATGAGGGGAATCCAGCCTTAGCGCCACCAGGAGCACCTGAAAGCAGACAAGCAGAGAAAAAACAAACACACAAACAAACAAAAACAAGCACAAGAAGCGGCAATCGCATACAACACAGCTGTGGATATAGATGACCTGAGACGACATGATAATACATCAACTGCTTTGTGACCATGCTACTGGACTAATGAATGTGTGTGTGTGTGTGTGTGAGAACATGCAACACCCATGGCACAGGACCTACATGATAACCGTGCTTAGTTATGAGTGTATAAGCGTACAGGGCCACAATCCACAGCCCCCCCCCAAGCAATCAGAAGCAGGCAGAGAGGGCCACCAGACCCAGGCCACCAGCAGCCCCCACAGAGCACAGAACCCAGGCAGCCCACCGCAGGGGCAACCACGCATCCACCCAGAAGACTGCAGAGGAAGCCCCCGGAAAGAGCCCCCATAAGCATAGGGCAGAGGCACTCCGGGAACCAGGGGCAACAGCCCACCTACCCCGCCAGGCCCCAGCCGCCCAGACATGGGCCGTGCACTGGACCTGGGCCCCAGGAGCCCGAGCGCCCCCAAACCCCCCGGCAGAGGCCCCACCCAATACCCAGGAGGGCCAAGCGCCCCAGACAGCCACAAAGTGGGTCAGCGCCTGCCCCAGCGCCCCTGGCCAAGTGCCCTGGGAGTCAAGACGTGCCCACAGGTGGGTGAAGTCGCGAGCAGTGGGGAGAGGCAACGCTGATGCCCCATCGGGAGAAACACAGGCAGGCCAGGCGACAGCAAGTCCCAGATCCAGGCCCAATCATTACCACACACACTTTCACGTCCCATACATCCACACATCCACACATACTACCTCCCTCGACTCTGCTGGGGTGTAGTGCAGCGGGCACACCAGGAGGCCAGCAACCCCCCAGCCACCACAGACCCCGAACCAGCAGAACAATTAATTAATCCTCCTGGCCCCTCCTGCCCCGAGCAGACACCAGGAAGCAGGGGTGTGCGAAGAAGACCCCTCCCCTCACCCTTCTGGCTCTTCAATATTTTCTAATAGTGAGCAATTAAAATTGAGGGGCAGCCAAACTTGTAGAACTGGGAGCGCGGCACTCTGGGCAGCCTACATACCCAAAGAGCCCCGCCCACCAGATGCCACTCAGTGTAACCACCCCCCAAGACATAATGTGTGTGTGTGAGTGTGTTTGATAAGTAGTAATGTCTAAGGTGTAATTAAAACAGGGGCAGGGAACTGCAGAGTGCAACCAAAGGGGACCACCTACGTGGCCCCATCCACTACACCCCACCGAACACACACGCCCCCAAAACCCTTCATGTGTGAGTGTGTGCTGTGTACAGGAGCCAGAAGGGAGAGGGGTATGGGGATATATACCGGGGGAGCTACTCTCCCCCAGAGAGGGCAGCCAGGGACTGGCTGCAATAGGCATCCCCGCTACCTGGGAGCCAACAATGGGCAGGAGGGCCTGATGTCCACCAGGCTCGGGGCCTGCAGCGACCATATTCCGGGAGCTACTGTACCCCCAGAAGGTACCCATCCCGCCCCAACCCCACTCAACCCAACCCCACCCAGGAGGACCTCTACAAAAAACAAACAAACAAACCACCCGGTCACACCAGTTGCAGCAGCCTGGGCCTGAGACCCACCATCACCCAGCAACCCACCACCACCACTATGTGATAAAACTAATCAGAGGGGACCAGAGAGAATGAAATTCAGCCAATTGATGTTTTGAGGAGGCAGACATTGTTTCCATGCTAATATAATCTAAAAGAAAATTTCTAAACTGGTTAATACACAGATTGTTCTTCGCTTTCCAGTTCATGAGAATAGTTTTCTTTGCGATACATAACACTGTGACAACCATGTGTGCTGAGTTAATTTCCATGTTGATGTTGTCTAAGTCACCCAGTATGCACAGTGTGGGGCATGCAGGGATGCTACACTTTAGCCATGTTGACAGGTCCTCACAGACTTCAAGCCAAAACTTCTGGACAGGCGCAGAAAACCACAAAGCGTGTGCATAATCATCAGGTGTGTTATCTGTGCAATGTGAGCAGATGTTTGAGTGTGTTAGACCCATCCTGAACATCCTTTGTCCTGTATAGTGTGTTCTATGAAGGATTTTGTATTGTATGAGCTGTAAATTAGGATTTCGAGTCTTTATGAAGGTGTTCAAACATATTTGTGGTTAGAAGCTATGACCAGAACTGATGGATAAATCTGCCTCCCATTTTGAGGATGGAAGAGACATTGTGTCATCTATCTTAGACAATAATTTATATATTTTTGATAGTAGTTTTGGGGTACAGCTGCTTAGAAATTCTGCTACCCTAGTCGGGGGTTGTAAGTCTGGTTGGTGGAGGATATATCCATCCATCCATCCATCATCTGCCGCTTATCCGGGGGTCGGGTCGCGGGGGCAGCAGCTTGAGCAGAGAAACCCAGACGTCTCTGTCCCCGGCCACTTCCTCCAGCTCTTCCGGGGGGACCCCGAGGCGTTCCCAGGCCAGCCGAGAGACATAGTCTCTCCAACGTGTCCTGGGTCTCCCCCGGGGTCTCCTCCCAGTGGGACGTGCCCGGAACACCTCCCCAGGGAGGCGCCCAGGGGGCATCCTAACCAGATGCCCGAGCCACCTCATCTGACTCCTCTCAATGCGGAGGAGCAGCGGTTCTACTCCGAGCCCCTCCCGGATGACTGAGCTTCTCACCCTATCTCTAACGGAGAGCCCAGACACCCTGCGGAGGAAACCCATTTCGGCCGCTTGTATTCGCGATCTTGTTCTTTCGGTCACTACCCACAACTCGTGACCATAGGTGAGGATGGGAACGTAGATTGACCAGTAAGTAGAGAGCTTCGCCTTCTGGCTCAGCTCCCTCTTCACAACGACGGGTCGGTGCAGAGCCTGCAACACTGCAGGCGCCGCACCGATCCGCCCGTCAATCTCCCGCTCCATTCGTCCGTCACTCGTGAACAAGACCCCGAGATACTTGAACTCCTCCTCTTGGGGAAGGATCTCATTCCCGACCCGGAGAGAGCATTCCACCCTTTTCCGGCTGAGAACCATAGTCTCGGATTTGGAGGTGCTGATTCTCATCCCAGCCGCTTCACACTCGGCTGCGAATCACTCCAGTGAGAGCTGAAGGTCACGGCCTGACGACGCTAACAGAACCACATCATCTGCAAAAAGCAGAGACCCGATTCTGAGGTCGCCAAATGGGACACCCTCAACGCCCTGGCTCCGCCTAGAAATTCTGTCCATAAAAGTTAGGAACAGAATCGGTGACAAAGGGCAGCCCTGACGGAGTCCAACTCTCACCGGAAACGTATCCGACTTACTGCCGGCAATGCGGACCAAACTCTGGCACCGGTCATACAGAGACCGAACGGCCCCTATCAAGGGGTCCGGCACTCCATATTCCCGGAGCACCCCCAACAGGACTCCACGAGGGACACGGTCGAACGCTTTCTCCAAGTCCACAAAACACATGTAGACTGGTTGGGCGAACTCCCATGCACCCTCCAGGATCCTGCCGAGGGTATAGAGCTGGTCCACTGTTCCACGGCCAGGACGAAAGCCACACTGCATCTCCTGAATCCGAGGCTCGATTATCCGACGGATCCTCCTCTCCAATACCCCCGAATAGACCTTACCAGGGAGGCTGAGGAGTGTGATACCCCTATAGTTGGAACACACCCTCCGGTCCCCCTTTTTAAAGAGGGGGACCACCACCCCAATCTGCCAGTTCAGAGGCACTGTCCCCGATGTCCACGCGATACTGCAGAGGCGTGTCAGCCAAGACAGCCCTACAACATCCAGAGCCTTGAGAAACTCAGGACGGACCTCATCCACCCCCGGGGCCTTGCCACCGAGGAGCTTTTTAACCACCTCGGCAACCTCAGCCCCAGAAATGGGAGGCCCCGTCTCCGAGCTCTCCGACTCTGCCTCTTCCGAGCACGTGTTGGTAGGATTGAGGAGTTCCTCGAAGTACTCCCCCCACCGACTCACAACATCCCTAGTTGAGGTCAGCAAAGCCCCGTCCGCACTGTAAACAGTGTTGACTGTGAGCCGCTTCCCCCCCCTGAGACGCCGGATGGTGGACCAGAATCTTTTCGAGGCCGTCCGGAAATCGTTCTCCATGGTCTCACCGAACTCCTCCCAGGCCCGAGTTTTTGCCTCAGCAACCGCCGAAGCCGCGGCCCGTCTGGCCCGTCGCTACCTATCAGCTTCTTCCAGGGTCCCACTGGCCAAAAAGGCCCGATAGGACTCCTTCTTCAGCTTGACGGCTTCCCTCACCACTGGTGTCCACTAGCAGGTTGGAGGGTTGCCGCCACGACAGGCACCGACCACCTTACGGCCACAACTCCGACCAGCTGCCTCGGCAATGGAGTCACGGAACATGGCCCATTCAATGTCCCCCACCTCAAATATGGTTGAAGCTCTGCCGGAGGTGGGAGTTAAAGCTCCTTCTGACGGGGGATTCTGACAAACGCTCCCAGCAGACCCTCACAATAAGTTTGGGCCTGCCAGGTCTGATCGGCATCCTCCCCCACCAGCGGAGCCAACTCACCACCAGGTGGTGATCAGTTGACAGCTCCGCCCCTCTCTTCACCCGAGTGTCCAGGACATACGGCCGCAAGTCCGATGATACAACCACAAAGTCGATCATCGAACTGCGGCCAAGGGTGTCCTGGTGCCAAGTGCACATATGGACACCCTTATGCCTGAACATGGTGTTCGTTATGGACAGTCTATGACTGGCACAGAAGTCCAACAACATAACACCACTCTGATTCAGATCGGGGGGGCCGTTCCTCCCAATCACACCCCTCCAGGTCTCACTGTCATTGCCCACGTGAGCATTGAAGTCCCCCAGCAGAATGAGGGAGTCTCCGGTAGGAGCATTCTCCAGTGCCTCCCCCAGAGACTCCAAAAAGGGTAGGTACTCTGAACTGCTGTTTGGCGCATAGGCACAAACAACAGTCAGGACTCGTCCCCCCACCCAAGGCGGAGGGAGGCTACCCTCTCGTTCACTGGGGTAAACCCCAATGTACTGGCACACAGCCGGGGGGCAATAAGTATGCCCACACCTGCTCTGCGCCTCTCACCACGGGCAACTCCAGAGTGGAAGAGAGTCCAACCCCTCTCAAGAGTACTGGTTCCAGATCCCAAGCCGTGCGTCGAGGTGAGTCCGACTATATCTAACGGTCTGATGAAGTTTCAACAATAAACAACAAACTTTGTATTATGAGAAAGAACCAGACTCATTCTTCAGGAATCCGAAAATAAGCTCTATTTTACGAGTTATGCACGAATTCGGATTCTCCTATAAAACGAATTCCTTAACTCAAACCAAGTTAAGACTGCTTTGTCCTTCATACTTATTCATGTCTAATCAAGTTTCAATGATAAACAACGTTGGACTTTGTAGAATGAGAAAGAACTTCTTCAGCAATAAGGATCTCTCGACAAATGACGAAATACAGAAATACATCAAAGGAGGGAGCGGAGGTGTTCCGCTGTAAGAAGGTGTGAATGTCCGACCATAGTTGGTAAAAAACGGGTAAGAAAAGGTTAAAATACCCGACTGTACACAATCAGTCGCGGGTGCGGTGTTGTTCGGCTACTAAAAGGTGTGAAAGTCCAACCATGGTTTGTAAAAAGCGGGTAAGAAAAGGTGCGAATGCCCGACAATGTATGATCAAAAGAGGGAGCGGAGGTGTTCGGCTGCAAGAAGGTGTGAATGTACACCCATAATTACTGAAAAATGGGTAAGAAAAGGTGCGAATGCCCAACTATACATAATCAAAAGCAGGAGTGGATGTGTTCGGCTCCAAGAAGGGTTGAATGTCTGACCATAGTTTGTAAAAAGCAGGTAAGAAAAGGTTTGACTGCCCGAACATACACCACCAAAAGAGGGAGCGGAGGTGTTCCGCTGTAAGAAGGTTTGAATGTCCAACTATAATTTGTAAAAACCGGGTAAGAAAAGGCTTGAAAGCCCAACTATACACCATCATAAGCGGGAGAGGAGGTGTTCAGCTGCAAGAAGGTGTGAATGTCCACCCATAATTACTGAAAAATGGGTAAGAAAAGGTGCGAATGCCCAAACATACATCATCAAAAGCAGGAGTGGATGTGTTGGGCTACAAGAAGGTTTTAAAGTCCGACCATGGTTTGTAAAAAACGGGTAAGAAAAGGTGCGAATGCCCGACAATGTATGATCAAAAGAGGGAGCGGAGGTTTTTGGCTACAAGAAGGTTTGAATGTCCGACCATAGTTTGTAAAAAGCGGGTAAGAAAAGGTTCAAATGCCTGACAATACACCATCAAAAGCGGAAGCGGAGGTGTTCGGCTGCAAGAAGGTGTGAACGTCCGACCAAAGTTTGTAAAAAGCTGTTAAGAAAAGGTTCGAATATCCAACCAAACATAATCAAAAGCGGGAGCAGAGCTGTTCGACTGCAAGTAGGTGTGAATGTCCAGCCATAATTACTCACAAACGGGTAAGAAAAGGTAGTATTGCCAGACCATACATGATCAAAACAGGGAGCTGAGGTGGTTCGGCACCAATGTGTGAATGTCTGACTATAGTTTGTAAAAAGCGGGTAAGATAAGGTGCGAATGCCCGACAATGTATAATCAAAAGAGGGAGCAGAGGTTTTCGGCTACAAGAAGGTTTGAATGTCCGACCATAGTTTGTAAAAAGCGGGTAAGAAAAGGTTCAAATGCCTGACTATACACCATCAAAAGCGGGAGCGGAGATGTTCCGCTGTAAGACGGTGTGAATGTCCGACCATAGTTGGTAAAAAGTGGGTAAGAAAAGGTTAAAATACCCGACTGTACACAATCAATAGCGGGAGCGGAGTTGTTCGATTACAAGAAGGTGTGAAAGTCCAACCATCGTTTGTAAAAAGCTGGTAAGAAAAGGTTCGAATGCCCGAATATATACCATCAAAAGCGGAAGCGGAGGTGTTCGGCTGCAAGAAGGTGTGAACGTCCGACCAAAGTTCGCAAAAAGCAGTAAAGAAAAGGTTCGAATATCCAAACATAATTAAAAGCGAGAGAGATTGTGTTCAGCTGCAAGTAGGTGTGAATATCCAGCCATAATTACTCACAAACGGGTAAGAAAATGTAGTATTGCCAGACCGTACATGATCAAAGGGAGCGGAGGTGGTTTAGCTGCAAAAAGGGGTGAATGTCCAACTAAAGTTCAAATATATTAACAAAAGCAGGAGGAGAGGTCTTCGGATTAGAGTGGTTGAGAATTTCCAACCATAATCTATAAAATGCGGTGAAAAAAAAAAGGTGTGAAGGAATGAATTTTATAGCAAAATCCGAAATCATGCATAACTCCGCAAAAGGAACGTATTGCTCAACCAAACGGATGCTTCTTTCTCATTCAGGGTAATATGAGGAACTTTATGCTTGATACATTTTAGACATGGATAACTATGAAGGACAAAGCAATTTTAACTTGGTTTGAGCAAAGCAATTCATTTTATAGGAAAATCCGAAATCGTGCAGGACTCATGAAAGTAAGCTTATTCTCGGATTCCTGATCCTCCAGTGTTGCTCTTTCCTATACTGCAAAATAAAGCCTTGTTCTTTGTTGAAATCGATATAGACATTGATAAATATGAAGGACAAAGCAGTTTCCACTTTGTTTGAGTGAAGGAATTAATTTTATAGCAAAATCCCAAATCAAGCAGAACGTATGAAAATAAGCTTGTTTTCGGATTCCTGATCCTTCAGTGTTGCTATTTCTTCTACTGCAAAATACAATGTTGTTCTTTGTTGAAGTATATCTAGACATTGATAAATATGAAGGACAAAGCAGTTTTCACTTGGTTTGAGTGAAGGAATTCATTTTATACATAAAATCCCAAATCATGCAGAACGTATGAAAATAAGCTTATTCTCGGATTCCTGATCCTTCAGTGTTGCTTTTTCTTCTACTGCAAAATACAATGTTGTTCTTTGTTGAAGTCGATCTAGACATTGATAAATATGAAGGACAAAGCAGTTTTAACTTGGTTTGAGTGAAGGAATTCATTTTATACATAAAATCCCAAATCATGCAGAACGTATGAAAATAAGCTTATTCTCGGATTACTGATCCTTCAGTGTTGCTCTTTCTTCTACTGCAAAATCCAGTGTTGTTCTTTGTTGAAGTCAATCTAGACATTGATAAATATGAAGGACAAAGCAGTTTTAACATAGTTTGAGTGAAGGCATTCATTTATAGTAAAATCAATAATCGTGCAGAACTCATGAAAATAAGCTTATTCTCGGATTCCTAAAACTTTTGATTTGCTCTTTCTTTACTGCAAAGTACAATGTTGTTCTTTGTTGAAGTCGATCTAGACATTGATAAATATGAAGGACAAAGCAGTTTTCACTTGGTTTGAGTGAAGGTTTTGCAGCTGAAAACCTCCCGCTCCCGCTTTTGATTGTGTATAGTCGGGCTTTCGAGCCTTTTCTTACCCGGTTTTTAGAAATTATGGTTGGACATTCAGACCTTGCAGCCGAAGACCTCCACTCCCTCTTTTGATCATACATTGTCGGGCATTCGCACCTTGTCTTACCCGCTTTTTACAAACTATAGTCAGACATTCACACCTTGCAGCTGAACCACCTCAGCTCCCTATTTTGATCATGTATGGTCTGGCAATACTACCTTTCCTTACCCGTTTGTGAGTAATTATGGCTGGACATTCACACCTACTTGCAGTCGAACAGCTCTGCTCTCGCTTTTGATGGTATATATTCGGGCATTCGAACCTTTTCTTAACTGCTTTTTGCAAACTTTGGTCGGACGTTCACACCTTCTTGCAGCCGAACACCTCAGCTTCCGCTTTTGATGGTATATATTCGGGCATTCGAACCTTTTCTTAGCAGCTTTTTACAAACCATGGTTGAACTTTCACACCTTCTTGTAGCCGAACAACTCCGCTCCCGCTATTGATTGTGTACAGTCAGGTATTTTAACCTTTTCTTACCCGCTTTTTACCAACTATGGTCGGACATTCACACCGTCTTACAGCGGAACACCTCCGCTCCCGCTTTTGATGGTGTATAGTCAGGCATTTGAACCTTTTCTTACCCGCTTTTTACAAACTATGGTCGGACATTCAAACCTTCTTGTAGCCGAAAACCTCCGCTCCCTCTTTTGATCATACATTGTCGGGCATTAGCACCTTTTCTTACCCGCTTTTTACAAACCATAGTCGGACTTTCACATCTTTTAGTAGCCGAACAACTCCGCTCCCGCTATTGATTGTGTACAGTCGGGTATTTTAACCTTTTCTTACCCGCTTTTTACCAACTATGGTCGGACATTCACACCTTCTTACAGCGGAACACCTCCGCTCCCTCTTTTGATGGTGTATGTTCGGGCATTCGAACCTTTTCTTACCCGCTTTTTACAAACTATGGTCAGACGTTCAAAGCTTCTTGTAGCCGAACATATCCACTCCTGCTTTTGATGATGTATGGTTGGGCATTCGAACCTACTTGTTGCCCGCTTTTCATTAATTATGGGTGGACATTCACACCTTGTCTCAGCCAAACACCTCCGCTCCCTGTTTTGATCATGTATGGTTTGACATTCGCACCTTTGCCCACCCTCTTTTTATACTGATTGCTCAAGATTAAGTTGTTCTTTCTCAAACTACAAAAATTTTTTAATTGTTGAAACTTGATTTGAAGTGGATAAATAAGGAAGACAAACAGTTTTAAGTCAGGCTGATAGCAATTAATTTTATAGCAAAATCTGTATTTCGTCATTTGTCGAGAGATGCTTATTGCTGAAGAAGTTCTTTCTCATTCTACAAAGTACAACGTTGTTTATCATTGAAACTTGATTAGACATGAATAAATATGAAGGACAAAGCAGTCTTAACTTGGTTTGAGTTAAGGAATTCGTTTTATAGGAGAATCCGAATTCGTGCATAACTCGTAAAATAGAGCTTATTTTCGGATTCCTGAAGAATGAGTCTGGTTCTTTCTCATAATACAAAGTTTGTTGTTTATTGTTGAAACTTCATCAGACCGTTAGATATAGTCGGACTCACCTCGACGCACGGCTTGGGATCTGGAACCAGTACTCTTGAGAGGGGTTGGACTCTCTTCCACTCTGGAGTTGCCCGTGGTGAGAGGCGCAGAGCAGGTGTGGGCATACTTATTGCCCCCCGGCTGTGTGCCAGTACATTGGGGTTTACCCCAGTGAACGAGAGGGTAGCCTCCCTCCGCCTTGGGTGGGGGGACGAGTCCTGACTGTTGTTTGTGCCTATGCGCCAAACAGCAGTTCAGAGTACCTACCCTTTTTGGAGTCTCTGGGGGAGGCACTGGAGAATGCTCCTACCGGAGACTCCCTCATTCTGCTGGGGGACTTCAATGCTCACGTGGGCAATGACAGTGAGACCTGGAGGGGTGTGATTGGGAGGAACGGCCCCCCCGATCTGAATCAGAGTGGTGTTATGTTGTTGGACTTCTGTGCCAGTCATAGACTGTCCATAACGAACACCATGTTCAGGCATAAGGGTGTCCATATGTGCACTTGGCACCAGGACCCTTGGCCGCAGTTCGATGATCGACTTTGTGGTTGTATCATCGGACTTGCGGCCGTATGTCCTGGACACTCGGGTGAAGAGAGGGGCGGAGCTGTCAACTGATCAACACCTGGTGGTGAGTTGGCTCTGCTGGTGGGGGAGGATGCCGATCAGACCTGGCAGGCCCAAACGTATTGTGAGGGTCTGCTGGGAGCGTTTGTCAGAATCCCCCGTCAGGAGCTTTAACTCCCACCTCCGGCAGAGCTTCAACCATATTTGAGGTGGGGGACATTGAGTCCGAATGGGTCATGTTCCGTGACTCCATTGCCGAGGCAGCTGGTCGGAGTTGTGGCCGTAAGGTGGTCGGTGCCTGTCGTGGCGGCAACCCTCCAACCTGCTGGTGGACACCAGTGGTGAGGGAAGCCGTCAAGCTGAAGAAGGAGTCCTATCGGTCCTTTTTGGCCAGTGGGACCCTGGAAGAAGCTGATAGGTACCGACGGGCCAGACGGGCCGCGGCTTCGGCGGTTGCTGAGGCAAAAACTCGGGCCTGGGAGGAGTTCGGTGAGACCATGGAGAACGATTTCTGGACGGCCTCGAAAAGATTCTGGTCCACCATCCGGCGTCTCGGGGGGGGGGGAAGCGGCTCACAGTCAACACTGTTTACAGTGGGGACGGGGCTTTGCTGACCTCAACTAGGGATGTTGTGAGTCGGTGGGGGGAGTACTTCGAGGAACTCCTCAATCCTACCAACACGTGCTCGGAAGAGGCAGAGTCGGAGAGCTCGGAGACGGGGCCTCCCATTTCTGGGGCTGAGGTTGCCGAGGTGGTTAAAAAGCTCCTCGGTGGCAAGGCCCCTGGGGTGGATGAGGTCCGACCTGAGTTTCTCAAGGCTCTGGATGTTGTAGGGCTGTCTTGGCTGACACGCCTCTGCAGTATCGCGTGGACATCGGGGACAGTGCCTCTGGACTGGCAGATTGGGGTGGTGGTCCCCCTCTTTAAAAAGGGGGACCGGAGGGTGTGTTCCAACTATAGGGGTATCACACTCCTCAGCCTCCCTGGTAAGGTCTATTCGGGGGTATTGGAGAGGAGGATCCGTCGGATAATCGAGCCTCGGATTCAGGAGATGCAGTGTGGCTTTTGTCCTGGCCGTGGAACAGTGGACCAGCTCTATACCCTCGGCAGGATCCTGGAGGGTGCATGGGAGTTCGCCCAACCAGTCTACATGTGTTTTGTGGACTTGGAGAAAGCGTTCGACCGTGTCCCTTGTGGAGTCCTGTGGGGGGTGCTCCGGGAATATGGAGTGCCGGACCCCTTGATAGGGGCCGTTCGGTCTCTGTATGACCGGTGCCAGAGTTTGGTCCGCATTGCCGGCAGTAAGTCAGATACGTTTCCGGTGAGAGTTGGACTCCGTCAGGGCTGCCCTTTGTCACCGATTCTGTTCCTAACTTTTATGGACAGAATTTCTAGGCGGAGCCAGGGCGTTGAGGGTGTCCCATTTGGCGACCTCAGAATCGGGTCTCTGCTTTTTGCAGATGATGTGGTTCTGTTAGCGTCGTCAGGCCGTGACCTTCAGCTCTCACTGGAGTGATTCGCAGCCGAGTGTGAAGCGGCTGGGATGAGAATCAGCACCTCCAAATCCGAGACTATGGTTCTCAGCCGGAAAAGGGTGGAATGCTCTCTCCGGGTCGGGAATGAGATCCTTCCCCAAGAGGAGGAGTTCAAGTATCTCGGGGTCTTGTTCACGAGTGACGGACGAATGGAGCGGGAGATTGACGGGCTCTCCCTTAGAGATAGGGTGAGAAGCTCAGTCATCCGGGAGGGGCTCGGAGTAGAACCGCTGCTCCTCCGCATTGAGAGGAGTCAGATGAGGTGGCTCGGGCATCTGGTTAGGATGCCCCCTGGGCGCCTCCCTGGGGAGGTGTTCCGGGCACGTCCCACTGGGAGGAGACCCCGGGGGAGACCCAGGACACGTTGGAGAGACTATGTCTCTCGGCTGGCCTGGGAACGCCTCGGGGTCCCCCCGGAAGAGCTGGAGGAAGTGGCCGGGGACAGAGACGTCTGGGTTTCTCTGCTCAAGCTGCTGCCCCCGCGACTCGACCCCCGGATAAGCGGCAGATGATGGATGGATGGATGGATATATCCTCCACCAACCAGACTTACAACCCCCGACTAGGGTAGCAGAATTTCTAAGCATCTGTACCCCAAAACTACTATCAAAAATATATAAATTATTGTCTAAGATAGATGACACAATGTCTCTTCCATCCTCAAAATGGGAGGCAGATTTATCCATCAGTTCTGGTCATAGCTTCTAACCACAAATATGTTTGAACACCTTCATAAAGACTCGAAATCCTAATTTACAGCTCATACAATACAAAATCCTTCATAGAACACACTATACAGGACAAAGGATGTTCAGGATGGGTCTAACACACTCAAACATCTGCTCACATTGCACAGATAACACACCTGATGATTATGCACACGCTTTGTGGTTTTTCTGCGCCTGTCCAGAAGTTCTGGCTTGAAGTCTGTGAGGACCTATCAACATGGCTAAAGTGTAGCATCCCTGCATGCCCCACACTGTGCATACTGGGTGACTTAGACAACATCAACATGGAAATTAACTCAGCACACATGGTTGTCACAGTGTTATGTATCGCAAAGAAAACTATTCTCATGAACTGGAAAGCGAAGAACAATCTGTGTATTAACCAGTTTAGAAATTTTCTTGTAGATTATATTAGCATGGAAACAATGTCTGCCTCCTCAAAACATCAATTGGCTGAATTTCATTCTCTCTGGTCCCCTCTGATTAGTTTTATCACATAGTGGTGGTGGTGGGTTGCTGGGTGATGGTGGGTCTCAGGCCCGGGCTGCTGCGACTGGTGTGACCGGGTGGTTTGTTTGTTTGTTTTTTTATGTTGTTTGTTTGTTTTTTGTAGAGGTCCTCCTGGGTGGGGTTGGGTTGAGTGGGGTGGGGCGGGATGGGTACCTTCTGGGGGTACAGTAGCTCCCAGAATATGGTCGCTGCAGGCCCCGAGCCTGGTGGACATCAGGCCCTCCTGCCCATTGTTGGCTCCCAGGTAGCGGGGATGCCTATTGCAGCCAGTCCCTGGCTGCCCTCTCTGGGGGAGAGTAGCTCCCCCGGTATATATCCCCATACCCCTCTCCCTTCTGGCTCCTGTACACAGCACACACTCACACATGAAGGGTTTTGGGGGCCTGTGTGTTCGGTGGGGTGTAGTGGATGGGGCCACGTAGGTGGTCCCCTTTGGTTGCACTCTGCAGTTCCCTGCCCCTGTTTTAATTACACCTTAGACATTACTACTTATCAAACACACTCACACACACACATTAGGTCTTGGGGGGTGGTTACACTGAGTGGCATCTGGTGGGCGGGGCTCTTTGGGTATGTAGGCTGCCCAGAGTGCCGCGCTCCCAGTTCTACAAGTTTGGCTGCCCCTCAATTTTAATTGCTCACTATTAGAAAATATTGAAGAGCCAGAAAGGTGAGGGGAGGGGTCTTCTTCGCACACCCCTGCTTCCTGGTGTCTGCTCGGGGCAGGAGGGGCCAGGAGGATTAATTAATTGTTCTGCTGGTTCGGGGTCTGTGGTGGCTGGGGGGTTGCTGGCCTCCTGGTGTGCCCGCTGCACTACACCCCAGCAGAGTCGAGGGAGGTAGGATATGTGGATGTGTGGATGTATGGGACGTGAAAGTGTGTGTGGTAATGATTGGGCCTGGATCTGGGACTTGCTGTCGCCTGGCCTGCCTGTGTTTCTCCCGATGGGGCATCAGCGTTGCCTCTCCCCACTGCTCGCGACTTCACCCACCTGTGGGCACGTCTTGACTCCCAGGGCACTTGGCCAGGGGCGCTGGGGCAGGCGCTGACCCACTTTGTGGCTGTCTGGGGCGCTTGGCCCTCCTGGGTATTGGGTGGGGCCTCTGCCGGGGGGTTTGGGGGCGCTCGGGCTCCTGGGGCCCAGGTCCAGTGCACGGCCCATGTCTGGGCGGCTGGGGCCTGGCGGGGTCGGTGGGCTGTTACCCCTGGTTCCCGGAGTGCCTCTGCCCTATGCTTATGGGGGCTCTTTCCGGGGGCTTCCTCTGCAGTCTTCTGGGTGGATGCGTGGTTGCCCCTGCGGTGGGCTGCCTGGGTTCTGTGCTCTGTGGGGGCTGCTGGTGGCCTGGGTCTTGTGGCCCTCTCTGCCTGCTTCTGATTGCTTGGGGGGGGGGCTGTGGATTGTGGCCCTGTACGCTTATACACTCATAACTAAGCACGGTTATCATGTAGGTCCTGCGCCATGGGTGTTGCATGTTCTCACACACACACACACACATTCATTAGTCCAGTAGCATGGTCACTAAGCAGTTGATGTATTATCATGTCGTCTCAGGTCATCTATATCCACAGCTGTGTTGTATGCGATTGCCGCTTCTTGTGCTTGTTTTTGTTTGTTTGTGTGTTTGTTTTTTCTCTGCTTGTCTGCTTTCAGGTGCTCCTGGTGGCGCTAAGGCTGGATTCCCCTCATAGGCCATGGATTGTTGTCTGTTTTTTTTTTTACAGGTGTAGCAGCTGGTTGTCTGGTTTTTGTTTCTATTTTTGTTCTGTTTCCTCTTCTTTCCTCTTCTTCTTTCCTTGTCCCCCGGTCCGGTTCAGTTCAGTTCATGTCATATATTGTAAACAGAAATAAATAAATGGGCATCAAGGGGAGCTTTACATTTATAAAACTTCCCTTGGCAAAACAAATCTGTTTGGCATCAAAGGTATTCAGACTACAATTCTTCTGACATAATGCTGAACAGGACAAGGGGAAAAAAAAGTAAAGAAGACAGTTCTGCCGAAAGCCAGGGATAGACCTGTTCTAAGTTCTACACTTTTTAAAAGGGGCGTGTTTATCAACTATGGAATTAGAAGATTTAAAAAAATGGTCAAGTGCTAGATCTTCATCTGGGATTTTAACAGTGTCATATAACTATTCAACAGATCAGTTAAAAAAAAAGCCTGCTCATGGAGATGTTTCAGGATCTGGATACCAAGCGTGGACCTAATGTTTTCATTTTTGCAATTCTGATACAGGCTATTGAGCAGTGATAACTAACACCAAGTTCAGATACTGCGGATTTTCTACCTTTGATTTGTTAAGATTGAGCCAATCAGGGACAACCTTGAAGGATCTCTTTGGTTTTGTAGGATCAGTAATTACCTGAGAAAGGTTGATATTGGTACACACCTTTTTTAAATGATCAGAGGCAGAGTTCAACTTGTTTAAATTAAAATTGCCACACAGAGATTGGGTTTAGGCCACATGCACACAGAATGACATCAACAAATATAAGAAATATTAAACATTTACACATAGATTTTTGAATACATGTAGAGGAATGATACTTTGAAATGTGCTCATTGCGGAGTAATGAAGGTTGAACTATTCTAGGAAAGAGGTTCTATTCCCAGCATCATGATGGACACTCCTGATATAGGTTTCGCTAACGCATTGGAATTGTTTTACTATTTTCATATGCATGTGCAATGAAGAATTGCTTGCTGCTGATAAATGCAAAGAAGAACAGCTTACACATAGATGCTCACATATAGGCTGCTGAATGCAATGAAGACCTGCTTATCAAGTAAAGTTCAATGTCAATGTGTAATATTCAATTAGGATTTGCAAAACAGTGAAGTTAAACAATGAATGGGTCCATAGTCGGTATGAGAAGACTACAGGAATATTTACCTGGGTGTACGTTCAAACAGAGATGAGAAAATTGCGATAAATAATTGTTTGTTTGTTTGTTAGTATGTATAGGAATGTTATGTGTATAAACTGTGTTGAGTTATAGTTACTCAGTAGTGTCTCAGTGAAACAACCGACGGGGGAAGCCTTGCGGTGACAACAAAAGCAGTGTTTTACTGATCAGTCAAGTTGCTCCAGTGTACTCCATACAAACTGGTTGGCTACTGAAGGGATAGAAAATGGGGAATACTTGTTTTAAAGCAAACAAGGAATTAGATGGGAAAAATACATGTTTTAACGGGACCCAGACAATATCAAATACTCAGACAGATGGGAGAAGAAGTGTAGTTTTGTAGGAAATCACAAAATTATTACATAGAATTAGTGAAATCAATTTAAGAATGCCTTTCTGAAGAGCTGTTTACCACAGATGAGCAGCTTTGCGACCAAGCACATTGTAGATCGCTTTACTGCCAAAATGATCTAATTTAATGGATTGGTTTAGACATGCATAACAGCATTTTAAGAACAAAGAGAGAAACAAAAAGGGACAACGCTTCATGGTGGAAGGTGATGTATAAATAACTGTGTATATGATGAAGGGGGTGGCAACACCCATTCCGAAATCCCGCCATTCCGACATCCCGCTATTCCGACATCCCACCATTCCAACATACCACCATTCCGACATACCACCATTCCGACATGCAAACGTCCCACCATTCCGACATCCCACCATTGCGACATCCCGCTATTCTGACGTTCAAATGTCCCACCATTCCGACAAGGTTTTCCGTATAAGGAAATGTGTGTTACTCAACAGGTGAGTCCCTTCTTTCTGTTCATGCAATTTATATGTTTAACACATGTTTATAGACAAGCGTTATTAAAAACACAAAGTCTCGGCAACTGGAGGAGGAGAAGCAGTCCGCCGTGGTTTTCAATCACACACTCCAATGCCACTTGTTTCAACTTCCGAAAATTTAATCCAGGAAAAAAAGGCTTACAAATATGGACCAAAACGGCTCCATAACACGCACAAGAATCCAAAAGAAACGAAAGTTAACTAAAAGAAAGCAAATAAATAGTATGAAGTGGTCAAAATTGGTTTTACGCATGCCTATGTGCGTCTGGCACATGCGTCTTCGGGCTCTCCCACGTTGGTTTGTGGATGAAAGCTATATGTTCAGCTGTAATGTCATGTAAAAACAATCTCTACATGACATTTACTCCCAGGTGTGACCAGTTAGGTTCTTAAGATATCAACAGGCTGTATAAAGCTACAACCGTTGCGGCTGTGTGTTTGTGCCAAATGCGCAAAGCCCATCCGCGCTTCCCAAAATTGGAGTGAGTACTCATAAATCACGTGAATAACATGAATAAACGTTTTTACTGAATTTTGTTGTGTTTTATACGTTCTATGCTGTCATTTCTCTCTTCTCCTATTGGCAAGGCAAGGCAGAGTGCTCGCAACTGTGTCCTGTGCAGTAGCCGTGATATCTGTAATTGCAATTATTACTTTTGCATATGATGACAGCGTGCAAAAGACGCATGGGCTCTGTGGAGAGCTCCGCTCCAGCTGGCTGCTGTGACAGCTCACTGACACTGTATTTCTGCTTAATCAGTTTCAGTCTCGCCAGAGTTACATTAATATCTGTATTTTTATATTTGAAATTCAGGGGATTTTGATAATAGATTATTAAAGTTTGTTTGCGAGGCTGTGGCCTCTGCATGTGCAAAGCTTGTGCGCCAAACTTTAGGGCGTATTTGCGCCGGCATATCATTAGTGCAAAATGTTTTGGGTAAAAAATAGGCTATTAAAAGGAACTGTCGGAATGGCGGTATGTTAAAAAAAAAAAAAAAACATACCGCCATTCCGACCATAGGAGGAAAAAAGTGTCGGAATGGTGGGACGTTTGATAAAAAATTAAGTGTCGCCATTCCGACAATTGGAGACCCATGTCGGAATGGCGAGATGTCGGAATGGCAGCATGTAACCATGATGAAGGAGAGACCATTTGAGCAGCACAGCCATTTCGCAGCACAGGGACAGCAGTCCAAGTTACAGGATCTCCCACGTGGTATCACCTGTCACATTGTGTCAAGGCATCAAAAGAAGAAAAAATCACCAAACTCAAGGACAAAAAGACAAAGACTCCGGTGAACGAAGACAGAGGACTGACAAACCAGAAATACAAAAGGATTCTCGATATCAAGATCCAGAAGAAGAGGCTAACAATGCCACGAACACTTACGATGCTGGGAATGATGCCAGCAATGAACAGAGAAGAAGATTCAGTGTCATCAATATGCATTACGTGCCTCTAATGAGGGGGTGAATATAGAATCCTCAACGATTACAACGTCTCTGGGAACTGTGACAACAACAAGGTTTAAACCATTTTGATATATATTGTAACCTATTGTCTAAGGAATAGTGCTGAAAATGAGGTAAATCTAATCCACCACTGTCCTTGGTCTTCTGTAGGGTTTTTAAACTAATACGTGGTGGTTTGTTTTTCCACAGAAATTTGGAGATGCATGAATCTAGTGACTTAAACCAAGTAGCAGATGGTTTTATGGGGATCATTGAGAACAAATAGTTAACTTTTGGTAGAATCATCATTTTAATGGATGTAACTCTCCCCATAAGTGATATAGGTAAGGACTTCCAACGAGAGATCGTCCTCTACTGTCTTTAATAATTGCACATAATTTAGCTTTGTTAGCTCTGAGAGCCTGGAGGAAATGTTTATGCCATATCTAATATTTCCTGACTGTAAAGTGATCGCAGGTATATTATGGACCCTACAGTTAATGGGCAGAACTGTGGTCTTAGACCAGTTGATAGAGTAGTCAGAAAGTGCTGAGAATTTATTTATGAGTGTGATCGTGTGACTGAGAGACGTCTGTGAGTTCTGAAGGAAAAGTAACACATCATCAGCATAAAGACTTATTTTATGCTCAATATTTTGGGATTAATTACTCACAAACGGGTAAGAAAAGGTAGTATTGCCAGACCATACATGATCAAAACAGGGAGCGGAGGTGGTTCAGCTGCAAGGTGTGAATGTCTGACTATAGTTTGTAAAAAGCGGGTAAGATAAGGTGCGAATGCCTGACAATGTATGATCAAAAGAGGCAGCGGAGGTTTTCGGCTGCAAGAAGGTCTGAATGTCCACCCAAAATTACTGAAAAATGGGTAAGAAAAGGTGAAAATGCCCAACCATACATCATCAAAAGCAGGAGTTGATGTGTTTGGCTACAAGAAGGTTTGAATGTCCGACCATAGTTTGTAAAAAGCGGGTAAGAAAAGGTTCGAATGCCCGAACATAGACCATCAAAAGAGGGAGCGGAGGTGTTCCGCTGTAAGAAGGTGTAAATGTCCGACCATAGTTGGTAAAAAGCGGGTAAGAAAAGGTTAAAATACCCGACTGTACACAATCAATAGCGGGAGCGGAGTTGTTTGGCTACAAGAAGGTGTGAAAGTCCGACCACGGTTTGTAAAAAGCTGGTAAGAAAAGGTTCGAATGCCCGAATATATACCATCAAAAGTGGAAGTGGATGTGTTCGGCTGCAAGAAGGTGTGAACGTCCGACCAAAGTTTGTAAAAAGCAGTTAAGAAAAGGTTCGAATATCCAACCAAACATAATCAAAAGCGGGAGCAGAGCTGTTCGACTGCAAGTAGGTGTGAATGTCAGATCATAATTTGCAAAAAGCTGATGAGAAAGGGTGAGAATGCCCGGCTATACACCATGAAATGCGGGAGCGGAAGTGTTCGGCTGTGAGTAGGTGTGAATGTCCGACCATAATTGCTGAAAAATGTGTTAGAAGAGAATGCGGGAGCGGAGTTGTTCGGCTGTGAGTAGGTGTGAATCTCCGAGCATAGTTTGTAAAAAGGGGGTAAGAATAGGTTCGAATGCCCGAACATACACTATCAAAACAGGGAGCTGAGGTGGCTCAGCTGCAAGGTGTGAATGTCTGACTATAGTTTGTAAATAAGGTGCGAATGCCCAACAATGTATAATCAAAAGAGGGAGCGGAGGTTTTCGGCTACAAGAAGGTTTGAATGTCCGACCATAGTTTGTAAAAAGCGGGTAAGAAAAGGTTCAAATGCCTGACTATACACCATCAAAAGCGGGAGCAGAGGTGTTCTGCTGTAAGACGGTGTGAAAGTTCAACCATGGTTTGTAAAAAGCTGCTAAGAAAAGGTTCGAATGCCCGAATATATACCATCAAAAGCGGGAGCAGAGCTGTTCGACTGCAAGTAGGTGTGAATGTCCAGCCATAATTACTCACAAACGGGTAAGAAAAGGTAGTATTGCCAGACCATACATGATCAAAACAGGGAGCTGAGGTGGTTCAGCTGCAAGGTGTGAATGTCTGACTATAGTTTGTAAAAAGCGGGTAAGACAAGGTGCGAATGCCCGACAATGTATGATCAAAAGAGGGAGTGGAGGTCTTCGGCTGCAAGGTCTGAATGTCCAACCATAATTTCTAAAAACCGGGTAAGAAAAGGCTCGAAAGCCCGACTATACACAATCAAAAGCGGGAGCGGGAGGTTTTCAGCTGCAAATCCTTCACTCAAACCAAGTGAAAACTGCTTTGTCCTTCATATTTATCAATGTCTAGATCGACTTCAACAAAGAACAACATTGTACTTTGCAGTAAAGAAAGAGCAAATCAAAAAATTTAGGAATCCGAGAATAAGCTTATTTTCATGAGTTCTGCACGATTATTGATTTTACTATGAATGAATGCCTTCACTCAAACTATGTTAAAACTGCTTTGTCCTTCGTATTTATCAATGTCTAGATTGACTTCAACAAAGAACAACACTGGATTTTGCAGTAGAAGAAAGAGCAACACTGAAGGATCAGTAATCCGAGAATAAGCTTATTTTCATACGTTCTGCATGATTTGGGATTTTATGTATAAAATGAATTCCTTCACTCAAACCAAGTTAAAACTGCTTTGTCCTTCATATTTATCAATGTCTAGATTGACTTCAACAAAGAACAACATTGTATTTTGCAGTAGAAGAAATAGCAAGACTGAAGGATCAGGAATCCGAAAACAAGCTTATTTTCATACGTTCTGCTTGATTTGGGATTTTGCTATAAAATGAATTCCTTCACTCAAACAAAGTGGAAACTGCTTTGTCCTTCATATTTATCAATGTCTATATCGATTTCAACAAAGAACAAGGCTGTATTTTGCAGTATAGGAAAGAGCAACACTGGAGGATCAGGAATCCGAGAATAAGCTTACTTTCATGAGTCCTGCACGATTTCGGATTTTCCTATAAAATGAATTGCTTTGCTCAAACCAAGTTAAAATTGCTTTGTCCTTCATAGTTATCCATGTCTAAAATGTATCAAGCATAAAGTTCCTCATATTACCCTGAATGAGAAAGAAGCATCCCTTTGGTTGAGCAATACGTTCCTTTTGCGGAGTTATGCATGATTTTGGATTTTGCTATAAAATTCATTCCTTCACACCTTTTTTTTTTCACCGCATTTTATAGATTATGGTTGGAAATTTCAACCACTCTAATCCGAAGACCTCTCCTCCCGCTTTTGTTAATATATTTGAACTTTAGTTGGACATTCACCCCTTTTTGCAGCTAAACCACCTCTGCTCCCTGTTTTGATCATGTATGGTCTGGCAATACTACATTTTCTTACCCGTTTGTGAGTAATTATGGCTGGATATTCACACCTACTTGCAGCTGAACAAAATTTCTCTCGCTTTTAATTATGTTTGGATATTCGAACCTTTTCTTTACTGCTTTTTGCCAACTTTGGTCGGACGTTCACACCTTCTTGCAGCCGAACACCTCCGCTTCCGCTTTTGATGGTATATATTCGGGCATTCGAACCTTTTCTTACCAGCTTTTTACAAACCATGGTTGGACTTTCACACCTTCTTGTAGCCGAACAACTCCGCTCCCCCTATTGATTGTGTATAGTCGGGTATTTTAACCTTTTCTTACCCACTTTTTACCAACTATGGTCGGACATTCACACCTTCTTACAGCGGAACACCTCCGCTCCCTCTTTTGATGGTGTATGTTTGGGCATTCGAACCTTTTCTTACCCGCTTTTTACAAACTATGCTCGGACATTCAAACCTTCTTGTTGCCGAACACATCCACTCCTTCTTTTGATGATGTATGCTTGGGCATTCAAACCTACTTTTTGCCCGCTTTTCATTAATTTTGGGTGGACATTCACACCTTGTCAAAGCCAAACACCTCCGCTCCCTGTTTTGATCATGTATGGTTGGACATTCGCACCTTGTCTCACCCCCTTTTTGCAAACTATGGTCGGCTGTTCACAGCTTCCTCTCCACCATACTTGTATGGTGGGATGTTCACACCCAGTTGCATCCGAAGACCTCCGCCCCCACTTTTGTTGATATTTAGTTGGTCATTCGCAGCTTACCCGCTTTTGGCAAACTATGGCCTTCTTGCAGCCAAACACCTCTGATCTCGCTTTTGATAATGTAAGGTTGGGCATTCAGACCTTGCTTCACCTGCTTTTCACCAAATAAAGTCGGACATTCACACCTTCTTGCAGCCGAACACTTCCGCTCCACCTTTTTGTGTTCTATCACACCTTTTTTTCACCGAATTTTATAGATTATGGTTGGAAATTCTCAACCACTCTCATCCGAAGACCTCTCCTCCCGCTTTTGTTAATATATTTGATCTTTAGTCGGACATTCACACCTTCTTGCAGCTGAACCACCTCCGCTCCCTCTTTTGATCATGTATGGTCTGGCAATACTACCTTTTCTTACCCATTTGTGAGTAATTATGGCTGGACATTCACACCTACTTGGAGCCGAACACCACCTCTCTTGCTTTTGATGATGTATGGACCGGCATTCTTACCTTTTCTAACACATTTTTCAGAAATTACGGTCGGAGATTCACACCTACTCACAGCCGAACAACTCCGCTCCCGCATTTGATGGTGTGCAGTCGGACATTCTCACCCTTTCTCATCAGCTTTTTGCAAATTATGATCTGACATTCACACCTACTTGCAGTCGAAAAGCTATGCTCCCGCTTTTGATTATGTTTGGTTGGATATTCAAACCTTTTCTTAACTGCTTTTTACAAACTTTGGTTGGACGTTCACACCTTCTTGTAGCCGAACACATCCACTCCTGCTTTTGATGATGTATGGTTGGGCATTCGCACCTTTTTTTTACCCATTTGTCAGGAATAATGGGTGGACATTCACACCTTCTTGCAGCTGAACACCTCCTCTCCCACTTATGATCATGTGCGGTTTGATTTTCGAAAATTTTCTTTCATGTTTTCTAGCAATTATTGATGGACATTTAGACCTTCTTGCAGCTGAACACCTCCGCTCCTGCTTTTGATCATACCTTGTCAGGCATTAGCACCTTTTCTTACCCACTTTTTACAAACCATAGTCGGACTTTCACATCTTTTAGTAGCCGAACAACTCCGCTCCCGCTATTAATTGTGTACAGTCGGGTATTTTAACCTTTTCTTACCCGCTTTTTACCAACTATGGTCGGACATTCACACCTTCTTACAGCGGAACACCTCCGCTCCCTCTTTTGATGGTGTATGTTCGGGCAGTCAAACCTTTTCTTACCTGCTTTTTACAAACTATGGTCAGACATTCAACCCTTCTTGGAGCCGAACACATCCACTCCTGCTTTTGATTATGTATAGTTGGGCATTCGCACCTTTTCTTACCCATTTTTCAGTAATTATGGGTGTATATTCACACCTTCTTGCAGCCAAACACCTCCGCTCCCTCTTTTGATCATACATTTTCGGGCATTCGCACCTTTTCTTACCCGCTTTTTACAAACCATGGTCGGACTTTCACACCTTTTAGTAGCCGAACAACTCCGCACCCGCTACTGATTGTGTACAGTCGGGTATTTTAACCTTTTCTTACCCGTTTTTTACCAACTATGGTCGGACATTCACACCTTCTTACAGCGGAACACCTCCGCTCCCTCCTTTGATGGTGTATGTTTGGGCATTCGAACCTTTTCTTACCCGCTTTTTACAAACTATGGTCAGACGTTCAAACCTTCTTGTAGCCGAACATATCCACTCCTGCTTTTGATGATGTATGGTTGGGCATTCGAACCTACTTGTTGCCCGCTTTTCATTAATTATGGGTGGACATTCACACCTTGTCTCAGCCAAACACCTCCGCTCCCTGTTTTGATCATGTATGGTTTGACATTCGCACCTTTGCTTACCCTCTTTTTATACTGATTGCTCAAGATTAAGTTGTTCTTTCTCAAACTACAAAATTTTTTTAATTGTTGAAACTTGATTTGAAGTGGATAAATAAGGAAGACAAACAGTTTTAAGTCAGGCTGATAGCAATTAATTTTATAGCAAAATCTGTATTTCGTCATTTGTCGAGAGATGCTTATTGCTGAAGAAGTTCTTTCTCATTCTACAAAGTACAACGTTGTTTATCATTGAAACTTGATTAGACATGAATAAATATGAAGGACAAAGCAGTCTTAACTTGGTTTGAGTTAAGGAATTCGTTTTATAGGAGAATCCGAATTCGTGCATAACTCGTAAAATAGAGCTTATTTTCGGATTCCTGAAGAATGAGTCTGGTTCTTTCTCATAATACAAAGTTTGTTGTTTATTGTTGAAACTTCATCAGACCGTTAGATATAGTCGGACTCACCTCGATGCACGGCTTGGGATCTGGAACCAGTACTCTTGAGAGGGGTTGGACTCTCTTCCACTCTGGAGTTGCCCGTGGTGAGAGGCGCAGAGCAGGTGTGGGAATACTTATTGCCCCCCGGCTGTGTGCCAGTACATTGGGGTTTACCCCAGTGAACGAGAGGGTAGCCTCCCTCCGCCTTGGGTGGGGGGACGAGTCCTGACTGTTGTTTGTGCCTATGCGCCAAACAGCAGTTCAGAGTACCTACCCTTTTTGGAGTCTCTGGGGGAGGCACTGGAGAATGCTCCTACCGGAGACTCCCTCATTCTGCTGGGGGACTTCAATGCTCACGTGGGCAATGACAGTGAGACCTGGAGGGGTGTGATTGGGAGGAACGGCCCCCCCGATCTGAATCAGAGTGGTGTTATGTTGTTGGACTTCTGTGCCAGTCATAGACTGTCCATAACGAACACCATGTTCAGGCATAAGGGTGTCCATATGTGCACTTGGCACCAGGACCCTTGGCCGCAGTTCGATGATCGACTTTGTGGTTGTATCATCGGACTTGCGGCCGTATGTCCTGGACACTCGGGTGAAGAGAGGGGCGGAGCTGTCAACTGATCAACACCTGGTGGTGAGTTGGCTCCGCTGGTGGGGGAGGATGCCAATCAGACCTGGCAGGCCCAAACGTATTGGGAGGGTCTGCTGGGAGTGTTTGTCAGAATCCCCCGTCAGTAGGAGCTTTAACTCCCACCTCCGGCAGAGCTTCAACCATATTTGAGGTGGGGGACATTGAGTCCGAATGGGCCATGTTCCGTGACTCCATTGCCGAGGCAGCTGGTCGGAGTTGTGGCCGTAAGGTGGTCGGTGCCTGTCGTGGCGGCAACCCTCCAACCTGCTGGTGGACACCAGTGGTGAGGGAAGCCGTCAAGCTGAAGAAGGAGTCCTATCGGGCCTTTTTGGCCAGTGGGACCCTGGAAGAAGCTGATAGGTACCGACGGGCCAGACGGGCCATGGCTTCGGCGGTTGCTTAGGCAAAAACTCGGGCCTGGGAGGAGTTCGGTGAGACCATGGAGAACGATTTCCGGACGGCCTCGAAAAGATTCTGGTCCACCATCCGGAGTCTCAGGGGGGGGGAAGCAGCTCACAGTCAACACTGTTTACAGTGGGGACGGGGCTTTGCTGACCTCAACTAGGGATGTTGTGAGTCGGTGGGGGGAGTACTTCGAGGAACTCCTCAATCCTACCAACACGTGCTCGGAAGAGGCAGAGTCGGAGAGCTCGGAGACGGGGCCTCCCATTTCTGGGGCTGAGGTTGCCGAGGTGGTTAAAAAGCTCCTCGGTGGCAAGGCCCCGGGGGTGGATGAGGTCCGTCCTGAGTTTCTCAAGGCTCTGGATGTTGTAGGGCTGTCTTGGCTGACACGCCTCTGCAGTATCGCGTGGACATCGGGGACAGTGCCTCTGGACTGGCAGATTGGGGTGGTGGTCCCCCTCTTTAAAAAGGGGGACCGGAGGGTGTGTTCCAACTATAGGGGTATCACACTCCTCAGCCTCCCTGGTAAGGTCTATTCGGGGGTATTGGAGAGGAGGATCCGTCGGATAATCGAGCCTCGGATTCAGGAGATGCAGTGTGGCTTTCGTCCTGGCCGTGGAACAGTGGACCAGCTCTATACCCTCGGCAGGATCCTGGAGGGTGCATGGGAGTTCGCCCAACCAGTCTACATGTGTTTTGTGGACTTGGAGAAAACGTTCGACCGTGTCCCTCGTGGAGTCCTGTTGGGGGTGCTCCGGGAATATGGAGTGCCGGACCCCTTGATAGGGGCCGTTCGGTCTCTGTATGACCGGTGCCAGAGTTTGGTCCACATTGCCGGCAGTAAGTCGGATACGTTTCCGGTGAGAGTTGGACTCCGTCAGGGCTGCCCTTTGTCACCGATTCTGTTCCTAACTTTTATGGACAGAATTTCTAGGCGGAGCCAGGGCGTTGAGGGTGTCCCATTTGGCGACCTCAGAATCGGGTCTCTGCTTTTTGCAGATGATGTGGTTCTGTTAGCGTCGTCAGGCCGTGACCTTCAGCTCTCACTGGAGTGATTCGCAGCCGAGTGTGAAGCGGCTGGGATGAGAATCAGCACCTCCAAATCCGAGACTATGGTTCTCAGCCGGAAAAGGGTGGAATGCTCTCTCCGGGTCGGGAATGAGATCCTTCCCCAAGAGGAGGAGTTCAAGTATCTCGGGGTCTTGTTCACGAGTGACGGACGAATGGAGCGGGAGATTGACGGGCGGATCGGTGCGGCGCCTGCAGTGTTGCAGGGTCTGCACCGACCCGTCGTTGTGAAGAGGGAGCTGAGCCAGAAGGCGAAGCTCTCTACTTACTGGTCAATCTACGTTCCCATCCTCACCTATGGTCACGAGTTGTGGGTAGTGACCGAATGAACAAGATCGCGAATACAAGCGGCCGAAATGGGTTTCCTCCGCAGGGTGTCTGGGCTCTCCCTTAGAGATAGGGTGAGAAGCTCAGTCATCCGGGAGGGGCTCGGAGTAGAACCGCTGCTCCTCTGCATTGAGAGGAGTCAGATGAGGTGGCTCGGGCATCTGGTTAGGATGCCCCCTGGGCGCCTCCCTGGGGAGGTGTTCCGGGCACGTCCCACTGGGAGGAGACCCCGGGGGAGACCCAGGACACGTTGGAGAGACTATGTCTCTCGGCTGGCCTCGGAACGCCTCGGGGTCCCCCCGGAAGAGCTGGAGGAAGTGGCCGGGGACAGAGACGTCTGGGTTTCTCTGCTCAAGCTGCTGCCCCCGCGACCCGACCCCCGGATAAGCGGCAGATGATGGATGGATGGATGGATATATCCTCCACCAACCAGACTTACAACCCCCGACTAGGGTAGCAGAATTTCTAAGCATCTGTACCCCAAAACTACTATCAAAAATATATAAATTATTGTCTAAGATAGATGACACAATGTCTCTTCCATCCTCAAAATGGGAGGCAGATTTATCCATCAGTTCTGGTCATAGCTTCTAACCACAAATATGTTTGAACACCTTCATAAAGACTCGAAATCCTAATTTACAGCTCATACAATACAAAATCCTTCATAGAACACACTATACAGGACAAAGGATGTTCAGGATGGGTCTAACACACTCAAACATCTGCTCACATTGCAAAGATAACACACCTGATGATTATGCACACGCTTTGTGGTTTTCTGCACCTGTCCAGAAGTTCTGGCTTGAAGTCTGTGAGGACCTATCAACATGGCTAAAGTGTAGCATCCCTGCATGCCCCACACTGTGCATACTGGGTGACTTAGACAACATCAACATGGAAATTAACTCAGCTCACATGGTTGTCACAGTGTTATGTATCGCTAAGAAAACTATTCTCATGAACTGGAAAGCGAAGAACAATCTGTGTATTAACCAGTTTAGAAATTTTCTTTTAGATTATATTAGCATGGAAACAATGTCTGCCTCCTCAAAACATCAATTGGCTGAATTTCATTCTCTCTGGTCCCCTCTGATTAGTTTTATCACATAGTGGTGGTGGTGGGTTGCTGGGTGATGGTGGGTCTCAGGCCCGGGCTGCTGCGACTGGTGTGACCGGGTGGTTTGTTTGTTTGTTTTTTGATGTTGTTTGTTTGTTTTTTGTAGAGGTCCTCCTGGGTGGGGTTGGGTTGAGTGGGGTGGGGCGGGATGGGTACCTTCTGGGGGTACAGTAGCTCCCGGAATATGGTCGCTGCAGGCCCCGAGCCTGGTGGACATCAGGCCCTCCTGCCCATTGTTGGCTCCCAGGTAGCGGGGATGCCTATGGCAGCCAGTCCCTGGCTGCCCTCTCTGGAGGAGAGTAGCTCCCCCGGTATATATCCCCATACCCCTCTCCCTTCTGGCTCCTGTACACAGCACACACTCACACATGAAGGGTTTTGGGGGCGTGTGTGTTCGGTGGGGTGTAGTGGATGGGGCCACGTAGGTGGTCCCCTTTGGTTGCACTCTGCAGTTCCCTGCCCCTGTTTTAATTACACCTTAGACATTACTACTTATCAAACACACTCACACACACACATTAGGTCTTGGGGGGTGGTTACACTGAGTGGCATCTGGTGGGCGGGGCTCTTTGGGTATGTAGGCTGCCCAGAGTGCCGCGCTCCCAGTTCTACAAGTTTGGCTGCCTCTCAATTTTAATTGCTCACTATTAGAAAATATTGAAGAGCCAGAAGGGTGAGGGGAGGGGTCTTCTTCGCACACCCCTGCTTCCTGGTGTCTGCTCGGGGCAGGAGGGGCCAGGAGGATTAATTAATTGTTCTGCTGGTTCGGGGTCTGTGGTGGCTGGGGGGTTGCTGGCCTCCTGGTGTGCCCGCTGCACTACACCCCAGCAGAGTCGAGGGAGGTAGGATGTGTGGATGTGTGGATGTATGGGACGTGAAAGTGTGTGTGGTAATGATTGGGCCTGGATCTGGGACTTGCTGTCGCCTGGCCTGCCTGTGTTTCTCCCGATGGGGCATCAGTGTTGCCTCTCCCCACTGCTAGCGACTTCACCCACCTGTGGGCACGTCTTGACTCCCAGGGCACTTGGCCAGGGGCGCTGGGGCATGCGCTGACCCACTTTGTGGCTGTCTGGGGCGCTTGGCCCTCCTGGGTATTGGGTGGGGCCTCTGCTGGGGGGTTTGGGGGCGTTCGGGCTCCTGGGGCCCAGGTCCAGTGCACGGCCCATGTCTGGGCGGCTGGGGCCTGGCGGGGTCGGTGGGCTGTTACCCCTGGTTCCCGGAGTGCCTCTGCCCTATGCTTATGGGGGCTCTTTACGGGGGCTTCCTCTGCAGTCTTCTGGGTGGATGCGTGGTTGCCCCTGCGGTGGGCTGTCTGGGTTCTGTGCTCTGTGGGGGCTGCTGGTGGCCTGGGTCTTGTGGCCCTCTCTGCCTGCTTCTGATTGCTTGGGGGGGGGCTGTGGATTGTGGCCCTGTACGCTTATACACTCATAACTAAGCACGGTTATCATGTAGGTCCTGCGCCATGGGTGTTGCATGTTCTCACACACACACACACACATTCATTAGTCCAGTAGCATGGTCACTAAGCAGTTGATGTATTATCATGTCGTCTCAGGTCATCTATATCCACAGCTGTGTTGTATGCGATTGCCGCTTCTTGTGCTTGTTTTTGTTTTTTTGTGTGTTTGTTTTTTCTCTGCTTGTCTGCTTTCAGGTGCTCCTGGTGGCGCTAAGGCTGGATTCCCCTCATAGGCCATGGATTGTTGTCTGTTTTGTTTTTTACAGGTGTAGCAGCTGGTTGTCTGGTTTTTGTTTCTATTTTTGTTCTGTTTCCTCTTCTTTCCTCTTCTTCTTTCCTTGTCCCCCGGTCCGGTTCAGTTCAGTTCATGTCATATATTGTAAACAGAAATAAATAAATAGGCATCAAGGGGAGCTTTACATTTATAAAACTTCCTTTGGCAAAACAAATCTGTTTGGAATCAAAGGTATTCAGACTACAATTCTTCTGACATAATGCTGAACAGGACAAGGGGAAAAAAAGGTAAAGAAGACAGTTCTGCCGAAAGCCAGGGATAGACCTGTTCTAAGTTCTATACTTTTTAAAAGGGGCGTGTTTATCAACTATGGAATTAGAAGATTTACAAAAATGGTCAAGTGCTAGATCTTCATCTGGGATTTTAACAGTGTCATATAACTATTCAACAGATCAGTTAAAAAAAAGCCTGCTCATGGAGATGTTTCAGGATCTGGATACCAAGCGTGGACCTAATGTTTTCATTTTTGCAATTCTGATACAGGCTATTGAGCAGTGATAACTAACACCAAGTTCGGATACTGCGGATTTTCTACCTTTGATTTGTTAAGATTGAGCCAATCAGGGACAACCTTGAAGGATCTCTTTGGTTTTGTAGGATCAGTAATTACCTGAGAAAGGTTGATATTGGTACACACCTTTTTTAAATGATCAGAGGCAGAGTTCAACTTGTTTAAATTAAAATTGCCACACAGAGATTGGGTTTAGGCCACATGCACACAGAATGACATCAACAAATATAAGAAATATTAAACATTTACACATAGATTTTTGAATATATGTAGAGGAATGATACTTTGAAATGTGCTCATTGCGGAGTTATGATCAGTTGAGTAATGAAGGTTGAACAATTCTGGGAAAGAGGTTCTATTCCCAGCATCATGATGGACACTCCTGATATAGAAGGTTTCGCTAACGCATTGGAATTGTTTTACTATTTTCATATGCATGTGCAATGAAGAATTGCTTGCTGCTGATAAATGCAAAGAAGAACAGCTTACACATAGATGCTCACATAGAGGCTGCTGAATGCAATGAAGACCTGCTTATCAAGTAAAGTTCAATGTCAATGTGTAATATTCAATTAGGATTTGCAAAACAGTGAAGTTAAACAATGAATGGGTCCATAGTCGGTATGAGAAGACTACAGGAATATTTACCTGGGTGTACGTTCAAACAGAGATGAGAAAATTGCGATAAACAATTGTTTGTTTGTTTGTTAGTATGTATAGGAATGTTATGTGTATAAACTGTGTTGAGTTATAGTTACTCAGTAGTGTCTCAGTGAAA
This sequence comes from Leuresthes tenuis, assembly GCF_036924035.1. Classification (NCBI taxonomy): domain Eukaryota; kingdom Metazoa; phylum Chordata; class Actinopteri; order Atheriniformes; family Atherinopsidae; genus Leuresthes; species Leuresthes tenuis. The sequence continues at coordinate 336,146 of NW_027325385.1, forward strand.
CAACCGACGGGGGAAGCCTTGCGGTGACAACAAAAGCAGTGTTTTACTGATCAGTCAAGTTGCTCCAGTGTACTCCATACAAACTGGTTGGCTACTGAAGGGATAGAAAATGGGGAATACTTGTTTTAAAGCAAACAAGGAATTAGATGGGAAAAATACATGTTTTAACGGGACCCAGACGATATTAAATACTCAGACAGATGGGAGAAGAAGTGTAGTTTTGTAGGAAATCACAAAATTATTACATAGAATTAGTGAAATCAATTGAAGAATGCCTTTCTGAAGAGCTGTTTACCACAGATGAGCAGCTTTGCGACCAAGCACATTGTAGATCGCTTTACTGCCAAAATGATCTAATTTAATGGATTGGTTTAGACATGCATAACAGCATTTTAAGAACAAAGAGAGAAACAAAAAGGGACAACGCTTCATGGTGGAAGGTGATGTATAAATAACTGTGTATATGATGAAGGGGGTGGCAACACCCATTCCGAAATCCCGCCATTCCGACATCCCGCTATTCCGACATCCCACCATTCCGACATACCACCATTCCGACATACCACCATTCCGACATGCAAACGTCCCACCATTCCGACATCCCACCATTGCGACATCCCGCTATTCTGACGTATATAAGAAACGAAAGTTAACTAAAAGAAAGCAAATAAACAGTATGAAGTGGTCAAAATTGGTTTTACGCATGCCTATGTGCGTCTGGCACATGCGTCTTCGGGCTCTCCCACGTTGGTTTGTGGATGAAAGCTATATGTTCAGCTGTAATGTCATGTAAAAACAATCTCTACATGACATTTACTCCCAGGTGTGACCAGTTAGGTCCTTAAGATATCAACAGGCTGTATAAAGCTACAACCGTTGCGGCTGTGTGTTTGTGCCAAATGCGCAAAGCCCATCCGCGCTTCCCAAAATTGGAGTGAGTACTCATAAATCACGTGAATAACATGAATAAACGTTTTTACTGAATTTTGTTGTGTTTTATACGTTCTATGCTGTCATTTCTCTCTTCTCCTATTGGCAAGGCAAGGCAGAGTGCTTGCAACTGTGTCCTGTGCAGTAGCCGTGATATCTGTAATTGCAATTATTACTTTTGCATATGATGACAGCGTGCAAAAGACGCATGGGCTCTGTGGAGAGCTCCGCTCCAGCTGGCTGCTGTGACAGCTCACTGACACTGTATTTCTGCTTAATCAGTTTCAGTCTCGCCAGAGTTACATTAATATCTGTATTTTTATATTTGAAATTCAGGGGATTTTGATAATAGATTATTAAAGTTTGTTTGCGAGGCTGTGGCCTCTGCATGTGCAAAGCTTGTGCGCCAAACTTTAGGGCGTATTTGCGCCGGCATATCATTAGTGCAAAATGTTTTGGGTAAAAAATAGGCTATTAAAAGGAACTGTCGGAATGGCGGTATGTTAAAAAAAACAAAAAACATACCGCCATTCCGACCATAGGAGGAAAAAAGTGTCGGAATGGTGGGACGTTTGATAAAAAATTAAGTGTCGCCATTCCGACAAATGGAGACCCATGTCAGAATGGCGAGATGTCGGAATGGCAGCATGTAACCATGATGAAGGAGAGACCATTTGAGCAGCACAGCCATTTCGCAGCACAGGGACAGCAGTCCAAGTTACAGGATCTCCCACGTGGTATCACCTGTCACATTGTGTCAAGGCATCAAAAGAAGAAAAAATCACCAAACTCAAGGACAAAAAGACAAAGACTCCGGTGAACGAAGACAGAGGACTGACAAACCAGAAATACAAAAGGATTCTCGATATCAAGATCCAGAAGAAGAGGCTAACAATGCCACGAACACTTACGATGCTGGGAATGATGCCAGCAATGAACAGAGAAGAAGATTCAGTGTCATCAATCTGCATTACGTGCCTCTAATGAGGGGGTGAATATAGAATCCTCAACGATTACAACGTCTCTGGGAACTGTGACAACAACAAGGTTTAAACCATTTTGATATATATTGTAACCTATTGTCTAAGGAATAGTGCTGAAAATGAGGTAAATCTAATCCACCATTGTCCTTGGTCTTCTGTAGGGTTTTTAAACTAATACGTGGTGGTTTGTTTTTCCACAGAAATTTGGAGATGCATGAATCTAGTGACTTAAACCAAGTAGCAGATGGTTTTATGGGGATCATTGAGAACAAATAGTTAACTTTTGGTAGTATCATCATTTTAATGGATGTAACTCTCCCCATAAGTGATATAGGTAAGGACTTCCAACGAGAGATCGTCCTCTACTGTCTTTAATAATTGCACATAATTTAGCTTTGTTAGCTCTGAGAGCCTGGAGGAAATGTTTATGCCTAAATATCTAATATTTCCTGACTGTAAATGATCGCAGGTATATTATGGACCCTACAGTTAATGGGCAGAACTGTGGTCTTAGACCAGTTGATAGAGTAGTCAGAAAGTGCTGAGAATTTATTTATGAGTGTGATCGTGTGACTGAGAGACGTCTGTGAGTTCTGAAGGAAAAGTAATACATCATCAGCATAAAGACTTATTTTATGCTCAATATTTTGGGATTAATTACTCACAAACGGGTAAGAAAAGGTAGTATTGCCAGACCATACATGATCAAAACAGGGAGCGGAGGTGGTTCAGCTGCAAGGTGTGAATGTCTGACTATAGTTTGTAAAAAGCGGGTAAGATAAGGTGCGAATGCCCGACAATGTATGATCAAAAGAGGGAGCGGAGGTTTTCGGCTGCAAGAAGGTCTGAATGTCCACCCAAAATTCCTGAAAAATGGGTAAAGAAAGGGTGCGAATGCTAAACCATACATCATCAAAAGCAGGAGTGGATGTGTTCGGCTACAAGAAGATTTGAATGTCCATCAATAATTGCTTTAAAACATGAAAGAAAATTTTCGAATATCAAACCGCACATGATCATAAGCGGGAGAGGAGTTGTTCAGCTGCAAGAAGGTGTGAATGTCCACCCATAATTACTGAAAAATGGGTAAGAAAAGGTGAAAATGCCCAACCATACATCATCAAAAGCAGGAGTGGATGTGTTCGGCTACAAGAAGGTTTGAATGTCCGACCATAGTTTGTAAAAAGCGGGTAAGAAAAGGTTCGAATGCCCGAACATAGACCATCAAAAGAGGGAGCTGAGGTGTTCCGCTGTAAGAAGGTGTAAATGTCCGACCATAGTTGGTAAAAAGCGGGTAAGAAAAGGTTAAAATACCCGACTGTACACAATCAATAGCGGGAGCGGTGTTGTTTGGCTACAAGAAGGTGTGAAAGTCCGACCACGGTTTGTAAAAAGCGGGTAAGATAAGGTTCGAATGCCCGAATATATACCATCAAAAGTGGAAGTGGATGGGTTCGGCTGCAAGAAGGTGTGAACGTCCGACCAAAGTTTGTAAAAAGCAGTTAAGAAAAGGTTCGAATATCCAACCAAACATAATCAAAAGCGGGAGCAGAGCTGTTCGACTGCAAGTAGGTGTGAATGTCAGATCATAATTTGCAAAAAGCTGATGAGAAAGGGTGAGAATGCCCGGCTATACACCATCAAATGCGGGAGCGGAAGTGTTCGGCTGTGAGTAGGTGTGAATGTCCGACCATAATTGCTGAAAAATGTGTTAGAAGAGACTAGAATGCCGGACAATACATCATCAAATGCGGGAGCGGAGTTGTTCGGCTGTGAGTAGGTGTGAATCTCCGAGCATAGTTTGTAAAAAGGGGGTAAGAATAGGTTCGAATGCCCGAACATACACTATCAAAACAGGGAGCTGAGGTGGCTCAGCTGCAAGGTGTGAATGTCTGACTATAGTTTGTAAATAAGGTGCGAATGCCCAACAATGTATAATCAAAAGAGGGAGCGGAGGTTTTCGGCTACAAGAAGGTTTGAATGTCCGACCATAGTTTGTAAAAAGCGGGTAAGAAAAGGTTCAAATGCCTGACTATACACCATCAAAAGCGGGAGCAGAGGTGTTCCGCTGTAAGACGGTGTGAATGTCCGACCATATTTGGTAAAAAGCGGGTAAGAAAAGGTTAAAATACCCGACTGTACACAATCAATAGCGGGAGAGGAGGTGTTCAGCTGCAAGAAGGTGTGAATGTCCACCCATAATTCCTGAAAAATGGGTAAGAAAAGGTGCGAATGCCCAACCATACATTATCAAAAGCAGGTGTGAATGTCAGATCATAATTTGCAAAAAGCTGATGAGAAAGGGTGAGAATGCCCGACTATACACCATCAAATGCGGGAGCGTAGTTGTTCGGCTGTGAGTAAGTGTGAATCTCCGACCATAATTGCTGAAAAATGTGTTAGAAAAGGTAAGAATGCCGGTCCATACATCATCAAAAGCGGGAGAGGTGGTGTTCGGCTGCAAGTAGGTGTGAATGTCCAGCCATAATTACTAACAAACGGGTAAGAAAAGGTAGTATTGCCAGACCATACATGATCAAAACAGGGAGCGGAGGTGGTTCAGCTGCAAGAAGGTGTGAATGTCCGACTAAAGTTCAAATATATTAACAAAAGCGGGAGGAGAGGTCTTCGGATGAGAGTGGTTGAGAATTTCCAACCATAATCTATAAAATGCGGTGAAAAAAAAGGTGTGATAGAACACTAAAAGGTGGAGCGGAAGTGTTCGGCTGCAAGAAGGTGTGAATGTCCGACTATATTTGATGAAAAGCAGGTGAAGCAAGGTCTGAATGCCCAACCTTACATCATCAAAAGCGAGATCAGAGGTGTTTGGCTGCATGAAGGCCATAGTTTGCCAAAAGCGGGTAAGCTGCGAATGACCGACTAAATATCAACAAAAGGTCTTCGGATGCAAGTGGGTGTGAATATCCCACCATACAAGTATGGTGGAGAGGAAGCTGTGAACAGCCGACCATAGTTTGCAAAAAGCGGGTGAGACAAGGTGCGAATGTCCAACCATACATGATCAAAACAGGGAGCGGAGGTGTTTGGCTGTGACAAGGTGTGAATGTCCACCCAAAATTAATGAAAAGCGGGCAAAAAGTAGGTTTGAATGCCCAAGCATACATCATCAAAAGAAGGAGTGGATGTGTTCGGCTACAAGAAGGTTTGAATGTCCGAGCATAGTTTGTAAAAAGCGGGTAAGAAAAGGTTCGAATGCCCAAACATACACCATCAAAAGAGGGAGTGGAGGTGTTCCGCTGTAAGACGGTGTGAATGTCCGACCATAGTTGGTAAAAAGTCGGTAAGAAAAGGTTAAAATACCCGACTGTACACAATCAATAGGGGGAGCGGAGTTGTTCGGCTACAAGAAGGTGTGAAAGTCCAACCATGGTTTGTAAAAAGCTGGTAAGAAAAGGTTTGAATGCCCGAATATATACCATCAAAAGTGGAAGTGGATGTGTTCGGCTGCAAGAAGGTGTGAACGTCCGACCAAAGTTTGTAAAAAGCAGTTAAGAAAAGGTTCGAATATCCAACCAAACATAATCAAAAGCGGGAGTAGAGCTGTTCGACTGCAAGTAGGTGTGAATGTCAGATCATAATTTGCAAAAAGCTGATGAGAAAGGGTGAGAATGCCCGGCTATACACCATCAAATGCGGGAGCGGAAGTGTTCGGCTGTGAGTAGGTGTGAATGTCCGACCATAATTGCTGAAAAATGTGTTAGAAGAGACTAGAATGCTGGACAAGACATCATCAAATGCGGGAGCGGAGTTGTTCGGCTGTGAGTAGGTGTGAATCTCCGAGCATAGTTTGTAAAAAGGGGGTAAGAATAGGTTCGAATGCCCGAACATACACTATCAAAACAGGGAGCTGAGGTGGCTCAGCTGCAAGGTGTGAATGTCTGACTATAGTTTGTAAATAAGGTGCGAATGCCCAAAAATGTATAATCAAAAGAGGGAGCGGAGGTTTTCGGCTACAAGAAGGTTTGAATAGCTTGTTTGCTTTAAAACAAGTATTCCCCATTTTCTATCCCTTCAGTAGCCAACCAGTTTGTATGGAGTACACTGGAGCAACTTGACTGATCAGTAAAACACTGCTTTTGTTGTCACCGCAAGGCTTCCCCCGTCGGTTGTTTCACTGAGACACTACTGAGTAACTATAACTCAACACAGTTTATACACATAACATTCATATACATACTAACAAACAAACAAACAATTATTTATCACAATTTTCTCATCTCTGTTTGAACGTACACCCAGGTAAATATTCCTGTAGTCTTCTCATACCGACTATGGACCCATTCATTGTTTAACTTCACTGTTTTGCAAATCCTAATTGAATATTACACATTGACATTGAACTTTACTTGATAAGCAGGTCTTCATTGCATTCAGCAGCCTATATGTGAGCATCTATGTGTAAGCTGTTCTTCTTTGCATTTATCAGCAGCAAGCAATTCTTCATTGCACATGCATATGAAAATAGTAAAACAATTCCAATGCGTTAGCGAAACCTTCTATATCAGGAGTGTCCATCATGATGCTGGGAATAGAACCTCTTTCCCAGAATAGTTCAACCTTCATTACTCAACTGATCATAACTCCGCAATGAGCACATTTCAAAGTATCATTCCTCTACATATATTCAAAATTCTTATATTTGTTGATGTCATTCTGTGTGCATGTGGCCTAAACCCAATCTCTGTGTGGCAATTTTAATTTAAACAAGTTGAACTCTGCCTCTGATCATTTAAAAAAGGTGTGTACCAATATCAACCTTTCTCAGGTAATTACTGATCCTACAAAACCAAAGAGATCCTTCAAGGTTGTCCCTGATTGGCTCAATCTTAACAAATCAAAGGTGGAAAATCCGCAGTATCTGAACTTGGTGTTAGTTATCACTGCTCAATAGCCTGTATCAGAATTGCAAAAATGAAAACATTAGGTCCACGCTTGGTATCCAGATCCTGAAACATCTCCATGAGCAGGCTTTTTTTTAACTGATCTGTTGAATAGTTATATGACACTGTTAAAATCCCAGATGAAGATCTAGCACTTGACCATTTTTGTAAATCTTCTAATTCCATAGTTGATAAACACGCCCCTTTTAAAAAGTATAGAACTTAGAACAGGTCTATCCCTGGCTTTCGGCAGAACTGTCTTCTTTACTTTTTTTCCCCTTGTCCTGTTCAGCATTATGTCAGAAGAATTGTAGTCTGAATACCTTTGATGCCAAACAGATTTGTTTTGCCAAGGGAAGTTTTATAAATGTAAAGCTCCCCTTGATGCCCATTTATTTATTTCTGTTTACAATATATGACATGAACTGAACTGAACCGGACCGGGGGACAAGGAAAGAAGAAGAGGAAAGAAGAGGAAACAGAACAAAAATAGAAACAAAAACCAGACAACCAGCTGCTACACCTGTAAAAAACAAAACAGACAACAATCCATGGCCTATGAGGGGAATCCAGCCTTAGCGCCACCAGGAGCACCTGAAAGCAGACAAGCAGAGAAAAAACAAACACACAAACAAACAAAAACAAGCACAAGAAGCGGCAATCGCATACAACACAGCTGTGGATATAGATGACCTGAGACGACATGATAATACATCAACTGCTTAGTGACCATGCTACTGGACTAATGAATGTGTGTGTGTGTGTGTGAGAACATGCAACACCCATGGCACAGGACCTACATGATAACCGTGCTTAGTTATGAGTGTATAAGCGTACAGGGCCACAATCCACAGCCCCCCCCAAGCAATCAGAAGCAGGCAGAGAGGGCCACAAGACCCAGGCCACCAGCAGCCCCCACAGAGCACAGAACCCAGGCAGCCCACCGCAGGGGCAACCACGCATCCACCCAGAAGACTGCAGAGGAAGCCCCCGGAAAGAGCCCCCATAAGCATAGGGCAGAGGCACTCCGGGACCTGGGCCCCAGGAGCCCGAGCGCCCCCAAACCCCCTGGCAGAGGCCCCACCCAATACCTAGGAGGGCCAAGCGCCCCAGACAGCCACAAAGTGGGTCAGCGCCTGCCCCAGCGCCCCTGGCCAAGTGCCCTGGGAGTCAAGACGTGCCCACAGGTGGGTGAAGTCGCGAGCAGTGGGGAGAGGCAACGCTGATGCCCCATCGGGAGAAACACAGGCAGGCCAGGCGACAGCAAGTCCCAGATCCAGGCCCAATCATTACCACACACACTTTCACGTCCCATACATCCACACATCCACACATCCTACCTCCCTCGACTCTGCTGGGGTGTAGTGCAGCGGGCACACCAGGAGGCCAGCAACCCCCCAGCCACCACAGACCCCGAACCAGCAGAAAAATTAATTAATCCTCCTGGCCCCTCCTGCCCCGAGCAGACACCAGGAAGCAGGGGTGTGCGAAGAAGACCCCTCCCCTCACCCTTCTGGCTCTTCAATATTTTCTAATAGTGAGCAATTAAAATTGAGGGGCAGCCAAACTTGTAGAACTGGGAGCGCGGCACTCTGGGCAGCCTACATACCCAAAGAGCCCCGCCCACCCGATGCCACTCAGTGTAACCACCCCCCAAGACCTAATGTGTGTGTGTGAGTGTGTTTGATAAGTAGTAATGTCTAAGGTGTAATTAAAACAGGGGCAGGGAACTGCAGAGTGCAACCAAAGGGGACCACCTACGTGGCCCCATCCACTACATCACGTCATCTATCTTAGACAATAATTTATATATTTTTGATAGTAGTTTTGGGGTACAGATGCTTAGGAATTCTGCTACCCTAGTCGGGGGTTGTAAGTCTGGTTGGTGGAGGATATATCCATCCATCCATCCATCATCTGCCGCTTATCCGGGGGTCGGGTCGCGGGGGCAGCAGCTTGAGCAGAGAAACCCAGACGTCTCTGTCCCCGGCCACTTCCTCCAGCTCTTCCGGGGGGACCCCGAGGCGTTCCCAGGCCAGCCGAGAGACATAGTCTCTCCAACGTGTCCTGGGTCTCCCCCAGAGCCTGCAAAACTGCAGGCGCCGCACCGATCCGCCCGTCAATCTCCCGCTCCATTCGTCCGTCACTCGTGAACAAGACCCCGAGATACTTGAACTCCTCCTCTTGGGGAAGGATCTCATTCCCGACCCGGAGAGAGCATTCCACCCTTTTCCGGCTGAGAACCATAGTCTCGGATTTGGAGGTGCTGATTCTCATCCAAGCCGCTTCACACTCGGCTGCGAATCACTCCAGTGAGAGCTGAAGGTCACGGCCTGACGACGCTAACAGAACCACATCATCTGCAAAAAGCAGAGACCCGATTCTGAGGTCGCCAAATGGGACACCCTCAACGCCCTGGCTCCGCCTAGAAATTCTGTCCATAAAAGTTAGGAACAGAATCGGTGACAAAGGGCAGCCCTGACGGAGTCCAACTCTCACCGGAAACGTATCCGACTTACTGCCGGCAATGCGGACCAAACTCTGGCACCGGTCATACAGAGACCGAACGGCCCCTATCAAGGGGTCCGGCACTCCATATTCCTGGAGCACCCCCCACAGGACTCCACAAGGGACACGGTCGAACGCTTTCTCCAAGTCCACAAAACACATGTAGACTGGTTGGGCGAACTCCCATGCACCCTCCAGGATCCTGCCAAGGGTATAGAGCTGGTCCACTGTTCCACGGCCAGGACGAAAGCCACACTGCATCTCCTGAATCCGAGGCTCGATTATCCGACGGATCCTCCTCTCCAATACCCCCGAATAGACCTTACCAGGGAGGCTGAGGAGTGTGATACCCCTATAGTTGGAACACACCCTCCGGTCCCCCTTTTTAAAGAGGGGGACCACCACCCCAATCTGCCAGTCCAGAGGCACTGTCCCCGATGTCCACGCGATACTGCAGAGGCGTGTCAGCCAAGACAGCCCTACAACATCCAGAGCCTTGAGAAACTCAGGACGGACCTCATCCACCCCCGGGGCCTTGCCACCGAGGAGCTTTTTAACCACCTCGGCAACCTCAGCCCCAGAAATGGGAGGCCCCGTCTCCGAGCTCTCCGACTCTGCCTCTTCCGAGCACGTGTTGGTAGGATTGAGGAGTTCCTCGAAGTACTCCCCCCACCGACTCACAACATCCCGAGTTGAGGTCAGCAAAGCCCCGTCCCCACTGTAAACAGTGTTGACTGTGAGCCGCTTCCCCCCCCCCCTGAGACGCCGGATGGTGGACCAGAATCTTTTCGAGGCCGTCCGGAAATCGTTCTCCATGGTCTCACCAAACTCCTCCCAGGCCCGAGTTTTTGCCTCAGCAACCGCCGAAGCCGCGGCCCGTCTGGCCCGTCGGTACCTATCAGCTTCTTCCAGGGTCCCACTGGCCAAAAAGGCCCGATAGGACTCCTTCTTCAGCTTGACGGCTTCCCTCACCACTGGTGTCCACCAGCAGGTTCGAGGGTTGCCGCCACGACAGGCACCGACCACCTTACGGCCACAACTCCGACCAGCTGCCTCGGCAATGGAGTCACGGAACATGGCCCATTCAATGTCCCCCACCTCAAATATGGTTGAAGCTCTGCCGGAGGTGGGAGTTAAAGCTCCTTCTGACGGGGGATTCTGACAAACGCGCCCAGCAGACCCTCACAATACGTTTGGGCCTGCCAGGTCTGATCGGCATCCTCCCCCACCAGTGGAGCCAACTCACCACCAGGTGGTGATCAGTTGACAGCTCCGCCCCTCTCTTCACCCGAGTGTCCAGGACATACGGCCGCAAGTCCGATGATACAACCACAAAGTCGATCATCGAACTGCGGCCAAGGGTGTCCTGGTGCCAAGTGCACATATGGACACCCTTATGCCTGAACATGGTGTTCGTTATGGACAGTCTATGACTGGCACAGAAGTCCAACAACATAACACCACTCTGATTCAGATCGGGGGGGCCGTTCCTCCCAATCACACCCCTCCAGGTCTCACTCTCATTGCCCACGTGAGCATTGAAGTCCCCCAGCAGAATGAGGGAGTCTCCGGTAGGAGCATTCTCCAGTGCCTCCCCCAGAGACTCCAAAAAGGGTAGGTACTCTGAACTGCTGTTTGGCGCATAGGCACAAACAACAGTCAGGACTAGTCCCCCCACCCAAGGCGAAGGGAGGCTACCCTCTCGTTCACTGGGGTAAACCCCAATGTACTGGCACACAGCCGGGGGGCAATAAGTATGCCCACACCTGCTCTGCGCCTCTCACCACGGGCAACTCCAGAGTGGAAGAGAGTCCAACCCCTCTCAAGAGTACTGGTTCCAGATCCCAAGCCGTGCGTCGAGGTGAGTCCGACTATATCTAACGGTCTGATGAAGTTTCAACAATAAACAACAAACTTTGTATTATGAGAAAGAACCAGACTCATTCTTCAGGAATCCGAAAATAAGCTCTATTTTACGAGTTATGCACGAATTCGGATTCTCCTATAAAACGAATTCCTTAACTCAAACCAAGTTAAGACTGCTTTGTCCTTCATATTTATTCATGTCTAATCAAGTTTCAATGATAAACAACGTTGTACTTTGTAGAATGAGAAAGAACTTCTTCAGCAATAAGCATCTCTCGACAAATGACGAAATACAGATTTTGCTATAAAATTAATTGCTATCAGCCTGACTTAAAACTGTTTGTCTTCCTTATTTATCCACTTCAAATCAAGTTTCAACAATTAAAAAAATTTTGTAGTTTGAGAAAGAACAACTTAATCTTGAGCAATCAGTATAAAAAGAGGGTAAGCAAAGGTGCGAATGTCAAACCATACATGATCAAAACAGGGAGCGGAGGTGTTTGGCTAGACAAGGTGTGAATGTCCACCCATAATTAATGAAAAGCGGGCAACAAGTAGGTTCGAATGCCCAACCATACATCATCAAAAGCAGGAGTGGATATGTTCGGCTACAAGAAGGTTTGAACGTCTGACCATAGTTTGTAAAAAGCGGGTAAGAAAAGGTTCGAATGCCCGAACATACACCATCAAAGGAGGGAGCGGAGGTGTTCCGCTGTAAGAAGGTGTGAATGTCCGACCGTAGTTGGTAAAAAACGGGTAAGAAAAGGTTAAAATACCCGACTGTACACAATCAGTAGCGGGTGCGGAGTTGTTAGGCTACTAAAAGGTGTGAAAGTCCGACCATGGTTTGTAAAAAGCGGGTAAGAAAAGGTGCTGATGCCCGAAAATGTATGATCAAAAGAGGGAGCGGAGGTGTTCGGCTGCAAGAAGGTGTGAATGTACACCCATAATTACTGAAAAATGGGTAAGAAAAGGTGCGAATGCCCAACTATTCATAATCAAAAGCAGGAGTGGATGTGTTCGGCTCCAAGAAGGGTTGAATGTCTGACCATAGTTTGTAAAAAGCAGGTAAGAAAAGGTTTGACTGCCCGAACATACACCATCAAAAGAGGGAGCGGAGGTGTTCCGCTGTGAGAAGGTGTGAATGTTCGACCATAGTTGGTAAAAAGCGGGTAAGAAACGGTTAAAATACCCGACTGTACACAATCAATAGCGGGAGCGGAGTTGTTCGGCTACTAAAAGATGTGAAAGTCCGACTATGGTTTGTAAAAAGCGGGTAAGAAAAGGTGCTAATGCCCGACAATGTATGATCAAAAGAGGGAGTGGAGGTTTTCGGCTGTAAGAAGGTCTGAATGTCCAACTATAATTTGTAAAAACCGGGTAAGAAAAGGCTTGAAAGCCCGACTATACACCATCATAAGCGGGAGAGGAGGTGTTCAGCTGCAAGAAGGTGTGAATGTCCACCCATAATTACTGAAAAATGGGTAAGAAAAGGTGCGAATGCCCAAACATACATCATCAAAAGCAGGAGTGGATGTGTTGGGCTACAAGAAGGTTTGAAAGTCCGACCATGGTTTGTAAAAAGCAGGTAAGAAAAGGTTAAAATACCCGACTGTACACAATCAAAAGAGGGAGCGGAGTTGTTCAGCAACAAAGAGTGAAAGTCTGACCATGGTTTGTAAAAAGTGGGTAAGAAAAGGTTTGTATGCCCGAATATACAACATCAAAAGCAGAAGCGGAGGTGTTCGGCTGCTTGAAAGTTTGAACGTCCTACCAAAGTTTGTAAAAAGCAGTTAAGAAAAGTTTCGAATATCCAACCAAACATAATCAAAAGCGGGAGCAGAGCTGTTCGACTGCAAGTAGGTGTGAATGTCAGATCATAATTTGCAAAAAGCTGATGAGAAAGGGTGAGAATGCCCGACTATACATCATCAAATGCGGGAGCGGAGTTGTTCGGCTGTGAGTAGGTGTGAATCTCCGAGCATATTTTGTAAAAAGGGGGTAAGAATAGATTCGAATGCCCGAACATACACTATCAAAAAAGGGAGCGGAGGTGTTCCGCTGTAAGAAGGTGTGAATGTCCGACCATAGTTGGTAAAAAACGGGTAAGAAAAGGTTAAAATACCCGACTGTACACAATCAATAGCGGGAGCGGATGTGTTTGGCTACAAGAATGTGTGACAGTCCGACCATGGTTTGTAAAAAACGGGTAAGAAAAGGTGCGAATGCCCGACAATGTATGATCAAAAGAGGGAGCGGAGGTTTTCGGCTACAAGAAGGTTTGAATGTCCGACCATAAAAAAAAAAAGCGGGTAAGAAAAGGTTCAAATGCCTGACTATACACCATCAAAAGCGGGAGCGGAGGTGTTCCGCTGTAAGACGGTGTGAATGTCCGACCATAGTTGGTAAAAAGCGGGTAAGAAAAGGTTAAAATACCTGACTGTACACAATAAATAGCGGGAGCGGAGTTGTTCGGCTACAAGAAGGTGTGAAAGTTCAACCATGGTTTGTAAAAAGCTGCTAAGAAAAAGTTCGAATGCCCGAATATATACCATCAAAAGCGGGAGCAGAGCTGTTCGACTGCAAGTAGGTGTGAATGTCAAGCCATAATTACTCACAAACGGGTAAGAAAAGGTAGTATTGCCAGACCATACATGATCAAAACAGGGAGCTGAGGTGGTTCAGCTGCAAGGTGTGAATGTCTGACTATAGTTTGTAAAAAGCGGGTAAGACAAGGTGCAAATGCCCGACAATGTATGATCAAAAGAGGGAGTGGAGGTCTTCGGCTGCAAGGTCTGAATGTCCAACCATAATTTCTAAAAACCGGGTAAGAAAAGGCTCGAAAGCCCGACTATACACAATTAAAAGCGGGAGCGGGAGGTTTTCAGCTGCAAATCCTTCACTCAAACCAAGTGAAAACTGCTTTGTCCTTCATATTTATCAATGTCTAGATTTACTTCAACAAAGAACAACATTGTATTTTGCAGTAGTAGAAAGAGCAACACTTGAAGGAACAGGAATCCGAGAATAAGCTTATTTTCATACGTTCTGCATGATTTGGGATTTTATGTATAAAATGAATTCCTTTACTCAAACTATGTTAAAACTGCTTTGTCCTTCATATTTATCAATGTCTAGATTGACTTCAACAAAGAACAACAATGTATTTTGCAGTAGAAGAAATAGCAACACTGAAGGATCAGGAATCCGAAAACAAGCTTATTGTCATACGTTCTGCTTGATTTGGGATTTTGCTATAAAATTAATTCCTTCACTCAAACAAAGTGGAAACTGCTTTGTCCTTCATATTTATCAATGTCTAGATTTACTTCAACAAAGAACAACATTGTATTTTGCAGTAGTAGAACGAGCAGCACTTGAAGGAACAGGAATCCGAGAATAAGCTTATTTTCATACGTTCTGCATGATTTGGGATTTTATGTATAAAATGAATTCCTTTACTCAAACTGTTAAAACTGCTTTGTCCTTCATATTTATCAATGTCTAGACTGACTTCAACAAAGAACAACATTGTATTTAGCAGTAGAAGAAATAGCAACACTGAAGGATCAGGAATCCGAAAACAAGCTTATTTTCATACTTTCTGCTTGATTTGGGATTTTGCTATAAAATTAATTCCTTCACTCAAACAAAGTGGAAACTGCTTTGTCCTTCATATTTATCAATGTCTATATCGATTTCAACAAAGAACAAGGCTGTATTTTGCAGTATAGGAAAGAGCAACACTGGAGGATCAGGAATCCGAGAATAAGCTTACTTTCATGAGTCCTGCACGATTTCGGATTTTCCTATAAAATGAATTGCTTTGCTCAAACCAAGTTAAAATTGCTTTGTCCTTCATAGTTATCCATGTCTAAAATGTATCAAGCATAAAGTTCCTCATATTACCCTGAATGAGAAAGAAGCATCCCTTTGGTTGAGCAATACGTTCCTTTTGCGGAGTTATGCATGATTTCGGATTTTGCTATAAAATTCATTCCTTCACACCTTTTTTTTTCACCGCATTTTATAGATTATGTTTGGAAATTTCAACCACTCTAATCCGAAGACCTCTCCTCCCGCTTTTGTTAATATATTTGAACTTTAGTTGGACATTCACCCCTTTTTGCAGCTAAACCACCTCCGCTCCCTGTTTTGATCATGTATGGTCTGGCAATACTACATTTTCTTACCCGTTTGTGAGAAATTATGGCTGGATATTCACACCAACTTGCAGCTGAACACAATCTCTCTCGCTTTTAATTATGTTTGGATATTCGAACCTTTTCTTTACTGCTTTTTGCCAACTTTGGTCGGACGTTCACACCTTCTTGCAGCCGAACACCTCCGCATCCGCTTTTGATGGTATATATTCTGGCATTCGAACCTTTTCTTACCAGCTTTTTACAAACGATGGTTGGACTTTCACACCTTCTTGTAGCCGAACAACTCCGCTCCCACTATTGATTGTGTACAGTCGGGTATTTTAACCTTTTCTTACCCGCTTTTTACCAACTATGGTCGGACATTCACACCGTCTTACAGCGGAACATCTCCGCTCCCGCTTTTGATGGTGTATAGTCAGGCATTTGAACCTTTTCTTACCCGCTTTTTACAAACTATGGTCGGACATTCAAACCTTCTTGTAGCCGAAAACCTCTGCTCCCTCTTTTGATTATACATTGTCGGGCATTCGCACCTTATCTTACCCGCTTTTTACAAACTATAGTCAGACATTCACACCTTGGTGCTGAACCACCTCAGCTCCCTGTTTTGATCATGTATGGTCTGGCAATACTACCTTTTCTTACCCGTTTGTGAGTAATTATGGCTGGACATTCACACCTACTTGCAGTCGAACAGCTCTGCTCCCGCTTTTGATTATGTTTGGTTGGATATTCGAACCTTTTCTTAACTGCTTTTTACAAACTTTGGTCGGACGTTCACACCTTCTTGCAGCCGAACACCTCCGCTTCCGCTTTTGATGGTATATATTCGGGCATTTGAACCTTTTCTTACCAGCTTTTTACAAACCATGGTTGGACTTTCACACCTTCTTGTAGCCGAACAACTCCGCTCCCCCTATTGATTGTGTACAGTCGGGTATTTTAACCTTTTCTTACCCACTTTTTACCAACTATGGTCGGACATTCACACCTTCTTACAGCGGAACACCTCCGCTCCCTCTTTTGATGGTGTATGTTTGGGCATTCGAACCTTTTCTTACCCATTTTTCAGTAATTATGGGTGGACATTCACACCTTCTTGCAGCTGAACAACTCCTCTTCCGCTTATGATCATGTGCGGTTTGATATTCGAAATTTTTCTTTCATGTTTTAAAGCAATTATTGATGGACATTCAAACCTTCTTGTAGCCGAACACATCCACTCCTTCTTTTGATGATGTATGCTTGGGCATTCAAACCTACTTTTTGCCCGCTTTTCATTAATTTTGGGTGGACATTCACACCTTGTCACAGCCAAACACCTCCGCTCCCTGTTTTGATCATGTATGGTTGGACATTCGCACCTTGTCTCACCCGCTCTTTGCAAACTATGGTCGGCTGTTCACAGCTTCCTCTCCACCATACTTGTATGGAGGGATGTTCACACCCAGTTGCATCCGAAGACTTCCGCCCCCACTTTTGTTGATATTTAGCTGGTCATTCGCAGCTTACCCGCTTTTGGCAAACTATGGCCTTCTTGCAGCCAAACACCTCTGATCTCGCTTTTGATAATGTAAGGTTGGGCATTCAGACCTTGCTTCACCTGCTTTTCACCAAATATAGTCGGACATTCACACCTTCTTGCAACCGAACACTTCCGCTCCACCTTTTAGTGTTCTATCACACCTTTTTTTCACCGAATTTTATAGATTATGGTTGGAAATTCTCAACCACTCTCATCCGAAGACCTCTCCTCCCGCTTTTGTTAATATATTTGAAATTTAGTCGGACATTCACACCTTCTTGCAGCTGAACCACCTCCGCTCCCTGTTTTGATCATGTATGGTCTGGCAATACTACCTTTTCTTACCCGTTTGTGAGTAATTATGGCTGGACATTCACACCTACTTGCAGCCGAACACCACCTCTCTCGCTTTTGATGATGTATGGACCGGCATTCTTACCTTTTCTGACACATTTTTCAGAAATTACGGTCGGAGATTCACACCTACTCACAGCCGAATAACTCCGCTCCCGCATTTGATGGTGTGCAGTCGGACATTCTCACCCTTTCTCATCAGCTTTTTGCAAATTATGATCTGACATTCACACCTACTTGCAGTCGAAAAGCTATGCTCCCGCTTTTGATTATGTTTGGTTGGATATTCAAACCTTTTCTTAACTGCTTTTTACAAACTTTGGTTGGTCGTTCACACCTTCTTGTAGCCGAACACATCCACTCCTGCTTTTGATTATGTATAGTTGGGCATTCGCACCTTTTCTTACCCATTTTTCAGTAATTATGGGTGTACATTCACACCTTCTTGCAGCCGAACACCTCCGCTCCCTCTTTTGATCATACATTTTCGGGCATTCGCACCTTTTCTTACCCGCTTTTTACAAACCATGGTCGGACTTTCACACCTTTTAGTAGCCGAACAACTCTGCACCCGCTACTGATTGTGTACAGTCGGGTATTTTAACCTTTTCTTACCCGTTTTTTACCAACTATGGTCGGACATTCACACCTTCTTACAGCGGAACACCTCCGCTCCCTCCTTTGATGGTGTATGTTCGGGCATTCGAACCTTTTCTTACCCGCTTTTTACAAACTATGGTCAGACGTTCAAACCTTCTTGTAGCCGAACATATCCACTCCTGCTTTTGATGATGTATGGTTGGGCATTCGAACCTACTTGTTGCCCGCTTTTCATTAATTATGGGTGGACATTCACACCTTGTCTCAGCCAAACACCTCCGCTCCCTGTTTTGATCATGTATGGTTTGACATTCGCACCTTTGCTTACCCTCTTTTTATACTGATTGCTCAAGATTAAGTTGTTCTTTCTCAAACTACAAAATTTTTTTAATTGTTGAAACTTGATTTGAAGTGGATAAATAAGGAAGACAAACAGTTTTAAGTCAGGCTGATAGCAATTAATTTTATAGCAAAATCTGTATTTCGTCATTTGTCGAGAGATGCTTATTGCTGAAGAAGTTCTTTCTCATTCTACAAAGTACAACGTTGTTTATCATTGAAACTTGATTAGACATGAATAAATATGAAGGACAAAGCAGTCTTAACTTGGTTTGAGTTAAGGAATTCGTTTTATAGGAGAATCCGAATTCGTGCATAACTCGTAAAATAGAGCTTATTTTCGGATTCCTGAAGAATGAGTCTGGTTCTTTCTCATAATACAAAGTTTGTTGTTTATTGTTGAAACTTCATCAGACCGTTAGATATAGTCGGACTCACCTCGACGCACGGCTTGGGATCTGGAACCAGTACTCTTGAGAGGGGTTGGACTCTCTTCCACTCTGGAGTTGCCCGTGGTGAGAGGCGCAGAGCAGGTGTGGGCATACTTATTGCCCCCCGGCTGTGTGCCAGTACATTGGGGTTTACCCCAGTGAACGAGAGGGTAGCCTCCCTCCGCCTTTGGGTGGGGGGACGAGTCCTGACTGTTGTTTGTGCCTATGCGCCAAACAGCAGTTCAGAGTACCTACCCTTTTTGGAGTCTCTGGGGGAGGCACTGGAGAATGCTCCTACCGGAGACTCCCTCATTCTGCTGGGGGACTTCAATGCTCACGTGGGCAATGAGAGTGAGACCTGGAGGGGTGTGATTGGGAGGAAATGTCCCCCCGATCTGAATCAGAGTGGTGTTATGTTGTTGGACTTCTGTGCCAGTCATAGACTGTCCATAACGAACACCATGTTCAGGCATAAGGGTGTCCATATGTGCACTTGGCACCAGGACACCCTTGGCCGCAGTTCGATGATCGACTTTGTGGTTGTATCATCGGACTTGCGGCCGTATGTCCTGGACACTCGGGTGAAGAGAGGGGCGGAGCTGTCAACTGATCACCACCTGGTGGTGAGTTGGCTCCGCTGGTGGGGGAGGATGCCGATCAGACCTGGCAGGCCCAAACGTATTGTGAGGGTCTGCTGGGAGCGTTTGTCAGAATCCCCCGTCAGAAGGAGCTTTAACTCCCACCTCCGGCAGAGCTTCAACCATATTTGAGGTGGGGGACATTGAGTCCGAATGGGCCATGTTCCGTGACTCCATTGCTGAGGCAGCTGGTCGGAGTTGTGGCCGTAAGGTGGTCGGTGCCTGTCGTGGCGGCAACCCTCGAACCTGCTGGTGGACACCAGTGGTGAGGGAAGCCATCAAGCTGAAGAAGGAGTCCTATCGGGCCTTTTTGGCCAGTGGGACCCTGGAAGAAGCTGATACGTACCGACGGGCCAGACGGGCCACGGCTTCGGCAGTTGCTGAGGCAAAAACTCGGGCCTGGGAGGAGTTCGGTGAGACCATGGAGAACGATTTCCGGACGGCCTCGAAAAGATTCTGGTCCACCATCCGGCGTCTCAGGGGGGGGGAAGCGGCTCACAGTCAACACTGTTTACAGTGGGGACGGGGCTTTGCTGACCTCAACTAGGGATGTTGTGAGTCGGTGGGGGGAGTACTTCGAGGAACTCCTCAATCCTACCAACACGTGCTCGGAAGAGGCAGAGTCGGAGAGCTCGGAGACGGGGCCTCCCATTTCTGGGGCTGAGGTTGCCGAGGTGGTTAAAAATCTCCTCGGTGGCAAGGCCCCGGGGGTGGATGAGGTCCGTCCTGAGTTTCTCAAGGCTCTGGATGTTGTAGGGCTGTCTTGGCTGACACGCCTCTGCAGTATCGCGTGGACATCGGGGACAGTGCCTCTGAACTGGCAGATTGGGGTGGTGGTCCCCCTCTTTAAAAAGGGGGACCGGAGGGTGTGTTCCAACTATAGGGGTATCACACTCCTCAGCCTCCCTGGTAAGGTCTATTCGGGGGTATTGGAGAGGAGGATCCGTCGGATAATCGAGCCTCGGATTCAGGAGATGCAGTGTGGCTTTCGTCATGGCCGTGGAACAGTGGACCAGCTCTATACCCTCGGCAGGATCCTGGAGGGTGCATGGGAGTTCGCCCAACCAGTCTACATGTGTTTTGTGGACTTGGAGAAAGCGTTCGACCGTGTCCCTCGTGGAGTCCTGTGGGGGGTGCTCCGGGAATATGGAGTGCCGGACCCCTTGATAGGGGCCGTTCGGTCTCTGTATGACCGGTGCCAGAGTTTGGTCCGCATTGCTGGCAGTAAGTCGGATACGTTTCCGGTGAGAGTTGGACTCCGTCAGGGCTGCCCTTTGTCACCGATTCTGTCACAGAATTTCTAGGAGGAGCCAGGGCGTTGAGGGTGTCCCATTTGGCGACCTCAGAATCGGGTCTCTGCTTTTTGCAGATGATGTGGTTCTGTTAGCGTCATCAGGCCGTGACCTTAAGCTCTCACTGGAGTGATTCGCAGCCGAGTGTGAAGCGGCTGGGATGAGAATCAGCACCTCCAAATCCGAGACTATGGTTCTCAGCCGGAAAAGGGTGGAATGCTCTCTCCGGGTCGGGAATGAGATCCTTCCCCAAGAGGAGGAGTTCAAGTATCTCGGGGTCTTGTTCACGAGTGACGGACGAATGGAGCGGGAGATTGACGGGCGGATCGGTGCGGCGCCTGCAGTGTTGCAGGCTCTGCACCGACCTGTCGTTGTGAAGAGGGAGCTGAGCCAGAAGGCGAAGCTCTCTACTTATTGGTCAATCTACGTTCCCATCCTCACCTATGGTCACGAGTTGTGGGTAGTGACCGAAAGAACAAGATCGCGAATACAAGCGGCCGAAATGGGTTTCCTCCGCAGGGTGTCTGGGCTCTCCCTTAGAGATAGGGTGAGAAGCTCAGTCATCCGGGAGGGGCTCGGAGTAGAACTGCTGCTCCTCCACATTGAGAGGAGTCAGATGAGGTGGCTCGGGCATCTGGTTAGGATGCCCCCTGGGCGCCTCCCTGGGGAGGTGTTCCGGGCACGTCCCACTGGGAGGAGACCCCGGGGGAGACCCAGGACACGTTGGAGAGACTATGTCTCTCGGCTGGCCTGGGAACGCCTCGGGGTCCCCCCGGAAGAGCTGGAGGAAGTGGCCGGGGACAGAGACGTCTGGGTTTCTCTGCTCAAGCTGCTGCCCCCGCGACCCGACCCCCGGATAAGCGGCAGATGATGGATGGATGGATGGATATATCCTCCACCAACCAGACTTACAACCCCCGACTAGGGTAGCAGAATTTCTAAGCATCTGTACCCCAAAACTACTATCAAAAATATATAAATTATTGTCTAAGATAGATGACACAATGTCTCTTCCATCCTCAAAATGGGAGGCAGATTTATTCATCAGTTCTGGTCATAACTTCTAACCACAAATATGTTTGAACACCTTCATAAAGACTCGAAATCCTAATTTACAGCTCATACAATACAAAATCCTTCATAGAACACACTATACAGGACAAAGGATGTTCAGGATGGGTCTAACACACTCAAACATCTGCTCACATTGCACAGAAAACACACCTGATTATTATGCACACGCTTTGTGGTTTTCTGCGCCTGTCCAGAAGTTCTGGCTTGAAGTCTGTGAGGACCTATCAACATGGCTAAAGTGTAGCATCCCTGCATGCCCCACACTGTGCATACTGGGTGACTTAGACAACATCAACATGGAAATGAACTCAGCACACATGGTTGTCACAGTGTTATGTATCGCAAAGAAAACTATTCTCATGAACTGGAAAGCGAAGAACAATCTGTGTATTAACCAGTTTAGAAATTTTCTTTTAGATTATATTAGCATGGAAACAATGTCTGCCTCCTCAAAACATCAATTGGCTGAATTTCATTCTCTCTGGTCCCCTCTGATTAGTTTTATCACATAGTGGTGGTCGTGGGTTGCTGGGTGATGGTGGGTCTCAGGCCCGGGCTGCTGCAACTGGTGTGACCGCGTGGTTTGTTTGATTGTTTTTTTATGTTGTTTGTTTGTTTTTTGTAGAGGTCCTCCGGGGTGGGGTTGGGTTGAGTGGGGTGGGGCGGGATGGGTACCTTCTGGGGGTACAGTAGCTCCCGGAATATGGTCGCTGCAGGCCCCGAGCCTGGTGGACATCAGGCCCTCCTGCCCATTGTTGGCTCCCAGGTAGCAGGGATGCCTATTACAGCCAGTCCCTGGCTGCCCTCTCTGGGGGAGAGTAGCTCCCCCGGTATATATCCCCATACCCCTCTCCCTTCTGGCTCCTGTACACAGCACACACTCACACATGAAGGGTTTTGGGGGCGTGTGTGTTCGGTGGGGTGTAGTGGATGGGGCCACGTAGATGGTCCCCTTTGGTTGCACTCTGCAGTTCCCTGCCCCTGTTTTAATTACACCTTAGACATTACTACTTATCAAACACACTCACACACACACATTAGGTCTTGGGGGGTGGTTACACTGAGTGGCATCTGGTGGGCGGGGCTCTTTGGGTATGTAGGCTGCCCAGAGTGCCGCGCTCCCAGTTCTACAAGTTTGGCTGCCCCTCAATTTTAATTGCTCACTATTAGAAAATATTGAAGAGCCAGAAGGGTGAGGGGAGGGGTCTTCTTCGCACACCCCTGCTTCCTGGTGTCTGTTCGGGGCAGAAGGGGCCAGGAGGATTAATTAATTGTTCTGCTGGTTCGGGGTCTGTGGTGGCTGAGGGGTTGCTGGCCCCCTGGTGTGCCCGCTGCACTACACCCCAGCAGAGTCGAGGGAGGTAGGACGTGTGGATGTGTGGATGTATGGGACGTGAAAGTGTGTGTGGTAATGATTGGGCCTGGATCTGGGACTTGCTGTCGCCTGGCCTGCCTGTGCTTCTCCCGATGGGGCGTCAGCGTTGCCTCTCCCCACTGCTCGCAACTTCACCCACCTGTGGGCACGTCTTGACTCCCAGGGCACTTGGCAAGGGGCGCTGGGGCAGGCGCTGACCCACTTTGTGGCTGTCTGGGGCGCTTTGCCCTCCTGGGTATTGGGTGGGGCCTCTGCCGGGGGGTTTGGGGGCGCTCGGGCCCCTGGGGCCCGGGTCCAGTGCACGGCCCATGTCTGGGCGGCTGGGGCCTGGCGGGGTCGGTGGGCTGTTGCCCCTGGCTCCCGGAGGGCCTCTGCCCTATGCTTATGGGGGCTCTTTCCGGGGGCTTCCTCTGCAGTCTTCTGGGTGGATGCGTGGTTGCCCCTGCGGTGGGCTGCCTGGGTTCTGTGCTCTGTGGGGGCTGCTGGTGGCCTGGGTCTTGTGGCCCTCTCTGCCTGCTTCTGATTGCTTGGGGGGGGGCTGTGGATTGTGGCCCTGTACGCTTATACACTCATAACTAAGCACGGTTATCATGTAGTAATTACCTGAGAAAGGTTGATATTGGTACACACCTTTTTTAAATGATCAGAGGCAGAGTTCAACTTGTTTAAATTAAAATTGCCACACAGAGATTGGGTTTAGGCCACATGCACACAGAATGACATCAACAAATATAAGAAATATTAAACATTTACACATAGATTTTTGAATACATGTAGAGGAATGATACTTTGAAATGTGCTCATTGCGGAGTTATGATCAGTTGAGTAATGAAGGTTGAACTATATGGGAAAGAGGTTCTATTCCCAGCATCATGATGGACACTCCTGATATAGAAGGTTTCGCTAACGCATTGGAATTGTTTTACTATTTTCATATGCATGTGCAATGAAGAATTGCTTGCTGCTGATAAATGCAAAGAAGAACAGCTTACACATAGATGCTCACATATAGGTTGCTGAATGCAATGAAGACCTGCTTATCCAGTAAAGTTCAATGTCAATGTGTAATATTCAATTAGGATTTGCAAAACAGTGAAGTTAAACAATGAATGGGTCCATAGTCGGTATGAGAAGACTACAGGAATATTTACCTGGGTGTACGTTCAAACAGAGATGAGAAAATCGCGATAAATAATTGTTTGTTTGTTTGTTAGTATGTATATGAATGTTATGTGTATAAACTGTGTTGAGTTATAGTTACTCAGTAGTGTCTCAGTGAAACAACCGACGGGGGATGCCTTGCGGTGACAACAAAAGCAGTGTTTTACTGATCAGTCAAGTTGCTCCAGTGTACTCCATACAAACTGGTTGGCTACTGAAGGGATAGAAAATGGGGAATTCTTGTTTTAAAGCAAACAAGGAATTAGATGGGAAAAATACATGTTTTAACGGGACCCAGACAATATTAAATACTCAGACAGATGGGAGAAGAAGTGTAGTTTTGTAGGAAATCACAAAATTATTACATAGAATTAGTGAAATCAATTGAAGAATGCCTTTCTGAAGAGCTGTTTACCACAGATGAGCAGCTTTGCGACCAAGCACATTGTAGATCGCTTTACTGCCAAAATGATCTAATTTAATGGATTGGTTTAGACATGCATAACAGCATTTTAAGAACAAAGAGAGAAACAAAAAGGGACAACGCTTCATGGTGGAAGGTGATGTATAAATAAAAGTGTATATGATGAAGGGGGTGGCAACACCCATTCCGAAATCCCGCCATTCCGACATCCCGCTATTCCGACATCCCACCATTCCGACATACCACCATTCCGACATACCACCATTCCGACATGCAAACGTCCCACCATTCCGACGTTCAAATGTCCCACCATTCCGACAAGGCTTTCTGTATAAGGAAATGTGTGTTACTCAACAGGTGAGTCCCTTCTTTCTGTTCATGCAATTTATATGTTTAACACATGTTTATAGACAAGCGTTATTAAAAACACAAAGTCTCGGCAACTGGAGGAGGAGAAGCAGTCTGCGGTGGTTTTCAATCACACACTCCAATGCCACTTGTTTCAACTTCCGAAAATTTAATCCAGGAAAAAAAGGCTTACAAACATGAACCAAAACGGCTCCATAACACGCACAAGAATCCAAAAGAAACGAAAATTAACTAAAAGAAAGCAAATAAACAGTATGAAGTGGTCAAAATTGGTTTTACGCATGCCTATGTGCGTCTGGCACATGCGTCTTCGGGCTCTCCCACATTGGTTTGTGGATGAAAGCTATATGTTCAGCTGTAATGTCATGTAAAAACAATCTCTACATGACATTTACTCCCAGGTGTGACCAGTTACGTCCTTAAGATATCAACAGGCTGTATAAAGCCTTGCGCAACGGCTGTGTGTTTGTGAGAAATGCACAAAGCCCATCCGCGCTTCCCAAAATTGGAGCGAGTACTCATAAATCACGTGAATAACATGAATAAACGGTTTTACTGCATTTTGTTGTGTTTTATACGTTCTATGCTGTCATTTCTCTCTTCTCCTATTGGCAAGGCAAGGCAGAGTGCTCGCAACTGTGTCCTGTGCCGTAGCCGTGATATCTGTTATTGCAATTATTACTTTTGCATATGATGACAGCGTGCAAAAGACGCATGGGCTCTGTGGAGAGCTCTGCTCCAGCTGGCTGCTGTGACAGCTCACTGACACTGTATTTCTGCTTAATCAGTTTCAGTCTCGCCAGAGTTACATTAATATCTGTATTTTTATATTTGAAATTCAGGGGATTTTGATAATAGATTATTAAAGTTTGTTTGCGAGGCTGTGGCCTCTGCATGTGCAAAGCTTGTGCGCCAAACTTTAGGGCGTATTTGCGCCGGCATATCATTAGTGCAAAATGTATTGGGTAAAAAATAGGCTATTAAAAGGAACTGTCGGAATGGCGGTATGTTCAAAAAAACAAAAAACATACCGCCATTCCGACCATAGGAGGAAAAAAGTGTCGGAATGGTGGGACGTTTGATAAAAAATTAAGTGTCGCCATTCCGACAATTGGAGACCCATGTCGGAATGGCGAGATGTCGGAATGGCAGCATGTAACCATGATGAAGGAGAGACCATTTGAGCAGCACAGCCATTTCGCAGCACAGGGACAGCAGTCCAAGTTACAGGATCTCCCACGTGGTATCACCTGTCACATTGTGTCAAGGCATCAAAAGAAGAAAAAGTCACCAAACTCAAGGACAAAAAGACGAAGACGCCGGTGAACGAAGAGAGAGTACTGACAAACCAGAAATACAAAAGGATTCTCGATATCAAGATCCAGAAGAAGAGGCTAACAATGCCACGAACACTTACGATGCTGGGAATGATGCCAGCAATGAACAGAGGAGAAGATTCAGTGTCATCAATCTGCAACACGTGCCTCTAATGAGGGGGTGAATATAGAATCCTCAACGATTACAACGTCTCTGGGAACTGTGACAAAAACAAGGTTTAAACCATTTTGATATATATTGTAACCTATTGGCTAAGGAATAGTGCTGAAAATGAGGTAAATCTAATCCACCATTGTCCTTGGTCTTCTGTAGGGTTTTTAAACTAATACGTGGTGGTTTGTTTTTCCACAGAAATTTGGAGATGCATGAATCTAGTTACTTAAACCAAGTAGCAGATGGTTTTATGGGGATCATTGAGAACAAATAGTTAACTTTTGGTAGTATCATCATTTTAATGGATGTAATTCTCCCCATAAGTGATATAGGTAAGGACTTCCAACGAGATATCGTCCTCTACTGTCTTTAATAATTGCACATAATTTAGCTTTGTTAGCTCTGAGAGCCTGGAGGAAATGTTTATGCCTAAATATCTAATATTTCCTGACTGTAAAGTGATCGCAGGTATATTATGGACCCTACAGTTAATGGGCAGAAAGTGTTGAGAATTTATTTATGAGTGTGATCGTGTGAGTGAGAGACGTCTGTGAGTTCTGAAGGAAAAGTAATACATCATCAGCATAAAGACTTATTTTATGCTCAATATTTTGGGATTAATTACTCACAAACGGGTAAGAAAAGGTAGTATTGCCAGACTATACATGATCAAAAAAGGGAGCGGAGGTCGTTCAGCTGCAAGAAGGTGTGAATGTCCAACTAAAGTTTATAAAAAGCGGGTAAGACAAGGTGCGAATGCCCGACAATGCATGATCAAAAGAGGGAGCGGAGGTTTTCGGCTGCAAGAAGGTCTGAATGTCCACCCATAATTGCTGAAAATGGGTAAGAAAAGGGTGCGAATGCCAAACCATACATCATCAAAAGCAGGAGTGGATGTGTTCGGCTAGAAGAAGGTTTGAATGTCCGACCATAGTTTGTAAAAAGCGGGTAAGAAAAGGTTCGAATGCCCAAACATAGACCATCAAAGGAGGGAGCGGAGGTGTTCCGCTGTAAGAAGGTGTAAATGTCCGACCATAGTTGGTAAAAAGCGGGTAAGAAAAGGTTAAAATACCCGACTGTACACAATCAATAGCGGGAGCGGAGTTGTTCGGCTACAAGAAGGTGTGAAAGTCCAACCATGGTTTGTAAAAAGCTGGTGAGAAAAGGTTGGAATGCCAGACAATGTATGATCAAAAGAGGGAGCGGAGGTGTTCGGCTGCAAGAAGGTCTGAATGTCTAACCATAATTTGTAAAAACCGGGAAGGAAAGGCTCGAAAGACCGACTATACACCATCAAAAGCGCGAGCAGAGTGGTTCAGCTGCAAGAAGGTCTGAATGTCCATCAATAATTGCTTTAAAACATGAAAGAAAATTTTCGAATATCATCCGCACATGATCATAAGAAGGAGAGGTGTTCAGCTGCAAGAAGGTGTGAATGTCCACCCATAATTCCTGAAAAATGGGTAAAAAAAAGGTGCGAATGCCCAACCATACATCATCAAAAGCAGGAGTGGATGTGTTCGGCTACAAGAAGGTGTGAACGTCCAACCAAAGTTTGTAAAAAGCAGTTAAGAAAAGGTTTGAATATCCAACCAAACATAATCAAAAGCGGGAGCATAGCTTTTCCACTGCAAGTAGGTGTGAATGTCAGATCATAATTTGCAAAAAGCTTATGAGAAAGGGTGAGAATGTCCGACTGCACACCATCAAATGCGGGAGCGGAGTTGTTCGGCTGTGAGTAGGTGTGAATCTCAGACTGTAATTTCTGAAAAATGTGTTAGAAAAGGTAAGAATGCCGGTCCATACATCATCAAAAGCGAGAGAGGTGGTGTTCGGCTGCAAGTAAGTGTGAATGTCCAGCCATAATTACTCACAAACGGGTAAGAAAAGGTTGTATTGCCAGACCATACATGATCAAAACAGGGAGCGGAGGTGGTTCAGCTGCAAGAAGGTGTGAATGTCCGACTAAAGTTCAAATATATTAACAAAAGCGGGAGGAGAGGTCTTCGGATGAGAGTGGTTGAGAATTTCCAACCATAATCTATAAAATTCGGTGAAAAAAAGGTGTGATAGAACACTAAAAGGTGGAGCGGAAGTGTTCGGCTGCAAGAAGGTGTGAATGTCCGACTATATTTGGTGAAAAGCAGGTGAAGCAAGGTCTGAATGCCCAACCTTACATCATCAAAAGCGAGATCAGAGGTGTTTGGCTGCAAGAAGGCCATAGTTTGCCAAAAGCGGGTAAGCTGCGAATGACCAACTAAATATCAACAAAAGTGGGGGCGGAGGTCTTCGGATGCAACTGGGTGTGAACATCCCACGATACAAGTATGGTGGAGAGGAAGCTGTGAACAGCCAACCATAGTTTGCAAAAAGCGGGTGAGAAAAGGTGCGAATGTCCAACCATACATGATCAAAACAGGGAGCGGAGGTGTTTGGCTGTGACAAGGTGTGAATGTCCACCCAAAATTAATGAAAAGCGGGCAAAAAACTAGGTTTGAATGCCCAAGCATACATCATCAAAAGAAGGAGTGGATGTGTTCGGCTAGAAGAAGGTTTGAATGTCCGAGCATAGTTTGTAAAAAGCGGGTAAGAAAAGGTTCGAATGCCCAAACATACACCATCAAAAGAGGGAGCGGAGGTGTTCCGCTGTAAGAAGGTATGAATGTCCGACCATAGTTGGTAAAAAGTGTGTAAGAAAAGGTTAAAATACCCGACTGTACACAATCAATAGCGGGAGTGGATGTGTTTGGCTACAAGAATGTGTGAAAGTCCGACCATGGTTTGTAAAAAACGGGTAAGAAAAGGTGCGAATGCCCGACAATGTATGATCAAAAGAGGGAGCGGAGGTTTTTGGCTACAAGAAGGTTTGAATATCCGACCATAGTTTGTAAAAAGCGGGTAAGAAAAGGTTCAAATGCCTGACTATACACCATCAAAAGCGGGAGCGGAGGTGCTCCGCTGTAAGACGGTGTGAATGTCATACCATAGTTGGTAAAAAGCGGGTAAGAAAAGGTTAAAATACCCGACTGTACACAATCAATAGGGGGAGCGGAGTTGTTCGGCTACAAGAAGGTGTGAAAGTCCAACCATGGTTTGTAAAAAGCTGGTAAGAAAAGGTTCGAATATCCAACCAAACATAATCAAAAGCGGGAGCAGAGCTGTTCGACTGCAAGTAGGTGTGAATGTCCAGCCATAATTACTCACAAACGGGTAAGAAAAGGTAGTATTGCCAGACCATACATGATCAAAACAGGGAGCTGAGGTTGTTCAGCATCAAGGTGTGAATGTCTGACTATAGTTTGTACAAAGCGGGTAAGATAAGGTGCGAATGCCCGACAATGTATAATCAAAAGAGGGAGCAGAGGTTTTCGGCTACAAGAAGGTTTGAATGTCCAACCATAGTTTGTAAAAAGCGGGTAAGAAAAGGTTCAAATGCCTGACTATACACCATCAAAAGCGGGAGCGGAGATGTTCCGCTGTAAGACGGTGTGAATGTCCGACCATAGTTGGTAAAAAGCGGGTAAGAAAAGGTTAAAATACCCGACTGTACACAATCAATAGCGGGAGCGGAGTTGTTCGGCTACAAGAAGGTGTGAAAGTCCAACCATCGTTTGTAAAAAGCTGGTAAGAAAAGGTTCGAATGCCCGAATATATACCATCAAAAGCGGAAGCGGAGGTGTTCGGCTGCAAGAAGGTGTGAACGTCTGACCAAAGTTGGCAAAAAGCAGTAAAGAAAAGGTTCGAATATCCAAACATAATTAAAAGCGAGAGAGATTGTGTTCAGCTGCAAGTAGGTGTGAATATCCAGTCATAATTACTCAGAAACGGGTAAGAAAATGTAGTATTGCCAGACCATACATGATCAAAACAGGGAGCGGAGGTGGTTTAGCTGCAAAAAGGGGTGAATGTCCAACTAAAGTTCAAATATATTAACAAAAGCGGGAGGAGAGGTCTTCGGATTAGAGTGGTTGAGAATTTCCAACCATAATCTATAAAATGTGGTGAAAAAAAAAGGTGTGAAGGAATGAATTTTATAGCAAAATCCGAAATCATGCATAACTCCGCAAAAGGAACGTATTGCTCAACCAAAGGGATGCTTCTTTCTCATTCAGGGTAATATGAGGAACTTTATGCTTGATACATTTTAGACATGGATAACTATGAAGGACAAAGCAATTTTAACTTGGTTTGAGCAAAGCAATTCATTTTATAGGAAAATCCGAAATCGTGCAGGACTCATGAAAGTAAGCTTTTTCTTGGATTCCTGATCCTCCAGTGTTGCTCTTTCCTATAATGAAAAATACAGCCTTGTTCTTTGTTGAAATTTATATAGACATTGATAAATATGAAGAACAAAGCAGTTTCCACTTTGTTTGAGTGAAGGAATTAATTTTATAGCAAAATCCCAAATCAAGCAGAACGTATGAAAATAAGCTTATTCTCGGATTCCTGATCCTTCAGTGTTGCTATTTCTACTACTGCAAAATACAATGTTGTTCTTTGTTGAAATAAATCTAGACATTGATAAATATGAAGGACAAAGCAGTTTTCACTTGGTTTGAGTGAAGGAATTCATTTTATACATAAAATCCCAAATCATGCAAAACGTATGAAAAGAAGCTTATTCTCGGATTCCTGATCCTTCAGTGTTGCTTTTTCTTCTACTGCAAAATACAATGTTGTTCTTTGTTGAAGTCGATCTAGACATTGATAAATATGAAGGACAAAGCAGTTTTAACTTGGTTTGAGTGAAGGAATTCATTTTATACATAAAATCCCAAATCATGCAGAACGTATGAAAATAAGCTTATTTTCGGATTACTGATCCTTCAGTGTTGCTCTTTCTTCTACTGCAAAATCCAGTGTTGTTCTTTGTTGAAGTCAATCTAGACATTGATAAATATGAAGGACAAAGCAGTTTTAACATAGTTGGAGTGAAGGCGTTCATTTATAGTAAAATCAATAATCGTGCAGAACTCATGAAAATAAGCTTATTCTCGGATTCCTAAAACTTTTGATTTGCTATTTCTTCTAATGCAAAATACAATGTTGTTCTTTGTTGAAGTCCATCTAGACATTGATAAATATGAAGGACAAAGCAGTTTTAACTTGGTTTGAGTGAAGGAATTCATTTTATACATAAAATCCCAAATCATGCAGAACGTATGAAAATAAGCTTATTCTCGGATTACTGATCCTTCAGTGTTGCTCTTTCTTCTACTGCAAAATCCAGTGTTGTTCTTTGTTGAAGTCAATCTAGACATTGATAAATATGAAGGACAAAGCAGTTTTAACATAGTTGGAGTGAAGGCGTTCATTTATAGTAAAATCAATAATCGCGCAGAACTCATGAAAATAAGCTTATTCTCGGATTCCTAAAACTTTTGATTTGCTCTTTCTTTACTGCAAAGTACAATGTTGTTCTTTGTTGAAGTCGATCTAGACATTGATAAATATGAAGGACAAAGCAGTTTTCACTTGGTTTGAGTGAAGGATTTGCAGCTGAAAACCTCTCGCTCCCGCTTTTGATCATACATTGTCGGGCATTCGCACCTTGTCTTACCCGCTTTTTACAAACTATAGTGAGACATTCACACCTTGCGGCTGAACCACCTCCACTCCCTGTTTTGATCATGTATGGTCTGGCAATACTACCTTTTCTTACCCGTTTGTGAGTAATTATGGCTGGACATTCACACCTACTTGCAGTCGAACAGCTCTGCTCCCGCTTTTGATGGTATATATTCGGGCATTCGAACCTTTTCTTAACTGCTTTTTGCAAACTTTGGTCGGACGTTCACACCTTCTTGCAGCCGAACACCTCCGCTTCCGCTTTTGATGGTATATATTCGGGCATTCGAACCTTTTCTTAGCAGCTTTTTACAAACCATGGTTGAACTTTCACACCTTCTTGTAGCCGAAAAACTCCGCTCCCGCTATTGATTGTGTACAGTCAGGTATTTTAACCTTTTCTTACCCGCTTTTTACCAACTATGGTCGGACATTCACACCGTCTTACAGCGGAACACCTCCGCTCCCGCTTTTGATGGTGTATAGTCAGGCATTTGAACCTTTTCTTACCCGCTTTTTACAAACTATGGTCTTACATTCAAACCTTGTAGCCGAAAACCTCCGCTCCCTCTTTTGATCATACATTGTCGGGCATTCGCACCTTTTCTTACCCGTTTTTTACAAACCATGGTCGGACTGTCACACATTCTTGTAGCCAAACACATCCGCTCCCGCTATTGATTGTGTACAGTCGGGTATTTTAACCTTTTCTTACCCGTTTTTTACCAACTATGGTCGGACATTCACACCTTCTTACAGCGGAACACATCCGCTCCCTCTTTTGATGGTGTATGTTTGGGCATTCGAACCTTTTCTTACCCGCTTTTTACAAACTATGCTCGGACATTCAAACCTTGTAGCCGAACACATCCACTCCCGCTTTTGATGATGTATGGTTGGGCATTCAAACCTACTTGTTGCCCGCTTTTCATTAATTTTGGGTGGACATTCACACCTTGTCACAGCCAAACACCTCCGCTCCCTGTTTTGATCATGTATGGTTGGACATTCGCACCTTTTCTCACCCGCTTTTTGCCAACTATGGTCGGATGTTCATAGCTTCCTCTCCACCATACTTGTATGGTGGGATATTCACACCCACTTGCATCCGAAGACCTTTTGTTGATATTTAGCCGGTCATTCGCAGCTTACCCGCTTTTGGCAAACTATGGCCTTCATGCAGCCAAACACCTCTGATCTCGCTTTTGATGATGTAAGGTTGGGCATTCAGACCTTGCTTCACCTGCTTTTCACCAAATATAGTCGGACATTCACACCTTCTTGCAGCTGAACACTTCCGCTCCACCTTTTAGTGTTCTATCACACCTTTTTTTTCACCGCATTTTATAGATTATGGTTGGAAATTCTCAACCACTCTCATCCGAAGACCTCTCCTCCCGCTTTTGTTAATATATTTGAACTTTAGTCGGACATTCACACCTTCTTGCAGCTGAACCACCTCCGCTCCCTGTTTTGATCATGTATGGTCTGGCAATACTGCCTTTTCTTACCCGTTTGTTAGTAATTATGGCTGGACATTCACACCTACTTGCAGCCGAACACCACCTCTCCCGCTTTTGATGATGTATGGACCGGCATTCTTACCTTTTCTAACACATTTTTCAGCAATTATGGTCGGAGATTCACACTTACTCACAGCCGAACAACTCCGCTCCCGCATTTGATGGTGTATAGTCGGGCATTCTCACCCTTTCTCATCAGCTTTTTGCAAATTATGATCTGACATTCACACCTGCTTTTGATAATGTATGGTTGGGCATTCGCACCTTTTCTTACCCATTTTTCAGGAATTATGGGTGGACATTCACACCTTCTTGCAGCTGAACACCTCCTCTCCCGCTATTGATTGTGTACAGTCGGGTATTTTAACCTTTTCTTACCCGCTTTTTACCAAATATGGTCGGACATTCACACCGTCTTACAGCGGAACACCTCTGCTCCCGCTTTTGATGGTGTATAGTCAGGCATTTGAACCTTTTCTTACCCGCTTTTTACAAAACTATGGTCGGACATTCAAACCTTCTTGTAGCCGAAAACCTCCGCTACCTCTTTTGATTATACATTGTTGGGCATTCGCACCTTATTTACAAACTATAGTCAGACATTCACACCTTGCAGCTGAGCCACCTCAGCTCCCTGTTTTGATAGTGTATGTTCGGGCATTCGAACCTATTCTTACCCCCTTTTTACAAACTATGCTCGGAGATTCACACCTACTCACAGGCGAACAACTCCGCTCCCGCATTTGATGATGTATTGTCCGGCATTCTAGTCTCTTCTAACACATTTTTCAGCAATTATGGTCGGACATTCACACCTACTCACAGCCGAACACTTCCGCTCCCGCATTTGATGGTGTATAGTCGGGCATTCTCACCCTTTCTCATCAGCTTTTTGCAAATTATGATCTGACATTCACACCTACTTGCAGTCGAACAGCTCTGCTCCCGCTTTTGATTATGTTTGGTTGGATATTCGAACCTTTTCTTAACTGCTTTTTACAAACTTTGGTCGGACGTTCACACCTTCTTGCAGCCGAACACCTCCGCTTCCGCTTTTGATGGTATATATTCGGGCATTCGAACCTTTTCTTACCAGCTTTTTACAAACCATGGTTGGACTTTCACACCTTCTTGTAGCCGAACAACTCCGCTCCCCCTATTGATTGTGTACAGTCGGGTATTTTAACCTTTTCTTACCCGCTTTTTACCAACTATGGTCGGACATTCACACCGTCTTACAGCGGAACACCTCCGCTCCCGCTTTTGATGGTGTATAGTCAGGCATTTGAACCTTTTCTTATCCGCTTTTTACAAACTATGGTCGGACATTCAAACCTTCTTGTAGCCAAAAACCTCCGCTCCCTCTTTTGATGGTGTATAGTCAGGCATTTGAACCTTTTCTTATCCGCTTTTTACAAACTATGGTCGGACATTCAAACCTTCTTGTAGCCAAAAACCTCCGCTCCCTCTTTTGATCATACATTGTCGGGCATTCGCACCTTATCTTACCCGCTTTATACAAACTATAGTCAGACATTCACAC
Source organism: Leuresthes tenuis (assembly GCF_036924035.1). Taxonomy (NCBI): domain Eukaryota; kingdom Metazoa; phylum Chordata; class Actinopteri; order Atheriniformes; family Atherinopsidae; genus Leuresthes; species Leuresthes tenuis. The sequence goes on from NW_027325385.1 coordinate 371,210, forward strand.
CTTGGTGCTGAACCACCTCAGCTCCCTGTTTTGATCATGTATGGTCTGGCAATACTACCTTTTCTTACCCGTTTGTGAGTAATTATGGCTGGACATTCACACCTACTTGCAGTCGAACAGCTCTGCTCCCGCTTTTGATTATGTTTGGTTGGATATTCGAACCTTTTCTTAACTGCTTTTTACAAACTTTGGTCGGACGTTCACACCTTCTTGCAGCCGAACACCTCCGCTTCCGCTTTTGATGGTATATATTCGGGCATTCGAACCTTTTCTTACCAGCTTTTTACAAACCATGGTTGGACTTTCACACCTTCTTGTAGCCGAACACCTCCTCTCCCGCTATTGATTGTGTACAGTCAGGTATTTTAACCTTTTCTTACCCGCTTTTTACCAACTATGGTCGGACATTCACACCATCTTACAGCGGAACACCTCCGCTCCCGCTTTTGATGGTGTATTGTCAGGCATTTGAACCTTTTCTTACCCGCTTTTTACAAACTATGGTCGGACATTCAAACCTTCTTGTAGCCAAAAATCTCCGCTCCCTCTTTTGATCATACATTGTCGGGCATTCGCACCTTTTCTTACCCGTTTTTTACAACCATGGTCGGACTTTCAAACCTTCTTGTAGCCCAACACATCCACTCCTGCTTTTGATGATGTATGTTTGGGCATTCGCACCTTTTCTTACCCATTTTTCAGTAATTATGGGTGGACATTCACACCTTCTTGCAGCTGAACACCTCCTCTCCCGCTTATGATGGTGTATAGTCGGGCTTTCAAGCCTTTTCTTACCCGGTTTTTACAAATTATAGTTGGACATTCAGACCTTCTTACAGCCGAAAACCTCCACTCCCTCTTTTGATCATACATTGTCGGGCATTAGCACCTTTTCTTACCCGCTTTTTACACACCATAGTCGGACTTTCACATCTTTTAGTAGCCGAACAACTCCGCTCCCGCTATTGATTGTGCACAGTCGGGTATTTTAACCTTTTCTTACCCGCTTTTTACCAACTATGGTCGGACATTCACACCGTCTTACAGCGGAACACCTCCGCTCCCGCTTTTGATGGTGTATTGTCAGGCATTTGAACCTTTTCTTACCCGCTTTTTACAAACTATGGTCGGACATTTAAACCTTCTTGTAGCCAAAAATCTCCGCTCCCTCTTTTGATCATACATTGTCGGGCATTCGCACCTTTTCTTACCCGTTTTTTACAACCATGGTCGGACTTTCAAACCTTCTTGTAGCCCAACACATCCACTCCTGCTTTTGATGATGTATGTTTGGGCATTCGCACCTTTTCTTACCCATTTTTCAGTAATTATGGGTGGACATTCACACCTTCTTGCAGCTGAACACCTCCTCTCCCGCTTATGATGGTGTATAGTCGGGCTTTCAAGCCTTTTCTTACCCGGTTTTTACAAATTATAGTTGGACATTCAGACCTTCTTACAGCCGAAAACCTCCACTCCCTCTTTTGATCATACATTGTCGGGCATTAGCACCTTTTCTTACCCGCTTTTTACACACCATAGTCGGACTTTCACATCTTTTAGTAGCCGAACAACTCCGCTCCCGCTATTGATTGTGCACAGTCGGGTATTTTAACCTTTTCTTACCCGCTTTTTACCAACTATGGTCGGACATTCACACCTTCTCACAGCGGAACACCTCCGCTCCCTCTTTTGATGGTGTATGTTCGGGCAGTCAAACCTTTTCTTACCTGCTTTTTAGAAACTATGGTCAGACGTTCAACCCTTCTTGGAGCCGAACACATCCACTCCTGCTTTTGATTATGTATAGTTGGGCATTCGCACCTTTTCTTACCCATTTTTCAGTAATTATGGGTGTACATTCACACCTTCTTGCAGCCAAACACCTCCGCTCCCTCTTTTTATCATACATTTTCGGGCATTCGCACCTTTTCTTACCCGCTTTTTACAAACCATGGTCGGACTTTCACACCTTTTAGTAGCCGAACAACTCCGCACCCGCTACTGATTGTGTACAGTCGGGTATTTTAACCTCTTCTTACACGTTTTTTACCAACTACGGGCGGACATTCACACCTTCTTACAGCGGAACACCTCCGCTCCCTCCTTTGATGGTGCATGTTCGGGCATTCGAACCTTTTCTTACCCGCTTTTTACAAACTATGGTCAGACGTTCAAACCTTCTTGTAGCCGAACATATCCACTCCTGCTTTTGATGATGTATGGTTGGGCATTCGAACCTACTTGTTGCCCGCTTTTCATTAATTATGGGTGGACATTCACACCTTGTCTCAGCCAAACACCTCCGCTCCCTGTTTTGATCATGTATGGTTTGACATTCGCACCTTTGCTTACCCTCTTTTTATACTGATTGCTCAAGATTAAGTTGTTCTTTCTCAAACTACAAAATTTTTTTTATTGTTGAAACTTGATTTGAAGTGGATAAATAAGGAAGACAAACAGTTTTAAGTCAGGCTGATAGCAATTAATTTTATAGCAAAATCTGTATTTCGTCATTTGTCGAGAGATGCTTATTGCTGAAGAAGTTCTTTCTCATTCTACAAAGTACAACGTTGTTTATCATTGAAACTTGATTAGACATGAATAAATATGAAGGACAAAGCAGTCTTAACTTGGTTTGAGTTAAGGAATTCGTTTTATAGGAGAATCCGAATTCGTGCATAACTCGTAAAATAGAGCTTATTTTCGGATTCCTGAAGAATGAGTCTGGTTCTTTCTCATAATACAAAGTTTGTGGTTTATTGTTGAAACTTCATCAGACCGTTAGATATAGTCGGACTCATCTCGACGCACGGCTTGGGATCTGGAACCAGTACTCTTGAGAGGGGTTGGACTCTCTTCCACTCTGGAGTTGCCCGTGGTGAGAGGCGCAGAGCAGGTGTGGGCATACTTATTGCCCCCCGGCTGTGTGCCAGTACATTGGGGTTTACCCCAGTGAACGAGAGGGTAGCCTCCCTCCGCCTTGGGTGGGGGGACGAGTCCTGACTGTTGTTTGTGCCTATGCGCCAAACAGCAGTTCAGAGTACCTACCCTTTTTGGAGTCTCTGGGGGAGGCACTGGAGAATGCTCCTACCGGAGACTCCCTCAATCTGCTGGGGGACTTCAATGCTCACGTGGGCAATGACAGTGAGACCTGGAGGGGTGTGATTGGGAGGAACGGCCCCCCCGATCTGAATCAGAGTGGTGTTATGTTGTTGGATTTCTGTGCCAGTCATAGACTGTCCATAACGAACACCATGTTCAGGCATAAGGGTGTCCATATGTGCACTTGGCACCAGGACACCCTTGGCCGCAGTTCGATGATCGACTTTGTGGTTGTATCATCGGACTTGCGGCCGTATGTCCTGGACACTCGGGTGAAGAGAGGGGCGGAGCTGTCAACTGATCACCACCTGGTGGTGAGATGGCTCCGCTGGTGGGGGAGGATGCCGATCAGACCTGGCAGGCCCAAACGTATTGTGAGGGTCTGCTGGGAGCGTTTGTCAGAATCCCCCGTCAGAAGGAGCTTTAACTCCCACCTCCGGCAGAGCTTCAACCATATTTGAGGTGGGGGACATTGAATGGGCCATGTTCCGTGACTCCATTGCCGAGGCAGCTGGTCGGAGTTGTGGCCGTAAGGTGGTCGGTGCCTGTCGTGGCGGCAACCCTCGAACCTGCTGGTGGACACCAGTGGTGAGGGAAGCCGTCAAGCTGAAGAAGGAGTCCTATCGGGCCTTGTTGGCCAGTGGGACCCTGGAAGAAGCTGATAGGTACCGACGGGCCAGACGGGCCGCGGCTTCGGCGGTTGCTGAGGCAAAAACTCGGGCCTGGGAGGAGTTCGGTGAGACCATGGAGAACGATTTCTGGACGGCCTCGAAAAGATTCTTGTCCACCATCCGGCGTCTCAGGGGGGGGAAGCGGCTCACAGTCAACACGGGGCTTTGCTGACCTCAACTCGGGATGTTGTGAGTCGGTGGGGGGAGTACTTCGAGGAACTCCTCAATCCTACCAACACGTGCTCGGAAGAGGCAGAGTCGGTGAGCTCGGAGACGGGGCCTCCCATTTCTGGGGCTGAGGTTGCCGAGGTGGTTAAAAAGCTCCTCGGTGGCAAGGCAAGGGTGGATGAGGTCCGTCCTGAGTTTCTCAAGGCTCTGGATGTTGTAGGGCTGTCTTGGCTGACACGCCTCTGCAGTATCGCGTGGACATCGTGGACAGTGCCTCTTGACTGGCAGATTGGGGTGGTGGTCCCCCTCTTTAAAAAGGGGGACCGGAGGGTGTGTTCCAACTATAGGGGTATCACACTCCTCAGCCTCCCTGGTAAGGTCTATTCGGGGGTATTGGAGAGGAGGATCCGTCGGATAATCGAGCCTCGGATTCAGGAGATGCAGTGTGGCTTTCGTCCTGGCCGTGGAACAGTGGACCAGCTCTATACCCTCGGCAGGATCCTGGAGGGTGCATGGGAGTTCGCCCAATCAGTCTACATGTGTTTTGTGGACTTGGAGAAAGCGTTCGACCGTGTCCCTCGTGGAGTCCTGTGGGGGGTGCTCCGGGAATATGGAGTGCCGGACCCCTTGATAGGGGCCGTTCGGTCTCTGTATGACCGGTGCCAGAGTTTGGTCCGCATTGCCGGCAGTAAGTCGGATACGTTTCCGGTGAGAGTTGGACTCCGTCAGGGCTGCCCTTTGTCACCGATTCTGTTCCTAACTTTTATGGACAGAATTTCTAGGCGGAGCCAGGGCGTTGAGGGTGTCCCATTTGGCGACCTCAGAATCGGGTCTCTGCTTTTTGCAGATGATGTGGTTCTGTTAGCGTCGTCAGGCCGTGACCTTCAGCTCTCACTGGAGTGATTCGCAGCCGAGTGTGAAGCGGCTGGGATGAGAATCAGCACCTCCAAATCCGAGACTATGGTTCTCAGCCGGAAAAGGGTGGAATGCTCTCTCCGGGTCGGGAATGAGATCCTTCCCCAAGAGGAGGAGTTCAAGTATCTCGGGGTCTTGTTCACGAGTGACGAACGAATGGAGCGGGAGATTGACGGACGGATCGGTGCGGCGCCTGCAGTGTTGCAGGCTCTGCACCGACCCGTCGCTGTGAAGAGAGAGCTGAGCCAGAAGGCGAAGCTCTCTACTTACTGGTCAATCTACGTTCCCATCCTCACCTATGGTCACGAGTTGTGGGTAGTGACCGAAAGAACAAGATCGCGAATACAAGTGGCCGAAATGGGTTTCCTCCGCAGGGTGTCTGGGCTCTCCCTTAGAGATAGGGTGAGAAGCTCAGTCATCCGGGAGGGGCTCGGAGTAGAACCGCTGCTCCTCCGCATTGAGAGGAGTCAGATGAGGTGGCTCGGGCATCTGGTTAGGATGCCCCCTGGGCGCCTCCCTGGGGAGGTGTTCCGGGCACTTCCCACTGGGAGGAGACCCCGGGGGAGACCCAGGACACGTTGGAGAGACTATGTCTCTCGGCTGGCCTGGGAACGCCTCGGGGTCCCCCCGGAAGAGCTGGAGGAAGTGGCCGGGGACAGAGACGTCTGGGTTTCTCTGCTCAAGCTGCTGCCCCCGCGACCCGACCCCCGGATAAGCGGCAGATGATGGATGGATGGATGGATATATCCTCCACCAACCAGACTTACAACCCCCGACTAGGGTAGCAGAATTTCTAAGCATCTGTACCCCAAAACTACTATCAAAAATATATAAATTATTGTCTAAGATAGATGACGTGATGTAGTGGATGGGGCCACGTAGGTGGTCCCCTTTGGTTGCACTCTGCAGTTCCCTGCCCCTTTTTTAATTACACCTTAGACATTACCTCTTATCAAACACACTCACACACACACATTAGGTCTTGGGGGGTGGTTACACTGAGTGGCATCTGGTGGGCGGGGCTCTTTGGGTATGTAGGCTGCCCAGAGTGCCGCGCTCCCAGTTCTACAAGTTTGGCTGCCCCTCAATTTTAATTGCTCACTATTAGAAAATATTGAAGAGCCAGAAGGGTGAGGGGAGGGGTCTTCTTCGCACACCCCTGCTTCCTGGTGTCTGCTCGGGGCAGGAGGGGCCAGGAGGATTAATTAATTTTTCTGCTGGTTCGGGGTCTGTGGTGGCTGGGGGGTTGCTGGCCTCCTGGTGTGCCCGCTGCACTACACCCCAGCAGAGTCGAGGGAGGTAGGATGTGTGGATGTGTGGATGTATGGGACGTGAAAGTGTGTGTGGTAATGATTGGGCCTGGATCTGGGACTTGCTGTCGCCTGGCCTGCCTGTTTCTCCCGATGGGGCATCAGCGTTGCCTCTCCCCACTGCTCGCGACTTCACCCACCTGTGGGCACGTCTTGACTCCCAGGGCACTTGGCCAGGGGCGCTGGGGCAGGCGCTGACCCACTTTGTGGCTGTCTGGGGCGCTTGGCCCTCCTGGGTATTGGGTGGGGCCTCTGCCGGGGGGTTTGGGAGCGCTCGGGCTCCTGGGGCCCAGGTCCCGGAGTGCCTCTGCCCTATGCTTATGGGGGCTCTTTCCGGGGGCTTCCTCTGCAGTCTTCTGGGTGGATGCGTGGTTGCCCCTGCGGTGGGCTGCCTGGGTTCTGTGCTCTGTGGGGGCTGCTGGTGGCCTGGGTCTTGTGGCCCTCTCTGCCTGCTTCTGATTGCTTGGGGGGGGGCTGTGGATTGTGGCCCTGTACGCTTATACACTCATAACTAAGCACGGTTATCATGTAGGTCCTGTGCCATGGGTGTTGCATGTTCTCACACACACACACACACATTCATTAGTCCAGTAGCATGGTCACTAAGCAGTTGATGTATTATCATGTCGTCTCAGGTCATCTATATCCACAGCTGTGTTGTATGTGATTGCCGCTTCTTGTGCTTGTTTTTGTTTGTTTGTGTGTTTGTTTTTTCTCTGCTTGTCTGCTTTCAGGTGCTCCTGGTGGCGCTAAGGCTGGATTCCCCTCATAGGCCATGGATTGTTGTCTGTTTTGTTTTTTACAGGTGTAGCAGCTGGTTGTCTGGTTTTTGTTTCTATTTTTGTTCTGTTTCCTCTTCTTTCCTCTTCTTCTTTCCTTGTCCCCCGGTCCGGTTCAGTTCAGTTCATGTCATATATTGTAAACAGAAATAAATAAATGGGCATCAAGGGGAGCTTTACATTTATAAAACTTCCCTTGGCAAAACAAATCTGTTTGGCATCAAAGGTATTCAGACTACAATTCTTCTGACATAATGCTGAACAGGACAAGGGGAAAAAAAAGTAAAGAAGACAGTTCTGCCGAAAGCCAGGGATAGACCTGTTCTAAGTTCTATACTTTTTAAAAGGGGCGTGTTTATCAACTATGGAATTAGAAGATTTACAAAAATGGTCAAGTGCTAGATCTTCATCTGGGATTTTAACAGTGTCATATAACTATTCAACAGATCAGTTAAAAAAAAGCCTGCTCATGGAGATGTTTCAGGATCTGGATACCAAGCGTGGACCTAATGTTTTCATTTTTGCAATTCTGATACAGGCTATTGAGCAGTGATAACTAACACCAAGTTCAGATACTGCGGATTTTCTACCTTTGATTTGTTAAGATTGAGCCAATCAGGGACAACCTTGAAGGATCTCTTTGGTTTTGTAGGATCAGTAATTACCTGAGAAAGGTTGATATTGGTACACACCTTTTTTAAATGATCAGAGGCAGAGTTCAACTTGTTTAAATTAAAATTGCCATGGGTTTAGGCCACATGCACACAGAATGACATCAACAAATATAAGAAATATTAAACATTTACACATAGATTTTTGAATATATGTAGAGGAATGATACTTTGATTGGAGTTGCGGAGTTATGATCAGTTGAGTAATGAAGGTTGAACTATTCTGGGAAAGAGGTTCTATTCCCAGCATCATGATGGACACTCCTGATATAGAAGGTTTCGCTAACGCATTGGAATTGTTTTACTATTTTCATATGCATGTGCAATGAAGAATTGCTTGCTGCTGATAAATGCAAAGAAGAACAGCTTACTCATAGATGCTCACATATAGGCTGCTGAATGCAATGAAGACCTGCTTATCAAGTAAAGTTCAATGTCAATGTGTAATATTCAATTAGGATTTGCAAAACAGTGAAGTTAAACAATGAATGGGTCCATAGTCGGTATGAGAAGACTACAGGAATATTTACCTGGGTGTACGTTCAAACAGAGATGAGAAAATTGCGATAAATAATTGTTTATTTGTTTGTTAGTATGTATATGAATGTTATGTGTATAAACTGTGTTGAGTTATAGTTACTCAGTAGTGTCTCAGTGAAACAACCGACGGGGGAAGCCTTGCGGTGACAACAAAAGCAGTGTTTTACTGATCAGTCAAGTTGCTCCAGTGTACTCCATACAAACTGGTTGGCTACTGAAGGGATAGAAAATGGGGAATACTTGTTTTAAAGCAAACAAGGAATTAGATGGGAAAAATACATGTTTTAACGGGACCCAGACAATATTAAATACTCAGACAGATGGGAGAAGAAGTGTAGTTTTGTAGGAAATCACAAAATTATTACATAGAATTAGTGAAATCAATTGAAGAATGCCTTTCTGAAGAGCTGTTTACCATAGATGAGCAGCTTTGCGACCAAGCACATTGTAGATCGCTTTACTGCCAAAATGATCTAATTTAATGGATTGGTTTAGACATGCATAACAGCATTTTAAGAAAAAAGAGAGAAACAAAAAGGGACAACGCTTCATGGTGGAAGGTGATGTATAAATAACTGTGTATATGATGAAGGGGGTGGCAACACCCATTCCGAAATCCAGCCATTCCGACATCCCGCTATTCCGACATCCCACCATTCCGACATCCCACCATTCCGACATACCACCATTCCGACATGCAAACGTCCCACCATTCCGACATCCCACCATTGCGACATCCCGCTATTCTGACGTTCAAATGTCCCACCATTCCGACAAGGCTTTCCGTATAAGGAAATGTGTGTTACTCAACAGGTGAGTCCCTTCTTTCTGTTCATGCAATTTATATGCTCATCTGCCCTGGGCGCCTCCCTGGGGAGGTGTTCCGGGCACGTCTCACTGGGAGGAGACCCCGGGGGAGACCCAGGACACGTTGGAGAGACTATGTCTCTCGGCTGGCCTGGGAACGCCTCGGGGTCCCCCCGGAAGAGCTGGAGGAAGTGGCCGGGGACAGAGACGTCTGGGTTTCTCTGCTCAAGCTGCTGCCCCCGCGACCCGACCCCCGGATAAGCGGCAGATGATGGATGGATGGATGGATATATCCTCCACCAACCAGACTTACAACCCCCGACTAGGGTAGCAGAATTTCTAAGCAGCTGTACCCCAAAACTACTATCAAAAATATATAAATTATTGTCTAAGATAGATGACACAATGTCTCTTCCATCCTCAAAATGGGAGGCAGATTTATCCATCAGTTCTGGTCATAGCTTCTAACCACAAATATGTTTGAACACCTTCATAAAGACTCGAAATCCTAATTTACAGCTCATACAATACAAAATCCTTCATAGAACACACTATACAGGACAAAGGATGTTCAGGATGGGTCTAACACACTCAAACATCTGCTCACATTGCACAGATAACACACCTGATGATTATGCACACGCTTTGTGGTTTTCTGCGCCTGTCCAGAAGTTCTGGCTTGAAGTCTGTGAGGACCTGTCAACATGGCTAAAGTGTAGCATCCCTGCATGCCCCACACTGTGCATACTGGGTGACTTAGACAACATCAACATGGAAATTAATTCAGCACACATGGCACACATGGCGATACATAACATGGTTGTTATGTATCGCAAAGAAAACTATTCTCATGAACTGGAAAGCGAAGAACAATCTGTGTATTAACCAGTTTAGAAATTTTCTTTTAGATTATATTAGCATGGAAACAATGTCTGCCTCCTCAAAACATCAATTGGCTGAATTTCATTCTCTCTGGTCCCCTCTGATTAGTTTTATCACATAGTGGTGGTGGTGGGTTGCTGGGTGATGGTGGGTCTCAGGCCCAGGCTGCTGCAACTGGTGTGACCGGGTGGTTTGTTTGTTTGTTTTTTGTAGAGGTCCTCCTGGGTGGGGTTGGGTTGAGTGGGGTGGGGCGGGATGGGTACCTTCTGGGGGTACAGTAGCTCCCGGAATATGGTCGCTGCAGGCCCCGAGCCTGGTGGACATCAGGCCCTCCTGCCCATTGTTGGCTCCCAGGTAGCGGGGATGCCTATTGCAGCCAGTCCCTGGCTGCCCTCTCTGGGGGAGAGTAGCTCCCCCGGTATATATCCCCATACCCCTCTCCCTTCTGGCTCCTGTACACAGCACACACTCACACATGAAGGGTTTTGGGGGCGTGTGTGTTCGGTGGGGTGTAGTGGATGGGGCCACGTAGGTGGTCCCCTTTGGTTGCACTCTGCAGTTCCCTGCCCCTGTTTTAATTACACCTTAGACATTACTACTTATCAAACACACTCACACACACACATTATGTCTTGGGGGGTGGTTACACTGAGTGGCATCTGGTGGGCGGGGCTCTTTGGGTATGTAGGCTGCCCAGAGTGCCGCGCTCCCAGTTCTACAAGTTTGGCTGCCCCTCAATTTTAATTGCTCACTATTAGAAAATATTGAAGAGCCAGAAGGGTGAGGGGAGGGGTCTTCTTCGCACACCCCTGCTTCCTGGTGTCTGCTCGGGGCAGGAGGGGCCAGGAGGATTAATTAATTGTTCTGCTGGTTCGGGGTCTGTGGTGGCTGGGGGGTTGCTGGCCTCCTGGTGTGCCCGCAGCACTACACCCCAGCAGAGTCGAGGGAGGTAGGATGTGTGGATGTATGGGACGTGAAAGTGTGTGTGGTAATGATTGGGCCTGGATCTGGGACTTGCTGTCGCCTGGCCTGCCTGTGTTTCTCCCGATGGGGCATCAGCGTTGCCTCTCCCCACTGCTCGCGACTTCACCCACCTGTGGGCATGTCTTGACTCCCAGGGCACTTGGCCAGGGGCGCTGGGGCAGGCGCTGACCCACTTTGTGGCTGTCTGGGGCGCTTGGCCCTCCTGGGTATTGGGTGGGGCCTCTGCCGGGGGGTTTGGGGGCGCTCGGGCTCCTGGGGCCCAGGTCCAGTGCACGGCCCATGTCTGGGCGGCTGGGGCCTGGCGGGGTAGGTGGGCTGTTGCCCCTGGTTCCCGGAGTGCCTCTGCCCTATGCTTATGGGGGCTCTTTCCGGGGGCTTCCTCTGCAGTCTTCTGGGTGGATGCGTGGTTGCCCCTGCGGTGGGCTGCCTGGGTTCTGTGCTCTGTGGGGGCTGCTGGTGGCCTGGGTCTTGTGGCCCTCTCTGCCTGCTTCTGATTGCTTGGGGGGGGGGGGGGGGGGGGGGGGGGCTGTGGATTGTGGCCCTGTACGCTTATACACTCATAACTAAGCACGGTTATCATGTAGGTCCTGTGCCATGGGTGTTGCATGTTCTCACACACACACACACACATTCATTAGTCCAGTAGCATGGTCACTAAGCAGTTGATGTATTATCATGTCGTCTCAGGTCATCTATATCCACAGCTGTGTTGTATGCGATTGCCGCTTCTTGTGCTTGTTTTTGTTTGTTTGTGTGTTTGTTTTTTCTCTGCTTGTCTGCTTTCAGGTGCTCCTGGTGGCGCTAAGGCTGGATTCCCCTCATAGGCCATGGATTGTTGTCTGTTTTGTTTTTTACAGGTGTAGCAGCTGGTTGTCTGGTTTTTGTTTCTATTTTTGTTCTGTTTCCTCTTCTTTCCTCTTCTTCTTTCCTTGTCCCCCGGTCCGATTCAGTTCAGTTCATGTCATATATTGTAAACAGAAATAAATAAATGGGCATCAAGGGGAGCTTTACATTTATAAAACTTCCCTTGGCAAAACAAATCTGTTTGGCATCAAAGGTATTCAGACTACAATTCTTCTGACATAATGCTGAACAGGACAAGGGGAAAAAAAAGTAAAGAAGACAGTTCTGCCGAAAGCCAGGGATAGACCTGTTCTAAGTTCTATACTTTTTAAAAGGGGCGTGTTTATCAACTATGGAATTAGAAGATTTACAAAAATGGTCAAGTGCTAGATCTTCATCTGGGATTTTAACAGTGTCATATAACTATTCAACAGATCAGTTAAAAAAAAGCCTGCTCATGGAGATGTTTCAGGATCTGGATACCAAGCGTGGACCTAATGTTTTCATTTTTGCAATTCTGATACAGGCTATTGAGCAGTGATAACTAACACCAAGTTCAGATACTGCGGATTTTCTACCTTTGATTTGTTAAGATTGAGCCAATCAGGGACAACCTTGAAGGATCTCTTTGGTTTTGTTCAACTTGTTTAAATTAAAATTACCACACAGAGATTGGGTTTAGGCCACATGCACACAGAATGACATCAACAAATATAAGAAATATTAAACATTTACACATAGATTTTTGAATATATGTAGAGGAATGATACTTTGAAATGTGCTCATTGCGAAGTTATGATCAGTTGAGTAATGAAGGTTGAACTATTCTGGGAAAGAGGTTCTATTCCCAGCATCATGATGGACACTCCTGATATAGAAGGTTTCGCTAACGCATTGGAATTGTTTTACTATTTTCATATGCATGTGCAATGAAGAATTGCTTGCTGCTGATAAATGCAAAGAAGAACAGCTTACACATAGATGCTCACATATAGGCTGCTGAATGCAATGAAGACCTGCTTATCAAGTAAAGTTCAATGTCAATGTGTAATATTCAATTAGGATTTGCAAAACAGTGAAGTTAAACAATGAATGGGTCCATAGTCGGTATGAGAAGACTACAGGAATATTTACCTGGGTGTACGTTCAAACAGAGATGAGAAAATTGCGATAAATAATTGTTTGTTTGTTTGTTAGTATGTATATGAATGATATGTGTATAAACTGTGTTGAGTTATAGTTACTCAGTAGTGTCTCAGTGAAACAACCGACAGGGGAAGCCTTGCGGTGACAACAAAAGCAGTGTTTTACTGATCAGTCAAGTTGCTCCAGTGTACTCCATACAAACTGGTTGGCTACTGAAGGGATAGAAAATGGGGAATACTTGTTTTAAAGCAAACAAGGAATTAGATGGGAAAAATACATGTTTTAACGGGACCCAGACAATATTAAATATTCAGACAGATGGGAGAAGAAGTATAGTTTTGTAGGAAATCACAAATTATTACATAGAATTAGTGAAATCAATTGAAGAATGCCTTTCTGAAGAGCTGTTTACCACAGATGAGCAGCTTTGCGACCAAGCACATTGTAGATCGCTTTACTGCCAAAATGATCTAATTTAATGGATTGGTTTAGACATGCATAACAGCATTTTAAGAACAAAGAGAGAAACAAAAAGGGACAACGCTTCATGGTGGAAGGTGATGTATAAATAACTGTGTATATGATGAAGGGGGTGGCAACACCCATTCCGAAATCCCGCCATTCCGACATCCCGCTATTCCGACATCCCACCATTCCGACATACCACCATTCCGACATACCACCATTCCGACATCCCACCATTGCGACATCCCGCTATTCTGACGTTCAAATGTCCCACCATTCCGACAAGGCTTTCCGTATAAGGAAATGTGTGTTACTCAACAGGTGAGTCCCTTCTTTCTGTTCATGCAATTTATATGTTTAACACATGTTTATAGACAAGCGTTATTAAAAACACAAAGTCTCGGCAACTGGAGGAGGAGAAGCAGTCCGCGGTGGTTTTCAATCACACACTCCAATGCCACTTGTTTCAACTTCCGAAAATTTAATCCAGGAAAAAAAGGCTTACAAACATGGACCAAAACGGCTCCATAACACGCACAAGAATCCAAAAGAAACGAAAGTTAACTAAAAGAAAGCAAATAAACAGTATGAAGTGGTCAAAATTGGTTTTACGCATGCCTATGTGCGTCTGGCACATGCGTCTTCGGGCTCTCCCACGTTGGTTTGTGGATGAAAGCTATATGTTCAGCTGTAATGTCATGTAAAAACAATCTCTACATGACATTTACTCCCAGGTGTGACCAGTTAGGTCCTTAAGATATCAACAGGCTGTATAAAGCTACAACCGTTGCGGCTGTGTGTTTGTGCCAAATGCGCAAAGCCCATCCGCGCTTCCCAAAATTGGAGTGAGTACTCATAAATCACGTGAATAACATGAATAAACGTTTTTACTGAATTTTGTTGTGTTTTATACGTTCTATGCTGTCATTTCTCTCTTCTCCTATTGGCAAGGCAAGGCAGAGTGCTCGCAACTGTGTCCTGTGCAGTAGCCGTGATATCTGTAATTGCAATTATTACTTTTGCATATGATGACAGCGTGCAAAAGACACATGGGCTCTGTGGAGAGCTCCGCTCCAGCTGGCTGCTGTTACAGCTCACTGACACTGTATTTCTGCTTAATCAGTTTCAGTCTCGCCAGAGTTACATTAATATCTGTATTTTTATATTTGAAATTCAGGGGATTTTGATAATAGATTATTAAAGTTTGTTTGCGAGGATGTGGCCTCTGCATGTGCAAAGCTTGTGCGCCAAACTTTAGGGTAAGAAAAGGTTCGAATGCCCGAACATACACTATCAAAACAGGGAGCTGAGGTGGCTCAGCTGCAAGGTGTGAATGTCTGACTATAGTTTGTAAATAAGGTGCGAATGCCCAACAATGTATAATCAAAAGAGGGAGCGGAGGTTTTCGGATACAAGAAGGTTTGAATGTCCGACCAAAGTTTGTAAAAAGCGGGTAAGAAAAGGTTCAAATGCCTGACTATACACCATCAAAAGCGGGAGCAGAGGTGTTCCGCTGTAAGACGGTGTGAATGTCCGACCATATTTGGTAAAAAGCGGGTAAGAAAAGGTTAAAATACCAAACTGTACACAATCAATAGCGGGAGAGGAGGTGTTCAGCTGCAAGAAGGTGTGAATGTCCACCCATAATTACTGAAAAATGGGTAAGAAAAGGTGCGAATGCCCAACCATACATTATCAAAAGCAGGTGTGAATGTCAGATCATAATTTGCAAAAAGCTGATGAGAAAGGGTGAGAATGCCCGACTATACACCATCAAATGCGGGAGCGGAGTTGTTCGGCTGTGAGTAAGTGTGAATGTCCGACCATAATTGCTGAAAAATGTGTTAGAAAAGGTAAGAATGCCGGTCCATACATCATCAAAAGCGGGAGAGGTGGTGTTCGGCTGCAAGTAGGTGTGAATGTCCAGCCATAATTACTAACAAACGGGTAAGAAAAGGTAGGATTGCCAGACCATACATGATCAAAACAGGGAGCGGAGGTGGTTCAGCTGCAAGAAGGTGTGAATGTCCGACTAAAGTTCAAATATATTAACAAAAGCGGGAGGAGAGGTCTTCGGATGAGAGTGGTTGAGAATTTCCAACCATAATCTATAAAATGCGGTGAAAAAAAAAGGTGTGATAGAACACTAAAAGGTGGAGCGGAAGTGTTCGGCTGCAAGAAGGTGTGAATGTCCGACTATATTTTGTGAAAAGCAGGTGAAGCAAGGTCTGAATGCCCAACCTTACATCATCAAAAGCGAGATCAGAGGTGTTTGGCTGCATGAAGGCCATAGTTTGCCAAAAGCGGGTAAGCTGCGAATGACCGACTAAATATCAACAAAAGGTCTTCGGATGCAAGTGGGTGTGAATATCCCACCATACAAGTATGGTGGAGAGGAAGCTGTGAACAGCCGACCATAGTTAGCAAAAAGCGGGTGAGACAAGGTGCGAATGTCCAACCATACATGATCAAAACAGGGAGCGGAGGTGTTTGGCTGTGACAAGGTGTGAATGTCCACCCAAAATTAATGAAAATCGGGCAAAAAGTAGGTTTGAATGCCCAAGCATACATCATCAAAAGAAGGAGTGGATGTGTTCGGCTACAAGAAGGTTTGAATGTCCGAGCATAGTTTGTAAAAAGCGGGTAAGAAAAGGTTCGAATGCCCAAACATACACCATCAAAAGAGGGAGCGGAGGTGTTCCGCTGTAAGAAGGTGTGAATGTCCGACCATAGTTGGTAAAAAGTGGGTAAGAAAAGGTTAAAATACCAAACTGTACACAATCAATAGCGGGAGAGGAGGTGTTCAGCTGCAAGAAGGTGTGAATGTCCACCCATAATTACTGAAAAATGGGTAAGAAAAGGTGCGAATGCCCAACCATACATTATCAAAAGCAGGTGTGAATGTCAGATCATAATTTGCAAAAAGCTGATGAGAAAGGGTGAGAATGCCCGACTATACACCATCAAATGCGGGAGCGGAGTTGTTCGGCTGTGAGTAAGTGTGAATGTCCGACCATAATTGCTGAAAAATTTGTTAGAAAAGGTAAGAATGCCGGTCCATACATCATCAAAAGCGGGAGAGGTGGTGTTCGGCTGCAAGTAGGTGTGAATGTCCAGCCATAATTACTAACAAACGGGTAAGAAAAGGTAGGATTGCCAGACCATACATGATCAAAACAGGGAGCGGAGGTGGTTCAGCTGCAAGAAGGTGTGAATGTCCGACTAAAGTTCAAATATATTAACAAAAGCGGGAGGAGAGGTCTTCGGATGAGAGTGGTTGAGAATTTCCAACCATAATCTATAAAATGCGGTGAAAAAAAAAGGTGTGATAGAACACTAAAAGGTGGAGCGGAAGTGTTCGGCTGCAAGAAGGTGTGAATGTCCGACTATATTTTGTGAAAAGCAGGTGAAGCAAGGTCTGAATGCCCAACCTTACATCATCAAAAGCGAGATCAGAGGTGTTTGGCTGCATGAAGGCCATAGTTTGCCAAAAGCGGGTAAGCTGCGAATGACCGACTAAATATCAACAAAAGGTCTTCGGATGCAAGTGGGTGTGAATATCCCACCATACAAGTATGGTGGAGAGGAAGCTGTGAACAGCCGACCATAGTTAGCAAAAAGCGGGTGAGACAAGGTGCGAATGTCCAACCATACATGATCAAAACAGGGAGCGGAGGTGTTTGGCTGTGACAAGGTGTGAATGTCCACCCAAAATTAATGAAAATCGGGCAAAAAGTAGGTTTGAATGCCCAAGCATACATCATCAAAAGAAGGAGTGGATGTGTTCGGCTACAAGAAGGTTTGAATGTCCGAGCATAGTTTGTAAAAAGCGGGTAAGAAAAGGTTCGAATGCCCAAACATACACCATCAAAAGAGGGAGCGGAGGTGTTCCGCTGTAAGAAGGTGTGAATGTCCGACCATAGTTGGTAAAAAGTGGGTAAGAAAAGGTTAAAATACCCGACTGTACACAATCAATAGGGGGAGCGGAGTTGTTCGGCTACAAGAAGGTGTGAAAGTCCAACCATGGTTTGTAAAAAGCTGGTAAGAAAAGGTTCGAATGCCCGAATATATACCATCAAAAGCGGAAGTGGAGGTGTTCGGCTGCAAGAAGGTGTGAACGTCCGACCAAAGTTTGTAAAAAGCAGTTAAGAAAAGGTTCGAATATCCAACCAAACATAATCAAAAGCGGGAGCAGAGCTGTTCGACTGCAAGTAGGTGTGAATGTCCAGCCATAATTACTCACAAACGGGTAAGAAAAGGTAGTATTGCCAGACCATACATGATCAAAACAGGGAGCTGAGGTGGTTCAGCACCAAGGTGTGAATGTCTGACTATAGTTTGTAAAAAGCGGGTAAGATAAGGTGCGAATGCCCGACAATGTATAATCAAAAGAGGGAGCAGAGGTTTTCGGCTACAAGAAGGTTTGAATGTCCGACCATAGTTTGTAAAAAGCGGGTAAGAAAAGGTTCAAATGCCTGACTATACACCATCAAAAGCGGGAGCGGAGATGTTCCGCTGTAAGACGGTGTGAATGTCCGACCATAGTTGGTAAAAAGCGGGTAAGAAAAGGTTCAAATACCCGACTGTACACAATCAATAGCGGGAGCGGAGTTGTTCGGCTACAAGAAGGTGTGAAAGTCCAACCATCGTTTGTAAAAAGCTGGTAAGAAAAGGTTCGAATGCCCGAATATATACCATCAAAAGCGGAAGTGGAGGTGTTCGGCTGCAAGAAGGTGTGAACGTCCGACCAAAGTTGTCAAAAAGCAGTAAAGAAAAGGTTCGAATATCCAAACATAATTAAAAGCGAGAGAGATTGTGTTCAGCTGCAAGTAGGTGTGAATATCCAGCCATAATTACAAACAAACGGGTAAGAAAATGTAGTATTGCCAGACCATACATGATCAAAACAGGGAGCGGAGGTGGTTTAGCTGCAAAAAGGGGTGAATGTCCAACTAAAGTTCAAATATATTAACAAAAGCGGGAGGAGAGGTCTTCGGATTAGAGTGGTTGAAATTTCCAACCATAATCTATAAAATGCGGTGAAAAAAAAGGTGTGAAGAAATGAATTTTATAGCAAAATCCGAAATCATGCATAACTCCGCAAAAGGAACGTATTGCTCAACCAAAGGGGATGCTTCTTTCTCATTCAGGGTATTATGAGGAACTTTATGCTTGAGACATTTTAGACATGGATAACTATGAAGGACAAAGCAATTTTAACTTGGTTTGAGCAAAGCAATTCATTTTATAGGAAAATCCGAAATCGTGCAGGACTCATGAAAGTAAGCTTATTCTCGGATTCCTGATCCTCCAGTGTTGCTCTTTCCTATACTGAAAAATACAGCCTTGTTCTTTGTTGAAATCGATATAGACATTGATAAATATGAAGGACAAAGCAGTTTCCACTTTGTTTGAGTGAAGGAAATAATTTTATACATAAAATCCCAAATCATGCAGAACGTATGAAAAGAAGCTTATTCTTGGATTCCTGATCCTTCAGTGTTGCTCTTTCTTCTACTGCAAAATACAATGTTGTTCTTTGTTGAAGTCGATCTAGACATTGATAAATATGAAGGACAAAGCAGTTTTAACTTGGTTTGAGTGAAGGAATTCATTTTATACATAAAATCCCAAATCATGCAGAACGTATGAAAATAAGCTTATTCTCGGATTACTGATCCTTCAGTGTTGCTCTTTCTTCTACTGCAAAATCCAGTGTTGTTCTTTGTTGAAGTCAATCTAGACATTGATAAATATGAAGGACAAAGCAGTTTTAACATAGTTTGAGTGAAGGCATTCATTTATAGTAAAATCAATAATCGTGCAGAACTCATGAAAATAAGCTTATTCTCGGATTCCTAAACCTTTTGATTTGCTCTTTCTTTACTGCAAAGTACAATGTTGTTCTTTGTTGAAGTCGATCTAGACATTGATAAATATGAAGGACAAAGCAGTTTTAACATAGTTTGAGTGAAGGCATTCATTTATAGTAAAATCAATAATCGTGCAGAACTCATGAAAATAAGCTTATTCTCGGATTCCTAAAACTTTTGATTTGCTCTTTCTTTACTGCAAAGTACAATGTTGTTCTTTGTTGAAGTCGATCTAGACTTTGATAAATATGAAGGACAAAGCAGTTTTCACTTGGTTTGAGTGAAGGATTTGCAGCTGAAAACCTCCCGCTCCCGCTTTTGATTGTGTATAGTCGGGCTTTCGAGCCTTTTCTTACCCGGTTTTTAGAAATTATGGTTGGACATTCAGACCTTGCAGCCGAAGACCTCCACTCCCTCTTTTGATCATACATTGTCGGGCATTCGCACCTTGTCTTACCCGCTTTTTACAAACTATAGTCAGACATTCACACCTTGCAGCTGAACCACCTCAGCTCCCTGTTTTGATCATGTATGGTCTGGCAATACTACCTTTTCTTACCCCTTTGTGAGTAAATATGGCTGGACATTCACACCTACTTGCAGTCGAACAGCTCTGCTCCCGCTTTTGATGGTATATATTCGGGCATTCGAACCTTTTCTTAACTGCTTTTTACAAACTTTGGTCGGACGTTCACACCTTCTTGCAGCCGAACATCTCCGCTTCCGCTTTTGATGGTATATATTCGGGCATTCGAACCTTTTCTTAGCAGCTTTTTACAAACCATGGTTGAAATTTCACACCTTCTTGTAGCCGAACACCTCCGCTCCCGCTTTTGATGGCGTATAGTCAGGCATTTGCACCTTTTCTTACCCGCTTTTTACAAACTATGGTCGGACATTCAAACCTTCTTGTAGCCGAAAACCTCCGCTCCCTCTTTTGATCATACATTGTCGGGCATTCGCACCTTTTCTTACCCGTTTTTTACAAACCATGGTCGGACTGTCACACCTTCTTACAGCGGAACACCTCCGCTCCCTCTTTTGATGGTGTATGTTTGGGCATTCGAACCTTTTCTTACCCGCTTTTTACAAACTATGCTCGGACATTCAAACCTTCTTGTAGCCGAACACATCCACTCCTGCTTTTGATGATGTATGGTTGGGCATTCAAACCTACTTGTTGCCTCCTTTTCATTAATTTTGGGTGGACATTCACACCTTGTCACAGCCAAACACCTCCGCTCCCTGTTTTGATTATGTATGGTTGGACATTCGCACCTTTTCTCACCCGCTTTTTGCCAACTATGGTCGGCTCTTCACAGCTTCCTCTCCACCATACTTGTATGGTGGGATATTCACACCCACTTGCATCCGAAGACCTTTTGTTGATATTTAGTCGGTCATTCGCAGCTTACCCGCTTTTGGCAAACTATGGCCTTCATGCAGCCAAACACCTCTGATCTCGCTTTTGATGATGTAAGGTTGGGCATTCAGACCTTGCTTCACCTGCTTTTCACCAAATATAGTCGGACATTCACACCTTCTTGCAGCCGAACACTTCCGCTCCACCTTTTAGTGTTCTATCACACCTTTTTTTTCACCGCATTTTATAGATTATGGTTGGAAATTCTCAACCACTCTCATCCGAAGACCTCTCCTCCCGCTTTTGTTAATATATTTGAACTTTAGTCGGACATTCACACCTTCTTGCAGCTGAACCACCTCCGCTCCCTGTTTTGATCATGTATGGTCTGGCAATACTACCTTTTCTTACCCGTTTGTTAGTAATTATGGCTGGACATTCACACCTACTTGCAGCCGAACACCACCTCTCCCGCTTTTGATGATGTATGGACCGGCATTCTTACCTTTTCTAACACATTTTTCAGCAATTATGGTTGGAGATTCACACTTACTCACAGCCGAACAACTCCGCTCCCGCATTTGATGGTGTATAGTCGGGCATTCTCACCCTTTCTCATCAGCTTTTTGCAAATTATGATCTGACATTCACACCTGCTTTTGATAATGTATGGTTGGGCATTCGCACCTTTTCTTACCCATTTTTCAGTAATTATGGGTGGACATTCACACCTTCTTGCAGCTGAACACCTCCTCTCCCGCTATTGATTGTGTACAGTTTGGTATTTTAACCTTTTCTTACCCGCTTTTTACCAAATATGGTCGGACATTCACACCGTCTTACAGCGGAACACCTCTGCTCCCGCTTTTGATGGTGTATAGTCAGGCATTTGAACCTTTTCTTACCCGCTTTTTACAAACTATGGTCGAACAATCAAACCTTCTTGTAGCCGAAAACCTCCGCTTCCTCTTTTGATTATACATTGTTGGGCATTCGCACCTTATTTACAAACTATAGTCAGACATTCACACCTTGCAGCTGAGCCACCTCAGCTCCCTGTTTTGATAGTGTATGTTCGGGCATTCGAACCTATTCTTACCCCCTTTTTACAAACTATGCTCGGAGATTCACACCTACTCACAGCCGAACAACTCCGCTCCCGCATTTGATGATGTCTTGTCCGGCATTCTAGTCTCTTCTAACACATTTTTCAGCAATTATGGTCGGACATTCACACCTACTCACAGCCGAACACTTCCGCTCCCGCATTTGATGGTGTATAGCCGGGCATTCTCACCCTTTCTCATCAGCTTTTTGCAAATTATGATCTGACATTCACACCTACTTGCAGTCGAACAGCTCTGCTCCCGCTTTTGATTATGTTTGGTTGGATATTCGAACCTTTTCTTAACTGCTTTTTACAAACTTTGGTCGGACATTCACACCTACTTGCAGCCGAACACATCCACTTCCACTTTTGATGGTATATATTCGGGCATTCGAACCTTTTCTTACCCGCTTTTTACAAACCGTGGTCGGACTTTCACACCTTCTTGTAGCCAAACAACTCCGCTCCCGCTATTGATTGTGTACAGTCGGGTATTTTAACCTTTTCTTACCCGCTTTTTACCAACTATGGTCGGACATTTACACCTTCTTACAGCAGAACACCTCCGCTCCCTCTTTTGATGGTCTATGTTCGGGCATTCGAACCTTTTCTTACCCGCTTTTTACAAACTATGGTCGGACATTCAAACCTTCTTGTAGCCGAACACATCCACTCCTGCTTTTGATGATGTATGGTTGGGCATTTTCACCTTTTCTTACCCATTTTTCAGTAATTATGGGTGGACATTCACACCTTCTTGCAGCTGAACAACTCCTCTCCCGCTTATGATCATGTGCGGTTTGATATTCGAAAATTTTCTTTCATGTTTTAAAGCAATTATTGATGGACATTCAAATCTTCTTGTAGCCGAACACATCCACTCCTGCTTTTGATGATGTATGGTTTGGCATTCGCACCCTTTTTTTACCCATTTTTCAGGAATTTTGGGTGGACATTCAGACCTTCTTGCAGCCGAAAACCTCCGCTCCCTCTTTTGATCATACATTGTCGGGCATTCGCACCTTATCTTACCCGGTTTTTACAAACTATAGTCAGACATTCACACCTTGCAGCTGAACCACCTCCACTCCCTGTTTTGATCATGTATGGTCTGGCAATACTACCTTTTCTTACCCGTTTGTGAGTAATTAATCCCAAAATATTGAGCATAAAATAAGTCTTTATGCTGATGATGTATTACTTTTCCTTCAGAACTCACAGACGTCTCTCAGTCACACGATCACACTCATAAATAAATTCTCAGCACTTTCTGACTACTCTATCAACTGGTCTAAGACCACAGTTCTGCCCATTAACTGTAGGGTCCATAATATACCTGCGATCACTTTACAGTCAGGAAATATTAGATATTTAGGCATAAACATTTCCTCCAGGCTCTCAGAGCTAACAAAGCTAAATTATGTGCAATTATTAAAGACAGTAGAGGACGATCGCTCGTTGGAAGTCCTTACCTATATCACTTATGGGGAGAGTTACATCCATTAAAATGATGATACTACCAAAAGTTAACTATTTGTTCTCAATGATCCCCATAAAACCATCTGCTACTTGGTTTAAGTCACTAGATTCATGCATCTCCAAATTTCTGTGGAAAAACAAACCACCACGTATTAGTTTAAAAACCCTACAGAAGACCAAGGACAGTGGTGGATTAGATTTACCTCATTTTCAGCACTATTCCTTAGACAATAGGTTACAATATATATCAAAATGGTTTAAACCTTGTTGTTGTCACAGTTCCCAGAGACGTTGTAATCGTTGAGGATTCTATATTCACCCCCTCATTAGAGGCACGTAATGCAGATTGATGACACTGAATCTTCTTCTCTGTTCATTGCTGGCATCATTCCCAGCATCGTAAGTGTTCGTGGCATTGTTAGCCTCTTCTTCTGGATCTTGATATCGAGAATCCTTTTGTATTTCTGGTTTGTCAGTCCTCTGTCTTCGTTCACCGGAGTCTTTGTCTTTTTGTCCTTGAGTTTGGTGATTTTTTCTTCTTTTGATGCCTTGACACAATGTGACAGGTGATACCACGTGGGAGATCCTGTAACTTGGATTGCTGTCCCTGTGCTGCGAAATGGCTGTGCTGCTCAAATGGTCTCTCCTTCATCATGGTTACATGCTGCCATTCCGACATCTCGCCATTCCGACATGGGTCTCCAATTGTCGGAATGGCGACACTTAATTTTTTATCAAACGTCCCACCATTCCGACACTTTTTTCCTCCTATGGTCGGAATGGCGGTATGTTTTTTGTTTTTTTTTAACATTCCGACAGTTCCTTTTAATAGCCTATTTTTTACCCAAAACATTTTGCACTAATGATATGCCGGCGCAAATACGCCCTAAAGTCTGGCGCACAAGCTTTGCACATGCAGAGGCCACATCCTCGCAAACAAACTTTAATAATCTATTATCAAAATCCCCTGAATTTCAAATATAAAAATACAGATATTAATGTAACTCTGGCGAGACTGAAACTGATTAAGCAGAAATACAGTGTCAGTGAGCTGTCACAGCAGCCAGCTGGAGCGGAGCTCTCCACAGAGCCCATGCGTCTTTTGCACGCTGTCATCATATGCAAAAGTAATAATTGCAATTACAGATATCACGGCTACTGCACAGGACACAGTTGCGAGCACTCTGCCTTGCCTTGCCAATAGGAGAAGAGAGAAATGACAGCATAGAACGTATAAAACACAACAAAATGCAGTAAAAACGTTTATTCAGGTTATTCACGTGATTTATGAGTACTCACTCCAATTTTGGGAAGCGCGGATGGGTTTTGCGCATTTGGCACAAACACACAGCCGCAACGGTTGTAGCTTTATACAGCCTGTTGATATCTTAAGAACCTAACTGGTCACACCTGGGAGTAAATGTCATGTAGAGATTGTTTTTACATGACATTACAGCTGAACATATAGCTTTCATCCACAAACCAACATGGGAGAGCCCGAAGACGCATGTGCCAGACGCACATAGGCATGCGTAAAACCAATTTTGACCACTTCATACTGTTTATTTGCTTTCTTTTAGTTAACTTTCGTTTCTTTTGGATTCTTGTGCGTGTTATGGAGCCGTTTTGGTCCATGTTTGTAAGCCTTTTTTTCCTGGATTAAATTTTCGGAAGTTGAAACAAGTGGCATTGGAGTGTGTGATTGAAAACCACCGCGGACTGCTTCTCCTCCTCCAGTTGCCGAGACTTTGTGTTTTTAATAACGCTTGTCTATAAACATGTGTTAAACATATAAATTGCATGAACAGAAAGAAGGGACTCACCTGTTGAGTAACACACATTTCCTTATACGGAAAGCCTTGTCGGAATGGTGGGACATTTGAACGTCAGAATAGCGGGATGTCGCAATGGTGGGATGTCGGAATGGTGGGACGTTTGCATGTCGGAATGGTGGGATGTCGGAATGGTGGGATGTCGGAATGGTGGGATGTCGGAATAGCGGGATGTCGGAATGGCTGGATTTCGGAATGGGTGTTGCCACCCCCTTCATCATATACACAGTTATTTATACATCACCTTCCACCATGAAGCGTTGTCCCTTTTTGTTTCTCTCTTTTTTCTTAAAATGCTGTTATGCATGTCTAAACCAATCCATTAAATTAGATCATTTTGGCAGTAAAGCGATCTACAATGTGCTTGGTCGCAAAGCTGCTCATCTATGGTAAACAGCTCTTCAGAAAGGCATTCTTCAATTGATTTCACTAATTCTATGTAATAATTTTGTGATTTCCTACAAAACTACACTTCTTCTCCCATCTGTCTGAGTATTTAATATTGTCTGGGTCCCGTTAAAACATGTATTTTTCCCATCTAATTCCTTGTTTGCTTTAAAACAAGTATTCCCCATTTTCTATCCCTTCAGTAGCCAACCAGTTTGTATGGAGTACACTGGAGCAACTTGACTGATCAGTAAAACACTGCTTTTGTTGTCACCGCAAGGCTTCCCCCGTCGGTTGTTTCACTGAGACACTACTGAGTAACTATAACTCAACACAGTTTATACACATAACATTCATATACATACTAACAAACAAACAAACAATTATTTATCGCAATTTTCTCATCTCTGTTTGAACGTACACCCAGGTAAATATTCCTGTAGTCTTCTCATACCGACTATGGACCCATTCATTGTTTAACTTCACTGTTTTGCAAATCCTAATTGAATATTACACATTGACATTGAACTTTACTTGATAAGCAGGTCTTCATTGCATTCAGCAGCCTATATGTGAGCATCTATGAGTAAGCTGTTCTTCTTTGCATTTATCAGCAGCAAGCAATTCTTCATTGCACATGCATATGAAAATAGTAAAACAATTCCAATGCGTTAGCGAAACCTTCTATATCAGGAGTGTCCATCATGATGCTGGGAATAGAACCTCTTTCCCAGAATAGTTCAACCTTCATTACTCAACTGATCATAACTCCGCAACTCCAATCAAAGTATCATTCCTCTACATATATTCAAAAATCTATGTGTAAATGTTTAATATTTCTTATATTTGTTGATGTCATTCTGTGTGCATGTGGCCTAAACCCATGGCAATTTTAATTTAAACAAGTTGAACTCTGCCTCTGATCATTTAAAAAAGGTGTGTACCAATATCAACCTTTCTCAGGTAATTACTGATCCTACAAAACCAAAGAGATCCTTCAAGGTTGTCCCTGATTGGCTCAATCTTAACAAATCAAAGGTAGAAAATCCGCAGTATCTGAACTTGGTGTTAGTTATCACTGCTCAATAGCCTGTATCAGAATTGCAAAAATGAAAACATTAGGTCCACGCTTGGTATCCAGATCCTGAAACATCTCCATGAGCAGGCTTTTTTTTAACTGATCTGTTGAATAGTTATATGACACTGTTAAAATCCCAGATGAAGATCTAGCACTTGACCATTTTTGTAAATCTTCTAATTCCATAGTTGATAAACACGCCCCTTTTAAAAAGTATAGAACTTAGAACAGGTCTATCCCTGGCTTTCGGCAGAACTGTCTTCTTTACTTTTTTTTCCCCTTGTCCTGTTCAGCATTATGTCAGAAGAATTGTAGTCTGAATACCTTTGATGCCAAACAGATTTGTTTTGCCAAGGGAAGTTTTATAAATGTAAAGCTCCCCTTGATGCCCATTTATTTATTTCTGTTTACAATATATGACATGAACTGAACTGAACCGGACCGGGGGACAAGGAAAGAAGAAGAGGAAAGAAGAGGAAACAGAACAAAAATAGAAACAAAAACCAGACAACCAGCTGCTACACCTGTAAAAAACAAAACAGACAACAATCCATGGCCTATGAGGGGAATCCAGCCTTAGCGCCACCAGGAGCACCTGAAAGCAGACAAGCAGAGAAAAAACAAACACACAAACAAACAAAAACAAGCACAAGAAGCGGCAATCACATACAACACAGCTGTGGATATAGATGACCTGAGACGACATGATAATACATCAACTGCTTAGTGACCATGCTACTGGACTAATGAATGTGTGTGTGAGAACATGCAACACCCATGGCACAGGACCTACATGATAACCGTGCTTAGTTATGAGTGTATAAGCGTACAGGGCCACAATCCACAGCCCCCCCCCAAGCAATCAGAAGCAGGCAGAGAGGGCCACAAGACCCAGGCCACCAGCAGCCCCCACAGAGCACAGAACCCAGGCAGCCCACCGCAGGGGCAACCACGCATCCACCCAGAAGACTGCAGAGGAAGCCCCCGGAAAGAGCCCCCATAAGCATAGGGCAGAGGCACTCCGGGACCTGGGCCCCAGGAGCCCGAGCGCCCCCAAACCCCCCGGCAGAGGCCCCACCCAATACCCAGGAGGGCCAAGCGCCCCAGACAGCCACAAAGTGGGTCAGCGCCTGCCCCAGCGCCCCTGGCCAAGTGCCCTGGGAGTCAAGACGTGCCCACAGGTGGGTGAAGTCGCGAGCAGTGGGGAGAGGCAACGCTGATGCCCCATCGGGAGAAACAGGCAGGCCAGGCGACAGCAAGTCCCAGATCCAGGCCCAATCATTACCACACACACTTTCACGTCCCATACATCCACACATCCACACATCCTACCTCCCTCGACTCTGCTGGGGTGTAGTGCAGCGGGCACACCAGGAGGCCAGCAACCCCCCAGCCACCACAGACCCCGAACCAGCAGAAAAATTAATTAATCCTCCTGGCCCCTCCTGCCCCGAGCAGACACCAGGAAGCAGGGGTGTGCGAAGAAGACCCCTCCCCTCACCCTTCTGGCTCTTCAATATTTTCTAATAGTGAGCAATTAAAATTGAGGGGCAGCCAAACTTGTAGAACTGGGAGCGCGGCACTCTGGGCAGCCTACATACCCAAAGAGCCCCGCCCACCAGATGCCACTCAGTGTAACCACCCCCCAAGACCTAATGTGTGTGTGTGAGTGTGTTTGATAAGAGGTAATGTCTAAGGTGTAATTAAAAAAGGGGCAGGGAACTGCAGAGTGCAACCAAAGGGGACCACCTACGTGGCCCCATCCACTACATCACGTCATCTATCTTAGACAATAATTTATATATTTTTGATAGTAGCTTTGGGGTACAGATGCTTAGAAATTCTGCTACCCTAGTCGGGGGTTGTAAGTCTGGTTGGTGGAGGATATATCCATCCATCCATCCATCATCTGCCGCTTATCCGGGGGTCGGGTCGCGGGGGCAGCAGCTTGAGCAGAGAAACCCAGACGTCTCTGTCCCCGGCCACTTCCTCCAGCTCTTCCGGGGGGACCCCGAGGCGTTCCCAGGCCAGCCGAGAGACATAGTCTCTCCAACGTGTCCTGGGTCTCCCCCGGGGTCTCCTCCCAGTGGGAAGTGCCCGGAACACCTCCCCAGGGAGGCGCCCAGGGGGCATCCTAACCAGATGCCCGAGCCACCTCATCTGACTCCTCTCAATGCGGAGGAGCAGCGGTTCTACTCCGAGCCCCTCCCGGATGACTGAGCTTCTCACCCTATCTCTAAGGGAGAGCCCAGACACCCTGCGGAGGAAACCCATTTCGGCCACTTGTATTCGCGATCTTGTTCTTTCGGTCACTACCCACAACTCGTGACCATAGGTGAGGATGGGAACGTAGATTGACCAGTAAGTAGAGAGCTTCGCCTTCTGGCTCAGCTCTCTCTTCACAGCGACGGGTCGGTGCAGAGCCTGCAACACTGCAGGCGCCGCACCGATCCGTCCGTCAATCTCCCGCTCCATTCGTTCGTCACTCGTGAACAAGACCCCGAGATACTTGAACTCCTCCTCTTGGGGAAGGATCTCATTCCCGACCCGGAGAGAGCATTCCACCCTTTTCCGGCTGAGAACCATAGTCTCGGATTTGGAGGTGCTGATTCTCATCCCAGCCGCTTCACACTCGGCTGCGAATCACTCCAGTGAGAGCTGAAGGTCACGGCCTGACGACGCTAACAGAACCACATCATCTGCAAAAAGCAGAGACCCGATTCTGAGGTCGCCAAATGGGACACCCTCAACGCCCTGGCTCCGCCTAGAAATTCTGTCCATAAAAGTTAGGAACAGAATCGGTGACAAAGGGCAGCCCTGACGGAGTCCAACTCTCACCGGAAACGTATCCGACTTACTGCCGGCAATGCGGACCAAACTCTGGCACCGGTCATACAGAGACCGAACGGCCCCTATCAAGGGGTCCGGCACTCCATATTCCCGGAGCACCCCCCACAGGACTCCACGAGGGACACGGTCGAACGCTTTCTCCAAGTCCACAAAACACATGTAGACTGATTGGGCGAACTCCCATGCACCCTCCAGGATCCTGCCGAGGGTATAGAGCTGGTCCACTGTTCCACGGCCAGGACGAAAGCCACACTGCATCTCCTGAATCCGAGGCTCGATTATCCGACGGATCCTCCTCTCCAATACCCCCGAATAGACCTTACCAGGGAGGCTGAGGAGTGTGATACCCCTATAGTTGGAACACACCCTCCGGTCCCCCTTTTTAAAGAGGGGGACCACCACCCCAATCTGCCAGTCAAGAGGCACTGTCCACGATGTCCACGCGATACTGCAGAGGCGTGTCAGCCAAGACAGCCCTACAACATCCAGAGCCTTGAGAAACTCAGGACGGACCTCATCCACCCTTGCCTTGCCACCGAGGAGCTTTTTAACCACCTCGGCAACCTCAGCCCCAGAAATGGGAGGCCCCGTCTCCGAGCTCACCGACTCTGCCTCTTCCGAGCACGTGTTGGTAGGATTGAGGAGTTCCTCGAAGTACTCCCCCCACCGACTCACAACATCCCGAGTTGAGGTCAGCAAAGCCCCGTCCCCACTGTAAACAGTGTTGACTGTGAGCCGCTTCCCCTCCCTGAGACGCCGGATGGTGGACAAGAATCTTTTCGAGGCCGTCCGGAAATCGTTCTCCATGGTCTCACCGAACTCCTCCCAGGCCCGAGTTTTTGCCTCAGCAACCGCCGAAGCCGCGGCCCGTCTGGCCCGTCGGTACCTATCAGCTTCTTCCAGGGTCCCACTGGCCAAAAAGGCCCGATAGGACTCCTTCTTCAGCTTGACGGCTTCCCTCACCACTGGTGTCCACCAGCAGGTTCGAGGGTTGCCGCCACGACAGGCACCGACCACCTTACGGCCACAACTCCGACCAGCTGCCTTGGCAATGGAGTCACGGAACATGGCCCATTCAATGTCCCCCACCTCAAATATGGTTGAAGCTCTGCCGGAGGTGGGAGTTAAAGCTCCTTCTGACGGGGGATTCTGACAAACGCTCCCAGCAGACCCTCACAATACGTTTGGGCCTGCCAGGTCTGATCGGCATCCTCCCCCACCAGCGGAGCCACCTCACCACCAGGTGGTGATCAGTTGACAGCTCCGCCCCTCTCTTCACCCGAGTGTCCAGGACATACGGCCGCAAGTCCGATGATACAACCACAAAGTCGATCATCGAACTGCGGCCAAGGGTGTCCTGGTGCCAAGTGCACATATGGACACCCTTATGCCTGAACATGGTGTTCGTTATGGACAGTCTATGACTGGCACAGAAGTCCAACAACATAACACCACTCTGATTCAGATCGTGGGGGCCGTTCCTCCCAATCACACCCCTCCAGGTCTCACTGTCATTGCCCACGTGAGCATTGAAGTCCCCCAGCAGATTGAGGGAGTCTCCGGTAGGAGCATTCTCCAGTGCCTCCCCCAGAGACTCCAAAAAGGGTAGGTACTCTGAACTGCTGTTTGGCGCATAGGCACAAACAACAGTCAGGACTCGTCCCCCCACCCAAGGCGGAGGGAGGCTACCCTCTCGTTCACTGGGGTAAACCCCAATGTACTGGCACACAGCCGGGGGGCAATAAGTATGCCCACACCTGCTCTGCGCCTCTCACCACGGGCAACTCCAGAGTGGAAGAGAGTCCAACCCCTCTCAAGAGTACTGGTTCCAGATCCCAAGCCGTGCGTCGAGATGAGTCCGACTATATCTAACGGTCTGATGAAGTTTCAACAATAAACCACAAACTTTGTATTATGAGAAAGAACCAGACTCATTCTTCAGGAATCCGAAAATAAGCTCTATTTTACGAGTTATGCACGAATTCGGATTCTCCTATAAAACGAATTCCTTAACTCAAACCAAGTTAAGACTGCTTTGTCCTTCATATTTATTCATGTCTAATCAAGTTTCAATGATAAACAACGTTGTACTTTGTAGAATGAGAAAGAACTTCTTCAGCAATAAGCATCTCTCGACAAATGACGAAATACAGATTTTGCTATAAAATTAATTGCTATCAGCCTGACTTAAAACTGTTTGTCTTCCTTATTTATCCACTTCAAATCAAGTTTCAACAATAAAAAAAATTTTGTAGTTTGAGAAAGAACAACTTAATCTTGAGCAATCAGTATAAAAAGAGGGTAAGCAAAGGTGCGAATGTCAAACCATACATGATCAAAACAGGGAGCGGAGGTGTTTGGCTGAGACAAGGTGTGAATGTCCACCCATAATTAATGAAAAGCGGGCAACAAGTAGGTTCGAATGCCCAACCATACATCATCAAAAGCAGGAGTGGATATGTTCGGCTACAAGAAGGTTTGAACGTCTGACCATAGTTTGTAAAAAGCGGGTAAGAAAAGGTTCGAATGCCCGAACATGCACCATCAAAGGAGGGAGCGGAGGTGTTCCGCTGTAAGAAGGTGTGAATGTCCGCCCGTAGTTGGTAAAAAACGGGTAAGAAAAGGTTAAAATACCCGACTGTACACAATCAGTAGCGGGTGCGGAGTTGTTCGGCTACTAAAAGGTGTGAAAGTCCGACCATGGTTTGTAAAAAGCGGGTAAGAAAAGGTGCTGATGCCCGAAAATGTATGATCAAAAGAGGGAGCGGAGGTGTTCGGCTGCAAGAAGGTGTGAATGTACACCCATAATTACTGAAAAATGGGTAAGAAAAGGTGCGAATGCCCAACTATACATAATCAAAAGCAGGAGTGGATGTGTTCGGCTCCAAGAAGGGTTGAACGTCTGACCATAGTTTGTAAAAAGCAGGTAAGAAAAGGTTTGACTGCCCGAACATACACCATCAAAAGAGGGAGCGGAGGTGTTCCGCTGTGAGAAGGTGTGAATGTCCGACCATAGTTGGTAAAAAGCGGGTAAGAAAAGGTTAAAATACCCGACTGTGCACAATCAATAGCGGGAGCGGAGTTGTTCGGCTACTAAAAGATGTGAAAGTCCGACTATGGTGTGTAAAAAGCGGGTAAGAAAAGGTGCTAATGCCCGACAATGTATGATCAAAAGAGGGAGTGGAGGTTTTCGGCTGTAAGAAGGTCTGAATGTCCAACTATAATTTGTAAAAACCGGGTAAGAAAAGGCTTGAAAGCCCGACTATACACCATCATAAGCGGGAGAGGAGGTGTTCAGCTGCAAGAAGGTGTGAATGTCCACCCATAATTACTGAAAAATGGGTAAGAAAAGGTGCGAATGCCCAAACATACATCATCAAAAGCAGGAGTGGATGTGTTGGGCTACAAGAAGGTTTGAAAGTCCGACCATGGTTGTAAAAAACGGGTAAGAAAAGGTGCGAATGCCCGACAATGTATGATCAAAAGAGGGAGCGGAGATTTTTGGCTACAAGAAGGTTTGAATGTCCGACCATAGTTTGTAAAAAGCGGGTAAGAAAAGGTTCAAATGCCTGACAATACACCATCAAAAGCGGGAGCGGAGGTGTTCCGCTGTAAGATGGTGTGAATGTCCGACCATAGTTGGTAAAAAGCGGGTAAGAAAAGGTTAAAATACCTGACTGTACACAATCCGGTCCGGTCCCCCTTTTTAAAGAGGGGGACCACCACCCCAATCTGCCAGTCCAGAGGCACTGTCCCCGATGTCCACGCGATACTGCAGAGGCGTGTCAGCCAAGACAGCCCTACAACATCCAGAGCCTTGAGAAACTCAGGACGGACCTCATCCACCCCCGGGGCCTTGCCACCGAGGAGCTTTTTAACCACCTCGGCAACCTCAGCCCCAGAAATGGGAGGCCCCGTCTCCGAGCTCTCCGACTCTGCCTCTTCCGAGCACGTGTTGGTAGGATTGAGGAGTTCCTCGAAGTACTCCCCCCATATGCCATATGCCTTATGCCTGAACATGGTGTTCGTTATGGACAGTCTATGACTGGCACAGAAGTCCAACAACATAACACCACTCTGATTCAGATCGGGGAGGCCGTTCCTCCCAATCACACCCCTCCAGGTCTCACTGTCATTGCCCACGTGAGCATTGAAGTCCCCCAGCAGAATGAGGGAGTCTCCGGTAGGAGCATTCTCCAGTGCCTCCCCCAGAGACTCCAAAAAGGGTAGGTACTCTGAACTGCTGTTTGGCGCATAGGCACAAACAACAGTCAGGACTCGTCCCCCCACCCAAGGCGGAGGGAGGCTACCCTCTCGTTCACTGGGGTAAACCCCAATGTACTGGCACACAGCCGGGGGGCAATAAGTATGCCCACACCTGCTCTGCGCCTCTCACCACGGGCAACTCCAGAGTGGAAGAGAGTCCAACATTTTTCAGCAATTATGGTCGGACATTCACACCTACTCACAGCCGAACACTTCCGCTCCCGCATTTGATGGTGTATAGCCGGGCATTCTCACCCTTTCTCATCAGCTTTTTGCAAATTATGATCTGACATTCACACCTACTTGTAGTCAAACAGCTCTGCTCCCGCTTTTGATTATGTTTGGTTGGATATTCGAACCTTTTCTTAACTGCTTTTTACAAACTTTGGTCGGACGTTCACACCTTCTTGCAGCCGAACACATCCACTTCCACTTTTGATGGTATATATTCGGGCATTCGAACCTTTTCTTACCCGCTTTTTACAAACCGTGGTCGGACTTTCACACCTTCTTGTAGCCAAACAACTCCGCTCCCGCTATTGATTGTGTACAGTCGGGTATTTTAACCTTTTCTTACCCGCTTTTTACCAACTATGGTCGGACATTTACACCTTCTTACAGCGGAACACCTCCGCTCCCTCTTTTGATGGTCTATGTTCGGGCATTCGAACCTTTTCTTACCCGCTTTTTACAAACTATGGTCGGACATTCAAACCTTCTTGTAGCCGAACACATCCACTCCTGCTTTTGATGATGTATGGTTGGGCATTTTCACCTTTTCTTACCCATTTTTCAGTAATTATGGGTGGACATTCACACCTTCTTGCAGCTGAACAACTCCTCTCCCGCTTATGATCATGTGCGGTTTGATATTCGAAAATTTTCTTTCATGTTTTAAAGCAATTATTGATGGACATTCAAATCTTCTTGTAGCCGAA
This sequence comes from Leuresthes tenuis, assembly GCF_036924035.1. NCBI lineage: Eukaryota > Metazoa > Chordata > Actinopteri > Atheriniformes > Atherinopsidae > Leuresthes > Leuresthes tenuis. The sequence continues at coordinate 405,670 of NW_027325385.1, forward strand.
CACATGCACTCCTGCTTTTGATGATGCATGGTTTGGCATTCGCACCCTTTTTTTACCCATTTTTCAGGAATTTTGGGTGGACATTCAGACCTTCTTGCAGCCGAAAACCTCTGCTCCCTCTTTTGATCATACATTGTCGGGCATTCGCACCTTATCTTACCCGCTTTTTACAAACTATAGTCAGACATTCACACCTTGCAGCTGAACCACCTCCACTCCCTGTTTTGATCATGTATGGTCTGGCAATACTACCTTTTCTTACCCGTTTGTGAGTAATTATGGCTGGACATTCACACCTACTTGCAGTCGAACAGCTCTGCTCCCGCTTTTGATTATGTTTGGTTGGATATTCGAACCTTTTCTTAACTGCTTTTTACAAACTTTGGTCGGACGTTCACACCTTCTTGCAGCCGAACACCTCCGCTTCCGCTTTTGATGGTATATATTCGGGCATTCGAACCTTTTCTTACCAGCTTTTTACAAACCATGGTTGGACTTTCACACCTTCTTGTAGCCGAACAACTCCGCTCCCCCTATTGATTGTGTACAGTCGGGTATTTTAACCTTTTCTTACCCGCTTTTTACCAACTATGGTCGGACATTCACACCGTCTTACAGCGGAACACCTCCGCTCCCGCTTTTGATGGTGTATAGTCAGGCATTTGAACCTTTTCTTACCCGCTTTTTACAAACTATGGTCGGACATTCAAACCTTCTTGTAGCCAAAAACCTCCGCTCCCTCTTTTGATCATACATTGTCGGGCATTCGCACCTTATCTTACCCGCTTTTTACAAACTATAGTCAGACATTCACACCTTGGTGCTGAACCACCTCAGCTCCCTGTTTTGATCATGTATGGTCTGGCAATACTACCTTTTCTTACCCGTTTGTGAGTAATTATGGCTGGACATTCACACCTACTTGCAGTCGAACAGCTCTGCTCCCGCTTTTGATTATGTTTGGTTGGATATTCGAACCTTTTCTTAACTGCTTTTTACAAACTTTGGTCGGACGTTCACACCTTCTTGCAGCCGAACACCTCCGCTTCCGCTTTTGATGGTATATATTCGGGCATTCGAACCTTTTCTTAGCAGCTTTTTACAAACCATGGTTGGACTTTCACACCTTCTTGTAGCCGAACAACTCCGCTCCCGCTATTGATTGTGTACAGTCAGGTATTTTAAACTTTTCTTACCCGCTTTTTACCAACTATGGTCGGACATTCACACCGTCTTACAGCGGAACACCTCCGCTCCCGCTTTTGATGGTGTATTGTCAGGCATTTGAACCTTTTCTTACCCGCTTTTTACAAACTATGGTCGGACATTCAAACCTTCTTGTAGCCAAAAACCTCCGCTCCCTCTTTTGTTCATACATTGTCGGGCATTCGCACCTTTTCTTACCTGTTTTTTACAAACCATGGTCGGACTTTCAAACCTTCTTGTAGCCCAACACATCCACTCCTGCTTTTGATGATGTATGTTTGGGCATTCGCACCTTTTCTTACCCATTTTTCAGTAATTATGGGTGGACATTCACATCTTCTTGCAGCTGAACACCTCCTCTCCCGCTTATGATGGTGTATAGTCGGGCTTTCAAGCCTTTTCTTACCCGGTTTTTACAAATTATAGTGGGACATTCAGACCTTCTTACAGCCGAAAACCTCCACTCCCTCTTTTGATCATACATTGTCGGGCATTAGCACCTTTTCTTACCCGCTTTTTACAAACCATAGTCGGACTTTCACATCTTTTAGTAGCCGAACAACTCCGCTCCCGCTATTGATTGTGTACAGTCGGGTATTTTAACCTTTTCTTACCCGCTTTTTACCAACTATGGTCGGACATTCACACCTTCTCACAGCGGAACACCTCCGCTCCCTCTTTTGATGGTGTATGTTCGGGCAGTCAAACCTTTTCTTACATGCTTTTTACAAACTATTTTCAGACATTCAACCCTTCTTGGAGCCGAACACATCCACTCCTGCTTTTGATTATGTATAGTTGGGCATTCGCACCTTTTCTTACCCATTTTTCAGTAATTATGGGTGTACATTCACACCTTCTTGCAGCCAAACACCTCCGCTCCCTCTTTTGATCATACATTTTCGGGCATCAGCACCTTTTCTTACCCGCTTTTTACAAACCATGGTCGGACTTTCACACCTTTTAGTAGCCAAACAACTCCGCACCCGCTACTGATTGTGTACAGTCGGGTATTTTAACCTTTTCTTACCCGTTTTTTACCAACTACGGTCGGACATTCACACCTTCTTACAGCGGAACACCTCCGCTCCCTCCTTTGATGGTGTATGTTCGGGCATTCGAACCTTTTCTTACCCGCTTTTTACAAACTATGGTCAGACGTTCAAACCTTCTTGTAGCCGAACATATCCACTCCTGCTTTTGATGATGTATGGTTGGGCATTCGAACCTACTTGTTGCCCGCTTTTCATTAATTATGGGTGGACATTCACATCTTGTCTCAGCCAAACACCTCCGCTCCCTGTTTTGATCATGTATGGTTTGACATTCGCACCTTGTCTTACCCTCTTTTTATACTGATTGCTCAAGATTAAGTTGTTCTTTCTCAAACTACAAAATTTTTTTAATTGTTGAAACTTGATTTGAATTGGATAAATAAGGAAGACAAACAGTTTTAAGTCAGGCTGATAGCAATTAATTTTATAGCAAAATCTGTATTTCGTCATTTGTCGAGAGATGCTTATTGCTGAAGAAGTTCTTTCTCATTCTACAAAGTACAACGTTGTTTATCATTGAAACTTGATTAGACATGAATAAATATGAAGGACAAAGCAGTCTTAACTTGGTTTGAGTTAAGGAATTCGTTTTATAGGAGAATCCGAATTCGTGCATAACTCGTAAAATAGAGCTTATTTTTGGATTCCTGAAGAATGAGTCTGGTTCTTTCTCATAATACAAAGTTTGTTGTTTATTGTTGAAACTTCATCAGACCGTTAGATATAGTCGGACTCACCTCGACGCACGGCTTGGGATCTGGAACCAGTACTCTTGAGAGGGGTTGGACTCTCTTCCACTCTGGAGTTGCCCGTGGTGAGAGGCGCAGAGCAGGTGTGGGCATACTTATTGCCCCCCGGCTGTGTGCCAGTACATTGGGGTTTACCCCAGTGAACGAGAGGGTAGCCTCCCTCCGCCTTGGGTGGGGGGACTAGTCCTGACTGTTGTTTGTGCCTATGCGCCAAACAGCAGTTCAGAGTACCTACCCTTTTTGGAGTCTCTGGGGGAGGCACTGGAGAATGCTCCTACCGGAGACTCCCTCATTCTGCTGGGGGACTTCAATGCTCACGTGGGCAATGACAGTGAGACCTGGAGGGGTGTGATTGGGAGGAACGGCCCCCCCGATCTGAATCAGAGTGGTGTTATGTTGTTGGACTTCTGTGCCAGTCATAGACTGTCCATAACGAACACCATGTTCAGGCATAAGGGTGTCCATATGTGCACTTGGCACCAGGACACCCTTGGCCGCAGTTCGATGATCGACTTTGTGGTTGTATCATCGGACTTGCGGCCGTATGTCCTGGATACTCGGGTGAAGAGAGGGGCGGAGCTGTCAACTGATCACCACCTGGTGGTGAGTTGGCTCCGCTGGTGGGGGAGGATGCCGATCAGACCTGGCAGGCCCAAACGTATTGTGAGGGTCTGCTGGGAGCGTTTGTCAGAATCCCCCGTCAGAAGGAGCTTTAACTCCCACCTCCGGCAGAGCTTCAACCATATTTGAGGTGGGGGACATTGAATGGGCCATGTTCCGTGACTCAGTTGCCGAGGCAGCTGGTCGGAGTTGTGGCCGTAAGGTGGTCGGTGCCTGTCGTGGCGGCAACCCTCGAACCTGCTGGTGGACACCAGTGGTGAGGGAAGCCGTCAAGCTGAAGAAGGAGTCCTATCGGGCCTTTTTGGCCAGTGGGACCCTGGAAGAAGCTGATAGGTACCGACGGGCCAGACGGGCCGCGGCTTCGGCGGTTGCTGAGGCAAAAACTCGGGCCTGGGAGGAGTTCGGTGAGACCATGGAGAACGATTTCCGGACGGCCTCGAAAAGATTCTGGTCCACCATCCGGCGTCTCAGGGGGGGGAAGCGGCTCACAGTCAACACTGTTTACAGTGGGGACGGGGCTTTGCTGACCTCAACTCGGGATGTTGTGAGTCGGTGGGGGGAGTACTTCGAGGAACTCCTCAATCCTACCAACACGTGCTCGGAAGAGGCAGAGTCGGAGAGCTCGGAGACGGGGCCTCCCATTTCTGGGGCTGAGGTTGCCGAGGTGGTTAAAAAGCTCCTCGGTGGCAAGGCCCCGGGGGTGGATGAGGTCCGTCCTGAGTTTCTCAAGGCTCTGGATGTTGTAGGGCTGTCTTGGCTGACACGCCTCTGCAGTATCGCGTGGACATCGGGGACAGTGCCTCTGGACTGGCAGATTGGGGTGGTGGTCCCCCTCTTTAAAAAGGGGGACCGGAGGGTGTGTTCCAACTATAGGGGTATCACACTCCTCAGCCTCCCTGGTAAGGTCTATTCGGGGGTATTGGAGAGGAGGATCCGTCGGATAATCGAGCCTCGGATTCAGGAGATGCAGTGTGGCTTTCGTCCTGGCCGTGGAACAGTGGACCAGCTCTATACCCTCGGCAGGATCCTGGAGGGTGCATGGGAGTTCGCCCAACCAGTCTACATGTGTTTTGTGGACTTGGAGAAAGCGTTCGACCGTGTCCCTCGTGGAGTCCTGTGGGGGGTGCTCCAGGAATATGGAGTGCCGGACCCCTTGATAGGGGCCGTTCGGTCTCTGTATGACCGGTGCCAGAGTTTGGTCCGCATTGCCGGCAGTAAGTCGGATACGTTTCCGGTGAGAGTTGGACTCCGTCAGGGCTGCCCTTTGTCACCGATTCTGTTCCTAACTTTTATGGACAGAATTTCTAGGCGGAGCCAGGGCGTTGAGGGTGTCCCATTTGGCGACCTCAGAATCGGGTCTCTGCTTTTTGCAGATGATGTGGTTCTGTTAGCGTCGTCAGGCCGTGACCTTCAGCTCTCACTGGAGTGATTCGCAGCCGAGTGTGAAGCGGCTGGGATGAGAATCAGCACCTCCAAATCCGAGACTATGGTTCTCAGCCGGAAAAGGGTGGAATGCTCTCTCCGGGTCGGGAATGAGATCCTTCCCCAAGAGGAGGAGTTCAAGTATCTCGGGGTCTTGTTCACGAGTGACGGACGAATGGAGCGGGAGATTGACGGGCGGATCGGTGCGGCGCCTGCAGTGTTGCAGGCTCTGCACCGACCCGTCGCTGTGAAGAGGGAGCTGAGCCAGAAGGCGAAGCTCTCTACTTACTGGTCAATCTACGTTCCCATCCTCACCTATGGTCACGAGTTGTGGGTAGTGACCGAAAGAACAAGATCGCGAATACAAGCGGCCGAAATGGGTTTCCTCCGCAGGGTGTCTGGGCTCTCCCTTAGAGATAGGGTGAGAAGCTCAGTCATCCGGGAGGGGCTCGGAGTAGAACCGCTGCTCCTCCGCATTGAGAGGAGTCAGATGAGGTGGCTCGGGCATCTGGTTAGGCTGCCCCCTGGGCGCCTCCCTGGGGAGGTGTTCCGGGCACGTCCCACTGGGAGGAGACCCCGGGGGAGACCCAGGACACGTTGGAGAGACTATGTCTCCCGGCTGGCCTGGGAACGCCTCGGGGTCCCCCCGGAAGAGCTGGAGGAAGTGGCCGGGGACAGAGACGTCTGGGTTTCTCTGCTCAAGCTGCTGCCCCCGCGACCCGACCCCCGGATAAGCGGCAGATGATGGATGGATGGATGGATATATCCTCCACCAACCAGACTTACAACCCCCGACTAGGGTAGCAGAATTTCTAAGCATCTGTACCCCAAAACTACTATCAAAAATATATAAATTATTGTCTAAGATAGATGACGTGATGTAGTGGATGGGGCCACGTAGGTGGTCCCGTTTGGTTGCACTCTGCAGTTCCCTGCCCCTGTTTTAATTACACCTTAGACATTACTACTTATCAAACACACTCACACACACACATTAGGTCATGGGGGGTGGTTACACTGAGTGGCATCGGGTGGGCGGGGCTCTTTGGGTATGTAGGCTGCCCAGAGTGCCGCGCTCCCAGTTCTACAAGTTTGGCTGCCCCTCAATTTTAATTGCTCACTATTAGAAAATATTGAAGAGCCAGAAGGGTGAGGGGAGGGGTCTTCTTCGCACACCCCTGCTTCCTGGTGTCTGCTCGGGGCAGGAGGGGCCAGGAGGATTAATTAATTTTTCTGCTGGTTCGGGGTCTGTGGTGGCTGGGGGGTTGCTGGCCTCCTGGTGTGCCCGCTGCACTACACCCCAGCAGAGTCGAGGGAGGTAGGATGTGTGGATGTGTGGATGTATGGGACGTGAAAGTGTGTGTGGTAATGATTGGGCCTGGATCTGGGACTTGCTGTCGCCTGGCCTGCCTGTGTTTCTCCCGATGGGGCATCAACGTTGCCTTTCCCCACTGCTCGCGACTTCACCCACCTGTGGGCACGTCTTGACTCCCAGGGCACTTGGCCAGGGGCGCTGGGGCAGGCGCTGACCCACTTTGTGGCTGTCTGGGGCGCTTGGCCCTCCTGGGTATTGGGTGGGGCCTCTGCCGGGGGGTTTGGGGGCGCTCGGGCTCCTGGGGCCCAGGTCCCGGAGTGCCTCTGCCCTATGCTTATGGGGGCTCTTTCCGGGGGCTTCCTCTGCAGTCTTCTGGGTGGATGCATGGTTGCCCCTGCGGTGGGCTGCCTGGGTTCTGTGCTCTGTGGGGGCTGCTGGTGGCCTGGGTCTTGTGGCCCTCTCTGCCTGCTTCTGATTGCTTGGGGGGGGCTGTGGATTGTGGCCCTGTACGCTTATACACTCATAACTAAGCACGGTTATCATGTAGGTCCTGTGCCATGGGTGTTGCATGTTCTCACACACACACACACACATTCATTAGTCCAGCAGTAGCATGGTCACTAAGCAGTTGATGTATTATCATGTCGTCTCAGGTCATCTATATCCACAGCTGTGTTGTATGCGATTGCCGCTTCTTGTGCTTGTTTTTGTTTGTTTGTGTGTTTGTTTTTTCTCTGCTTGTCTGCTTTCAGGTGCTCCTGGTGGCGCTAAAGCTGGATTCCCCTCATAGGCCATGGATTGTTGTCTGTTTTGTTTTTTACAGGTGTAGCAGCTGGTTGTCTGGTTTTTGTTTCTATTTTTGTTCTGTTTCCTCTTCTTTCCTCTTCTTCTTTCCTTGTCCCCCGGTCCGGTTCAGTTCAGTTCATGTCATATATTGTAAACAGAAATAAATAAATGGGCATCAAGGGGAGCTTTACATTTATAAAACTTCCCTTGGCAAAACAAATCTGTTTGGCATCAAAGGTATTCAGACTACAATTCTTCTGACATAATGCTGAACAGGACAAGGGGAAAAAAAGTAAAGAAGACAGTTCTGCCGAAAGCCAGGGATAGACCTGTTCTAAGTTCTATACTTTTTAAAAGGGGCGTGTTTATCAACTATGGAATTAGAAGATTTACAAAAATGGTCAAGTGCTAGATCTTCATCTGGGATTTTAACAGTGTCATATAACTATTCAACAGATCAGTTAAAAAAAAGCCTGCTCATGGAGATGTTTCAGGATCTGGATACCAAGCGTGGACCTAATGTTTTCATTTTTGCAATTCTGATATAGGCTATTGAGCAGTGATAACTAACACCAAGTTCAGATACTGCGGATTTTCTACCTTTGATTTGTTAAGATTGAGCCAATCAGGGACAACCTTGAAGGATCTCTTTGGTTTTGTAGGATCAGTAATTACCTGAGAAAGGTTGATATTGGTACACACCTTTTTTAAATGATCAGAGGCAGAGTTCAACTTGTTTAAATTAAAATTGCCACACAGAGATTGGGTTTAGGCCACATGCACACAGAATGACATCAACAAATATAAGAATTTTGAATATATGTAGAGGAATGATACTTTGAAATGTGCTCATTGCGGAGTTATGATCAGTTGAGTAATGAAGGTTGAACTATTCTGGGAAAGAGGTTCTATTCCCAGCATCATGATGGACACTCCTGATATAGAAGGTTTCGCTAACGCATTGGAATTGTTTTACTATTTTCATATGCATGTGCAATGAAGAATTGCTTGCTGCTGATAAATGCAAAGAAGAACAGCTTACACATAGATGCTCACATATAGGCTGCTGAATGCAATGAAGACCTGCTTATCAAGTAAAGTTCAATGTCAATGTGTAATATTCAATTAGGATTTGCAAAACAGTGAAGTTAAACATTGAATGGGTCCATAGTCGTATGAGAAGACTACAGGAATATTTACCTGGGTGTACGTTCAAACAGAGATGAGAAAATTGCGATAAATAATTGTTTGTTTGTTTGTTAGTATGTATATGAATGTTATGTGTATAAACTGTGTTGAGTTATAGTTACTCAGTAGTGTCTCAGTGAAACAACCAACGGGGGAAGCCTTGCGGTGACAACAAAAGCAGTGTTTTACTGATCAGTCAAGTTGCTCCAGTGTACTCCATACAAACTGGTTGGCTACTGAAGGGATAGAAAATGGGGAATACTTGTTTTAAAGCAAACAAGGAATTAGATGGGAAAAATACATGTTTTAACGGGACCCAGACAATATTAAATACTCAGACAGATGGGAGAAGAAGTGTAGTTTTGTAGGAAATCACAAAATTATTACATAGAATTAGTGAAATCAATTGAAGAATGCCTTTCTGAAGAGCTGTTTACCATAGATGAGCAGCTTTGCGACCAAGCACATTGTAGATCGCTTTACTGCCAAAATGATCTAATTTAATGGATTGGTTTAGACATGCATAACAGCATTTTAAGAACAAAGAGAGAAACAAAAAGGGACAACACTTCATGGTGGAAGGTGATGTATAAATAACTGTGTATATGATGAAGGGGGTGGCAACACCCATTCAGAAATCCCGCCATTCCGACATCCCGCTATTCCGACATCCCACCATTCCGACATCCCACCATTCCGACATACCACCATTCCGACATGCAAACGTCCCACCATTCCGACATCCCACCATTGCGACATCCCGCTATTCTGACGTTCAAATGTCCCACCATTCCGACAAGGCTTTCCGTATAAGGAAATGTGTGTTACTCAACAGGTGAGTCCCTTCTTTCTGTTCATGCAATTTATATGTTTAACACATGTTTATAGACAAGCATTATTAAAAACACAAAGTCTCGGCAACTGGAGGAGGAGAAGCAGTCCGCGGTGGTTTTCAATCACACACTCCAATGCCACTTGTTTCAACTTCCGAAAATTTAATCCAGGAAAAAAAGGCTTACAAACATGGACCAAAACGGCTCCATAACACGCACAAGAATCCAAAAGAAACGAAAGTTAACTAAAAGAAAGCAAATAAACAGTATGAAGTGGTCAAAATTGGTTTTACGCATGCCTATGTGCGTCTGGCACATGCGTCTTCGGGCTCTCCCACGTTGGTTTGTGGATGAAAGCTATATGTTCAGCTGTAATGTCATGTAAAAACAATCTCTACATGACATTTACTCCCAGGTGTGACCAGTTAGGTCCTTAAGATATCAACAGGCTGTATAAAGCTACAACCGTTGCGGCTGTGTGTTTGTGCCAAATGCACAAAACCCATCCGCGCTTCCCAAAATTGGAGTGAGTACTCATAAATCACGTGAATAACCTGAATAAACGTTTTTACTGCATTTTGTTGTGTTTTATACGTTCTATGCTGTCATTTCTCTCTTCTCCTATTGGCAAGGCAAGGCAGAGTGCTCGCAACTGTGTCCTGTGCAGTAGCCGTGATATCTGTAATTGCAATTATTACTTTTGCATATAATGACAGCGTGCAAAAGACGCATGGGCTCTGTGGAGAGCTCCGCTCCAGCTGGCTGCTGTGACAGCTCACTGACACTTTATTTCTGCTTAATCAGTTTCAGTCTCGCCAGAGTTAAATTAATATCTGTATTTTTATATTTGAAATTCAGGGGATTTTGATAATAGATTATTAAAGTTTGTTTGCGAGGCTGTGGCCTCTGCATGTGCAAAGCTTGTGCGCCAAACTTTAGGGCGTATTTGCGCCGGCATATCATTAGTGCAAAATGTTTTGGTTAAAAAATAGGCTATTAAAAGGAACTGTCGGAATGGCGGTATGTTAAAAAAAAACAAAAAACATACCGCCATTCCGACCATAGGAGGAAAAAAGTGTCGGAATGGTGGGACGTTTGATAAAAAATTAAGTGTCGCCATTCCGACAATTGGAGACCCATGTCGGAATGGCGAGATGTCGGAATGGCAGCATGTAACCATGATGAAGGAGAGACCATTTGAGCAGCACAGCCATTTCGCAGCACAGGGACAGCAATCCAAGTTACAGGATCTCCCACGTGGTATCACCTGTCACATTGTGTCAAGGCATCAAAAGAAGAAAAAATCACCAAACTCAAGGACAAAAAGACAAAGACTCCGGTGAACGAAGACAGAGGACTGACAAACCAGAAATACAAAAGGATTCTCGATATCAAGATCCAGAAGAAGAGGCTAACAATGCCACGAACACTTACGATGCTGGGAATGATGCCAGCAATGAACAGAGAAGAAGATTCAGTGTCATCAATCTGCATTACGTGCCTCTAATGAGGGGGTGAATATAGAATCCTCAACGATTACAACGTCTCTGGGAACTGTGACAACAACAAGGTTTAAACCATTTTGATATATATTGTAACCTATTGTCTAAGGAATAGTGCTGAAAATGAGGTCAATCTAATCCACCACTGTCCTTGGTCTTCTTCAGGGTTTTTAAACTAATACGTGGTGGTTTGTTTTTCCACAGAAATTTGGAGATGCATGAATCTAGTGACTTAAACCAAGTAGCAGATGGTTTAATGGGGATCATTGAGAACAAATAGTTAACTTTTGGTAGTATCATCATTTTAATGGATGTAACTCTCCCCATAAGAGATATAGGTAAGGACTTCCAACGAGAGATCGTCCTCTACTGTCTTTAATAATTGCACATAATTTAGCTTTGTTAGCTCTTAGAGCCTGGAGGAAATGTTTATGCCTAAATATCTAATATTTCCTGACTGTAAAGTGATCGCAGGTATATTATGGACCCTACAGTTAATGGGCAGAACTGTGGTCTTAGACCAGTTGATAGAGTAGTCAGAAAGTGCTGAGAATTTATTTATGAGTGTGATCGTGTGACTGAGAGACGTCTGTGAGTTCTGAAGGAAAAGTAATACATCATCAGCATAAAGACTTATTTTATGCTCAATATTTTGGGATTAATTACTCACAAACGGGTAAGAAAAGGTAGTATTGCCAGACCATACATGATCAAAACAGGGAGCGGAGGTGGTTCAGCTGCAAGGTGTGAATGTCTGACTATAGTTTGTAAAAAGCGGGTAAGATAAGGTGCGAATGCCCGACAATGTATGATCAAAAGAGGGAGCGGAGGTTTTCGGCTGCAAGAAGGTCTGAATGTCCACCCAAAATTCCTGAAAAATGGGTAAAAAAAGGGTGCGAATGCCAAACCATACATCATCAAAAGCAGGAGTGGATGTGTTCGGCTACAAGAAGATTTGAATGTCCATCAATAATTGCTTTAAAACATGAAAGAAAATTTTCGAATATCAAACCGCACATGATCATAAGCGGGAGAGGAGTTGTTCAGCTGCAAGAAGGTGTGAATGTCCACCCATAATTACTGAAAAATGGGTAAGAAAAGGTGAAAATGCCCAACCATACATCATCAAAAGCAGGAGTGGATGTGTTCGGCTACAAGAAGGTTTGAATGTCCGACCATAGTTTGTAAAAAGCGGGTAAGAAAAGGTTCGAATGCCCGAACATAGACCATCAAAAGAGGGAGCGGAGGTGTTCCGCTGTAAGAAGGTGTAAATGTCCGACCATATGTGGTAAAAAGCGGGTAAGAAAAGGTTAAAATACCCGACTGTACACAATCAATAGCGGGAGAGGAGGTGTTCAGCTGCAAGAAGGTGTGAATGTCCACCCATAATTACTGAAAAATGGGTAAGAAAAGGTGCGAATGCCCAACCATACATTATCAAAAGCAGGTGTGAATGTCAGATCATAATTTGCAAAAAGCTGATGAGAAAGGGTGAGAATGCCCGACTATACACCATCAAATGCGGGAGCGGAGTTGTTCGGCTGTGAGTAAGTGTGAATCTCCGACCATAATTGCTGAAAAATGTGTTAGAAAAGGTAAGAATGCCGGTCCATACATCATCAAAAGCGGGAGAGGTGGTGTTCGGCTGCAAGTAGGTGTGAATGTCCAGCCATAATTACTAACAAACGGGTAAGAAAAGGTAGTATTGCCAGACCATACATGATCAAAACAGGGAGCGGAGGTGGTTCAGCTGCAAGAAGGTGTGAATGTCCGACTAAAGTTCAAATATATTAACAAAAGCGGGAGGAGAGGTCTTCGGATGAGAGTGGTTGAGAATTTCCAACCATAATCTATAAAATGCGGTGAAAAAAAAGGTGTGATAGAACACTAAAAGGTGGAGCGGAAGTGTTCGGCTGCAAGAAGGTGTGAATGTCCGACTATATTTGGTGAAAAGCAGGTGAAGCAAGGTCTGAATGCCCAACCTTACATCATCAAAAGCGAGATCAGAGGTGTTTGGCTGCATGAAGGCCATAGTTTGCCAAAAGCGGGTAAGCTGCGAATGACCGACTAAATATCAACAAAAGGTCTTCGGATGGAAGTGGGTGTGAATATCCCACCATACAAGTATGGTGGAGAGGAAGCTGTGAACAGCCGACCATAGTTGGCAAAAAGCGGGTGAGAAAAGGTGCGAATGTCCAACCATACATGATCAAAACAGGGAGCGGAGGTGTTTGGCTGTGACAAGGTGTGAATGTCCACCCAAAATTAATGAAAAGCGGGCAACAAGTAGGTTTGAATGCCCAAGCATACATCATCAAAAGAAGGAGTGGATGTTTTCGGCTACAAGAAGGTTTGAATGTCCGAGCATAGTTTGTAAAAAGCGGGTAAGAAAAGGTTCGAATGCCCAAACATACACCATCAAAAGAGGGAGCGGAGGTGTTCCGCTGTAAGAAGGTGTGAATGTCCGACCATAGTTGGTAAAACACAGGTAAGAAAAGGTTAAAATACCCGACTGTACACAATCAATAGCGGGAGAGGAGGTGTTTGGCTACAAGAATGTGTGACAGTCCGACCATGGTTTGTAAAAAACGGGTAAGAAAAGGTGCGAATGCCCGACAATGTATGATCAAAAGAGGGAGCGGAGGTTTTCGGCTACAAGAAGGTTTGAATGTCCGACCATAGTTGGTAAAAAGCGGGTAAGAAAAGGTTTAAATGCCTGACTATACACCATCAAAAGCGGGAGCGGAGGTGTTCGGCTACAAGACGGTGTGAAAGTTCAACCATGGTTTGTAAAAAGCTGCTAAGAAAAGGTTCGAATGCCCGAATATATACCATCAAAAGCGGAAGCGGAGGTGTTCGGTTGCAAGAAGGTGTGAACGTCCGACCAAAGTTTGTAAAAAGCAGTTAAGAAAAGGTTCAAATGCCCGAATATATACCATCAAAAGCGGGAGCAGAGCTGTTCGACTGCAAGTAGGTGTGAATGTCCAGCCATAATTACTCACAAACGGGTAAGAAAAGGTAGTATTGCCAGACCATACATGATCAAAACAGGGAGCTGAGGTGGTTCAGCTGCAAGGTGTGAATGTCTGACTATAGTTTGTAAAAAGCGGGTAAGACAAGGTGCGAATGCCCGACAATGTATGATCAAAAGAGGGAGTGGAGGTCTTCGGCTGCAAGGTCTGAATGTCCAACCATAATTTCTAAAAACCGGGTAAGAAAAGGCTCGAAAGCCCGACTATACACAATCAAAAGCGGGAGCGGGAGGTTTTCAGCTGCAAATCCTTCACTCAAACCAAGTGAAAACTGCTTTGTCCTTCATATTTATCAATGTCTAGATTGACTTCAACAAAGAACAACATTGTATTTTGCAGTAGAAGAAATAGCAACACTGAAGGATCAGGAATCCGAAAACAAGCTTATTGTCATACGTTCTGCTTGATTTGGGATTTTGCTATAAAATTAATTCCTTCACTCAAACAAAGTGGAAACTGCTTTGTCCTTCATATTTATCAATGTCTAGATTTACTTCAACAAAGAACAACATTGTACTTTGCAGTAAAGAAAGAGCAAATCAAAAGTTTTAGGAATCCGAGAATAAGCTTATTTTCATGAGTTCTGCACGATTATTGATTTTACTATAAATGAATGCCTTCACTCAAACTATGTTAAAACTGCTTTGTCCTTCATATTTATCAATGTCTAGATTGACTTCAACAAAGAACAACACTGGATTTTGCAGTAGAAGAAAGAGCAACACTGAAGGATCAGTAATCCGAGAATAAGCTTATTTTCATACGTTCTGCATGATTTGGGATTTTATGTATAAAATGAATTCCTTCACTCAAACCAAGTGAAAACTGCTTTGTCCTTCATATTTATCAATGTCTAGATTTACTTCAACAAAGAACAACATTGTATTTTGCAGTAGTAGAAAGAGCAACACTGAAGGATCAGGAATCCGAGAATAAGCTTATTTTCATACGTTCTGCATGATTTGGGATTTTATGTGTAAAATGAATTCCTTTACTCAAACTATGTTAAAACTGCTTTGTCCTTCATATTTATCAATGTCTAGATTGACTTCAACAAAGAACAACATTGTATTTTGCAGTAGAAGAAATAGCAACACTGAAGGATCAGGAATCCGAAAACAAGCTTATTTTCATACGTTCTGCATGATTTGGGATTTTGCTATAAAACTAACACCTCCGATTCCGCTTTTGATGGTATATATTCGGGCATTCGAACCTTTTCTTACCAGCTTTTTACAAACGATGGTTGGACTTTCACACCTTCTTGTAGCCGAACAACTCCGCTCCCGCTATTGATTGTGTACAGTCGGGTATTTTAACCTTTTCTTACCCGCTTTTTACCAACTATGGTCGGACATTCAAACCTTCTTGTAGCCGAAAACCTCTGCTCCCTCTTTTGATTATACATTGTCGGGCATTCGCACCTTATCTTACCCGCTTTTTACAAACTATAGTCAGACATTCACACCTTGGCGCTGAACCACCTCAGCTCCCTGTTTTGATCATGTATGGTCTGGCAATACTACCTTTTCTTACCCGTTTGTGAGTAATTATGGCTGGACATTCACACCTACTTGCAGTCGAACAGCTCTGCTCCCGCTTTTGATTATGTTTGGTTGGATATTCGAACATTTTCTTAACTGCTTTTTACAAACTTTGGTCGGACGTTCACACCTTCTTGCAGCCGAACACCTCCGCTTCCGCTTTTGATGGTATATATTCGGGCATTCGAACCTTTTCTTACCAGCTTTTTACAAACCATGGTTGGACTTTCACACCTTCTTGTAGCCGAACAACTCCGCTCCCCCTATTGATTGTGTACAGTCGGGTATTTTAACCTTTTCTTACCGACTTTTTACCAACTATGGTCGGACATTCACACCTTCTTACAGCGGAACACCTCCGCTCCCTCTTTTGATGTTGTATGTTTGGGCATTCGAACCTTTTCTTACCCGCTTTTTACAAACTATGCTCGGACATTCAAACCTTCTTGTAGCCGAACACATCCACTCCTTCTTTTGATGATGTATGCTTGGGCATTCAAACCTACTTTTTGCCCGATTTTCATTAATTTTGGGTGGACATTCACACCTTGTCACAGCCAAACACCTCCGCTCCCTGTTTTGATCATGTATGGTTGGACATTCGCACCTTGTTTCACCCGCTTTTTGCAAACTATGGTCGGCTGTTCACAGCTTCCTCTCCACCATACTTGTATGGTGGGATATTCACACCCACTTGCATCCGAAGACCTTTTGTTGATATTTAGTCGGTCATTCGCAGCTTACCCGCTTTTGGCAAACTATGGCCTTCATGCAGCCAAACACCTCTGATCTCGCTTTTGATGATGTAAGGTTGGGCATTCAGACCTTGCTTCACCTGCTTTTCACCAAATATAGTCGGACATTCACACCTTCTTGCAGCCGAACACTTCCGCTCCACCTTTTAGTGTTCTATCACACCTTTTTTTTCACCGCATTTTATAGATTATGGTTGGAAATTCTCAACCACTCTCATCCGAAGACCTCTCCTCCCGCTTTTGTTAATATATTTGAACTTTAGTCGGACATTCACACCTTCTTGCAGCTGAACCACCTCCGCTCCCTGTTTTGATCATGTATGGTCTGGCAATACTACCTTTTCTTACCCGTTTGTTAGTAATTATGGCTGGACATTCACACCTACTTGCAGCCGAACACCACCTCTCCCGCTTTTGATGATGTATGGACCGGCATTCTTACCTTTTCTAACACATTTTTCAGCAATTATGGTCGGAGATTCACACTTACTCACAGCCGAACAACTCCGCTCCCGCATTTGATGGTGTATAGTCGGGCATTCTCACCCTTTCTCATCAGCTTTTTGCAAATTATGATCTGACATTCACACCTGCTTTTGATAATGTATGGTTGGGCATTCGCACCTTTTCTTACCCATTTTTCAGTAATTATGGGTGGACATTCACACCTTCTTGCAGCTGAACACCTCCTCTCCCGCTATTGATTGTGTACAGTCGGGTATTTTAACCTTTTCTTACCCGCTTTTTACCAAATATGGTCGGACATTCACACCGTCTTACAGCGGAACACCTCTGCTCCCACTTTTGATGGTGTATAGTCAGGCATTTGAACCTTTTCTTACCCGCTTTTTACAAACTATGGTCGGACATTCAAACCTTCTTGTAGCCGAAAACCTCCGCTCCCTCTTTTGATTATACATTGTTGGGCATTCGCACCTTATTTACAAACTATAGTCAGACATTCACACCTTGCAGCTGAGCCACCTCAGCTCCCTGTTTTGATAGTGTATGTTCGGGCATTCGAACCTATTCTTACCCCCTTTTTACAAACTATGCTCGGAGATTCACACCTACTCACAGCCGAACAACTCCGCTCCCGCATTTGATTATGTATTGTCCGGCATTCTAGTCTCTTCTAACACATTTTTCAGCAATTATGGTCGGACATTCACACCTACTCACAGCCGAACACTTCCGCTCCCGCATTTGATGGTGTATAGCCGGGCATTCTCACCCTTTCTCATCAGCTTTTTGCAAATTATGATCTGACATTCACACCTACTTGCAGTCGAACAGCTCTGCTCCCGCTTTTGATTATGTTTGCTTGGATATTCGAACCTTTTCTTAACTGCTTTTTACAAACTTTGGTCGGACGTTCACACCTTCTTGCAGCCGAACACATCCACTTCCACTTTTGATGGTATATATTCGGGCATTCGAACCTTTTCTTACCCGCTTTTTACAAACCGTGGTTGGACTTTCACACCTTCTTGTAGCCAAACAACTCCGCTCCCGCTATTGATTGTGTACAGTCGGGTATTTTAACCTTTTCTTACCCGCTTTTTACCAACTATGGTCGGACATTTACACCTTCTTACAGCGGAACACCTCCGCTCCCTCTTTTGATGGTCTATGTTCGGGCATTCGAACCTTTTCTTACCCGCTTTTTACAAACTATGGACGGACATTCAAACCTTCTTGTAGCCGAACACATCCACTCCTGCTTTTGATGATGTATGGTTGGGCATTTTCACCTTTTCTTACCCATTTTTCAGTAATTATGGGTGGACATTCACACCTTCTTGCAGCTGAACAACTCCTCTCCCGCTTATGATCATGTGCGGTTTGATATTCGAAAATTTTCTTTCATGTTTTAAAGCAATTATTGATGGACATTCAAATCTTCTTGTAGCCGAACACATCCACTCCTGCTTTTGATGATGTATGGTTTGGCATTCGCACCCTTTTTTTACCCATTTTTCAGGAATTTTGGGTGGACATTCAGACCTTCTTGCAGCCGAAAACCTCCGCTCCCTCTTTTGATCATACATTGTCGGGCATTCGCACCTTATCTTACCCGCTTTTTACAAACTATAGTCAGACATTCACACCTTGCAGCTGAACCACCTCCGCTCCCTGTTTTGATCATGTATGGTCTGGCAATACTACCTTTTCTTACCCGTTTGTGAGTAATTAATCCCAAAATATTGAGCATAAAATAAGTCTTTATGCTGATGATGTATTACTTTTCCTTCAGAACTCACAGACGTCTCTCAGTCACACGATCACACTCATAAATAAATTCTCAGCACTTTCTGACTACTCTATCAACTGGTCTAAGACCACAGTTCTGCCCATTAACTGTAGGGTCCATAATATACCTGCGATCACTTTACAGTCAGGAAATATTAGATATTTAGGCATAAACATTTCCTCCAGGCTCTCAGAGCTAACAAAGCTAAATTATGTGCAATTATTAAAGACAGTAGAGAACGATCTCTCGTTGGAAGTCCTTACCTATATCACTTATGGGGAGAGTTACATCCATTAAAATGATGATACTACCAAAAGTTAACTATTTGTTCTCAATGATCCCCATAAAACCATCTGCTACTTGGTTTAAGTCACTAGATTCATGCATCTCCAAATTTCTGTGGAAAAACAAACTACCACGTATTAGTTTAATAACCCTACAGAAGACCAAGGACAGTGGTGGATTAGATTTACCTCATTTTCAGCACTATTCCTTAGACAATAGGTTACAATATATATCAAAATGGTTTAAACCTTGTTGTTGTCACAGTTCCCAGAGACGTTGTAATCGTTGAGGATTCTATATTCACCCCCTCATTAGAGGCACGTAATGCAGATTGATGACACTGAATCTTCTTCTCTGTTCATTGCTGGCATCATTCCCAGCATCGTAAGTGTTCGTGGCATTGTTAGCCTCTTCTTCTGGATCTTGATATCGAGAATCCTTTTGTATTTCTGGTTTGTCAGTCCTCTGTCTTCGTTCACCGGAGTCTTTGTCTTTTTGTCCTTGAGTTTGGTGATTTTTTCTTCTTTTGATGCCTTGACACAATGTGACAGGTGATACCACGTGGGAGATCCTGTAACTTGGACTGCTGTCCCTGTGCTGCGAAATGGCTGTGCTGCTCAAATGGTCTCTCCTTCATCATGGTTACATGCTGCCATTCCGACATCTCGCCATTCCGACATGGGTCTCCAATTGTCGGAATGGCGACACTTAATTTTTTATCAAACGTCCCACCATTCCGACACTTTTTTCCTCCTATGGTCGGAATGGCGGTATGTTTTTTGTTTTTTTTTAACATACCGCCATTCCGACAGTTCCTTTTAATAGCCTATTTTTTACCCAAAACATTTTGCACTAATGATATGCCGGCGCAAATACGCCCTAAAGTTTGGCGCACAAGCTTTGCACATGCAGAGGCCACAGCCTCGCAAACAAACTTTAATAATCTATTATCAAAATCCCCTGAATTTCAAATATAAAAATACAGATATTAATGTAACTCTGGCGAGACTGAAACTGATTAAGCAGAAATACAGTGTCAGTGAGCTGTCACAGCAGCCAGCTGGAGCGAAGCTCTCCACAGAGCCCATGCGTATTTTGCACGCTGTCATCATATGCAAAAGTAATAATTGCAATTACAGATATCACGGCTACTGCACAGGACACAGTTGCGAGCACTCTGCCTTGCCTTGCCAATAGGAGAAGAGAGAAATGACAGCATAGAACGTATAAAACACAACAAAATTCAGTAAAAACGTTTATTCATGTTATTCACGTGATTTATGAGTACTCACTCCAATTTTGGGAAGCGCGGATGGGCTTTGCGCATTTGGCACAAACACACAGCCACAACGGTTGTAGCTTTATACAGCCTGTTGATATCTTAAGGACCTAACTGGTCACACCTGGGAGTAAATGTCATGTAGAGATTGTTTTTACATGACATTACAGCTGAACATATAGCTTTCATCCACAAACCAACGTGGGAGAGCCCGAAGACGCATGTGCCAGACGCACATAGGCATGCGTAAAACCAATTTTGACCACTTCATACTGTTTATTTGCTTTCTTTTAGTTAACTTTCGTTTCTTTTGGATTCTTGTGCGTGTTATGGAGCCGTTTTGGTCCATGTTTGTAAGCCTTTTTTTCCTGGATTAAATTTTCGGAAGTTGAAACAAGTGGCATTGGAGTGTGTGATTGAAAACCACCGCGGACTGCTTCTCCTCCTCCAGTTGCCGAGACTTTGTGTTTTTAATAACGCTTGTCTATAAACATGTGTTAAACATATAAATTGCATGAACAGAAAGAAGGGACTCACCTGTTGAGTAACACACATTTCCTTATACGGAAAGCCTTGTCGGAATGGTGGGACATTTGAACGTCAGAATAGCGGGATGTCGCAATGGTGGGATGTCGGAATGGTGGGACGTTTGCATGTCGGAATGGTGGTATGTCGGAATGGTGGTATGTCGGAATGGTGGGATGTCAGAATAGCCGGATGTCGGAATGGCGGGATTTCGGAATGGGTGTTGCCACCCCCTTCATCATATACACAGTTATTTATACATCCCCTTCCACCATGAAGCGTTGTCCCTTTTTGTTTCTCTCTTTGTTCTTAAAATGCTGTTATGCATGTCTAAACCAATCCATTAAATTAGATCATTTTGGCAGTAAAGCGATCTACAATGTGCTTGGTCGCAAAGCTGCTCATCTGTGGTAAACAGCTCTTCAGAAAGGCATTCTTCAATTGATTTCACTAATTCTATGTAATAATTTTGTGATTTCCTACAAAACTACACTTCTTCTCCCATCTGTCTGAGTATTTAATATTGTCTGGGTCCCGTTAAAACATGTATTTTTCCCATCTAATTCCTTGTTTGCTTTAAAACAAGTATTCCCCATTTTCTATCCCTTCAGTAGCCAACCAGTTTGTATGGAGTACACTGGAGCAACTTGACTGATCAGTAAAACACTGCTTTTGTTGTCACCGCAAGGCTTCCCCCGTCGGTTGTTTCACTGAGACACTACTGAGTAACTATAACTCAACACAGTTTATACACATAACATTCCTATACATACTAACAAACAAACAAACAATTATTTATCGCAATTTTCTCATCTCTGTTTGAACGTACACCCAGGTAAATATTCCTGTAGTCTTCTCAAACCAACTATGGACCCATTCATTGTTTAACTTCACTGTTTTGCAAATCCTAATTGAAAATTACACATTGACATTGAACTTTACTTGATAAGCAGGTCTTCATTGCATTCAGCAGCCTATATGTGAGCATCTATGTGTAAGCTGTTCTTCTTTGCATTTATCAGCAGCAAGCAATTCTTCATTGCACATGCATATGAAAATAGTAAAACAATTCCAATGCGTTAGCGAAACCTTCTATATCAGGAGTGTCCATCATGATGCTGGGAATAGAACCTCTTTCCTAGAATAGTTCAACCTTCATTACTCAACTGATCATAACTCCGCAATGAGCACATTTCAAAGTATCATTCCTCTACATGTATTCAAAAATCTATGTGTAAATGTTTAATATTTCTTATATTTGTTGATGTCATTCTGTGTGCATGTGGCCTAAACCCAATCTCTGTGTGGCAATTTTAATTTAAACAAGTTGAACTCTGCCTCTGATCATTTAAAAAAGGTGTGTACCAATATCAACCTTTCTCAGGTAATTACTGATCCTACAAAACCAAAGAGATCCTTCAAGGTTGTCCCTGATTGGCTCAATCTTAACATATCAAAGGTAGAAAATCCGCAGTATCTGAACTTGGTGTTAGTTATCACTGCTCAATAGCCTGTATCAGAATTGCAAAAATGAAAACATTAGGTCCACGCTTGGTATCCAGATCCTGAAACATCTCCATGAGCAGGCTTTTTTTTAACTGATCTGTTGAATAGTTATATGACACTGTTAAAATCCCAGATGAAGATCTAGCACTTGACCATTTTTGTAAATCTTCTAATTCCATAGTTGATAAACACGCCCCTTTTAAAAAGTATAGAACTTAGAACAGGTCTATCCCTGGCTTTCGGCAGAACTGTCTTCTTTACTTTTTTTTCCCCTTGTCCTGTTCAGCATTATGTCAGAAGAATTGTAGTCTGAATACCTTTGATGCCAAACAGATTTGTTTTGCCAAGGGAAGTTTTATAAATGTAAAGCTCCCCTTGATGCCCATTTATTTATTTCTGTTTACAATATATGACATGAACTGAACTGAACCGGACCGGGGGACAAGGAAAGAAGAAGAGGAAAGAAGAGGAAACAGAACAAAAATAGAAACAAAAACCAGACAACCAGCTGCTACACCTGTAAAAAACAAAACAGACAACAATCCATGGCCTATGAGGGGAATCCAGCCTTAGCGCCACCAGGAGCACCTGAAAGCAGACAAGCAGAGAAAAAACAAACACACAAACAAACAAAAACAAGCACAAGAAGCGGCAATCACATACAACACAGCTGTGGATATAGATGACCTGAGACGACATGATAATACATCAACTGCTTAGTGACCATGCTACTGGACTAATGAATGTGTGTGTGTGTGTGTGAGAACATGCAACACCCATGGCACAGGACCTACATGATAACCGTGCTTAGTTATGAGTGTATAAGCGTACAGGGCCACAATCCACAGCCCCCCCCCCCAAGCAATCAGAAGCAGGCAGAGAGGGCCACAAGACCCAGGCCACCAGCAGCCCCCACAGAGCACAGAACCCAGGCAGCCCACTGCAGGGGCAACCATGCATCCACCCAGAAGACTGCAGAGGAAGCCCCCGGAAAGAGCCCCCATAAGCATAGGGCAGAGGCACTCCGGGAACCAGGGGTAACAGCCCACCGACCCCACCAGGCCCCAGCCGCCCAGACATGGGCCGTGCACTGGACCTGGGCCCCAGGAGCCCGAGCGCCCCCAAACCCCCCGGCAGAGGCCCCACCCAATACCCAGGAGGGCCAAGCGCCCCAGACAGCCACAAAGTGGGTCAGCGCCTGCCCCAGCGCCCCTGGCCAAGTGCCCTGGGAGTCAAGACGTGCCCACAGGTGGGTGAAGTCGCGAGCAGTGGGGAGAGGCAACGCTGATGCCCCATCGGGAGAAACACAGGCAGGCCAGGCGACAGCAAGTCCCAGATCCAGGCCCAATCATTACCACACACACTTTCACGTCCCATACATCCACACATCCACACATTCTAGCTCCCTCGACTCTGCTGGGGTGTAGTGCAGCGGGCATACCAGGAGGCCAGCAACCCCCCAGCCACCACAGACCTCGAACCAGCAGAACAATTAATTAATCCTCCTGGCCCCTCCTGCCCAGAGCAGACACCAGGAAGCAGGGGTGTGCGAAGAAGACCCCTCCCCTCACCCTTCTGGCTCTTCAATATTTTCTAATAGTGAGCAATTAAAATTGAGGGGCAGCCAAACTTGTAGAACTGGGAGCGCGGCACTCTGGGCAGCCTACATACCCAAAGAGCCCCGCCCACAAGATGCCACTCAGTGTAACCACCCCCCAAGACCTAATGTGTGTGTGTGAGTGTGTTTGATAAGTAGTAATGTCTAAGGTGTAATTAAAACAGGGGCAGGGAACTGCAGAGTGCAACCAAAGGGGACCACCTACGTGGCCCCATCCACTACACCCCACCGAACACACACGCCCCCAAAACCCTTCATGTGTGAGTGTGTGCTGTGTACAGGAGCCAGAAGGGAGAGGGGTATGGGGATATATACCGGGGGAGCTACTCTCCCCCAGAGAGGGCAGCCAGGGACTGGCTGCAATAGGCATCCCCGCTACCTGGGAGCCAACAATGGGCAGGAGGGCCTGATGTCCACCAGGCTCGGGGCCTGCAGCGACCATATTCCGGGAGCTACTGTACCCCCAGAAGGTACCCATCCCGCCCCACCCCACTCAACCCAACCCCACCCAGGAGGACCACTACAAAAAACAAACAAACAAACCACCCTGTCACACCAGTCGCAGCAGCCCGGGCCTGAGACCCACCATCACCCAGCAACCCACCACCACCACTATGTGATAAAACTAATCAGAGGGGACCAGAGAGAATGAAATTCAGCCAATTGTTGTTTTGAGGAGGCAGACATTGTTTCCATGCTAATATAATCTAAAAGAAAATTTCTAAACTGGTTAATACACAGATTGTTCTTCGCTTTCCAGTTCATGAGAATAGTTTTCTTTGCGATATATAACACTGTGACAACCATGTGTGCTGAGTTAATTTCCATGTTGATGTTGTCTAAGTCACCCAGTATGCACAGTGTGGGGCATGCAGGGATGCTACACTTTAGCCATGTTGATAGGTCCTCACAGACTTCAAGCCAGAACTTCTGGACAGGCGCAGAAAACCACAAAGCGTGTGCATAATCATCAGGTGTGTTATCTGTGCAATGTGAGCAGATGTTTGAGTGTGTTAGACCCATCCTGAACATCCTTTGTCCTGTATAGTGTGTTATATGAAGGATTTTGTATTGTATGAGCTGTAAATTAGGATTTCGAGTCTTTATGAAGGTGTTCAAACATATTTGTGGTTAGAAGCTATGACCAGAACTGATGGATAAATCTGCCTCCCATTTTGAGGATGGAAGAGACATTGTGTCATCTATCTTAGACAATAATTTATATATTTTTGATAGTAGTTTTGGGGTACAGATGCTTAGAAATTCTGCTACCCTAGTCGGGGGTTGTAAGTCTGGTTGGTGGAGGATATATCCATCCATCCATCCATCATCTGCCGCTTATCCGGGGGTCGGGTCGCGGGGGCAGCAGCTTGAGCAGAGAAACCCAGACGTCTCTGTCCCCGGCCACTTCCTCCAGCTCTTCCGGGGGGACCCCGAGGCGTTCCCAGGCCAGCCGAGAGACATAGTCTCTCCAACGTGTCCTGGGTCTCCCCCGGGGTCTCCTCCCAGTGGGACGTGCCCGGAACACCTCCCCAGGGAGGCGCCCAGGGGGCATCCTAACCAGATGCCCGAGCCACCTCATCTGACTCCTCTCAATGCGGAGGAGCAGCGGTTTTACTCCGAGCCCCTCCCGGATGACTGAGCTTCTCACCCTATCTCTAAGGGAGAGCCCAGACACCCTGCGGAGGAAACCCATTTCGGCCGCTTGTATTCGCGATCTTGTTCTTTCGGTCACTACCCACAACTCGTGACCATAGG
Source organism: Leuresthes tenuis (assembly GCF_036924035.1). Taxonomy (NCBI): domain Eukaryota; kingdom Metazoa; phylum Chordata; class Actinopteri; order Atheriniformes; family Atherinopsidae; genus Leuresthes; species Leuresthes tenuis. The sequence goes on from NW_027325385.1 coordinate 430,903, forward strand.
TGAGGATGGGAACGTAGATTGACCAGTAAGTAGAGAGCTTCGCCTTCTGGCTCAGCTCCCTCTTCACAACGACGGGTCGGTGCAGAGCCTGCAACACTGCAGGCGCCGCACCGATCCGCCCGTCAATCTCCCGCTCCATTCGTCCGTCACTCGTGAACAAGACCCCGAGATACTTGAACTCCTCCTCTTGGGGAAGGATCTCATTCCCGACCCGGAGAGAGCATTCCACCCTTTTCCGGCTGAGAACCATAGTCTCGGATTTGGAGGTGCTGATTCTCATCCCAGCCGCTTCACACTCGGCTGCGAATCACTCCAGTGAGAGCTGAAGGTCACGGCCTGACGACGCTAACAGAACCACATCATCTGCAAAAAGCAGAGGCCCGATTCTGAGGTCGCCAAATGGGACACCCTCAATGCCCTGGCTCCGCCTAGAAATTCTGTCCATAAAAGTTAGGAACAGAATCGGTGACAAAGGGCAGCCCTGACGGAGTCCAACTCTCACCGGAAACGTATCCGACTTACTGCCGGCAATGCGGACCAAACTCTGGCACCGGTCATACAGAGACCGAACGGCCCCTATCAAGGGGTCCGGCACTCCATATTCCCGGAGCACCCCCCACAGGACTCCACGAGGGACACGGTCGAACGCTTTCTCCAAGTCCACAAAACACATGTAGACTGGTTGGGCGAACTCCCATGCACCCTCCAGGATCCTGCCGAGGGTATAGAGCTGGTCCACTGTTCCACGGCCAGGACGAAAGCCACACTGCATCTCCTGAATCTGAGGCTCGATTATCCGACGGATCCTCCTCTCCAATACCCCCGAATAGACCTTACCAGGGAGGCTGAGGAGTGTGATACCCCTATAGTTGGAACACACCCTCCGGTCCCCCTTTTTAAAGAGGGGGACCACCACGCCAATCTGCCAGTTCAGAGGCACTGTCCCCGATGTCCACGCGATACTGCAGAGGCGTGTCAGCCAAGACAGCCCTACAACATCCAGAGCCTTGAGAAACTCAGGACGGACCTCATCCACCCCCGGGGCCTTGCCACCGAGGAGCTTTTTAACCACCTCGGCAACCTCAGCCCCAGAAATGGGAGGCCCCGTCTCCGAGCTCTCCGACTCTGCCTCTTCCGAGCACGTGTTGGTAGGATTGAGGAGTTCCTCGAAGTACTCCCCCCACCGACTCACAACATCCCTAGTTGAGGTCAGCAAAGCCCCGTCCCCACTGTAAACAGTGTTGACTGTGAGCCGCTTCCCCCCCCCTGAGACGCCGGATGGTGGACCAGAATCTTTTCGAGGCCGTCCGGAAATCGTTCTCCATGGTCTCACCGAACTCCTCCCAGGCCCGAGTTTTTGCCTCAGCAACTGCCGAAGCCGTGGCCCGTCTGGCCCGTCGGTACCTATCAGCTTCTTCCAGGGTCCCACTGGCCAAAAAGGCCCGATAGGACTCCTTCTTCAGCTTGACGGCTTCCCTCACCCCTGGTGTCCACCAGCAGGTTCGAGGGTTGCCGCCACGACAGGCACCGACCACCTTACGGCCACAACTCCGACCAGCTGCCTCGGCAATGGAGTCACGGAAAATGGCCCATTCGGACTCAATGTCCCCCACCTCAAATATGGTTGAAGCTCTGCCGGAGGTGGGAGTTAAAGCTCCTTCTGACGGGGGATTCTGACAAACGCTCCCAGCAGACCCTCACAATACGTTTGGGCCTGCCAGGTCTGATCGGCATCCTCCCCCACCAGCGGAGTCAACTCACCACCAGGTGGTGATCAGTTGACAGCTCCGCCCCTCTCTTCACCCGAGTGTCCAGGACATACGGCCGCAAGTCCGATGATACAACCACAAAGTCGATCATCGAACTGCGGCCAAGGGTGTCCTGGTGCCAAGTGCACATATGGACACCCTTATGCCTGAACATGGTGTTCGTTATGGACAGTCTATGACTGGCACAGAAGTCCAACAACATAACACCACTCTGATTCAGATCGGGGGGGCCGTTCCTCCCAATCACACCCCTCCAGGTCTCACTGTCATTGCCCACGTGAGCATTGAAGTCCCCCAGCAGAATGAGGGAGTCTCCGGTAGGAGCATTCTCCAGTGCCTCCCCCAGAGACTCCAAAAAGGGTAGGTACTCTGAACTGCTGTTTGGCGCATAGGCACAAACAACAGTCAGGACTCGTCCCCCCACCCAAAGGCGGAGGGAGGCTACCCTCTCGTTCACTGGGGTAAACCCCAATGTACTGGCACACAGCCGGGGGGCAATAAGTATGCCCACACCTGCTCTGCGCCTCTCACCACGGGCAACTCCAGAGTGGAAGAGAGTCCAACCCCTCTCAAGAGTACTGGTTCCAGATCCCAAGCCGTGCGTCGAGGTGAGTCCGACTATATCTAACGGTCTGATGAAGTTTCAACAATAAACAACAAACTTTGTATTATGAGAAAGAACCAGACTCATTCTTCAGGAATCCGAAAATAAGCTCTATTTTACGAGTTATGCACAAATTCGGATTCTCCTATAAAACGAATTCCTTAACTCAAACCAAGTTAAGACTGCTTTGTCCTTCATATTTATTCATGTCTAATCAAGTTTCAATGATAAACAACGTTGTACTTTGTAGAATGAGAAAGAACTTCTTCAGCAATAAGCATCTCTCGACAAATGACGAAATACAGATTTTGCTATAAAATTAATTGCTATCAGCCTGACTTAAAACTGTTTGTCTTCCTTATTTATCCACTTCAAATCAAGTTTCAACAATTAAAAAAATTTTGTAGTTTGAGAAAGAACAACTTAATCTTGAGCAATCAGTATAAAAAGAGGGTAAGCAAAGGTGCGAATGTCAAACCATACATGATCAAAACAGGGAGCGGAGGTGTTTGGCTGAGACAAGGTGTGAATGTCCACCCATAATTAATGAAAAGCGGGCAACAAGTAGGTTCGAATGCCCAACCATACATCATCAAAAGCAGGAGTGGATATGTTCGGCTACAAGAAGGTTTGAACGTCTGACCATAGTTTGTAAAAAGCGGGTAAGAAAAGGTTCGAATGCCCGAACATACACCATCAAAGGAGGGAGCGGAGGTGTTCCGCTGTAAGAAGGTGTGAATGTCCGACCATAGTTGGTAAAAAGCGGGTAAGAAAAGGTTAAAATACCCGACTGTACACAATCAGTAGCGGGTGCGGAGTTGTTCGGCTACTAAAAGGTGTGAAAGTCCGACCATGGTTTGTAAAAAGCGGGTAAGAAAAGGTGCGAATGCCCGAAAATGTATGATCAAAAGAGGGAGCGGAGGTGTTCGGCTGCAAGAAGGTGTGAATGTACACCCATAATTACTGAAAAATGGGTAAGAAAAGGTGCGAATGCCCAACTATACATAATCAAAAGCAGGAGTGGATGTGTTCGGCTCCAAGAAGGGTTGAATGTCTGACCATAGTTTGTAAAAAGCAGGTAAGAAAATGTTTGACTGCCCGAACATACACCATCAAAAGAGGGAGCGGAGGTGTTCCGCTGTAAGAAGGTGTGAATGTCCGACCATAGTTGGTAAAAAGCGGGTAAGAAAAGGTTAAAATACCCGACTGTACACAATCAATAGCGGGAGCGGAGTTGTTCGGCTACTAAAAGATGTGAAAGTCCGACTATGGTTTGTAAAAAGCGGGTAAGAAAAGGTGCTAATGCCCGACAATGTATGATCAAAAGAGGGAGCGGAGGTGTTCGGCTGCAAGAAGGTCTGAACGTCCAACCATAATTTGTAAAAACCGGGAAGGAAAGGCTCGAAAGCCCGACTATACACCATCAAAAGCGGGAGCAGAGTGGTTCAGCTGCAAGAAGGTCTGAATGTCCATCAATAATTGCTTTAAAACATGAAAGAAAATTTTCGAATATCATCCGCACATGATCATAAGAAGGAGAGGAGGTGTTCAGCTGCAAGAAGGTGTGAATGTCCACCCATAATTCCTGAAAAATGGGTAAAAAAAGGTGCGAATGCCCAACCATACATTATCAAAAGTAGGTGTGAATGTCAGATCATAATTTGCAAAAAGCTGATGAGAAAGTGTGAGAATGCCCGACTATACACCATCAAATGCGGGAGCGGAGGTGTTCGGCTCTGAGTAGGTGTGAATGTCCGACCATAATTGCTGAAAAATGTGTTAGAAAAGGAAAGAATGCCGGACCATACATCATCAAAAGCGAGAGAGGTGGTGTTCGGCTGCAAAAAGGTGTAAATGTTCGACTAAAGTTTGTAAAAAGCGGGTAAGACATGGTGCGAATGCCTGACAAGGTATGATCAAAAGCAGGAGCGGAGGTGTTCAGCTGCAAGAAGGTCTAAATGTCCATCAATAATTGCTTGAAAACATGAAAGAAAATTTTCGAAAATCAAACCGCACATGATCATAAGTGGGAGAGGAGGTGTTCAGCTGCAAGAAGGTGTGAATGTCCACCCATTATTCCTGACAAATGGGTAAAAAAAAGGTGCGAATGCCCAACCATACATCATCAAAAGCAGGAGTGGATGTGTTCGGCTACAAGAAGGTGTGAACGTCCAACCAAAGTTTGTAAAAAGCAGTTAAGAAAAGGTTTGAATATCCAACCAAACATAATCAAAAGCGGGAGCATAGCTTTTCGACTGCAAGTAGGTGTGAATGTCAGATCATAATTTGCAAAAAGCTGATGAGAAAGGGTGAGAATGTCCGACTGCACACCATCAAATGCGGGATCGGAGTTGTTCGGCTGTGAGTAGGTGTGAATCTCCGACCGTAATTTCTGAAAAATGTGTTAGAAAAGGTAAGAATGCCGGTCCATACATCATCAAAAGCGAGAGAGGTGGTGTTCGGCTGCAAGTAGGTGTGAATGTCCAGCCATAATTACTCACAAACGGGTAAGAAAAGGTAGTATTGCCAGACCATACATGATCAAAACAGGGAGCGGATGTGGTTTAGATGCAAAAAGGGGTGAATGTCCAACTAAAGTTCAAATATATTAACAAAAGCGGGAGGAGAGGTCTTCGGATTAGAGTGGTTGAAATTTCCAACCATAATCTATAAAATGCGGTGAAAAAAAAAGGTGTGAAGGAATGAATTTTATAGCAAAATCCGAAATCATGCATAACTCCGCAAAAGGAACGTATTGCTCAACCAAAGGGATGCTTCTTTCTCATTCAGGGTAATATGAGGAACTTTATGCTTGATACATTTTAGACATGGATAACTATGAAGGACAAAGCAATTTTAACTTGGTTTGAGCAAAGCAATTCATTTTATAGGAAAATCCGAAATCGTGCAGGACTCATGAAAGTAAGCTTATTCTCGGATTCCTGATCCTTCAGTGTTGCTCTTTCCTATACTGCAAAATACAGCCTTGTTCTTTGTTGAAATCGATATAGACATTGATAAATATGAAGGACAAAGCAGTTTCCACTTTGTTTGAGTGAAGGAATTAATTTTATAGCAAAATCCCAAATCAAGCAGAACGTATGAAAATAAGCTTGTTTTCGGATTCCTGATCCTTCAGTGTTGCTATTTCTTCTACTGCAAAATACAATGTTGTTCTTTGTTGAAGTCAATCTAGACATTGATACATATGAAGGACAAAGCAGTTTCCACTTTGTTTGAGTGAAGGAATTAATTTTATAGCAAAATCCCAAATCAAGCAGAACGTATGACAATAAGCTTGTTTTCGGATTCCTGATCCTTCAGTGTTGCTATTTCTTCTACTGCAAAATACAATGTTGTTCTTTGTTGAAGTCGATCTAGACATTGATAAATATGAAGGACAAAGCAGTTTTCACTTGGTTTGAGTGAAGGATTTGCAGCTGAAAACCTCCCGCTCCCGCTTTTGATTGTGTATAGTTGGGCTTTCGAGCCTTTTCTTACCCGGTTTTTAGAAATTATGGTTGGACATTCAGACCTTGCAGCCGAAGACCTCCACTCCCTCTTTTGATCATACATTGTCGGGCATTCGCACCTTGTCTTACCCGCTTTTTACAAACTATAGTCAGACATTCACACCTTGCAGCTGAACCACCTCAGCTCCCTGTTTTGATCATGTATGGTCTGGCAATACTACCTTTTCTTACCCGTTTGTGAGTAATTATGGCTGGACATTCACACCTACTTGCAGTCGAACAGCTCTGCTCCCGCTTTTGATGGTATATATTCGGGCATTCGAACCTTTTCTTAACTGCTTTTTGCAAACTTTGGTCGGACGTTCACACCTTCTTGCAGCCGAACACCTCCGCTTCCGCTTTTGATGGTATATATTCGGGCATTCGAACCTTTTCTTAGCAGCTTTTTACAAACCATGGTTGAACTTTCACACCTTCTTGTAGCCGAACACCTCCGCTCCCGCTTTTGATGGTGTATAGTCAGGCATTTGAACCTTTTCTTACCCGCTTTTTACAAACTATGGTTGGACATTCAAACCTTCTTGTAGCCGAAAACCTCCGCTCCCTCTTTTGATCATACATTGTCGGGCATTCGCACCTTTTCTTAACCCGTTTTTTACAAACCATGGTCGGACTGTCACACATTCTTGAAGCCAAACACATCCGCTCCCGCTATTGATTGTGAACAGTCGGGTATTTTAACCTTTTCTTACCCGTTTTTTACCAACTATGGTCGGACATTCACACCTTCTTACAGCGGAACACCTCCGCTCCCTCTTTTGATGGTGTATGTTTGGGCATTCGAACCTTTTCTTACCCGCTTTTTACAAACTATGCTCGGACATTCAAACCTTCTTGTAGCCGAACACATCCACTCCTGCTTTTGATGATGTATGGTTGGGCATTCAAACCTACTTGTTGCCCGCTTTTCATTAATTTTGGGTGGACATTCACACCTTGTCACAGCCAAACACCTCCGCTCCCTGTTTTGATCATGTATTGTTGGACATTCGCACCTTTTCTCACCCGCTTTTTGCCAACTATGGTCGGCTGTTCACAGCTTCCTCTCCACCATACTTGTATGGTGGGATATTCACACCCACTTGCATCCGAAGACCTTTTGTTGATATTTAGTCCGTTATTCGCAGCTTACCCGCTTTTGGCAAACTATGGCCTTCATGCAGCCAAACACCTCTGATCTCGCTTTTGATGATGTAAGGTTGGGCATTCAGACCTTGCTTCACCTGCTTTTCACCAAATATAGTCGGACATTCACACCTTCTTGCAGCCGAACACTTCCGCTCCACCTTTTAGTGTTCTATCACACCTTTTTTTTCACCGCATTTTATAGATTATGGTTGGAAATTCTCAACCACTCTCATCCGAAGACCTCTCCTCCCGCTTTTGTTAATATATTTGAACTTTAGTCGGACATTCACACCTTCTTGCAGCTGAACCACCTCCGCTCCCTGTTTTGATCATGTATGGTCTGGCAATACTACCTTTTCTTACCCGTTTGTTAGTAATTATGGCTGGACATTCACACCTACTTGCAGCCGAACACCACCTCTCCCGCTTTTGATGATGTATGGACCGGCATTCTTACCTTTTCTAACACATTTTTCAGCAATTATGGTCGGAGATTCACACTTACTCACAGCCGAACAACTCCGCTCCCGCATTTGATGGTGTATAGTCGGGCATTCTCACCCTTTCTCATCAGCTTTTTGCAAATTATGATCTGACATTCACACCTGCTTTTGATAATGTATGGTTGGGCATTCGCACCTTTTCTTACCCATTTTTCAGTAATTATGGGTGGACATTCACACCTTCTTGCAGCTGAACACCTCCTCTCCCGCTATTGATTGTGTACAGTCGGGTATTTTAACCTTTTCTTACCCGCTTTTTACCAAATATGGTCGGACATTCACACCGTCTTACAGCGGAACACCTCTGCTCCCGCTTTTGATGGTGTATAGTCAGGCATTTGAACCTTTTCTTACCCGCTTTTTACAAACTATGGTCGGACATTCAAACCTTCTTGTAGCCGAAAACCTCCGCTCCCTCTTTTGATTATACATTGTTGGGCATTCGCACCTTATTTACAAACTATAGTCACACATTCACACCTTGCAGCTGAGCCACCTCAGCTCCCTGTTTTGATAGTGTATGTTCAGGCATTCGAACCTATTCTTACCCCCTTTTTACAAACTATGCTCGGAGATTCACACCTACTCACAGCTGAACAACTCCGCTCCCGCATTTGATGATGTCTTGTCCGGCATTCTAGTCTCTTCTAACACATTTTTCAGCAATTATGGTCGGACATTCACACCTACTCACAGCCGAACACTTCCGCTCCCGCATTTGATGGTGTATAGCCGGGCATTCTCACCCTTTCTCATCAGCTTTTTGCAAATTATGATTTGACATTCACACCTACTTGCAGTCGAACAGCTCTGCTCCCGCTTTTGATTATGTTTGGTTGGATATTCGAACCTTTTCTTAACTGCTTTTTACAAACTTTGGTCGGACGTTCACACCTTCTTGCAGCCGAACACATCCACTTCCACTTTTGATGGTATATATTCGGGCATTCGAACCTTTTCTTACCCGCTTTTTACAAACCGTGGTCGGACTTTCACACCTTCTTGTAGCCAAACAACTCCGCTCCCGCTATTGATTGTGTACAGTCGGGTATTTTAACCTTTTCTTACCCGCTTTTTACCAACTATGGTCGGACATTTACACCTTCTTACAGCGGAACACCTCCGCTCCCTCTTTTGATGGTCTATGTTCGGGCATTCGAACCTTTTCTTACCCGCTTTTTACAAACTATGGTTGGACATTCAAACCTTCTTGTAGCCGAACACATCCACTCCTGCTTTTGATGATGTATGGTTGGGCATTTTCACCTTTTCTTACCCATTTTTCAGTAATTATGGTCGGACATTCACACCTTCTTGCAGCTGAACAACTCCTCTCCCGCTTATGATCATGTGCGGTTTGATATTCGAAAATTTTCTTTCATGTTTTAAAGCAATTATTGATGGACATTCAAATCTTCTTGTAGCCGAACACATCCACTCCTGCTTTTGATGATGTATGGTTGGGCATTCAAACCTACTTGTTGCCCGCTTTTCATTAATTTTGGGTGGACATTCACACCTTGTCACAGCCAAACACCTCCGCTCCCTGTTTTGATCATGTAGGGTTGGACATTCGCACCTTTTCTCACCCGCTTTTTGCCAACTATGGTCGGCTGTTCACAGCTTCCTCTCCACCATACTTGTATGGTGGGATATTCACACCCACTTGCATCCGAAGACCTTTTGTTGATATTTAGTCCGTCATTCGCAGCTTACCCGCTTTTGGCAAACTATGGCCTTCATGCAGCCAAACACCTCTGATCTCGCTTTTGATGATGTAAGGTTGGGCATTCAGACCTTGCTTCACCTGCTTTTCACCAAATATTGTCGGACATTCACACCTTCTTGCAGCCGAACACTTCCGCTCCACCTTTTAGTGTTCTATCACACCTTTTTTTTCACCGCATTTTATAGATTATGGTTGGAAATTCTCAACCACTCTCATCCGAAGACCTCTCCTCCCGCTTTTGTTAATATATTTGAACTTTAGTCGGACATTCACACCTTCTTGCAGCTGAACCACCTCCGCTCCCTGTTTTGATCATGTATGGTCTGGCAATACTACCTTTTCTTACCCGTTTGTTAGTAATTATGGCTGGACATTCACACCTACTTGCAGCCGAACACCACCTCTCCCGCTTTTGATGATGTATGGACCGGCATTCTTACCTTTTCTAACACATTTTTCAGCAATTATGGTCGGAGATTCACACTTACTCACAGCCGAACAACTCCGCTCCCGCATTTGATGGTGTATAGTCGGGCATTCTCACCCTTTCTCATCAGCTTTTTGCAAATTATGATCTGACATTCACACCTGCTTTTGATAATGTATGGTTGTGCATTCGCACCTTTTCTTACCCATTTTTCAGTAATTATGGGTGGACATTCACACCTTCTTGCAGCTGAACACCTCCTCTCCCGCTATTGATTGTGTACAGTCGGGTATTTTAACCTTTTCTTACCCGCTTTTTACCAAATATGGTCGGACATTCACACCGTCTTACAGCGGAACACCTCTGCTCCCGCTTTTGATGGTGTATAGTCAGGCATTTGAACCTTTTCTTACCCGCTTTTTACAAACTATGGTCGGACATTCAAACATTCTTGTAGCCGAAAACCTCCGCTCCCTCTTTTGATTATACATTGTTGGGCATTCGCACCTTATTTACAAACTATAGTCACACATTCACACCTTGCAGCTGAGCCACCTCAGCTCCCTGTTTTGATAGTGTATGTTCGGGCATTCGAACCTATTCTTAACCCCTTTTTACACACTATGCTCTGAGATTCACACCTACTCACAGCTGAACAACTCCGCTCCCGCATTTGATGATGTCTTGTCCGGCATTCTAGTCTCTTCTAACACATTTTTCAGCAATTATGGTCGGACATTCACACCTACTCACAGCCGAACACTTCCGCTCCCGCATTTGATGGTGTATAGCCGGGCATTCTCACCCTTTCTCATCAGCTTTTTGCAAATTATGATCTGACATTCACACCTACTTGCAGTCGAACAGCTCTGCTCCCGCTTTTGATTATGTTTGGTTGGATATTCGAACCTTTTCTTAACTGCTTTTTACAAACTTTGGTCGGACGTTCACACCTTCTTGCAGCCGAACACATCCACTTCCACTTTTGATGGTATATATTCGGGCATTCGAACCTTTTCTTACCCGCTTTTTACAAACCGTGGTCGGACTTTCACACCTTCTTGTAGCCAAACAACTCCGCTCCCGCTATTGATTGTGTACAGTCGGGTATTTTAACCTTTTCTTACCCGCTTTTTACCAACTATGGTCGGACATTTACACCTTCTTACAGCGGAACACCTCCGCTCCCTCTTTTGATGGTCTATGTTCGGGCATTCGAACCTTTTCTTACCCGCTTTTTACAAACTATGGTCGGACATTCAAACCTTCTTGTAGCCGAACACATCCACTCCTGCTTTTGATGATGTATGGTTGGGCATTTTCACCTTTTCTTACCCATTTTTCAGTAATTATGGGTGGACATTCACACCTTCTTGCAGCTGAATAACTCCTCTCCCGCTTATGATCATGTGCGGTTTGATATTCGAAATTTTTCTTTCATGTTTTAAAGCAATTATTGATGGACATTCAAATCTTCTTGTAGCCCAACACATCCACTCCTGCTTTTGATGATGTATGGTTTGGCATTCGCACCCTTTTTTTACCCATTTTTCAGGAATTTTGGGTGGACATTCAGACCTTCTTGCAGCCGAAAACCTCCGCTCCCTCTTTTGATCATACATCGTCGGGCATTCGCACCTTATCTTACCCGCTTTTTACAAACTATAGTCAGACATTCACACCTTGCAGCTGAACCACCTCCGCTCCATGTTTTGATCATGTATGGTCTGGCAATACTACCTTTTCTTACCCGTTTGTGAGTAATTAATCCCAAAATATTGAGCATAAAATAAGTCTTTATGCTGATGATGTATTACTTTTCCTTCAGAACTCACAGACGTCTCTCAGTCACACGATCACACTCATAAATAAATTCTCAGCACTTTCTGACTACTCTATCAACTGGTCTAAGACCACAGTTCTGCCCATTAACTGTAGCGTCCATAATATACCTGCGATCACTTTACAGTCAGGAAATATTAGATATTTAGGCATAAACATTTCCTCCAGGCTCTCAGAGCTAACAAAGCTAAATTATGTGCAATTATTAAAGACAGTAGAGGACGATCTCTCGTTGGAAGTCCTTACCTATATCACTTATGGGGAGAGTTACATCCATTAAAATGATGATACTACCAAAAGTTAACTATTTGTTCTCAATGATCCCCATAAAACCATCTGCTACTTGGTTTAAGTCACTAGATTCATGATTCTCCAAATTTCTGTGGAAAAACAAACCACCACGTATTAGTTTAAAAACCCTACAGAAGACCAAGGACAGTGGTGGATTAGATTTACCTCATTTTCAGCACTATTCCTTAGACAATAGGTTACAATATATATCAAAATGGTTTAAACCTTGTTGTTGTCACAGTTCCCAGAGACGTTGTAATCGTTGAGGATTCTATATTCACCCCCTCATTAGAGGCACGTAATGCAGATTGATGACACTGAATCTTCTTCTCTGTTCATTGCTGGCATCATTCCCAGCATCGTAAGTGTTCGTGGCATTGTTAGCCTCTTCTTCTGGATCTTGATATCGAGAATCCTTTTGTATTTCTGGTTTGTCAGTCCTCTGTCTTCGTTCACCGGAGTCTTTGTCTTTTTGTCCTTGAGTTTGGTGATTTTTTCTTCTTTTGATGCCTTGACACAATGTGACAGGTGATACCACGTGGGAGATCCTGTAACTTGGATTGCTGTCCCTGTGCTGCGAAATGGCTGTGCTGCTCAAATGGTCTCTCCTTCATCATGGTTACATGCTGCCATTCCGACATCTCGCCATTCCGACATGGGTCTCCAATTGTCGGAATGGCGACACTTAATTTTTTATCAAACGTCCCACCATTCCGACACTTTTTTCCTCCTATGGTCGGAATGGCGGTATGTTTTTTGTTTTTTTTAACATACCGCCATTCCGACAGTTCCTTTTAATAGCCTATTTTTTACCCAAAACATTTTGCACTAATGATATGCCGGCGCAAATACGCCCTAAAGTTTGGCGCACAAGCTTTGCACATGCAGAGGCCACAGCCTCGCAAACAAACTTTAATAATCTATTATCAAAATCCCCTGAATTTCAAATATAAAAATACAGATATTAATGTAACTCTGGCGAGACTGAAACTGATTAAGCAGAAATACAGTGTCAGTGAGCTGTCACAGCAGCCAGCTGGAGCGGAGCTCTCCACAGAGCCCATGCGTCTTTTGCACGCTGTCATCATATGCAAAAGTAATAATTGCAATTACAGATATCACGGCTACTGCACAGGACACAGTTGCGAGCACTCTGCCTTGCCTTGCCAATAGGAGAAGAGAGAAATGACAGCATAGAACGTATAAAACACAACAAAATGCAGTAAAAACGTTTATTCATGTTATTCACGTGATTTATGAGTACTCACTCCAATTTTGGGAAGCGTGGATGGGTTTTGCGCATTTGGCACAAACACACAGCCGCAACGGTTGTAGCTTTATACAGCCTGTTGATATCTTAAGGACCTAACTGGTCACACCTGGGAGTAAATGTCATGTAGAGATTGTTTTTACATGACATTACAGCTGAACATATAGCTTTCATCAACAAACCAACGTGGGAGAGCCCGAAGACGCATGTGCCAGACGCACATAGGCATGCGTAAAACCAATTTTTACCACTTCATACTGTTTATTTGCTTTCTTTTAGTTAACTTTTGTTTCTTTTGGATTCTTGTGCGTGTTATGGAGCCGTTTTTGTCCATGTTTGTAAGCCTTTTTTTCCTGGATTAAATTTTCGGAAGTTGAAACAAGTGGCATTGGAGTGTGTGATTGAAAACCACCGCGGACTGCTTCTCCTCCTCCAGTTGCCGAGACTTTGTGTTTTTAATAACGCTTGTCTATAAACATGTGTTAAACATATAAATTGCATGAACAGAAAGAAGGGACTCACCTGTTGAGTAACACACATTTCCTTATACGGAAAGCCTTGTCGGAATGGTGGGACATTTGAACGTCAGAATAGCGGGATGTCGCAATGGTGGGATGTCGGAATGGTGGGACGTTTGCATGTCGGAATGGTGGTATGTCGGAATGGTGGTATGTCGGAATGGTGGGATGTCAGAATAGCGGGATGTCGGAATGGCGGGATTTCGGAATGGGTGTTGCCACCCCCTTCATCATATACACAGTTATTTATACATCCCCTTCCACCATGAAGCGTTGTCCCTTTTTGTTTCTCTCTTTGTTCTTAAAATGCTGTTATGCATGTCTAAACCAATCCATTAAATTAGATCATTTTGGCAGTAAAGCGATCTACAATGTGCTTGGTCGCAAAGCTGCTCATCTGTGGTAAACAGCTCTTCAGAAAGGCATTCTTCAATTGATTTCACTAATTCTATGTAATAATTTTGTGATTTCCTACAAAACTACACTTCTTCTCCCATCTGTCTGAGTATTTAATATTGTCTGGGTCCCGTTAAAACATGTATTTTTCCCATCTAATTCCTTGTTTGCTTTAAAACAAGTATTCCCCATTTTCTATCCCTTCAGTAGCCAACCAGTTTGTATGGAGTACACTGGAGCAACTTGACTGATCAGTAAAACACTGCTTTTGTTGTCACCGCAAGGCTTCCCCCGTCGGTTGTTTCACTGAGACACTACTGAGTAACTATAACTCAACACAGTTTATACACATAACAATCCTATACATACTAACAAACAAACAAACAATTATTTATCGCAATTTTCTCATCTCTGTTTGAACGTACACCCAGGTAAATATTCCTGTAGTCTTCTCATACCGACTATGGACCCATTCATTGTTTAACTTCACTGTTTTGCAAATCCTAATTGAATATTACACATTGACATTGAACTTTACTTGATAAGCAGGTCTTCATTGCATTCAGCAGCCTATATGTGAGCATCTATGTGTAAGCTGTTCTTCTTTGCATTTATCAGCAGCAAGCAATTCTTCATTGCACATGCATATGAAAATAGTAAAACAATTCCAATGCGTTAGCGAAACCTTCTATATCAGGAGTGTCCATCATGATGCTGGGAATAGAACCTCTTTCCTAGAATAGTTCAACCTTCATTACTCAACTGATCATAACTCCGCAATGAGCACATTTCAAAGTTCATTCCTCTACATGTATTCAAAAATCTATGTGTAAATGTTTAATATTTCTTATATTTGTTGATGTCATTCTGTGTGCATGTGGCCTAAACCCAATCTCTGTGTGGCAATTTTAATTTAAACAAGTTGAACTCTGCCTCTGATCATTTAAAAAAGGTGTGTACCAATATCAACCTTTCTCAGGTAATTACTGATCCTACAAAACCAAAGAGATCCTTCAAGGTTGTCCCTGATTGGCTCAATCTTAACATATCAAAGGTAGAAAATCCGCAGTATCTGAACTTGGTGTTAGTTATCACTGCTCAATAGCCTGTATCAGAATTGCAAAAATGAAAACATTAGGTCCACGCTTGGTATCCAGATCCTGAAACATCTCCATGAGCAGGCTTTTTTTTAACTGATCTGTTGAATAGTTATATGACACTGTTAAAATCCCAGATGAAGATCTAGCACTTGACCATTTTTGTAAATCTTCTAATTCCATAGTTGATAAACACGCCCCTTTTAAAAAGTATAGAACTTAGAACAGGTCTATCCCTGGCTTTCGGCAGAACTGTCTTCTTTACTTTTTTTTCCCCTTGTCCTGTTCAGCATTATGTCAGAAGAATTGTAGTCTGAATACCTTTGATGCCAAACAGATTTGTTTTGCCAAGGGAAGTTTTATAAATGTAAAGCTCCCCTTGATGCCCATTTATTTATTTCTGTTTACAATATATGACATGAACTGAACTGAACCGGACCGGGGGACAAGGAAAGAAGAAGAGGAAAGAAGAGGAAACAGAACAAAAATAGAAACAAAAACCAGACAACCAGCTGCTACACCTGTAAAAAACAAAACAGACAACAATCCATGGCCTATGAGGGGAATCCAGCCTTAGCGCCACCAGGAGCACCTGAAAGCAGACAAGCAGAGAAAAAACAAACACACAAACAAACAAAAACAAGCACAAGAAGCGGCAATCACATACAACACAGCTGTGGATATAGATGACCTGAGACGACATGATAATACATCAACTGCTTAGTGACCATGCTACTGGACTAATGAATGTGTGTGTGTGTGTGTGTGTGAGAACATGCAACACCCATGGCACAGGACCTACATGATAACCGTGCTTAGTTATGAGTGTATAAGCGTACAGGGCCACAATCCACAGCCCCCCCCCCCCCAAGCAATCAGAAGCAGGCAGAGAGGGCCACAAGACCCAGGCCACCAGCAGCCCCCACAGAGCACAGAACCCAGGCAGCCCACTGCAGGGGGAACCATGCATCCACCCAGAAGACTGCAGAGGAAGCCCCCGGAAAGAGCCCCCATAAGCATAGGGCAGAGGCACTCCGGGAACCAGGGGTAACAGCCCACCGACCCCGCCAGGCCCCAGCCGCCCAGACATGGGCCGTGCACTGGACCTGGGCCCCAGGAGCCCGAGCGCCCCCAAACCCCCCGGCAGAGGCCCCACCCAATACCCAGGAGGGCCAAGCGCCCCAGACAGCCACAAAGTGGGTCAGCGCCTGCCCCAGCGCCCCTGGCCAAGTGCCCTGGGAGTCAAGACGTGCCCACAGGTGGGTGAAGTCGCGAGCAGTGGGGAGAGGCAACGCTGATGCCCCATCGGGAGAAACACAGGCAGGCCAGGCGACAGCAAGTCCCAGATCCAGGCCCAATCATTACCACACACACTTTCACGTCCCATACATCCACACATCCACACATTCTAGCTCCCTCGACTCTGCTGGGGTGTAGTGCAGCGGGCATACCAGGAGGCCAGCAACCCCCCAGCCACCACAGACCTCGAACCAGCAGAACAATTAATTAATCCTCCTGGCCCCTCCTGCCCAGAGCAGACACCAGGAAGCAGGGGTGTGCGAAGAAGACCCCTCCCCTCACCCTTCTGGCTCTTCAATATTTTCTAATAGTGAGCAATTAAAATTGAGGGGCAGCCAAACTTGTAGAACTGGGAGCGCGGCACTCTGGGCAGCCTACATACCCAAAGAGCCCCGCCCACCAGATGCCACTCAGTGTAACCACCCCCCAAGACCTAATGTGTGTGTGTGAGTGTGTTTGATAAGTAGTAATGTCTAAGGTGTAATTAAAACAGGGGCAGGGAACTGCAGAGTGCAACCAAAGGGGACCACCTACGTGGCCCCATCCACTACACCCCACCGAACACACACGCCCCCAAAACCCTTCATGTGTGAGTGTGTGCTGTGTACAGGAGCCAGAAGGGAGAGGGGTATGGGGATATATACCGGGGGAGCTACTCTCCCCTAGAGAGGGCAGCCAGGGACTGGCTGCAATAGGCATCCCCGCTACCTGGGAGCCAACAATGGGCAGGAGGGCCTGATGTCCACCAGGCTCGGGGCCTGCAGCGACCATATTCCGGGAGCTACTGTACCCCCAGAAGGTACCCATCCCGCCCCACCCCACTCAACCCAACCCCACCCAGGAGGACCACTACAAAAAACAAACAAACAAACCACCCTGTCACACCAGTCGCAGCAGCCCGGGCCTGAGACCCACCATCACCCAGCAACCCACCACCACCACTATGTGATAAAACTAATCAGAGGGGACCAGAGAGAATGAAATTCAGCCAATTGATGTTTTGAGGAGGCAGACATTGTTTCCATGCTAATATAATCTAAAAGAAAATTTCTAAACTGGTTAATACACAGATTGTTCTTCGCTTTCCAGTTCATGAGAATAGTTTTCTTTGCGATATATAACACTGTGACAACCATGTGTGCTGAGTTAATTTCCATGTTGATGTTGTCTAAGTCACCCAGTATGCACAGTGTGGGGCATGCAGGGATGCTACACTTTAGCCATGTTGATAGGTCCTCACAGACTTCAAGCCAGAACTTCTGGACAGGCGCAGAAAACCACAAAGCGTGTGCATAATCATCAGGTGTGTTATCTGTGCAATGTGAGCAGATGTTTGAGTGTGTTAGACCCATCCTGAACATCCTTTGTCCTGTATAGTGTGTTATATGAAGGATTTTGTATTGTATGAGCTGTAAATTAGGATTTCGAGTCTTTATGAAGGTGTTCAAACATATTTGTGGTTAGAAGCTATGACCAGAACTGATGGATAAATCTGCCTCCCATTTTGAGGATGGAAGAGACATTGTGTCATCTATCTTAGACAATAATTTATATATTTTTGAT
Source organism: Leuresthes tenuis (assembly GCF_036924035.1). Lineage (NCBI taxonomy): Eukaryota > Metazoa > Chordata > Actinopteri > Atheriniformes > Atherinopsidae > Leuresthes > Leuresthes tenuis. Next base: position 448,872 of record NW_027325385.1, read on the forward strand.
AGTAGTTTTGGGGTACAGATGCTTAGAAATTCTGCTACCCTAGTCGGGGGTTGTAAGTCTGGTTGGTGGAGGATATATCCATCCATCCATCCATCATCTGCCGCTTATCCGGGGGTCGGGTCGCGGGGGCAGCAGCTTGAGCAGAGAAACCCAGACGTCTCTGTCCCCGGCCACTTCCTCCAGCTCTTCCGGGGGGACCCCGAGGCGTTCCCAGGCCAGCCGAGAGACATAGTCTCTCCAACGTGTCCTGGGTCTCCCCCGGGGTCTCCTCCCAGTGGGACGTGCCCGGAACACCTCCCCAGGGAGGCGCCCAGGGGGCATCCTAACCAGATGCCCGAGCCACCTCATCTGACTCCTCTCAATGCGGAGGAGCAGCGGTTCTACTCCGAGCCCCTCCCGGATGACTGAGCTTCTCACCCTATCTCTAAGGGAGAGCCCAGACACCCTGCGGAGGAAACCCATTTCGGCCGCTTGTATTCGCGATCTTGTTCTTTCGGTCACTACCCACAACTCGTGACCATAGGTGAGGATGGGAACGTAGATTGACCAGTAAGTAGAGAGCTTCGCCTTCTGGCTCAGCTCCCTCTTCACAACGACGGGTCGGTGCAGAGCCTGCAACACTGCAGGCGCCGCACCGATCCGCCCGTCAATCTCCCGCTCCATTCGTCCGTCACTCGTGAACAAGACCCCGAGATACTTGAACTCCTCCTCTTGGGGAAGGATCTCATTCCCGACCCGGAGAGAGCATTCCACCCTTTTCCGGCTGAGAACCATAGTCTCGGATTTGGAGGTGCTGATTCTCATCCCAGCCGCTTCACACTCGGCTGCGAATCACTCCAGTGAGAGCTGAAGGTCACGGCCTGACGACGCTAACAGAACCACATCATCTGCAAAAAGCAGAGACCCGATTCTGAGGTCGCCAAATGGGACACCCTCAACGCCCTGGCTCCGCCTAGAAATTCTGTCCATAAAAGTTAGGAACAGAATCGGTGACAAAGGGCAGCCCTGACGGAGTCCAACTCTCACCGGAAACGTATCCGACTTACTGCCGGCAATGCGGACCAAACTCTGGCACCGGTCATACAGAGACCGAACGGCCCCTATCAAGGGGTCCGGCACTCCATATTCCCGGAGCACCCCCCACAGGACTCCACGAGGGACACGGTCGAACGCTTTCTCCAAGTCCACAAAACACATGTAGACTGGTTGGGCGAAATCCCATGCACCCTCCAGGATCCTGCCGAGGGTATAGAGCTGGTCCACTGTTCCACGGCCAGGACGAAAGCCACACTGCATCTCCTGAATCCGAGGCTCGATTATCCGACGGATCCTCCTCTCCAATACCCCCGAATAGACCTTACCAGGGAGGCTGAGGAGTGTGATACCCCTATAGTTGGAACACACCCTCCGGTCCCCCTTTTTAAAGAGGGGGACCACCACGCCAATCTGCCAGTTCAGAGGCACTGTCCCCGATGTCCACGCGATACTGCAGAGGCGTGTCAGCCAAGACAGCCCTACAACATCCAGAGCCTTGAGAAACTCAGGACGGACCTCATCCACCCCCGGGGCCTTGCCACCGAGGAGCTTTTTAACCACCTCGGCAACCTCAGCCCCAGAAATGGGAGGCCCCGTCTCCGAGCTCTCCGACTCTGCCTCTTCCGAGCACGTGTTGGTAGGATTGAGGAGTTCCTCGAAGTACTCCCCCCACCGACTCACAACATCCCTAGTTGAGGTCAGCAAAGCCCCGTCCCCACTGTAAACAGTGTTGACTGTGAGCCGCTTCCCCCCCCTGAGACGCCGGATGGTGGACCAGAATCTTTTCGAGGCCGTCCGGAAATCGTTCTCCATGGTCTCACTGAACTCCTCCCAGGCCCGAGTTTTTGCCTCAGCAACCGCCGAAGCCGCGGCCCGTCTGGCCCGTCGGTACCTATCAGCTTCTTCCAGGGTCCCACTGGCCAAAAAGGCCCGATAGGACTCCTTCTTCAGCTTGACGGCTTCCCTCACCACTGCTGTCCACCAGCAGGTTGGAGGGTTGCCGCCACGACAGGCACCGACCACCTTACGGCCACAACTCCGACCAGCTGCCTCGGCAATGGAGTCACGGAACATGGCCCATTCAATGTCCCCCACCTCAAATATGGTTGAAGCTCTGCCGGAGGTGGGAGTTAAAGCTCCTTCTGACGGGGGATTCTGACAAACGCTCCCAGCAGACCCTCACAATACGTTTGGGCCTGCCAGGTCTGATCGGCATCCTCCACCACCAGCGGAGCCAACTCACCACCAGGTGGTGATCAGTTGACAGCTCCGCCACTCTCTTCACCAGAGTGTCCAGGACATACGGCCACAAGTCCGATGATACAACCACAAAGTCGATCATCGAACTGCGGCCAAGGGTGTCCTGGTGCCAAGTGCACATATGGACACCCTTATGCCTGAACATGGTGTTCGTTATGGACAGTCTATGACTGGCACAGAAGTCCAACAACATAACACCACTCTGATTCAGATCGGGGAGGCCGTTCCTCCCAATCACACCCCTCCAGGTCTCACTGTCATTGCCCACGTGAGCATTGAAGTCCCCCAGCAGAATGAGGGAGTCTCCGGTAGGAGCATTCTCCAGTGCCTCCCCCAGAGACTCCAAAAAGGGTAGGTACTCTGAACTGCTGTTTGGCGCATAGGCACAAACAACAGTCAGGACTCGTCCCCCCACCCAAGGCGGAGGGAGGCTACCCTCTCGTTCACTGGGGTAAACCCCAATGTACTGGCACACAGCCGGGGGGCAATAAGTATGCCCACACCTGCTCTGCGCCTCTCACCACGGGCAACTCCAGAGTGGAAGAGAGTCCAACCCCTCTCAAGAGTACTGGTTCCAGATCCCAAGCCGTGCGTCGAGGTGAGTCCGACTATATCTAACGGTCTGATGAAGTTTCAACAATAAACAACAAACTTTGTATTATGAGAAAGAACCAGACTCATTCTTCAGGAATCCGAAAATAAGCTCTATTTTACGAGTTATGCACGAATTCGGATTCTCCTATAAAACGAATTCCTTAACTCAAACCAAGTTAAGACTGCTTTGTCCTTCATATTTATTCATGTCTAATCAAGTTTCAATGATAAACAACGTTGGACTTTGTAGAATGAGAAAGAACTTCTTCAGCAATAAGCATCTCTCGACAAATGACAAAATACAGATTTTGCTATAAAATTAATTGCTATCAGCCTGACTTAAAACTGTTTGTCTTCCTTATTTATCCACTTCAAATCAAGTTTCAACAATTAAAAAAAATTTGTAGTTTGAGAAAGAACAACTTAATCTTGAGCAATCAGTATAAAAAGAGGGTAAGCAAAGGTGCGAATGTCAAACCATACATGATCAAAACAGGGAGCGGAGGTGTTTGGCTGAGACAAGGTGTGAATGTCCACCCATAATTAATGAAAAGCGGGCAACAAGTAGGTTCGAATGCCCAACCATACATCATCAAAAGCAGGAGTGGATATGTTCGGCTACAAGAAGGTTTGAACGTCTGACCATAGTTTGTAAAAAGCGGGTAAGAAAAGGTTCGAATGCCCGAACATACACCATCAAAGGAGGGAGCGGAGGTGTTCCGCTGTAAGAAGGTGTGAATGTCCGACCATAGTTGGTAAAAAACGGGTAAGAAAAGGTTAAAATACCTGACTGTACACAATCAGTAGCGGGTGCGGAGTTGTTCGGCTACTAAAAGGTGTGAAAGTCCAACCATGGTTTGTAAAAAGCGGGTAAGAAAAGGTGCGAATGCCCGAAAATGTATGATCAAAAGAGGGAGCGGAGGTGTTCGGCTGCAAGAAGGTGTGAATGTACACCCATAATTACTGAAAAATGGGTAAGAAAAGGTGCGAATGCCCAACTATACATAATCAAAAGCAGGAGTGGATGTGTTCGGCTCCAAGAAGGGTTGAATGTCTGACCATAGTTTGTAAAAAGCAGGTAAGAAAAGGTTTGACTGCCCGAACATACACCATCAAAAGAGGGAGCGGAGGTGTTCCGCTGTAAGAAGGTGTGAATGTCCGACCATAGTTGGTAAAAAGCGGGTAAGAAAAGGTTAAAATACCCGACTGTACACAATCAATAGCGGGAGCGGAGTTGTTCGGCTACTAAAAGATGTGAAAGTCCGACTATGGTTTGTAAAAAGCGGGTAAGAAAAGGTGCTAATGCCCGACAATGTATGATCAAAAGAGGGAGTGGAGGTTTTCGGCTGTAAGAAGGTCTGAATGTCCAACTATAATTTGTAAAAACCAGGTAAGAAAAGGCTTGAAAGCCCAACTATACACCATCATAAGCGGGAGAGGAGGTGTTCAGCTGCAAGAAGGTGTGAATGTCCACCCATAATTACTGAAAAATGGGTAAGAAAAGGTGTGAATGCCCAAACATACATCATCAAAAGCAGGAGTGGATGTGTTGGGCTACAAGAAGGTTTGAAAGTCCGACCATGGTTTGTAAAAAACGGGTAAGAAAAGGTGCGAATGCCCGACAATGTATGATCAAAAGAGGGAGCGGAGGTTTTTGGCTACAAGAAGGTTTGAATGTCCGACCATAGTTTGTAAAAAGCGGGTAAGAAAAGGTTCAAATGCCTGACAATACACCATCAAAAGCGGGAGCGGAGGTGTTCCGCTGTAAGACGGTGTGAATGTCCGACCATAGTTGGTAAAAAGCGGGTAAGAAAAGGTTAAAATACCCGACTGTACACAATCAATAGCGGGAGCGGAGTTGTTCGGCTACAAGAAGGTGTGAAAGTCCAACCATGGTTTGTAAAAAGCTGCTAAGAAAAGGTTCGAATGCCCGAATATATACCATCAAAAGCGGAAGCGGAGGTGTTCGGCTGCAAGAAGGTGTGAACGTTCGACCAAAGTTTGTAAAAAGCAGTTAAGAAAAGGTTCGAATATCCAACCAAACATAATCAAAAGCGGGAGCAGAGCTGTCCGACTGCAAGTAGGTGTGAATGTCCAGCCATAATTACTCACAAACGGGTAAGAAAAGGTAGTATTGCCAGACCATACATGATCAAAACAGGGAGCGGAGGTGGTTCAGCTGCAAGGTGTGAATGTCTGACTATAGTTTGTAAAAAGCGGGTAAGATAAGGTGCGAATGCCCGACAATGTATGATCAAAAGAGGGAGCAGAGGTTTTCGGCTGCAAGAAGGTCTGAATGTCCACCCAAAATTCCTGAAAAATGGGTAAAAAAAGGGTGCGAATGCCAAACCATACATCATCAAAAGCAGGAGTGGATGTGTTCGGCTACAAGAAGGTTTGAATGTCCGACCATAGTTTGTAAAAAGCGGGTAAGAAAAGGTTCGAATGCCCGTACATAGACCATCAAAAGAGACAGCGGAGGTGTTCCGCTGTAAGAAGGTGTAAATGTCCGACCATAGTTGGTAAAAAGCGGGTAAGAAAAGGTTAAAATACCCGACTGTACACAATCAATAGCGGGAGCGGAGTTGTTTGGCTACAAGAAGGTGTGAAAGTCCGACCACGGTTTGTAAAAAGCGGGTAAGAAAAGGTTCGAATGCCCGAATATATACCATCAAAAGTGGGAGTGGATGTGTTCGGCTGCAAGAAGGTGTGAACGTCCGACCAAAGTTTGTAAAAAGCAGTTAAGAAAAGTTTCGAATATCCAACGAAACATAATCAAAACCGGGAGCAGAGCTGTTCAACTGCAAGTAGGTTTGAATGTCAGATCATAATTTGCAAAAAGCTGATGAGAAAGGGTGAGAATGCCCGGCTATACACCATCAAATGCGGGAGCGGAAGTGTTCGGCTGTGAGTAGGTGTGAATGTCCGACCATAATTGCTGAAAAATGTGTTAGAAGAGACTAGAATGCCGGACAAGACATCATCAAATGTGGGAGCGGAGTTTTTCGTCTGTGAGTAGGTGTGAATCTCCGAGCATAGTTTGTAAAAAGGGGGTAAGAATAGGTTCGAATGCCCGAACATACACTATCAAAACAGGGAGCTGAGGTGGCTCAGCTGCAAGGTGTGAATGTCTGACTATAGTTTGTAAATAAGGTGCGAATGCCCAACAATGTATAATCAAAAGAGGGAGCGGAGGTTTTCGGCTACAAGAAGGTTTGAATGTCCGACCATAGTTTGTAAAAAGCGGGTAAGAAAAGGTTCAAGCGCCTGACTATACACCATCAAAAGTGGGAGCAGAGGTGTTCCGCTGTAAGACGGTGTGAATGTCCGACGATATTTGGTAAAAAGCGGGTAAGAAAAGGTTAAAATACCCGACTGTACACAATCAATAGCGGGAGAGGAGGTGTTCAGCTGCAAGAAGGTGTGAATGTCCACCCATAATTACTGAAAAATGGGTAAGAAAAGGTGCGAATGCCCAACCATACATTATCAAATGCAGGTGTGAATGTCAGATCATAATTTGCAAAAAGCTGATGAGAAAGGGTGAGAATGCCCGACTATACACCATCAAATGCGGGAGCGGAGTTGTTCGGCTGTGAGTAAGTGTGAATCTCCGACCATAATTGCTGAAAAATGTGTTAGAAAAGGTAAGAATGCCGGTCCATACATCATCAAAAGCGGGAGAGGTGGTGTTCGGCTGCAAGTAGGTGTGAATGTCCAGCCATAATTACTAACAAACGGGTAAGAAAAGGTAGTATTGCCAGACCATACATGATCAAAACAGGGAGCGGAGGTGGTTCAGCTGCAAGAAGGTGTGAATGTCCGACTAAAGTTCAAATATATTAACAAAAGCGGGAGGAGAGGTCTTCGGATGAGAGTGGTTGAGAATTTCCAACCGTAATCTATAAAATGCGGTGAAAAAAAAGGTGTGATAGAACACTAAAAGGTGGAGCGGAAGTGTTCGGCTGCAAGAAGGTGTGAATGTCCTACTATATTTGGTGAAAAGCAGGTGAAGCAAGGTCTGAATGCCCAACCTTACATCATCAAAAGCGAGATCAGAGGTGTTTGGCTGCATGAAGGCCATAGTTTGCCAAAAGCGGGTAAGCTGCGAATGACCGGCTAAATATCAACAAAAGGTCTTCGGATGCAAGTGGGTGTGAATATCCCACCATACAAGTATGGTGGAGAGGAAGCTGTGAACAGCCGACCATAGTTGGCAAAAAGCGGGTGAGAAAAGGTGCGAATGTCCAACCATACATGATCAAAACAGGGAGCGGAGGTGTTTGGCTGTGACAAGGTGTGAATGTCCACCCAAAATTAATGAAAAGCGGGCAACAAGTAGGTTTGAATGCCCAACCATACATCATCAAAAGCAGGAGTGGATGTGTTCGGCTACAAGAAGGTTTGAATGTCCGAGCATAGTTTGTAAAAAGCGGGTAAGAAAAGGTTCGAATGCCCAAACATACACCATCAAAAGAGGGAGCGGAGGTGTTCCGCTGTAAGAAGGTGTGAATGTCCGACCATAGTTGGTAAAAAACGGGTAAGAAAAGGTTAAAATACCCGACTGTACACAATCAATAGCGGGAGCGGATGTGTTTGGCTACAAGAATGTGTGACAGTCCGACCATGGTTTATAAAAAACGGGTAAGAAAAGGTGCGAATGACCGACAATGTATGATCAAAAGAGGGAGCGGAGGTGTTCCGCTGTAAGACGGTGTGAATGTCCGACCATAGTTGGTAAAAAGCGGGTAAGAAAAGGTTAAAATACCCGACTGTACACAATCAATAGGGGGAGCGGAGTTGTTCGGCTACAAGAAGGTGTGAAAGTCCAACCATGGTTTGTAAAAAGCTGGTAAGAAAAGGTTCGAATGCCCGAATATATACCATCAAAAGCGGAAGCGGAAGTGTTCGGCTGCAAGAAGGTGTGAATGTCCTACTATATTTTGTGAAAAGCAGGTGAAGCAAGGTCTGAATGCCCAACCTTACATCATCAAAAGCGAGATCAGAGGTGTTTGGCTGCATGAAGGCCATAGTTTGCCTTTTAAAATACCCGACTTTACACAATCAATAGGGGGAGCGGAGTTGTTGATCATGTATGGTTGGACATTCGCACCTTTTCTCACCCGCTTTTTGCCAACTATGGTCGGCTGTTCACAGCTTCCTCTCCACCATACTTGTATGGTGGGATATTCACACCCACTTGCATCCGAAGACTTTTTGTTGATATTTAGTTTGTCATTCGCAGCTTACCCGCTTTTGGCAAACTATGGCCTTCTTGCAGCCAAACACCTCTGATCTCGCTTTGTAGTACAACGTTGTTTATCATTGAAACTTGATTAGACATGAATAAATATGAAGGACAAAGCAGTCTTAACTTGGTTTGAGTTGAGGTCCTCCGGGGTGGGGTTGGGTTGAGTGGGGTGGGGCGGGATGGGTACCTTCTGGGGGTACAGTAGCTCCCGGAATATGGTCGCTGCAGGCCCCGAGCCTGGTGGACATCAGGCCCTCCTGCCCATTGTTGGCTCCCAGGTAGCAGGGATGCCTATTACAGCCAGTCCCTGGCTGCCCTCTCTGGGGGAGAGTAGGTCCCCCGGTATATATCCCCATACCCCTCTCCCTTCTGGCTCCTGTACACAGCACACACTCACACATGAAGGGTTTTGGGGGCGTGTGTGTTCGGTGGGGTGAAGTGGATGGGGCCACGTAGGTGGTCCCGTTTGGTTGCACTCTGCAGTTCCCTGCCCCTGTTTTAATTACACCTTAGACATTACTACTTATCAAACACACTCACACACACACATTAGGTCTTGGGGGGCGGTTATACTGAGTGGCATGTGGTGGGCGGGGCTCTTTGGGTATGTAGGCTGCCCAGAGTGCCGCGCTCCCAGTTCTACAAGTTTGGCTGCCCCTCAATTTTAATTGCTCACTATTAGAAAATATTGAAGAGCCAGAAGGGTGAGGGGAGGGGTCTTCTTCGCACACCCCTGCTTCCTGGTGTCTGTTCGGGGCAGGAGGGGCCAGGAGGATTAATTAATTGTTCTGCTGGTTCGGGGTCTGTGGTGGCTGGGGTGTTGCTGGCCCCCTGGTGTGCCCGCTGCACTATACCCCAGCAGAGTCGAGGGAGGTAGGACGTGTGGATGTGTGGATGTATGGGACGTGAAAGTGTGTGTGGTAATGATTGGGCGTGGATATGGGACTTGCTGTCGCCTGGCCTGCCTGTGCTTCTCCCGATGGGGCGTCAGCGTTGCCTCTCCCCACTGCTCGCGACTTCACCCACCTGTGGGCACGTCTTGACTCCCAGGGCACTTGGCAAGGGGCGCTGGGGCAGGCGCTGACCCATTTTGTGGCTGTCTGGGGCGCTTTGCCCTCCTGGGTATTGGGTGGGGCCTCTGCCGGGGGGTTTGGGGGCGCTCGGGCCCCTGGGGCCCGGGTCCAGTGCACGGCCCATGTCTGGGCGGCTGGGGCCTGGCGGGGTCGGTGGGCTGTTGCCCCTGGCTCCCGGAGGGCCTCTGCCCTATGCTTATGGGGGCTCTTTCCGGGGGCTTCCTCTGCAGTCTTCTGGGTGGATGCGTGGTTGCCCCTGCGGTGGGCTGCCTGGGTTCTGTGCTCTGTGGGGGCTGCTGGTGGCCTGGGTCTTGTGGCCCTCTCTGCCTGCTTCTGATTGCTTGGGGGGGCTGTGGATTGTGGCCCTGTACGCTTATACATTCATAACTAAGCACGGTTATCATGTAGGTCCTGTGCCATGGGTGTTGCATGTTCTCACACACACACACACACACACACATTCATTAGTCCAGTAGCATGGTCGCTAAGCAGTTGATGTATTATCATGTCGTCTCAGGTCATCTATATCCACAGCTGTGTTGTATGCGATTGCCGCTTCTTGTGCTTGTTTTTATTTGTTTGTGTGTTTGTTTTTTCTCTGCTTGTCTGCTTTCAGGTGCTCCTGGTGGCGCTAAGGCTGGATTCCCCTCAGAGGCCATGGATTGTTGTCTGTTTTGTTTTTTACAGGTGTAGCAGCTGGTTGTCTGGTTTTTGTTTCTATTTTTGTTCTGTTTCCTCTTCTTTCCTCTTCTTCTTTCCTTGTCCCCCGGTCCGGTTCAGTTCAGTTCATGTCATATCTTGTAAACAGAAATAAATAAATGGGCATCAAGGGGAGCTTTACATTTATAAAACTTCCCTTGGCAAAGCAAATCTGTTTGGCATCAAAGGTATTCAGACTACAATTCTTCTGACATAATGCTGAACAGGACAAGGGGAAAAAAAATAAAAATTAAAGAAGACAGTTCTGCCGAAAGTCAAGGACTAGACCTGTTCTAAGTTCTATACTTTTTAAAAGGGGCATGTTTATCAACTATGGAATTAGAAGATTTACAAAAATGGTCAAGTGCTAGATCTTCATCTGAGATTTTAACAGTGTCATATAACTATTCAACAGATCAGTTAAAAAAAAGCCTGCTCATGGAGATGTTTCAGGATCTGGATACCAAGCGTGGACCTAATGTTTTCATTTTTGCAATTCTGATACAGGCTATTGAGCAGTGATAACTAACACCAAGTTCAGATACTGCGGATATTCTACCTTTGATTTGTTAAGATTGAGCCAATCAGGGTCAACCTTGAAGGATCTCTTTGGTTTTGTAGGATCAGTAATTACCTGAGAAAGGTTGATATTGGTACACACCTTTTTTAAATGATCAGAGGCAGAGTTCAACTTGTTTAAATTAAAATTGCCACACAGAGATTGGGTTTAGGCCACATGCACACAGAATGACATCAACAAATATAAGAAATATTAAACATTTACACATAGACTTTTGAATACATGTAGAGGAATGATACTTTGAAATGTGCTCATTGCGGAGTTATGATCAGTTGAGTAATGAAGGTTGAACTATTCTGGGAAAGAGGTTCTATTCCCAGCATCATGATGGACACTCCTGATATAGAAGGTTTCGCTAACGCATTGGAATTGTTTTACTATTTTCATATGCATGTGCAATGAAGAATTGCTTGCTGCTGATAAATGCAAAGAAGAACAGCTTACACATAGATGCTCACATATAGGTTGCTGAATGCAATGAAGACCTGCTTATCCAGTAAAGTTCAATGTCAATGTGTAATATTCAATTAGGATTTGCAAAACAGTGAAGTTAAACAATGAATGGGTCCATAGTCGGTATGAGAAGACTACAGGAATATTTACCTGGGTGTACGTTCAAACAGAGATGAGAAAATCACCATAAGTATGTATATGAATGTTATGTGTATAAACTGTGTTGAGTTATAGTTACTCAGTAGTGTCTCAGTGAAACAACCGACGGGGGATGCCTTGCGGTGACAACAAAAGCAGTGTTTTACTGATCAGTCAAGTTGCTCCAGTGTACTCCATACAAACTGGTTGGCTACTGAAGGGATAGAAAATGGGGAATTCTTGTTTTAAAGCAAACAAGGAATTAGATGGGAAAAATACATGTTTTAACGGGACCCAGACAATATTAAATACTCAGACAGATGGGAGAAGAAGTGTAGTTTTGTAGGAAATCACAAAATTATTACATAGAATTAGTGAAATCAATTGAAGAATGCCTTTCTGAAGAGCTGTTTACCACAGATGAGCAGCTTTGCCACCAAGCACAATGTAGATCGCTTTACTGACAAAATGATCTAATTTAATGGATTGGTTTAGACATGCATAACAGCATTTTAAGAACAAAGAGAGAAACAAAAAGGGACAACGCTTCATGGTGGAAGGTGATGTATAAATAAAAGTGTATATGATGAAGGGGGTGGCAACACCCATTCCGAAATCCCGCCATTCCGACATCCCGCTATTCCGACATCCCACCATTCCGACATACCACCATTCCGACATACCACAATTCCGACATGCAAACGTCCCACCATTCCGACGTTCAAATGTCCCACCATTCCGACAAGGCTTTCTGTATAAGGAAATGTGTGTTACTCAACAGGTGAGTCCCTTCTTTCTGTTCATGCAATTTATATGTTTAAAACATGTTTATAGACAAGCGTTATTAAAAACACAAAGTCTCGGCAACTGGAGGAGGAGAAGCAGTCCGCGGTGGTTTTCAATCACACACTCCAATGCCACTTGTTTCAACTTCCGAAAATTTAATCCAGGAAAAAAAGGCTTACAAACATGGACCAAAACAGCTCCATAACACGCACAAGAATCCAAAAGAAACGAAAATTAACTAAAAGAAAGCAAATAAACAGTATGAACACACAGCCTTGCGTGTTTGTGCCAAATGCGCAAAGCCCATCCGCGCTTCCCAAAATTGGAGCGAGTACTCATAAATCACGTGAATAACATGAATAAACGTTTTTACTGCATTTTGTTGTGTTTTATACGTTCTATGCTGTCATTTCTCTCTTCTCCTATTGGCAAGGCAAGGCAGAGTGCTCGCAACTGTGTCCTGTGCCGTAGCCGTGATATCTGTGCAATTATTACTTTTGCATATGATGACAGCGTGCAAAAGACGCATGGGCTCTGTGGAGAGCTCCGCTCCAGCTGGCTGCTGTGATAGCTCACTGACAATGTATTTCTGCTTAATCAGTTTCAGTCTCGCCAGAGTTACATTAATATCTGTATTTTTATATTTGAAATTCAGGGGATTTTGATAATAGATTATTAAAGTTTGTTTGCGAGGCTGTGGCCTCTGCATGTGCAGAGCTTGTGCGCCAAACTTTAGGGTGTATTTGCGCCCATAGGAGGAAAAAAGTGTCGGAATGGTGGGACGTTTGATAAAAAATTAAGTGTCGCCATTCCGACAATTGGAGACCCATGTCGGAATGGCGAGATGTCGGAATGGCAGCATGTAACCATGATGAAGGAGAGACCATTTGAGCAGCACAGCCATTTCGCAGCACAGGGACAGCAGTCCAAGTTACAGGATCTCCCACGTGGTATCACCTGTCACATTGTGTCAAGGCATCAAAAGAAGAAAAAATCACCAAACTCAAGGACAAAAAGACGAAGACGCCGGTGAACGAAGAGAGAGCACTGACAAACCAGAAATACAAAAGGATTCTCGATATCAAGATCCAGAAGAAGAGGCTAACAATGCCACAAACACTTACGATGCTGGGAATGATGCCAGCAATGAACAGAGAAGAAGATTCAGTGTCATCAATCTGCAACACGTGCCTCTAATGAGGGGGTGAATATAGAATCCTCAACGATTACAACGTCTCTGGGAACTGTGACAAAAACAAGGTTTAAACCATTTTGATATATATTGTAACCTATTGGCTAAGGAATAGTGCTGAAAATGAGGTAAATCTAATCCACCATTGTCCTTGGTCTTCTGTAGGGTTTTTAAACTAATACGTGGTGGTTTGTTTTTCCACAGAAATTTGGAGATGCATGAATCTAGTTACTTAAACCAAGTAGCAGATGGTTTTATGGGGATCATTGAGAACAAATAGTTAACTTTTGGTAGTATCATCATTTTAATGGATGTAATTCTCCCCATAAGTGATATAGGTAAGGACTTCCAACGAGAGAGATCGTCCTCTACTGTCTTTAATAATTGCACATAATTTAGCTTTGTTAGCTCTGAGAGCCTGGAGGAAATGTTTATGCCTAAATATCTAATATTTCCTGACTGTAAAGTGATCGCAGGTATATTATGGACCCTACAGTTAATGGGCAGAACTGTGGTCTTAGACCAGTTGATAGAGTAGTCAGAAAGTGTTGAGAATTTATTTATGAGTGTGATCGTGTGAGTGAGAGACGTCTGTGAGTTCTGAAGGAAAAGTAATACATCATCAGCATAAAGACTTATTTTATGCTCAATATTTTGGGATTAATTACTCACAAACGGGTAAGAAAAGGTAGTATTGCCAGACCATACATGATCAAAACAGGGAGCGGAGGTCGTTCAGCTGCAAGAAGGTGTGAATGTCCAACTAAAGTTTATAAAAAGCGGGTAAGACAAGGTGCGAATGCCCGACAATGCATGATCAAAAGAGGGAGCGGAGGTTTTCGGCTGCAAGAAGGTCTGAATGTCCACCCATAATTCCTGAAAAATGGGTAAAAAGAGGGTGCGAATGCCAAACCATACATCATCAAAAGCAGGAGTGGATGTGTTCGGCTAGAAGAAGGTTTGAATGTCCGACCATAGTTGGTAAAAAGCGGGTAAGAAAAGGTTAAAATACCCAACTGTACACAATCAATAGCGGGAGCGGAGTTGTTCGGCTACAAGAAGGTGTGAAAGTCCGACCACGGTTTGTAAAAAGCAGTTAAGAAAAGGTTCGAATATCCAACCAAACATAATCAAAAGCGGGAGCAGAGCTGTTCGACTGCAAGTAGGTGTGAATGTCAGATCATAATTTGCAAAAAGCTGATGAGAAAGGGTGAGAATGCCCGGCTATACACCATCAAATGCGGGAGCGGAAGTGTTCGGCTGTGAGTAGGTGTGAATGTCCGACCATAATTGCTGAAAAATGTGTTAGAAGAGACTAGAATGCCGGACAATACATCATCAAAAGCGGGAGACGTGGTGTTCGGCTGCAAGTAGGTGTGAATGTCCAGCCATAATTACTCACAAATGGGTAAGAAAAGGTAGTATTGCCAGACCATACATGATCAAAACAGGGAGCGGAGGTGGTTCAGCTGCAAGGTGTGAATGTCTGACTAAAGTTTGTAAAAAGCGGGTAAGACAAGGTGCGAATGCCTGACAATGTATGATCAAAAGAGGGAGCAGAGGTGTTCAGCTGCAAGAAGGTCTGAATGTCCACCAATAATTACTGAAAAATGGGTAAGAAAAGGTGCGAATGCCCAACCATACATCATCAAAAGCAGGAGTGGATGTGTTCGGCTACAAGAAGGTTTGAATGTCCGACCAAAGTTTGTAAAAAGCAGGTAAGAAAAGGTGAAAATACCCGACTGTACACAATCAAAAGAGGGAAAGGAGTTGTTCAGCAACAAAGAGTGAAAGTCTGACCATGGTTTGTAAAAAGTGGGTAAGAAAAGGTTTGTATGGCCGAATATACAACATCAAAAGCGGAAGCGGAGGTGTTCGGCTGCTTGAAAGTTTGAACGTCCTACCAAAGTTTGTAAAAAGCAGTTAAGAAAAGTTTCGAATATCCAACCAAACATAATCAAAAGCGGGAGCGGAGTTGTTCGGCTGTGAGTAGGTGTGAATCTCCGAGCATATTTTGTAAAAAGGGGGTAAGAATAGATTCGAATGCCCGAACATACACTATCAAAAGAGGGAGCGGAGGTGTTCCGCTGTAAGAAGGTGTGAATGTCCGACCATAGTTGGTAAAAAACGGGTAAGAAAAGGTTAAAATACCCGACTGTACACAATCAATAGTGGGAGCGGATGTGTTTGGCTACAAGAATGTGTGACAGTCCGACCATGGTTTGTAAAACACGGGTAAGAAAAGGTGCGAATGCCCGACAATGTATGATCAAAAGAGGGAGCGGAGGTTTTCGGCTACAAGAAGGTTTGAATGTCCGACCATAGTTTGTAAAAAGCGGGTAAGAAAAGGTTCAAATGCCTGACTATACACCATCAAAAGCGGGAGAGGAGGTGTTCGGCTGCAAGAAGGTGTGAACGTCCGACCAAAGTTTGTAAAAAGCAGTTAAGAAAAGTTTCGAATATCCAACCAAACATAATCAAAAGCGGGAGCAGAGCTTTTCGACTGCAAGTAGGTGTGAATGTCCAGCCATAATTACTCACAAACGGGTAAGAAAAGGTAGTATTGCCAGACCATACATGATCAAAACAGGGAGCTGAGGTTGTTCAGCTGCAAGGTGTGAATGTCTGACTATAGTTTGTAAAAAGCGGGTAAGATAAGGTGCGAATGCCCAACATTGCATAATCAAAAGAGAGAGCAGAGGTTTTCGGCTACAAGAAGGTTTGAATGTCCGACCATAGTTTGTAAAAAGCGGGTAAGAAAAGGTTCAAATGCCTGACTATACACCATCAAAAGCGCGGAGCGGAGGTGTTCCGCTGTAAGACGGTGTGAATGTCCGACCATAGTTGGTAAAAAGCAGGTAAGAAAAGGTTAAAATACCCGACTGTACACAATCAATAGCGGGAGCGGAGTTGTTCGGCTACAAGAAGGTGTGAAAGTCCAAACATGGTTTGTAAAAAGCTGGTAAGAAAAGGTTCGAAGGCCAGACAATGTATGATCAAAAGAGGGAGCGGAGGTGTTCGGCTGCAAGAAGGTCTGAATGTCCAACCATAATTTGTAAAAACCGGGAAGGAAAGGCTCGAAAGCCCGACTATACACCATCAAAAGCGGGAGCAGAGTGGTTCAGCTGCAAGAAGGTCTGAATGTCCATCAATAATTGCTTTAAAACATTAAAGAAAATTTTCGAATATCATCCGCACATGATCATAAGAAGGAGAGGTGTTCAGCTGCAAGAAGTTGTGAATGTCCACCCATAATTCCTGAAAAATGGGTAAAAAAAGGTGCGAATGCCCAACCATACATTATCAAAAGCAGGTGTGAATGTCAGATCATAATTTGCAAAAAGCGATGAGAAAGGGTGAGAATGCCCGACTATACACCATCAAATGCGGGAGCGGAGGTGTTCGGCTCTGAGTAGGTGTGAATGTCCGACCATAATTGCTGAAAAATGTGTTAGAAAAGGTAAGAATGCCGGACCATACATCATCAAAAGCAAGAGAGGTGGTGTTCAGCTGCAAGTAGGTGTGAATATCCAGCCATAATTACTCACAAACGGGTAAGAAAATGTAGTATTGGTTGACCATACATGATCAAAACAGGGAGCGGAGGTGGTTTAGCTGCAAAAAGGGGTGAATGTCCAACTAAAGTTCAAATATATTAACAAAAGCGGGAGGAGAGGTCTTCGGATTAGAGTGGTTGAGAATTTCCAACCATAATCTATAAAATGTGGTGAAAAAAAAGGTGTGAAGGAATGAATTTTATAGCAAAATCCGAAATCATGCATAACTCCGCAAAAGGAACGTATTGCTCAACCAAAGGGATGCTTCTTTCTCATTCAGGGTAATATGAGGAACTTTATGCTTGATACATTTTAGACATGGATAACTATGAAGGACAAAGCAATTTTAACTTGGTTTGAGCAAAGCAATTCATTTTATAGGAAAATCCGAAATCGTGCAGGACTCATGAAAGTAAGCTTTTTCTCGGATTCCTGATCCTCCAGTGTTGCTCTTTCCTATAATGAAAAATACAGCCTTGTTCTTTGTTGAAATTTATATAGACATTGATAAATATGAAGGACAAAGCAGTTTCCACTTTGTTTGAGTGAAGGAATTAATTTTATAGCAAAATCCCAAATCAAGCAGAACGTATGAAAATAAGCTTGTTTTCGGATTCCTGATCCTTCAGTGTTGCTATTTCTTCTACTGCAAAATACAATGTTGTTCTTTGTTGAAGTCAATCTACACATTGATAAATATGAAGGACAAAGCAGTTTTAACATAGTTTGAGTAAAGGAATTCATTTTATACATAAAATCCCAAATCATGCAGAACGTATGAAAATAAGCTTATTCTCGGATTCCTGATCCTTCAGTGTTGCTCTTTCTACTACTGCAAAATACAATGTTGTTCTTTGTTGAAGTAAATCTAGACATTGATAAATATGAAGGACAAAGCAGTTTTCACTTGGTTTGAGTGAAGGAATTCATTTTATACATAAAATCCCAAATCATTCAAAACGTATGAAAAGAAGCTTATTCTCGGATTCCTGATCCTTCAGTGTTGCTTTTTCTTCTACTGCAAAATACAATGTTGTTCTTTGTTGAAGTCGATCTAGACATTGATAAATATGAAGGACAAAGCAGTTTTAACTTGGTTTGAGTGAAGGAATTCATTTTATACATAAAATCCCAAATCATGCAGAACGTATGAAAATAAGCTTATTCTCGGATTACTGATCCTTCAGTGTTGCTCTTTCTTCTACTGCAAAATCCAGTGTTGTTCTTTGTTGAAGTCAATCTAGACATTGATAAATATGAAGGACAAAGCAGTTTTAACATAGTTTGAGTGAAGGCATTCATTTATAGTAAAATCAATAATCGTGCAGAACTCATGAAAATAAGCTTATTCTCGGATTCCTAAAACTTTTGATTTGCTCTTTCTTTACTGCAAAGTACAATGTTGTTCTTTGTTGAAGTCGATCTAGACATTGATAAATATGAAGGACAAAGCAGTTTTCACTTGGTTTGAGTGAAGGATTTGCAGCTGAAAACCTCCCGCTCCCGCTTTTGATTGTGTATAGTCGGGCTTTCGAGCCTTTTCTTACCCGGTTTTTAGAAATTATGGTTGGACATTCAGACCTTGCAGCCGAAGACCTCCACTCCCTCTTTTGATCATACATTGTCGGGCATTCGCACCTTGTCTTACCCGCTTTTTACAAACTATAGTCAGACATTCACACCTTGCAGCTGAACCACCTCAGCTCCCTGTTTTGATCATGTATGGTCTGGCAATACTCCATTTTCTTACCCGTTTGTGAGTAATTATGGCTGGACATTCACACCTACTTGCAGTCGAACAGCTCTGCTCCCGTTTTTGATGGTATATATTTGGGCATTCGAACCTTTTCTTAACTGCTTTTTGCAAACTTTGGTCGGACGTTCACACCTTCTTGCAGCCGAACACCTCCACTTCCGCTTTTGATGGTATATATTCGGGCATTCGAACCTTTTCTTAGCAGCTTTTTACAAACCATGGTTGAACTTTCACACCTTCTTGTAGCCGAACAACTCCGCTCCCGCTATTGATTGTGTACAGTCGGGTATTTTAACCTTTTCTTACCCGCTTTTTACCAACTATGGTCGGACATTCACACCTTGTCACAGCCAAACACCTCCGCTCCCTGTTTTGATCATGTATGTTTGGGCATTCGAACCTTTTCTTACCCGCTTTTTGCCAACTATGGTCGGCTGTTCACAGCTTCCTCTCCACCATACTTGTATGGTGGGATATTCACACCCACTTGCATCCGAAGACCTTTTGTTGATATTTAGTCGGTCATTCGCAGCTTACCCGCTTTTGGCAAACTATGGCCTTCATGCAGCCAAACACCTCTGATCTCGCTTTTGATGATGTAAGGTTGGGCATTCAGACCTTGCTTCACCTGCTTTTCACCAAATATAGTCGGACATTCACACCTTCTTGCAGCCGAACACTTCCGCTCCACCTTTCAGTGTTCTATCACACCTTTTTTTTCACCGCATTTTATAGATTATGGTTGGAAATTCTCAACCACTCTCATCCGAAGACCTCTCCTCCCGCTTTTGTTAATATATTTGAACTTTAGTCGGACATTCACACCTTCTTGCAGCTGAACCACCTCCGCTCCCTGTTTTGATCATGTATGGTCTGGCAATACTACCTTTTCTTACCCGTTTGTTAGTAATTATGGCTGGACATTCACACCTACTTGCAGCCGAACACCACCTCTCCCGCTTTTGATGATGTATGGACCGGCATTCTTACCTTTTCTAACACATTTTTCAGCAATTATGGTCGGAGATTCACACTTACTCACAGCCGAACAACTCCGCTCCCGCATTTGATGGTGTATAGTCGGGCATTCTCACCCTTTCTCATCAGCTTTTTGCAAATTATGATCTGACATTCACACCTGCTTTTGATAATGTATGGTTGGGCATTCGCACCTTTTCTTACCCATTTTTCAGTAATTATGGGTGGACATTCACACCTTGCAGCTGAACACCTCCTCTCCCGCTATTGATTGTGTACAGTCGGGTATTTTAACCTTTTCTTACCCGCTTTTTACCAAATATGGTCGGACATTCACACCGTCTTACAGCGGAACACCTCTGCTCCCGCTTTTGATGGTGTATAGTCAGGCGCTTGAACCTTTTCTTACCCGCTTTTTACAAACTATGGTCGGACATTCAAACCTTCTTGTAGCCGAAAACCTCCGCTCCCTCTTTTGATTATACATTGTTGGGCATTCGCACCTTATTTACAAACTATAGTCAGACATTCACACCTTGCAGCTGAGCCACCTAAGCTCCCTGTTTTGATAGTGTATGTTCGGGCATTCGAACCTATTCTTACCCCCTTTTTACAAACTATGCTCGGAGATTCACACCTACTCACAGCCGAACAACTCCGCTCCCGCATTTGATGATGTATTGTCCGGCATTCTAGTCTCTTCTAACACATTTTTCAGCAATTATGGTCGGACATTCACACCTACTCACAGCCAAACACTTCCGCTCCCGCATTTGATGGTGTATAGCCGGGCATTCTCACCCTTTCTCATCAGCTTTTTGCAAATTATGATCTGACATTCACACCTACTTGCAGTCGAACAGCTCTTTTCCCGCTTTTGATTATGTTTGGTTGGATATTCGAACCTTTTCTTAACTGCTTTTTACAAACTTTGGTCGGACGTTCACACCTTCTTGCAGCCGAACACATCCACTTCCACTTTTGATGGTATATATTCGGGCATTCGAACCTTTTCTTACCCGCTTTTTACAATCCGTGGTCGGACTTTCACACCTTCTTGTAGCCAAACAACTCCGCTCCCGCTATTGATTGTGTACAGTCGGGTATTTTAACCTTTTCTTACCCGCTTTTTACCAACTATGGTCGGACATTTACACCTTCTTACAGCGGAACACCTCCGCTCCCTCTTTTGATGGTCTATGTTCGGGCATTCGAACCATTTCTTACCCGCTTTTTACAAACTATGGTCGGACATTCAAACCTTCTTGTAGCCGAACACATCCACTCCTGCTTTTGATGATGTATGGTTGGGCATTTTCACCTTTTCTTACCCATTTTTCAGTAATTATGGGTGGACATTCACACCTTCTTGCAGCTGAACAACTCCTCTCCCGCTTATGATCATGTGCGGTTTGATATTCGAAAATTTTCTTTCATGTTTTAAAGCAATTATTGATGGACATTCAAATCTTCTTGTAGCCGAACACATCCACTCCTGCTTTTGATGATGTATGGTTTGGCATTCGCACCCTTTTTTTACCCATTTTTCAGGAATTTTGGGTGGACATTCAGACCTTCTTGCAGCCGAAAACCTCCGCTCCCTCTTTTGATCATACATTGTCGGGCATTCGCACCTTATCTTACCCGCTTTTTACAAACTATAGTCAGACATTCACACCTTGCAGCTGAACCACCTCCGCTCCCTGTTTTGATCATGTATGGTCTGGCAATACTACCTTTTCTTACCCGTTTGTGAGTAATTAATCCCAAAATATTGAGCATAAATAAGTCTTTATGCTGATGATGTATTACTTTTCCTTCAGAACTCACAGACGTCTCTCAGTCACACGATCACACTCATAAATAAATTCTCAGCACTTTCTGACTACTCTATCAACTGGTCTAAGACCACAGTTCTGCCCATTAACTGTAGGGTCCATAATATACCTGCGATCACTTTACAGTCAGGAAATATTAGATATTTAGGCATAAACATTTCCTCCAGGCTCTCAGAGCTAACAAAGCTAAATTATGTGCAATTATTAAAGACAGTAGAGGACGATCTCTCGTTGGAAGTCCTTACCTATATCACTTATGGGGAGAGTTACATCCATTAAAATGATGATACTACCAAAAGTTAACTATTTGTTCTCAATGATCCCCATAAAACCATCTGCTACTTGGTTTAAGTAACTAGATTCATGCATCTCCAAATTTCATCATGGTTACATGCTGCCATTCCGACATCTCGCCATTCCGACATGGGTCTCCAATTGTCGGAATGGCAACACTTAATTTTTTATCAAACGTCCCACCATTCCGACACTTTTTTCCTCCTATGGTCGGAATGGCGGTATGTTTTTTGTTTTTTTTAACATACCGCCATTCCGACAGTTCCTTTTAATAGCCTATTTTTTACCCAAAACATTTTGCACTAATGATATGCCGGCGCAAATACGCCCTAAAGTTTGGCGCACAAGCTTTGCACATGCAGAGGCCACAGCCTCGCAAACAAACTTTAATAATATTTTATCAAAATCCCCTGAATTTCAAATATAAAAATACAGATATTAATGTAACTCTGGCGAGACTGAAACTGATTAAGCAGAAATACAGTGTCAGTGAGCTGTCACAGCAGCCAGCTGGAGCGGAGCTCTCCACAGAGCCCATGCGTCTTTTGCATGCTGTCATCATATGCAAAAGTAATAATTGCAATTACAGATATCACGGCTACTGCACAGGACACAGTTGCGAGCACTCTGCCTTGCCTTGCCAATAGGAGAAGAGAGAAATGACAGCATAGAACGTATAAAACACAACAAAATTCAGTAAAAACGTTTATTCATGTTATTCACGTGATTTATGAGTACTCACTCCAATTTTGGGAAGCGCGGATGGGCTTTGCGCATTTGGCACAAACACACAGCCGCAACGGTTGTAGCTTTATACAGCCTGTTGATATCTTAAGGACCTAACTGGTCACACCTGGGAGTAAATGTCATGTAGAGATTGTTTTTACATGACATTACAGCTGAACATATAGCTTTCATCCACAAACCAACGTGGGAGAGCCCGAAGACGCATGTGCCAGACGCACATAGGCATGCGTAAAACCAATTTTGACCACTTCATACTGTTTATTTGCTTTCTTTTAGTTAACTTTCGTTTCTTTTGGATTCTTGTGCGTGTTATGGAGCCGTTTTGGTCCATGTTTGTAAGCCTTTTTTTCCTGGATTAAATTTTCGGAAGTTAAAACAAGTGGCATTGGAGTGTGTCGGAATGGTGGGACGTTTGCATGTCGGAATGGTGGTATGTCGGAATGGTGGTATGTCGGAATGGTGGTATGTCGGAATGGTGGGATGTCGGAATAGCGGGATGTCGGAATGGCGAAATTTCGGAATGGGTGTTGCCACCCCCTTCATCATATACACAGTTATTTATACATCACCTTCCACCATGAAGCGTTGTCCCTTTTTGTTTCTCTCTTTGTTCTTAAAATGCTGTTATGCATGTCTAAACCAATCCATTAAATTAGATCATTTTGGCAGTAAAGCGATCTACAATGTGCTTGGTCGCAAAGCTGCTCATCTGTGGTAAACAGCTGTTCAGAAAGGCATTCTTCAATTGATTTCACTAATTCTATGTATTACTTTTGTGATTTCCTACAAAACTACACTTCTTCTCCCATCTGTCTGAGTATTTAATATTGTCTGGGTCCCGTTAAAACATGTATTTTTCCCATCTAATTCCTTGTTTGCTTTAAAACAAGTATTCCCCATTTTCTATCCCTTCAGTAGCCAACCAGTTTGTATGGAGTACACTGGAGCAACTTGACTGATCAGTAAAACACTGCTTTTGTTGTCACCGCAAGGCTTCCCCCGTCGGTTGTTTCACTGAGACACTACTGAGTAACTATAACTCAACACAGTTTATACACATAACATTCCTATACATACTAACAAACAAACAAACAATTATTTATTGCAATTTTCTCATCTCTGTTTGAACGTACACCCAGGTAAATATTCCTGTAGTCTTCTCATACCGACTATGGACCCATTCATTGTTTAACTTCACTGTTTTGCAAATCCTAATTGAATATTACACATTGACATTGAACTTTACTTGATAAGCAGGTCTTCATTGCATTCAGCAGCCTATATGTGAGCATCTATGTGTAAGCTGTTCTTCTTTGCATTTATCAGCAGCAAGCAATTCTTCATTGCACATGCATATGAAAATAGTAAAACAATTCCAATGCGTTAGCGAAACCTTCTATATCAGGAGTGTCCATCATGATGCTGGGAATAGAACCTCTTTCCCAGAATAGTTCAACCTTCATTACTCAACTGATAATAACTCCGCAATGAGCACATTTCAAAGTATCATTCCTCTACATATATTCAAAAATCTATGTGTAAATGTTTAATATTTCTTATATTTGTTGATGTCATTCTGTGTGCATGTGGCCTAAACCCAATCTCTGTGTGGCAATTTTAATTTAAACAAGTTGAACTCTGCCTCTGATCATTTAAAAAAGGTGTGTACCAATATCAACCTTTCTCAGGTAATTACTGATCCTACAAAACCAAAGAGATCCTTCAAGGTTGTCCCTGATTGGCTCAATCTTAACAAATCAAAGGTAGAAAATCCGCAGTATCTGAACTTGGTGTTAGTTATCACTGCTCAATAGCCTGTATCAGAATTGCAAAAATGAAAACATTAGGTCCACGCTTGGTATCCAGATCCTGAAACATCTCCATGAGCAGGCTTTTTTTTAACTGATCTGTTGAATAGTTATATGACACTGTTAAAATCCCAGATGAAGATCTAGCACTTGACCATTTTTGTAAATCTTCTAATTCCACAGTTGATAAACACGCCCCTTTTAAAAAGTATAGAACTTAGAACAGGTCTATCCCTGGCTTTCGGCAGAACTGTCTTCTTTACTTTTTTTTCCCCTTGTCCTGTTCAGCATTATGTCAGAAGAATTGTAGTCTGAATACCTTTGATGCCAAACAGATTTGTTTTGCCAAGGGAAGTTTTATAAATGTAAAGCTCCCCTTGATGCCCATTTATTTATTTCTGTTTACAATATATGACATGAACTGAACTGAACCGGACCGGGGGACAAGGAAAGAAGAAGAGGAAAGAAGAGGAAACAGAACAAAAATAGAAACAAAAACCAGACAACCAGCTGCTACACCTGTAAAAAACAAAACAGACAACAATCCATGGCCTATGAGGGGAATCCAGCCTTAGCGCCACCAGGAGCACCTGAAAGCAGACAAGCAGAGAAAAAACAAACACACAAACAAACAAAAACAAGCACAAGAAGCGGCAATCGCATACAACACAGCTGTGGATATAGATGACCTGAGACGACATGATAATACATCAACTGCTTAGTGACCATGCTACTGGACTAATGAATGTGTGTGTGTGTGTGTGAGAACATGCAACACCCATGGCACAGGACCTACATGATAACCGTGCTTAGTTATGAGTGTATAAGCGTACAGGGCCACAATCCACAGCCCCCCCCCAAGCAATCAGAAGCAGGCAGAGAGGGCCACAAGACCCAGGCCACCAGCAGCCCCCACAGAGCACAGAACCCAGGCAGCCCACCGCAGGGGCAACCACGCATCCACCCACAAGACTGCAGAGGAAGCCCCCGGAAAGAGCCCCCATAAGCATAGGGCAGAGGCACTCCGGGAACCAGGGGTAACAGCCCACCGACCCCGCCAGGCCCCAGCCGCCCAGACATGGGTCGTGCACTGGACCTGGGCCCCAGGAGCCCGAGCGCCCCCAAACCCCCCGGCAGAGGCCCCACCCAATACCCAGGAGGGCCAAGCGCCCCAGACAGCCACAAAGTGGGTCAGCGCCTGCCCCAGCGCCCCTGGCCAAGTGCCCTGGGAGTCAAGACGTGCCCACAGGTGGGTGAAGTCGCGAGCAGTGGGGAGAGGCAACGCTGATGCCCCATCGGGAGAAACACAGGCAGGCCAGGCGACAGCAAGTCCCAGATCCAGGCCCAATCATTACCACACACACTTTCACGTCCCATACATCCACACATCCACACATCCTACCTCCCTCGACTCTGCTGGGGTGTAGTGCAGCGGGCACACCAGGAGGCCAGCAACCCCCCAGCCACCACAGACCCCGAACCAGCAGAACAATTAATTAATCCTCCTGGCCCCTCCTGCCCCGAGCAGACACCAGGAAGCAGGGGTGTGCGAAGAAGACCCCTCCCCTCACCCTTCTGGCTCTTCAATATTTTCTAATAGTGAGCAATTAAAATTGAGGGGCAGCCAAACTTGTAGAACTGGGAGCGCGGCACTCTGGGCAGCCTACATACCCAAAGAGCCCCGCCCACCAGATGCCACTCAGTGTAACCACCCCCCAAGACCTAATGTGTGTGTGTGAGTGTGTTTGATAAGTAGTAATGTCTAAGGTGAAATTAAAACAGGGGCAGGGAACTGCAGAGTGCAACCAAAGGGGACAACCTACGTGGCCCCATCCACTACACCCCATCGAACACACACGCCCCCAAAACCCTTCATGTGTGAGTGTGTGCTGTGTACAGGAGCCAGAAGGGAGAGGGGTATGGGGATATATACCGGGGGAGCTACTCTCCCCCAGAGAGGGCAGCCAGGGACTGGCTGCAATAGGCATCCCCGCTACCTGGGAGCCAACAATGGGCAGGAGGGCCTGATATCCACCAGGCTCGGGGCCTGCAGCGACCATATTCCGGGAGCTACTGTACCCCCAAAAGGTACCCATCCCGCCCCACCCCACTCAACCCAACCCCACCCAGGAGGACCTCTACAAAACACAAACAAACAACATAAAAAAACAAACAAACAAACCACCCGGTCACACCAGTCGCAGCAGCCCGGGCCTGAGACCCACCATCACCCAGCAACCCACCACCACCACTATGTGATAAAACTAATCAGAGGGGACCAGAGAGAATGAAATCCAGCCAATTGATGTTTTGAGGAGGCAGACATTGTTTCCATGCTAATATAATCTAAAAGAAAATTTCTAAACTGGTTAATACACAGATTGTTCTTCGCTTTCCAGTTCATGAGAATAGTTTTCTTTGCGATACATAACACTGTGACAACCATGTGTGCTGAGTTAATTTCCATGTTGATGTTGTCTAAGTCACCCAGTATGCACAGTGTGGGGCATGCAGGGATGCTACACTTTAGCCATGTTGATAGGTCCTCACAGACTTCAAGCCAGAACTTCTGGACAGGCGCAGAAAACCACAAAGCGTGTGCAAAATCATCAGGTGTGTTATCTGTGCAATGTGAGCAGATGTTTGAGTGTGTTAGACCCATCCTGAACATCCTTTGTCCTGTATAGTGTGTTCTATGAAGGATTTTGTATTGTATGAGCTGTAAATTAGGATTTTGAGTCTTTATGAAGGTGTTCAAACATATTTGTGGTTAGGAGCTATGACCAGAACTGATGGATAAATCTGCCTCCCATTTTGAGGATGGAAGAGACATTGTGTCATCTATCTTAGACAATAATTTATATATTTTTGATAGTAGTTTTGGGGTACAGATGCTTAGAAATTCTGCTACCCTAGTCGGGGGTTGTAAGTCTGGTTGGTGGAGGATATATCCATCCATCCATCCATCATCTGCCGCTTATCCGGGGGTCGGGTCGCGGGGGCAGGAGCTTGAGCAGAGAAACCCAGACGTCTCTGTCCCCGGCCACTTCCTCCAGCTCTTCCGGGGGGACCCCGAGGCGTTCCCAGGCCAGCCGAGAGACATAGTCTCTCCAACGTGTCCTGGGTCTCCCCCGGGGTCTCCTCCCAGTGGGACGTGCCCGGAACACCTCCCCAGGGAGGCGCCCAGGGGGCATCCTAACCAGATGCCCGAGCCACCTCATCTGACTCCTCTCAATGCGGAGGAGCAGCGGTTCTACTCCGAGCCCCTCCCGGATGACTGAGCTTCTCACCCTATCTCTAAGGGAGGGCCCAGACACCCTGCGGAGGAAACCCATTTCGGCCGCTTGTATTCGCGATCTTGTTCTTTCGGTCACTACCCACAACTCGTGACCATAGGTGAGGATGGGAACGTAGATTGACCAGTAAGTAGAGAGCTTCGCCTTCTGGCTCAGCTCCCTCTTCACAACGACGGGTCGGTGCAGAGCCTGCAACACTGCAGGCGCCGCACCGATCCGCCCGTCAATCTCCCGCTCCATTCGTCCGTCACTCGTGAACAAGACCCCGAGATACTTGAACTCCTCCTCTTGGGGAAGGATCTCATTCCCGACCCGGAGAGAGCATTCCACCCTTTTCCGGCTGAGAACCATAGTCTCGGATTTGGAGGTGCTGATTCTCATCCCAGCCGCTTCACACTCGGCTGCGAATCACTCCAGTGAGAGCTGAAGGTCACGGCCTGACGACGCTAACAGAACCACATCATCTGCAAAAAAGCAGAGACCCGATTCTGAGGTCGCCAAATGG
The DNA here is from genome assembly GCF_036924035.1 of Leuresthes tenuis. NCBI lineage: Eukaryota > Metazoa > Chordata > Actinopteri > Atheriniformes > Atherinopsidae > Leuresthes > Leuresthes tenuis. The sequence continues at coordinate 476,712 of NW_027325385.1, forward strand.
GACACCCTCAACGCCCTGGCTCCGCCTAGAAATTCTGTCCATAAAAGTTAGGAACAGAATCGGTGACAAAGGGCAGCCCTGACGGAGTCCAACTCTCACCGGAAACGTATCCGACTTACTGCCGGCAATACGGACCAAACTCTGGCACCGGTCATACAGAGACCGAACGGCCCCTATCAAGGGGTCCGGCACTCCATATTCCCGGAGCACCCCCCACAGGACTCCACGAGGGACACGGTCGAACGCTTTCTCCAAGTCCACAAAACACATGTAGACTGGTTGGGCGAACTCCCATGCACCCTCCAGGATCCTGCCGAGGGTATAGAGCTGGTCCACTGTTCCACGGCCAGGACGAAAGCCACACTGCATCTCCTGAATCCGAGGCTCGATTATCCGACGGATCCTCCTCTCCAATACCCCCGAATAGACCTTACCAGGGAGGCTGAGGAGTGTGATACCCCTATAGTTGGAACACACCCTCCAGTCCCCCTTTTAAAGAGGGGGACCACCAGCCCAATCTGCCAGTCCAGAGGCACTGTCCCCGATGTCCACGCAATACTGCAGAGGCGTGTCAGCCAAGACAGCCCTACAACATCCAGAGCCTTGAGAAACTCAGGACGGACCTCATCCACCCCCGGGGCCTTGCCACCGAGGAGCTTTTTAACCACCTCGGCAACCTCAGCCCCAGAAATGGGAGGCCCCGTCTCCGAGCTCTCCGACTCTGCCTCTTCCGAGCACGTGTTGGTAGGATTGAGGAGTTCCTCGAAGTACTCCCCCCACCGACTCACAACATCCCTAGTTGAGGTCAGCAAAGCCCCGTCCCCACTGTAAACAGTGTTGACTGTGAGCCGCTTCCCCCCCCCTGAGACGCCGGATGGTGGACCAGAATCTTTTCGAGGCCGTCCGGAAATCGTTCTCCATGGTCTCACCGAACTCCTCCCAGGCCCGAGTTTTTGCCTCAGCAACCGCCGAAGCCGTGGCCCGTCTGGCCCGTCGGTACCTATCAGCTTCTTCCAGGGTCCCACTGGCCAAAAAGGCCCGATAGGACTCCTTCTTCAGCTTGACGGCTTCCCTCACCACTGGTGTCCACCAGCAGGTTCGAGGGTTGCCGCCACGACAGGCACCGACCACCTTACGGCCACAACTCCGACCAGCTGCCTCGGCAATGGAGTCACGGAACATGGCCCATTCGGACTCAATGTCCCCCACCTCAAATATGGTTGAAGCTCCCAGCAGACCCTCACAATACGTTTGGGCCTGCCAGGTCTGATCGGCATCCTCCCCCACCAGGTGATCAGTTGACAGCTCCGCCCCTCTCTTCACCCGAGTGTCCAGGACATACGGCCGCAAGTACGATGATACAACCACAAAGTCGATCATCGAACTGCGGCCAAGGGTGTCCTGGTGCCAAGTGCACATATGGACACCCTTATGCCTGAACATGGTGTTCGTTATGGACAGTCTATGACTGGCACAGAAGTCCAACAACATAACACCACTCTGATTCAGATCGGGGTGCCCCCCGATCCTCCCAATCACACCCCTCCAGGTCTCACTGTCATTGCCCACGTGAGCATTGAAGTCCCCCAGCAGAATGAGGGAGTCTCCGGTAGGAGCATTCACCAGTGCCTCCCCCAGAGACTCCAAAAAGGGTAGGTACTCTGAACTGCTGTTTGGCGCATAGGCACAAACAACAGTCAGGACTCGTCCCCCCACCCAAAGGCGGAGGGAGGCTACCCTCTCGTTCACTGGGGTAAACCCCAATGTACTGGCACACAGCCGGGGGGCAATAAGTATGCCCACACCTGCTCTGCGCCTCTCACCACGGGCAACTCCAGAGTGGAAGAGAGTCCAACCCCTCTCAAGAGTACTGGTTCCAGATCCCAAGCCGTGCGTCGAGGTGAGTCCGACTATATCTAACGGTCTGATGAAGTTTCAACAATAAACAACAAACTTTGTATTATGAGAAAGAACCAGACTCATTCTTCAGGAATCCGAAAATAAGCTCTATTTTACGAGTTATGCACGAATTCGGATTCTCCTATAAAACGAATTCCTTAACTCAAACCAAGTTAAGACTGCTTTGTCCTTCATATTTATTCATGTCTAATCAAGTTTCAATGATAAACAACGTTGTACTTTGTAGAATGAGAAAGAACTTCTTCAGCAATAAGCATCTCTCGACAAATGACGAAATACAGATTTTGCTATAAAATTAATTGCTATCAGCCTGACTTAAAACTGTTTGTCTTCCTTATTTATCCACTTCAAATCAAGTTTCAACAATTAAAAAAATTTTGTAGTTTGAGAAAGAACAACTTAATCTTGAGCAATCAGTATAAAAAGAGGGTAAGCAAAGGTGCGAATGTCAAACCATACATGATCAAAACGGAGCGGAGTTGTTTGGCTGAGACAAGGTGTGAATGTCCACCCATAATTAATGAAAAGCGGGCAACAAGTAGGTTCGAATGCCCAACCATACATCATCAAAAGCAGGAGTGGATATGTTCGGCTACAAGAAGGTTTGAACGTCTGACCATAGTTTGTAAAAAGCGGGTAAGAAAAGGTTCGAATGCCCGAACATACACCATCAAAGGAGGGAGCGGAGGTGTTCCGCTGTAAGAAGGTGTGAATGTCCGACCATAGTTGGTAAAAAACGGGTAAGAAAAGGTTAAAATACCCGACTGTACACAATCAGTAGCGGGTGCAGAGTTGTTTGGCTACTAAAAGGTGTGAAAGTCCGACCATGGTTTGTAAAAAGCGGGTAAGAAAAGGTGCGAATGCCCGAAAATGTATGATCAAAAGAGGGAGCGGAGGTGTTCGGCTGCAAGAAGGTGTGAATGTACACCCATAATTACTGAAAAATGGGTAAGAAAAGGTGCGAATGCCCAACTATACATAATCAAAAGCAGGAGTGGATGTGTTCGGCTCCAAGAAGGGTTGAATGTCTGACCATAGTTTGTAAAAAGCAGGTAAGAAAAGGTTTGACTGCCCGAACATACACCATCAAAAGAGGGAACGGAGGTGTTCCGCTGTAAGAAGGTGTGAATGTCCAACCATAGTTGGTAAAAAGCGGGTAAGAAAAGGTTAAAATACCCGACTGTACACAATCAATAGCGGGAGCGGAGTTGTTCGGCTACTAAAAGATGTGAAAGTCCGACCACGGTTTGTAAAAAGCGGGTAAGAAAAGGTTCGAATGCCCGAATATATACCATCAAAAGTGGAAGTGGATGTGTTCGGCTGCAAGAAGGTGTGAACGTCCGACCAAAGTTTGTAAAAAGTAGTTAAGAAAAGGTTCGAATGCCCGAATATATACCATCAAAAGCGGGAGCAGAGCTGTTCGACTGCAAGTAGGTGTGAATGTCTAGCCATATTTACTCACAAACGGGTAAGAAAAGGTAGTATTGCCAGACCATACATGATCAAAACAGGGAGCTGAGGTGGTTCAGCTGCAAGGTGTGAATGTCTGACTATAGTTTGTAAAAAGCGGGTAAGACAAGGTGCGAATGCCCGACAATGTATGATCAAAAGAGGGAGTGGAGGTCTTCGGCTGCAAGGTCTGAATGTCCAACCATAATTTCTAAAAACCGGGTAAGAAAAGGCTCGAAAGCCCGACTATACACAATCAAAAGCGGGAGCGGGAGGTTTTCAGCTGCAAATCCTTCACTCAAACCAAGTGAAAACTGCTTTGTCCTTCATATTTATCAATGTCTAGATCGACTTCAACAAAGAACAACATTGTACTTTGCAGTAAAGAAAGAGCAAATCAAAAGTTTTAGGAATCCGAGAATAAGCTTATTTTCATGAGTTCTGCACGATTATTGATTTTACTATAAATGAATGCCTTCACTCAAACTATGTTAAAACTGCTTTGTCCTTCATATTTATCAATGTCTAGATTGACTTCAACAAAGAACAACACTGGATTTTGTAGTAGAAGAAAGAGCAACACTGAAGGATCAGTAATCCGAGAATAAGCTTATTTTCATACGTTCTGCATGATTTGGGATTTTATGTATAAAATGAATTCCTTCACTCAAACCAAGTTAAAACTGATTTGTCCTTCATATTTATCAATGTCTAGATCGACTTCAACAAAGAACAACATTGTATTTTGCATTAGAAGAAAAAACAACACTGAAGGATCAGGAATCGGAGAATAAGCTTCTTTTCATACGTTCTGCATGATTTGGGATTTTATGTATAAAATAATTCCTTCACTCAAACCAAGTGAAAACTGCTTTGTCCTTCATATTTATCAATGTCTAGATTTATTTCAACAAAGAACAACATTGTATTTTGCAGTAGTAGAAAGAGCAACACTGAAGGATCAGGAATTCGAGAATAAGCTTATTTTCATACGTTCTGCATGATTTGGGATTTTATGTATAAAATGAATTCCTTTACTCAAACCATGTTAAAACGGCTTTGTCCTTCATATTTATCAATGTCTAGATTGACTTCAACAAAGAACAACATTGTATTTTGTAGTAGAAGAAATAGCAACACTGAAGGATCAGGAATCCGAAAACAAGCTTATTTTCATACGTTCTGCATGATTTGGGATTTTGCTATAAAATTAATTCCTTCACTCAAACAAAGTGGAAACTGCTTTGTCCTTCATATTTATCAATGTCTATATCGATTTCAACAAAGAACAAGGCTGTATTTTGCAGTATAGGAAAGAGCAATACTGGAGGATCGGGAATCCGAGAATAAGCTTACTTTCATGAGTCCTGCACGATTTCGGATTTTCCTATAAAATGAATTGCTTTGCTCTAACCAAGTTAAAATTGCTTTGTCCTTCATAGTTATCCATGTCTAAAATGTATCAAGCATAAAGTTCCTCATATTACCCTGAATGAGAAAGAAGCATCCCTTTGGTTGAGCAATACGTTCCTTTTGCGGAGTTATGCATGATTTCGGATTTTGCTATAAAATTCATTCCTTCACACCTTTTTTTTTCACCGCATTTTATAGATTATGGTTGGAAATTTCAACCACTCTAATCCGAACACCTCTCCTCCCGCTTTTGTTAATATATTTGAACTTTAGTTGGACATTCACCCCTTTTTGCAGCTAAACCACCTCCGCTCCCTGTTTTGATCATGTATGGTCTGGCAATACTACATTTTCTAACCCGTTTGTGAGTAATTATGGCTGGATATTCACACCTACTTGCAGCTGAACACAATCTCTCTCGCTTTTAATTATGTTTGGATATTCGAACCTTTTCTTTACTGCTTTTTGACAACTTTGGTCGGACGTTCACACCTTCTTGCAGCCGAAAACCTCCGCTCCCTCTTCTGATTGTGTACAGTCGGGTATTTTAACCTTTTCTTACCCGCTTTTTACCAACTATGGTCGGACATTCACACCGTCTTACAGCGGAACATCTCCGCTCCCGCTTTTGATGGTGTATAGTCAGGCATTTGAACCTTTTCTTACCCGCTTTTTACAAACTATGGTCGGACATTCAAACCTTCTTGTAGCCGAAAACCTCTGCTCCCTCTTTTGATTATACATTGTCGGGCATTCGCACCTTATCTTACCCGCTTTTTACAAACTATAGTCAGACATTCACACCTTGGTGCTGAACCACCTCAGCTTCCTGTTTTGATCATGTATGGTCTGGCAATACTACCTTTTCTTACCCGTTTGTGAGTAATTATGGCTGGACATTCACACCTACTTGCAGCCGAACACCACCTCTCCCGCTTTTGATGATGTATGGACCGGCATTCTTACCTTTTCTAAGACATTTTTCAGCAATTATGGTCGGACATTCACACTTACTCACAGCCGAACAACTCCGCTCCCGCATTTGATGGTGTATAGCCGGGCATTCTCACCCTTTCTCATCAGCTTTTTGCAAATTATGATCTGACATTCACACCTGCTTTTGATAATGTATGGTTGGGCATTCGCACCTTTTCTTACCCATTTTTCAGTAATTATGGGTGGACATTCACACCTTCTTGCAGCTGAACACCTCCTCTCCCGCTATTGATTGTGTACAGTTGGGTATTTTAACCTTTTCTTACCCGCTTTTTACCAAATATGGTCGGACATTCACACCGTCTTACAGCGGAACACCTCTGCTCCCGCTTTTGATGGTGTATAGTCAGGCATTTGAACATTTTCTTACCCGCTTTTTACAAACTATGGTCGGACATTCAAACCTTCTTGTAGCCGAAAACCTCCGCTCCCTCTTTTGATTATACATTGTTGGGCATTCGCACCTTATTTACAAACTATAGTCAGACATTCACACCTTGCAGCTGAGCCACCTCAGCTCCCTGTTTTGATAGTGTATGTTCGGGCATTCGAACCTATTCTTACCCCCTTTTTACAAACTATGCTCGGAGATTCACACCTACTCACAGCCGAACAACTCCGCTCCCGCATTTGATGGTGTATAGCCGGGCATTCTCACCCTTTCTCATCAGCTTTTTGCAAATTATGATCTGACATTCACACCTACTTGCAGTCGAACAGCTCTGCTCCCGCTTTTGATTATGTTTGGTTGGATATTCGAACCTTTTCTTAACTGCTTTTTACAAACTTTGGTCGGACATTCAAACCTTCTTGTAGCCGAAAACCTCCGCTCCCTCTTTTGATTATACATTGTTGGGAATTCGCACCTTATTTACAAACTATAGTCAGACATTCACACCTTGCAGCTGAGCCACCTCAGCTCCCTGTTTTGATAGTGTATGTTCGGGCATTCGAACCTATTCTTACCCCCTTTTTACAAACTATGCTCGGAGATTCACACCTACTCACAGCCGAACAACTCCGCTCCCGCATTTGATTATGTATTGTCCGGCATTCTAGTCTCTTCTAACACATTTTTCAGCAATTATGGTCGGACATTCACACCTACTCACAGCCGAACACTTCCGCTCCCGCATTTGATGGTGTATAGCCGGGCATTCTCACCCTTTCTCATCAGCTTTTTGCAAATTATGATCTGACATTCACACCTACTTGCAGTCGAACAGCTCTGCTCCCGCTTTTGATTATGTTTGGTTGGATATTCGAACCTTTTCTTAACTGCTTTTTACAAACTTTGGTCGGACGTTCACACCTTCTTGCAGCCGAACACATCCACTTCCACTTTTGATGGTATATATTCGGGCATTCGAACCTTTTCTTACCCGCTTTTTACAAACCGTGGTCGGACTTTCACACCTTCTTGTAGCCAAACAACTCCGCTCCCGCTATTGATTGTGTACAGTCGGGTATTTTAACCTTTTCTTACCCGCTTTTTACCAACTATGGTCGGACATTTACACCTTCTTACAGCGGAACACCTCCGCTCCCTCTTTTGATGGTCTATGTTCGGGCATTCGAACCTTTTCTTACCCGCTTTTTACAAACTATGGACGGACATTCAAACCTTCTTGTAGCCGAACACATCCACTCCTGCTTTTGATGATGTATGGTTGGGCATTTTCCCCTTTTCTTACCCATTTTCAGTAATTATGGGTGGACATTCACACCTTCTTGCAGTTGAACAACTCCTCTCCCGCTTATGATCATGTGCGGTTTGATATTCGAAAATTTTCTTTCATGTTTTAAAGCAATTATTGATGGACATTAAAATCTTCTTGTAGCCGAACACATCCACTCCTGCTTTTGATGATGTATGGTTTGGCATTCGCACCCTTTTTTTACCCATTTTTCAGGAATTTTGGGTGCACATTCAGACCTTCTTGCAGCCGAAAACCTCCGCTCCCTCTTTTGATCATACATTGTCGGGCATTCGCACCTTATCTTACCCGCTTTTTACAAACTATAGTCAGACATTCACACCTTGCAGCTGAACCACCTCCGCTCCCTGTTTTGATCATGTATGGTCTGGCAATACTACCTTTTCTTACCCGTTTGTGAGTAATTAATCCCAAAATATTGAGCATAAAATAAGTCTTTATGCTGATGATGTATTACTTTTCCTTCAGAACTCACAGACGTCTCTCAGTCACACGATCACACTCATAAATAAATTCTCAGCACTTTCTGACTACTCTATCAACTGGTCTAAGACCACAGTTCTGCCCATTAACTGTAGGGTCCATAATATACCTGCGATCACTTTACAGTCAGGAAATATTAGATATTTAGGCATAAACATTTCCTCCAGGCTCTCAGAGCTAACAAAGCTAAATTATGTGCAATTATTAAAGACAGTAGAGAACGATCTCTCGTTGGAAGTCCTTACCTATATCACTTATGGGGAGAGTTACATCCATTAAAATGATGATACTACAAAAAGTTAACTATTTGTTCTCAATGATCCCCATAAAACCATCTGCTACTTGGTTTAAGTCACTAGATTCATGCATCTCCAAATTTCTGTGGAAAAACAAACCACCACGTATTAGTTTAATAACCCTACAGAAGACCAAGGACAGTGGTGGATTAGATTTACCTCATTTTCAGCACTATTCCTTAGACAATAGGTTACAATATATATCAAAATGGTTTAAACCTTGTTGTTGTCACAGTTCCCAGAGACGTTGTAATCGTTGAGGATTCTATATTCACCCCCTCATTAGAGGCACGTAATGCAGATTGATGACACTGAATCTTCTTCTCTGTTCATTGCTGGCATCATTCCCAGCATCGTAAGTGTTCGTGGCATTGTTAGCCTCTTCTTCTGGATCTTGATATCGAGAATCCTTTTGTATTTCTGGTTTGTCAGTCCTCTGTCTTCGTTCACCGGAGTCTTTGTCTTTTTGTCCTTGAGTTTGGTGATTTTTTCTTCTTTTGATGCCTTGACACAATGTGACAGGTGATAGCACGTGGGAGATCCTGTAACTTGGACTGCTGTCCCTGTGCTGCGAAATGGCTGTGCTGCTCAAATGGTCTCTCCTTCATCATGGTTACATGCTGCCATTCCGACATCTCACCATTCCGACATGGGTCTCCAATTGTCGGAATGGCGACACTTAATTTTTTATCAAACGTCCCACCATTCCGACACTTTTTTCCTCCTATGGTCGGAATGGCGGTATGTTTTTTGTTTTTTTTTAACATTCCGACAGTTCCTTTTAATAGCCTATTTTTTACCCAAAACATTTTGCACTAATGATATGCCGGCGCAAATACGCCCTAAAGTTTGGCGCACAAGCTTTGCACATGCAGAGGCCACAGCCTCGCAAACAAACTTTAATAATATTTTATCAAAATCCCCTGAATTTCAAATATAAAAATACAGATATTAATGTAACTCTGGCGAGACTGAAACTGATTAAGCAGAAATACAGTGTCAGTGAGCTGTCACAGCAGCCAGCTGGAGCGGAGCTCTCCACAGAGCCCATGCGTCTTTTGCACGCTGTCATCATATGCAAAAGTAATAATTGCAATTACAGATATCACGGCTACTGCACAGGACACAGTTGCGAGCACTCTGCCTTGCCTTGCCAATAGGAGAAGAGAGAAATGACAGCATAGAACGTATAAAACACAACAAAATTCAGTAAAAACGTTTATTCATGTTATTCACGTGATTTATGAGTACTCACTCCAATTTTGGGAAGCGCGGATGGGCTTTGCGCATTTGGCACAAACACACAGCCGCAACGGTTGTAGCTTTATACAGCCTGTTGATATCTTAAGGACCTAACTGGTCACACCTGGGAGTAAATGTCATGTAGAGATTGTTTTTACATGACATTACAGCTGAACATATAGCTTTCATCCACAAACCAACGTGGGAGAGCCCGAAGACGCATGTGCCAGACGCACATAGGCATGCGTAAAACCAATTTTGACCACTTCATACTGTTTATTTGCTTTCTTTTAGTTAACTTTCGTTTCTTTTGGATTCTTGTGCGTGTTATGGAGCCGTTTTGGTCCATGTTTGTAAGCCTTTTTTTCCTGGATTAAATTTTCGGAAGTTGAAACAAGTGGCATTGGAGTGTGTGATTGAAAACCACCGCGGACTGCTTCTCCTCCTCCAGTTGCCGAGACTTTGTGTTTTTAATAACGCTTGTCTATAAACATGTGTTAAACATATAAATTGCATAAACAGAAAGAAGGGACTCACCTGTTGAGTAACACACATTTCCTTATACGGAAAGCCTTGTCGGAATGGTGGGACATTTGAACGTCAGAATAGCGGGATGTCGCAATGGTGGGATGTCGGAATGGTGGGACGTTTGCATGTCGGAATGGTGGTATGTCGGAATGGTGGGATGTCGGAATAGCGGGATGTCGGAATGGCGGGATTTCGGAATGGGTGTTGCCACCCCCTTCATCATATACACAGTTATTTATACATCCCCTTCCACCATGAAGCGTTGTCCCTTTTTGTTTCTCTCTTTGTTCTTAAAATGCTGTTATGCATGTCTAAACCAATCCATTAAATTAGATCATTTTGGCAGTAAAGCGATCTACAATGTGCTTGGTCGCAAAGCTGCTCATCTGTGGTAAACAGCTCTTCAGAAAGGCATTCTTCAATTGATTTCACTAATTCTATGTAATAATTTTGTGATTTCCTACAAAACTACACTTCTTCTCCCATCTGTCTGAGTATTTAATATTGTCTGGGTCCCGTTAAAACATGTATTTTTCCCATCTAATTCCTTGTTTGCTTTAAAACAAGTATTCCCCATTTTCTATCCCTTCAGTAGCCAACCAGTTTGTATGGAGTACACTGGAGCAACTTGACTGATCAGTAAAACACTGCTTTTGTTGTCACCGCAAGGCTTCCCCCGTCGGTTGTTTCACTGAGACACTACTGAGTAACTATAACTCAACACAGTTTATACACATAACATTCCTATACATACTAACAAACAAACAAACAATTATTTATCGCAATTTTCTCATCTCTGTTTGAACGTACACCCAGGTAAATATTCCTGTAGTCTTCTCATACCGACTATGGACCCATTCATTGTTTAACTTCACTGTTTTGCAAATCCTAATTGAATATTACACATTGACATTGAACTTTACTTGATAAGCAGGTCTTCATTGCATTCAGCAGCCTATATGTGAGCATCTACGTGTAAGCTGTTCTTCTTTGCATTTATCAGCAGCAAGCAATTCTTCATTGCACATGCATATGAAAATAGTAAAACAATTCCAATGCGTTAGCGAAACCTTCTATATCAGGAGTGTCCATCATGATGCTGGGAATAGAACCTCTTTCCTAGAATAGTTCAACCTTCATTACTCAACTGATCATAACTCCGCAATGAGCACATTTCAAAGTATCATTCCTCTACATGTATTCAAAAATCTATGTGTAAATGTTTAATATTTCTTATATTTGTTGATGTCATTCTGTGTGCATGTGGCCTAAACCCAATCTCTGTGTGGCAATTTTAATTTAAACAAGTTGAACTCTGCCTCTGATCATTTAAAAAAGGTGTGTACCAATATCAACCTTTCTCAGGTAATTACTGATCCTACAAAACCAAAGAGATCCTTCAAGGTTGTCCCTGATTGGCTCAATCTTAACATATCAAAGGTAGAAAATCCGCAGTATCTGAACTTGGTGTTAGTTATCACTGCTCAATAGCCTGTATCAGAATTGCAAAAATGAAAACATTAGGTCCACGCTTGGTATCCAGATCCTGAAACATCTCCATGAGCAGGCTTTTTTTTAACTGATCTGTTGAATAGTTATATGACACTGTTAAAATCCCAGATGAAGATCTAGCACTTAACCATTTTTGTAAATCTTCTAATTCCATAGTTGATAAACACGCCCCTTTTAAAAAGTATAGAACTTAGAACAGGTCTATCCCTGGCTTTCGGCAGAACTGTCTTCTTTACTTTTTTTTCCCCTTATCCTGTTCAGCATTATGTCAGAAGAATTGTAATCTGAATACCTTTGATGCCAAACAGATTTGTTTTGCCAAGGGAAGTTTTATAAATGTAAAGCTCCCCTTGATGCCCATTTATTTATTTCTGTTTACAATATATGACATGAACTGAACTGAACCGGACCGGGGGACAAGGAAAGAAGAAGAGGAAAGAAGAGGAAACAGAACAAAAATAGAAACAAAAACCAGACAACCAGCTGCTACACCTGTAAAAAACAAAACAGACAACAATCCATGGCCTATGAGGGGAATCCAGCCTTAGCGCCACCAGGAGCACCTGAAAGCAGACAAGCAGAGAAAAAACAAACACACAAACAAACAAAAACAAGCACAAGAAGCGGCAATCGCATACAACACAGCTGTGGATATAGATGACCTGAGACGACATGATAATACATCAACTGCTTAGTGACCATGCTACTGGACTAATGAATGTGTGTGTGTGTGTGTGAGAACATGCAACACCCATGGCACAGGACCTACATGATAACCGTGCTTAGTTATTAGTGTATAAGCGTACAGGGCCACAATCCACAGCCCCCCCCCCAAGCAATCAGAAACAGGCAGAGAGGGCCACAAGACCCAGGCCACCAGCAGCCCCCACAGAGCACAGAACCCAGGCAGCCCACCGCAGGGGCAACGACGCATCCACCCAGAAGACTGCAGAGGAAGCCCCCGGAAAGAGCCCCCATAAGCATAGGGCAGAGGCACTCCGGGACCTGGGCCCCAGGAGCTCGAGCGCCCCCAAACCCCCCAGCAGAGGCCCCACCCAATACCCAGGAGGGCCAAGCGCCCCAGACAGCCACAAAGTGGGTCAGCGCCTGCCCCAGCGCCCCTGGCCAAGTGCCCTGGGAGTCAAGACGTGCCCACAGGTGGGTGAAGTCGCGAGCAGTGGGGAGAGGCAACGCTGATGCCCCATCGGGAGAAACACAGGCAGGCCAGGCGACAGCAAGTCCCAGATCCAGGCCCAATCATTACCACACACACTTTCACGTCCCATACATCCACACATCCACACATCCTACCTCCCTCGACTCTGCTGGGGTGTAGTGCAGCGGGCACACCAAGAGGCCAGCAACCCCCCAGCCACCACAGACCCCGAACCAGCAGAACAATTAATTAATCCTCCTGGCCCCTCCTGCCCCGAGCAGACACCAGGAAGCAGGGGTGTGCGAAGAAGACCCCTCCCCTCACCCTTCTGGCTCTTCAATATTTTCTAATAGTGAGCAATTAAAATTGAGGGGCAGCCAAACTTGTAGAACTGGGAGCGCGGCACTCTGGGCAGCCTACATACCCAAAGAGCCCCGCCCACCAGATGCCACTCAGTGTAACCACCCCCCAAGACCTAATGTGTGTGTGTGAGTGTGTTTGATAAGTAGTAATGTCTAAGGTGTAATTAAAACAGGGGCAGGGAACTGCAGAGTGCAACCAAAGGGGACCACCTACGTGGCCCCATCCACTACACCCCACCGAACACACACACAGCACCATATTCCGGGAGCTACTGTACCCCCAGAAGGTACCCATCCCGCCCCACCCCACTCAACCCAACCCCACCCAGGAGGACCTCTACAAAAAACAAACAAACAACATCAAAAAACAAACAAACAAACCACCCGGTCACACCAGTCGCAGCAGCCCGGGCCTGAGACCCACCATCACCCAGCAACCCACCACCACCACTATGTGATAAAACTAATCAGAGGGGACCAGAGAGAATGAAATTCAGCCAATTGATGTTTTGAGGAGGCAAACATTGTTTCCATGCTAATATAATCTAAAAGAAAATTTCTAAACTGGTTAATACACAGATTGTTCTTCGCTTTCCAGTTCATGAGAATAGTTTTCTTTGCGATACATAACACTGTGACAACCATGTGTGCTGAGTTAATTTCCATGTTGATGTTGTCTAAGTCACCCAGTATGCACAGTGTGGGGCATGCAGGGATGCTACACTTTAGCCATGTTGATAGGTCCTCACAGACTTCAAGCCAGAACTTCTGGACAGGCGCAGAAAACCACAAAGCGTGTGCATAATCATCAGGTGTGTTATCTGTGCAATGTGATCAGATGTTTGAGTGTGTTAGACCCATCCTGAACATCCTTTGTCCTGTATAGTGTGTTCTATGAAGGATTTTGTATTGTATGAGCTGTAAATTAGGATTTCCAGTCTTTATGAAGGTGTTCAAACATATTTGTGGTTAGAAGCTATGACCAGAACTGATGGATAAATCTGCCTCCCATTTTGAGGATGGAAGAGACATTGTGTCATCTATCTTAGACAATAATTTATATATTTTTGATAGTAGTTTTGGGGTACAGATGCTTAGAAATTCTGCTACCCTAGTCGGGGGTTGTAAGTCTGGTTGGTGGAGGATATATCCATCCATCCATCCATCATCTGCCGCTTATCCGGGGGTCGGGTCGCGGGGGCAGCAGCTTGAGCAGAGAAACCCAGACGTCTCTGTCCCCGGCCACTTCCTCCAGCTCTTCCGGGGGGACCCCGAGGCGTTCCCAGGCCAGCCGAGAGACATAGTCTCTCCAACGTGTCCTGGGTCTCCCCCGGGGTCTCCTCCCAGTGCGACGTGCCCGGAACACCTCCCCAGGGAGGCGCCCAGGGGGCATCCTAACCAGATGCCCGAGCCACCTCATCTGACTCCTCTCAATGCGGAGGAGCAGCGGTTCTACTCCGAGCCCCTCCCGGATGACTGAGCTTCTCACCCTATCTCTAAGGGAGAGCCCAGACACCCTGCGGAGGAAACCCATTTCGGCCGCTTGTATTCGCGATCTTGTTCTTTCGGTCACTACCCACAACTCCTGACCATAGGTGAGGATGGGAACGTAGATTGACCAGTAAGTAGAGAGCTTCGCCTTCTGGCTCAGCTCCCTCTTCACAACGACGGGTCGGTGCAGAGCCTGCAACACTGCAGGCGCCGCACCGATCCGCCCGTCAATCTCCCGCTCCATTCGTCCGTCACTCGTGAACAAGACCCCGAGATACTTGAACTCCTGCTCTTGGGGAAGGATCTCATTCCCGACCCGGAGAGAGCATTCCACCCTTTTCCGGCTGAGAACCATAGTCTCGGATTTGGAGGTGCTGATTCTCATCCCAGCCGCTTCACACTCGGCTGCGAATCACTCCAGTGAGAGCTGAAGGTCACGGCCTGACGACGCTAACAGAACCACATCATCTGCAAAAAGCAGAGACCCGATTCTGAGGTCGCCAAATGGGACACCCTCAACGCCCTGGCTCCGCCTAGAAATTCTGTCCATAAAAGTTAGGAACAGAATCGGTGACAAAGGGCAGCCCTGACGGAGTCCAACTCTCACCGGAAACATATCCGACTTACTGCCGGCAATGCGGACCAAACTCTGGCACCGGTCATACAGAGACCGAACGGCCCCTATCAAGGGGTCCGGCACTCCATATTCCCGGAGCACCCCCCACAGGACTCCACGAGGGACACGGTCGAACGCTTTCTCCAAGTCCACAAAACACATGTAGACTGGTTGGGTGAACTCCCATGCACCCTCCAGGATCCTGCCGAGGGTATAGAGCTGGTCCACTGTTCCACGGCCAGGACGAAAGCCACACTGCATCTCCTGAATCCGAGGCTCGATTATCCGACGGATCCTCCTCTCCAATACCCCCGAATAGACCTTACCAGGGAGGCTGAGGAGTGTGATACCCCTATAGTTGGAACACACCCTCCGGTCCCCCTTTTTAAAGAGGGGGACCACCACCCCAATCTGCCAGTCCAGAGGCACTGTCCCCGATGTCCACGCGATACTGCAGAGGCGTGTCAGCCAAGACAGCCCTACAACATCCAGAGCCTTGAGAAACTCAGGACGGACCTCATCCACCCCCGGGGCCTTGCCACCGAGGAGCTTTTTAACCACCTCGGCAACCTCAGCCCCAGAAATGGGAGGCCCCGTCTCCGAGCTCTCCGACTCTGCCTCTTCCGAGCACGTGTTGGTAGGATTGAGGAGTTCCTCGAAGTACTCCCCCCACCGAAACTCACAACATCCCTAGTTGAGGTCAGCAAAGGTCAGCCACTCCCCCCCCCCCGAGACGCCGGATGGTGGACCAGAATCTTTTCGAGGCCGTCCGGAAATCGTTCTCCATGGTCTCACCGAACTCAGCTTGACGGCTTCCCTCACCACTGGTGTCCACCAGCAGGTTCGAGGGTTGCCGCCACGACAGGCACCGACCACCTTACGGCCACAACTCCGACCAGCTGCCTCGGCAATGGAGTCACGGAACATGGCCCATTCGGACTCAATGTCCCCCACCTCAAATATGGTTGAAGCTCTGCCGGAGGTGGAAGTTAAAGCTCCTTCTGACGGGGGATTCTGACAAACGCGCCCAGCAGACCCTCACAATACGTTTGGGCCTGCCAGGTCTGATCGGCATCCTCCCCCACCAGCGGAGCCAACTCACCACCAGGTGGTGATCAGTTGACAGCTCCGCCCCTCTCTTCACCCGAGTGTCCAGGACATACGGCCGCAAGTCCGATGATACAACCACAAAGTCGATCATCGAACTGCGGCCAAGGGTGTCCTGGTGCCAAGTGCACATATGGACACCCTTATGCCTGAACATGGTGTTCGTTATGGACAGTCTATGACTGGCACAGAAGTCCAACAACATAACACCACTCTGATTCAGATCGGGGGGGCCGTTCCTCCCAATCACACCCCTCCAGGTCTCACTGTCATTGCCCACGTGAGCATTGAAGTCCCCCAGCAGAATGAGGGAGTCTCCGGTAGGAGCATTCTCCAGTGCCTCCCCCAGAGACTCCAAAAAGGGTACTGGGGTAAACCCCAATGTACTGGCACACAGCCGGGGGGCAATAAGTATGCCCACACCTGCTCTGCGCCTCTCACCACGGGCAACTCCAGAGTGGAAGAGAGTCCAACCCCTCTCAAGAGTACTGGTTCCAGATCCCAAGCCGTGCGTCGAGGTGAGTCCGACTATATCTAACGGTCTGATGAAGTTTCAACAATAAACAACAAACTTTGTATTATGAGAAAGAACCAGACTCATTCTTCAGGAATCCGAAAATAAGCTCTATTTTACGAGTTATGCACGAATTCGGATTCTCCTATAAAACGATTTCCTTAACTCAAACCAAGTTAAGACTGCTTTGTCCTTCATATTTATTCATGTCTAATCAAGTTTCAATGATAAACAACGTTGTACTTTCTAGAATGAGAAAGAACTTCTTCAGCAATAAGCATCTCTCGACAAATGACGAAATACAGATTTTGCTATAAAATTAATTGCTATCAGCCTGACTTAAAACTGTTTGTCTTCCTTATTTATCCACTTCAAATCAAGTTTCAACAATTAAAAAAATTTTGTAGTTTGAGAAAGAACAGCTTAATCTTGAGCAATCAGTATAAAAAGAGGGTAAGCAAAGGTGCGAATGTCAAACCATACATGATCAAAACAGGGAGCGGAGGTGTTTGGCTGAGACAAGGTGTGAATGTCCACCCATAATTAATGAAAAGCGGGCAACAAGTAGGTTCGAATGCCCAACCATACATCATCAAAAGCAGGAGTGGATATGTTCGGCTACAAGAAGGTTTGAACGTCTGACCATAGTTTGTAAAAAGCGGGTAAGAAAAGGTTCGAATGCCCGAACATACACCATCAAAGGAGGGAGCGGAGGTGTTCCGCTGTAAGAAGGTGTGAATGTCCGACCATAGTTGGTAAAAAACGGGTAAGAAAAGGTTAAAATACCCGACTGTACACAATCAGTAGCGGGTGCGGAGTTGTTCGGCTACTAAAAGGTGTGAAAGTCCGACCATGGTTTGTAAAAAGCGGGTAAGAAAAGGTGCGAATGCCCGAAAATGTATGATCAAAAGAGGGAGCGGAGGTGTTCGGCTGCAAGAAGGTGTGAATGTACACCCATAATTACTGAAAAATGGGTAAGAAAAGGTGCGAATGCACAACTATACATAATCAAAAGCAGGAGTGGATGTGTTCGGCTACAAGAAGGTTTGAATGTCCGACCATAGTTTGTAAAAAGCGGGTAAGAAAAGGTTTGAATGCCCGAACATACACCATCAAAAGAGGGAGCGGAGGTGTTCCGCTGTAAGAAGGTGTGAATGTCCGACCATAGTTGGTAAAAAGCGGGTAAGAAAAGGTTAAAATACCCGACTGTACACAATCAATAGGGGGAGCGGAGTTGTTCGGCTACAAGAAGGTGTGAAAGTCCAACCATGGTTTGTAAAAAGCTGGTAAGAAAAGGTTCGAATGCCCGAATATATACCATCAAAAGCGGAAGCGGAG
Source organism: Leuresthes tenuis (assembly GCF_036924035.1). Classification (NCBI taxonomy): domain Eukaryota; kingdom Metazoa; phylum Chordata; class Actinopteri; order Atheriniformes; family Atherinopsidae; genus Leuresthes; species Leuresthes tenuis. Next base: position 494,853 of record NW_027325385.1, read on the forward strand.
GTGTTCGGCTGCAAGAAGGTGTGAACGTCCAACCAAAGTTTGTAAAAAAAAGTTAAGAAAAGGTTCGAATATCCAACCAAACATAATCAAAAGCGGGAGCAGAGCTGTTCGACTGCAAGTAGGTGTGAATGTCCAGCCATAATTACTCACAAACGGGTAAGAAAAGTTAGTATTGCCAGACCATACATGATCAAAAAAGGGAGCTGAGGTGGTTCAGCACTGTGATGGTAAATTTTATGTCTCAGGACTGACAGACTCTCCAATCCACATTAACCATTTGTATCACCCAGACACGCTAATTGTTTTAAACTATTTACCTCTTAATTAACACTCAGACAAGATAATTGTTTTAACCTCCTGTTTCTTAATTACCATCAAGACTGCATCCTGCCCCCCCCCGGAGATGTGATTACACATCTTCAAGAACAAAGCCCCCCATCTTCAGGTATAAATACTCTGTATTTCTTTTGTCTGTATCTTTTCATACCATTGCTGCTGAATGGTGTGGACTGATCTTTTTCCTTGCAACGAAGAATAAAAACTTAGCCGGCCGGCAGAAAAAGTAAGTTTCTCTATTTCATTGCTCATCAGAAGTATTAAGAAGGAAGCGATTAAAAACTTCCACAACAGTTTGGCGTTGTTGACAGGACCCCGTGAGCAGCCGTTCAGGACGAGGCACGGAAAGCGACAGGCCATCCTGGAGAAAAAGATCATTTCCAGCCTCTGAACCTCGATTAATTTGTGAGACGGGAGGGCTAACCGGTAACACGTCCTGAGTCGCTGCCACCGGGGTTCCAAGAACAGAGTTCAGTGAAACTCGTCTGGTGAGTGTTGAAATATTGACTTATTGCATTTTCTTTCAAATTTGGATTTTAATTAGACAACAATTTCATTTCTCATAGTCTTCACAGTTGGCCAGCTATTTATCTGTTTTTAGCAATCAAAACAGTTAGCTTTATTCGCCATTTGAAGCTGAAATCGAAATGTCGCTATTTATCTGTTTTTAGCAATCAAAACAGTTAGCTTTATTCGCCATTTGAAGCTGAAATCGAAATGTCGCTATTTATCTGTTTATAGCAATGGAAACAGTTAGCTTTATTTGTCATTTGAAGCAGAAATCGAAATGTCGCTTTTGCCAGTTGTAGCATAACTAATTGGCTCTCGTTGTACGACCTCTTCATTCAGAATGGGGAGTAAATTTTCCGTAGAAGCGGTCCAGTCTGCGGAGGGGCCAATTGTGGAAATTATGAAAAAGAGATTTGGGGATAAAAGCTTAAAATATTTAAATTTATGGACAAATGAGCTCGGATTCCCAATAGGGGGGTCCCTTAGTTTAAAAAATATAGAAAAACTAGAAGAAAACCTGAAAAAAAAAGAACAAGAGATGAGAAGAAAAAACAAAATTTCTGTTAAGAAATTAGAACTCATGGAAGGGCAAAAAGAATGTTTAGATATGTGGAAAGCTGAAGCTGAGAGACGAAATAAGAAACTGATGCAAAAACAACTTCCTTTCTCATGTGAAAAAATTGAAACTAATGAGAAGCAACTTTCAACCACACAAAGGGCACCAGACTCGCAGGTTTCTTCTTTATATCCACAGTTGGCGGCTTTGAAGCTGGATCCAGACCTTGATGGCAACCCACCTCTTCATTCTTCAGCTCCACCACCATATGCCAGCGAAAGAAGTGGCGATAACCCCATCATGCCACAACTACAAGCAGCTCATCCTGAAGTGTCTTCTCCACCACAAGACTCATCAAACAGTCCCTCTTCTCCAATTGCACATAGACTACGCCATCCCAATAAAGATACAACCTTCAACATGCCCATGGTTGAAGTATCTGGACCACAAGGTGCAACTTTAGTTTTTCGTCCCTGGACCTCTGAGGACATCACAGCAGCCGCTCAGCATTTACCCAACCCCACAACATCAGGTAAAATGTTTGCTGAACAATTCCTCACATTCTGCCAAGAATTTAAACCCACCATGAATGAACTAAAGAGACTCCTGATCACCAAGATGAAACCCACAGACTGGCAAAAGATAGCTGGAAAATTCCCATCAAATGCTGACATCCGCTGCAAACACATCACCTGGGAAGATGAGTCTAATGCCCAGTACAGAGACGCTGTCTGTCATCTCTGCCGTGCATTTACTCAAGCCTTCCCTGTAAAAGTTAACATGGAGAAAATCACCGCCTGCAAACAAAAGGATGGTGAAAACCCTGATGAATATCTCACCCGCCTGACAGAGGTATTCAACATCCACAGTGGCCTTCAACCACCTGGTGAGTTAAGCAACGCTCCAGATGTGTGGGAAATTCATCTCTGCAATTGTTTTTTAAGTGGACTAAAACCAAACATTGCCTCAGCTGTAAAAAAATCCTGCATTGGTTGGAATGATGCACGCCTGTCTGAGCTTCGCAGACATGCCATACATGCTCATGACCAAATACTCTTAAATAAAAGGGACAAAGAAGAGAAAACACAAAAAGAGATGCACATGGCAGCAATAACCATGTATAACACAGTCCGAGATTATGAACTGAAACAGGATGAAGATAAAGAAAGAAGACGTGGCAACAACAAGAGCAGCCTACGGAAAACTCAGAGGGATATCTGTTACCTCTGTGGGGAACGTGGACACTGGAAACGTGACTGTCACAAAAACACCGCATCGGCACTAGCAAACAAGTCGGACTGAAGGTGGTTGGGGGTTGCCAGAAGGGGAGGGATTCCTGCTGAGAAGCCCAACCAACTTGTGGATGGAGAGGAAGGTATCACACCACACTCACAGACACATGGTGACCACACTGATTCACAATCTATTGAGAGCTCTCACAGCACACATGCAATTGTCCTAACATATGTTCATTATACATCTGATCATTTTAAGAAATTTCCAGAACACACACTGAACATCGCAGAACAAAACATTGTATTCTTAGTTGATTCAGGAGCCACACATTCAGTGATAAAAACTTCAGAATTCACAAAAAAGCCAAAGCTAAGTGGAAATAATGTGTATTCTATTGGTTCATCAGGTCAAACAATTAGAGAGAACATAACCATCCCACTTAAATGTGTAGATGAGTCACATTCAAGTTTCCAACACGCATTCTTGCTCTCTGAAGTCTGTCCTATTAACCTGATGGGCAGGGACTTGATGTGCAAATTAGGCCTTTGTCTAATCTCCACCCCAGAAGGTGTCAGAGTCCTCAGGCTATCTGACCTGACACCAAATGCTTCGCACACCTTTGTCCACCACTCCCCAAACATGACATATGCATATCAATGGCAACTGCAACCACTAACAACCTTTCCTGAGTTTGTTTCAGCAAAAAACACAATTTCAACAGACTTCATGGCCAAAGAAGACCTGCAGTGTACCTCCCATCTGTCACCAGAATCTGACGAATCATACGAGGAAAGCTGGTTAAGGGAGAGGTTTGACAAACTAACACTGACACACATTTTTTGGACAGAACATAAATGCGCTGTGTCAGTCTCTCTCACACCAGCTCAATGTAACATGTACAACATGGACTCGGTCCCACACATCCCTCTCGCAAAACACACATCAGATAATTGGGAAGATTTGGGCCAATTTGTGGAGTCATGTAAGCGTGCAGCCGATTGGCAAGAAACATCTGATCGATCTGTCCTTTTTTCACCTACACTGCAGTGCTACTCAAGAAGGTTGACATCTGTTGTGCACGCAGAAAGAACAATCCAGCTGATACCCAGAAGTACTTCCAAAACTTTTTCTTGCTTGTCCGAAGATCAATCCACACATATCGCAGCCCTACAAGACGTTCCTAAGACACTTTGGGCTGTCGGCAAATATGATGTAGGCCTCATCAAAGATTGTGAACCTGTTATCATCACTCCAAAATCTGACTTTAGACCTTGCAAGGCTCAATATCCACTTAAACAAGAAGCCATAGATGGCATCACACCAGTCTTTGAGTCTCTTAAGACAACAGGAGTAATTGTTCCATGTAACGATTCGCCGGTACGCACACCTTTGTTTCCTGTCAAGAAGATCCGAGATAAAGGCCAACCAACAGAATGGCGTTTCGTTCAGGATCTGCAAGCAGTTAATGCAGCAGTCCAACCCAGAGCCCCACATGTTCCAAACCCTTACACCATCTTGTCTCAGGTTCCAAACAATGCAAAATTCTTTTCAGTGGTGGACCTTTCGAACGCCTTCTTCAGTGTTCCAATCCACCCAGACAGCCAATTCTGGTTTGCATTCAACTTCAATGGGCGAGGCTACACATTCACACGTCTGTGCCAAGGATACTGCGAAAGTCCCACCATCTACAATGAAGCTCTCAGACAAAGTCTAGAATCTCGGATGCAAGTGGGTGTGAATATCCCACCATACAAGTATGGTGGAGAGGAAGCTGTGAACAGCCGACCATAGTTGGCAAAAAGCGGGTGAGAAAAGGTGCGAATGTCCAACCATACATGATCAAAACAGGGAGCGGAGGTGTTTGGCTGTGACAAGGTGTGAATGTCCACCCAAAATTAATGAAAAGCGGGCAACAAGTAGGTTTGAATGCCCAACCATACATCATCAAAAGCAGGAGTGGATGTGTTCGGCTACAAGGTTTGAATGTCCGAGCATAGTTTGTAAAAAGCGGGTAAGAAAAGGTTCGAATGCCCAAACATACACCATCAAAAGAGGGAGCGGAGGTGTTCCGCTGTAAGACGGTGTGAATGTCCAACCATAGTTGGTAAAAAGCGGGTAAGAAAAGGTTAAAATACCTGACTGTACACAATCAATAGCGGGAGCGGAGTTGTTCGGCTACAAGAAGGTGTGAAAGTTCAACCATGGTTTGTAAAAAGCTGCTAAGAAAAGGTTCGAATGCCCGAATATATACCATCAAAAGCGGAAGTGGAGGTGTTCGGCTGCAAGAAGGTGTGAACGTCCGACCAAAGTTTGCAAAAAGCAGTTAAGAAAAGGTTCGAATGCCCAAATATATACCATCAAAAACGGGAGCAGAGCTGTTTGACTGCAAGTAGGTGTGAATGTCCAGCCATAATTACTCACAAACGGGTAAGAAAATGGAGTATTGCCAGACCATACATGATCAAAACAGGGAGCTGAGGTGGTTCAGCTGCAAGGTGTGAATGTCTGACTATAGTTTGTAAAAAGCGGGTAAGACAAGGTGCGAATGCCCGACAATGTATGATCAAAAGAGGGAGTGGAGGTCTTCGGCTGCAAGGTCTGAATGTCCAACCATAATTTCTAAAAACCGGGTAAGAAAAGGCTCGAAAGCCCGACTATACACAATCAAAAGCGGGAGCGGGAGGTTTTCAGCTGCAAATCCTTCACTCAAACCAAGTGAAAACTGCTTTGTCCTTCATATTTATCAATGTCTAGATCGACTTCAACAAAGAACAACATTGTACTTTGCAGTAAAGAAAGAGCAAATCAAAAGTTTTAGGAATCCGAGAATAAGCTTATTTTCATGAGTTCTGCACGATTATTGATTTTACTATAAATGAATGCCTTAACTCAAACTATGTTAAAACTGCTTTGTCCTTCATATTTATCAATGTCTAGATTGACTTCAACAAAGAACAACACTGGATTTTGCAGTAGAAGAAAGAGCAACACTGAAGGATCAGTAATCCGAGAATAAGCTTATTTTCATACGTTCTGCATGATTTGGGATTTTATGTATAAAATGAATTCCTTCACTCAAACCAAGTTAAAACTGCTTTGTCCTTCATATTTATCAATGTCTAGATCGACTTCAACAAAGAACAACATTGTATTTTGCAGTAGAAGAAAAAGCAACACTGAAGGATCAGGAATTCGAGAATGAGCTTCTTTTCATACGTTTTGAATGATTTGGGATTTTATGTATAAAATGAATTCCTTCACTCAAACCAAGTGAAAACTGCTTTGTCCTTCATATTTATCAATGTCTAGATTTACTTCAACAAAGAACAACATTGTATTTTGCAGTAGTAGAAAGAGCAACACTGAAGGATCAGGAATCCGAGAATAAGCTTATTTTCATACGTTCTGCATGATTTGGGATTTTATGTATAAAATTAATTCCTTTACTCAAACTATGTTAAAACTGCTTTGTCCTTCATATTTATCAATGTGTAGATTGACTTCAACAAAGAACAACATTGTATTTTGCAGTAGAAGAAATAGCAACACTGAAAGGGACAACGCTTCATGGTGGAAGGTGATGTATAAAAAACTGTGTATATGATGAAGGGGGTGGCAACACCCATTCCGAAATCCCGCCATTCCGACATCCCGCTATTCCGACATCCCACCATTCCGACATACCACCATTCCGACATGCAAACGTCCCACCATTCCGACATCCCACCATTGCGACATCCCGCTATTCTGACGTTCAAATGTCCCACCATTCCGACAAGGCTTTCCGTATAAGGAAATGTGTGTTACTCAACAGGTGAGTCCCTTCTTTCTGTTCATGCAATTTATATGTTTAACATGTTTATAGACAAGCGTTATTAAAAACACAAAGTCTCGGCAACTGGAGGAGGAGAAGCAGTCCGCGGTGGTTTTCAATCACACACTCCAATGCCACTTGTTTCAACTTCCGAAAATTTAATCCAGGAAAAAAAGGCTTACAAACATGGACCAAAACGGCTCCATAACACGCACAAGAATCCAAAAGAAACGAAAGTTAACTAAAAGAAAGCAAATAAACAGTATGAAGTGGTCAAAATTGGTTTTACGCATGCCTATGTGCGTCTGGCACATGCGTCTTCGGGCTCTCCCACGTTGGTTTGTGGATGAAAGCTATATGTTCAGCTGTAATGTCATGTAAAAACAATCTCTACATGACATTTAGTCCCAGGTGTGACCAGTTAGGTCCTTAAGATATCAACAGGCTGTATAAAGCTACAACCGTTGCGGCTGTGTGTTTGTGCCAAATGCGCAAAACCCATCCGCGCTTCCCAAAATTGGAGTGAGTACTCATAAATCACGTGAATAACATGAATAAACGTTTTTACTGCATTTTGTTGTGTTTTATACGTTCTATGCTGTCATTTCTATCTTCTCCTATTGGCAAGGCAAGGCAGAGTGCTCGCAACTGTGTCCTGTGCAGTAGCCGTGATATCTGTAATTGCAATTATTACTTTTGCATATGATGACAGCGTGCAAAAGACGCATGGGCTCTGTGGAGAGCTCCGCTCCAGCTGGCTGCTGTGACAGCTCACTGACACTGTATTTCTGCTTAATCAGTTTCAGTCTCGCCAGAGTTACATTAATATCTGTATTTTTATATTTGAAATTCAGGGGATTTTGATAATAGATTATTAAAGTTTGTTTGCGAGGCTGTGGCCTCTGCATGTGCAAAGCTTGTGCGCCAAACTTTAGGGCGTATTTGCGCCGGCATATCATTAGTGCAAAATGTTTTGGGTAAAAAATAGGCTATTAAAAGGAACTGTCGGAATGGCGGTATGTTAAAAAAAACAAAAAACATACCGCCATTCCGACCATAGGAGGAAAAAAGTGTCGGAATGGTGGGACGTTTGATAAAAAATTAAGTGTCGCCATTCCGACAATTGGAGACCCATGTCGGAATGGCGAGATGTCGGAATGGCAGCATGTAACCATGATGAAGGAGAGACCATTTGAGCAGCACAGCCATTTCGCAGCACAGGGACAGCAATCCAAGTTACAGGATCTCCCACGTGGTATCACCTGTCACATTGTGTCAAGGCATCAAAAGAAGAAAAAATCACCAAACTCAAGGACAAAAAGACAAAGACTCCGGTGAACGAAGAGAGAGTACTGACAAACCAGAAATACAAAAGGATTCTCGATATCAAGATCCAGAAGAAGAGGCTAACAATGCCACGAACACTTACGATGCTGGGAATGATGCCAGCAATGAACAGAGAAGAAGATTCAGTGTCATCAATCTGCATTACGTGCCTCTAATGAGGGGGTGAATATAGAATCCTCAACGATTACAACGTCTCTGGGAACTGTGACAACAACAAGGTTTAAACCATTTTGATATATATTGTAACCTATTGTCTAAGGAATAGTGCTGAAAATGAGGTAAATCTAATCCACCACTGTCCTTGGTCTTCTGTAGGGTTTTTAAACTAATACGTGGTGGTTTGTTTTTCCACAGAAATTTGGAGATGCATGAATCTAGTGACTTAAACCAAGTAGCAGATGGTTTTATGGGGATCATTGAGAACAAATAGTTAACTTTTGGTAGTATCATCATTTTAATGGATGTAACTCTCCCCATAAGTGATATAGGTAAGGACTTCCAACGAGAGATCGTCCTCTACTGTCTTTAATAATTGCACATAATTTAGCTTTGTTAGCTCTGAGAGCCTGGAGGAAATGTTTATGCCTAAATATCTAATATTTCCTGACTGTAAAGTGATCGCAGGTATATTATGGACCCTACAGTTAATGGGCAGAACTGTGGTCTTAGACCAGTTGATAGAGTAGTCAGAAAGTGCTGAGAATTTATTTATGAGTGTGATCGTGTGACTGAGAGACGTCTGTGAGTTCTGAAGGAAAAGTAATACATCATCAGCATAAAGACTTATTTTATGCTCAATATTTTGGGATTAATTACTCACAAACGGGTAAGAAAAGGTAGTATTGCCAGACCATACATGATCAAAACAGGGAGCGGAGGTGGTTCAGCTGCAAGGTGTGAATGTCTGACTATAGTTTGTAAAAAGCGGGTAAGATAAGGTGCGAATGCCCGACAATGTATGATCAAAAGAGGGAGCGGAGGGTTTTGGCTACAAGAAGGTTTGAATGTCCGACCATAGTTTGTAAAAAGCGGGTAAGAAAAGGTTACCATACATCATCAAAAGCAGGAGTGGATGTGTTCGGCTACAAGAAGATTTGAATGTCCATCAATAATTGCTTTAAAACATGAAAGAAAATTTTCGAATATCAAACCGCACATGATCATAAGCGGGAGAGGAGTTGTTCAGCTGCAAGAAGGTGTGAATGTCCACCCATAATTACTGAAAAATGGGTAAGAAAAGGTGAAAATGCCCAACCATACATCATCAAAAGCAGGAGTGGATGTGTTCGGCTACAAGAAAGTTTGAATGTCCGACCATAGTTTGTAAAAAGCGGGTAAGAAAAGGTTCGAATGCCCGAACATAGACCATCAAAAGAGGGAGCGGAGGTGTTCCGCTGTAAGAAGGTGTAAATGTCCGACCATAGTTGGTAAAAAACGGGTAAGAAAAGGTTAAAATACCCGACTGTACACAATCAATAGGGGGAGCGGAGTTGTTTGGCTACAAGAAGGTGTGAAAGTCCGACCACGGTTTGTAAAAAGCGGGTAAGAAAAGGTTCGAATGCCCGAATATATACCATCAAAAGTGGAAGTGGATGTGTTCGGCTGCAAGAAGGTGTGAACGTCCGACCAAAGTTTGTAAAAAGCAGTTAAGAAAAGGTTCGAATATCCAACCAAACATAATCAAAAGCAGGAGCAGAGCTGTTTAACTGCAAGTAGGTGTGAATGTCAGATCATAATTTGCAAAAAGCTGATGAGAAAGGGTGAGAATGCCCGGCTATACACCATCAAATGCGGGAGCGGAAGTGTTCGGCTGTGAGTAGGTGTGAATGTCCAACCATAATTGCTGAAAAATGTGTTAGAAGAGACTAGAATGCCGGACAAGACATCATCAAATGCGGGAGCGGAGTTGTTCGGCTGTGAGTAGGTGTGAATCTCCGAGCATTGTTTGTAAAAAGGGGGTAAGAATAGGTTCGAATGCCCGAACAAACACTATCAAAACAGGGAGCTGAGGTGGCTCAGCTGCAAGGTGTGAATGTCTGACTATAGTTTGTAAATAAGGTGCGAATGCCCAACAATGTATAATCAAAAGAGGGAGCGGAGGTTTTCGGCTACAAGAAGGTTTGAATAGCTTGTTTGCTTTAAAACAAGTATTCCCCATTTTCTATCCCTTCAGTAGCCAACCAGTTTGTATGGAGTACACTGGAGCAACTTGACTGATCAATAAAACACTGCTTTTGTTGTCACCGCAAGGCTTCCCCCGTCGGTTGTTTCACTGAGACACTACTGAGTAACTATAACTCAACACAGTTTATACACATAACATTCCTATACATACTAACAAACAAACAAACAATTATTTATCGCAATTTTCTCATCTCTGTTTGAACGTACACCCAGGTAAATATTCCTGTAGTCTTCTCATACCGACTATGGACCCATTCATTGTTTAACTTCACTGTTTTGCAAATCCTAATTGAATATTACACATTGACATTGAACTTTACTTGATAAGCAGGTCTTCATTGCATTCAGCAGCCTATATGTGAGCATCTATGTGTAAGCTGTTCTTCTTTGCATTTATCAGCAGCAAGCAATTCTTCATTGCACATGCATATGAAAATAGTAAAACAATTCCAATGCGTTAGCGAAACCTTCTATATCAGGAGTGTCCATCATGATGCTGGGAATAGAACCTCTTTCCTAGAATAGTTCAACCTTCATTACTCAACTGATCATAACTCCGCAATGAGCACATTTCAAAGTATCATTCCTCTACATGTATTCAAAAATCTATGTGTAAATGTTTAATATTTCTTATATTTGTTGATGTCATTCTGTGTGCATGTGGCCTAAACCCAATCTCTGTGTGGCAATTTTAATTTAAACAAGTTGAACTCTGCCTCTGATCATTTAAAAAAGGTGTGTACCAATATCAACCTTTCTCAGATAATTACTGATCCTACAAAACCAAAGAGATCCTTCAAGGTTGTCCCTGATTGGCTTAATCTTAACATATCAAAGGTAGAAAATCCGCAGTATCTGAACTTGGTGTTAGTTATCACTGCTCAATAGCCTGTATCAGAATTGCAAAAATGAAAACATTAGGTCCACGCTTGGTATCCAGATCCTGAAACATCTCCATGAGCAGGCTTTTTTTTAACTGATCTGTTGAATAGTTATATGACACTGTTAAAATCCCAGATGAAGATCTAGCACTTGACCATTTTTGTAAATCTTCTAATTCCATAGTTGATAAACACGCCCCTTTTAAAAAGTATAGAACTTAGAACAGGTCTATCCCTGGCTTTCGGCAGAACTGTCTTCTTTACTTTTTTTTCCCCTTGTCCTGTTCAGCATTATGTCAGAAGAATTGTAGTCTGAATACCTTTGATGCCAAACAGATTTGTTTTGCCAAGGGAAGTTTTATAAATGTAAAGCTCCCCTTGATGCCCATTTATTTATTTCTGTTTACAATATATGACATGAACTGAACTGAACCGGACCGGGGGACAAGGAAAGAAGAAGAGGAAAGAAGAGGAAACAGAACAAAAATAGAAACAAAAACCAGACAACCAGCTGCTACACCTGTAAAAAACAAAACAGACAACAATCCATGGCCTATGAGGGGAATCCAGCCTTAGCGCCACCAGGAGCACCTGAAAGCAGACAAGCAGAGAAAAAACAAACACACAAACAAACAAAAACAAGCACAAGAAGCGGCAATCGCATACAACACAGCTGTGGATATAGATGACCTGAGACGACATGATAATACATCAACTGCTTAGTGACCATGCTACTGGACTAATGAATGTGTGTGTGTGTGTGTGAGAACATGCAACACCCATGGCACAGGACCTACATGATAACCGTGCTTAGTTATGAGTGTATAAGCGTACAGGGCCACAATCCACAGCCCCCCCCCCCCCCCAAGCAATCAGAAGCAGGCAGAGAGGGCCACAAGACCCAGGCCACCAGCAGCCCCCACAGAGCACAGAACCCAGGCAGCCCACCGCAGGGGCAACCACGCATCCACCCAGAAGACTGCAGAGGAAGCCCCCGGAAAGAGCCCCCATAAGCATAGGGCAGAGGCACTCCGGGAACCAGGGGTAACAGCCCACCGACCCCGCCAGGCCCCAGCCGCCCAGACATGGGCCGTGCACTGGACCTAGGCCCCAGGAGCCCGAGCGCCCCCAAACCCCCCGGCAGAGGCCCCACCCAATACCCAGGAGGGCCAAGCGCCCCAGACAGCCACAAAGTGGGTCAGCGCCTGCCCCAGCGCCCCTGGCCAAGTGCCCTGGGAGTCAAGACGTGCCCACAGGTGGGTGAAGTCGCGAGCAGTGGGGAGAGGCAACGCTGATGCCCCATCGGGAGAAACACAGGCAGGCCAGGCGACAGCAAGTCCCAGATCCAGGCCCAATCATTACCACACACACTTTCATGTCCCATACATCCACACATCCACACATCCTACCTCCCTCGACTCTGCTGGGGTGTAGTGCAGCGGGCACACCAGGAGGCCAGCAACCCCCCAGCCACCACAGACCCCGAACCAGCAGAACAATTAATTAATCCTCCTGGCCCCTCCTGCCCCGAGCAGACACCAGGAAGCAGGGGTGTGCGAAGAAGACCCCTCCCCTCACCCTTCTGGCTCTTCAATATTTTCTAATAGTGAGCAATTAAAATTGAGGGGCAGCCAAACTTGTAGAACTGGGAGCGTGGCACTCTGGGCAGCCTACATACCCAAAGAGTCCCGCCCACCAGATGCCACTCAGTGTAACCACCCCCCAAGACCTAATGTGTGTGTGTGAGTGTGTTTGATAAGTAGTAATGTCTAAGGTGTAATTAAAACAGGGGCAGGGAACTGCAGAGTGCAACCAAAGGGGACCACCTACGTGGCCCCATCCACTGCACCCCACCGAACACACACGCCCCCAAAACCCTTCATGTGTGAGTGTGTGCTGTGTACAGGAGCCAGAAGGGAGAGGGGTATGGGGATATATAACGGGGGAGCTACTCTCCCCCAGAGAGGGCAGCCAGGGACTGGCTGCAATAGGCATCCCCGCTACCTGGGAGCCAACAATGGGCAGGAGGGCCTGATGTCCACCAGGCTCGGGGCCTGCAGCGACCATATTCCGGGAGCTACTGTACCCCCAGAAGGTACCCATCCCGCCCCACCCCACTCAACCCAACCCCACCCAGGAGGACCTCTACAAAAAACAAACAAACAACATCAAAAAACAAACAAACAAACCACCCGGTCACACCAGTCGCAGCAGCCCGGGCCTGAGACCCACCATCACCCAGCAACCCACCACCACCACTATGTGATAAAACTAATCAGAGGGGACCAGAGAGAATGAAATTCAGCCAATTGATGTTTTGAGGAGGCAGACATTGTTTCCATGCTAATATAATCTACAAGAAAATTTCTAAACTGGTTAATACACAGATTGTTCTTCGCTTTCCAGTTCATGAGAATAGTTTTCTTTGCGATACATAACACTGTCACAACCATGTGTGCTGAGTTAATTTCCATGTTGATGTTGTCTAAGTCACCCAGTATGCACAGTGTGGGGCATGCAGGGATGCTACACTTTAGCCATGTTGATAGGTCCTCACAGACTTCAAGCCAGAACTTCTGGACAGGCGCACAAAAACCACAAAGCGTGTGCATAATCATCAGGTGTGTTATCTGTGCAATGTGAGCAGATGTTTGAGTGTGTTAGACACATCCTGAACATCCTTTGTCCTGTATAGTGTGTTCTATGAAGGATTTTGTATTGTATGAGCGGTAAATTAGGATTTCGAGTCTTTATGAAGGTGTTCAAACATATTTGTGGTTAGAAGCTATGATCAGAACTGATGGATAAATCTGCCTCCCATTTTGAGGATGGAAGAGACATTGTGTCATCTATCTTAGACAATAATTTATATATTTTTGATAGTAGTTTTGGGGTACAGATGCTTAGAAATTCTGCTACCCTAGTCGGGGGTTGTAAGTCTGGTTGGTGGAGGTTATATCCATCCATCCATCCATCATCTGCCGCTTATCCGGGGGTCGGGTCGCGGGGGCAGCAGCTTGAGCAGAGAAACCCAGACGTCTCTGTCCCCGGCCACTTCCTCCAGCTCTTCCGGGGGGACCCCGAGGCGTTCCCAGGCCAGCCGAGAGACATAGTCTCTCCAACGTGTCCTGGGTCTCCCCCGGGGTCTCCTCCCAGTGGGACGTGCCCGGAACACCTCCCCAGGGAGGCGCCCAGGGGGCATCCTAACCAGATGCCCGAGCCACCTCATCTGACTCCTCTCAATGCGGAGGAGCAGCGGTTCTACTCCGAGCCCCTCCCGGATGACTGAGCTTCTCACCCTATCTCTAAGGGAGAGCCCAGACACCCTGCGGAGGAAACCCATTTCGGCCGCTTGTATTCGCGATCTTGTTCTTTCGGTCACTACCCACAACTCGTGACCATAGGTGAGGATGGGAAAGTAGATTGACCAGTAAGTAGAGAGCTTCGCCTTCTGGCTCAGCTCCCTCTTCACAACGACGGGTCGGTGCAGAGCCTGCAACACTGCAGGCGCCGCACCGATCCGCCCGTCAATCTCCCGCTCCATTCGTCCGTCACTCGTGAACAAGACCCCGAGATACTTGAACTCCTCCTCTTGGGGAAGGATCTCATTCCCGACCCGGAGAGAGCATTCCACCCTTTTCCGGCTGAGAACCATAGTCTCGGATTTGGAGGTGCTGATTCTCATCCCAGCCGCTTCACACTCGGCTGCGAATCACTCCAGTGAGAGCTGAAGGTCACGGCCTGACGACGCTAACAGAACCACATCATCTGCAAAAAGCAGAGACCCGATTCTGAGGTCGCCAAATGGGACACCCTCAACGCCCTGGCTCCGCCTAGAAATTCTGTCCATAAAAGTTAGGAACAGAATCGGTGACAAAGAGCAGCCCTGACGGAGTCCAACTCTCACCGGAAACGTATCCGACTTACTGCCGGCAATGCGGACCAAATTCTGGCACCGGTCATACAGAGACCGAACGGCCCCTATCAAGGGGTCCGGCACTCCATATTCCCGGAGCACCCCCCACAGGACTCCACGAGGGACACGGTCGAACGCTTTCTCCAAGTCCACAAAACACATGTAGACTGGTTGGGCGAACTCCCATGCACCCTCCAGGATCCTGCCGAGGGTATATAGCTGGTCCACTGTTCCACGGCCAGGACGAAAGCCACACTGCATCTCCTGAATCCGAGGCTCGATTATCCGACGGATCCTCCTCTCCAATACCCCCGAATAGACCTTACCAGGGAGGCTGAGGAGTGTGATACCCCTATAGTTGGAACACACCCTCCGGTCCCCCTTTTTAAAGAGGGGGACCACCACCCCAATCTGCCAGTCCAGAGGCACTGTCCCCGATGTCAACGCGATACTGCAGAGGCGTGTCAGCCAAGACAGCCCTACAACATCCAGAGCCTTGAGAAACTCAGGACGGACCTCATCCACCCCCGGGGCCTTGCCACGAGGAGCTTTTTAACCACCTCGGCAACCTCAGCCCCAGAAATGGGAGGCCCCGTCTCCGAGCTCTCCGACTCTGCCTCTTCCGAGCACGTGTCGGTAGGATTGAGGAGTTCCTCGAAGTACTCCCCCCACCGACTCACAACATCCCTAGTTGAGGTCAGCAAAGCCCCGTCCCCACTGTAAACAGTGTTGACTGTGAGCCGCTCCCCCCCCCCTGAGACGCCGGATGGTGGACCGGAATCTTTTCGAGGCCGTCCGGAAATCGTTCTCCATGGTCTCACCGAACTCCTCCCAGGCCCGAGTTTTTGCCTCACAACCGCCGAAGCCGTGGCCCGTCTGGCCCGTCGGTACCTATCAGCTTCTTCCAGGGTCCCACTGGCCAAAAAGGCCCGATAGGACTCCTTCTTCAGCTTGACGGCTTCCCTCACCACTGATGTCCACCAGCAGGTTTGAGGGTTGCCGCCACAACAGGCACCGACCACCTTACGGCCACAACTCCGACCAGCTGCCTCGGCAATGGAGTCACGGAACATGGCCCATTCGGACTCAATGTCCCCCACCTCAAATATGGTTGAAGCTCTGCCGGAGGTGGGAGTTAAAGCTCCTTCTGACGGGGGATTCTGACAAACGCTCCCAGCAGACCCTCACAATACG
Organism: Leuresthes tenuis; assembly: GCF_036924035.1. Lineage (NCBI taxonomy): Eukaryota > Metazoa > Chordata > Actinopteri > Atheriniformes > Atherinopsidae > Leuresthes > Leuresthes tenuis. Next base: position 510,827 of record NW_027325385.1, read on the forward strand.
TATGGGCCTGCCAGGTCTGATCGGCATCCTCCCCCACCAGCGGAGCCAACTCACCACCAGGTTGTGATCAGTTGACAGCTCCGCCCCTCTCTTCACCCGAGTGTCCAGGACATACGGCCGCAAGTCCGATGATACAACCACAAAGTCGATCATCGAACTGCGGCCAAGGGTGTCCTGGTGCCAAGTGCACATATGGACACCCTTATGCCTGAACATGGTGTTCGTTATGGACAGTCTATGACTGGCACAGAAGTCCAACAACATAACACCACTCTGATTCAGATCGGGGGGGCCGTTCCTCCCAATCACACCCCTCCAGGTCTCACTGTCATTGCCCACGTGAGCATTGAAGTCCCCCAGCAGAATGAGGGAGTCTCCGGTAGGAGCATTCTCCAGTGCCTCCCCCAGAGACTCCAAAAAGGGTAGGTACTCTGAACTGCTGTTTGGCGCATAGGCACAAACAACAGTCAGGACTCGTCCCCCCACCCAAAGGCGGAGGGAGGCTACCCTCTCGTTCACTGGGGTAAACCCCAATGTACTGGCACACAGCCGGGGGGCAATAAGTATGCCCACACCTGCTCTGCGCCTCTCACCACGGGCAACTCCAGAGTGGAAGAGAGTCCAACCCCTCTCAAGAGTACTGGTTCCAGATCCCAAGCCGTGCGTCGAGGTGAGTCCGACTATATCTAACGGTCTGATGAAGTTTCAACAATAAACAACAAACTTTGTATTATGAGAAAGAACCAGACTCATTCTTCAGGAATCCGAAAATAAGCTCTATTTTACGAGTTCTGCACGAATTCGGATTCTCCTATAAAACGAATTCCTTCCTTCTTTATCAAAAGCAGGAGCGGAGGTGTTCAGCTGCAAGAAGGTCTAAATGTCCATCAATAATTGCTAGAAAACATGAAAGAAAATTTTCGAAAATCAAAGCGCACATGATCATAAGTGGGAGAGGAGGTGTTCAGCTGCAAGAAGGTGTGAATGTCCACCCATTATTCCTGACAAATGGGTAAAAAAAAGGTGCGAATGCCCAACCATACATCATCAAAAGCAGGAGTGGATGTGTTCGGCTACAAGAAGGTGTGAACGTCCAACCAAAGTTTGTAAAAAGCAGTTAAGAAAAGGTTTGAATATCCAACCAAACATAATCAAAAGCGGGAGCATAGCTTTTCGACTGCAAGTAGGTGTGAATGTCAGATCATAATTTGCAAAAAGCTGATGAGAAAGGGTGAGAATGTCCGACTGCACACCATCAAATGCGGGAGCGGAGTTGTTCGGCTGTGAGTAGGTGTGAATCTCTGACCGTAATTTCTGAAAAATGTGTTAGAAAAGGTAAGAATGCCGGTCCATACATCATCAAAAGTGAGAGAGGTGGTGTTCGGCTGCAAGTAGGTGTGAATGTCCAGCCATAATTACTCACAAACGGGTAAGAAAAGGTAGTATTGCCAGACCATACATGATCAAAACAGGGAGCGGAGGTGGTTCAGCTGCAAGAAGGTGTGAATGTCTCACTAAAGTTCAAATATATTAACAAAAGCGGGAGGAGAGGTCTTCGGATGAGAGTGGTTGAGAATTTCCAACCATAATCTATAAAATTCGGTGAAAAAAAGGTGTGATAGAACACTAAAAGGTGGAGCGGAAGTGTTCGGCTGCAAGAAGGTGTGAATGTCCGACTATATTTGGTGAAAAGTAGGTGAAGCAAGGTCTGAATGCCCAACCTTACATTATTAAAAGCGAGATCAGAGGTGTTTGGCTGCAAGAAGGCCATAGTTTGACAAAAGCGGGTAAGCTGCGAATGACCAACTAAATATCAACAAAAGGTCTTCGGATGCAAGTGGGTGTGAATATCCCACCATACAAGTATGGTGGAGAGGAAGCTGTGAACAGTCGACCATAGTTTGCAAAAAGCGGGTGAGAAAAGGTGCGAATGTCCAACCATACATGATCAAAACAGGGAGCGGAGGTGTTTGGCTGTGACAAGGTGTGAATGTCCACCCAAAATTAATGAAAAGCGGGTAAAAAGTAGGTTTGAATGCCCAAGCATACATCATCAAAAGAAGGAGTGGATGTGTTCGGCTACAAGAAGGTTTGAATGTCCGAGCATAGTTTGTAAAAAGCGGGTAAGAAAAGGTTCGAATGCCCAAACATACACCATCAAAAGAGGGAGCGCAGGTGTTCCGCTGTAAGTTGTGAATGTCCGACCATAGTTGGTAAAAAGTGGGTAAGAAAAGGTTAAAATACCCGACTGTACACAATCAATAGCGGGAGCGGATGTGTTTGGCTACAAGAATGTGTGAAAGTCCGACCATGGTTTGTAAAAAACGGGTAAGAAAAGGTGCGAATGCCCGACAATGTATGATCAAAAGAGGGAGCGGAGGTTTTTGGCTACAAGAAGGTTTGAATGTCCGACCATAGTTTGTAAAAAGCGGGTAAGAAAAGGTTCAAATGCCTGACTATACACCATCAAAAGCGGAAGCGGAGGTGTTCGGCTGCAAGAAGGTGTGAACGTCCGACCAAAGTTTGTAAAAAGCAGTTAAGAAAAGGTTCGAATATCCAACCAAACATAATCAAAAGCGGGAGCAGAGCTGTTCGACTGCAAGTAGGTGTGAATGTCCAGCCATAATTACTCACAAAGGGGTAAGAAAAGGTAGTATTGCCAGACCATACATGATCAAAACAGGGAACTGAGGTGGTTCAGCTACAAGGTGTGAATGTCTGACTATAGTTTGTAAAAAGCAGGTAAGATAAGGTGCGAATGCCCGACAATGTATAATCAAAAGAGGGAGCAGAGGTTTTCGGCTACACGAAGGTTTGAATGTCCGACCATAGTTTGTAAAAAGCGGGTAAGAAAAGGTTCAAATGCCTGACTATACACCATCAAAAGCGGGAGCGGAGATGTTCCGCTGTAAGACGGTGTGAATGTCCGACCATAGTTGGTAAAAAGCGGGTAAGAAAAGGTTAAAATACCCGACTGTACACAATCAATAGCGGGAGCGGAGTTGTTCGGCTACAAGAAGGTGTGAAAGTCCAACCATCGTTTGTAAAAAGCTGGTAAGAAAAGGTTCGAATGCCCGAATATATACCATCAAAAGCGGAAGTTGAGGTGTTCGGCTGCAAGAAGGTGTGAACGTCCGACCAAAGTTGGCAAAAAGCAGCAAAGAAAAGGTTCGAATATCCAAACATAATTAAAAGCGAGAGAGATTGTGTTCAGCTGCAAGTAGGTGTGAATATCCAGCCATAATTACTCACAAACGGGTAAGAAAATGTAGTATTGCCAGACCATACATGATCAAAACAGGGAGCGGAGGTGGTTTAGCTGCAAAAAGGGGTGAATGTCCAACTAAAGTTCAAATATATTAACAAAAGCGGGAGTAGAGGTCTTCGGATTAGAGTGGTTGAAATGTCCAACCATAATCTATAAAATGCGGTGAAAAAAAAAGGTGTGAAGGAATGAATTTTATAGCAAAATCCGAAATCATGCATAACTCCGCATAAGGAACGTATTGCTCAACCAAAGGGATGCTTCTTTCTCATTCAGGGTAATATGAGGAACTTTATGCTTGATACATTTTAGACATGGATAACTATGAAGGACAAAGCAATTTTAACTTGGTTTGAGCAAAGCAATTCATTTTACAGGAAAATCCGAAATCGTGCAGGACTCATGAAAGTAAGCTTATTCTCGGATTCCTGATCCTCCAGTGTTGCTCTTTCCTATACTGCAAAATACAGCCTTGTTCTTTGTTGAAATCGATATAGACATTGATAAATATGAAGGACAAAGCAGTTTCCACTTTGTTTGAGTGAAGGAATTAATTTTATAGCAAAATCCCAAATCAAGCAGAACGTATGAAAATAAGCGTGTTTTCGGATTCCTGATCCTTCAGTGTTGCTATTTCTTCTACTGCAAAATACAATGTTGTTCTTTGTTGAAGTCAATCTAGACATTGATAAATATGAAGGACAAAGCAGTTTTAACATAGTTTGAGTAAAGGAATTCATTTTATACATAAAATCCCAAATCATGCAGAACGTATGAAAATAAGCTTATTCTCGGATTCCTGATCCTTCAGTGTTGCCTTTTCTTCTACTGCAAAATACAATGTTGTTCTTTGTTGAAGTCGATCTAGACATTGATAAATATGAAGGACAAAGCAGTTTTCACTTGGTTTGAGTGAAGGATTTGCAGCTGAAAACCTCCCGCTCCCGCTTTTGATTGTGTATAGTCGGGCATTCGAACCTTTTCTCATCAGCTTTTTGCAAATTATGATCTGACATTCACATCTGCTTTTGATAATGTATGGTTTGGCATTCGCACCTTTTCTTACCCATTTTTCAGTAATTATGGGTGGACATTCACACCTTCTTGCAGCTGAACACCTCCTGTCCCGCTATTGATTGTGTACAGTCGGGTATTTTAACCTTTTCTTACCCGCTTTTTACCAAATATGGTCGGACATTCACACCGTCTTACAGCGGAACACCTCTGCTCCTGCTTTTGATGGTGTATAGTCAGGCATTTGAACCTTTTCTTACCCGCTTTTTACAAACTATGGTCGGACATTCAAACCTTCTTGTAGCCGAAAACCTCCGCTCCCTCTTTTGATTATACATTGTTGGGCATTCGCACCTTATTTACAAACTATAGTCAGACATTCACACCTTGCAGCTGAGCCACCTCAGCTCCCTGTTTTGATAGTGTATGTTCGGGCATTCGAACCTATTCTTACCCCCTTTTTACAAACTATGCTCGGAGATTCACACCTACTCACAGCCGAACAACTCCGCTCCCGCATTTGATGATGTCTTGTCCGGCATTCTAGTCTCTTCTAACACATTTTTCAGCAATTATGGTTGGACATTCACACCTACTCACAGCCGAACACTTCCGCTCCCGCATTTGATGGTGTATAGCCGGGCATTCTCACCCTTTCTCATCAGCTTTTTGCAAATTATGATCTGACATTCACACCTACTTGCAGTCGAACAGCTCTGCTCCCACTTTTGATTATGTTTGGTTGGATATTCGAACCTTTTCTTAACTGCTTTTTACAAACTTTGGTCGGACGTTCACACCTTCTTGCAGCCGAACACATCCACTTCCACTTTTGATGGTATATATTCGGGCATTCGAACCTTTTCTTACCCGCTTTTTACAAACTGTGGTCGGACTTTCACACCTTCTTGTAGCCAAACAACTCCGCTCCCCCTATTGATTGTGTACAGTCGAGTATTTTAACCTTTTCTTACCCGTTTTTTACCAACTATGGTCGGACATTTACACCTTCTTAAAGCGGAACACCTCCGCTCCCTCTTTTGATGGTCTATGTTTGGGCATTCGAACCTTTTCTTACCCGCTTTTTACAAACTATGGTCGGACATTCAAACTTTCTTGTAGCCGAACACATCCACTCCTGCTTTTGATGATGTATGGTAACCTTTTCTTACCCGCTTTTTACAAACTATGGTCGGACATTCAAACCTTCTTGTAGCCAAAACCCTCCGCTCCCTCTTTTGATCATACATTGTCTGGCATTCGCACCTTATCTTACCCGCTTTTTACAAACTATAGTCAGACATTCACACCTTGCAGCTGAACCACCTCCGCTCCCTGTTTTGATCATGTATGGTCTGGCAATACTACCTTTTCTTACCCGTTTGTGAGTAATTAATCCCAAAATATTGAGCATAAAATAAGTCTTTATGCTGATGATGTATTACTTTTCCTTCAGAACTCACAGACGTCTCTCAGTCACACGATCACACTCATAAATAAATTCTCAGCACTTTCTGACTACTCTATCAACTGGTCTAAGACCACAGTTCTGCCCATTAACTGTAGGGTCCATAATATACCTGCGATCACTTTACAGTCAGGAAATATTAGATATTTAGGCATAAACATTTCCTCCAGGCTCTCAGAGCTAACAAAGCTAAATTATGTGCAATTATTAAAGACAGTAGAGGACGATCTCTCGTTGGAAGTCCTTACCTATATCACTTATGGGAAGAGTTACATCCATTAAAATGATGATACTACCAAAAGTTAACTATTTGTTCTCAATGATCCCCATAAAACCATCTGCTACTTGGTTTAAGTCACTAGATTCATGCATCTCCAAATTTCTGTGGAAAAACAAACCACCACGTATTAGTTTAAAAACCCTACAGAAGACCAAGGACAGTGGTGGATTAGATTTACCTCATTTTCAGCACTATTCCTTAGACAATAGGTTACAATATATATCAAAATGGTTTAAACCTTGTTGTTGTCACAGTTCCCAGAGACGTTGTAATCGTTGAGGATTCTATATTCACCCCCTCATTAGAGGCACGTAATGCAGATTGATGACACTGAATCTTCTTCTCTGTTCATTGCTGGCATCATTCCCAGCATCGTAAGTGTTCGTGGCATTGTTAGCCTCTTCTTCTGGATCTTGATATCGAGAATCCTTTTGTATTTCTGGTTTGTCAGTCCTCTGTCTTCGTTCACCGGAGTCTTTGTCTTTTTGTCCTTGAGTTTGGTGATTTTTTCTTCTTTTGATGCCTTGACACAATGTGACAGGTGATACCACGTGGGAGATCCTGTAACTTGGATTGCTGTCCCTGTGCTGCGAAATGGCTGTGCTGCTCAAATGGTCTCTCCTTCATCATGGTTACATGCTGCCATTCCGACATCTCGCCATTCCGACATGGGTCTCCAATTGTCGGAATGGCGACACTTAATTTTTTATCAAACGTCCCACCATTCCGACACTTTTTTCCTCCTATGGTCGGAATGGCGATATGTTTTTTGTTTTTTTTTAACATACCGCCATTCCGACAGTTCCTTTTAATAGCCTATTTTTTACCCAAAACATTTTGCACTAATGATATGCCGGCGCAAATACGCCCTAAAGTTTGGCGCACAAGCTTTGCACATGCAGAGGCCACAGCCTCGCAAACAAACTTTAATAATCTATTATCAAAATCCCCTGAATTTCAAATATAAAAATACAGATATTAATGTAACTCTGGCGAGACTGAAACTGATTAAGCAGAAATACAGTGTCAGTGAGCTGTCACAGCAGCCAGCTGGAGCGGAGCTCTCCACAGAGCCCATGCGTCTTTTGCACGCTGTCATCATATGCAAAAGTAATAATTGCAATTACAGATATCACGGCTACTGCACAGGACACAGTTGCGAGCACTCTGCCTTGCCTTGCCAATAGGAGAAGATAGAAATGACAGCATAGAACGTGTAAAACACAACAAAATGCAGTAAAAACGTTTATTCATGTTATTCACGTGATTTATGAGTACTCACTCCAATTTTGGGAAGCGCGGATGGGTTTTACGCATTTGGCACAAACACACAGCCGCAACGGTTGTAGCTTTATACAGCCTGTTGATATCTTAAGGACCTTAAGGACCATGTTTGTAAGCCTTTTTTTCCTGGATTAAATTTTCGGAAGTTGAAACAAGTGGCATTGGAGTGTGTGATTGAAAACCACAGCGGACTGCTTCTCCTCCTCCAGTTGCCGAGACTTTGTGTTTTTAATAACGCTTGTCTATAAACATGTTAAACATATAAATTGCATGAACAGAAAGAAGGGACTCACCTGTTGAGTAACACACATTTCCTTATACGGAAAGCCTTGTCGGAATGGTGGGACATTTGAACGTCAGAATAGCGGGATGTCGCAATGGTGGGATGTCGGAATGGTGGGACGTTTGCATGTCGGAATGGTGGTATGTCGGAATGGTGGGATGTCGGAATAGCGGGATGTCGGAATGGCGGGATTTCGGAATGGGTGTTGCCACCCCCTTCATCATATACACAGTTATTAATACATCACCTTCCACCATGAAGCGTTGTCCCTTTTTGTTTCTCTCTTTGTTCTTAAAATGCTGTTATGCATGTCTAAACCAATCCATTAAATTAGATCATTTTGGCAGTAAAGCGATCTACAATGTGCTTGGTCGCAAAGCTGCTCATCTGTGGTAAACAGCTCTTCAGAAAGGCATTCTTCAATTGATTTCACTAATTCTATGTAATAATTTTGTGATTTCCTACAAAACTACACTTCTTCTCCCATCTGTCTGAGTATTTAATATTGTCTGGGTCCCGTTAAAACATGTATTTTTCCCATCTAATTCCTTGTTTGCTTTAAAACAAGTATTCCCCATTTTCTATCCCTTCAGTAGCCAACCAGTTTGTATGGAGTACACTGGAGCAACTTGACTGATCAGTAAAACACTGCTTTTGTTGTCACCGCAAGGCTTCCCCCGTCGGTTGTTTCACTGAGACACTACTGAGTAACTATAACTCAACACAGTTTATACACATAACATTCATATACATACTAACAAACAAACAAACAATTATTTATCGCAATTTTCTCATCTCTGTTTGAACGTACACCCAGGTAAATATTCCTGTAGTCTTCTCATACCGACTATGGACCCATTCATTGTTTAACTTCACTGTTTTGCAAATCCTAATTGAATATTACACATTGACATTGAACTTTACTTGATAAGCAGGTCTTTATTGCATTCAGCAGCCTATATGTGAGCATCTATGTGTAAGCTGTTCTTCTTTGCATTTATCAGCAGCAAGCAATTCTTCATTGCACATGCATATGAAAATAGTAAAACAATTCCAATGCGTTAGCGAAACCTTCTATATCAGGAGTGTCCATCATGATGCTGGGAATAGAACCTCTTTCCCAGAATAGTTCAACCTTCATTACTCAACTGATCATAACTCCGCAATGAGCACATTTCAAAGTATCATTCCTCTACATATATTCAAAAATCTATGTGTAAATGTTTAATATTTCTTATATTTGTTGATGTCATTCTGTGTGCATGTGGCCTAAACCCAATCTCTGTGTGGCAATTTTAATTTAAACAAGTTGAACTCTGCCTCTGATCATTTAAAAAAGGTGTGTACCAATATCAACCTTTCTCAGGTAATTACAGATCCTACAAAACCAAAGAGATCCTTCCAGGTTGTCCCTGGTTGGCTCAATCTTAACAAATCAAAGGTAGAAAATCCGCAGTATCTGAACTTGGTGTTAGTTATCACTGCTCAATAGCCTGTATCAGAATTGCAAAAATGAAAACATTAGGTCCACGCTTGGTATCCAGATCCTGAAACATCTCCATGAGCAGGCTTTTTTTTAACTGATCTGTTGAATAGTTATATGACACTGTTAAAATCCCAGATGAAGATCTAGCACTTGACCATTTTTGTAAATCTTCTAATTCCATAGTTGATAAACACGCCCCTTTTAAAAAGTATAGAACTTAGAACAGGTCTATCCCTGGCTTTCGGCAGAACTGTCTTCTTTACTTTTTTTTCCCCTTGTCCTGTTCAGCATTATGTCAGAAGAATTGTAGTCTGAATACCTTTGATGCCAAACAGATTTGTTTTGCCAAGGGAAGTTTTATAAATGTAAAGCTCCCCTTGATGCCCATTTATTTATTTCTGTTTACAATATATGACATGAACTGAACTGAACCGGACCGGGGGACAAGGAAAGAAGAAGAGGAAAGAAGAGGAAACAGAACAAAAATAGAAACAGAAACCAGACAACCAGCTGCTACACCTGTAAAAAACAAAACAGACAACAATCCATGGCCTATGAGGGGAATCCAGCCTTAGCGCCACCAGGAGCACCTGAAAGCAGACAAGCAGAGAAAAAACAAACACACAAACAAACAAAAACAAGCACAAGAAGCGGCAATCGCATACAACACAGCTGTGGATATAGATGACCTGAGACGACATGATAATACATCAACTGCTTAGTGACCATGCTACTGGACTAATGAATGTGTGTGTGTGTGTGTGAGAACATGCAACACCCATGGCACAGGACCTACATGATAACCGTGCTTAGTTATGAGTGTATAAGCGTACAGGGCCACAATCCACAGCCCCCCCCCAAGCAATCAGAAGCAGGCAGAGAGGTCCACAAGACCCAGGCCACCAGCAGCCCCCACAGAGCACAGAACCCAGGCAGCCCACCGCAGGGGCAACCACGCATCCACCCACAAGACTGCAGAGGAAGCCCCCGGAAAGAGCCCCCATAAGCATAGGGCAGAGGCACTCCGGGAACCAGGGGCAACAGCCCACCGACCCCGCCAGGCCCCAGCCGCCCAGACATGGGCCGTGCACTGGACCTGGGCCCCAGGAGCCCGAGCGCCCCCAAACCCCCCGGCAGAGGCCCCACCCAATACCCAGGAGGGCCAAGCGCCCCAGACAGCCACAAAGTGGGTCAGCGCCTGCCCCAGCGCCCCTGGCCAAGTGCCCTGGGAGTCAAGACGTGCCCACAGGTGGGTGAAGTCGCGAGCAGTGGGGAGAGGCAACGCTGATGCCCCATCGGGAGAAACACAGGCAGGCCAGGCGACAGCAAGTCCCAGATCCAGGCCCAATCATTACCACACACACTTTCACGTCCCATACATCCACACATCCACACATCCTACCTCCCTCGACTCTGCTGGGGTGTATTGCAGCGGGCACACCAGGAGGCCAGCAACCCCCCAGCCACCACAGACCCCGAACCAGCAGAACAATTAATTAATCCTCCTGGCCCCTCCTGCCCCGAGCAGACACCAGGAAGCAGGGGTGTGCGAAGAAGACCCCTCCCCTCACCCTTCTGGCTCTTCAATATTTTCTAATAGTGAGCAATTAAAATTGAGGGGCAGCCAAACTTGTAGAACTGGGAGCGCGGCACTCTGGGCAGCCTACATACCCAAAGAGCCCCGCCCACCAGATGCCACTCAGTGTAACCACCCCCCAAGACCTAATGTGTGTGTGTGAGTGTGTTTGATAAGTAGTAATGTCTAAGGTGTAATTAAAACAGGGGCAGGGAACTGCAGAGTGCAACCAAAGGGGACCACCTACGTGGCCCCATCCACTACACCCCACCGAACACACACGCCCCCAAAACCCTTCATGTGTGAGTGTGTGCTGTGTACAGGAGCCAGAAGGGAGAGGGGTATGGGGATATATACCGGGGGAGCTACTCTCCCCCAGAGAGGGCAGCCAGGGACTGGCTGCAATAGGCATCCCCGCTACCTGGGAGCCAACAATGGGCAGGAGGGCCTGATGTCCACCAGGCTCGGGGCCTGCAGCGACCATATTCCGGGAGCTACTGTACCCCCAGAAGGTACCCATCCCGCCCCACCCCACTCAACCCAACCCCACCCAGGAAGACCTCTACAAAAAACAAACAAACAAACCACCCGGTCACACCAGTCGCAGCAGCCCGGGCCTGAGACCCACCATCACCCAGCAACCCACCACCACCACTATGTGATAAAACTAATCAGAGGGGACCAGAGAGAATGAAATTCAGCCAATTGATGTTTTGAGGAGGCAGACATTGTTTCCATGCTAATATAATCTAAAAGAAAATTTCTAAACTGGTTAATACACAGATTGTTTTTCGCTTTCCAGTTCATGAGAATAGTTTTCTTTGCGATACATAACACTGTGACAACCATGTGTGCTGAGTTAATTTCCATGTTGATGTTGTCTAAGTCACCCAGTATGCACAGTGTGGGGCATGCAGGGATGCTACACTTTAGCCATGTTGATAGGTCCTCACAGACTTCAAGCCAGAACTTCTGGACAGGCGCAGAAAACCACAAAGCGTGTGCATAATCATCAGGTGTGTTATCTGTGCAATGTGAGCAGATGTTTGAGTGTGTTAGACCCATCCTGAACATCCTTTGTCCTGTATAGTGTGTTCTATGAAGGATTTTGTATTGTATGAGCTGTAAATTAGGATTTCGAGTCTTTATGAAGGTGTTCAAACATATTTGTGGTTAGAAGCTATGACCAGAACTGATGGATAAATCTGCCTCCCATTTTGAGGATGGAAGAGACATTGTGTCATCTATCTTAGACAATAATTTATATATTTTTGATAGTAGTTTTGGGGTACAGCTGCTTAGAAATTCTGCTACCCTAGTCGGGGGTTGTAAGTCTGGTTGGTGGAGGATATATCCATCCATCCATCCATCATCTGCCGCTTATCCGGGGGTCGGGTCGCGGGGGCAGCAGCTTGAGCAGAGAAACCCAGACGTCTCTGTCCCCGGCCACTTCCTCCAGCTCTTCCGGGGGGACCCCGAGGCGTTCCCAGGCCAGCCGAGAGACATAGTCTCTCCAACGTGTCCTGGGTCTCCCCCGGGGTCTCCTCCCAGTGGGACGTGCCCGGAACACCTCCCCAGGGAGGCGCCCAGGGGGCATCCTAACCAGATGCCCGAGCCACCTCATCTGACTCCTCTCAATGCGGAGGAGCAGCGGTTCTACTCCGAGCCCCTCCCGGATGACTGAGCTTCTCACCCTATCTCTAAGGGAGAGCCCAGACACCCTGCGGAGGAAACCCATTTTGGCCGCTTGTATTCACGATCTTGTTCTTTCGGTCACTACCCACAACTCGTGACCATAGGTGAGGATGGGAACGTAGATTGACCAGTAAGTAGAGAGCTTCGCCTTCTGGCTCAGCTCCCTCTTCACAACGACGGGTCGGTGCAGAGCCTGCAACACTGCAGGCGCCGCACCGATCCGCCCGTCAATCTCCCGCTCCATTCGTCCGTCACTCGTGAACAAGACCCCGAGATACTTGAACTCCTCCTCTTGGGGAAGGATCTCATTCCCGACCCGGAGAGAGCATTCCACCCTTTTCCGGCTGAGAACCATAGTCTCGGATTTGGAGGTGCTGATTCTCATCCCAGCCGCTTCACACTCGGCTGCGAATCACTCCAGTGAGAGCTGAAGGTCACGGCCTGACGACGCTAACAGAACCACATCATCTGCAAAAAGCAGAGACCCGATTCTGAGGTCGCCAAATGGGACACCCTCAACGCCCTGGCTCCGCCTAGAAATTCTGTCCATAAAAGTTAGGAACGGAATCGGTGACAAAGGGCAGCCCTGACGGAGTCCAACTCTCACCGGAAACGTATCCGACTTACTGCCGGCAATGCGGACCAAACTCTGGCACCGGTCATACAGAGACCGAACGGCCCCTATCAAGGGGTCCGGCACTCCATATTCCCGGAGCACCCCCCACAGGACTCCACGAGGGACACGGTCGAACGCTTTCTCCAAGTCCACAAAACACATGTAGACTGGTTGGGCGAACTCTCATGCACCCTCCAGGATCCTGCCGAGGGTATAGAGCTGGTCCACTGTTCCACGGCCAGGACGAAAGCCACACTGCATCTCCTGAATCCGAGGCTCGATTATCCGACGGATCCTCCTCTCCAATACCCCCGAATAGACCTTACCAGGGAGGCTGAGGAGTGTGATACCCCTATAGTTGGAACACACCCTCCGGTCCCCCTTTTTAAAGAGGGGGACCACCACCCCAATCTGCCAGTCCAGAGGCACTGTCCCCGATGTCCACGCGATACTGCAGAGGCGTGTCAGCCAAGACAGCCCTACAACATCCAGAGCCTTGAGAAACTCAGGACGGACCTCATCCACCCCCGGGGCCTTGCCACCGAGGAACTTTTTAACCACCTCGGCAACCTCAGCCCCAGAAATGGGAGGCCCCGTCTCCGAGCTCTCCGACTCTGCCTCTTCCGAGCATGTGTTGGTAGGATTGAGGCGTTCCTCGAAGTACTCCCCCCACCGAAACTCACAACATCCCTAGTTGAGGTCAGCAAAGGTCAGCCACTCCCCCCCCCCCTGAGATGCCGGATGGTGGACCAGAATCTTTTCGAGGCCGTCCGGAAATCGTTCTCCATGGTCTCACCGAACTCCTCCCAGGCCCGAGTTTTTGCCTCAGCAACCGCCAAAGCCGCGGCCCGTCTGGCCCGTCGGTACCTATCAGCTTCTTCCAGGGTCCCACTGGCCAAAAAGGCCCGATAGGACTCCTTCTTCAGCTTGACGGCTTCCCTCACCACTGGTGTCCACCAGCAGGTTCGAGGGTTGCCGCCACGACAGGCACCGACCACCTTACGGCCACAACTCCGACCAGCTGCCTCGGCAATGGAGTCACGGAACATGGCCCATTCAATGTCCCCCACCTCAAATATGGTTGAAGCTCTGCTGGAGGTGGGAGTTAAAGCTCCTTCTGACGGGGGATTCTGACAAACGCTCCCAGCAGACCCTCACAATACGTTTGGGCCTGCCAGGTCTGATCGGCATCCTCCCCCACCAGCGGAGCCAACTCACCACCAGGTGGTGATCAGTTGACAGCTCCGCCCCTCTCTTCACCCGAGTGTCCAGGACATACGGCCGCAAGTCCGATGATACAACCACAAAGTCGATCATCGAACTGCGGCCAAGGGTGTCCTGGTGCCAAGTGCACATATGGACACCCTTATGCCTGAACATGGTGTTCGTTATGGACAGTCTATGACTGGCACAGAAGTCCAACAACATAACACCACTCTGATTCAGATCGGGGGGGCCGTTCCTCCCAATCACACCCCTCCAGGTCTCACTGTCATTGCCCACGTGAGCATTGAAGTCCCCCAGCAGAATGAGGGAGTCTCCGGTAGGAGCATTCTCCAGTGCCTCCCCCAGAGACTCCAAAAAGGGTAGGTACTCTGAACTGCTGTTTGGCGCATAGGCACAAACAACAGTCAGGACTCGTCCCCCCACCCAAGGCGGAGGGAGGCTACCCTCTCGTTCACTGGGGTAAACCCCAATGTACTGGCACACAGCCGGGGGGCAATAAGTATGCCCACACCTGCTCTGCGCCTCTCACCACGGGCAACTCCAGAGTGGAAGAGAGTCCAACCCCTCTCAAGAGTACTGGTTCCAGATCCCAAGCCGTGCGTCGAGGTGAGTCCGACTATATCTAACGGTCTGATGAAGTTTCAACAATAAACAACAAACTTTGTATTATGAGAAAGAACCAGACTCATTCTTCAGGAATCCGAAAATAAGCTCTATTTTACGAGTTATGCACGAATTCGGATTCTCCTATAAAACGAATTCCTTCCTTCTTTATCAAAAGCAGGAGCGGAGGTGTTCAGCTGCAAGAAGGTCTAAATGTCCATCAATAATTGCTAGAAAACATGAAAGAAAATTTTCGAAAATCAAAGCGCACATGATCATAAGTGGGAGAGGAGGTGTTCAGCTGCAAGAAGGTGTGAATGTCCACCCATTATTCCTGACAAATGGGTAAAAAAAAGGTGCGAATGCCCAACCATACATCATCAAAAGCAGGAGTGGATGTGTTCGGCTACAAGAAGGTGTGAACGTCCAGTTTGTAAAAAGCAGTTAAGAAAAGGTTTGAATATCCAACCAAACATAATCAAAAGCGGGAGCATAGCTTTTCGACTGCAAGTAGGTGTGAATGTCAGATCATAATTTGCAAAAAGCTGATGAGAAAGGGTGAGAATGTCCGACTGCACACCATCAAATGCGGGAGCGGAGTTGTTCGGCTGTGAGTAGGTGTGAATCTCTGACCGTAATTTCTGAAAAATGTGTTAGAAAAGGTAAGAATGCCGGTCCATACATCATCAAAAGCGAGAGAGGTGGTGTTCGGCTGCAAGTAGGTGTGAATGTCCAGCCATAATTACTCACAAACGGGTAAGAAAAGGTAGTATTGCCAGACCATACATGATCAAAACAGGGAGCGGAGGTGGTTCAGCTGCAAGAAGGTGTGAATGTCTCACTAAAGTTCAAATATATTAACAAAAGCGGGAGGAGAGGTCTTCGGATGAGAGTGGTTGAGAATTTCCAACCATAATCTATAAAATTCGGTGAAAAAAAGGTGTGATAGAACACTAAAAGGTGGAGCGGAAGTGTTCGGCTGCAAGAAGGTGTGAATGTCCGACTATATTTGGTGAAAAGCAGGTGAAGCAAGGT
Source organism: Leuresthes tenuis (assembly GCF_036924035.1). Lineage (NCBI taxonomy): Eukaryota > Metazoa > Chordata > Actinopteri > Atheriniformes > Atherinopsidae > Leuresthes > Leuresthes tenuis. Next base: position 526,659 of record NW_027325385.1, read on the forward strand.
CTGAATGCCCAACCTTACATTATTAAAAGCGAGATCAGAGGTGTTTGGCTGCAAGAAGGCCATAGTTTGCCAAAAGCGGGTAAGCTGCGAATGACCAACTAAATATCAACAAAAGGTCTTCGGATGCAAGTGGGTGTGAATATCCCACCATACAAGTATGGTGGAGAGGAAGCTGTGAACAGTCGACCATAGTTTGCAAAAAGCGGGTGAGAAAAGGTGCGAATGTCCAACCATACATGATCAAAACAGGGAGCGGAGGTGTTTGGCTGTGACAAGGTGTGAATGTCCACCCAAAATTAATGAAAAGCGGGTAAAAAGTAGGTTTGAATGCCCAAGCATACATCATCAAAAGAAGGAGTGGATGTGTTCGGCTACAAGAAGGTTTGAATGTCCGAGCATAGTTTGTAAAAAGCGGGTAAGAAAAGGTTCGAATGCCCAAACATACACCATCAAAAGAGGGAGCGCAGGTGTTCCGCTGTAAGTTGTGAATGTCCGACCATAGTTGGTAAAAAGTGGGTAAGAAAAGGTTAAAATACCCGACTGTACACAATCAATAGCAGGAGCGGATGTGTTTGGCTACAAGAATGTGTGAAAGTCCGACCATGGTTTGTAAAAAACGGGTAAGAAAAGGTGCGAATGCCCGACAATGTATGATCAAAAGAGGGAGCGGAGGTTTTTGGCTACAAGAAGGTTTGAATGTCCGACCATAGTTTGTAAAAAGCGGGTAAGAAAAGGTTCAAATGCCTGACTATACACCATCAAAAGCGGAAGCGGAGGTGTTCGGCTGCAAGAAGGTGTGAACGTCCGACCAAAGTTTGTAAAAAGCAGTTAAGAAAAGGTTCGAATATCCAACCAAACATAATCAAAAGCGGGAGCAGAGCTGTTCGACTGCAAGTAGGTGTGAATGTCCAGCCATAATTACTCACAAAGGGGTAAGAAAAGGTAGTATTGCCAGACCTTACATGATCAAAACAGGGAACTGAGGTGGTTCAGCTGCAAGGTGTGAATGTCTGACTATAGTTTGTAAAAAGCGGGTAAGATAAGGTGCGAATGCCCGACAATGTATAATCAAAAGAGGGAGCAGAGGTTTTCGGCTACACGAAGGTTTGAATGTCCGACCATAGTTTGTAAAAAGCGGGTAAGAAAAGGTTCAAATGCCTGACTATACACCATCAAAAGCGGGAGCGGAGATGTTCCGCTGTAAGACGGTGTGAATGTCCGACCATAGTTGGTAAAAAGCGGGTAAGAAAAGGTTAAAATACCCGACTGTACACAATCAATAGCGGGAGCGGAGTTGTTCGGCTACAAGAAGGTGTGAAAGTCCAACCATCGTTTGTAAAAAGCTGGTAAGAAAAGGTTCGAATGCCCGAATATATACCATCAAAAGCGGAAGCGGAGGTGTTCGGCTGCAAGAAGGTGTGAACGTCCGACCAAAGTTGGCAAAAAGCAGCAAAGAAAAGGTTCGAATATCCAAACATAATTAAAAGCGAGAGAGATTGTGTTCAGCTGCAAGTAGGTGTGAATATCCAGCCATAATTACTCACAAACGGGTAAGAAAATGTAGTATTGCCAGACCATACATGATCAAAACAGGGAGCGGAGGTGGTTTAGCTGCAAAAAGGGGTGAATGTCCAACTAAAGTTCAAATATATTAACAAAAGCGGGAGGAGAGGTCTTCGGATTAGAGTGGTTGAAATTTCCAACCATAATCTATAAAATGCGGTGAAAAAAAAAAGGTGTGAAGGAATGAATTTTATAGCAAAATCCGAAATCATGCATAACTCCGCAAAAGGAACGTATTGCTCAACCAAAGGGATGCTTCTTTCTCATTCAGGGTAATATGAGGAACTTTATGCTTGATACATTTTAGACATGGATAACTATGAAGGACAAAGCAATTTTAACTTGGTTTGAGCAAAGCAATTCATTTAATAGGAAAATCCGAAATCGTGCAGGACTCATGAAAGTAAGCTTATTCTCGGATTCCTGATCCTCCAGTGTTGCTCTTTCCTATACTGCAAAATACAGCCTTGTTCTTTGTTGAAATCGATATAGACATTGATAAATATGAAGGACAAAGCAGTTTCCACTTTGTTTGAGTGAAGGAATTAATTTTATAGCAAAATCCCAAATCAAGCAGAACGTATGAAAATAAGCGTGTTTTCGGATTCCTGATCCTTCAGTGTTGCTATTTCTTCTACTGCAAAATACAATGTTGTTCTTTGTTGAAGTCAATCTAGACATTGATAAATATGAAGGACAAAGCAGTTTTCACTTGGTTTGAGTGAAGGATTTGCAGCTGAAAACCTCCCGCTCCCGCTTTTGATTGTGTATAGTCGGGCATTCGAACCTTTTCTCATCAGCTTTTTGCAAATTATGATCTGACATTCACATCTGCTTTTGATAATGTATGGTTTGGCATTCGCACCTTTTCTTACCCATTTTTCAGTAATTATGGGTGGACATTCACACCTTCTTGCAGCTGAACACCTCCTCTCCCGCTATTGATTGTGTACAGTCGGGTATTTTAACCTTTTCTTACCCGCTTTTTACCAAATATGGTCGGACATTCACACCGTCTTACAGCGGAACACCTCTGCTCCTGCTTTTGATGGTGTATAGTCAGGCATTTGAACCTTTTCTTACCCGTTTTTTACAAACTATGGTCGGACATTCAAACCTTCTTGTAGCCGAAAACCTCCGCTCCCTCTTTTGATTATACATTGTTGGGCATTCGCACCTTATTTACAAACTATAGTCAGACATTCACACCTTGCAGCTGAGCCACCTCAGCTCCCTGTTTTGATAGTGTATGTTCGGGCATTCGAACCTATTCTTACCCCCTTTTTACAAACTATGCTCGGAGATTCACACCTACTCACAGCCGAACAACTCCGCTCCCGCATTTGATGATGTCTTGTCCGGCATTCTAGTCTCTTCTAACACATTTTTCAGCAATTATGGTTGGACATTCACACCTACTCACAGCCGAACACTTCCGCTCCCGCATTTGATGGTGTATAGCCGGGCATTCTCACCCTTTCTCATCAGCTTTTTGCAAATTATGATCTGACATTCACACCTACTTGCAGTCGAACAGCTCTGCTCCCACTTTTGATTATGTTTGGTTGGATATTCGAACCTTTTCTTAACTGCTTTTTACAAACTTTGGTCGGACGTTCACACCTTCTTGCAGCCGAACACATCCACTTCCACTTTTGATGGTATATATTCGGGCATTCGAACCTTTTCTTACCCGCTTTTTACAAACCGTGGTCGGACTTTCACACCTTCTTGTAGCCAAACAACTCCGCTCCCCCTATTGATTGTGTACAGTCGAGTATTTTAACCTTTTCTTACCCGTTTTTTACCAACTATGGTCGGACATTTACACCTTCTTAAAGCGGAACACCTCCGCTCCCTCTTTTGATGGTCTATGTTCGGGCATTCGAACCTTTTCTTACCCGCTTTTTACAAACTATGGTCGGACATTCAAACTTTCTTGTAGCCGAACACATCCACTCCTGCTTTTGATGATGTATGGTTGGGCATTTTCACCTTTTCTTACCCATTTTTCAGTAATTATGGGTGGACATTCACACCTTCTTGTAGCCGAACACATCCACTCCTGCTTTTGATGATGTATGGTAACCTTTTCTTACCCGCTTTTTACAAACTATGGTCGGACATTCAAACCTTCTTGTAGCCAAAACCCTCCGCTCCCTCTTTTGATCATACATTGTCGGGCATTCGCACCTTATCTTACCCGCTTTTTACAAACTATAGTCAGACATTCACACCTTGCAGCTGAACCACCTCCGCTCCCTGTTTTGATCATGTATGGTCTGGCAATACTACCTTTTCTTACCCGTTTGTGAGTAATTAATCCCAAAATATTGAGCATAAAATAAGTCTTTATGCTGATGATGTATTACTTTTCCTTCAGAACTCACAGACGTCTCTCAGTCACACGATCACACTCATAAATAAATTCTCAGCACTTTCTGACTACTCTATCAACTGGTCTAAGACCACAGTTCTGCCCATTAACTGTAGGGTCCATAATATACCTGCGATCACTTTACAGTCAGGAAATATTAGATATTTAGGCATAAACATTTCCTCCAGGCTCTCAGAGCTAACAAAGCTAAATTATGTGCAATTATTAAAGACAGTAGAGGACGATCTCTCGTTGGAAGTCCTTACCTATATCACTTATGGGGAGAGTTACATCCATTAAAATGATGATACTACCAAAAGTTAACTATTTGTTCTCAATGATCCCCATAAAACCATCTGCTACTTGGTTTAAGTCACTAGATTCATGCATCTCCAAATTTCTGTGGAAAAACAAACCACCACGTATTAGTTTAAAAACCCTACAGAAGACCAAGGACAGTGGTGGATTAGATTTACCTCATTTTCAGCACTATTCCTTAGACAATAGGTTACAATATATATCAAAATGGTTTAAACCTTGTTGTTGTCACAGTTCCCAGAGACGTTGTAATCGTTGAGGATTCTATATTCACCCCCTCATTAGAGGCACGTAATGCAGATTGATGACACTGAATCTTCTTCTCTGTTCATTGCTGGCATCATTCCCAGCATCGTAAGTGTTCATGGCATTGTTAGCCTCTTCTTCTGGATCTTGATATCGAGAATCCTTTTGTATTTCTGGTTTGTCAGTACTCTCTCTTCGTTCACCGGAGTCTTTGTCTTTTTGTCCTTGAGTTTGGTGATTTTTTCTTCTTTTGATGCCTTGACACAATGTGACAGGTGATACCACGTGGGAGATCCTGTAACTTGGATTGCTGTCCCTGTGCTGCGAAATGGCTGTGCTGCTCAAATGGTCTCTCCTTCATCATGGTTACATGCTGCCATTCCGACATCTCGCCATTCCGACATGGGTCTCCAATTGTCGGAATGGCGACACTTAATTTTTTATCAAACGTCCCACCATTCCGACACTTTTTTCCTCCTATGGTCGGAATGGCGGTATGTTTTTATTTTTTTTTTAACATACCGCCATTCCGACAGTTCCTTTTAATAGCCTATTTTTTACCCAAAACATTTTGCACTAATGATATGCCGGCGCAAATACGCCCTAAAGTTTGGCGCACAAGCTTTGCACATGCAGAGGCCACAGCCTCGCAAACAAACTTTAATAATCTATTATCAAAATCCCCTGAATTTCAAATATAAAAATACAGATATTAATGTAACTCTGGCGAGACTGAAACTGATTAAGCAGAAATACAGTGTCAGTGAGCTGTCACAGCAGCCAGCTGGAGCGGAGCTCTCCACAGAGCCCATGCGTCTTTTGCACGCTGTCATCATATGCAAAAGTAATAATTGCAATTACAGATATCACGGCTACTGCACAGGACACAGTTGCGAGCACTCTGCCTTGCCTTGCCAATAGGAGAAGATAGAAATGACAGCATAGAACGTGTAAAACACAACAAAATGCAGTAAAAACGTTTATTCATGTTATTCACGTGATTTATGAGTACTCACTCCAATTTTGGGAAGCGCGGATGGGTTTTGCGCATTTGGCACAAACACACAGCCGCAACGGTTGTAGCTTTATACAGCCTGTTGATATCTTAAGGACCTAACTGGTCACACCTGGGACTAAATGTCATGTAGAGATTGTTTTTACATGACATTACAGCTGAACATATAGCTTTCATCGACAAACCAACGTGGGAGAGCCCGAAGACGCATGTGCCAGACGCACATAGGCATGCGTAAAACCAATTTTGACCACTTCATACTGTTTATTTGCTTTCTTTTAGTTAACTTTCGTTTCTTTTGGATTCTTGTGCGTGTTATGGAGCCGTTTTGGTCCATGTTTGTAAGCCTTTTTTTCCTGGATTAAATTTTCGGAAGTTGAAACAAGTGGCATTGGAGTGTGTGATTGAAAACCACCGCGGACTGCTTCTTCTCCTCCAGTTGCCGAGACTTTGTGTTTTTAATAACGCTTGTCTATAAACATGTTAAACATATAAATTGCATGAACAGAAAGAAGGGACTCACCTGTTGAGTAACACACATTTCCTTATACGGAAAGCCTTGTCGGAATGGTGGGACATTTGAACGTCAGAATAGCGGGATGTCGCAATGGTGGGATGTCGGAATGGTGGGACGTTTGCATGTCGGAATGGTGGTATGTCGGAATGGTGGTATGTCGGAATGGTGGGATGTCGGAATAGCGGGATGTCGGAATGGCGGGATTTCGGAATGGGTGTTGCCACCCCCTTCATCATATACACAGTTATTAATACATCACCTTCCACCATGAAGCGTTGTCCCTTTTTGTTTCTCTCTATGTTCTTAAAATGCTGTTAAAATGCATCCCTTCAGTAGCCAACCAGTTTGTATGGAGTACACTGGAGCAACTTGACTGATCAGTAAAACACTGCTTTTGTTGTCACCGCAAGGCTTCCCCCGTCGGTTGTTTCACTGAGACACTACTGAGTAACTATAACTCAACACAGTTTATACACATAACATTCATATACATACTAACAAACAAACAAACAATTATTTATCGCAATTTTCTCATCTCTGTTTGAACGTACACCCAGGTAAATATTCCTGTAGTCTTCTCATACCGACTATGGACCCATTCATTGTTTAACTTCACTGTTTTGCAAATCCTAATTGAATATTACACATTGACATTGAACTTTACTTGATAAGCAGGTCTTCATTGCATTCAGCAGCCTATATGTGAGCATCTATGTGTAAGCTGTTCTTCTTTGCATTTATCAGCAGCAAGCAATTCTTCATTGCACATGCATATGAAAATAGTAAAACAATTCCAATGCGTTAGCGAAACCTTCTATATCAGGAGTGTCCATCATGATGCTGGGAATAGAACCTCTTTCCCAGAATAGTTCAACCTTCATTACTCAACTGATCATAACTCCGCAATGAGCACATTTCAAAGTATCATTCCTCTACATATATTCAAAAATCTATGTGTAAATGTTTAATATTTCTTATATTTGTTGATGTCATTCTGTGTGCATGTGGCCTAAACCCAATCTCTGTGTGGCAATTTTAATTTAAACAAGTTGAACTCTGCCTCTGATCATTTAAAAAAGGTGTGTACCAATATCAACCTTTCTCAGGTAATTACAGATCCTACAAAACCAAAGAGATCCTTCCAGGTTGTCCCTGGTTGGCTCAATCTTAACAAATCAAAGGTAGAAAATCCGCAGTATCTGAACTTGGTGTTAGTTATCACTGCTCAATAGCCTGTATCAGAATTGCAAAAATGAAAACATTAGGTCCACGCTTGGTATCCAGATCCTGAAACATCTCCATGAGCAGGCTTTTTTTTAACTGATCTGTTGAATAGTTATATGACACTGTTAAAATCCCAGATGAAGATCTAGCACTTGACCATTTTTGTAAATCTTCTAATTCCATAGTTGATAAACACGCCCCTTTTAAAAAGTATAGAACTTAGAACAGGTCTATCCCTGGCTTTCGGCAGAACTGTCTTCTTTACTTTTTTTTCCCCTTGTCCTGTTCAGCATTATGTCAGAAGAATTGTAGTCTGAATACCTTTGATGCCAAACAGATTTGTTTTGCCAAGGGAAGTTTTATAAATGTAAAGCTCCCCTTGATGCCCATTTATTTATTTCTGTTTACAATATATGACATGAACTGAACTGAACCGGACCGGGGGACAAGGAAAGAAGAAGAGGAAAGAAGAGGAAACAGAACAAAAATAGAAACAGAAACCAGACAACCAGCTGCTACACCTGTAAAAAACAAAACAGACAACAATCCATGGCCTATGAGGGGAATCCAGCCTTAGCGCCACCAGGAGCACCTGAAAGCAGACAAGCAGAGAAAAAACAAACACACAAACAAACAAAAACAAGCACAAGAAGCGGCAATCGCATACAACACAGCTGTGGATATAGATGACCTGAGACGACATGATAATACATCAACTGCTTAGTGACCATGCTACTGGACTAATGAATGTGTGTGTGTGTGTGTGAGAACATGCAACACCCATGGCACAGGACCTACATGATAACCGTGCTTAGTTATGAGTGTATAAGCGTACAGGGCCACAATCCACAGCCCCCCCCCAAGCAATCAGAAGCAGGCAGAGAGGGCCACAAGACCCAGGCCACCAGCAGCCCCCACAGAGCACAGAACCCAGGCAGCCCACCGCAGGGGCAACCACGCATCCACCCAGAAGACTGCAGAGGAAGCCCCCGGAAAGAGCCCCCATAAGCATAGGGCAGAGGCACTCCGGGAACCAGGGGCAACAGCCCACCGACCCCGCCAGGCCCCAGCCGCCCAGACATGGGCCGTGCACTGGACCTGGGCCCCAGGAGCCCGAGCGCCCCCAAACCCCCCGGCAGAGGCCCCACCCAATACCCAGGAGGGCCAAGCGCCCCAGACAGCCACAAAGTGGGTCAGCGCCTGCCCCAGCGCCCCTGGCCAAGTGCCCTGGGAGTCAAGACGTGCCCACAGGTGGGTGAAGTCGCGAGCAGTGGGGAGAGGCAACGCTGATGCCCCATCGGGAGAAACACAGGCAGGCCAGGCGACAGCAAATCCCAGATCCAGGCCCAATCATTACCACACACACTTTCACGTCCCATACATCCACACATCCACACATCCTACCTCCCTCGACTCTGCTGGGGTGTATTGCAGCGGGCACACCAGGAGGCCAGCAACCCCCCAGCCACCACAGACCCCGAACCAGCAGAACAATTAATTAATCCTCCTGGCCCCTCCTGCCCCGAGCAGACACCAGGAAGCAGGGGTGTGCGAAGAAGACCCCTCCCCTCACCCTTCTGGCTCTTCAATATTTTCTAATAGTGAGCAATTAAAATTGAGGGGCAGCCAAACTTGTAGAACTGGGAGCGCGGCACTCTGGGCAGCCTACATACCCAAAGAGCCCCGCCCACCAGATGCCACTCAGTGTAACCACCCCCCAAGACCTAATGTGTGTGTGTGAGTGTGTTTGATAAGTAGTAATGTCTAAGGTGTAATTAAAACAGGGGCAGGGAACTGCAGAGTGCAACCAAAGGGGACCACCTACGTGGCCCCATCCACTACACCCCACCGAACACACACGCCCCCAAAACCCTTCATGTGTGAGTGTGTGCTGTGTACAGGAGCCAGAAGGGAGAGGGGTATGGGGATATATACCGGGGGAGCTACTCTCCCCCAGAGAGGGCAGCCAGGGACTGGCTGCAATAGGCATCCCCGCTACCTGGGAGCCAACAATGGGCAGGAGGGCCTGATGTCCACCAGGCTCGGGGCCTGCAGCGACCATATTCCGGGAGCTACTGTACCCCCAGAAGGTACCCATCCCGCCCCACCCCACTCAACCCAACCCCACCCAGGAAGACCTCTACAAAAAACAAACAAACAAACCACCCGGTCACACCAGTCGCAGCAGCCCGGGCCTGAGACCCACCATCACCCAGCAACCCACCACCACCACTATGTGATAAAACTAATCAGAGGGGACCAGAGAGAATGAAATTCAGCCAATTGATGTTTTGAGGAGGCAGACATTGTTTCCATGCTAATATAATCTAAAAGAAAATTTCTAAACTGGTTAATACACAGATTGTTTTTCGCTTTCCAGTTCATGAGAATAGTTTTCTTTGCGATACATAACACTGTGACAACCATGTGTGCTGAGTTAATTTCCATGTTGATGTTGTCTAAGTCACCCAGTATGCACAGTGTGGGGCATGCAGGGATGCTACACTTTAGCCATGTTGATAGGTCCTCACAGACTTCAAGCCAGAACTTCTGGACAGGCGCAGAAAACCACAAAGCGTGTGCATAATCATCAGGTGTGTTATCTGTGCAATGTGAGCAGATGTTTGAGTGTGTTAGACCCATCCTGAACATCCTTTGTCCTGTATAGTGTGTTCTATGAAGGATTTTGTATTGTATGAGCTGTAAATTAGGATTTCGAGTCTTTATGAAGGTGTTCAAACATATTTGTGGTTAGAAGCTATGACCAGAACTGATGGATAAATCTGCCTCCCATTTTGAGGATGGAAGAGACATTGTGTCATCTATCTTAGACAATAATTTATATATTTTTGATAGTAGTTTTGGGGTACAGCTGCTTAGAAATTCTGCTACCCTAGTCGGGGGTTGTAAGTCTGGTTGGTGGAGGATATATCCATCCATCCATCCATCATCTGCCGCTTATCCGGGGGTCGGGTCGCGGGGGCAGCAGCTTGAGCAGAGAAACCCAGACGTCTCTGTCCCCGGCCACTTCCTCCAGCTCTTCCGGGGGGACCCCGAGGCGTTCCCAGGCCAGCCGAGAGACATAGTCTCTCCAACGTGTCCTGGGTCTCCCCCGGGGTCTCCTCCCAGTGGGACGTGCCCGGAACACCTCCCCAGGGAGGCGCCCAGGGGGCATCCTAACCAGATGCCCGAGCCACCTCATCTGACTCCTCTCAATGCGGAGGAGCAGCGGTTCTACTCCGAGCCCCTCCCGGATGACTGAGCTTCTCACCCTATCTCTAAGGGAGAGCCCAGACACCCTGCGGAGGAAACCCATTTTGGCCGCTTGTATTCACGATCTTGTTCTTTCGGTCACTACCCACAACTCGTGACCATAGGTGAGGATGGGAACGTAGATTGACCAGTAAGTAGAGAGCTTCTCCTTCTGGCTCAGCTCCCTCTTCACAACGACGGGTCGGTACAGAGCCTGCAGGCGCCGCACCGATCCGCCCGTCAATCTCCCGCTCCATTCGTCCGTCACTCGTGAACAAGACCCCGAGATACTTGAACTCCTCCTCTTGGGGAAGGATCTCATTCCCGACCCGGAGAGAGCATTCCACCCTTTTCCGGCTGAGAACCATAGTCTCGGATTTGGAGGTGCTGATTCTCATCCCAGCCGCTTCACACTCGGCTGCGAATCACTCCAGTGAGAGCTGAAGGTCACGGCCTGACGACGCTAACAGAACCACATCATCTGCAAAAAGCAGAGACCCGATTCTGAGGTCGCCAAATGGGACACCCTCAACGCCCTGGCTCCGCCTAGAAATTCTGTCCATAAAAGTTAGGAACGGAATCGGTGACAAAGGGCAGCCCTGACGGAGTCCAACTCTCACCGGAAACGTATCCGACTTACTGCCGGCAATGCGGACCAAACTCTGGCACCGGTCATACAGAGACCGAACGGCCCCTATCAAGGGGTCCGGCACTCCATATTCCCGGAGCACCCCCCACAGGACTCCACGAGGGACACGGTCGAACGCTTTCTCCAAGTCCACAAAACACATGTAGACTGGTTGGGCGAACTCCCATGCACCCTCCAGGATCCTGCCGAGGGTATAGAGCTGGTCCACTGTTCCACGGCCAGGACGAAAGCCACACTGCATCTCCTGAATCCGAGGCTCGATTATCCGACGGATCCTCCTCTCCAATACCCCCGAATAGACCTTACCAGGGAGGCTGAGGAGTGTGATACCCCTATAGTTGGAACACACCCTCCGGTCCCCCTTTTTGAAGAGGGGGACCACCACCCCAATCTGCCAGTCCAGAGGCACTGTCCCCGATGTCCACGCGATACTGCAGAGGCGTGTCAGCCAAGACAGCCCTACAACATCCAGAGCCTTGAGAAACTCAGGACGGACCTCATCCACCCCCGGGGCCTTGCCACCGAGGAACTTTTTAACCACTTCGGCAACCTCAGCCCCAGAAATGGGAGGCCCCGTCTCCGAGCTCTCCGACTCTGCCTCTTCCGAGCACGTGTTGGTAGGATTGAGGAGTTCCTCGAAGTACTCCCCCCACCGAAACTCACAACATCCCTAGTTGAGGTCAGCAAAGGTCAGCCACTCCCCCCCCCCCCTGAGACGCCGGATGGTGGACCAGAATCTTTTCGAGGCCGTCCGGAAATCGTTCTCCATGGTCTCACCGAACTCCTCCCAGGCCCGAGTTTTTGCCTCAGCAACCGCCAAAGCCGCGGCCCGTCTGGCCCGTCGGTACCTATCAGCTTCTTCCAGGGTCCCACTGGCCAAAAAGGCCCGATAGGACTCCTTCTTCAGCTTGACGGCTTCCCTCACCACTGGTGTCCACCAGCAGGTTCGAGGGTTGCCGCCACGACAGGCACCGACCACCTTACGGCCACAACTCCGACCAGCTGCCTCGGCAATGGAGTCACGGAACATGGCCCATTCAATGTCCCCCACCTCAAATATGGTTGAAGCTCTGCTGGAGGTGGGAGTTAAAGCTCCTTCTGACGGGGGATTCTGACAAACGCTCCCAGCAGACCCTCACAATACGTTTGGGCCTGCCAGGTCTGATCGGCATCTTCCCCCACCAGCGGAGCCAACTCACCACCAGGTGGTGATCAGTTGACAGCTCCGCCCCTCTCTTCACCCGAGTGTCCAGGACATACGGCCGCAAGTCCGATGATACAACCACAAAGTCGATCATCGAACTGCGGCCAAGGGTGTCCTGGTGCCAAGTGCACATATGGACACCCTTATGCCTGAACATGGTGTTCGTTATGGACAGTCTATGACTGGCACAGAAGTCCAACAACATAACACCACTCTGATTCAGATCGGGGGGGCCGTTCCTCCCAATCACACCCCTCCAGGTCTCACTGTCATTGCCCACGTGAGCATTGAAGTCCCCCAGCAGAATGAGGGAGTCTCCGGTAGGAGCATTCTCCAGTGCCTCCCCCAGAGACTCCAAAAAGGGTAGGTACTCTGAACTGCTGTTTGGCGCATAGGCACAAACAACAGTCAGGACTCGTCCCCCCACCCAAGGCGGAGGGAGGCTACCCTCTCGTTCACTGGGGTAAACCCCAATGTACTGGCACACAGCCGGGGGGCAATAAGTATGCCCACACCTGCTCTGCGCCTCTCACCACGGGCAACTCCAGAGTGGAAGAGAGTCCAACCCCTCTCAAGAGTACTGGTTCCAGATCCCAAGCCGTGCGTCGAGGTGAGTCCGACTATATCTAACGGTCTGATGAAGTTTCAACAATAAACAACAAACTTTGTATTATGAGAAAGAACCAGACTCATTCTTCAGGAATCCGAAAATAAGCTCTATTTTACGAGTTCTGCACGAATTCGGATTCTCCTATAAAACGAATTCCTTCCTTCTTTATCAAAAGCAGGAGCGGAGGTGTTCAGCTGCAAGAAGGTCTAAATGTCCATCAATAATTGCTAGAAAACATGAAAGAAAATTTTCGAAAATCAAAGCGCACATGATCATAAGTGGGAGAGGAGGTGTTCAGCTGCAAGAAGGTGTGAATGTCCACCCATTATTCCTGACAAATGGGTAAAAAAAAGGTGCGAATGCCCAACCATACATCATCAAAAGCAGGAGTGGATGTGTTCGGCTACAAGAAGGTGTGAACGTCCAACCAAAGTTTGTAAAAAGCAGTTAAGAAAAGGTTTGAATATCCAACCAAACATAATCAAAAGCGGGAGCATAGCTTTTCGACTGCAAGTAGGTGTGAATGTCAGATCATAATTTGCAAAAAGCTGATGAGAAAGGGTGAGAATGTCCGACTGCACACCATCAAATGCGGGAGCGGAGTTGTTCGGCTGTGAGTAGGTGTGAATCTCTGACCGTAATTTCTGAAAAATGTGTTAGAAAAGGTAAGAATGCCGGTCCATACATCATCAAAAGTGAGAGAGGTGGTGTTCGGCTGCAAGTAGGTGTGAATGTCCAGCCATAATTACTCACAAACGGGTAAGAAAAGGTAGTATTGCCAGACCATACATGATCAAAACAGGGAGCGGAGGTGGTTCAGCTGCAAGAAGGTGTGAATGTCTCACTAAAGTTCAAATATATTAACAAAAGCGGGAGGAGAGGTCTTCGGATGAGAGTGGTTGAGAATTTCCAACCATAATCTATAAAATTCGGTGAAAAAAAGGTGTGATAGAACACTAAAAGGTGGAGCGGAAGTGTTCGGCTGCAAGAAGGTGTGAATGTCCGACTATATTTGGTGAAAAGCAGGTGAAGCAAGGTCTGAATGCCCAACCTTACATTATTAAAAGCGAGATCAGAGGTGTTTGGCTGCAAGAAGGCCATAGTTTGACAAAAGCGGGTAAGCTGCGAATGACCAACTAAATATCAACAAAAGGTCTTCGGATGCAAGTGGGTGTGAATATCCCACCATACAAGTATGGTGGAGAGGAAGCTGTGAACAGTCGACCATAGTTTGCAAAAAGCGGGTGAGAAAAGGTGCGAATGTCCAACCATACATGATCAAAACAGGGAGCGGAGGTGTTTGGCTGTGACAAGGTGTGAATGTCCACCCAAAATTAATGAAAAGCGGGTAAAAAGTAGGTTTGAATGCCCAAGCATACATCATCAAAAGAAGGAGTGGATGTGTTCGGCTACAAGAAGGTTTGAATGTCCGAGCATAGTTTGTAAAAAGCGGGTAAGAAAAGGTTCGAATGCCCAAACATACACCATCAAAAGAGGGAGCGCAGGTGTTCCGCTGTAAGTTGTGAATGTCCGACCATAGTTGGTAAAAAGTGGGTAAGAAAAGGTTAAAATACCCGACTGTACACAATCAATAGCGGGAGCGGATGTGTTTGGCTACAAGAATGTGTGAAAGTCCGACCATGGTTTGTAAAAAACGGGTAAGAAAAGGTGCGAATGCCCGACAATGTATGATCAAAAGAGGGAGCGGAGGTTTTTGGCTACAAGAAGGTTTGAATGTCCGACCATAGTTTGTAAAAAGCGGGTAAGAAAAGGTTCAAATGCCTGACTATACACCATCAAAAGCGGAAGCGGAGGTGTTCGGCTGCAAGAAGGTGTGAACGTCCGACCAAAGTTTGTAAAAAGCAGTTAAGAAAAGGTTCGAATATCCAACCAAACATAATCAAAAGCGGGAGCAGAGCTGTTCGACTGCAAGTAGGTGTGAATGTCCAGCCATAATTACTCACAAAGGGGTAAGAAAAGGTAGTATTGCCAGACCATACATGATCAAAACAGGGAACTGAGGTGGTTCAGCTACAAGGTGTGAATGTCTGACTATAGTTTGTAAAAAGCAGGTAAGATAAGGTGCGAATGCCCGACAATGTATAATCAAAAGAGGGAGCAGAGGTTTTCGGCTACACGAAGGTTTGAATGTCCGACCATAGTTTGTAAAAAGCGGGTAAGAAAAGGTTCAAATGCCTGACTATACACCATCAAAAGCGGGAGCGGAGATGTTCCGCTGTAAGACGGTGTGAATGTCCGACCATAGTTGGTAAAAAGCGGGTAAGAAAAGGTTAAAATACCCGACTGTACACAATCAATAGCGGGAGCGGAGTTGTTCGGCTACAAGAAGGTGTGAAAGTCCAACCATCGTTTGTAAAAAGCTGGTAAGAAAAGGTTCGAATGCCCGAATATATACCATCAAAAGCGGAAGTTGAGGTGTTCGGCTGCAAGAAGGTGTGAACGTCCGACCAAAGTTGGCAAAAAGCAGCAAAGAAAAGGTTCGAATATCCAAACATAATTAAAAGCGAGAGAGATTGTGTTCAGCTGCAAGTAGGTGTGAATATCCAGCCATAATTACTCACAAACGGGTAAGAAAATGTAGTATTGCCAGACCATACATGATCAAAACAGGGAGCGGAGGTGGTTTAGCTGCAAAAAGGGGTGAATGTCCAACTAAAGTTCAAATATATTAACAAAAGCGGGAGTAGAGGTCTTCGGATTAGAGTGGTTGAAATGTCCAACCATAATCTATAAAATGCGGTGAAAAAAAAAGGTGTGAAGGAATGAATTTTATAGCAAAATCCGAAATCATGCATAACTCCGCATAAGGAACGTATTGCTCAACCAAAGGGATGCTTCTTTCTCATTCAGGGTAATATGAGGAACTTTATGCTTGATACATTTTAGACATGGATAACTATGAAGGACAAAGCAATTTTAACTTGGTTTGAGCAAAGCAATTCATTTTACAGGAAAATCCGAAATCGTGCAGGACTCATGAAAGTAAGCTTATTCTCGGATTCCTGATCCTCCAGTGTTGCTCTTTCCTATACTGCAAAATACAGCCTTGTTCTTTGTTGAAATCGATATAGACATTGATAAATATGAAGGACAAAGCAGTTTCCACTTTGTTTGAGTGAAGGAATTAATTTTATAGCAAAATCCCAAATCAAGCAGAACGTATGAAAATAAGCGTGTTTTCGGATTCCTGATCCTTCAGTGTTGCTATTTCTTCTACTGCAAAATACAATGTTGTTCTTTGTTGAAGTCAATCTAGACATTGATAAATATGAAGGACAAAGCAGTTTTAACATAGTTTGAGTAAAGGAATTCATTTTATACATAAAATCCCAAATCATGCAGAACGTATGAAAATAAGCTTATTCTCGGATTCCTGATCCTTCAGTGTTGCCTTTTCTTCTACTGCAAAATACAATGTTGTTCTTTGTTGAAGTCGATCTAGACATTGATAAATATGAAGGACAAAGCAGTTTTCACTTGGTTTGAGTGAAGGATTTGCAGCTGAAAACCTCCCGCTCCCGCTTTTGATTGTGTATAGTCGGGCATTCGAACCTTTTCTCATCAGCTTTTTGCAAATTATGATCTGACATTCACATCTGCTTTTGATAATGTATGGTTTGGCATTCGCACCTTTTCTTACCCATTTTTCAGTAATTATGGGTGGACATTCACACCTTCTTGCAGCTGAACACCTCCTGTCCCGCTATTGATTGTGTACAGTCGGGTATTTTAACCTTTTCTTACCCGCTTTTTACCAAATATGGTCGGACATTCACACCGTCTTACAGCGGAACACCTCTGCTCCTGCTTTTGATGGTGTATAGTCAGGCATTTGAACCTTTTCTTACCCGCTTTTTACAAACTATGGTCGGACATTCAAACCTTCTTGTAGCCGAAAACCTCCGCTCCCTCTTTTGATTATACATTGTTGGGCATTCGCACCTTATTTACAAACTATAGTCAGACATTCACACCTTGCAGCTGAGCCACCTCAGCTCCCTGTTTTGATAGTGTATGTTCGGGCATTCGAACCTATTCTTACCCCCTTTTTACAAACTATGCTCGGAGATTCACACCTACTCACAGCCGAACAACTCCGCTCCCGCATTTGATGATGTCTTGTCCGGCATTCTAGTCTCTTCTAACACATTTTTCAGCAATTATGGTTGGACATTCACACCTACTCACAGCCGAACACTTCCGCTCCCGCATTTGATGGTGTATAGCCGGGCATTCTCACCCTTTCTCATCAGCTTTTTGCAAATTATGATCTGACATTCACACCTACTTGCAGTCGAACAGCTCTGCTCCCACTTTTGATTATGTTTGGTTGGATATTCGAACCTTTTCTTAACTGCTTTTTACAAACTTTGGTCGGACGTTCACACCTTCTTGCAGCCGAACACATCCACTTCCACTTTTGATGGTATATATTCGGGCATTCGAACCTTTTCTTACCCGCTTTTTACAAACTGTGGTCGGACTTTCACACCTTCTTGTAGCCAAACAACTCCGCTCCCCCTATTGATTGTGTACAGTCGAGTATTTTAACCTTTTCTTACCCGTTTTTTACCAACTATGGTCGGACATTTACACCTTCTTAAAGCGGAACACCTCCGCTCCCTCTTTTGATGGTCTATGTTTGGGCATTCGAACCTTTTCTTACCCGCTTTTTACAAACTATGGTCGGACATTCAAACTTTCTTGTAGCCGAACACATCCACTCCTGCTTTTGATGATGTATGGTAACCTTTTCTTACCCGCTTTTTACAAACTATGGTCGGACATTCAAACCTTCTTGTAGCCAAAACCCTCCGCTCCCTCTTTTGATCATACATTGTCTGGCATTCGCACCTTATCTTACCCGCTTTTTACAAACTATAGTCAGACATTCACACCTTGCAGCTGAACCACCTCCGCTCCCTGTTTTGATCATGTATGGTCTGGCAATACTACCTTTTCTTACCCGTTTGTGAGTAATTAATCCCAAAATATTGAGCATAAAATAAGTCTTTATGCTGATGATGTATTACTTTTCCTTCAGAACTCACAGACGTCTCTCAGTCACACGATCACACTCATAAATAAATTCTCAGCACTTTCTGACTACTCTATCAACTGGTCTAAGACCACAGTTCTGCCCATTAACTGTAGGGTCCATAATATACCTGCGATCACTTTACAGTCAGGAAATATTAGATATTTAGGCATAAACATTTCCTCCAGGCTCTCAGAGCTAACAAAGCTAAATTATGTGCAATTATTAAAGACAGTAGAGGACGATCTCTCGTTGGAAGTCCTTACCTATATCACTTATGGGAAGAGTTACATCCATTAAAATGATGATACTACCAAAAGTTAACTATTTGTTCTCAATGATCCCCATAAAACCATCTGCTACTTGGTTTAAGTCACTAGATTCATGCATCTCCAAATTTCTGTGGAAAAACAAACCACCACGTATTAGTTTAAAAACCCTACAGAAGACCAAGGACAGTGGTGGATTAGATTTACCTCATTTTCAGCACTATTCCTTAGACAATAGGTTACAATATATATCAAAATGGTTTAAACCTTGTTGTTGTCACAGTTCCCAGAGACGTTGTAATCGTTGAGGATTCTATATTCACCCCCTCATTAGAGGCACGTAATGCAGATTGATGACACTGAATCTTCTTCTCTGTTCATTGCTGGCATCATTCCCAGCATCGTAAGTGTTCGTGGCATTGTTAGCCTCTTCTTCTGGATCTTGATATCGAGAATCCTTTTGTATTTCTGGTTTGTCAGTCCTCTGTCTTCGTTCACCGGAGTCTTTGTCTTTTTGTCCTTGAGTTTGGTGATTTTTTCTTCTTTTGATGCCTTGACACAATGTGACAGGTGATACCACGTGGGAGATCCTGTAACTTGGATTGCTGTCCCTGTGCTGCGAAATGGCTGTGCTGCTCAAATGGTCTCTCCTTCATCATGGTTACATGCTGCCATTCCGACATCTCGCCATTCCGACATGGGTCTCCAATTGTCGGAATGGCGACACTTAATTTTTTATCAAACGTCCCACCATTCCGACACTTTTTTCCTCCTATGGTCGGAATGGCGATATGTTTTTTGTTTTTTTTTAACATACCGCCATTCCGACAGTTCCTTTTAATAGCCTATTTTTTACCCAAAACATTTTGCACTAATGATATGCCGGCGCAAATACGCCCTAAAGTTTGGCGCACAAGCTTTGCACATGCAGAGGCCACAGCCTCGCAAACAAACTTTAATAATCTATTATCAAAATCCCCTGAATTTCAAATATAAAAATACAGATATTAATGTAACTCTGGCGAGACTGAAACTGATTAAGCAGAAATACAGTGTCAGTGAGCTGTCACAGCAGCCAGCTGGAGCGGAGCTCTCCACAGAGCCCATGCGTCTTTTGCACGCTGTCATCATATGCAAAAGTAATAATTGCAATTACAGATATCACGGCTACTGCACAGGACACAGTTGCGAGCACTCTGCCTTGCCTTGCCAATAGGAGAAGATAGAAATGACAGCATAGAACGTGTAAAACACAACAAAATGCAGTAAAAACGTTTATTCATGTTATTCACGTGATTTATGAGTACTCACTCCAATTTTGGGAAGCGCGGATGGGTTTTACGCATTTGGCACAAACACACAGCCGCAACGGTTGTAGCTTTATACAGCCTGTTGATATCTTAAGGACCTTAAGGACCATGTTTGTAAGCCTTTTTTTCCTGGATTAAATTTTCGGAAGTTGAAACAAGTGGCATTGGAGTGTGTGATTGAAAACCACAGCGGACTGCTTCTCCTCCTCCAGTTGCCGAGACTTTGTGTTTTTAATAACGCTTGTCTATAAACATGTTAAACATATAAATTGTATGAACAGAAAGAAGGGACTCACCTGTTGAGTAACACACATTTCCTTATACGGAAAGCCTTGTCGGAATGGTGGGACATTTGAACGTCAGAATAGCGGGATGTCGCAATGGTGGGATGTCGGAATGGTGGGACGTTTGCATGTCGGAATGGTGGTATGTCGGAATGGTGGGATGTCGGAATAGCGGGATGTCGGAATGGCGGGATTTCGGAATGGGTGTTGCCACCCCCTTCATCATATACACAGTTATTAATACATCACCTTCCACCATGAAGCGTTGTCCCTTTTTGTTTCTCTCTTTGTTCTTAAAATGCTGTTATGCATGTCTAAACCAATCCATTAAATTAGATCATTTTGGCAGTAAAGCGATCTACAATGTGCTTGGTCGCAAAGCTGCTCATCTGTGGTAAACAGCTCTTCAGAAAGGCATTCTTCAATTGATTTCACTAATTCTATGTAATAATTTTGTGATTTCCTACAAAACTACACTTCTTCTCCCATCTGTCTGAGTATTTAATATTGTCTGGGTCCCGTTAAAACATGTATTTTTCCCATCTAATTCCTTGTTTGCTTTAAAACAAGTATTCCCCATTTTCTATCCCTTCAGTAGCCAACCAGTTTGTATGGAGTACACTGGAGCAACTTGACTGATCAGTAAAACACTGCTTTTGTTGTCACCGCAAGGCTTCCCCCGTCGGTTGTTTCACTGAGACACTACTGAGTAACTATAACTCAACACAGTTTATACACATAACATTCATATACATACTAACAAACAAACAAACAATTATTTATCGCAATTTTCTCATCTCTGTTTGAACGTACACCCAGGTAAATATTCCTGTAGTCTTCTCATACCGACTATGGACCCATTCATTGTTTAACTTCACTGTTTTGCAAATCCTAATTGAATATTACACATTGACATTGAACTTTACTTGATAAGCAGGTCTTTATTGCATTCAGCAGCCTATATGTGAGCATCTATGTGTAAGCTGTTCTTCTTTGCATTTATCAGCAGCAAGCAATTCTTCATTGCACATGCATATGAAAATAGTAAAACAATTCCAATGCGTTAGCGAAACCTTCTATATCAGGAGTGTCCATCATGATGCTGGGAATAGAACCTCTTTCCCAGAATAGTTCAACCTTCATTACTCAACTGATCATAACTCCGCAATGAGCACATTTCAAAGTATCATTCCTCTACATATATTCAAAAATCTATGTGTAAATGTTTAATATTTCTTATATTTGTTGATGTCATTCTGTGTGCATGTGGCCTAAACCCAATCTCTGTGTGGCAATTTTAATTTAAACAAGTTGAACTCTGCCTCTGATCATTTAAAAAAGGTGTGTACCAATATCAACCTTTCTCAGGTAATTACAGATCCTACAAAACCAAAGAGATCCTTCCAGGTTGTCCCTGGTTGGCTCAATCTTAACAAATCAAAGGTAGAAAATCCGCAGTATCTGAACTTGGTGTTAGTTATCACTGCTCAATAGCCTGTATCAGAATTGCAAAAATGAAAACATTAGGTCCACGCTTGGTATCCAGATCCTGAAACATCTCCATGAGCAGGCTTTTTTTTAACTGATCTGTTGAATAGTTATATGACACTGTTAAAATCCCAGATGAAGATCTAGCACTTGACCATTTTTGTAAATCTTCTAATTCCATAGTTGATAAACACGCCCCTTTTAAAAAGTATAGAACTTAGAACAGGTCTATCCCTGGCTTTCGGCAGAACTGTCTTCTTTACTTTTTTTTCCCCTTGTCCTGTTCAGCATTATGTCAGAAGAATTGTAGTCTGAATACCTTTGATGCCAAACAGATTTGTTTTGCCAAGGGAAGTTTTATAAATGTAAAGCTCCCCTTGATGCCCATTTATTTATTTCTGTTTACAATATATGACATGAACTGAACTGAACCGGACCGGGGGACAAGGAAAGAAGAAGAGGAAAGAAGAGGAAACAGAACAAAAATAGAAACAGAAACCAGACAACCAGCTGCTACACCTGTAAAAAACAAAACAGACAACAATCCATGGCCTATGAGGGGAATCCAGCCTTAGCGCCACCAGGAGCACCTGAAAGCAGACAAGCAGAGAAAAAACAAACACACAAACAAACAAAAACAAGCACAAGAAGCGGCAATCGCATACAACACAGCTGTGGATATAGATGACCTGAGACGACATGATAATACATCAACTGCTTAGTGACCATGCTACTGGACTAATGAATGTGTGTGTGTGTGTGTGAGAACATGCAACACCCATGGCACAGGACCTACATGATAACCGTGCTTAGTTATGAGTGTATAAGCGTACAGGGCCACAATCCACAGCCCCCCCCCAAGCAATCAGAAGCAGGCAGAGAGGTCCACAAGACCCAGGCCACCAGCAGCCCCCACAGAGCACAGAACCCAGGCAGCCCACCGCAGGGGCAACCACGCATCCACCCACAAGACTGCAGAGGAAGCCCCCGGAAAGAGCCCCCATAAGCATAGGGCAGAGGCACTCCGGGAACCAGGGGCAACAGCCCACCGACCCCGCCAGGCCCCAGCCGCCCAGACATGGGCCGTGCACTGGACCTGGGCCCCAGGAGCCCGAGCGCCCCCAAACCCCCCGGCAGAGGCCCCACCCAATACCCAGGAGGGCCAAGCGCCCCAGACAGCCACAAAGTGGGTCAGCGCCTGCCCCAGCGCCCCTGGCCAAGTGCCCTGGGAGTCAAGACGTGCCCACAGGTGGGTGAAGTCGCGAGCAGTGGGGAGAGGCAACGCTGATGCCCCATCGGGAGAAACACAGGCAGGCCAGGCGACAGCAAGTCCCAGATCCAGGCCCAATCATTACCACACACACTTTCACGTCCCATACATCCACACATCCACACATCCTACCTCCCTCGACTCTGCTGGGGTGTATTGCAGCGGGCACACCAGGAGGCCAGCAACCCCCCAGCCACCACAGACCCCGAACCAGCAGAACAATTAATTAATCCTCCTGGCCCCTCCTGCCCCGAGCAGACACCAGGAAGCAGGGGTGTGCGAAGAAGACCCCTCCCCTCACCCTTCTGGCTCTTCAATATTTTCTAATAGTGAGCAATTAAAATTGAGGGGCAGCCAAACTTGTAGAACTGGGAGCGCGGCACTCTGGGCAGCCTACATACCCAAAGAGCCCCGCCCACCAGATGCCACTCAGTGTAACCACCCCCCAAGACCTAATGTGTGTGTGTGAGTGTGTTTGATAAGTAGTAATGTCTAAGGTGTAATTAAAACAGGGGCAGGGAACTGCAGAGTGCAACCAAAGGGGACCACCTACGTGGCCCCATCCACTACACCCCACCGAACACACACGCCCCCAAAACCCTTCATGTGTGAGTGTGTGCTGTGTACAGGAGCCAGAAGGGAGAGGGGTATGGGGATATATACCGGGGGAGCTACTCTCCCCCAGAGAGGGCAGCCAGGGACTGGCTGCAATAGGCATCCCCGCTACCTGGGAGCCAACAATGGGCAGGAGGGCCTGATGTCCACCAGGCTCGGGGCCTGCAGCGACCATATTCCGGGAGCTACTGTACCCCCAGAAGGTACCCATCCCGCCCCACCCCACTCAACCCAACCCCACCCAGGAAGACCTCTACAAAAAACAAACAAACAAACCACCCGGTCACACCAGTCGCAGCAGCCCGGGCCTGAGACCCACCATCACCCAGCAACCCACCACCACCACTATGTGATAAAACTAATCAGAGGGGACCAGAGAGAATGAAATTCAGCCAATTGATGTTTTGAGGAGGCAGACATTGTTTCCATGCTAATATAATCTAAAAGAAAATTTCTAAACTGGTTAATACACAGATTGTTTTTCGCTTTCCAGTTCATGAGAATAGTTTTCTTTGCGATACATAACACTGTGACAACCATGTGTGCTGAGTTAATTTCCATGTTGATGTTGTCTAAGTCACCCAGTATGCACAGTGTGGGGCATGCAGGGATGCTACACTTTAGCCATGTTGATAGGTCCTCACAGACTTCAAGCCAGAACTTCTGGACAGGCGCAGAAAACCACAAAGCGTGTGCATAATCATCAGGTGTGTTATCTGTGCAATGTGAGCAGATGTTTGAGTGTGTTAGACCCATCCTGAACATCCTTTGTCCTGTATAGTGTGTTCTATGAAGGATTTTGTATTGTATGAGCTGTAAATTAGGATTTCGAGTCTTTATGAAGGTGTTCAAACATATTTGTGGTTAGAAGCTATGACCAGAACTGATGGATAAATCTGCCTCCCATTTTGAGGATGGAAGAGACATTGTGTCAT
Organism: Leuresthes tenuis; assembly: GCF_036924035.1. Taxonomy (NCBI): domain Eukaryota; kingdom Metazoa; phylum Chordata; class Actinopteri; order Atheriniformes; family Atherinopsidae; genus Leuresthes; species Leuresthes tenuis. Next base: position 550,864 of record NW_027325385.1, read on the forward strand.
CTATCTTAGACAATAATTTATATATTTTTGATAGTAGTTTTGGGGTACAGCTGCTTAGAAATTCTGCTACCCTAGTCGGGGGTTGTAAGTCTGGTTGGTGGAGGATATATCCATCCATCCATCCATCATCTGCCGCTTATCCGGGGGTCGGGTCGCGGGGGCAGCAGCTTGAGCAGAGAAACCCAGACGTCTCTGTCCCCGGCCACTTCCTCCAGCTCTTCCGGGGGGACCCCGAGGCGTTCCCAGGCCAGCCGAGAGACATAGTCTCTCCAACGTGTCCTGGGTCTCCCCCGGGGTCTCCTCCCAGTGGGACGTGCCCGGAACACCTCCCCAGGGAGGCGCCCAGGGGGCATCCTAACCAGATGCCCGAGCCACCTCATCTGACTCCTCTCAATGCGGAGGAGCAGCGGTTCTACTCCGAGCCCCTCCCGGATGACTGAGCTTCTCACCCTATCTCTAAGGGAGAGCCCAGACACCCTGCGGAGGAAACCCATTTTGGCCGCTTGTATTCACGATCTTGTTCTTTCGGTCACTACCCACAACTCGTGACCATAGGTGAGGATGGGAACGTAGATTGACCAGTAAGTAGAGAGCTTCGCCTTCTGGCTCAGCTCCCTCTTCACAACGACGGGTCGGTGCAGAGCCTGCAACACTGCAGGCGCCGCACCGATCCGCCCGTCAATCTCCCGCTCCATTCGTCCGTCACTCGTGAACAAGACCCCGAGATACTTGAACTCCTCCTCTTGGGGAAGGATCTCATTCCCGACCCGGAGAGAGCATTCCACCCTTTTCCGGCTGAGAACCATAGTCTCGGATTTGGAGGTGCTGATTCTCATCCCAGCCGCTTCACACTCGGCTGCGAATCACTCCAGTGAGAGCTGAAGGTCACGGCCTGACGACGCTAACAGAACCACATCATCTGCAAAAAGCAGAGACCCGATTCTGAGGTCGCCAAATGGGACACCCTCAACGCCCTGGCTCCGCCTAGAAATTCTGTCCATAAAAGTTAGGAACGGAATCGGTGACAAAGGGCAGCCCTGACGGAGTCCAACTCTCACCGGAAACGTATCCGACTTACTGCCGGCAATGCGGACCAAACTCTGGCACCGGTCATACAGAGACCGAACGGCCCCTATCAAGGGGTCCGGCACTCCATATTCCCGGAGCACCCCCCACAGGACTCCACGAGGGACACGGTCGAACGCTTTCTCCAAGTCCACAAAACACATGTAGACTGGTTGGGCGAACTCTCATGCACCCTCCAGGATCCTGCCGAGGGTATAGAGCTGGTCCACTGTTCCACGGCCAGGACGAAAGCCACACTGCATCTCCTGAATCCGAGGCTCGATTATCCGACGGATCCTCCTCTCCAATACCCCCGAATAGACCTTACCAGGGAGGCTGAGGAGTGTGATACCCCTATAGTTGGAACACACCCTCCGGTCCCCCTTTTTAAAGAGGGGGACCACCACCCCAATCTGCCAGTCCAGAGGCACTGTCCCCGATGTCCACGCGATACTGCAGAGGCGTGTCAGCCAAGACAGCCCTACAACATCCAGAGCCTTGAGAAACTCAGGACGGACCTCATCCACCCCCGGGGCCTTGCCACCGAGGAACTTTTTAACCACCTCGGCAACCTCAGCCCCAGAAATGGGAGGCCCCGTCTCCGAGCTCTCCGACTCTGCCTCTTCCGAGCATGTGTTGGTAGGATTGAGGCGTTCCTCGAAGTACTCCCCCCACCGAAACTCACAACATCCCTAGTTGAGGTCAGCAAAGGTCAGCCACTCCCCCCCCCCCTGAGATGCCGGATGGTGGACCAGAATCTTTTCGAGGCCGTCCGGAAATCGTTCTCCATGGTCTCACCGAACTCCTCCCAGGCCCGAGTTTTTGCCTCAGCAACCGCCAAAGCCGCGGCCCGTCTGGCCCGTCGGTACCTATCAGCTTCTTCCAGGGTCCCACTGGCCAAAAAGGCCCGATAGGACTCCTTCTTCAGCTTGACGGCTTCCCTCACCACTGGTGTCCACCAGCAGGTTCGAGGGTTGCCGCCACGACAGGCACCGACCACCTTACGGCCACAACTCCGACCAGCTGCCTCGGCAATGGAGTCACGGAACATGGCCCATTCAATGTCCCCCACCTCAAATATGGTTGAAGCTCTGCTGGAGGTGGGAGTTAAAGCTCCTTCTGACGGGGGATTCTGACAAACGCTCCCAGCAGACCCTCACAATACGTTTGGGCCTGCCAGGTCTGATCGGCATCCTCCCCCACCAGCGGAGCCAACTCACCACCAGGTGGTGATCAGTTGACAGCTCCGCCCCTCTCTTCACCCGAGTGTCCAGGACATACGGCCGCAAGTCCGATGATACAACCACAAAGTCGATCATCGAACTGCGGCCAAGGGTGTCCTGGTGCCAAGTGCACATATGGACACCCTTATGCCTGAACATGGTGTTCGTTATGGACAGTCTATGACTGGCACAGAAGTCCAACAACATAACACCACTCTGATTCAGATCGGGGGGGCCGTTCCTCCCAATCACACCCCTCCAGGTCTCACTGTCATTGCCCACGTGAGCATTGAAGTCCCCCAGCAGAATGAGGGAGTCTCCGGTAGGAGCATTCTCCAGTGCCTCCCCCAGAGACTCCAAAAAGGGTAGGTACTCTGAACTGCTGTTTGGCGCATAGGCACAAACAACAGTCAGGACTCGTCCCCCCACCCAAGGCGGAGGGAGGCTACCCTCTCGTTCACTGGGGTAAACCCCAATGTACTGGCACACAGCCGGGGGGCAATAAGTATGCCCACACCTGCTCTGCGCCTCTCACCACGGGCAACTCCAGAGTGGAAGAGAGTCCAACCCCTCTCAAGAGTACTGGTTCCAGATCCCAAGCCGTGCGTCGAGGTGAGTCCGACTATATCTAACGGTCTGATGAAGTTTCAACAATAAACAACAAACTTTGTATTATGAGAAAGAACCAGACTCATTCTTCAGGAATCCGAAAATAAGCTCTATTTTACGAGTTATGCACGAATTCGGATTCTCCTATAAAACGAATTCCTTCCTTCTTTATCAAAAGCAGGAGCGGAGGTGTTCAGCTGCAAGAAGGTCTAAATGTCCATCAATAATTGCTAGAAAACATGAAAGAAAATTTTCGAAAATCAAAGCGCACATGATCATAAGTGGGAGAGGAGGTGTTCAGCTGCAAGAAGGTGTGAATGTCCACCCATTATTCCTGACAAATGGGTAAAAAAAAGGTGCGAATGCCCAACCATACATCATCAAAAGCAGGAGTGGATGTGTTCGGCTACAAGAAGGTGTGAACGTCCAGTTTGTAAAAAGCAGTTAAGAAAAGGTTTGAATATCCAACCAAACATAATCAAAAGCGGGAGCATAGCTTTTCGACTGCAAGTAGGTGTGAATGTCAGATCATAATTTGCAAAAAGCTGATGAGAAAGGGTGAGAATGTCCGACTGCACACCATCAAATGCGGGAGCGGAGTTGTTCGGCTGTGAGTAGGTGTGAATCTCTGACCGTAATTTCTGAAAAATGTGTTAGAAAAGGTAAGAATGCCGGTCCATACATCATCAAAAGCGAGAGAGGTGGTGTTCGGCTGCAAGTAGGTGTGAATGTCCAGCCATAATTACTCACAAACGGGTAAGAAAAGGTAGTATTGCCAGACCATACATGATCAAAACAGGGAGCGGAGGTGGTTCAGCTGCAAGAAGGTGTGAATGTCTCACTAAAGTTCAAATATATTAACAAAAGCGGGAGGAGAGGTCTTCGGATGAGAGTGGTTGAGAATTTCCAACCATAATCTATAAAATTCGGTGAAAAAAAGGTGTGATAGAACACTAAAAGGTGGAGCGGAAGTGTTCGGCTGCAAGAAGGTGTGAATGTCCGACTATATTTGGTGAAAAGCAGGTGAAGCAAGGTCTGAATGCCCAACCTTACATTATTAAAAGCGAGATCAGAGGTGTTTGGCTGCAAGAAGGCCATAGTTTGCCAAAAGCGGGTAAGCTGCGAATGACCAACTAAATATCAACAAAAGGTCTTCGGATGCAAGTGGGTGTGAATATCCCACCATACAAGTATGGTGGAGAGGAAGCTGTGAACAGTCGACCATAGTTTGCAAAAAGCGGGTGAGAAAAGGTGCGAATGTCCAACCATACATGATCAAAACAGGGAGCGGAGGTGTTTGGCTGTGACAAGGTGTGAATGTCCACCCAAAATTAATGAAAAGCGGGTAAAAAGTAGGTTTGAATGCCCAAGCATACATCATCAAAAGAAGGAGTGGATGTGTTCGGCTACAAGAAGGTTTGAATGTCCGAGCATAGTTTGTAAAAAGCGGGTAAGAAAAGGTTCGAATGCCCAAACATACACCATCAAAAGAGGGAGCGCAGGTGTTCCGCTGTAAGTTGTGAATGTCCGACCATAGTTGGTAAAAAGTGGGTAAGAAAAGGTTAAAATACCCGACTGTACACAATCAATAGCAGGAGCGGATGTGTTTGGCTACAAGAATGTGTGAAAGTCCGACCATGGTTTGTAAAAAACGGGTAAGAAAAGGTGCGAATGCCCGACAATGTATGATCAAAAGAGGGAGCGGAGGTTTTTGGCTACAAGAAGGTTTGAATGTCCGACCATAGTTTGTAAAAAGCGGGTAAGAAAAGGTTCAAATGCCTGACTATACACCATCAAAAGCGGAAGCGGAGGTGTTCGGCTGCAAGAAGGTGTGAACGTCCGACCAAAGTTTGTAAAAAGCAGTTAAGAAAAGGTTCGAATATCCAACCAAACATAATCAAAAGCGGGAGCAGAGCTGTTCGACTGCAAGTAGGTGTGAATGTCCAGCCATAATTACTCACAAAGGGGTAAGAAAAGGTAGTATTGCCAGACCTTACATGATCAAAACAGGGAACTGAGGTGGTTCAGCTGCAAGGTGTGAATGTCTGACTATAGTTTGTAAAAAGCGGGTAAGATAAGGTGCGAATGCCCGACAATGTATAATCAAAAGAGGGAGCAGAGGTTTTCGGCTACACGAAGGTTTGAATGTCCGACCATAGTTTGTAAAAAGCGGGTAAGAAAAGGTTCAAATGCCTGACTATACACCATCAAAAGCGGGAGCGGAGATGTTCCGCTGTAAGACGGTGTGAATGTCCGACCATAGTTGGTAAAAAGCGGGTAAGAAAAGGTTAAAATACCCGACTGTACACAATCAATAGCGGGAGCGGAGTTGTTCGGCTACAAGAAGGTGTGAAAGTCCAACCATCGTTTGTAAAAAGCTGGTAAGAAAAGGTTCGAATGCCCGAATATATACCATCAAAAGCGGAAGCGGAGGTGTTCGGCTGCAAGAAGGTGTGAACGTCCGACCAAAGTTGGCAAAAAGCAGCAAAGAAAAGGTTCGAATATCCAAACATAATTAAAAGCGAGAGAGATTGTGTTCAGCTGCAAGTAGGTGTGAATATCCAGCCATAATTACTCACAAACGGGTAAGAAAATGTAGTATTGCCAGACCATACATGATCAAAACAGGGAGCGGAGGTGGTTTAGCTGCAAAAAGGGGTGAATGTCCAACTAAAGTTCAAATATATTAACAAAAGCGGGAGGAGAGGTCTTCGGATTAGAGTGGTTGAAATTTCCAACCATAATCTATAAAATGCGGTGAAAAAAAAAAGGTGTGAAGGAATGAATTTTATAGCAAAATCCGAAATCATGCATAACTCCGCAAAAGGAACGTATTGCTCAACCAAAGGGATGCTTCTTTCTCATTCAGGGTAATATGAGGAACTTTATGCTTGATACATTTTAGACATGGATAACTATGAAGGACAAAGCAATTTTAACTTGGTTTGAGCAAAGCAATTCATTTAATAGGAAAATCCGAAATCGTGCAGGACTCATGAAAGTAAGCTTATTCTCGGATTCCTGATCCTCCAGTGTTGCTCTTTCCTATACTGCAAAATACAGCCTTGTTCTTTGTTGAAATCGATATAGACATTGATAAATATGAAGGACAAAGCAGTTTCCACTTTGTTTGAGTGAAGGAATTAATTTTATAGCAAAATCCCAAATCAAGCAGAACGTATGAAAATAAGCGTGTTTTCGGATTCCTGATCCTTCAGTGTTGCTATTTCTTCTACTGCAAAATACAATGTTGTTCTTTGTTGAAGTCAATCTAGACATTGATAAATATGAAGGACAAAGCAGTTTTCACTTGGTTTGAGTGAAGGATTTGCAGCTGAAAACCTCCCGCTCCCGCTTTTGATTGTGTATAGTCGGGCATTCGAACCTTTTCTCATCAGCTTTTTGCAAATTATGATCTGACATTCACATCTGCTTTTGATAATGTATGGTTTGGCATTCGCACCTTTTCTTACCCATTTTTCAGTAATTATGGGTGGACATTCACACCTTCTTGCAGCTGAACACCTCCTCTCCCGCTATTGATTGTGTACAGTCGGGTATTTTAACCTTTTCTTACCCGCTTTTTACCAAATATGGTCGGACATTCACACCGTCTTACAGCGGAACACCTCTGCTCCTGCTTTTGATGGTGTATAGTCAGGCATTTGAACCTTTTCTTACCCGTTTTTTACAAACTATGGTCGGACATTCAAACCTTCTTGTAGCCGAAAACCTCCGCTCCCTCTTTTGATTATACATTGTTGGGCATTCGCACCTTATTTACAAACTATAGTCAGACATTCACACCTTGCAGCTGAGCCACCTCAGCTCCCTGTTTTGATAGTGTATGTTCGGGCATTCGAACCTATTCTTACCCCCTTTTTACAAACTATGCTCGGAGATTCACACCTACTCACAGCCGAACAACTCCGCTCCCGCATTTGATGATGTCTTGTCCGGCATTCTAGTCTCTTCTAACACATTTTTCAGCAATTATGGTTGGACATTCACACCTACTCACAGCCGAACACTTCCGCTCCCGCATTTGATGGTGTATAGCCGGGCATTCTCACCCTTTCTCATCAGCTTTTTGCAAATTATGATCTGACATTCACACCTACTTGCAGTCGAACAGCTCTGCTCCCACTTTTGATTATGTTTGGTTGGATATTCGAACCTTTTCTTAACTGCTTTTTACAAACTTTGGTCGGACGTTCACACCTTCTTGCAGCCGAACACATCCACTTCCACTTTTGATGGTATATATTCGGGCATTCGAACCTTTTCTTACCCGCTTTTTACAAACCGTGGTCGGACTTTCACACCTTCTTGTAGCCAAACAACTCCGCTCCCCCTATTGATTGTGTACAGTCGAGTATTTTAACCTTTTCTTACCCGTTTTTTACCAACTATGGTCGGACATTTACACCTTCTTAAAGCGGAACACCTCCGCTCCCTCTTTTGATGGTCTATGTTCGGGCATTCGAACCTTTTCTTACCCGCTTTTTACAAACTATGGTCGGACATTCAAACTTTCTTGTAGCCGAACACATCCACTCCTGCTTTTGATGATGTATGGTTGGGCATTTTCACCTTTTCTTACCCATTTTTCAGTAATTATGGGTGGACATTCACACCTTCTTGTAGCCGAACACATCCACTCCTGCTTTTGATGATGTATGGTAACCTTTTCTTACCCGCTTTTTACAAACTATGGTCGGACATTCAAACCTTCTTGTAGCCAAAACCCTCCGCTCCCTCTTTTGATCATACATTGTCGGGCATTCGCACCTTATCTTACCCGCTTTTTACAAACTATAGTCAGACATTCACACCTTGCAGCTGAACCACCTCCGCTCCCTGTTTTGATCATGTATGGTCTGGCAATACTACCTTTTCTTACCCGTTTGTGAGTAATTAATCCCAAAATATTGAGCATAAAATAAGTCTTTATGCTGATGATGTATTACTTTTCCTTCAGAACTCACAGACGTCTCTCAGTCACACGATCACACTCATAAATAAATTCTCAGCACTTTCTGACTACTCTATCAACTGGTCTAAGACCACAGTTCTGCCCATTAACTGTAGGGTCCATAATATACCTGCGATCACTTTACAGTCAGGAAATATTAGATATTTAGGCATAAACATTTCCTCCAGGCTCTCAGAGCTAACAAAGCTAAATTATGTGCAATTATTAAAGACAGTAGAGGACGATCTCTCGTTGGAAGTCCTTACCTATATCACTTATGGGGAGAGTTACATCCATTAAAATGATGATACTACCAAAAGTTAACTATTTGTTCTCAATGATCCCCATAAAACCATCTGCTACTTGGTTTAAGTCACTAGATTCATGCATCTCCAAATTTCTGTGGAAAAACAAACCACCACGTATTAGTTTAAAAACCCTACAGAAGACCAAGGACAGTGGTGGATTAGATTTACCTCATTTTCAGCACTATTCCTTAGACAATAGGTTACAATATATATCAAAATGGTTTAAACCTTGTTGTTGTCACAGTTCCCAGAGACGTTGTAATCGTTGAGGATTCTATATTCACCCCCTCATTAGAGGCACGTAATGCAGATTGATGACACTGAATCTTCTTCTCTGTTCATTGCTGGCATCATTCCCAGCATCGTAAGTGTTCATGGCATTGTTAGCCTCTTCTTCTGGATCTTGATATCGAGAATCCTTTTGTATTTCTGGTTTGTCAGTACTCTCTCTTCGTTCACCGGAGTCTTTGTCTTTTTGTCCTTGAGTTTGGTGATTTTTTCTTCTTTTGATGCCTTGACACAATGTGACAGGTGATACCACGTGGGAGATCCTGTAACTTGGATTGCTGTCCCTGTGCTGCGAAATGGCTGTGCTGCTCAAATGGTCTCTCCTTCATCATGGTTACATGCTGCCATTCCGACATCTCGCCATTCCGACATGGGTCTCCAATTGTCGGAATGGCGACACTTAATTTTTTATCAAACGTCCCACCATTCCGACACTTTTTTCCTCCTATGGTCGGAATGGCGGTATGTTTTTATTTTTTTTTTAACATACCGCCATTCCGACAGTTCCTTTTAATAGCCTATTTTTTACCCAAAACATTTTGCACTAATGATATGCCGGCGCAAATACGCCCTAAAGTTTGGCGCACAAGCTTTGCACATGCAGAGGCCACAGCCTCGCAAACAAACTTTAATAATCTATTATCAAAATCCCCTGAATTTCAAATATAAAAATACAGATATTAATGTAACTCTGGCGAGACTGAAACTGATTAAGCAGAAATACAGTGTCAGTGAGCTGTCACAGCAGCCAGCTGGAGCGGAGCTCTCCACAGAGCCCATGCGTCTTTTGCACGCTGTCATCATATGCAAAAGTAATAATTGCAATTACAGATATCACGGCTACTGCACAGGACACAGTTGCGAGCACTCTGCCTTGCCTTGCCAATAGGAGAAGATAGAAATGACAGCATAGAACGTGTAAAACACAACAAAATGCAGTAAAAACGTTTATTCATGTTATTCACGTGATTTATGAGTACTCACTCCAATTTTGGGAAGCGCGGATGGGTTTTGCGCATTTGGCACAAACACACAGCCGCAACGGTTGTAGCTTTATACAGCCTGTTGATATCTTAAGGACCTAACTGGTCACACCTGGGACTAAATGTCATGTAGAGATTGTTTTTACATGACATTACAGCTGAACATATAGCTTTCATCGACAAACCAACGTGGGAGAGCCCGAAGACGCATGTGCCAGACGCACATAGGCATGCGTAAAACCAATTTTGACCACTTCATACTGTTTATTTGCTTTCTTTTAGTTAACTTTCGTTTCTTTTGGATTCTTGTGCGTGTTATGGAGCCGTTTTGGTCCATGTTTGTAAGCCTTTTTTTCCTGGATTAAATTTTCGGAAGTTGAAACAAGTGGCATTGGAGTGTGTGATTGAAAACCACCGCGGACTGCTTCTTCTCCTCCAGTTGCCGAGACTTTGTGTTTTTAATAACGCTTGTCTATAAACATGTTAAACATATAAATTGCATGAACAGAAAGAAGGGACTCACCTGTTGAGTAACACACATTTCCTTATACGGAAAGCCTTGTCGGAATGGTGGGACATTTGAACGTCAGAATAGCGGGATGTCGCAATGGTGGGATGTCGGAATGGTGGGACGTTTGCATGTCGGAATGGTGGTATGTCGGAATGGTGGTATGTCGGAATGGTGGGATGTCGGAATAGCGGGATGTCGGAATGGCGGGATTTCGGAATGGGTGTTGCCACCCCCTTCATCATATACACAGTTATTAATACATCACCTTCCACCATGAAGCGTTGTCCCTTTTTGTTTCTCTCTATGTTCTTAAAATGCTGTTAAAATGCATCCCTTCAGTAGCCAACCAGTTTGTATGGAGTACACTGGAGCAACTTGACTGATCAGTAAAACACTGCTTTTGTTGTCACCGCAAGGCTTCCCCCGTCGGTTGTTTCACTGAGACACTACTGAGTAACTATAACTCAACACAGTTTATACACATAACATTCATATACATACTAACAAACAAACAAACAATTATTTATCGCAATTTTCTCATCTCTGTTTGAACGTACACCCAGGTAAATATTCCTGTAGTCTTCTCATACCGACTATGGACCCATTCATTGTTTAACTTCACTGTTTTGCAAATCCTAATTGAATATTACACATTGACATTGAACTTTACTTGATAAGCAGGTCTTCATTGCATTCAGCAGCCTATATGTGAGCATCTATGTGTAAGCTGTTCTTCTTTGCATTTATCAGCAGCAAGCAATTCTTCATTGCACATGCATATGAAAATAGTAAAACAATTCCAATGCGTTAGCGAAACCTTCTATATCAGGAGTGTCCATCATGATGCTGGGAATAGAACCTCTTTCCCAGAATAGTTCAACCTTCATTACTCAACTGATCATAACTCCGCAATGAGCACATTTCAAAGTATCATTCCTCTACATATATTCAAAAATCTATGTGTAAATGTTTAATATTTCTTATATTTGTTGATGTCATTCTGTGTGCATGTGGCCTAAACCCAATCTCTGTGTGGCAATTTTAATTTAAACAAGTTGAACTCTGCCTCTGATCATTTAAAAAAGGTGTGTACCAATATCAACCTTTCTCAGGTAATTACAGATCCTACAAAACCAAAGAGATCCTTCCAGGTTGTCCCTGGTTGGCTCAATCTTAACAAATCAAAGGTAGAAAATCCGCAGTATCTGAACTTGGTGTTAGTTATCACTGCTCAATAGCCTGTATCAGAATTGCAAAAATGAAAACATTAGGTCCACGCTTGGTATCCAGATCCTGAAACATCTCCATGAGCAGGCTTTTTTTTAACTGATCTGTTGAATAGTTATATGACACTGTTAAAATCCCAGATGAAGATCTAGCACTTGACCATTTTTGTAAATCTTCTAATTCCATAGTTGATAAACACGCCCCTTTTAAAAAGTATAGAACTTAGAACAGGTCTATCCCTGGCTTTCGGCAGAACTGTCTTCTTTACTTTTTTTTCCCCTTGTCCTGTTCAGCATTATGTCAGAAGAATTGTAGTCTGAATACCTTTGATGCCAAACAGATTTGTTTTGCCAAGGGAAGTTTTATAAATGTAAAGCTCCCCTTGATGCCCATTTATTTATTTCTGTTTACAATATATGACATGAACTGAACTGAACCGGACCGGGGGACAAGGAAAGAAGAAGAGGAAAGAAGAGGAAACAGAACAAAAATAGAAACAGAAACCAGACAACCAGCTGCTACACCTGTAAAAAACAAAACAGACAACAATCCATGGCCTATGAGGGGAATCCAGCCTTAGCGCCACCAGGAGCACCTGAAAGCAGACAAGCAGAGAAAAAACAAACACACAAACAAACAAAAACAAGCACAAGAAGCGGCAATCGCATACAACACAGCTGTGGATATAGATGACCTGAGACGACATGATAATACATCAACTGCTTAGTGACCATGCTACTGGACTAATGAATGTGTGTGTGTGTGTGTGAGAACATGCAACACCCATGGCACAGGACCTACATGATAACCGTGCTTAGTTATGAGTGTATAAGCGTACAGGGCCACAATCCACAGCCCCCCCCCAAGCAATCAGAAGCAGGCAGAGAGGGCCACAAGACCCAGGCCACCAGCAGCCCCCACAGAGCACAGAACCCAGGCAGCCCACCGCAGGGGCAACCACGCATCCACCCAGAAGACTGCAGAGGAAGCCCCCGGAAAGAGCCCCCATAAGCATAGGGCAGAGGCACTCCGGGAACCAGGGGCAACAGCCCACCGACCCCGCCAGGCCCCAGCCGCCCAGACATGGGCCGTGCACTGGACCTGGGCCCCAGGAGCCCGAGCGCCCCCAAACCCCCCGGCAGAGGCCCCACCCAATACCCAGGAGGGCCAAGCGCCCCAGACAGCCACAAAGTGGGTCAGCGCCTGCCCCAGCGCCCCTGGCCAAGTGCCCTGGGAGTCAAGACGTGCCCACAGGTGGGTGAAGTCGCGAGCAGTGGGGAGAGGCAACGCTGATGCCCCATCGGGAGAAACACAGGCAGGCCAGGCGACAGCAAATCCCAGATCCAGGCCCAATCATTACCACACACACTTTCACGTCCCATACATCCACACATCCACACATCCTACCTCCCTCGACTCTGCTGGGGTGTATTGCAGCGGGCACACCAGGAGGCCAGCAACCCCCCAGCCACCACAGACCCCGAACCAGCAGAACAATTAATTAATCCTCCTGGCCCCTCCTGCCCCGAGCAGACACCAGGAAGCAGGGGTGTGCGAAGAAGACCCCTCCCCTCACCCTTCTGGCTCTTCAATATTTTCTAATAGTGAGCAATTAAAATTGAGGGGCAGCCAAACTTGTAGAACTGGGAGCGCGGCACTCTGGGCAGCCTACATACCCAAAGAGCCCCGCCCACCAGATGCCACTCAGTGTAACCACCCCCCAAGACCTAATGTGTGTGTGTGAGTGTGTTTGATAAGTAGTAATGTCTAAGGTGTAATTAAAACAGGGGCAGGGAACTGCAGAGTGCAACCAAAGGGGACCACCTACGTGGCCCCATCCACTACACCCCACCGAACACACACGCCCCCAAAACCCTTCATGTGTGAGTGTGTGCTGTGTACAGGAGCCAGAAGGGAGAGGGGTATGGGGATATATACCGGGGGAGCTACTCTCCCCCAGAGAGGGCAGCCAGGGACTGGCTGCAATAGGCATCCCCGCTACCTGGGAGCCAACAATGGGCAGGAGGGCCTGATGTCCACCAGGCTCGGGGCCTGCAGCGACCATATTCCGGGAGCTACTGTACCCCCAGAAGGTACCCATCCCGCCCCACCCCACTCAACCCAACCCCACCCAGGAAGACCTCTACAAAAAACAAACAAACAAACCACCCGGTCACACCAGTCGCAGCAGCCCGGGCCTGAGACCCACCATCACCCAGCAACCCACCACCACCACTATGTGATAAAACTAATCAGAGGGGACCAGAGAGAATGAAATTCAGCCAATTGATGTTTTGAGGAGGCAGACATTGTTTCCATGCTAATATAATCTAAAAGAAAATTTCTAAACTGGTTAATACACAGATTGTTTTTCGCTTTCCAGTTCATGAGAATAGTTTTCTTTGCGATACATAACACTGTGACAACCATGTGTGCTGAGTTAATTTCCATGTTGATGTTGTCTAAGTCACCCAGTATGCACAGTGTGGGGCATGCAGGGATGCTACACTTTAGCCATGTTGATAGGTCCTCACAGACTTCAAGCCAGAACTTCTGGACAGGCGCAGAAAACCACAAAGCGTGTGCATAATCATCAGGTGTGTTATCTGTGCAATGTGAGCAGATGTTTGAGTGTGTTAGACCCATCCTGAACATCCTTTGTCCTGTATAGTGTGTTCTATGAAGGATTTTGTATTGTATGAGCTGTAAATTAGGATTTCGAGTCTTTATGAAGGTGTTCAAACATATTTGTGGTTAGAAGCTATGACCAGAACTGATGGATAAATCTGCCTCCCATTTTGAGGATGGAAGAGACATTGTGTCATCTATCTTAGACAATAATTTATATATTTTTGATAGTAGTTTTGGGGTACAGCTGCTTAGAAATTCTGCTACCCTAGTCGGGGGTTGTAAGTCTGGTTGGTGGAGGATATATCCATCCATCCATCCATCATCTGCCGCTTATCCGGGGGTCGGGTCGCGGGGGCAGCAGCTTGAGCAGAGAAACCCAGACGTCTCTGTCCCCGGCCACTTCCTCCAGCTCTTCCGGGGGGACCCCGAGGCGTTCCCAGGCCAGCCGAGAGACATAGTCTCTCCAACGTGTCCTGGGTCTCCCCCGGGGTCTCCTCCCAGTGGGACGTGCCCGGAACACCTCCCCAGGGAGGCGCCCAGGGGGCATCCTAACCAGATGCCCGAGCCACCTCATCTGACTCCTCTCAATGCGGAGGAGCAGCGGTTCTACTCCGAGCCCCTCCCGGATGACTGAGCTTCTCACCCTATCTCTAAGGGAGAGCCCAGACACCCTGCGGAGGAAACCCATTTTGGCCGCTTGTATTCACGATCTTGTTCTTTCGGTCACTACCCACAACTCGTGACCATAGGTGAGGATGGGAACGTAGATTGACCAGTAAGTAGAGAGCTTCTCCTTCTGGCTCAGCTCCCTCTTCACAACGACGGGTCGGTACAGAGCCTGCAGGCGCCGCACCGATCCGCCCGTCAATCTCCCGCTCCATTCGTCCGTCACTCGTGAACAAGACCCCGAGATACTTGAACTCCTCCTCTTGGGGAAGGATCTCATTCCCGACCCGGAGAGAGCATTCCACCCTTTTCCGGCTGAGAACCATAGTCTCGGATTTGGAGGTGCTGATTCTCATCCCAGCCGCTTCACACTCGGCTGCGAATCACTCCAGTGAGAGCTGAAGGTCACGGCCTGACGACGCTAACAGAACCACATCATCTGCAAAAAGCAGAGACCCGATTCTGAGGTCGCCAAATGGGACACCCTCAACGCCCTGGCTCCGCCTAGAAATTCTGTCCATAAAAGTTAGGAACGGAATCGGTGACAAAGGGCAGCCCTGACGGAGTCCAACTCTCACCGGAAACGTATCCGACTTACTGCCGGCAATGCGGACCAAACTCTGGCACCGGTCATACAGAGACCGAACGGCCCCTATCAAGGGGTCCGGCACTCCATATTCCCGGAGCACCCCCCACAGGACTCCACGAGGGACACGGTCGAACGCTTTCTCCAAGTCCACAAAACACATGTAGACTGGTTGGGCGAACTCCCATGCACCCTCCAGGATCCTGCCGAGGGTATAGAGCTGGTCCACTGTTCCACGGCCAGGACGAAAGCCACACTGCATCTCCTGAATCCGAGGCTCGATTATCCGACGGATCCTCCTCTCCAATACCCCCGAATAGACCTTACCAGGGAGGCTGAGGAGTGTGATACCCCTATAGTTGGAACACACCCTCCGGTCCCCCTTTTTGAAGAGGGGGACCACCACCCCAATCTGCCAGTCCAGAGGCACTGTCCCCGATGTCCACGCGATACTGCAGAGGCGTGTCAGCCAAGACAGCCCTACAACATCCAGAGCCTTGAGAAACTCAGGACGGACCTCATCCACCCCCGGGGCCTTGCCACCGAGGAACTTTTTAACCACTTCGGCAACCTCAGCCCCAGAAATGGGAGGCCCCGTCTCCGAGCTCTCCGACTCTGCCTCTTCCGAGCACGTGTTGGTAGGATTGAGGAGTTCCTCGAAGTACTCCCCCCACCGAAACTCACAACATCCCTAGTTGAGGTCAGCAAAGGTCAGCCACTCCCCCCCCCCCCTGAGACGCCGGATGGTGGACCAGAATCTTTTCGAGGCCGTCCGGAAATCGTTCTCCATGGTCTCACCGAACTCCTCCCAGGCCCGAGTTTTTGCCTCAGCAACCGCCAAAGCCGCGGCCCGTCTGGCCCGTCGGTACCTATCAGCTTCTTCCAGGGTCCCACTGGCCAAAAAGGCCCGATAGGACTCCTTCTTCAGCTTGACGGCTTCCCTCACCACTGGTGTCCACCAGCAGGTTCGAGGGTTGCCGCCACGACAGGCACCGACCACCTTACGGCCACAACTCCGACCAGCTGCCTCGGCAATGGAGTCACGGAACATGGCCCATTCAATGTCCCCCACCTCAAATATGGTTGAAGCTCTGCTGGAGGTGGGAGTTAAAGCTCCTTCTGACGGGGGATTCTGACAAACGCTCCCAGCAGACCCTCACAATACGTTTGGGCCTGCCAGGTCTGATCGGCATCTTCCCCCACCAGCGGAGCCAACTCACCACCAGGTGGTGATCAGTTGACAGCTCCGCCCCTCTCTTCACCCGAGTGTCCAGGACATACGGCCGCAAGTCCGATGATACAACCACAAAGTCGATCATCGAACTGCGGCCAAGGGTGTCCTGGTGCCAAGTGCACATATGGACACCCTTATGCCTGAACATGGTGTTCGTTATGGACAGTCTATGACTGGCACAGAAGTCCAACAACATAACACCACTCTGATTCAGATCGGGGGGGCCGTTCCTCCCAATCACACCCCTCCAGGTCTCACTGTCATTGCCCACGTGAGCATTGAAGTCCCCCAGCAGAATGAGGGAGTCTCCGGTAGGAGCATTCTCCAGTGCCTCCCCCAGAGACTCCAAAAAGGGTAGGTACTCTGAACTGCTGTTTGGCGCATAGGCACAAACAACAGTCAGGACTCGTCCCCCCACCCAAGGCGGAGGGAGGCTACCCTCTCGTTCACTGGGGTAAACCCCAATGTACTGGCACACAGCCGGGGGGCAATAAGTATGCCCACACCTGCTCTGCGCCTCTCACCACGGGCAACTCCAGAGTGGAAGAGAGTCCAACCCCTCTCAAGAGTACTGGTTCCAGATCCCAAGCCGTGCGTCGAGGTGAGTCCGACTATATCTAACGGTCTGATGAAGTTTCAACAATAAACAACAAACTTTGTATTATGAGAAAGAACCAGACTCATTCTTCAGGAATCCGAAAATAAGCTCTATTTTACGAGTTATGCACGAATTCGGATTCTCCTATAAAACGAATTCCTTCCTTCTTTATCAAAAGCAGGAGCGGAGGTGTTCAGCTGCAAGAAGGTCTAAATGTCCATCAATAATTGCTAGAAAACATGAAAGAAAATTTTCGAAAATCAAAGCGCACATGATCATAAGTGGGAGAGGAGGTGTTCAGCTGCAAGAAGGTGTGAATATCCACCCATTATTCCTGACAAATGGGTAAAAAAAAGGTGCGAATGCCCAACCATACATCATCAAAAGCAGGAGTGGATGTGTTCGGCTACAAGAAGGTGTGAACGTCCAACCAAAGTTTGTAAAAAGCAGTTAAGAAAAGGTTTGAATATCCAACCAAACATAATCAAAAGCGGGAGCATAGCTTTTCGACTGCAAGTAGGTGTGAATGTCAGATCATAATTTGCAAAAAGCTGATGAGAAAGGGTGAGAATGTCCGACTGCACACCATCAAATGCGGGAGCGGAGTTGTTCGGCTGTGAGTAGGTGTGAATCTCTGACCGTAATTTCTGAAAAATGTGTTAGAAAAGGTAAGAATGCCGGTCCATACATCATCAAAAGCGAGAGAGGTGGTGTTCGGCTGCAAGTAGGTGTGAATGTCCAGCCATAATTACTCACAAACGGGTAAGAAAAGGTAGTATTGCCAGACCATACATGATCAAAACAGGGAGCGGAGGTGGTTCAGCTGCAAGAAGGTGTGAATGTCTCACTAAAGTTCAAATATATTAACAAAAGCGGGAGGAGAGGTCTTCGGATGAGAGTGGTTGAGAATTTCCAACCATAATCTATAAAATTCGGTGAAAAAAAGGTGTGATAGAACACTAAAAGGTGGAGCGGAAGTGTTCGGCTGCAAGAAGGTGTGAATGTCCGACTATATTTGGTGAAAAGCAGGTGAAGCAAGGTCTGAATGCCCAACCTTACATTATTAAAAGCGAGATCAGAGGTGTTTGGCTGCAAGAAGGCCATAGTTTGCCAAAAGCGGGTAAGCTGCGAATGACCAACTAAATATCAACAAAAGGTCTTCGGATGCAAGTGGGTGTGAATATCCCACCATACAAGTATGGTGGAGAGGAAGCTGTGAACAGTCGACCATAGTTTGCAAAAAGCGGGTGAGAAAAGGTGCGAATGTCCAACCATACATGATCAAAACAGGGAGCGGAGGTGTTTGGCTGTGACAAGGTGTGAATGTCCACCCAAAATTAATGAAAAGCGGGTAAAAAGTAGGTTTGAATGCCCAAACATACATCATCAAAAGAAGGAGTGGATGTGTTCGGCTACAAGAAGGTTTGAATGTCCGAGCATAGTTTGTAAAAAGCGGGTAAGAAAAGGTTCGAATGCCCAAACATACACCATCAAAAGAGGGAGCGCAGGTGTTCCGCTGTAAGTTGTGAATGTCCGACCATAGTTGGTAAAAAGTGGGTAAGAAAAGGTTAAAATACCCGACTGTACACAATCAATAGCGGGAGCGGATGTGTTTGGCTACAAGAATGTGTGAAAGTCCGACCATGGTTTGTAAAAAACGGGTAAGAAAAGGTGCGAATGCCCGACAATGTATGATCAAAAGAGGGAGCGGAGGTTTTTGGCTACAAGAAGGTTTGAATGTCCGACCATAGTTTGTAAAAAGCGGGTAAGAAAAGGTTCAAATGCCTGACTATACACCATCAAAAGCGGAAGCGGAGGTGTTCGGCTGCAAGAAGGTGTGAACGTCCGACCAAAGTTTGTAAAAAGCAGTTAAGAAAAGGTTCGAATATCCAACCAAACATAATCAAAAGCGGGAGCAGAGCTGTTCGACTGCAAGTAGGTGTGAATGTCCAGCCATAATTACTCACAAAGGGGTAAGAAAAGGTAGTATTGCCAGACCTTACATGATCAAAACAGGGAACTGAGGTGGTTCAGCTGCAAGGTGTGAATGTCTGACTATAGTTTGTAAAAAGCGGGTAAGATAAGGTGCGAATGCCCGACAATGTATAATCAAAAGAGGGAGCAGAGGTTTTCGGCTACACGAAGGTTTGAATGTCCGACCATAGTTTGTAAAAAGCGGGTAAGAAAAGGTTCAAATGCCTGACTATACACCATCAAAAGCGGGAGCGGAGATGTTCCGCTGTAAGACGGTGTGAATGTCCGACCAAAGTTGGTAAAAAGCGGGTAAGAAAAGGTTAAAATACCCGACTGTACACAATCAATAGCGGGAGCGGAGTTGTTCGGCTACAAGAAGGTGTGAAAGTCCAACCATCGTTTGTAAAAAGCTGGTAAGAAAAGGTTCGAATGCCCGAATATATACCATCAAAAGCGGAAGCGGAGGTGTTCGGCTGCAAGAAGGTGTGAACGTCCGACCAAAGTTGGCAAAAAGCAGCAAAGAAAAGGTTCGAATATCCAAACATAATTAAAAGCGAGAGAGATTGTGTTCAGCTGCAAGTAGGTGTGAATATCCAGCCATAATTACTCACAAACGGGTAAGAAAATGTAGTATTGCCAGACCATACATGATCAAAACAGGGAGCGGAGGTGGTTTAGCTGCAAAAAGGGGTGAATGTCCAACTAAAGTTCAAATATATTAACAAAAGCGGGAGGAGAGGTCTTCGGATTAGAGTGGTTGAAATTTCCAACCATAATCTATAAAATGCGGTGAAAAAAAAGGTGTGAAGGAATGAATTTTATAGCAAAATCCGAAATCATGCATAACTCCGCAAAAGGAACGTATTGCTCAACCAAAGGGATGCTTCTTTCTCATTCAGGGTAATATGAGGAACTTTATGCTTGATACATTTTAGACATGGATAACTATGAAGGACAAAGCAATTTTAACTTGGTTTGAGCAAAGCAATTCATTTTATAGGAAAATCCGAAATCGTGCAGGACTCATGAAAGTAAGCTTATTCTCGGATTCCTGATCCTCCAGTGTTGCTCTTTCCTATACTGCAAAATACAGCCTTGTTCTTTGTTGAAATCGATATAGACATTGATAAATATGAAGGACAAAGCAGTTTCCACTTTGTTTGAGTGAAGGAATTAATTTTATAGCAAAATCCCAAATCAAGCAGAACGTATGAAAATAAGCGTGTTTTCGGATTCCTGATCCTTCAGTGTTGCTATTTCTTCTACTGCAAAATACAATGTTGTTCTTTGTTGAAGTCAATCTAGACATTGATAAATATGAAGGACAAAGCAGTTTTAACATAGTTTGAGTAAAGGAATTCATTTTATACATAAAATCCCAAATCATGCAGAACGTATGAAAATAAGCTTATTCTCGGATTCCTGTTCCTTCAAGTGTTGCTCTTTCTACTACTGCAAAATACAATGTTGTTCTTTGTTGAAGTAAATCTAGACATTGATAAATATGAAGGACAAAGCAGTTTTCACTTGGTTTGAGTGAAGGAATTCATTTTATACATAAAATCCCAAATCAAGCAGAACGTATGAAAAGAAGCTTATTCTCGGATTCCTGATCCTTCAGTGTTGCCTTTTCTTCTACTGCAAAATACAATGTTGTTCTTTGTTGAAGTCGATCTAGACATTGATAAATATGAAGGACAAAGCAGTTTTCACTTGGTTTGAGTGAAGGATTTGCAGCTGAAAACCTCCCGCTCCCGCTTTTGATTGTGTATAGTCGGGCATTCGAACCTTTTCTCATCAGCTTTTTGCAAATTATGATCTGACATTCACATCTGCTTTTGATAATGTATGGTTTGGCATTCGCACCTTTTCTTACCCATTTTTCAGTAATTATGGGTGGACATTCACACCTTCTTGCAGCTGAACACCTCCTCTCCCGCTATTGATTGTGTACAGTCGGGTATTTTAAACTTTTCTTACCCGCTTTTTACCAAATATGGTCGGACATTCACACCGTCTTACAGCGGAACACCTCTGCTCCTGCTTTTGATGGTGTATAGTCAGGCATTTGAACCTTTTCTTACCCGCTTTTTACAAACTATGGTCGGACATTCAAACCTTCTTGTAGCCGAAAACCTCCGCTCCCTCTTTTGATTATACATTGTTGGGCATTCGCACCTTATTTACAAACTATAGTCAGACATTCACACCTTGCAGCTGAGCCACCTCAGCTCCCTGTTTTGATAGTGTATGTTTGGGCATTCGAACCTATTCTTACCCCCTTTTTACAAACTATGCTCGGAGATTCACACCTACTCACAGCCGAACAACTCCGCTCCCGCATTTGATGATGTCTTGTCCGGCATTCTAGTCTCTTCTAACACATTTTTCAGCAATTATGGTTGGACATTCACACCTACTCACAGCCGAACACTTCCGCTCCCGCATTTGATGGTGTATAGCCGGGCATTCTCACCCTTTCTCATCAGCTTTTTGCAAATTATGATCTGACATTCACACCTACTTGCAGTCGAACAGCTCTGCTCCCACTTTTGATTATGTTTGGTTGGATATTCGAACCTTTTCTTAACTGCTTTTTACAAACTTTGGTCGGACGTTCACACCTTCTTGCAGCCGAACACATCCACTTCCACTTTTGATGGTATATATTCGGGCATTCGAACCTTTTCTTACCCGCTTTTTACAAACCGTGGTCGGACTTTCACACCTTCTTGTAGCCAAACAACTCCGCTCCCCCTATTGATTGTGTACAGTCGAGTATTTTAACCTTTTCTTACCCGTTTTTTACCAACTATGGTCGGACATTTACACCTTCTTAAAGCGGAACACCTCCGCTCCCTCTTTTGATGGTCTATGTTCGGGCATTCGAACCTTTTCTTACCCGCTTTTTACAAACTATGGTCGGACATTCAAACTTTCTTGTAGCCGAACACATCCACTCCTGCTTTTGATGATGTATGGTTGGGCATTTTCACCTTTTCTTACCCATTTTTCAGTAATTATGGGTGGACATTCACACCTTCTTGTAGCCGAACACATCCACTCCTGCTTTTGATGATGTATGGTAACCTTTTCTTACCCGCTTTTTACAAACTATGGTCGGACATTCAAACCTTCTTGTAGCCAAAACCCTCCGCTCCCTCTTTTGATCATACATTGTCGGGCATTCGCACCTTATCTTACCCGCTTTTTACAAACTATAGTCAGACATTCACACCTTGCAGCTGAACCACCTCCGCTCCCTGTTTTGATCATGTATGGTCTGGCAATACTACCTTTTCTTACCCGTTTGTGAGTAATTAATCCCAAAATATTGAGCATAAAATAAGTCTTTATGCTGATGATGTATTACTTTTCCTTCAGAACTCACAGACGTCTCTCAGTCACACGATCACACTCATAAATAAATTCTCAGCACTTTCTGACTACTCTATCAACTGGTCTAAGACCACAGTTCTGCCCATTAACTGTAGGGTCCATAATATACCTGCGATCACTTTACAGTCAGGAAATATTAGATATTTAGGCATAAACATTTCCTCCAGGCTCTCAGAGCTAACAAAGCTAAATTATGTGCAATTATTAAAGACAGTAGAGGACGATCTCTCGTTGGAAGTCCTTACCTATATCACTTATGGGGAGAGTTACATCCATTAAAATGATGATACTACCAAAAGTTAACTATTTGTTCTCAATGATCCCCATAAAACCATCTGCTACTTGGTTTAAGTCACTAGATTCATGCATCTCCAAATTTCTGTGGAAAAACAAACCACCACGTATTAGTTTAAAAACCCTACAGAAGACCAAGGACAGTGGTGGATTAGATTTACCTCATTTTCAGCACTATTCCTTAGACAATAGGTTACAATATATATCAAAATGGTTTAAACCTTGTTGTTGTCACAGTTCCCAGAGACGTTGTAATCGTTGAGGATTCTATATTCACCCCCTCATTAGAGGCACGTAATGCAGATTGATGACACTGAATCTTCTTCTCTGTTCATTGCTGGCATCATTCCCAGCATCGTAAGTGTTCGTGGCATTGTTAGCCTCTTCTTCTGGATCTTGATATCGAGAATCCTTTTGTATTTCTGGTTTGTCAGTCCTCTGTCTTCGTTCACGGGAGTCTTTGTCTTTTTGTCCTTGAGTTTGGTGATTTTTTCTTCTTTTGATGCCTTGACACAATGTGACAGGTGATACCACGTGGGAGATCCTGTAACTTGGATTGCTGTCCCTGTGCTGCGAAATGGCTGTGCTGCTCAAATGGTCTCTCCTTCATCATGGTTACATGCTGCCATTCCGACATCTCGCCATTCCGACATGGGTCTCCAATTGTCGGAATGGTGACACTTAATTTTTTATCAAACGTCCCACCATTCCGACACTTTTTTCCTCCTATGGTCGGAATGGCGGTATGTTTTTTGTTTTTTTTTAACATACCGCCATTCCGACAGTTCCTTTTAATAGCCTATTTTTTACCCAAAACATTTTGCACTAATGATATGCCGGCGCAAATACGCCCTAAAGTTTGGCGCACAAGCTTTGCACATGCAGAGGCCACAGCCTCGCAAACAAACTTTAATAATCTATTATCAAAATCCCCTGAATTTCAAATATAAAAATACAGATATTAATGTAACTCTGGCGAGACTGAAACTGATTAAGCAGAAATACAGTGTCAGTGAGCTGTCACAGCAGCCAGCTGGAGCGGAGCTCTCCACAGAGCCCATGCGTCTTTTGCACGCTGTCATCATATGCAAAAGTAATAATTGCAATTACAGATATCACGGCTACTGCACAGGACACAGTTGCGAGCACTCTGCCTTGCCTTGCCAATAGGAGAAGATAGAAATGACGGCATAGAACGTGTAAAACACAACAAAATGCAGTAAAAACGTTTATTCATGTTATTCACGTGATTTATGAGTACTCACTCCAATTTTGGGAAGCGCGGATGGGTTTTGCGCATTTGGCACAAACACACAGCCGCAACGGTTGTAGCTTTATACAGCCTGTTGATATCTTAAGGACCTAACTGGTCACACCTGGGAGTAAATGTCATGTAGAGATTGTTTTTACATGACATTACAGCTGAACATATAGCTTTCATCCACAAACCAACGTGGGAGAGCCCGAAGACGCATGTGCCAGACGCACATAGGCATGCGTAAAACCAATTTTGACCACTTCATACTGTTTATTTGCTTTCTTTTAGTTAACTTTCGTTTCTTTTGGATTCTTGTGCGTGTTATGGAGCCGTTTTGGTCCATGTTTGTAAGCCTTTTTTTCCTGGATTAAATTTTCGGAAGTTGAAACAAGTGGCATTGGAGTGTGTGATTGAAAACCACCGCGGACTGCTTCTCCTCCTCCAGTTGCCGAGACTTTGTGTTTTTAATAACGCTTGTCTATAAACATGTTAAACATATAAATTGCATGAACAGAAAGAAGGGACTCACCTGTTGAGTAACACACATTTCCTTATACGGAAAGCCTTGTCGGAATGGTGGGACATTTGAACGTCAGAATAGCGGGATGTCGCAATGGTGGGATGTCGGAATGGTGGGACGTTTGCATGTCGGAATGGTGGTATGTCGGAATGGTGGTATGTCGGAATGGTGGGATGTCGGAATAGCGGGATGTCGGAATGGCGGGATTTCGGAATGGGTGTTGCCACCCCCTTCATCATATACACAGTTATTAATACATCACCTTCCACCATGAAGCGTTGTCCCTTTTTGTTTCTCTCTTTGTTCTTAAAATGCTGTTATGCATGTCTAAACCAATCCATTAAATTAGATCATTTTGGCAGTAAAGCGATCTACAATGTGCTTGGTCGCAAAGCTGCTCATCTGTGGTAAACAGCTCTTCAGAAAGGCATTCTTCAATTGATTTCACTAATTCTATGTAATAATTTTGTGATTTCCTACAAAACTACACTTCTTCTCCCATCTGTCTGAGTATTTAATATTGTCTGGGTCCCGTTAAAACATGTATTTTTCCCATCTAATTCCTTGTTTGCTTTAAAACAAGTATTCCCCATTTTCTATCCCTTCAGTAGCCAACCAGTTTGTATGGAGTACACTGGAGCAACTTGACTGATCAGTAAAACACTGCTTTTGTTGTCATCGCAAGGCTTCCCCCGTCGGTTGTTTCACTGAGACACTACTGAGTAACTATAACTCAACACAGTTTATACACATAACATTCATATACATACTAACAAACAAACAAACAATTATTTATCGCAATTTTCTCATCTCTGTTTGAACGTACACCCAGGTAAATATTCCTGTAGTCTTCTCATACCGACTATGGACCCATTCATTGTTTAACTTCACTGTTTTGCAAATCCTAATTGAATATTACACATTGACATTGAACTTTACTTGATAAGCAGGTCTTCATTGCATTCAGCAGCCTATATGTGAGCATCTATGTGTAAGCTGTTCTTCTTTGCATTTATCAGCAGCAAGCAATTCTTCATTGCACATGCATATGAAAATAGTAAAACAATTCCAATGCGTTAGCGAAACCTTCTATATCAGGAGTGTCCATCATGATGCTGGGAATAGAACCTCTTTCCCAGAATAGTTCAACCTTCATTACTCAACTGATCATAACTCCGCAATGAGCACATTTCAAAGTATCATTCCTCTACATATATTCAAAAATCTATGTGTAAATGTTTAATATTTCTTATATTTGTTGATGTCATTCTGTGTGCATGTGGCCTAAACCCAATCTCTGTGTGGCAATTTTAATTTAAACAAGTTGAACTCTGCCTCTGATCATTTAAAAAAGGTGTGTACCAATATCAACCTTTCTCAGGTAATTACAGATCCTACAAAACCAAAGAGATCCTTCCAGGTTGTCCCTGGTTGGCTCAATCTTAACAAATCAAAGGTAGAAAATCCGCAGTATCTGAACTTGGTGTTAGTTATCACTGCTCAATAGCCTGTATCAGAATTGCAAAAATGAAAACATTAGGTCCACGCTTGGTATCCAGATCCTGAAACATCTCCATGAGCAGGCTTTTTTTTAACTGATCTGTTGAATAGTTATATGACACTGTTAAAATCCCAGATGAAGATCTAGCACTTGACCATTTTTGTAAATCTTCTAATTCCATAGTTGATAAACACGCCCCTTTTAAAAAGTATAGAACTTAGAACAGGTCTATCCCTGGCTTTCGGCAGAACTGTCTTCTTTACTTTTTTTTCCC
This sequence comes from Leuresthes tenuis, assembly GCF_036924035.1. Lineage (NCBI taxonomy): Eukaryota > Metazoa > Chordata > Actinopteri > Atheriniformes > Atherinopsidae > Leuresthes > Leuresthes tenuis. The sequence goes on from NW_027325385.1 coordinate 576,988, forward strand.
CTTGTCCTGTTCAGCATTATGTCAGAAGAATTGTAGTCTGAATACCTTTGATGCCAAACAGATTTGTTTTGCCAAGGGAAGTTTTATAAATGTAAAGCTCCCCTTGATGCCCATTTATTTATTTCTGTTTACAATATATGACATGAACTGAACTGAACCGGACCGGGGGACAAGGAAAGAAGAAGAGGAAAGAAGAGGAAACAGAACAAAAATAGAAACAGAAACCAGACAACCAGCTGCTACACCTGTAAAAAACAAAACAGACAACAATCCATGGCCTATGAGGGGAATCCAGCCTTAGCGCCACCAGGAGCACCTGAAAGCAGACAAGCAGAGAAAAAACAAACACACAAACAAACAAAAACAAGCACAAGAAGCGGCAATCGCATACAACACAGCTGTGGATATAGATGACCTGAGACGACATGATAATACATCAACTGCTTAGTGACCATGCTACTGGACTAATGAATGTGTGTGTGTGTGTGTGAGAACATGCAACACCCATGGCACAGGACCTACATGATAACCGTGCTTAGTTATGAGTGTATAAGAAGTACAGGGCCACAATCCACAGCCCCCCCCCAAGCAATCAGAAGCAGGCAGAGAGGTCCACAAGACCCAGGCCACCAGCAGCCCCCACAGAGCACAGAACCCAGGCAGCCCACCGCAGGGGCAACCACGCATCCACCCACAAGACTGCAGAGGAAGCCCCCGGAAAGAGCCCCCATAAGCATAGGGCAGAGGCACTCCGGGAACCAGGGGCAACAGCCCACCGACCCCGCCAGGCCCCAGCCGCCCAGACATGGGCCGTGCACTGGACCTGGGCCCCAGGAGCCCGAGCGCCCCCAAACCCCCCGGCAGAGGCCCCACCCAATACCCAGGAGGGCCAAGCGCCCCAGACAGCCACAAAGTGGGTCAGCGCCTGCCCCAGCGCCCCTGGCCAAGTGCCCTGGGAGTCAAGACGTGCCCACAGGTGGGTGAAGTCGCGAGCAGTGGGGAGAGGCAACGCTGATGCCCCATCGGGAGAAACACAGGCAGGCCAGGCGACAGCAAGTCCCAGATCCAGGCCCAATCATTACCACACACACTTTCACGTCCCATACATCCACACATCCACACATCCTACCTCCCTCGACTCTGCTGGGGTGTATTGCAGCGGGCACACCAGGAGGCCAGCAACCCCCCAGCCACCACAGACCCCGAACCAGCAGAACAATTAATTAATCCTCCTGGCCCCTCCTGCCCCGAGCAGACACCAGGAAGCAGGGGTGTGCGAAGAAGACCCCTCCCCTCACCCTTCTGGCTCTTCAATATTTTCTAATAGTGAGCAATTAAAATTGAGGGGCAGCCAAACTTGTAGAACTGGGAGCGCGGCACTCTGGGCAGCCTACATACCCAAAGAGCCCCGCCCACCAGATGCCACTCAGTGTAACCACCCCCCAAGACCTAATGTGTGTGTGTGAGTGTGTTTGATAAGTAGTAATGTCTAAGGTGTAATTAAAACAGGGGCAGGGAACTGCAGAGTGCAACCAAAGGGGACCACCTACGTGGCCCCATCCACTACACCCCACCGAACACACACGCCCCCAAAACCCTTCATGTGTGAGTGTGTGCTGTGTACAGGAGCCAGAAGGGAGAGGGGTATGGGGATATATACCGGGGGAGCTACTCTCCCCCAGAGAGGGCAGCCAGGGACTGGCTGCAATAGGCATCCCCGCTACCTGGGAGCCAACAATGGGCAGGAGGGCCTGATGTCCACCAGGCTCGGGGCCTGCAGCGACCATATTCCGGGAGCTACTGTACCCCCAGAAGGTACCCATCCCGCCCCACCCCACTCAACCCAACCCCACCCAGGAAGACCTCTACAAAAAACAAACAAACAAACCACCCGGTCACACCAGTCGCAGCAGCCCGGGCCTGAGACCCACCATCACCCAGCAACCCACCACCACCACTATGTGATAAAACTAATCAGAGGGGACCAGAGAGAATGAAATTCAGCCAATTGATGTTTTGAGGAGGCAGACATTGTTTCCATGCTAATATAATCTAAAAGAAAATTTCTAAACTGGTTAATACACAGATTGTTTTTCGCTTTCCAGTTCATGAGAATAGTTTTCTTTGCGATACATAACACTGTGACAACCATGTGTGCTGAGTTAATTTCCATGTTGATGTTGTCTAAGTCACCCAGTATGCACAGTGTGGGGCATGCAGGGATGCTACACTTTAGCCATGTTGATAGGTCCTCACAGACTTCAAGCCAGAACTTCTGGACAGGCGCAGAAAACCACAAAGCGTGTGCATAATCATCAGGTGTGTTATCTGTGCAATGTGAGCAGATGTTTGAGTGTGTTAGACCCATCCTGAACATCCTTTGTCCTGTATAGTGTGTTCTATGAAGGATTTTGTATTGTATGAGCTGTAAATTAGGATTTCGAGTCTTTATGAAGGTGTTCAAACATATTTGTGGTTAGAAGCTATGACCAGAACTGATGGATAAATCTGCCTCCCATTTTGAGGATGGAAGAGACATTGTGTCATCTATCTTAGACAATAATTTATATATTTTTGATAGTAGTTTTGGGGTACAGCTGCTTAGAAATTCTGCTACCCTAGTCGGGGGTTGTAAGTCTGGTTGGTGGAGGATATATCCATCCATCCATCCATCATCTGCCGCTTATCCGGGGGTCGGGTCGCGGGGGCAGCAGCTTGAGCAGAGAAACCCAGACGTCTCTGTCCCCGGCCACTTCCTCCAGCTCTTCCGGGGGGACCCCGAGGCGTTCCCAGGCCAGCCGAGAGACATAGTCTCTCCAACGTGTCCTGGGTCTCCCCCGGGGTCTCCTCCCAGTGGGACGTGCCCGGAACACCTCCCCAGGGAGGCGCCCAGGGGGCATCCTAACCAGATGCCCGAGCCACCTCATCTGACTCCTCTCAATGCGGAGGAGCAGCGGTTCTACTCCGAGCCCCTCCCGGATGACTGAGCTTCTCACCCTATCTCTAAGGGAGAGCCCAGACACCCTGCGGAGGAAACCCATTTTGGCCGCTTGTATTCACGATCTTGTTCTTTCGGTCACTACCCACAACTCGTGACCATAGGTGAGGATGGGAACGTAGATTGACCAGTAAGTAGAGAGCTTCGCCTTCTGGCTCAGCTCCCTCTTCACAACGACGGGTCGGTGCAGAGCCTGCAACACTGCAGGCGCCGCACCGATCCGCCCGTCAATCTCCCGCTCCATTCGTCCGTCACTCGTGAACAAGACCCCGAGATACTTGAACTCCTCCTCTTGGGGAAGGATCTCATTCCCGACCCGGAGAGAGCATTCCACCCTTTTCCGGCTGAGAACCATAGTCTCGGATTTGGAGGTGCTGATTCTCATCCCAGCCGCTTCACACTCGGCTGCGAATCACTCCAGTGAGAGCTGAAGGTCACGGCCTGACGACGCTAACAGAACCACATCATCTGCAAAAAGCAGAGACCCGATTCTGAGGTCGCCAAATGGGACACCCTCAACGCCCTGGCTCCGCCTAGAAATTCTGTCCATAAAAGTTAGGAACGGAATCGGTGACAAAGGGCAGCCCTGACGGAGTCCAACTCTCACCGGAAACGTATCCGACTTACTGCCGGCAATGCGGACCAAACTCTGGCACCGGTCATAGAGAGACCGAACGGCCCCTATCAAGGGGTCCGGCACTCCATATTCCCGGAGCACCCCCCACAGGACTCCACGAGGGACACGGTCGAACGCTTTCTCCAAGTCCACAAAACACATGTAGACTGGTTGGGCGAACTCCCATGCACCCTCCAGGATCCTGCCGAGGGTATAGAGCTGGTCCACTGTTCCACGGCCAGGACGAAAGCCACACTGCATCTCCTGAATCCGAGGCTCGATTATCCGACGGATCCTCCTCTCCAATACCCCCGAATAGACCTTACCAGGGAGGTGTTTATATTAATATGAATATAATTGAGGAATGAGGCTGCGTTTCACTGAGGTTAAACTCATTGATCAATATTTGTTCTGTTTATATTAATATGAATAAAATTGATGAATGAGGCTGGGTTTCACTGAGGTTCAGCTTTGTGGTCAATGTTGGTTCTGTTTATATTAATATGAATAAAATTGAAGAACGAGGCTGGATTTCACTGAGATTCAGCTTTGTGGTCAATGTTGGTTCTTTTTATATTAATATGAATATAATTGATGAATGAGGCTGGGTTTCACTGAGGTTAAACTCATTGATCAATATTGGTTCTGTTTATATTAATATGAATATAATTGATGAATGAGGCTGGGTTTCACTGATGTTTAGCTTTGTGATCAATGTTCGTTTTGTTTATATTAATATGAATATAATTGATGAATGAGGCTGGGTTTCACTGAGGTTCAGCTTTGTGATCAATGTTGGTTCTGTTTATATTAATATGAATATAATTGAGGAATGAGGCTGGGTTTCACTGAGGCTAAACTCATTGATCAATGTTGGTTCTGTTTATACTAATATAAATATAATTGAGGAACGAGGCTGCTTTTCACTGAGGTTAAACTCATTGATCAATGTTGGTTCTGTTTATATTAATATGAATAAAATTGATGAATGAGGCTGGGTTTCACTGAGGTTAAACTCATTGATCAATGTTGGTTCTGTTTATATTAATATGAATAAAATTGATGAATGAGGCTGGGTTTCACTGATGTTCAGCTTTGTGATCAATGTCGGTTCTGTTTATATTAATATGAATATAATTGATGAATGAGGCTGGGTTTCACTGAGGTTCAGCTTTGTGATCAATGTTGGTTCTGTTTATATTAATATGAATATAATTGAGGAATAAGGCTGTGTTTCACTGAGGTTAAACTCATTGATCAATGTTGGTTCTGTTTATATTAAAATGAATATAAATGATGATTGAGGCTTGGTTTCACTGAGGTTCAGCTTTGTGATCAATGTTGGTTCGGTATATATTTATATGAATAAAATTAATGAATGAGGCTGTGTTTCAAAGAAGTTAAACTCATTGATCAATGTTGGTTCTTTTTATATTAATATGAATATAATTGATGAATGAGGCTGGGTTTCACTGAGGTTCAGCTTTGTGATCAATGTCGGTTCTGTTTATATTAATATGAATATAATTGATGAATGAGGCTGGGTTTCACTGAGGTTCAGCTTTTTGATCAATGCTTGTTCTGTTTCTATTAATATGTATATAATTGATGAATGAGGCTGTGTTTCACTGAGGTTCAGCTTTGTGATCAATGTTGGTTCTGTTTATATTTATATGAAAATAATTGAAGAATGAGGCTGCGTTTCACTGAGGTTAAACTCATTAATCAATGTTGGTTCTGTTTATATTAATATGAATATAATTGATGAATGAGGCTGGGTTTCACTGAGGTTCAGCTTTGTGATCAATGTTGGTTCTGTATATATTTATATGAATATAATAAATGAATGAGGCTGTGTTTCAAAGAACTTAAACTCATTGATCAATGTTGGTTCTGTTTATATTAATATGAATATAATTGAGGAATGAGGCTGGGTTTCACTGAGGTTCAGCTTTGTGATCAATGTTGGTTCTGTTTATATTAATATGAATATAATTGATGAATGAGTCTGGGTTTCACTGAGGTTCAGCTTTGTGATCAATGTTGGTTCTGTATATATTTATATGAATATAATTAATGAATGAGGCTGTGTTTCAAAGAACTTAAACTCATTGATCAATATTGGTTCTGTTTATATTAATATGAATATAATTGATGAATGAGGCTGGGTTTCACTGAGGTTCAGCTTTGTGATCAATGTTGGTTCTGTTTATATTAATATGAATAAAATTGATGAATGAGGCTGGATTTCACTGAGATTCAGCTTTGTGGTCAATGTTGGTTCTTTTTATATTAATATGAATATAATTGATGAATCAGGCTGGGTTTCACTGAGGTTAAACTGATTGATCAATATTGGTTCTGTTTATATTAATATGAATATAATTGATGAATGAGGCTGGGTTTCACTGAGGTTTAGCTTTGTGATCAATATTGTTTCTGTTTATATTAATATGAATATAATTGATGAATGAGGCTGGGTTTCACTGAGATTCAGCTTTGTGGTCAATGTTGGTTCTGTTTATATTAATATGAATATAATTGATGAATGAGGCTGGGTTTCACTGAGGTTCAGCTTTGTGTTCAATGTTGGTTCTGTTTATATTAATATGACTATAATTGAGGAATGCGGCTGGGTTTCACTGATGTTCAGCATTGTGATCAATGTTGGTTCTCTTTATATTAATATGAACATAATTGAGGAATGAGACTGCGTTTCACTGAGGTTAAACTCATTGATCAATGTTGGTTCTGTTTATATTAATATGAATATAATTGATAAATGAGGCTGGGTTTCACTGAGGTTCAGCTTTGTGATCAATGTTTGTTCTGTTTATATTAATATGAATATAATTGAGGAATGAGGCTGCGTTTCACTGAGGTTAAACTCATTGATCAATGTTGGTTCTATTTATATTAATATGAATATAACTGATGAATGAGGCTGGGTTTCACTGAGGTTCAGCTTTGTGATCAATGTTGGTTCTGTTTATATGAATATGAATATAATTGAGGAATGAGGCTGGGTTTCACTGAGGTTAAACTCATTGATCAATGTTGGTTCTGTTTATATTAATATGAATATAATTGATGAATGAGGCTGGGTTTCACTGAGGTTCAGCTTTGTGATCAATGTTTGTTCTGTTTATATTAATATGAATATAATTGATGAATGAGGCTGGGTTTCACTGAGGTTCATCTTTGTGGTCAATGCTTGTTCTGTTTATATTAATATGTATATAATTGATGAATGAGGCTGGGTTTCACTGAGGTTCAGCTTTGTGATCAATGTTTGTTCTGTTTATATTAATATGAATATAATTGATGAATGAGGCTGGGTTTCACTGAGGTTCATCTTTGTGGTCAATGCTTGTTCTGTTTATATTAATATGTATATAATTGATGAATGAGGCTGGGTTTCACTGAGGTTCAGCTTTGTGATCAATGTTGGTTCTGTTTATATTAATATGTATATAATTGATGAATGAAGCTAGGTTTCACTGAGGTTCAGCTATGTGATCAATGTTGGTTCTGTATATATTTATATGAATATAATTAATGAATGAGGCTGTTTTTCAAAGAAGTTAAACTCATTGATCAATGTTGGTTCTGTTTATATTAATATGAATATAATTGATGAATGAGGCTAGGTTTCACTGAGGTTAAGCTTTGTGATCAATGTTGGTTCTGTTTATACTAATATGAATATAATTGATGAATGAGTCTGGGTTTCAAAGAGGTTAAACTAATTGATCAATGTTGGTTCTGTTTATATTAATATGAATATAATTGATGAATGAGGCTGGGTTTCACTGAGGTTCAGCTTTGTGATCAATGTTGGTTCTGTTTATATTAATATGAATATAATTGATGAATGAGGCTGGGTTTCACAGAGGTTAAGCTTTGTGATCAATGTTGGTTCTGTTTATATTACTATGAATATAATTGATGAATGAGGCTGGGTTTCACTGAGGTTAAACTCATTGATCAATGTTGGTTCTGTTTATATTAATATGAATATAACTGATGAATGAGGCTGGGTTTCAATGAGGTTCAGCTTTGTGATCAATGTTGGTTCTGTTTATATTAATATGATATAATTGAGGAATGTGGCTGGGTTTCACTGGGGTTAAACTCATTGATCAATGTTGGTTCTGTTTATACTAATATGAATATAATTGAGGAATGAGGCTGCGTTTCACTGACGTTAAACTCATTGATCAATGTTGCTTCTGTTTATATTAATATGAATAAAATTGATGAATGAGGCTGGGTTTCACTGAGGTTCAGCTTTGTGATCAATGTCGGTTCTGTTTATATTAATATGAATATAATTGATGAATGAGGCTGGGTTTCACTGAGGTTCAGCTTTGTGGCCAATGCTTGTTCTGTTTATATTAATATGTATATAATTGATGAATGAGGCTGGGTTTCACTGATGTTCAGCGTTGTGATCAATGTTGGTTCTGTTTATATTAATATGAATATAATTGAGGAATGAGGCTGCGTTTCACTGAGGTTAAACTAATTGATCAATGTTGGTTCTGTTTATATTAATATGAATATAATAGATGAATGAGGCTGGGTTTCACTGAGGTTCAGCTTTGTGATCAATGTTGGTTCTGTATATATTTATATGAATATAATTAATGAATGAGGCTGTTTTTCAAAGAAGTTAAACTCACTGATCAATGTTGGTTCTGTTTATATTAATATGAATAAAATTGATGAATGAGGCCTGGTTTCACTGAGGTTCAGCTTTTTGGTCAATGCTTGTTCTGTATATAATAATATGTATATAATTGATGAATGAGGCTGGGTTTCACTGAGGTTCAGCTTTGTGGTCAATGTTGGTTCTGTTTATATTAATATGAATATAATTGATGAATGAGGCTGGGTTTCACTGAGGTACAGCTTTGTGTTCAATGTTGGTTCTGTTTATATTAATATGAATATAATTGATGAATGTGGCTGGGTTTCACTGATGTTCAGCTTTGTGATCAATGTTGGTTCTCTTTATATTAATATGAACATAATTGAGGAATGAGGCTGCGTTTCACTGAGGTTAAACTCATTGATCAATGTTGGTTCTGTTTATATTAATATGAATATAATTGATGAATGAGGCTGGGTTTCACTGAGGTTCAGCTTTGTGATCAATGTTTGTTCTGTTTATATTACTATGAATATAATTGAGGAATGAGGCTGCGTTTCACTGAGGTTAAACTCATTGATCAATGTTGGTTCTGTTTATATTAATATGAATATAACTGATGAATGAGGCTGGGTTTCACTGAGGTTCAGCTTTGTGATCAATGTTGGTTCTGTTTATATGAATATGAATATAATTGAGGAATGAGGCTGGGTTTCACTGAGGTTAAACTCATTGATCAATGTTGGTTCTGTTTATATTAATATGAATATAATTGATGAATGAGGCTGGGTTTCACTGAGGTTCAGCTTTGTGATCAATGTTGGTTCTGTTTATATGAATATGAATATAATTGAGGAATGAGGCTGGGTTTCACTGAGGTTAAACTCATTGATCAATGTTGGTTCTGTTTATATTAATATGAATATAATTGATGAATGAGGCTGGGTTTCACTGAGGTTCAGCTTTGTGGTCAATGCTTGTTCTGTTTATATTAATATGTATATAATTGATGAATGAGGCTGGGTTTCACTGAGGTTCAGCTTTGTGATCAATGTTGGTTCTGTATATATTTATATGAATATAATTAATGAATGAGGCTGTGTTTCAAAGAACTTAAACTCATTGATCAATGTTGGTTCTGTTTATATTAATATGAATATAATTGAGGAATGAGGCTTCGTTTCACTGAGGTTAAACTCATTGATCAATGTTGGTTCTGTTTATATTAATATGAATAAAATTGATGAATGAGGCTGGGTTTCACTGAGATTCAGCTTTGTGGTCAATGTTGGTTCTTTTTATATTAATATGAATATAATTGATGAATGAGGCTGGGTTTCACTGAGGTTAAACTCATTGATCAATATTGGTTCTGTTTATATTAATATGAATATAATTGATGAATTAGGCTGGGTTTCACTGAGGTTCAGCTTTGTGATCAATGTTGGTTCTGTTTATATTAATATGAATATAATTGATGAATGAGGCTGGGTTTCACTGAGGTTCAGCTTTGTGATCAATGTTGGTTCTGTTTATATTAATATGAATATAATTGATGAATGAGGCTGGGTTTCACTGAGATTCAGCTTTGTGATCAATGTTGGTTCTGTTTATATTAATATGAATATAATTGATGAATAAGGCTGGATTTCACTGAGGTTCAGCTTTGTGGTCAATGTTGGTTCTGTTTATATTAATATGAATATAATTGATGAATTAGGCTGGGTTTCACTGAGGTACAGCTTTGTGTTCAATGTTGGTTCTGTTTATATTAATATGAATATAATTGAGGAATGTGGCTGGGTTTCACTGATGTTCAGCTTTGTGATCAATGTTGGTTCTCTTTATATTAATATGAACATAATTGAGGAATGAGGCTGCGTTTCACTGAGGTTAAACTCATTGATCAATGTTGGTTCTGTTTATATTAATATGAATATAATTGATGAATGAGGCTGGGTTTCACTGAGGTTCAGCTTTGTGATCAATGTTTGTTCTGCTTATATTACTATGAATATAATTGATGAATGAGGCTGGGTTTCACTGAGGTTCAGCTTTGTGATCAATGTTGGTTCTGTTTATATTAATATGAATATAATTGATGAATGAGGCTGTGTTTCAAAGAACTTAAACTCATTGATCAATGTTGGTTCTGTTTATATTAATATGAATATAATTGAGGAATGAGGCTTCGTTTCACTGAGGTTAAACTCATTGATCAATGTTGGTTCTGTTTATATTAATATGAATATAATTGATGAATTAGGCTGGGTTTCACTGAGGTACAGCTTTGTGTTCAATGTTGGTTCTGTTTATATTAATATGAATATAATTGATGAATGAGGCTGGGTTTCACTGAGATTCAGCTTTGTGATCAATGTTGGTTCTGTTTATATTAATATGAATATAATTGATGAATAAGGCTGGATTTCACTGAGATTCAGCTTTGTGGTCAATGTTGGTTCTGTTTATATTAATATGAATATAATTGATGAATTAGGCTGGGTTTCACTGAGGTACAGCTTTGTGTTCAATGTTGGTTCTGTTTATATTAATATGAATATAATTGATGAATGAGGCTGGGTTTCACTGAGGTTCAGCTTTGTGATCAATGTTTGTTCTGTTTATATTACTATGAATATAATTGAGGAATGAGGCTGCGTTTCACTGAGGTTAAACTCATTGATCAATGTTGGTTCTGTTTATATTAATATGAATATAACTGATGAATGAGGCTGGGTTTCACTGAGGTTCAGCTTTGTGATCAATGTTGGTTCTGTTTATATGAATATGAATATAATTGAGGAATGAGGCTGGGTTTCACTGAGGTTAAACTCATTGATCAATGTTGGTTCTGTTTATATTAATATGAATATAATTGATTAATGAGGCTGGGTTTCACTGAGGTTCAGCTTTGTGGTCAATGCTTGTTCTGTTTATATTAATATGTATATAATTGATGAATGAGGCTGGGTTTCACTGAGGTTCAGCTTTGTGATCAATATTGGTTCTGTTTATATTAATATGAATATAATTGAGGAATAAGGCTGCGTTTCACTGAGGTTAAATTCATTGATCAATGATGGTTCTGTCTATATTAAAATGAATATAATTGATGATTGAGGCTTGGTTTCACTGAGGTTCAGCTTTGTGATCAATGTTGGTTCTGTATATATTTATATGAATATAATTAATGAATGAGGCTGTGTTTCAAAGAACTTAAACTCATTGATCAATGTTGGTTCTGTTTATAATAATATGAATATAATTGATGAATGAGGCTGCGTTTCACTGAGGTTAAACTCATTGATCAATGTTGGTTCTGTATATTAATATGAATATAATTGATGAATGAGGCTGGGTTTCACTGAGGTTCAGCTTTGTGATCAATGTTTGTTCTGTTTATATTAATATGAATATAATTGATGAATGAGGCTGGGTTTCACTGAGGTTCAGCTTTGTGGTCAATGCTTGTTCTGGTTATATTAATATGTATATAATTGATGAATGAGGCTGGGTTTCACTGAGGTTCAGCTTTGTGATCAATGTTGGTTCTGTTTATATGAATATGAATATAATTGAGGAATGAGGCTGGGTTTCACTGAGGTTAAACTCATTGATCAATGTTGGTTCTGTTTATATTAATATGAATATAATTGATGAATGAGGCTGGGTTTCACTGAGGTTCAGCTTTGTGATCAATGTTGGTTCTGTTTATATGAATATGAATATAATTGAGGAATGAGGCTGGGTTTCACTGAGGTTAAACTCATTGATCAATGTTGGTTCTGTTTATATTAATATGAATATAATTGATGAATGAGGCTGGGTTTCACTGAGGTTCAGCTTTGTGGTCAATGCTTGTTCTGTTTATATTAATATGTATATAATTGATGAATGAGGCTGGGTTTCACTGAGGTTCAGCTTTGTGATCAATGTTGGTTCTGTTTATATTAATATGAATATAATTGAGGAATAAGGCTGCGTTTCACTGAGGTTAATTTCATTGATCAATGATGGTTCTGTCTATATTAAAATGAATATAATTGATGATTGAGGCTTGGTTTCACTGAGGTTCAGCTTTGTGATCAATGTTGGTTCTGTATATATTTATATGAATATAATTAATGAATGAGGCTGTGTTTCAAAGAACTTAAACTCATTGATCAATGTTGGTTCTGTTTATAATAATATGAATATAATTGATGAATGAGGCTGCGTTTCACTGAGGTTAAACTCATTGATCAATGTTTGTTCTGTTTATATTACTATGAATATAATTGAGGAATGAGGCTGCGTTTCACTGAGGTTAAACTCATTGATCAATGTTGGTTCTGTTTATATTAATATGAATATAACTGATGAATGAGGCTGGGTTTCACTGAGGTTCAGCTTTGTGATCAATGTTGGTTCTGTTTATATGAATATGACTATAATTGAGGAATGAGGCTGGGTTTCACTGAGGTTAAACTCATTGATCAATGTTGGTTCTGTTTATATTAATATGAATATAATTGATTAATGAGGCTGGGTTTCACTGAGGTTCAGCTTTGTGATCAATGTTGGTTCTGTTTATATGAATATGAATATAATTGATGAATGAGGCTGGGTTTCACTGAGGTTAAACTCATTGATCAATGTTGGTTCTGTTTATATTAATATGAATATAATTGATGAATGAGGCTGGGTTTCACTGAGGTTCAGCTTTGTGGTCAATGCTTGTTCTGTTTATATTAATATGTATATAATTGATGAATGAGGCTGGGTTTCACTGAGGTTCAGCTTTGTGATCAATATTGGTTCTGTTTATATTAATATGAATATAATTGAGGAATAAGGCTGCGTTTCACTGAGGTTAAATTCATTGATCAATGATGGTTCTGTCTATATTAAAATGAATATAATTGATGATTGAGGCTTGGTTTCACTGAGGTTCAGCTTTGTGATCAATGTTGGTTCTGTATATATTTATATGAATATAATTAATGAATGAGGCTGTGTTTCAAAGAACTTAAACTCATTGATCAATGTTGGTTCTGTTTATAATAATATGAATATAATTGATGAATGAGGCTGCGTTTCACTGAGGTTAAACTCATTGATCAATGTTGGTTCTGTTTATATTAATATGAATATAATTGATGAATGAGGCTGGGTTTCACTGAGGTTCAGCTTTGTGGTCAATGCTTGTTCTGTTTATATTAATATGTATATAATTGATGAATGAGGCTGGGTTTCACTGAGGTTCAGCTTTGTGATCAATGTTGGTTCTGTTTATATTAATATGAATATAAATGAGGAATGAGGCTGGGTTTCACTGAGGCTAAACTCATTGATCAATGTTGGTTCTGTTTATACTAATATAAATATAATTGAGGAACGATGCTGCGTTTCACTGAGGTTAAATTCATTGATCAATGTTGGTTCTGTTTATATTAATATGAATAAAATTGATGAATGAGGCTGGGTTTCACTGAGGTTAAACTCATTGATCAATGTTGGTTCTGTTTATATTAATATGAATAAAATTGATGAATGAGGCTGGGTTTCACTGATGTTCAGCTTTGTGATCAATGTCGGTTCTGTTTATATTAATATGAATATAATTGATGAATGAGGTTGGGTTTCACTGAGGTTCAGCTTTGTGGTCAATGCTTGTTTTGTTTATATTAATATGTATATAATTGATGAATGTGGCTGGGTTTCACTGAGGTTCAGCTTTGTTATCAATGTTGGTTCTGTTTATATTAATATGAATATAATTGAGGAATAAGGCTGGGTTTCACTGAGATTCAGCTTTGTGGTCAATGTTGGTTCTTTTTATATTAATATGAATATAATTGATGAATGAGGCTGGGTTTCACTGAGGTTCAGCTTTGTGATCAATGTTGGTTCTGTTTATATTTATATGAATATAATTGATGAATGAGGCTGGGTTTCACTGAGGTTAAACTCATTGATCAATGTTGGTTCTGTTTATATTAATATGAATAAAATTGATGAATGAGGCTGGGTTTCACTGATGTTCAGCTTTGTGATCAATGTCGGTTCTGTTTATATTAATATGAATATAATTGATGAATGAGGTTGGGTTTCACTGAGGTTCAGCTTTGTGGTCAATGCTTGTTTTGTTTATATTAATATGTATATAATTGATGAATGTGGCTGGGTTTCACTGAGGTTCAGCTTTGTTATCAATGTTGGTTCTGTTTATATTAATATGAATATAATTGAGGAATAAGGCTGGGTTTCACTGAGATTCAGCTTTGTGGTCAATGTTGGTTCTTTTTATATTAATATGAATATAATTGATGAATGAGGCTGGGTTTCACTGAGGTTCAGCTTTGTGATCAATGTTTGTTCTGTTTATATTACTATGAATATAATTGAGGAATGAGGCTGCGTTTCACTGAGGTTAAACTCATTGATCAATGTTGGTTCTGTTTATATTAATATGAATATAACTGATGAATGAGGCTGGGTTTCACTGAGGTTCAGCTTTGTGATCAATGTTGGTTCTGTTTATATGAATATGAATATAATTGGGGAATGAGGCTGGGTTTCACTGAGGTTAAACTCATTGATCAATGTTGGTTCTGTTTATATTAATATGAATATAATTGATGAATGAGGCTGGGTTTCACTGAGGTTCAGCTTTGTGATCAATGTTGGTTCTGTTTATATGAATATGAATATAATTGAGGAATGAGGCTGGGTTTCACTGAGGTTAAACTCATTGATCAATGTTGGTTCTGTTTATATTAATATGAATATAATTGATGAATGAGGCTGGGTTTCACTGAGGTTCAGCTTTGTGGTCAATGCTTGTTCTGTTTATATTAATATGTATATAATTGATGAATGAGGCTGGGTTTCACTGAGGTTCAGCTTTGTGATCAATGTTGGTTCTGTTTATATTAATATGAATATAATTGAGGAATAAGGCTGCGTTTCACTGAGGTTAAATTCATTGATCAATGATGGTTCTGTCTATATTAAAATGAATATAATTGATGATTGAGGCTTGGTTTCACTGAGGTTCAGCTTTGTGATCAATGTTGGTTCTGTATATATTTATATGAATATAATTAATGAATGAGGCTGTGTTTAAAAGAACTTAAACTCATTGATCAATGTTGGTTCTGTTTATAATAATATGAATATAATTGATGAATGAGGCTGCGTTTCACTGAGGTTAAACTCATTGATCAATGTTGGTTCTGTTTATATTAATATGAATATAATTGATGAATGAGGCTGGGTTTCACTGAGGTTCAGCTGTGTGATCAATGTTTGTTCTGTTTATATTAATATGAATATAATTGATGAATGAGGCTGGGTTTCACTGAGGTTCAGCTTTGTGGTCAATGCTTGTTCTGTTTATATTAATATGTATATAATTGATGAATGAGGCTGGGTTTCACTGAGGTTCAGCTTTGTGATCAATGTTGGTTCTGTTTATATTATTATGAATATAATTGAGGAATGAGGCTGGGTTTCACTGAGGCTAAACTCATTGATCAATGTTGGTTCTGTTTATACTAATATAAATATAATTGAGGAACGAGGCTGCGTTTCATTGAGGTTAAATTCATTGATCAATGTTGGTTCTGTTTATATTAATATGAATAAAATTGATGAATGAGGCTGGGTTTCACTGAGGTTAAACTCATTGATCAATGTTGGTTCTGTTTATATTAATATGAATAAAATTGATGAATGAGGCTGGGTTTCACTGATGTTCAGCTTTGTGATCAATGTCGGTTCTGTTTATATTAATATGAATATAATTGATCAATGAGGTTGGGTTTCACTGAGGTTCAGCTTTGTGGTCAATGCTTGTTTTGTTTATATTAATATGTATATAATTGATGAATGAGGCTGGGTTTCACTGAGGTTCAGCTTTGTGATCAATGTTGGTTCTGTTTATATTAATATGAAAATAATTAAGGAATAAGGCTGGGTTTCACTGAGATTCAGCTTTGTGGTCAATGTTGGTTCTTTTTATATTAATATGAATATAATTGATGAATGAGGCTGGGTTTCACTGAGGTTCAGCTTTGTGATCAATGTTGGTTCTGTTTATATTTACATGAATATAATTGAGGAATGAGGCTGCGTTTCACTGAGGATAAACTCATTAATCAATGTTGGTTCTGTTTATATTAATATGAACATAATTGATGAATGAGGCTGGGTTTCACTGAGATTCAGCTTTGTGGTCAATGTTGGTTCTTTTTATATTAATATGAATATAATTGATGAATGAGGCTGGGTTTCACTGAGGTTCAGCTTTGTGATCAATGTTGGTTCTGTTTATATTAATATGAATATAATTGAGGAATGAGGCTGCGTTTCACTGAGGATAAACTCATTAATCAATGTTGGTTCTGTTTATATTAATATGAATATAATTGATGAATGAGGCTGGGTTTCACTGAGGTTCAGCTTTGTGATCAATGTTGTTTCTCTATATATTTATATGAATATAATTAATGAATGAGGCTGTGTTTCAAAGAACTTAAACTCATTGATCAATGTTGGTTCTGTTTATATTAATATGAATATAATTGAGGAATGAGGCTGCGTTTCACTGAGGTTAAACTCATTGATCAATGTTGGTTCTGTTTATATTAATATGAATAAAATTGATGAATGAGGCTGGGTTTCACTGAGATTCAGCTTTGTGGTCAATGTTGGTTCTTTTTATATTAATATGAATATAATTGATGAATGAGGCTGGGTTTCACTGAGGTTAAACTCATTGATCAATATTGGTTCTGTTTATATTAATATGAATATAATTGATGAATGAGGCTGGGTTTCACTGAGGTTCAGCTTTGTGATCAATGTTGGTTCTGTTTATATTAATATGAATATAATTGATGAATAAGGCTGGGTTTCACTGAGATTCAGCTTTGTGGTCAATGTTGGTTCTGTTTATACTAATATGAATATAATTGATGACTGAGGCTGGGTTTCACTGAGGTTCAGCTTTGTGATCAATGTTGGTTCTCTTTATATTAATATGAACATAATTGAGGAATGAGGCTGCGTTTCACTGAGGTTAAACTCATTGATCAATGTTGGTTCTGTTTATATTAATATGAATATAATTGATGAATGAGGCTGGGTTTCACTGAGGTTCAGCTTTGTGATCAATGTTTGTTCTGTTTATATTACTATGAATATAATTGAGGAATGAGGCTGCGTTTCACTGAGGTTAAACTCATTGATCAATGTTGGTTCTGTTTATATTAATATGAATATAACTGATGAATGAGGCTGGGTTTCACTGAGGTTCAGCTTTGTGATCAATGTTGGTTCTGTTTATATGAATATGAATATAATTGAGGAATGAGGCTGGGTTTCACTGAGGTTAAACTCATTGATCAATGTTGGTTCTCTTTATATTAATATGAACATAATTGAGGAATGAGGCTGCGTTTCACTGAGGTTAAACTCATTGATCAATGTTGGTTCTGTTTATATTAATATGAATATAATTGATGAATGAGGCTGGGTTTCACTGAGGTTCAGCTTTGTGATCAATGTTTGTTCTGTTTATATTACTATGAATATAATTGAATAATGAGGCTGCGTTTCACTGAGGTTAAACTCATTGATCAATGTTGGTTCTGTTTATATTAATATGAATATAACTGATGAATGAGGCTGGGTTTCACTGAGGTTCAGCTTTGTGATCAATGTTGGTTCTGTTTATATTATTATGAATATAATTGAGGAATGAGGCTGGGTTTCACTGAGGCTAAACTCATTGATCAATGTTGGTTCTGTTTATACTAATATAAATATAATTGAGGAACGATGCTGCGTTTCACTGAGGTTAAATTCATTGATCAATGTTGGTTCTGTTTATATTAATATGAATAAAATTGATGAATGAGGCTGGGTTTCACTGAGGTTAAACTCATTGATCAATGTTGGTTCTGTTTATATTAATATGAATAAAATTGATGAATGAGGCTGGGTTTCACTGATGTTCAGCTTTGTGATCAATGTCGGTTCTGTTTATATTAATATGAATATAATTGATGAATGAGGTTGGGTTTCACTGAGGTTCAGCTTTGTGGTCAATGCTTGTTTTGTTTATATTAATATGTATATAATTGATGAATGAGGCTGGGTTTCACTGAGGTTCAGCTTTGTGATCAATGTTGGTTCTGTTTATATTAATATGAAAATAATTAAGGAATAAGGCTGGGTTTCACTGAGATTCAGCTTTGTGGTCAATGTTGGTTCTTTTTATATTAATATGAATATAATTGATGAATGAGGCTGGGTTTCACTGAGGTTCAGCTTTGTGATCAATGTTGGTTCTGTTTATATTTACATGAATATAATTGAGGAATGAGGCTGCGTTTCACTGAGGATAAACTCATTAATCAATGTTGGTTCTGTTTATATTAATATGAATATAATTGATGAATGAGGCTGGGTTTCACTGAGGTTCAGCTTTGTGATCAATGTTGGTTCTGTTTATATTAATATGAATATAATTGAGGAATGAGGCTGCGTTTCACTGAGGATAAACTCATTAATCAATGTTGGTTCTGTTTATATTAATATGAATATAATTGATGAATGAGGCTGGGTTTCACTGAGGTTCAGCTTTGTGATCAATGTTGTTTCTCTATATATTTATATGAATATAATTAATGAATGAGGCTGTGTTTCAAAGAACTTAAACTCATTGATCAATGTTGGTTCTGTTTATATTAATATGAATATAATTGAGGAATGAGGCTGCGTTTCACTGAGGTTAAACTCATTGATCAATGTTGGTTCTGTTTATATTAATATGAATAAAATTGATGAATGAGGCTGGGTTTCACTGAGATTCAGCTTTGTGGTCAATGTTGGTTCTTTTTATATTAATATGAATATAATTGATGAATGAGGCTGGGTTTCACTGAGGTTAAACTCATTGATCAATATTGGTTCTGTTTATATTAATATGAATATAATTGATGAATGAGGCTGGGTTTCACTGAGGTTCAGCTTTGTGATCAATGTTGGTTCTGTTTATATTAATATGAATATAATTGATGAATGAGGCTGGGTTTCACTGAGATTCAGCTTTGTGATCAATGTTGGTTCTGTTTATATTAATATGAATATAATTGATGAATAAGGCTGGGTTTCACTGAGATTCAGCTTTGTGGTCAATGTTGGTTCTGTTTATATTAATATGAATATAATTGATGACTGAGGCTGGGTTTCACTGAGGTTCAGCTTTGTGATCAATGTTGGTTCTCTTTATATTAATATGAACATAATTGAGGAATGAGGCTGCGTTTCGCTGAGGTTAAACTCATTGATCAATGTTGGTTCTGTTTATATTAATATGAATATAATTGATGAATGAGGCTGGGTTTCACTGAGGTTCAGCTTTGTGATCAATGTTTGTTCTGTTTATATTACTATGAATATAATTGAGGAATGAGGCTGCGTTTCACTGAGGTTAAACTCATTGATCAATGTTGGTTCTGTTTATATTAATATGAATATAACTGATGAATGAGGCTGGGTTTCACTGAGGTTCAGCTTTGTGATCAATGTTGGTTCTGTTTATATGAATATGAATATAATTGAGGAATGAGGCTGGGTTTCACTGAGGTTAAACTCATTGATCAATGTTGGTTCTCTTTATATTAATATGAACATAATTGAGGAATGAGGCTGCGTTTCACTGAGGTTAAACTCATTGATCAATGTTGGTTCTGTTTATATTAATATGAATATAATTGATGAATGAGGCTGGGTTTCACTGAGGTTCAGCTTTGTGATCAATGTTTGTTCTGTTTATATTACTATGAATATAATTGAATAATGAGGCTGCGTTTCACTGAGGTTAAACTCATTGATCAATGTTGGTTCTGTTTATATTAATATGAATATAACTGATGAATGAGGCTGGGTTTCACTGAGGTTCAGCTTTGTGATCAATGTTGGTTCTGTTTATATTATTATGAATATAATTGAGGAATGAGGCTGGGTTTCACTGAGGTTAAACTCATTGATCAATGTTGGTTCTGTTTATATTAATATGAATAAAATTGATGAATGAGGCTGGGTTTCACTGAGGTTAAACTCATTGATCAATGTTGGTTCTGTTTATATTAATATGAATAAAATTGATGAATGAGGCTGGGTTTCACTGATGTTCAGCTTTGTGATCAATGTCGGTTCTGTTTATATTAATATGAATATAATTGATGAATGAGGTTGGGTTTCACTGAGGTTCAGCTTTGTGGTCAATGCTTGTTTTGTTTATATTAATATGTATATAATTGATGAATGAGGCTGGGTTTCACTGAGGTTCAGCTTTGTGATCAATGTTGGTTCTGTTTATATTAATATGAAAATAATTAAGGAATAAGGCTGGGTTTCACTGAGATTCAGCTTTGTGGTCAATGTTGGTTCTTTTTATATTAATATGAATATAATTGATGAATGAGGCTGGGTTTCACTGAGGTTCAGCTTTGTGATCAATGTTGGTTCTGTTTATATTTACATGAATATAATTGAGGAATGAGGCTGCGTTTCACTGAGGATAAACTCATTAATCAATGTTGGTTCTGTTTATATTAATATGAATATAATTGATGAATGAGGCTGGGTTTCACTGAGATTCAGCTTTGTGGTCAATGTTGGTTCTTTTTATATTAATATGAATATAATTGATGAATGAGGCTGGGTTTCACTGAGGTTCAGCTTTGTGATCAATGTTGGTTCTGTTTATATTAATATGAATATAATTGAGGAATGAGGCTGCGTTTCACTGAGGATAAACTCATTAATCAATGTTGGTTCTGTTTATATTAATATGAATATAATTGATGAATGAGGCTGGGTTTCACTGAGGTTCAGCTTTGTGATCAATGTTGTTTCTCTATATATTTATATGAATATAATTAATGAATGAGGCTGTGTTTCAAAGAACTTAAACTCATTGATCAATGTTGGTTCTGTTTATATTAATATGAATATAATTGAGGAATGAGGCTGCGTTTCACTGAGGTTAAACTCATTGATCAATGTTGGTTCTGTTTATATTAATATGAATAAAATTGATGAATGAGGCTGGGTTTCACTGAGATTCAGCTTTGTGGTCAATGTTGGTTCTTTTTATATTAATATGAATATAATTGATGAATGAGGCTGGGTTTCACTGAGGTTAAACTCATTGATCAATATTGGTTCTGTTTATATTAATATGAATATAATTGATGAATGAGGCTGGGTTTCACTGAGGTTCAGCTTTGTGATCAATGTTGGTTCTGTTTATATTAATATGAATATAATTGATGAATGAGGCTGGGTTTCACTGAGATTCAGCTTTGTGATCAATGTTGGTTCTGTTTAAATTAATATGAATATAATTGATGAATAAGGCTGGGTTTCACTGAGATTCAGCTTTGTGGTCAATGTTGGTTCTGTTTATATTAATATGAATATAATTGATGACTGAGGCTGGGTTTCACTGAGGTTCAGCTTTGTGATCAATGTTGGTTCTCTTTATATTAATATGAACATAATTGAGGAATGAGGCTGCGTTTCACTGAGGTTAAACTCATTGATCAATGTTGGTTCTGTTTATATTAATATGAATATAATTGATGAATGAGGCTGGGTTTCACTGAGGTTCAGCTTTGTGATCAATGTTTGTTCTGTTTATATTACTATGAATATAATTGAGGAATGAGGCTGCGTTTCACTGAGGTTAAACTCATTGATCAATGTTGGTTCTGTTTATATTAATATGAATATAACTGATGAATGAGGCTGGGTTTCACTGAGGTTCAGCTTTGTGATCAATGTTGGTTCTGTTTATATGAATATGAATATAATTGAGGAATGAGGCTGGGTTTCACTGAGGTTAAACTCATTGATCAATGTTGGTTCTCTTTATATTAATATGAACATAATTGAGGAATGAGGCTGCGTTTCACTGAGGTTAAACTCATTGATCAATGTTGGTTCTGTTTATATTAATATGAATATAATTGATGAATGAGGCTGGGTTTCACTGAGGTTCAGCTTTGTGATCAATGTTTGTTCTGTTTATATTACTATGAATATAATTGAATAATGAGGCTGCGTTTCACTGAGGTTAAACTCATTGATCAATGTTGGTTTTTTTTATATTAATATGAATATAACTGATGAATGAGGCTGGGTTTCACTGAGGTTCAGCTTTGTGATCAATGTTGGTTCTGTTTATATGAATATGAATATAATTGAGGAATAAGGCTGGGTTTCACTGAGGTTAAACTCATTGATCAATGTTGGTTCCGTTTATATTAATATGAATATAATTGATGAATGAGGCTGGGTTTCACTGAGGTTCAGCTTTGTGGTCAATGCTTGTTCTGTTTATATTAATATGTATATAATTGATGAATGAGGCTTGGTTTCACTGAGGTTCAGCTTTGTGATCAATGTTGGTTCTGTTTATATTAATATGAATATAATTGAGGAATGAGGCTGGGTTTCACTGAGGCTAAACTCATTGATCAATGTTGGTTCTGTTTATACTAATATAAATATAATTGAGGAACGAGGCTGCGTTTCACTGAGGTTAAATTCATTGATCAATGTTGGTTCTGTTTATATTAATATGAATAAAATTGATGAATGAGGCTGGGTTTCACTGAGGTTAAACTCATTGATCAATGTTGGTTCTGTTTATATTAATATGAATATAATTGATGAATGAGGCTGGGTTTCACTGAGGTTCAGCTTTGTGATCAATGTTTGTTCTGTTTATATTACTATGAATATAATTGAATAATGAGGCTGCGTTTCACTGAGGTTAAACTCATTGATCAATGTTGGTTTTTTTTATATTAATATGAATATAACTGATGAATGAGGCTGGGTTTCACTGAGGTTCAGCTTTGTGATCAATGTTGGTTCTGTTTATATGAATATGAATATAATTGAGGAATAAGGCTGGGTTTCACTGAGGTTAAACTCATTGATCAATGTTGGTTCTGTTTATATTAATATGAATATAATTGATGAATGAGGCTGGGTTTCACTGAGGTTCAGCTTTGTGGTCAATGCTTGTTCTGTTTATATTAATATGTATATAATTGATGAATGAGGCTGGGTTTCACTGAGGTTCAGCTTTGTGATCAATGTTGGTTCTGTTTATATTAATATGAATATAATTGAGGAATGAGGCTGGGTTTCACTGAGGCTAAACTCATTGATCAATGTTGGTTCTGTTTATACTAATATAAATATAATTGAGGAACGAGGCTGCGTTTCACTGAGGTTAAATTCATTGATCAATGTTGGTTCTGTTTATATTAATATGAATAAAATTGATGAATGAGGCTGGGTTTCACTGAGGTTAAACTCATTGATCAATGTTGGTTCTGTTTATATTAATATGAATAAAATTGATGAATGAGGCTGGGTTTCACTGATGTTCAGCTTTGTGATCAATGTCGGTTCTGTTTATATTAATATGAATATAATTGATGAATGAGGTTGGGTTTCACTGAGGTTCAGCTTTGTGGTCAATGCTTGTTTTGTTTATATTAATATGTATATAATTGATGAATGAGGCTGGGTTTCACTGAGGTTCAGCTTTGTGGTCAATGTTGGTTCTTTTTATATTAATATGAATATCATTGATGAATGAGGCTGGGTTTCACTGAGGTTAAACTCATTGATCAATATTGGTTCTGTTTATATTAATATGAATATAATTGATGAATTAGGCTGGATTTCACTGAGGTTCAGCTTTGTGATCAATGTTGGTTCTTTTTATATTAATATGAATATATTTGATGAATGAGGCTGGGTTTCACTGAGGTTCAGCTTTGTGATCAATGTTGGTTCTGTTTATATTTATATGAATATAATTGAGGAATGAGGCTGCGTTTCACTGAGGATAAACTCATTAATCAATGTTGGTTCTGTTTATATTAATATGAATATAATTGATGAATAAGGCTGGGTTTCACTGAGATTCAGCTTTGTGGTCAATGTTGGTTCTGTTTATATTAATATGAATATAATTGATGAATGAGGCTGGGTTTCACTGAGGTTCAGCTTTGTGATCAATGTTGGTTCTCTTTATATTAATATGAACATAATTGAGGAATGAGGCTGCGTTTCACTGAGGTTAAACTCATTGATCAATGTTGGTTCTGTTTATATTAATATGAATATAATTGATGAATGAGGCTGGGTTTCACTGAGGTTCAGCTTTGTGATCAATGTTTGTTCTGTTTATAATACTATGAATATAATTGAGGAATGAGGCTGCGTTTCACTGAGGTTAAACTCATTGATCAATGTTGGTTCTGTTTATATTAATATGAATATAACTGATGAATGAGGCTGGGTTTCACTGAGGTTCAGCTTTGTGATCAATGTTGGTTCTGTTTATATGAATATGAATATAATTGAGGAATGAGGCTGGGTTTCACTGAGGTTAAACTCATTGATCAATGTTGGTTCTCTTTATATTAATATGAACATAATTGAGGAATGAGGCTGCGTTTCACTGAGGTTAAACTCATTGATCAATGTTGGTTCTGTTTATATTAATATGAATATAATTGATGAATGAGGCTGGGTTTCACTGAGGTTCAGCTTTGTGATCAATGTTTGTTCTGTTTATATTACTATGAATATAATTGAGGAATGAGGCTGCGTTTCACTGAGGTTAAACTCATTGATCAATGTTGGTTCTGTTTATATTAATATGAATATAACTGATGAATGAGGCTGGGTTTCACTGAGGTTCAGCTTTGTGATCAATGTTGGTTCTGTTTATATGAATATGAATATAATTGGGGAATGAGGCTGGGTTTCACTGAGGTTAAACTCATTGATCAATGTTGGTTCTGTTTATATTAATAAGAATATAATTGATGAATGAGGCTGGGTTTCACTGAGGTTCAGCTTTGTGATCAATGTTGGTTCTGTTTATATGACTATGAATATAATTGAGGAATGAGGCTGGGTTTCACTGAGGTTAAACTCATTGATCAATGTTGGTTCTGTTTATATTAATATGAATATAATTGATGAATGAGGCTGGGTTTCACTGAGGTTCAGCTTTGTGGTCAATGCTTGTTCTGTTTATATTAATATGTATATAATTGATGAATGAGGCTGGGTTTCACTGAGGTTCAGCTTTGTGATCAATGTTGGTTCTGTTTATATTAATATGAATATAATTGAGGAATAAGGCTGCGTTTCACTGAGGTTAAATTCATTGATCAATGATGGTTCTGTCTATATTAAAATGAATATAATTGATGATTGAGGCTTGGTTTCACTGAGGTTCAGCTTTGTGATCAATGTTGGTTCTGTATATATTTATATGAATATAATTAATGAATGAGGCTGTGTTTAAAAGAACTTAAACTCATTGATCAATGTTGGTTCTGTTTATAATAATATGAATATAATTGATGAATGAGGCTGCGTTTCACTGAGGTTAAACTCATTGATCAATGTTGGTTCTGTTTATATTAATATGAATATAATTGATGAATGAGGCTGGGTTTCACTGAGGTTCAGCTGTGTGATCAATGTTTGTTCTGTTTATATTAATATGAATATAATTGATGAATGAGGCTGGGTTTCACTGAGGTTCAGCTTTGTGGTCAATGCTTGTTCTGTTTATATTAATATGTATATAATTGATGAATGAGGCTGGGTTTCACTGAGGTTCAGCTTTGTGATCAATGTTGGTTCTGTTTATATTATTATGAATATAATTGAGGAATGAGGCTGGGATTCACTGAGGCTAAACTCATTGATCAATGTTGGTTCTGTTTATACTAATATAAATATAATTGAGGAACGAGGCTGCGTTTCACTGAGGTTAAATTCATTGATCAATGTTGGTTCTGTTTATATTAATATGAATAAAATTGATGAATGAGGCTAGGTTTCACTGAGGTTAAACTCATTGATCAATGTTGGTTCTGTTTATATTAATATGAATAAAATTGATGAATGAGGCTGGGTTTCACTGATGTTCAGCTTTGTGATCAATGTCGGTTCTGTTTATATTAATATGAATATAATTGATGAATGAGGTTGGGTTTCACTGAGGTTCAGCTTTGTGGTCAATGCTTGTTTTGTTTATATTAATATGTATATAATTGATGAATGAGGCTGGGTTTCACTGAGGTTCAGCTTTGTGATCAATGTTGGTTCTGTTTATATTAATATGAAAATAATTAAGGAATAAGGCTGGGTTTCACTGAGATTCAGCTTTGTGGTCAATGTTGGTTCTTTTTATATTAATATGAATATAATTGATGAATGAGGCTGGGTTTCACTGAGGTTCAGCTTTGTGATCAATGTTGGTTCTGTTTATATTAATATGAATATAATTGAGGAATGAGGCTGCGTTTCACTGAGGATAAACTCATTAATCAATGTTGGTTCTGTTTATATTAATATGAATATAATTGATGAATGAGGCTGGGTTTCACTGAGATTCAGCTTTGTGGTCAATGTTGGTTCTTTTTATATTAATATGAATATAATTGATGAATGAGGCTGGGTTTCACTGAGGTTCAGCTTTGTGATCAATGTTGGTTCTGTTTATATTAATATGAATATAATTGAGGAATGAGGCTGCGTTTCACTGAGGATAAACTCATTAATCAATGTTGGTTCTGTTTATATTAATATGAATATAATTGATGAATGAGGCTGGGTTTCACTGAGGTTCAGCTTTGTGATCAATGTTGTTTCTCTATATATTTATATGAATATAATTAATGAATGAGGCTGTGTTTCAAAGAACTTAAACTCATTGATCAATGTTGGTTCTGTTTATGTGAATATGAATATAATTGAGGAATGAGGCTGGGTTTCACTGAGGTTAAACTCATTGATCAATGTTGGTTCTCTTTATATTAATATGAACATAATTGAGGAATGAGGCTGCGTTTCACTGAGGTTAAACTCATTGATCAATGTTGGTTCTGTTTATATTAATATGAATATAATTGATGAATGAGGCTGGGTTTCACTGAGGTTCAGCTTTGTGATCAATGTTTGTTCTGTTTATATTACTATGAATATAATTGAATAATGAGGCTGCGTTTCACTGAGGTTAAACTCATTGATCAATGTTGGTTCTGTTTATATTAATATGAATATAACTGATGAATGAGGCTGGGTTTCACTGAGGTTCAGCTTTGTGATCAATGTTGGTTCTGTTTATATGAATATGAATATAATTGAGGAATAAGGCTGGGTTTCACTGAGGATAAACTCATTAATCAATGTTGGTTCTGTTTATATTAATATGAATATAATTGATGAATGAGGCTGGGTTTCACTGAGGTTCAGCTTTGTGATCAATGTTGTTTCTCTATATATTTATATGAATATAATTAATGAATGAGGCTGTGTTTCAAAGAACTTAAACTCATTGATCAATGTTGGTTCTGTTTATGTGAATATGAATATAATTGAGGAATGAGGCTGGGTTTCACTGAGGTTAAACTCATTGATCAATGTTGGTTCTCTTTATATTAATATTAACATAATTGAGGAATGAGGCTGCGTTTCACTGAGGTTAAACTCATTGATCAATGTTGGTTCTGTTTATATTAATATGAATATAATTGATGAATGAGGCTGGGTTTCACTGAGGTTCAGCTTTGTGATCAATGTTTGTTCTGTTTATATTACTATGAATATAATTGAATAATGAGGCTGCGTTTCACTGAGGTTAAACTCATTGATCAATGTTGGTTCTGTTTATATTAATATGAATATAACTGATGAATGAGGCTGGGTTTCACTGAGGTTCAGCTTTGTGATCAATGTTGGTTCTGTTTATATGAATATGAATATAATTGAGGAATAAGGCTGGGTTTCACTGAGGTTAAACTCATTGATCAATGTTGGTTCTGTTTATATTAATATGAATATAATTGATGAATGAGGCTGGGTTTCACTGAGGTTCAGCTTTGTGGTCAATGCTTGTTCTGTTTATATTAATATGTATATAATTGATGAATGAGGCTGGGTTTCACTGAGGTTCAGCTTTGTGATCAATGTTGGTTCTGTTTATATTAATATGAATATAATTGAGGAATGAGGCTGGGTTTCACTGAGGCTAAACTCATTGATCAATGTTGGTTCTGTTTATATTAATATGAATAAAATTGATGAA
Organism: Leuresthes tenuis; assembly: GCF_036924035.1. NCBI lineage: Eukaryota > Metazoa > Chordata > Actinopteri > Atheriniformes > Atherinopsidae > Leuresthes > Leuresthes tenuis. The sequence goes on from NW_027325385.1 coordinate 605,456, forward strand.
TGAGGCTGGGTTTCACTGATGTTCAGCTTTGTGATCAATGTCGGTTCTGTTTATATTAATATGAATATAATTGATGAATGAGGTTGGGTTTCACTGAGGTTCAGCTTTGTGGTCAATGCTTGTTTTGTTTATATTAATATGTATATAATTGATGAATGAGGCTGGGTTTCACTGAGGTTCAGCTTTGTGATCAATGTTGGTTCTGTTTATATTAATATGAAAATAATTAAGGAATAAGGCTGGGTTTCACTGAGATTCAGCTTTGTGGTCAATGTTGGTTCTTTTTATATTAATATGAATATAATTGATGAATGAGGCTGGGTTTCACTGAGGTTCAGCTTTGTGATCAATGTTGGTTCTGTTTATATTAATATGAATATAATTGAGGAATGAGGCTGCGTTTCACTGAGGATAAACTCATTAATCAATGTTGGTTCTGTTTATATTAATATGAATATAATTGATGAATGAGGCTGGGTTTCACTGAGATTCAGCTTTGTGGTCAATGTTGGTTCTTTTTATATTAATATGAATATAATTGATGAATGAGGCTGGGTTTCACTGAGGTTCAGCTTTGTGATCAATGTTGGTTCTGTTTATATTAATATGAATATAATTGAGGAATGAGGCTGCGTTTCACTGAGGATAAACTCATTAATCAATGTTGGTTCTGTTTATATTAATATGAATATAATTGATGAATGAGGCTGGGTTTCACTGAGGTTCAGCTTTGTGATCAATGTTGTTTCTCTATATATTTATATGAATATAATTAATGAATGAGGCTGTGTTTCAAAGAACTTAAACTCATTGATCAATGTTGGTTCTGTTTATGTGAATATGAATATAATTGAGGAATGAGGCTGGGTTTCACTGAGGTTAAACTCATTGATCAATGTTGGTTCTCTTTATATTAATATGAACATAATTGAGGAATGAGGCTGCGTTTCACTGAGGTTAAACTCATTGATCAATGTTGGTTCTGTTTATATTAATATGAATATAATTGATGAATGAGGCTGGGTTTCACTGAGGTTCAGCTTTGTGATCAATGTTTGTTCTGTTTATATTACTATGAATATAATTGAATAATGAGGCTGCGTTTCACTGAGGTTAAACTCATTGATCAATGTTGGTTCTGTTTATATTAATATGAATAAAATTGATGAATGAGGCTGGGTTTCACTGATGTTCAGCTTTGTGATCAATGTCGGTTCTGTTTATATTAATATGAATATAATTGATGAATGAGGTTGGGTTTCACTGAGGTTCAGCTTTGTGGTCAATGCTTGTTTTGTTTATATTAATATGTATATAATTGATGAATGAGGCTGGGTTTCACTGAGGTTCAGCTTTGTGATCAATGTTGGTTCTGTTTATATTAATATGAAAATAATTAAGGAATAAGGCTGGGTTTCACTGAGATTCAGCTTTGTGGTCAATGTTGGTTCTTTTTATATTAATATGAATATAATTGATGAATGAGGCTGGGTTTCACTGAGGTTCAGCTTTGTGATCAATGTTGGTTCTGTTTATATTAATATGAATATAATTGAGGAATGAGGCTGCGTTTCACTGAGGATAAACTCATTAATCAATGTTGGTTCTGTTTATATTAATATGAATATAATTGATGAATGAGGCTGGGTTTCACTGAGATTCAGCTTTGTGGTCAATGTTGGTTCTTTTTATATTAATATGAATATAATTGATGAATGAGGCTGGGTTTCACTGAGGTTCAGCTTTGTGATCAATGTTGGTTCTGTTTATATTAATATGAATATAATTGAGGAATGAGGCTGCGTTTCACTGAGGATAAACTCATTAATCAATGTTGGTTCTGTTTATATTAATATGAATATAATTGATGAATGAGGCTGGGTTTCACTGAGGTTCAGCTTTGTGATCAATGTTGTTTCTCTATATATTTATATGAATATAATTAATGAATGAGGCTGTGTTTCAAAGAACTTAAACTCATTGATCAATGTTGGTTCTGTTTATGTGAATATGAATATAATTGAGGAATGAGGCTGGGTTTCACTGAGGTTAAACTCATTGATCAATGTTGGTTCTCTTTATATTAATATGAACATAATTGAGGAATGAGGCTGCGTTTCACTGAGGTTAAACTCATTGATCAATGTTGGTTCTGTTTATATTAATATGAATATAATTGATGAATGAGGCTGGGTTTCACTGAGGTTCAGCTTTGTGATCAATGTTTGTTCTGTTTATATTACTATGAATATAATTGAATAATGAGGCTGCGTTTCACTGAGGTTAAACTCATTGATCAATGTTGGTTCTGTTTATATTAATATGAATATAACTGATGAATGAGGCTGGGTTTCACTGAGGTTCAGCTTTGTGATCAATGTTGGTTCTGTTTATATGAATATGAATATAATTGAGGAATAAGGCTGGGTTTCACTGAGGATAAACTCATTAATCAATGTTGGTTCTGTTTATATTAATATGAATATAATTGATGAATGAGGCTGGGTTTCACTGAGGTTCAGCTTTGTGATCAATGTTGTTTCTCTATATATTTATATGAATATAATTAATGAATGAGGCTGTGTTTCAAAGAACTTAAACTCATTGATCAATGTTGGTTCTGTTTATGTGAATATGAATATAATTGAGGAATGAGGCTGGGTTTCACTGAGGTTAAACTCATTGATCAATGTTGGTTCTCTTTATATTAATATTAACATAATTGAGGAATGAGGCTGCGTTTCACTGAGGTTAAACTCATTGATCAATGTTGGTTCTGTTTATATTAATATGAATATAATTGATGAATGAGGCTGGGTTTCACTGAGGTTCAGCTTTGTGATCAATGTTTGTTCTGTTTATATTACTATGAATATAATTGAATAATGAGGCTGCGTTTCACTGAGGTTAAACTCATTGATCAATGTTGGTTCTGTTTATATTAATATGAATATAACTGATGAATGAGGCTGGGTTTCACTGAGGTTCAGCTTTGTGATCAATGTTGGTTCTGTTTATATGAATATGAATATAATTGAGGAATAAGGCTGGGTTTCACTGAGGTTAAACTCATTGATCAATGTTGGTTCTGTTTATATTAATATGAATATAATTGATGAATGAGGCTGGGTTTCACTGAGGTTCAGCTTTGTGGTCAATGCTTGTTCTGTTTATATTAATATGTATATAATTGATGAATGAGGCTGGGTTTCACTGAGGTTCAGCTTTGTGATCAATGTTGGTTCTGTTTATATTAATATGAATATAATTGAGGAATGAGGCTGGGTTTCACTGAGGCTAAACTCATTGATCAATGTTGGTTCTGTTTATACTAATATAAATATAATTGAGGAACGAGGCTGCGTTTCACTGAGGTTAAATTCATTGATCAATGTTGGTTCTGTTTATATTAATATGAATAAAATTGATGAATGAGGCTGGGTTTCACTGAGGTTAAACTCATTGATCAATGTTGGTTCTGTTTATATTAATATGAATAAAATTGATGAATGAGGCTGGGTTTCACTGATGTTCAGCTTTGTGATCAATGTCGGTTCTGTTTATATTAATATGAATATAATTGATGAATGAGGTTGGGTTTCACTGAGGTTCAGCTTTGTGGTCAATGCTTGTTTTGTTTATATTAATATATATATAATTGATGAATGAGGCTGGGTTTCACTGAGGTTCAGCTTTGTGGTCAATGTTGGTTCTTTTTATATTAATATGAATATCATTGATGAATGAGGCTGGGTTTCACTGAGGTTAAACTCATTGATCAATATTGGTTCTGTTTATATTAATATGAATATAATTGATGAATTAGGCTGGATTTCACTGAGGTTCAGCTTTGTGATCAATGTTGGTTCTTTTTATATTAATATGAATATATTTGATGAATGAGGCTGGGTTTCACTGAGGTTCAGCTTTGTGATCAATGTTGGTTCTGTTTATATTTATATGAATATAATTGAGGAATGAGGCTGCGTTTCACTGAGGATAAACTCATTAATCAATGTTGGTTCTGTTTATATTAATATGAATATAATTGATGAATAAGGCTGGGTTTCACTGAGGTTAAACTCATTGATCAATGTTGGTTCTGTTTATATTAATATGAATAAAATTGATGAATGAGGCTGGGTTTCACTGATGTTCAGCTTTGTGATCAATGTCGGTTCTGTTTATATTAATATGAATATAATTGATGAATGAGGTTGGGTTTCACTGAGGTTCAGCTTTGTGGTCAATGCTTGTTTTGTTTATATTAATATATATATAATTGATGAATGAGGCTGGGTTTCACTGAGGTTCAGCTTTGTGGTCAATGTTGGTTCTTTTTATATTAATATGAATATCATTGATGAATGAGGCTGGGTTTCACTGAGGTTAAACTCATTGATCAATATTGGTTCTGTTTATATTAATATGAATATAATTGATGAATTAGGCTGGATTTCACTGAGGTTCAGCTTTGTGATCAATGTTGGTTCTTTTTATATTAATATGAATATATTTGATGAATGAGGCTGGGTTTCACTGAGGTTCAGCTTTGTGATCAATGTTGGTTCTGTTTATATTTATATGAATATAATTGAGGAATGAGGCTGCGTTTCACTGAGGATAAACTCATTAATCAATGTTGGTTCTGTTTATATTAATATGAATATAATTGATGAATAAGGCTGGGTTTCACTGAGATTCAGCTTTGTGGTCAATGTTGGTTCTGTTTATATTAATATGAATATAATTGATGAATGAGGCTGGGTTTCACTGAGGTTCAGCTTTGTGATCAATGTTGGTTCTCTTTATATTAATATGAACATAATTGAGGAATGAGGCTGCGTTTCACTGAGGTTAAACTCATTGATCAATGTTGGTTCTGTTTATATTAATATGAATATAATTGATGAATGAGGCTGGGTTTCACTGAGGTTCAGCTTTGTGATCAATGTTTGTTCTGTTTATATTACTATGAATATAATTGAGGAATGAGGCTGCGTTTCACTGAGGTTAAACTCATTGATCAATGTTGGTTCTGTTTATATTAATATGAATATAACTGATGAATGAGGCTGGGTTTCACTGAGGTTCAGCTTTGTGATCAATGTTGGTTCTGTTTATATGAATATGAATATAATTGAGGAATGAGGCTGGGTTTCACTGAGGTTAAACTCATTGATCAATGTTGGTTCTCTTTATATTAATATAAACATAATTGAGGAATGAGGCTGGGTTTCACTGAGGTTCAGCTTTGTGATCAATGTTTGTTCTGTTTATATTAATATGTATATAATTGATGAATGAGGCTGGGTTTCACTGAGGTTCAGCTTTGTGATCAATGATGGTTCTGTTTATATTAATATGAATATAATTGAGGAATAAGGCTGCGTTTCACTGAGGTTAAATTCATTGATCAATGATGGTTCCGTCTATATTAAAATGAATATAATTGATGATTGAGGCTTGGTTTCACTGAGGTTCAGCTTTGTGATCAATGTTGGTTCTGTATATATTTATATGAATATAATTAATGAATGAGGCTGTGTTTAAAAGAACTTAAACTCATTGATCAATGTTGGTTCTGTTTATAATAATATGAATATAATTGATGAATGAGGCTGCGTTTCACTGAGGTTAAACTCATTGATCAATGTTGGTTCTGTTTATATTAATATGAATATAATTGATGAATGAGGCTGGGTTTCACTGAGGTTCAGCTGTGTGATCAATGTTTGTTCTGTTTATATTAATATGAATATAATTGATGAATGAGGCTGGGTTTCACTGAGGTTCAGCTGTGTGATCAATGTTTGTTCTGTTTATATTAATATGAATATAATTGATGAATGAGGCTGGGTTTCACTGAGGTTCAGCTTTGTGGTCAATGCTTGTTCTGTTTATATTAATATGTATATAATTGATGAATGAGGCTGGGTTTCACTGAGGTTCAGCTTTGTGATCAATGTTGGTTCTGTTTATATTATTATGAATATAATTGAGGAATGAGGCTGGGATTCACTGAGGCTAAACTCATTGATCAATGTTGGTTCTGTTTATACTAATATAAATATAATTGAGGAACGAGGCTGCGTTTCACTGAGGTTAAATTCATTGATCAATGTTGGTTCTGTTTATATTAATATGAATAAAATTGATGAATGAGGCTGGGTTTCACTGAGGTTAAACTCATTGATCAATGTTGGTTCTGTTTATATTAATATGAATAAAATTGATGAATGAGGCTGGGTTTCACTGATGTTCAGCTTTGTGATCAATGTCGGTTCTGTTTATATTAATATGAATATAATTGATGAATGAGGTTGGGTTTCACTGCGGTTCAGCTTTGTGGTCAATGCTTGTTTTGTTTATATTAATATGTATATAATTGATGAATGAGGCTGGGTTTCACTGAGGTTCAGCTTTGTGATCAATGTTGGTTCTGTTTATATTAATATGAAAATAATTAAGGAATAAGGCTGGGTTTCACTGAGATTCAGCTTTGTGGTCAATGTTGGTTCTTTTTATATTAATATGAATATAATTGATGAATGAGGCTGGGTTTCACTGAGGTTCAGCTTTGTGATCAATGTTGGTTCTGTTTATATTTATATGAATATAATTGAGGAATGAGGCTGCGTTTCACTGAGGATAAACTCATTAATCAATGTTGGTTCTGTTTATATTAATATGAATATAATTGATGAATGAGGCTGGGTTTCACTGAGATTCAGCTTTGTGGTCAATGTTGGTTCTTTTTATATTAATATGAATATAATTGATGAATGAGGCTGGGTTTCACTGAGGTTCAGCTTTGTGATCAATGTTGGTTCTGTTTATATTAATATGAATATAATTGAGGAATGAGGCTGCGTTTCACTGAGGATAAACTCATTAATCAATGTTGGTTCTGTTTATATTAATATGAATATAATTGATGAATGAGGCTGGGTTTCACTGAGGTTCAGCTTTGTGATCAATGTTGTTTCTCTATATATTTATATGAATATAATTAATGAATGAGGCTGTGTTTCAAAGAACTTAAACTCATTGATCAATGTTGGTTCTGTTTATATTAATATGAATATAATTGAGGAATGAGGCTGCGTTTCACTGAGGTTAAACTCATTGATCAATGTTGGTTCTGTTTATATTAATATGAATAAAATTGATGAATGAGGCTGGGTTTCACTGAGATTCAGCTTTGTGGTCAATGTTGGTTCTTTTTATATTAATATGAATATAATTGATGAATGAGGCTGGGTTTCACTGAGGTTAAACTCATTGATCAATATTGGTTCTGTTTATATTAATATGAATATAATTGATGAATGAGGCTGGGTTTCACTGAGATTCAGCTTTGTGATCAATGTTGGTTCTGTTTATATTAATATGAATATAATTGATGAATGAGGCTGGGTTTCACTGAGATTCAGCTTTGTGATCAATGTTGGTTCTGTTTATATTAATATGAATATAATTGATAAATAAGGCTGGGTTTCACTGAGATTCAGTTTTGTGGTCAATGTTGGTTCTGTTTATATTAATATGAATATAATTGATGACTGAGGCTGGGTTTCACTGAGGTTCAGCTTTGTGATCAATGTTGGTTCTCTTTATATTAATATGAACATAATTGAGGAATGAGGCTGCGTTTCACTGAGGTTAAACTCATTGATCAATGTTGGTTCTGTTTATATTAATATGAATATAATTGATGAATGAGGCTGGGTTTCACTGAGGTTCAGCTTTGTGATCAATGTTTGTTCTGTTTATATTACTATGAATATAATTGAGGAATGAGGCTGCGTTTCACTGAGGTTAAACTCATTGATCAATGTTGGTTCTCTTTATATTAATATGAACATAATTGAGGAATGAGGCTGCGTTTCACTGAGGTTAAACTCATTGATCAATGTTGGTTCTGTTTATATTAATATGAATATAATTGATGAATGAGGCTGGGTTTCACTGAGGTTCAGCTTTGTGATCAATGTTTGTTCTGTTTATATTACTATGAATATAATTGAATAATGAGGCTGCGTTTCACTGAGGTTAAACTCATTGATCAATGTTGGTTCTGTTTATATTAATATGAATATAACTGATGAATGAGGCTGGGTTTCACTGAGGTTCAGCTTTGTGATCAATGTTGGTTCTGTTTATATTAATATGAATAAAATTGATGAATGAGGCTGGGTTTCACTGAGGTTCAGCTTTGTGATCAATGTCGGTTCTGTTTATATTAATATGAATATAATTGATGAATGAGGCTGGGTTTCACTGAGGTTCAGCTTTGTGGCCAATGCTTGTTCTGTTTATATTAATATGTATATAATTGATGAATGAGGCTGGGTTTCACTGAGGTTCAGCGTTGTGATCAATGTTGGTTCTGTTTATATTAATATGAATATAATTGAGGAATGAGGCTGCGTTTCACTGAGGTTAAACTAATTGATCAATGTTGGTTCTGTTTATATTAATATGAATATAATTGATGAATGAGGCTGGGTTTCACTGAGGTTCAGCTTTGTGATCAATGTTGGTTCTGTATATATTTATATGAATATAATTAATGAATGAGGCTGTTTTTCAAAGAAGTTAAACTCATTGATCAATGTTGGTTCTTTTTATATTAACATGAATATAATTGATGAATGAGGCTGGGTTTCACTGAGGTTCAGCTTTGTGTTCAATGTTGGTTCTGTTTATATTAATATGAATATAATTGATGAATGAGGCTGGGTTTCACTGATCTTCAGCTTTGTGATCAATGTTGGTTCTGTTTATATTAATATGAATATAATTGAGGAATGAGGCTGCGTTTCACTGAGGTTAAACTCATTGATCAATGTTGGTTCTGTTTATATTAATATGAATATAATTGATGAATGAGGCTGGGTTTCACTGAGGTTCAGCTTTGTGGTCAATGTTGGTTCTGTTTATATTAATATGAATATAATTGATGAATGAGGCTGGGTTTCACTGAGGTTAAACTCATTGATCAATGTTGGTTCTGTTTATATTAATATGAATATAATTGAGGAATAAGGCTGGGTTTCACTGAGGTTAAACTCATTGATCAATGTTGGTTCTGTTTATATTAATATGAATATAATTGATGAATGAGGCTGGGTTTCACTGAGGTTCAGCTTTGTGGTCAATGCTTGTTCTGTTTATATTAATATGTATATAATTGATGAATGAGGCTGGGTTTCACTGAGGTTCAGCTTTGTGATCAATGTTGGTTCTGTTTATATCAATATGAATATAATTGAGGAATGAGGCTGGGTTTCACTGAGGCTAAACTCATTGATCAATGTTGGTTCTGTTTATACTAATATAAATATAATTGAGGAACGAGGCTGCGTTTCACTGAGGTTAAATTCATTGATCAATGTTGGTTCTGTTTATATTAATATGAATAAAATTGATGAATGAGGCTGGGTTTCACTGAGGTTAAACTCATTGATCAATGTTGGTTCTGTTTATATTAATATGAATAAAATTGATGAATGAGGTTGGGTTTCACTGATGTTCAGCTTTGTGATCAATGTCGGTTCTGTTTATATTAATATGAATTTAATTGATGAATGAGGTTGGGTTTCACTGAGGTTCAGCTTTGTGGTCAATGCTTGTTTTGTTTATATTAATATGTATATAATTGAGGAATAAGGCTGGGTTTCACTGAGATTCAGCTTTGTGGTCAATGTTGGTTCTTTTTATATTAATATGAATATAATTGATGAATGAGGCTGGGTTTCACTGAGGTTCAGCTTTGTGATCAATGTTGGTTCTGTTTATATTTATATGAATATAATTGAGGAATGAGGCTGCGTTTCACTGAGGATAAACTCATTAATCAATGTTGGTTCTGTTTATATTAATATGAATATAATTGATGAATGAGGCTGGGTTTCACTGAGATTCAGCTTTGTGGTCAATGTTGGTTCTTTTTATATTAATATGAATATAATTGATGAATGAGGCTGGGTTTCACTGAGGTTCAGCTTTGTGATCAATGTTGGTTCTGTTTATATTAATATGAATAAAATTGATGAATGAGGTTGGGTTTCACTGATGTTCAGCTTTGTGATCAATGTTGGTTCTGTTTATATTAATATGAATATAATTGAGGAATAAGGCTGGGTTTCACTGAGATTCAGCTTTGTGTTCAATGTTGGTTCTTTTTATATTAATATGAATATAATTGATGAATGAGGCTGGGTTTCACTGAGGTTCAGCTTTGTGATCAATGTTGGTTCTGTTTATATTTATATGAATATAATTGAGGAATGAGGCTGCGTTTCACTGAGGATAAACTCATTAATCAATGTTGGTTCTGTTTATATTAATATGGATATAATTGATGAATGAGGCTGGGTTTCACTGAGATTCAGCTTTGTGGTCAATGTTGGTTCTTTTTATATTAATATGAATATAATTGATGAATGAGGCTGGGTTTCACTGAGGTTCAGCTTTGTGATCAATGTTGGTTCTGTTTATATTTATATGAATATAATTGAGGAATGAGGCTGCGTTTCACTGAGGATAAACTCATTAATCAATGTTGGTTCTGTTTATATTAATATGAATATAATTGATGAATGAGGCTGGGTTTCACTGAGGTTCAGCTTTGTGATCAATGTTGGTTCTGTATATATTTATATGAATATAATTAATGAATGAGGCTGTGTTTCAAAGAACTTAAACTCATTGATCAATGTTGGTTCTGTTTATATTAATATGAATATAATTAAAGAATGAGGCTGGGTTTCACTGAGGTTAAACTCATTGATCAATGTTGGTTCTGTTTATATTAATATGAATAAAATTGATGAATGAGGCTGGGTTTCACTGAGATTCAGCTTTGTGGTCAATGTTGGTTCTTTTTATATTAATATGAATATAATTGATGAATGAGGCTGGGTTTCACTGAGGTTAAACTCATTGATCAATATTGGTTCTGTTTATATTAATATGAATATAATTGATGAATTAGGCTGGATTTCACTGAGGTTCAGCTTTGTGATCAATGTTGGTTCTGTTTATATTAATATGAATATAATTGATGAATGAGGCTGGGTTTCACTGAGGTTCAGCTTTGTGATCAATGTTGGTTCTCTTTATATTAATATGAACATAATTGAGGAATGAGGCTGCGTTTCACTGAGGTTAAACTCATTGATCAATGTTGGTTCTGTTTATATTAATATGAATATAATTGATGAATGAGGCTGGGTTTCACTGAGGTTCAGCTTTGTGATCAATGTTTGTTCTGTTTATATTACTATGAATATAATTGAGGAATGAGGCTGCGTTTCACTGAGATTAAACTCATTGATCAATGTTGGTTCTGTTTATATTAATATGAATATAATTGATGAATGAGGCTGGGTTTCACTGAGATTCAGCTTTGTGGTCAATGTTGGTTCTTTTTATATTAATATGAATATAATTGATGAATGAGGCTGGGTTTCACTGAGGTTCAGCTTTGTGATCAATGTTGGTTCTGTTTATATTAATATGAATATAATTGATGAATGAGGCTGGGTTTCACTGAGGTTCAGCTTTGTGATCAATGTTGGTTCTGTATATATTTATATGAATATAATTAATGAATGAGGCTGTGTTTCAAAGAACTTAAACTCATTGATCAATGTTGGTTCTGTTTATATTAATATGAATATAATTGAGGAATGAGGCTGCGTTTCACTGAGGTTAAACTCATTGATCAATGTTGGTTCTGTTTATATTAATATGAATAAAATTGATGAATGAGGCTGGGTTTCACTGAGATTCAGCTTTGTGGTCAATGTTGGTTCTTTTTATATTAATATGAATATAATTGATGAATGAGGCTGGGTTTCACTGAGATTCAGCTTTGTGGTCAATGTTGGTTCTGTTTATATTAATATGAATATAATTGATGACTGAGGCTGGGTTTCACTGAGGTTCAGCTTTGTGATCAATGTTGGTTCTCTTTATATTAATATGAACATAATTGAGGAATGAGGCTGCGTTTCACTGAGGTTAAACTCATTGATCAATGTTGGTGCTGTTTATATTAATATGAATATAATTGATGAATGAGGCTGGGTTTCACTGAGGTTCAGCTTTGTGATCAATGTTTGTTCTGTTTATATTACTATGAATATAATTGAGGAATGAGGCTGCGTTTCACTGAGGTTAAACTCATTGATCAATGTTGGTTCTGTTTATATTAATATGAATATAACTGATGAATGAGGCTGGGTTTCACTGAGGTTCAGCTTTGTGATCAATGTTGGTTCTGTTTATATGAATATGAATATAATTGAGGAATGAGGCTGGGTTTCACTGAGGTTAAACTCATTGATCAATGTTGGTTCTCTTTATATTAATATGAACATAATTGAGGAATGAGGCTGCGTTTCACTGAGGTTAAACTCATTGATCAATGTTGGTTCTGTTTATATTAATATGAATATAATTGATGAATGAGGCTGGGTTTCACTGAGGTTCAGCTTTGTGATCAATGTTTGTTCTGTTTATATTACTATGAATATAATTGAGTAATGAGGCTGCGTTTCACTGAGGTTAAACTCATTGATCAATGTTGGTTCTGTTTATATTAATATGAATATAACTGATGAATGAGGCTGGGTTTCACTGAGGTTCAGCTTTGTGATCAATGTTGGTTCTGTTTATATGAATATGAATATAATTGAGGAATGAGGCTGGGTTTCACTGAGGTTAAACTCATTGATCAATGTTGGTTCTGTTTATATTAATATGAATATAATTGATGAATGAGGCTGTGTTTCACTGAGGTTCAGCTTTGTGGTCAATGCTTGTTCTGTTTATATTAATATGTATATAATTGATGAATGAGGCTGGGTTTCACTGAGGTTCAGCTTTGTGATCAATGTTGGTTCTGTTTATATTAATATGAATATAATTGAGGAATGAGGCTGGGTTTCACTGAGGCTAAACTCATTGATCAATGTTGGTACTGTTTATACTAATATAAATATAATTGAGGAACGAGGCTGAGTTTCACTGAGGTTAAATTCATTGATCAATGTTGGTTCTGTTTATATTAATATGAATAAAATTGATGAATGAGGCTGGGTTTCACTGAGGTTAAACTCATTGATCAATGTTGGTTCTGTTTATATTAATATGAATAAAATTGATGAATGAGGCTGGGTTTCACTGATGTTCAGCTTTGTGATCAATGTCGGTTCTGTTTATATTAATATGAATATAATTGATGAATGAGGTTGGGTTTCACTGAGGTTCAGCTTTGTGGTCAATGCTTGTTTTGTTTATATTAATATGTATATAATTGATGAATGAGGCTGGGTTTCACTGAGGTTCAGCTTTGTGATCAATGTTGGTTCTGTTTATATTAATATGAATATAATTGAGGAATAAGGCTGGGTTTCACTGAGATTCAGCTTTGTGGTCAATGTTGGTTCTTTTTATATTAATATGAATATAATTGATGAATGAGGCTGGGTTTCACTGAGGTTCAGCTTTGTGATCAATGTTGGTTCTGTTTATATTTATATGAATATAATTGAGGAATGAGGCTGCGTTTCACTGAGGATAAACTCATTAATCAATGTTGGTTCTGTTTATATTAATATGAATATAATTGATGAATGAGGCTGGGTTTCACTGAGATTCAGCTTTGTGGTCAATGTTGGTTCTTTTTATATTAATATGAATATAATTGATGAATGAGGCTGGGTTTCACTGAGGTTCAGCTTTGTGATCAATGTTGGTTCTGTTTATATTTATATGAATATAATTGAGGAATGAGGCTGCGTTTCACTGAGGATAAACTCATTAATCAATGTTGGTTCTGTTTATATTAATATGAATATAATTGATGAATGAGGCTGGGTTTCACTGAGGTTCAGCTTTGTGATCAATGTTGGTTCTGTATATATTTATATGAATATAATTAATGAATGAGGCTGTGTTTCAAAGAACTTAAACTCATTGATCAATGTTGGTTCTGTTTATATTAATATGAATATAATTGATGAATGAGGCTGGGTTTCACTGAGGTTCAGCTTTGTGATCAATGTTTGTTCTGTTTATATTACTATGAATATAATTGAGGAATGAGGCTGCGTTTCACTGAGATTAAACTCATTGATCAATGTTGGTTCTGTTTATATTAATATGAATATAATTGATGAATGAGGCTGGGTTTCACTGAGATTCAGCTTTGTGGTCAATGTTGGTTCTTTTTATATTAATATGAATATAATTGATGAATGAGGCTGGGTTTCACTGAGGTTCAGCTTTGTGATCAATGTTGGTTCTGTTTATATTAATATGAATATAATTGAGGAATGAGGCTGCGTTTCACTGAGGATAAACTCATTAATCAATGTTGGTTCTGTTTATATTAATATGAATATAATTGATGAATGAGGCTGGGTTTCACTGAGGTTCAGCTTTGTGATCAATGTTGGTTCTGTATATATTTATATGAATATAATTAATGAATGAGGCTGTGTTTCAAAGAACTTAAACTCATTGATCAATGTTGGTTCTGTTTATATTAATATGAATATAATTGAGGAATGAGGCTGTGTTTCACTGAGGTTAAACTCATTGATCAATGTTGGTTCTGTTTATATTAATATGAATAAAATTGATGAATGAGGCTGGGTTTCACTGAGATTCAGCTTTGTGGTTAATGTTGGTTCTTTTTATATTAATATGAATATAATTGATGAATGAGGCTGGGTTTCACTGAGGTTAAACTCATTGATCAATATTGGTTCTGTTTACATTAATATGAATATAATTGATGAATGAGGCTGGGTTTCACTGAGGTTCAGCTTTGTGATCAATGTTGGTTCTGTTTATATTAATATGAATATAATTGATGAATGAGGCTGGGTTTCACTGAGATTCAGCTTTGTGGTCAATGTTGGTTCTTTTTATATTAATATGAATATAATTGATGAATGAGGCTGGGTTTCACTGAGGTTAAACTCATTGATCAATATTGGTTCTGTTTATATTAATATGAATATAATTGATGAATGAGGCTGGGTTTCACTGAGGTTCAGCTTTGTGATCAATGTTGGTTCTGTTTATATTAATATGAATATAATTGATGAATGAGGCTGGGTTTCACTGAGATTCAGCTTTGTGATCAATGTTGGTTCTGTTTATATTAATATGAATATAATTGATGAATAAGGCTGGGTTTCACTGAGATTCAGCTTTGTGGTCAATGTTGGTTCTGTTTATATTAATATGAATATAATTGATGACTGAGGCTGGGTTTCACTGAGGTTCAGCTTTGTGATCAATGTTGGTTCTCTTTATATTAATATGAACATAATTGAGGAATGAGGCTGCGTTTCACTGAGGTTAAACTCATTGATCAATGTTGGTGCTGTTTATATTAATATGAATATAATTGATGAATGAGGCTGGGTTTCACTGAGGTTCAGCTTTGTGATCAATGTTTGTTCTGTTTATATTACTATGAATATAATTGAGGAATGAGGCTGCGTTTCACTGAGGTTAAACTCATTGATCAATGTTGGTTCTGTTTATATTAATATGAATATAACTGATGAATGAGGCTGGGTTTCACTGAGGTTCAGCTTTGTGATCAATGTTGGTTCTGTTTATATGAATATGAATATAATTGAGGAATGAGGCTGGGTTTCACTGAGGTTAAACTCATTGATCAATGTTGGTTCTCTTTATATTAATATGAACATAATTGAGGAATGAGGCTGCGTTTCACTGAGGTTAAACTCATTGATCAATGTTGGTTCTGTTTATATTAATATGAATATAATTGATGAATGAGGCTGGGTTTCACTGAGGTTCAGCTTTGTGATCAATGTTTGTTCTGTTTATATTACTATGAATATAATTGAGTAATGAGGCTGCGTTTCACTGAGGTTAAACTCATTGATCAATGTTGGTTCTGTTTATATTAATATGAATATAACTGATGAATGAGGCTGGGTTTCACTGAGGTTCAGCTTTGTGATCAATGTTGGTTCTGTTTATATGAATATGAATATAATTGAGGAATGAGGCTGGGTTTCACTGAGGTTAAACTCATTGATCAATGTTGGTTCTGTTTATATTAATATGAATATAATTGATGAATGAGGCTGGGTTTCACTGAGGTTCAGCTTTGTGGTCAATGCTTGTTCTGTTTATATTAATATGTATATAATTGATGAATGAGGCTGGGTTTCACTGAGGTTCAGCTTTGTGATCAATGTTGGTTCTGTTTATATTAATATGAATATAATTGAGGAATGAGGCTGGGTTTCACTGAGGCTAAACTCATTGATCAATGTTGGTACTGTTTATACTAATATAAATATAATTGAGGAACGAGGCTGAGTTTCACTGAGGTTAAATTCATTGATCAATGTTGGTTCTGTTTATATTAATATGAATAAAATTGATGAATGAGGCTGGGATTCACTGAGGTTAAACTCATTGATCAATGTTGGTTCTGTTTATATTAATATGAATAAAATTGATGAATGAGGCTGGGTTTCACTGATGTTCAGCTTTGTGATCAATGTCGGTTCTGTTTATATTAATATGAATATAATTGATGAATGAGGTTGGGTTTCACTGACGTTCAGCTTTGTGGTCAATGCTTGTTTTGTTTATATTAATATGTATATAATTGATGAATGAGTCTGGGTTTCACTGAGGTTCAGCTTTGTGATCAATGTTGGTTCTGTTTATATTAATATGAATATAATTGAGGAATAAGGCTGGGTTTCACTGAGATTCAGCTTTGTGGTCAATGTTGGTTCTTTTTATATTAATATGAATATAATTGATGAATGAGGCTGGGTTTCACTGAGGTTCAGCTTTGTGATCAATGTTGGTTCTGTTTATATTTATATGAATATAATTGAGGAATGAGGCTGCGTTTCACTGAGGATAAACTCATTAATCAATGTTGGTTCTGTTTATATTAATATGAATATAATTGATGAATGAGGCTGGGTTTCACTGAGATTCAGCTTTGTGGTCAATGTTGGTTATTTTTATATTAATATGAATATAATTGATGAATGAGGCTGGGTTTCACTGAGGTTCAGCTTTGTGATCAATGTTGGTTCTGTTTATATTTATATGAATATAATTGAGGAATGAGGCTGCGTTTCACTGAGGATAAACTCATTAATCAATGTTGGTTCTGTTTATATTAATATGAATATAATTGATGAATGAGGCTGGGTTTCACTGAGGTTCAGCTTTGTGATCAATGTTGGTTCTGTATATATTTATATGAATATAATTAATGAATGAGGCTGTGTTTCAAAGAACTTAAACTCATTGATCAATGTTGGTTCTGTTTATATTAATATGAATATAATTGAGGAATGAGACTGCGTTTCACTGAGGTTAAACTCATTGATCAATGTTGGTTCTGTTTATATTAATATGAATAAAATTGATGAATGAGGCTGGGTTTCACTGAGATTCAGCTTTGTGGTCAATGTTGGTTCTTTTTATATTAATATGAATATAATTGATGAATGAGGCTGGGTTTCACTGAGGTTAAACTCATTGATCAATATTGGTTCTGTTTATATTAATATGAATATAATTGATGAATTAGGCTGGATTTCACTGAGGTTCAGCTTTGTGATCAATGTTGGTTCTGTTTATATTAATATGAATATAATTGATGAATGAGGCTGGGTTTCACTGAGGTTCAGCTTTGTGATCAATGTTAGTTCTGTTTATATTAATATGAATATAATTGATGAATGAGGCTGGGTTTCACTGAGATTCAGCTTTGTGATCAATGTTGGTTCTGTTTATATTAATATGAATATAATTGATGAATAAGGCTGGGTTTCACTGAGATTCAGCTTTGTGGTCAATGTTGGTTCTGTTTGTATTAATATGAATATAATTGATGAATGAGGCTGGGTTTCACTGAGGTTCAGCTTTGTGATCAATGTTGGTTCTCTTTATATTAATATGAACATAATTGAGGAATGAGGCTGCGTTTCACTGAGGTTAAACTCATTGATCAATGTTGGTTCTGTTTATATTAATATGAATATAACTGATGAATGAGGCTGGGTTTCACTGAGGTTCAGCTTTGTGATCAATGTTGGTTCTGTTTATATGAATATGAATATAATTGAGGAATGAGGCTGGGTTTCACTGAGGTTAAACTCATTGATCAATGTTGGTTCTCTTTATATTAATATGAACATAATTGAGGAATGAGGCTGCGTTTCACTGAGGTTAAACTCATTGATCAATGTTGGTTCTGTTTATATTAATATGAATATAATTGATGAATGAGGCTGGGTTTCACTGAGGTTCAGCTTTGTGATCAATGTTTGTTCTGTTTATATTACTATGAATATAATTGAGGAATGAGGCTGCGTTTCACTGAGGTTAAACTCATTGATCAATGTTGGTTCTGTTTATATTTATATGAATATAATTGAGTAATGAGGCTGCGTTTCACTGAGGTTAAACTCATTGATCAATGTTGGTTCTGTTTATATTAATATGAATATAACTGATGAATGAGGCTGGGTTTCACTGAGGTTCAGCTTTGTGATCAATGTTGGTTCTGTTTATATGAATATGAATATAATTGAGGAATGAGGCTGGGTTTCACTGAGGTTAAACTCATTGATCAATGTTGGTTCTGTTTATATTAATATGAATATAATTGATGAATGAGGCTGGGTTTCACTGAGGTTCAGCTTTGTGGTCAATGCTTGTTCTGTTTATATTAATATGTATATAATTGATGAATGAGGCTGGGTTTCACTGAGGTTCAGCTTTGTGATCAATGTTGGTTCTGTTTATATTAATATGAATATAATTGAGGAATGAGGCTGGGTTTCACTGAGGCTAAACTCATTGATCAATGTTGGTACTGTTTATACTAATATAAATATAATTGAGGAACGAGGCTGAGTTTCACTGAGGTTAAATTCATTGATCAATGTTGGTTCTGTTTATATTAATATGAATAAAATTGATGAATGAGGCTGGGTTTCACTGATGTTCAGCTTTGTGATCAATGTCGGTTCTGTTTATATTAATATGAATATAATTGATGAATGAGGTTGGGTTTCACTGAGGTTCAGCTTTGTGGTCAATGCTTGTTTTGTTTATATTAATATGTATATAATTGATGAATGAGGCTGGGTTTCACTGAGGTTCAGCTTTGTGATCAATGTTGGTTCTGTTTATATTAATATGAATATAATTGAGGAATAAGGCTGGGTTTCACTGAGATTCAGCTTTGTGGTCAATGTTGGTTCTTTTTATATTAATATGAATATAATTGATGAATGAGGCTGGGTTTCACTGAGGTTCAGCTTTGTGATCAATGTTGGTTCTGTTTATATTTATATGAATATAATTGAGGAATGAGGCTGCGTTTCACTGAGGATAAACTCATTAATCAATGTTGGTTCTGTTTATATTAATATGAATATAATTGATGAATGAGGCTGGGTTTCACTGAGATTCAGCTTTGTGGTCAATGTTGGTTCTTTTTATATTAATATGAATATAATTGATGAATGAGGCTGGGTTTCACTGAGGTTCAGCTTTGTGATCAATGTTGGTTCTGTTTATATTTATATGAATATAATTGAGGAATGAGGCTGCGTTTCACTGAGGATAAACTCATTAATCAATGTTGGTTCTGTTTATATTAATATGAATATAATTGATGAATGAGGCTGGGTTTCACTGAGGTTCAGCTTTGTGATCAATGTTGGTTCTGTATATATTTATATGAATATAATTAATGAATGAGGCTGTGTTTCAAAGAACTTAAACTCATTGATCAATGTTGGTTCTGTTTATATTAATATGAATATAATTGAGGAATGAGACTGCGTTTCACTGAGGTTAAACTCATTGATCAATGTTGGTTCTGTTTATATTAATATGAATAAAATTGATGAATGAGGCTGGGTTTCACTGAGATTCAGCTTTGTGGTCAATGTTGGTTCTTTTTATATTAATATGAATATAATTGATGAATGAGGCTGGGTTTCACTGAGGTTAAACTCATTGATCAATATTGGTTCTGTTTATATTAATATGAATATAATTGATGAATTAGGCTGGATTTCACTGAGGTTCAGCTTTGTGATCAATGTTGGTTCTGTTTATATTAATATGAATATAATTGATGAATGAGGCTGGGTTTCACTGAGGTTCAGCTTTGTGATCAATGTTAGTTCTGTTTATATTAATATGAATATAATTGATGAATGAGGCTGGGTTTCACTGAGATTCAGCTTTGTGATCAATGTTGGTTCTGTTTATATTAATATGAATATAATTGATGAATAAGGCTGGGTTTCACTGAGATTCAGCTTTGTGGTCAATGTTGGTTCTGTTTGTATTAATATGAATATAATTGATGAATGAGGCTGGGTTTCACTGAGGTTCAGCTTTGTGATCAATGTTGGTTCTCTTTATATTAATATGAACATAATTGAGGAATGAGGCTGCGTTTCACTGAGGTTAAACTCATTGATCAATGTTGGTTCTGTTTATATTAATATGAATATAATTGATGAATGAGGCTGGGTTTCACTGAGGTTCAGCTTTGTGATCAATGTTTGTTCTGTTTATATTACTATGAATATAATTGAGGAATGAGGCTGGGTTTCACTGAGGTTAAACTCATTGATCAATGTTGGTTCTGTTTATATTAATATGAATATAACTGATGAATGAGGCTGGGTTTCACTGAGGTTCAGCTTTGTGATCAATGTTGGTTCTGTTTATATGAATATGAATATAATTGAGGAATGAGGCTGGGTTTCACTGAGGTTAAACTCATTGATCAATGTTGGTTCTCTTTATATTAATATGAACATAATTGAGGAATGAGGCTGCGTTTCACTGAGGTTAAACTCATTGATCAATGTTGGTTCTGTTTATATTAATATGAATATAATTGATGAATGAGGCTGGGTTTCACTGAGGTTCAGCTTTGTGATCAATGTTTGTTCTGTTTATATTACTATGAATATAATTGAGGAATGAGGCTGCGTTTCACTGAGGTTAAACTCATTGATCAATGTTGGTTCTGTTTATATTAATATGAATATAACTGATGAATGAGGCTGGGTTTCACTGAGGTTCAGCTTTGTTATCAATGTTGGCTCTGTTTATATGAATATGAATATAATTGAGGAATGAGGCTGGGTTTCACTGAGGTTAAACTCATTGATCAATGTTGGTTCTGTTTATATTAATATGAATATAATTGATGAATGAGGCTGGGTTTCACTGAGGTTCAGCTTTGTGATCAATGTTGGTTCTGTTTATATGAATATGAATATAATTGAGGAATGAGGCTGGGTTTCACTGAGGTTAAACTCATTGATCAATGTTGGTTATGTTTATATTAATATGAATATAATTGATGAATGAGGCTGGGTTTCACTGAGGTTCAGCTTTGTGGTCAATGCTTGTTCTGTTTATATTAATATGTATATAATTGATGAATGAGGCTGGGTTTCACTGAGGTTCAGCTTTGTGATCAATGTTGGTTCTGTTTATATTAATATGAATATAATTGAGGAATAAGGCTGCGTTTCACTGAGGTTAAATTCATTGATCAATGATGGTTCTGTCTATATTAAAATGAATATAATTGATGATTGAGGCTTGGTTTCACTGAGGTTCAGCTTTGTGATCAATGTTGGTTCTGTATATATTTATATGAATATAATTAATGAATGAGGCTGTGTTTCAAAGAACTTAAACTCATTGATCAATGTTGGTTCTGTTTATAATAATATGAATATAATTGATGAATGAGGCTGCGTTTCACTGAGGTTAAACTCATTGATCAATGTTGGTTCTGTTTATATTAATATGAATATAATTGATGAATGAGGCTGGGTTTCACTGAGGTTCAGCTTTGTGATCAATGTTTGTTCTGTTTATATTAATATGAATATAATTGATGAATGAGGCTGGGTTTCACTGAGGTTCAGCTTTGTGGTCAATGCTTGTTCTGTTTATATTAATATGTATATAATTGATGAATGAGGCTGGGTTTCACTGAGGTTCAGCTTTGTGATCAATGTTGGTTCTGTTTATATTAATATGAATATAATTGAGGAATGAGGCTGGGTTTCACTGAGGCTAAACTCATTCATCAATGTTGGTTCTGTTTATACTAATATAAATATAATTGAGGAACGAGGCTGCGTTTCACTGAGGTTAAATTCATTGATCAATGTTGGTTCTGTTTATATTAATATGAATAAAATTGATGAATGAGGCTGGGTTTCACTGAGGTTAAACTCATTGATCAATGTTGGTTCTGTTTATATTAATATGAATAAAATTGATGAATGAGGCTGGGTTTCACTGATGTTCAGCTTTGTTATCAATGTCGGTTCTGTTTATATTAATATGAATATAATTGATGAATGAGGTTGGGTTTCACTGAGGTTCAGCTTTGTGGTCAATGCTTGTTTTGTTTATATTAATATGTATATAATTGATGAATGAGGCTGGGTTTCACTGAGGTTCAGCTTTGTGATCAATGTTGGTTCTGTTTATATTAATATGAATATAATTGAGGAATAAGGCTGCGTTTCACTGAGGTTAAACTCATTGATCAATGTTGGTTCTGTTTATATTAAAATGAATATAAATGATGATTGAGGCTTGGTTTCACTAAGGTTCAGCTTTGTGATCAATGTTGGTTCGGTATATATTTATATGAATAAAATTAATGAATGAGGCTGTGTTTCAAAGAAGTTAAACTCATTGATCAATGTTGGTTCTTTTTATATTAATATGAATATAATTGAGGAATGAGGCTGAGTTTCACTGAGGTTCAGCTTTGTGATCAATGTCGGTTCTGTTTATATTAATATGAATATTATTGATGAATGAGGCTGGGTTTCACTGAGGTTCAGCTTTTTGATCAATGCTTGTTCTGTTTCTATTAATATGTATATAATTGATGAATGAGGCTGGGTTTCACTGAGGTTCAGCTTTGTGATCAATGTTGGTTCTGTTTATATTAATATGAATATAATTGAGGAATAAGGCTGCGTTTCACTGAGGTTAAACTCATTGATCAATGTTGGTTCTGTTTATATTAAAATGAATATAAATGATGATTGAGGCTTGGTTTCACTAAGGTTCAGCTTTGTGATCAATGTTGGTTCGGTATATATTTATATGAATAAAATTAATGAATGAGGCTGTGTTTCAAAGAAGTTAAACTCATTGATCAATGTTGGTTCTTTTTATATTAATATGAATATAATTGAGGAATGAGGCTGAGTTTCACTGAGGTTCAGCTTTGTGATCAATGTCGGTTCTGTTTATATTAATATGAATATTATTGATGAATGAGGCTGGGTTTCACTGAGGTTCAGCTTTTTGATCAATGCTTGTTCTGTTTCTATTAATATGTATATAATTGATGAATGAGGCTGGGTTTCACTGAGGTTCAGCTTTGTGATCAATGTTGGTTCTGTTTATATTTATATGAATATAATTGAGGAATGAGGCTGCGTTTCTCTGAGGTTAAACTCATTAATCAATGTTGGTTCTGTTTATATTAATATGAATATAATTGATGAATGAGGCTGGGTTTCACTGAGGTTCAGCTTTGTGATCAATGTTGGTTCTGTATATATTTATATGAATATAATAAATGAATGAGGCTGTGTTTCAAAGAACTTAAACTCATTGATAAATGTTGGTTCTGTTTATATTAATATGAATATAATTGATGAATGAGGCTGCGTTTCACTGAGGTTAAACTCATTGATCAATGTTGGTTCTGTTTATATTAATATGAATATAATTGATGAATGAGGCTGGGTTTCACTGAGGTTCAGCTTTGTGATCAATGTCGGTTCTTTTTATATTAATATGAATATAATTGATGAATGAGGCTGGGTTTCACTGAGGTTTAGCTTTGTGATCAATGTTGGTTCTGTTTATATTAATATGAATATAATTGATGAATGAGGCTGGGTTTCACTGAGGTTCAGCTTTGTGATCAATGTTGGTTCTGTTTATATAAATATGAATATAATTGATGAATGAGGCTGGGTTTCACTGAGGTTCAGCTTTGTGTTCAATGTTGGTTCTGTTTATATTAATATGAATATAATTGAGGAATGCGGCTGGGTTTCACTGAGGTTCAGCTTTGTGATCAATGTTTGTTCTGTTTATATTACTATGAATATAATTGAGGAATGAGGCTGCGTATCACTGAGGTTAAACTCATTGATCAATGTTGGTTCTGTTTATATTAATATGAATATAATTGATGAATGAGGCTGGGTTTCACTGAGGTTCAGCTTTGTGATCAATGTTTGTTCTGTTTATATTACTATGAATATAATTGAGGAATGAGGCTGCGTTTCACTGAGGTTAAACTCATTGATCAATGTTGGTTCTGTTTATATTAATATGAATATAATTGATGAATGAGGCTGGGTTTCACTGAGGTTCAGCTTTGTGATCAATGTTTGTTCTGTTTATATTAATATGAATATAATTAATGAATGAGGCTGGGTTTCACTGAGATTCAGCTTTGTGGTCAATGCTTGTTCTGTTTATATTAATATGTATATAATTGATGGATGAGGCTGGGTTTCACTGAGGTTCAGCTTTGTGATCAATGTTGGTTCTGTTTATATTAATATGAATATAATTGAGGAATAAGGCTGCGTTTCACTGAGGTTAAACTCATTGATCAATGTTGGTTCTGTTTATATTAATATGAATATAATTGATGAATGAGGCTGGGTTTCACTGAGGTTCAGCTTTGTGATCAATGTTGGTTCTGTATATATTTATAGGAATATAATTAATGAATGAGGCTGTGTTTCAAAGAACTTAAACTCATTGATCAATGTTGGTTCTGTTTATATTAATATGAATATAATTGAGGAATGAGGCTGCGTTTCACTGAGGTTAAACTCATTGATCAATGTTGGTTCTGTTTATATTAATATGAATAAAATTGATGAATGAGGCTGGGTTTCACTGAGGTTCAGCTTTGTGATCAATGTTGGTTCTGTTTATATTAATATGAATAAAATTGATGAATGAAGCTGGATTTCACTGAGATTCAGCTTTGTGGTCAATGTTGGTTCTTTTTATATTAATATGAATATAATTGATGAATGAGGCTGGGTTTCACTGAGGTTCAGCTTTGTGATCAATGTTGGTTCTGTTTATATTAATATGAATATAATTTACGAATGAGGCTGGGTTTCACTGAGGTTCAGCTTTGTGATCAATGTTGGTTCTGTTTATATTAATATGAATATAATTGATGAATGAGGCTGGGTTTCACTGAGATTCAGCTTTGTGATCAATGTTGGTTCTGTTTATATTAATATAAATATAATTGATGAATGAGGCTGGGTTTCACTGAGATTCAGCTTTGTGGTCAATGTTGGTTCTGTTTATATTAATATGAATATAATTGAGGAATGAGGCTGGGTTTCACTGAGGTTCAGCTTTGTGTTCAATGTTGGTTCTGTTTATATTAATATGAATATAATTGAGGAATGTGGCTGGGTTTCACTGATCTTCAGCTTTGTGATCAATGTTGGTTCTCTTTATATTAATATGAACATAATTGAGGAATGAGGCTGCGTTTCACTGAGGTTAAACTCATTGATCAATGTTGGTTCTGTTTATATCAATATGAATATAACTGATGAATGAGGCTGGGTTTCACTGAGGTTCAGCTTTGTGATCAATGTTGGTTCTGTTTATATGAATATGAATATAATTGAGGAATGAGGCTGAGTTTCACTGAGGTTAAACTCATTGATCAATGTTGGTTCTGTTTATATAAATATGAATATAATTGATGAATGAGGCTGGGTTTCACTGAGGTTCAGCTTTGTGATCAATGTTTGTTCTGTTTATATTGATATGAATATAATTGATGAATGAGGCTGGGTTTCACTGAGGTTCAGCTTTGTGGTCAATGCTTGTTCCGTTTATATTAATATGTATATAATTGATGAATGAGGCTGAGTTTCACTGAGGTTCATCTTTGTGTTCAATGTTGGTTCTGTTTATATTAATATGAATATAATTGAGGAATAAGGTGGGTTTCACTGAGGTTAAACTCATTGATCAATGATGGTTCTGTCTATATTAAAATGAATATAATTGATGATTGAGGCTTGGTTTCACTGAGGTTCAGCTTTGTGATCAATGTTGGTTCTGTATATATTTATATGAATATAATTAATGAATGAGGCTGTGTTTCAAAGAACTTAAATTCATTGATCACTGTTGGTTCTGTTTATAATAATATGAATATAATTGATGAATGAGGCTGGGTTTCACTGAGGTTCAGCTTTGTGATCAATGTTGGTTCTGTTTATATTAATATGAATATAATTGATGAATGAGGCTGGGTTTCACTGAGGTTCAGCTTTTTGATCAATGCTTGTTGTGTTTCTATTAATATGTATATAATTGATGAATGAGGCTGGGTTTCACTGAGGTTCAGCTTTGTGATCAATGTTGGTTCTGTTTATATTTATATGAATATAATTGAGGAATGAGGCTGCGTTTCACTGAGGTTAAACTCATTAATCAATGTTGGTTCTTTTTATATTAATATGAATATAATTGATGAATGAGGCTGGGTTTCACTGAGGTTCAGCTTTGTGATCAATGTTGGTTCTGTATATATTTATATGAATATAATTAATGAATGAGGCTGTGTTTCAAAGAACTTAAACTCATTGATCAATGTTTGTTCTGTTTATATTAATATGAATATAATTGAGCAATGAGGCTGCGTTTCACTGAGGTTAAACTCATTGATCAATGTTGGTTCTGTTTATATTAATATTAATATAATTGATGAATGAGGCTGGGTTTCACTGAGGTTCAGCTTTGTGTTCAATGTTGGTTCTGTTTATATTAATATGAATATAATTGAGGAATGTGGCTGGGTTTCACTGATGTTCAGCTTTGTGATCAATGTTGGTTCTCTTTATATTAATATGAACATAATTGAGGAATGAGGCTGCGTTTCACTGAGGTTAAACTCATTGATCAATGTTGATTCTGTTTATATTAATATGAATATAATTGATGAATGAGGCTGGGTTTCACTGAGGTTCAGCTTTGTGATCAATGTTTGTTCTGTTTATATTACTATGAATATAATTGAGGAATGAGGCTGCGTTTCACTGAGGTTAAACTCATTGATCAATGTTGGTTCTGTTTATATTAATATGAATATAACTGATGAATGAGGCTGGGTTTCACTGAGGTTCAGCTTTGTGATCAATGTTGGTTCTGTTTATATGAATATGAATATAATTGAGGAATGAGGCTGGGTTTCACTGAGGTTAAACTCATTGATCAATGTTGGTTCTGTTTATATTAATATGAATATAATTGATGAATGAGGCTGGGTTTCACTGAGGTTCAGCTTTGTGATCAATGTTTGTTCTGTTTATATTAATATGAATATAATTGATGAATGAGGCTGGGTCTAACTGAGGTTCAGCTTTGTGGTCAATGCTTGTTCTGTTTATATTAATATGTATATAATTGATGAATGAGGCTGGGTTTCACTGAGGTTCAGCTTTGTGATCAATGTTTGTTTGTTTATATTGATATGAATATAATTGATGAATGAGGCTGGGTTTCACTGAGGTTCAGCTTTGTGGTCAATGCTTGTTCCGTTTATATTAATATGTATATAATTGATGAATGAGGCTGAGTTTCACTGAGGTTCATCTTTGTGATCAATGTTGGTTCTGTTTATATTAATATGAATATAATTGAGGAATAAGGTGGGTTTCACTGAGGTTAAACTCATTGATCAATGATGGTTCTGTCTATATTAAAATGAATATAATTGATGATTGAGGCTTGGTTTCACTGAGGTTCAGCTTTGTGATCAATGTTGGTTCGGTATATATTTATATGAATAAAATTAATGAATGAGGCTGTGTTTCAAAGAACTTAAATTCATTGATCAATGTTGGTTCTTTTTATATTAATATGAATATAATTGAGGAATGAGGCTGAGTTTCACTGAGGTTCAGCTTTGTGATCAATGTCGGTTCTGTTTATATTAATATGAATATTATTGATGAATGAGGCTGGGTTTCACTGAGGTTCAGCTTTTTGATCAATGCTTGTTCTGTTTCTATTAATATGTATATAATTGATGAATGAGGCTGGGTTTCACTGAGGTTCAGCTTTGTGATCAATGTTGGTTCTGTTTATATTAATATGAATATAATTGAGGAATAAGGCTGCGTTTCACTGAGGTTAAACTCATTGATCAATGTTGGTTCTGTTTATATTAAAATGAATATAAATGATGATTGAGGCTTGGTTTCACTAAGGTTCAGCTTTGTGATCAATGTTGGTTCGGTATATATTTATATGAATAAAATTAATGAATGAGGCTGTGTTTCAAAGAAGTTAAACTCATTGATCAATGTTGGTTCTTTTTATATTAATATGAATATAATTGAGGAATGAGGCTGAGTTTCACTGAGGTTCAGCTTTGTGATCAATGTCGGTTCTGTTTATATTAATATGAATATTATTGATTAATGAGGCTGGGTTTCACTGAGGTTCAGCTTTTTGATCAATGCTTGTTCTGTTTCTATTAATATGTATATAATTGATGAATGAGGCTGGGTTTCACTGAGGTTCAGCTTTGTGATCAATGTTGGTTCTGTTTATATTTATATGAATATAATTGAGGAATGAGGCTGCGTTTCTCTGAGGTTAAACTCATTAATCAATGTTGGTTCTGTTTATATTAATATGAATATAATTGATGAATGAGGCTGGGTTTCACTGAGGTTCAGCTTTGTGATCAATGTTGGTTCTGTATATATTTATATGAATATAATAAATGAATGAGGCTGTGTTTCAAAGAACTTAAACTCATTGATCAATGTTGGTTCTGTTTATATTAATATGAATATAATTGATGAATGAGGCTGCGTTTCACTGAGGTTAAACTCATTGATCAATGTTGGTTCTGTTTATATTAATATGAATATAATTGATGAATGAGGCTGGGTTTCACTGAGGTTCAGCTTTGTGATCAATGTCGGTTCTTTTTATATTAATATGAATATAATTGATGAATGAGGCTGGGTTTCACTGAGGTTTAGCTTTGTGATCAACGTTGGTTCTGTTTATATTAATATGAATATAATTGATGAATGAGGCTGGGTTTCACTGAGGTTCAGCTTTGTGATCAATGTTGGTTCTGTTTATATAAATATGAATATAATTGATGAATGAGGCTGGGTTTCACTGATGTTCAGCTTTGTGTTCAATGTTGGTTCTGTTTATATTAATATGAATATAATTGAGGAATGCGGCTGGGTTTCACTGAGGTTCAGCTTTGTGATCAATGTTTGTTCTGTTTATATTACTATGAATATAATTGAGGAATGAGGCTGCGTTTCACTGAGGTTAAACTCATTGATCAATGTTGGTTCTGTTTATATTAATATGAATATAATTGATGAATGAGGCTGGGTTTCACTGAGGTTCAGCTTTGTGATCAATGTTTGTTCTGTTTATATTACTATGAATATAATTGAGGAATGAGGCTGCGTTTCACTGAGGTTAAACTCATTGATCAATGTTGGTTCTGTTTATATTAATATGAATATAATTGATGAATGAGGCTGGGTTTCACTGAGGTTCAGCTTTGTGATCAATGTTGGTTCTGTATATATTTATATGAATATAATTAATGAATGAGGCTGTGTTTCAAAGAACTTAAATTCATTGATCACTGTTGGTTCTGTTTATAATAATATGAATATAATTGATGAATGAGGCTGGGTTTCACTGAGGTTCAGCTTTGTGATCAATGTCGGTTCTGTTTATATTAATATGAATATAATTGATGAATGAGGCTGGGTTTCACTGAGGTTCAGCTTTTTGATCAATGCTTGTTGTGTTTCTATTAATATGTATATAATTGATGAATGAGGCTGGGTTTCACTGAGGTTCAGCTTTGTGATCAATGTTGGTTCTGTTTATATTTATATGAATATAATTGAGGAATGAGGCTGCGTTTCACTGAGGTTAAACTCATTAATCAATGTTGGTTCTTTTTATATTAATATGAATATAATTGATGAATGAGGCTGGGTTTCACTGAGGTTCAGCTTTGTGATCAATGTTGGTTCTGTATATATTTATATGAATATAATTAATGAATGAGGCTGTGTTTCAAAGAACTTAAACTCATTGATCAATGTTTGTTCTGTTTATATTAATATGAATATAATTGAGCAATGAGGCTGCGTTTCACTGAGGTTAAACTCATTGATCAATGTTGGTTCTGTTTATATTAATATTAATATAATTGATGAATGAGGCTGGGTTTCACTGAGGTTCAGCTTTGTGTTCAATGTTGGTTCTGTTTATATTAATATGAATATAATTGAGGAATGTGGCTGGGTTTCACTGATGTTCAGCTTTGTGATCAATGTTGGTTCTCTTTATATTAATATGAACATAATTGAGGAATGAGGCTGCGTTTCACTGAGGTTAAACTCATTGATCAATGTTGATTCTGTTTAAATTAATATGAATATAATTGATGAATGAGGCTGGGTTTCACTGAGGTTCAGCTTTGTGATCAATGTTTGTTCTGTTTATATTACTATGAATATAATTGAGGAATGAGGCTGCGTTTCACTGAGGTTAAACTCATTGATCAATGTTGGTTCTGTTTATATTAATATGAATATAACTGATGAATGAGGCTGGGTTTCACTGAGGTTCAGCTTTGTGATCAATGTTGGTTCTGTTTATATGAATATGAATATAATTGAGGAATGAGGCTGGGTTTCACTGAGGTTAAACTCATTGATCAATGTTGGTTCTGTTTATATTAATATGAATATAATTGATGAATGAGGCTGGGTTTCACTGAGGTTCAGCTTTGTGATCAATGTTTGTTCTGTTTATATTAATATAAATATAATTGATGAATGAGGCTGGGTCTAACTGAGGTTCAGCTTTGTGGTCAATGCTTGTTCTGTTTATATTAATATGTATATAATTGATGAATGAGGCTGGGTTTCACTGAGGTTCAGCTTTGTGATCAATGTTTGTTTGTTTATATTGATATGAATATAATTGATGAATGAGGCTGGGTTTCACTGAGGTTCAGCTTTGTGGTCAATGCTTGTTCCGTTTATATTAATATGTATATAATTGATGAATGAGGCTGAGTTTCACTGAGGTTCATCTTTGTGATCAATGTTGGTTCTGTTTATATTAATATGAATATAATTGAGGAATAAGGTGGGTTTCACTGAGGTTAAACTCATTGATCAATGATGGTTCTGTCTATATTAAAATGAATATAATTGATGATTGAGGCTTGGTTTCACTGAGGTTCAGCTTTGTGATCAATGTTGGTTCTGTATATATTTATATGAATATAATTAATGAATGAGGCTGTGTTTCAAAGAACTTAAATTCATTGATCACTGTTGGTTCTGTTTATAATAATATGAATATAATTGATGAATGAGGCTGGGTTTCACTGAGGTTCAGCTTTGTGATCAATGTCGGTTCTGTTTATATTAATATGAATATAATTGATGAATGAGGCTGGGTTTCACTGAGGTTCAGCTTTTTGATCAATGCTTGTTGTGTTTCTATTAATATGTATATAATTGATGAATGAGGCTGGGTTTCACTGAGGTTCAGCTTTGTGATCAATGTTGGTTCTGTTTATATTTATATGAATATAATTGAGGAATGAGGCTGCGTTTCACTGAGGTTAAACTCATTAATCAATGTTGGTTCTTTTTATATTAATATGAATATAATTGATGAATGAGGCTGGGTTTCACTGAGGTTCAGCTTTGTGATCAATGTTGGTTCTGTATATATTTATATGAATATAATTAATGAATGAGGCTGTGTTTCAAAGAACTTAAACTCATTGATCAATGTTTGTTCTGTTTATATTAATATGAATATAATTGAGCAATGAGGCTGCGTTTCACTGAGGTTAAACTCATTGATCAATGTTGGTTCTGTTTATATTAATATGAATATAATTGATGAATGAGGCTGGGTTTCACTGAGGTTCAGCTTTGTGTTCAATGTTGGTTCTGTTTATATTAATATGAATATAATTGAGGAATGTGGCTGGGTTTCACTGATGTTTAGCTTTGTGATCAATGTTGGTTCTCTTTATATTAATATGAACATAATTGAGGAATGAGGCTGCGTTTCACTGAGGTTAAACTCATTGATCAATGTTGATTCTGTTTATATTAATATGAATATAATTGATGAATGAGGCTGGGTTTCACTGAGGTTCAGCTTTGTGATCAATGTTTGTTCTGTTTATATTACTATGAATATAATTGAGGAATGAGGCTGCGTTTCACTGAGGTTAAACTCATTGATCAATGTTGGTTCTGTTTATATTAATATGAATATAACTGATGAATGAGGCTGGTTTTCACTGAGGTTCAGCTTTGTGATCAATGTTGGTTCTGTTTATATGAATATGAATATAATTGAGGAATGAGGCTGGGTTTCACTGAGGTTAAACTCATTGATCAATGTTGGTTCTGTTTATATTAATATGAATATAATTGATGAATGAGGCTGGGTTTCACTGAGGTTCAGCTTTGTGATCAATGTTTGTTCTGTTTATATTAATATGAATATAATTGATGAATGAGGCTGGGTCTAACTGAGGTTCAGCTTTGTGATCAATGTTTGTTCTGTTTATATTGATATGAATATAATTGATGAATGAGGCTGGGTTTCACTGAGGTTCAGCTTTGTGGTCAATGCTTGTTCCGTTTATATTAATATGTATATAATTGATGAATGAGGCTGAGTTTCACTGAGGTTCATCTTTGTGATCAATGTTGGTTCTGTTTATATTAATATGAATATAATTGAGGAATAAGGTGGGTTTCACTGAGGTTAAACTCATTGATCAATGATGGTTCTGTCTATATTAAAATGAATATAATTGATGATTGAGGCTTGGTTTCACTGAGGTTCAGCTTTGTGATCAATGTTGGTTCTGTATATATTTATATGAATATAATTAATGAATGAGGCTGTGTTTCAAAGAACTTAAATTCATTGATCACTGTTGGTTCTGTTTATAATAATATGAATATAATTGATGAATGAGGCTGGGTTTCACTGAGGTTCAGCTTTGTGATCAATGTCGGTTCTGTTTATATTAATATGAATATAATTGATGAATGAGGCTGGGTTTCACTGAGGTTCAGCTTTTTGATCAATGCTTGTTGTGTTTCTATTAATATGTATATAATTGATGAATGAGGCTGGGTTTCACTGAGGTTCAGCTTTGTGATCAATGTTGGTTCTGTTTATATTTATATGAATATAATTGAGGAATGAGGCTGCGTTTCACTGAGGTTAAACTCATTAATCAATGTTGGTTCTGTTTATATTAATATGAATATAATTGATGAATGAGGCTGGGTTTCACTGAGGTTCAGCTTTGTGATCAATGTTGGTTCTGTATATATTTATATGAATATAATTAATGAATGAGGCTGTGTTTCAAAGAACTTAAACTCATTGATCAATGTTTGTTCTGTTTATATTAATATGAATATAATTGAGCAATGAGGCTGCGTTTCACTGAGGTTAAACTCATTGATCAATGTTGGTTCTGTTTATATTAATATGAATATAATTGATGAATGAGGCTGGGTTTCACTGAGGTTCAGCTTTGTGTTCAATGTTGGTTCTGTTTATATTAATATGAATATAATTGAGGAATGTGGCTGGGTTTCACTGATGTTCAGCTTTGTGATCAATGTTGGTTCTCTTTATATTAATATGAACATAATTGAGGAATGAGGCTGCGTTTCACTGAGGTTAAACTCATTGATCAATGTTGATTCTGTTTATATTAATATGAATATAATTGATGAATGAGGCTGGGTTTCACTGAGGTTCAGCTTTGTGATCAATGTTTGTTCTGTTTATATTACTATGAATATAATTGAGGAATGAGGCTGCGTTTCACTGAGGTTAAACTCATTGATCAATGTTGGTTCTGTTTATATTAATATGAATATAACTGATGAATGAGGCTGGGTTTCACTGAGGTTCAGCTTTGTGATCAATGTTGGTTCTGTTTATATGAATATGAATATAATTGAGGAATGAGGCTGGGTTTCACTGAGGTTAAACTCATTGATCAATGTTGGTTCTGTTTATATTAATATGAATATAATTGATGAATGAGGCTGGGTTTCACTGAGGTTCAGCTTTGTGATCAATGTTTGTTCTGTTTATATTAATATGAATATAATTGATGAATGAGGCTGGGTCTAACTGAGGTTCAGCTTTGTGGTCAATGCTTGTTCTGTTTATATTAATATGTATATAATTGATGAATGAGGCTGGGTTTCACTGAGGTTCAGCTTTGTGATCAATGTTTGTTCTGTTTATATTGATATGAATATAATTGATGAATGAGGCTGGGTTTCACTGAGGTTCAGCTTTGTGGTCAATGCTTGTTCCGTTTATATTAATATGTATATAATTGATGAATGAGGCTGAGTTTCACTGAGGTTCATCTTTGTGATCAATGTTGGTTCTGTTTATATTAATATGAATATAATTGAGGAATAAGGTGGGTTTCACTGAGGTTAAACTCATTGATCAATGATGGTTCTGTCTATATTAAAATGAATATAATTGATGATTGAGGCTTGGTTTCACTGAGGTTCAGCTTTGTGATCAATGTTGGTTCTGTATATATTTATATGAATATAATTAATGAATGAGGCTGGGTTTCAAAGAACTTAAATTCATTGATCACTGTTGGTTCTGTTTATAATAATATGAATATAATTGATGAATGAGGCTGGGTTTCACTGAGGTTCAGCTTTGTGATCAATGTCGGTTCTGTTTATATTAATATGAATATAATTGATGAATGAGGCTGGGTTTCACTGAGGTTCAGCTTTTTGATCAATGCTTGTTTTGTTTCTATTATAATGTATATAATTGATGAATGAGGCTGGGTTTCACTGAGGTTCAGCTTTGTGATCAATGTTGGTTCTGTTTATATTTATATGAATATAATTGAGGAATGAGGCTGCGTTTCACTGAGGTTAAACTCATTAATCAATGTTGGTTCTGTTTATATTAATATGAATATAATTGATGAATGAGGCTGGGTTTCACTGAGGTTCAGCTTTGTGATCAATGTTGGTTCTGTATATATTTATATGAATATAATTAATGAATGAGGCTGTGTTTCAAAGAACTTAAACTCATTGATCAATGTTTGTTCTGTTTATATTAATATGAATATAATTGAGCAATGAGGCTGCGTTTCACTGAGGTTAAACTCATTGATCAATGTTGGTTCTGTTTATATTAATATGAATATAATTGATGAATGAGGCTGGGTTTCACTGAGGTTCAGCTTTGTGTTCAATGTTGGTTCTGTTTATATTAATATGAATATAATTGAGGAATGTGGCTGGGTTTCACTGATGTTCAGCTTTGTGATCAATGTTGGTTCTCTTTATATTAATATGAACATAATTGAGGAATGAGGCTGCGTTTCACTGAGGTTAAACTCATTGATCAATGTTGATTCTGTTTATATTAATATGAATATAATTGATGAATGAGGCTGGGTTTCACTGAGGTTCAGCTCTGTGATCAATGTTTGTTCTGTTTATATTACTATGAATATAATTGAGGAATGAGGCTGCGTTTCACTGAGGTTAAACTCATTGATCAATGTTGGTTCTGTTTATATTAATATGAATATAACTGATGAATGAGGCTGGGTTTCACTGAGGTTCAGCTTTGTGATCAATGTTGGTTCTGTTTATATGAATATGAATATAATTGAGGAATGAGGCTGGGTTTCACTGAGGTTAAACTCATTGATCAATGTTGGTTCTGTTTATATTAATATGAATATAATTGATGAATGAGGCTGGGTTTCACTGAGGTTCAGCATTGTGATCAATGTTGGTTCTGTTTATATCAATATGAATATAATTGATGAATGAGGCTGGGTTTCACTGAGGTTCAGCTTTGTGATCAATGTTGGTTCTGTATATATTTATATGAATATAATTAATGAATGAGGCTGTGTTTCAAAGAACTTAAACTCATTGATCAATGTTGGTTCTGTTTATATTAATATGAATATAATTGAGGAATGAGGCTGCGTTTCACTAAGGTTAAACTCATTGATCAATGTTGGTTCTGTTTATATTAATATGAATAAAATTGATGAATGAGGCTGGGTTTCACTGAGGTTCAGCTTTGTGATCAATGTTGGTTCTGTTTATATTAATATGAATAAAATTGATGAATGAGGCTGGATTTCACTGAGATTCAGCTTTGTGGTCAATGTTGGTTCTTTTTATATTAATATGAATATAATTGATGAATGAGGCTGGGTTTCACTGAGGTTAAACTCATTGATCAATATTGGTTCTGTTTATATTAATATGAATATAATTGATGAATGAGGCTGGGTTTCACTGAGGTTTAGCTTTGTGATCAATGTTGGTTCTGTTTATATTAATATGAATATAATTGATGAATGAGGCTGGGTTTCACTGAGGTTCAGCTTTGTGATCAATGTTGGTTTTGTTTATATTAATATGAATATAATTGATGAATGAGGCTGGGTTTCACTGAGATTCAGCTCTGTGATCAATGTTGGTTCTGTTTATATTAATATGAATATAATTGATGAATGAGGCTGGGTTTCACTGAGATTCAGCTTTGTGGTCAATCTTGGTTCTGTTTATATTAATATGAATATAATTGATGAATGAGGCTGGGTTTCACTGAGATTCAGCTTTGTGGTCAATGTTGGTTCTGTTTATATTAATATGAATATAATTGATGAATGAGGCTGGGTTTCACTGAGGTTCAGCTTTGTGTTCAATGTTGGTTCTGTTTATATTAATATGAATATAACTGATGAATGAGGCTGCGTTTCACTGAGGTTAAACTCATTGATCAATGTTGGTTCTGTTTATATTAATATGAATATAACTGATGAATGAGGCTGGGTTTCACTGAGGTTCAGCTTTGTGATCAATGTTGGTTCTGTTTATATGAATATGAATATAATTGAGGAATGAGGCTGGGTTTCACTGAGGTTAAACTCATTGATCAATGATGGTTCTGTCTATATTAAAATGAATATAATTGATGATTGAGGCTTGGTTTCACTGAGGTTCAGCTTTGTGATCAATGTTGGTTCTGTTTATAATAATATGAATATAATTGATGAATGAGGCTGGGTTTCACTGAGGTTCAGCTTTGTGATCAATGTCGGTTCTGTTTATATTAATATGAATATAATTGATGAATGAGGCTGGGTTTCACTGAGGTTCAGCTTTTTGATCAATGCTTGTTCTGTTTCTATTGATATGTATATAATTGATGAATGAGGCTGGGTTTCACTGAGGTTCAGCTTTGTGATCAATGTTGGTTCTGTTTATATTTATATGAATATAATTGAGGAATGAGGCTGCGTTTCACTGAGGTTAAACTCATTAATCAATGTTGGTTATGTTTATATTAATATGAATATAATTGATGAATGAGGCTGGGTTTCACTGAGGTTCAGCTTTGTGATCAATGTTGGTTCTGTATATATTTATATGAATATAATTAATGAATGAGGCTGTGTTTCAAAGAATTTAAACTCATTGATCAATGTTGGTTCTGTTTATATTAATATGAATATAATTGAGGAATGAGGCTGCGTTTCACTGAGGTTAAACTCATTGATCAATGTTGGTTCTGTTTATATTAATATGAATAAAATTGATGAATGAGGCTGGGTTTCACTGAGGTTCAGCTTTGTGATCAATGTTGGTTCTGTTTATATTAATATGAATAAAATTGATGAATGAAGCTGGATTTCACTGAGATTCAGCTTTGTGGTCAATGTTGGTTCTTTTTATATTAATATGAATATAATTGATGAATGAGGCTGGGTTTCACTGAGGTTAAACTCATTGATCAATATTGGTTCTGTTTATATTAATATGAATATAATTGATGAATTAGGCTTGGTTTCACTGAGGTTCAGCTTTGTGATCAATGTTGGTTCTGTTTATATTAATATGAATATAATTTATGAATGAGGCTGGGTTTCACTGAGATTCAGCTTTGTGATCAATGTTGGTTCTGTTTATATTAATATGAATATAATTGATGAATGAGGCTGGGTTTCACTGAGATTCAGCTTTGTGGTCAATGTTGGTTCTGTTTATATTAATATGAATATAATTGATGAATGAGGCTGGGTTTCACTGAGGTTCAGCTTTGTGTTCAATGTTGGTTCTGTTTATATTAATATGAATATAATTTAGGAATGTGGCTGGGTTTCACTGATGTTCAGCTTTTTGATCAATGTTGGTTCTCTTTATATTAATATGAACATAATTGAGGAATGAGGCTGCGTTTCACTGAGGTTAAACTCATTGATCAATGTTGGTTCTGTTTATATTAATATGAATATAATTGATGAATGAGGCTGGGTTTCACTGAGGTTCAGCTTTGTGATCAATGTTTGTTCTGTTTATATTGCTATGAATATAATTGAGGAATGAGGCTGCGTTTCACTGAGGTTAAACTCATTGATCAATGTTGGTTCTGTTTATATTAATATGAATATAACTGATGAATGAGGCTGGGTTTCACTGAGGTTCAGCTTTGTGATCAATGTTGGTTCTGTTTATATGAATATGAATATAATTGAGGAATGAGGCTGGGTTTCACTGAGGTTAAACTCATTGATCAATGTTGGTTCTGTTTATATTAATATGAATATAATTGATGAATGAGGCTGGGTTTCACTGAGGTTCAGCTTTGTGATCAATGTTTGTTCTGTTTATATTGATATGAATATAATTGATGAATGAGGCTGGGTTTCACTGAGGTTCAGCTTTGTGATCAATGTTGGTTCTGTTTATATTAATATGAATATAATTGAGGAATAAGGTGGGTTTCACTGAGGTTAAACTCATTGATCAATGATGGTTCTGTATATATTAAAATGAATATAATTGATGATTGAGGCTTGATTTCACTGAGGTTCAGCTTTGTGATCAATGTTGGTTCTGTTTATAACAATATGAATATAATTGATGAATGAGGCTGGGTTTCACTGAGGTTCAGCTTTGTGATCAATGTTGGTTCTGTTTATATTAATATGAATATAATTGATGAATGAGGCTGGGTTTCACTGAGGTTCAGCTTTGTGATCAATGTTGGTTCTTTTTATATTAATATGAATATAATTGATGAATGAGGCTGTGTTTCACTGAGGTTAAACTCATTGATCAATATTGGTTCTGTTTATATTAATATGAATATAATTGATGAATTAGGCTTGGTTTCACTGAGGTTCAGCTTTGTGATCAATGTTGGTTCTGTTTATATTAATATGAATATAATTTATGAATGAGGCTGGGTTTCACTGAGGTTCAGCTTTGTGATCAATGTTGGTTCTGTTTATATTAATATGAATATAATTGATGAATGAGGCTGGGTTTCACTGAGATTCAGCTTTGTGATCAATGTTGGTTCTGTTTATATTAATATGAATATAATTGATGAATGAGGCTGGGTTTCACTGAGATTCAGCTTTGTGGTCAATGTTGGTTCTGTTTATATTAATATGAATATAATTGATGAATGAGGCTGGGTTTCACTGAGGTTCAGCTTTGTGTTCAATGTTGGTTCTGTTTATATTAATATGAATATAATTGAGGAATGTGGCTGGGTTTCACTGATGTTCAGCTTTGTGATCAATGTTGGTTCTCTTTATATTAATATGAACATAATTGAGGAATGAGGCTGCGTTTCACTGAGGTTAAACTCATTGATCAATGTTGGTTCTGTTTATATTAATATGAATAAAATTGATGAATGAGGCTGGGTTTCACTGAGGTTCAGCTTTGTGATCAATGTTTGTTCTGTTTATATTGCTATGAATATAATTGAGGAATGAGGCTACGTTTCACTGAGGTTAAACTCATTGATCAATGTTGGTTCTGTTTATATTAATATGAATATAACTGATGAATGAGGCTGGGTTTCACTGAGGTTCAGCTTTGTGATCAATGTTGGTTCTGTTTATATTAATATGAATATAATTGATGAATGAGGCTGGGTTTCACTGAGGTTCAGCTTTGTGATCAATGTTTGTTCTGTTTATATTGATATGAATATAATTGATGAATGAGGCTGGGTTTCACTGAGGTTCAGCTTTGTGATCAATGTTGGTTCTGTTTATATTAATATGAATATAATTGAGGAATAAGGTGGGTTTCACTGAGGTTAAACTCATTGATCAATGATGGTTCTGTCTATATTAAAATGAATATAATTGATGATTGAGGCTTGATTTCACTGAGGTTCAGCTTTGTGATCAATGTTGGTTCTGTTTATAATAATATGAATATAATTGATGAATGAGGCTGGGTTTCACTGAGGTTCAGCTTTGTGATCAATGTCGGTTCTGTTTATATTAATATGAATATAATTGATGAATGAGGCTGGGTTTCACTGAGGTTCAGCTTTGTGATCAATGTTGGTTCTGTTTATATTTATATGAATATAAT
This sequence comes from Leuresthes tenuis, assembly GCF_036924035.1. Taxonomy (NCBI): domain Eukaryota; kingdom Metazoa; phylum Chordata; class Actinopteri; order Atheriniformes; family Atherinopsidae; genus Leuresthes; species Leuresthes tenuis. Next base: position 646,156 of record NW_027325385.1, read on the forward strand.
TGAGGAATGAGGCTGCGTTTCACTGAGGTTAAACTCATTAATCAATGTTGGTTCTGTTTATATTAATATGAATATAATTGATGAATGAGGCTGGGTTTCACTGAGGTTCAGCTTTGTGATCAATGTTGGTTCTGTATATATTTATATGAATATAATTAATGAATGAGGCTGTGTTTCAAAGAACTTAAACTCATTGATCAATGTTGGTTCTGTTTATATTAATATGAATATAATTGATGAATGAGGCTGGGTTTCACTGAGGTTCAGCTTTGTGTTCAATGTTGGTTCTGTTTATATTAATATGAATATAATTGAGGAATGTGGCTGGGTTTCACTGATGTTCAGCTTTGTGATCAATGTTGGTTCTCTTTATATTAATATGAACATAATTGAGGAATGAGGCTGCGTTTCACTGAGGTTAAACTCATTGATCAATGTTGGTTCTGTTTATATTAATATGAATATAATTGATGAATGAGGCTGGGTTTCACTGAGGTTCAGCTTTGTGATCAATGTTTGTTCTGTTTATATTACTATGAATATAATTGAGGAATGAGGCTGCGTTTCACTGAGGTTAAACTCATTGATCAATGTTGGTTCTGTTTATATTAATATGAATATAACTGATGAATGAGGCTGGGTTTCACTGAGGTTCAGCTTTGTGGTCAATGCTTGTTCTGTTTATATTGATATGTATATAATTGATGAATGAGGCTGAGTTTCACTGAGGTTCAGCTTTGTGATCAATGTTGGTTCTGTTTATATTAATATGAATATAATTGATGAATGAGGCTGGGTTTCACTGAGGTTCAGCTTTGTGATCAATGTTGGTTCTGTATATATTTATATGAATATAATTAATGAATGAGGCTGTGTTTCAAAGAACTTAAACTCATTGATCAATGTTGGTTCTGTTTATATTTATATGAATATAATTGAGGAATGAGGCTGCGTTTCACTGAGGTTAAACTCATTGATCAATGTTGGTTCTGTTTATATTAATATGAATAAAATTGATGAATGAGGCTGGGTTTCACTGAGGTTCAGCTTTGTGATCAATGTTGGTTCTGTTTATATTAATATGAATAAAATTGATGAATGAAGCTGGATTTCACTGAGATTCAGCTTTGTGGTCAATGTTGGTTCTTTTTATATTAATATTAATATAATTGATGAATGAGGCTGGGTTTCACTGAGGTTAAACTCATTGATCAATATTGGTTCTGTTTATATTAATATGAATATAATTGATGAATGAGGCTGGGTTTCACTGAGGTTTAGCTTTGTGATCAATGTTGGTTCTGTTTATATTAATATGAATATAATTGATGAATGAGGCTGGGTTTCACTGAGGTTCAGCTTTGTGATCAATGTTGGTTCTGTATATATTTATAGGAATATAATTAATGAATGAGGCTGTGTTTCAAAGAACTTAAACTCAATGATCAATGTTGGTTCTGTTTATATTAATATGAATATAATTGAGGAATGAGGCTGCGTTTCACTGAGGTTAAACTCATTGATCAATGTTGGTTCTGTTTATATTAATATGAATAAAATTGATGAATGAGGCTGGGTTTCACTGAGGTTCAGCTTTGTGATCAATGTTGGTTCTGTTTATATTAATATGAATAAAATTGATGAATGAAGCTGGATTTCACTGAGATTCAGCTTTGTGGTCAATGTTGGTTCTTTTTATATTAATATGAATATAATTGATGAATGAGGCTGGGTTTCACTGAGGTTAAACTCATTGATCAATATTGGTTCTGTTTATATTAATATGAATATAATTGATGAATGAGGCTGGGTTTCACTGAGGTTTAGCTTTGTGATCAATGTTGGTTCTGTTTATATTAATATGAATATAATTGAGGAATGTGGCTGGGTTTCACTGATGTTCAGCTTTGTGATCAATGTTGGTTCTCTTTATATTAATATGAACATAATTGAGGAATGAGGCTGCGTTTCACTGAGGTTAAACTCATTGATCAATGTTGATTCTGTTTATATTAATATGAATATAATTGATGAATGAGGCTGGGTTTCACTGAGGTTCAGCTTTGTGATCAATGTTTGTTCTGTTTATATTACTATGAATATAATTGAGGAATGAGGCTGCGTTTCACTGAGGTTAAACTCATTGATCAATGTTGGTTCTGTTTATATTAATATGAATATAACTGATGAATGAGGCTGGGTTTCACTGAGGTTCAGCTTTGTGATCAATGTTGGTTCTGTTTATATGAATATGAATATAATTGAGGAATGAGGCTGGGTTTCACTGAGGTTAAACTCATTGATCAATGTTGGTTCTGTTTATATTAATATGAATATAATTGATGAATGAGGCTGGGTTTCACTGAGGTTCAGCTTTGTGATCAATGTTTGTTCTGTTTATATTAATATGAATATAATTGATGAATGAGGCTGGGTCTAACTGAGGTTCAGCTTTGTGGTCAATGCTTGTTCTGTTTATATTAATATGTATATAATTGATGAATGAGGCTGGGTTTCACTGAGGTTCAGCTTTGTGATCAATGTTTGTTCTGTTTATATTGATATGAATATAATTGATGAATGAGGCTGGGTTTCACTGAGGTTCAGCTTTGTGGTCAATGCTTGTTCCGTTTATATTAATATGTATATAATTGATGAATGAGGCTGAGTTTCACTGAGGTTCATCTTTGTGATCAATGTTGGTTCTGTTTATATTAATATGAATATAATTGAGGAATAAGGTGGGTTTCACTGAGGTTAAACTCATTGATCAATGATGGTTCTGTCTATATTAAAATGAATATAATTGATGATTGAGGCTTGGTTTCACTGAGGTTCAGCTTTGTGATCAATGTTGGTTCTGTATATATTTATATGAATATAATTAATGAATGAGGCTGTGTTTCAAAGAACTTAAATTCATTGATCACTGTTGGTTCTGTTTATAATAATATGAATATAATTGATGAATGAGGCTGGGTTTCACTGAGGTTCAGCTTTGTGATCAATGTCGGTTCTGTTTATATTAATATGAATATAATTGATGAATGAGGCTGGGTTTCACTGAGGTTCAGCTTTTTGATCAATGCTTGTTTTGTTTCTATTAATATGTATATAATTGATGAATGAGGCTGGGTTTCACTGAGGTTCAGCTTTGTGATCAATGTTGGTTCTGTTTATATTTATATGAATATAATTGAGGAATGAGGCTGCGTTTCACTGAGGTTAAACTCATTAATCAATGTTGGTTCTGTTTATATTAATATGAATATAATTGATGAATGAGGCTGGGTTTCACTGAGGTTCAGCTTTGTGATCAATGTTGGTTCTGTATATATTTATATGAATATAATTAATGAATGAGGCTGTGTTTCAAAGAACTTAAACTCATTGATCAATGTTTGTTCTGTTTATATTAATATGAATATAATTGAGCAATGAGGCTGCGTTTCACTGAGGTTAAACTCATTGATCAATGTTGGTTCTGTTTATATTAATATGAATATAATTGATGAATGAGGCTGGGTTTCACTGAGGTTCAGCTTTGTGTTCAATGTTGGTTCTGTTTATATTAATATGAATATAATTGAGGAATGTGGCTGGGTTTCACTGATGTTCAGCTTTGTGATCAATGTTGGTTCTCTTTATATTAATATGAACATAATTGAGGAATGAGGCTGCGTTTCACTGAGGTTAAACTCATTGATCAATGTTGATTCTGTTTATATTAATATGAATATAATTGATGAATGAGGCTGGGTTTCACTGAGGTTCAGCTTTGTGATCAATGTTTGTTCTGTTTATATTACTATGAATATAATTGAGGAATGAGGCTGCGTTTCACTGAGGTTAAACTCATTGATCAATGTTGGTTCTGTTTATATTAATATGAATATAACTGATGAATGAGGCTGGGTTTCACTGAGGTTCAGCTTTGTGATCAATGTTGGTTCTGTTTATATGAATATGAATATAATTGAGGAATGAGGCTGGGTTTCACTGAGGTTAAACTCATTGATCAATGTTGGTTCTGTTTATATTAATATGAATATAATTGATGAATGAGGCTGGGTTTCACTGAGGTTCAGCATTGTGATCAATGTTGGTTCTGTTTATATCAATATGAATATAATTGATGAATGAGGCTGGGTTTCACTGAGGTTCAGCTTTGTGATCAATGTTGGTTCTGTATATATTTATATGAATATAATTAATGAATGAGGCTGTGTTTCAAAGAACTTAAACTCATTGATCAATGTTGGTTCTGTTTATATTAATATGAATATAATTGAGGAATGAGGCTGCGTTTCACTAAGGTTAAACTCATTGATCAATGTTGGTTCTGTTTATATTAATATGAATAAAATTGATGAATGAGGCTGGGTTTCACTGAGGTTCAGCTTTGTGATCAATGTTGGTTCTGTTTATATTAATATGAATAAAATTGATGAATGAGGCTGGATTTCACTGAGATTCAGCTTTGTGGTCAATGTTGGTTCTTTTTATATTAATATGAATATAATTGATGAATGAGGCTGGGTTTCACTGAGGTTAAACTCATTGATCAATATTGGTTCTGTTTATATTAATATGAATATAATTGATGAATGAGGCTGGGTTTCACTGAGGTTTAGCTTTGTGATCAATGTTGGTTCTGTTTATATTAATATGAATATAATTGATGAATGAGGCTGGGTTTCACTGAGGTTCAGCTTTGTGATCAATGTTGGTTTTGTTTATATTAATATGAATATAATTGATGAATGAGGCTGGGTTTCACTGAGATTCAGCTCTGTGATCAATGTTGGTTCTGTTTATATTAATATGAATATAATTGATGAATGAGGCTGGGTTTCACTGAGATTCAGCTTTGTGGTCAATCTTGGTTCTGTTTATATTAATATGAATATAATTGATGAATGAGGCTGGGTTTCACTGAGATTCAGCTTTGTGGTCAATGTTGGTTCTGTTTATATTAATATGAATATAATTGATGAATGAGGCTGGGTTTCACTGAGGTTCAGCTTTGTGTTCAATGTTGGTTCTGTTTATATTAATATGAATATAACTGATGAATGAGGCTGCGTTTCACTGAGGTTAAACTCATTGATCAATGTTGGTTCTGTTTATATTAATATGAATATAACTGATGAATGAGGCTGGGTTTCACTGAGGTTCAGCTTTGTGATCAATGTTGGTTCTGTTTATATGAATATGAATATAATTGAGGAATGAGGCTGGGTTTCACTGAGGTTAAACTCATTGATCAATGATGGTTCTGTCTATATTAAAATGAATATAATTGATGATTGAGGCTTGGTTTCACTGAGGTTCAGCTTTGTGATCAATGTTGGTTCTGTTTATATGAATATGAATATAATTGAGGAATGAGGCTGGGTTTCACTGAGGTTAAACTCATTGATCAATGATGGTTCTGTCTATATTAAAATGAATATAATTGATGATTGAGGCTTGGTTTCACTGAGGTTCAGCTTTGTGATCAATGTTGGTTCTGTTTATAATAATATGAATATAATTGATGAATGAGGCTGGGTTTCACTGAGGTTCAGCTTTGTGATCAATGTCGGTTCTGTTTATATTAATATGAATATAATTGATGAATGAGGCTGGGTTTCACTGAGGTTCAGCTTTTTGATCAATGCTTGTTCTGTTTCTATTGATATGTATATAATTGATGAATGAGGCTGGGTTTCACTGAGGTTCAGCTTTGTGATCAATGTTGGTTCTGTTTATATTTATATGAATATAATTGAGGAATGAGGCTGCGTTTCACTGAGGTTAAACTCATTAATCAATGTTGGTTATGTTTATATTAATATGAATATAATTGATGAATGAGGCTGGGTTTCACTGAGGTTCAGCTTTGTGATCAATGTTGGTTCTGTATATATTTATATGAATATAATTAATGAATGAGGCTGTGTTTCAAAGAATTTAAACTCATTGATCAATGTTGGTTCTGTTTATATTAATATGAATATAATTGAGGAATGAGGCTGCGTTTCACTGAGGTTAAACTCATTGATCAATGTTGGTTCTGTTTATATTAATATGAATAAAATTGATGAATGAGGCTGGGTTTCACTGAGGTTCAGCTTTGTGATCAATGTTGGTTCTGTTTATATTAATATGAATAAAATTGATGAATGAAGCTGGATTTCACTGAGATTCAGCTTTGTGGTCAATGTTGGTTCTTTTTATATTAATATGAATATAATTGATGAATGAGGCTGGGTTTCACTGAGGTTAAACTCATTGATCAATATTGGTTCTGTTTATATTAATATGAATATAATTGATGAATTAGGCTTGGTTTCACTGAGGTTCAGCTTTGTGATCAATGTTGGTTCTGTTTATATTGATATGAATATAATTGATGAATGAGGCTGGGTTTCACTGAGATTCAGCTTTGTGATCAATGTTGGTTCTGTTTATATTAATATGAATATAATTGATGAATGAGGCTGGGTTTCACTGAGATTCAGCTTTGTGGTCAATGTTGGTTCTGTTTATATTAATATGAATATAATTGATGAATGAGGCTGGGTTTCACTGAGGTTCAGCTTTGTGTTCAATGTTGGTTCTGTTTATATTAATATGAATATAATTTAGGAATGTGGCTGGGTTTCACTGATGTTCAGCTTTTTGATCAATGTTGGTTCTCTTTATATTAATATGAACATAATTGAGGAATGAGGCTGCGTTTCACTGAGGTTAAACTCATTGATCAATGTTGGTTCTGTTTATATTAATATGAATATAATTGATGAATGAGGCTGGGTTTCACTGAGGTTCAGCTTTGTGATCAATGTTTGTTCTGTTTATATTGCTATGAATATAATTGAGGAATGAGGCTGCGTTTCACTGAGGTTAAACTCATTGATCAATGTTGGTTCTGTTTATATTAATATGAATATAACTGATGAATGAGGCTGGGTTTCACTGAGGTTCAGCTTTGTGATCAATGTTGGTTCTGTTTATATGAATATGAATATAATTGAGGAATGAGGCTGGGTTTCACTGAGGTTAAACTCATTGATCAATGTTGGTTCTGTTTATATTAATATGAATATAATTGATGAATGAGGCTGGGTTTCACTGAGGTTCAGCTTTGTGATCAATGTTTGTTCTGTTTATATTGATATGAATATAATTGATGAATGAGGCTGGGTTTCACTGAGGTTCAGCTTTGTGATCAATGTTGGTTCTGTTTATATTAATATGAATATAATTGAGGAATAAGGTGGGTTTCACTGAGGTTAAACTCATTGATCAATGATGGTTCTGTCTATATTAAAATGAATATAATTGATGATTGAGGCTTGATTTCACTGAGGTTCAGCTTTGTGATCAATGTTGGTTCTGTTTATAATAATATGAATATAATTGATGAATGAGGCTGGGTTTCACTGAGGTTCAGCTTTGTGATCAATGTTGGTTCTGTTTATATTAATATGAATATAATTGATGAATGAGGCTGGGTTTCACTGAGGTTCAGCTTTGTGATCAATGTTGGTTCTTTTTATATTAATATGAATATAATTGATGAATGAGGCTGTGTTTCACTGAGGTTAAACTCATTGATCAATATTGGTTCTGTTTATATTAATATGAATATAATTGATGAATTAGGCTTGGTTTCACTGAGGTTCAGCTTTGTGATCAATGTTGGTTCTGTTTATATTAATATGAATATAATTTATGAATGAGGCTGGGTTTCACTGAGGTTCAGCTTTGTGATCAATGTTGGTTCTGTTTATATTAATATGAATATAATTGATGAATGAGGCTGGGTTTCACTGAGATTCAGCTTTGTGATCAATGTTGGTTCTGTTTATATTAATATGAATATAATTGATGAATGAGGCTGGGTTTCACTGAGATTCAGCTTTGTGGTCAATGTTGGTTCTGTTTATATTAATATGAATATAATTGATGAATGAGGCTGGGTTTCACTGAGGTTCAGCTTTGTGTTCAATGTTGGTTCTGTTTATATTAATATGAATATAATTGAGGAATGTGGCTGGGTTTCACTGATGTTCAGCTTTGTGATCAATGTTGGTTCTCTTTATATTAATATGAACATAATTGAGGAATGAGGCTGCGTTTCACTGAGGTTAAACTCATTGATCAATGTTGGTTCTGTTTATATTAATATGAATAAAATTGATGAATGAGGCTGGGTTTCACTGAGGTTCAGCTTTGTGATCAATGTTTGTTCTGTTTATATTGCTATGAATATAATTGAGGAATGAGGCTACGTTTCACTGAGGTTAAACTCATTGATCAATGTTGGTTCTGTTTATATTAATATGAATATAACTGATGAATGAGGCTGGGTTTCACTGAGGTTCAGCTTTGTGATCAATGTTGGTTCTGTTTATATTAATATGAATATAATTGATGAATGAGGCTGGGTTTCACTGAGGTTCAGCTTTGTGATCAATGTTTGTTCTGTTTATATTGATATGAATATAATTGATGAATGAGGCTGGGTTTCACTGAGGTTCAGCTTTGTGATCAATGTTGGTTCTGTTTATATTAATATGAATATAATTGAGGAATAAGGTGGGTTTCACTGAGGTTAAACTCATTGATCAATGATGGTTCTGTCTATATTAAAATGAATATAATTGATGATTGAGGCTTGATTTCACTGAGGTTCAGCTTTGTGATCAATGTTGGTTCTGTTTATAATAATATGAATATAATTGATGAATGAGGCTGGGTTTCACTGAGGTTCAGCTTTGTGATCAATGTCGGTTCTGTTTATATTAATATGAATATAATTGATGAATGAGGCTGGGTTTCACTGAGGTTCAGCTTTGTGATCAATGTTGGTTCTGTTTATATTTATATGAATATAATTGAGGAATGAGGCTGCGTTTCACTGAGGTTAAACTCATTAATCAATGTTGGTTCTGTTTATATTAATATGAATATAATTGATGAATGAGGCTGGGTTTCACTGAGGTTCAGCTTTGTGATCAATGTTGGTTCTGTATATATTTATATGAATATAATTAATGAATGAGGCTGTGTTTCAAAGAACTTAAACTCATTGATCAATGTTGGTTCTGTTTATATTAATATGAATATAATTGATGAATGAGGCTGGGTTTCACTGAGGTTCAGCTTTGTGTTCAATGTTGGTTCTGTTTATATTAATATGAATATAATTGAGGAATGTGGCTGGGTTTCACTGATGTTCAGCTTTGTGATCAATGTTGGTTCTCTTTATATTAATATGAACATAATTGAGGAATGAGGCTGCGTTTCACTGAGGTTAAACTCATTGATCAATGTTGGTTCTGTTTATATTAATATGAATAAAATTGATGAATGAGGCTGGGTTTCACTGAGGTTCAGCTTTGTGATCAATGTTTGTTCTGTTTATATTGCTATGAATATAATTGAGGAATGAGGCTACGTTTCACTGAGGTTAAACTCATTGATCAATGTTGGTTCTGTTTATATTAATATGAATATAACTGATGAATGAGGCTGGGTTTCACTGAGGTTCAGCTTTGTGATCAATGTTGGTTCTGTTTATATTAATATGAATATAATTGATGAATGAGGCTGGGTTTCACTGAGGTTCAGCTTTGTGATCAATGTTTGTTCTGTTTATATTGATATGAATATAATTGATGAATGAGGCTGGGTTTCACTGAGGTTCAGCTTTGTGATCAATGTTGGTTCTGTTTATATTAATATGAATATAATTGAGGAATAAGGTGGGTTTCACTGAGGTTAAACTCATTGATCAATGATGGTTCTGTCTATATTAAAATGAATATAATTGATGATTGAGGCTTGATTTCACTGAGGTTCAGCTTTGTGATCAATGTTGGTTCTGTTTATAATAATATGAATATAATTGATGAATGAGGCTGGGTTTCACTGAGGTTCAGCTTTGTGATCAATGTCGGTTCTGTTTATATTAATATGAATATAATTGATGAATGAGGCTGGGTTTCACTGAGGTTCAGCTTTGTGATCAATGTTGGTTCTGTTTATATTTATATGAATATAATTGAGGAATGAGGCTGCGTTTCACTGAGGTTAAACTCATTAATCAATGTTGGTTCTGTTTATATTAATATGAATATAATTGATGAATGAGGCTGGGTTTCACTGAGGTTCAGCTTTGTGATCAATGTTGGTTCTGTATATATTTATATGAATATAATTAATGAATGAGGCTGTGTTTCAAAGAACTTAAACTCATTGATCAATGTTGGTTCTGTTTATATTAATATGAATATAATTGATGAATGAGGCTGGGTTTCACTGAGGTTCAGCTTTGTGTTCAATGTTGGTTCTGTTTATATTAATATGAATATAATTGAGGAATGTGGCTGGGTTTCACTGATGTTCAGCTTTGTGATCAATGTTGGTTCTCTTTATATTAATATGAACATAATTGAGGAATGAGGCTGCGTTTCACTGAGGTTAAACTCATTGATCAATGTTGGTTCTGTTTATATTAATATGAATATAATTGATGAATGAGGCTGGGTTTCACTGAGGTTCAGCTTTGTGATCAATGTTTGTTCTGTTTATATTACTATGAATATAATTGAGGAATGAGGCTGCGTTTCACTGAGGTTAAACTCATTGATCAATGTTGGTTCTGTTTATATTAATATGAATATAACTGATGAATGAGGCTGGGTTTCACTGAGGTTCAGCTTTGTGGTCAATGCTTGTTCTGTTTATATTGATATGTATATAATTGATGAATGAGGCTGAGTTTCACTGAGGTTCAGCTTTGTGATCAATGTTGGTTCTGTTTATATTAATATGAATATAATTGATGAATGAGGCTGGGTTTCACTGAGGTTCAGCTTTGTGATCAATGTTGGTTCTGTATATATTTATATGAATATAATTAATGAATGAGGCTGTGTTTCAAAGAACTTAAACTCATTGATCAATGTTGGTTCTGTTTATATTAATATGAATATAATTGAGGAATGAGGCTGCGTTTCACTGAGGTTAAACTCATTGATCAATGTTGGTTCTGTTTATATTAATATGAATAAAATTGATGAATGAGGCTGGGTTTCACTGAGGTTCAGCTTTGTGATCAATGTTGGTTCTGTTTATATTAATATGAATAAAATTGATGAATGAAGCTGGATTTCACTGAGATTCAGCTTTGTGGTCAATGTTGGTTCTTTTTATATTAATATGAATATAATTGATGAATGAGGCTGGGTTTCACTGAGGTTAAACTCATTGATCAATATTGGTTCTGTTTATATTAATATGAATATAATTGATGAATGAGGCTGGGTTTCACTGAGGTTTAGCATTGTGATCAATGTTGGTTCTGTTTATATTAATATGAATATAATTGATGAATGAGGCTGGGTTTCACTGAGGTTCAGCTTTGTGATCAATGTTGGTTCTGTATATATTTATAGGAATATAATTAATGAATGAGGCTGTGTTTCAAAGAACTTAAACTCAATGATCAATGTTGGTTCTGTTTATATTAATATGAATATAATTGAGGAATGAGGCTGCGTTTCCCTGAGGTTAAACTCATTGATCAATGTTGGTTCTGTTTATATTAATTTGAATAAAATTGATGAATGAGGCTGGGTTTCACTGAGGTTCAACTTTGTGATCAATGTTGGTTCTGTTTATATTAATATGAATAAAATTGATGAATGAAGCTGGATTTCACTGAGATTCAGCTTTGTGGTCAATGTTGGTTCTTTTTATATTAATATGAATATAATTGATGAATGAGGCTGGGTTTCACTGAGGTTAAACTCATTGATCAATATTGGTTCTGTTTATATTAATATGAATATAATTGATGAATGAGGCTGGGTTTCACTGAGGTTTAGCTTTGTGATCAATGTTGGTTCTGTTTATATTAATATGAATATAATTGAGGAATGTGGCTGGGTTTCACTGATGTTCAGCTTTGTGATCAATGTTGGTTCTCTTTATATTAATATGAACATAATTGAGGAATGAGGCTGCGTTTCACTGAGGTTAAACTCATTGATCAATGTTGATTCTGTTTATATTAATATGAATATAATTGATGAATGAGGCTGGGTTTCACTGAGGTTCAGCTTTGTGATCAATGTTTGTTCTGTTTATATTACTATGAATATAATTGAGGAATGAGGCTGCGTTTCACTGAGGTTAAACTCATTGATCAATGTTGGTTCTGTTTATATTAATATGAATATAACTGATGAATGAGGCTGGGTTTCACTGAGGTTCAGCTTTGTGATCAATGTTGGTTCTGTTTATATGAATATGAATATAATTGAGGAATGAGGCTGGGTTTCACTGAGGTTAAACTCATTGATCAATGTTGGTTCTGTTTATATTAATATGAATATAATTGATGAATGAGGCTGGGTTTCACTGAGGTTCAGCTTTGTGATCAATGTTTGTTCTGTTTATATTAATATGAATATAATTGATGAATGAGGCTGGGTCTAACTGAGGTTCAGCTTTGTGGTCAATGCTTGTTCTGTTTATATTAATATGTATATAATTGATGAATGAGGCTGGGTTTCACTGAGGTTCAGCTTTGTGATCAATGTTTGTTCTGTTTATATTGATATGAATATAATTGATGAATGAGGCTGGGTTTCACTGAGGTTCAGCTTTGTGGTCAATGCTTGTTCCGTTTATATTAATATGTATATAATTGATGAATGAGGCTGAGTTTCACTGAGGTTCATCTTTGTGATCAATGTTGGTTCTGTTTATATTAATATGAATATAATTGAGGAATAAGGTGGGTTTCACTGAGGTTAAACTCATTGATCAATGATGGTTCTGTCTATATTAAAATGAATATAATTGATGATTGAGGCTTGGTTTCACTGAGGTTCAGCTTTGTGATCAATGTTGGTTCTGTATATATTTATATGAATATAATTAATGAATGAGGCTGTGTTTCAAAGAACTTAAATTCATTGATCACTGTTGGTTCTGTTTATAATAATATGAATATAATTGATGAATGAGGCTGGGTTTCACTGAGGTTCAGCTTTGTGATCAATGTCGGTTCTGTTTATATTAATATGAATATAATTGATGAATGAGGCTGGGTTTCACTGAGGTTCAGCTTTTTGATCAATGCTTGTTTTGTTTCTATTAATATGTATATAATTGATGAATGAGGCTGGGTTTCACTGAGGTTCAGCTTTGTGATCAATGTTGGTTCTGTTTATATTTATATGAATATAATTGAGGAATGAGGCTCCGTTTCACTGAGGTTAAACTCATTAATCAATGTTGGTTCTGTTTATATTAATATGAATATAATTGATGAATGAGGCTGGGTTTCACTGAGGTTCAGCTTTGTGATCAATGTTGGTTCTGTATATATTTATATGAATATAATTAATGAATGAGGCTGTGTTTCAAAGAACTTAAACTCATTGATCAATGTTTGTTCTGTTTATATTAATATGAATATAATTGAGCAATGAGGCTGCGTTTCACTGAGGTTAAACTCATTGATCAATGTTGGTTCTGTTTATATTAATATGAATATAATTGATGAATGAGGCTGGGTTTCACTGAGGTTCAGCTTTGTGTTCAATGTTGGTTCTGTTTATATTAATATGAATATAATTGAGGAATGTGGCTGGGTTTCACTGATGTTCAGCTTTGTGATCAATGTTGGTTCTCTTTATATTAATATGAACATAATTGAGGAATGAGGCTGCGTTTCACTGAGGTTAAACTCATTGATCAATGTTGATTCTGTTTATATTAATATGAATATAATTGATGAATGAGGCTGGGTTTCACTGAGGTTCAGCTTTGTGATCAATGTTGGTTCTGTTTATATGAATATGAATATAATTGAGGAATGAGGCTGGGTTTCACTGAGGTTAAACTCATTGATCAATGTTGGTTCTGTTTATATTAATATGAATATAATTGATGAATGAGGCTGGGTTTCACTGAGGTTCAGCTTTGTGATCAATGTTTGTTCTGTTTATATTAATATGAATATAATTGATGAATGAGGCTGGGTCTAACTGAGGTTCAGCTTTGTGGTCAATGCTTGTTCTGTTTATATTAATATGTATATAATTGATGAATGAGGCTGGGTTTCACTGAGGTTCAGCTTTGTGATCAATGTTTGTTCTGTTTATATTGATATGAATATAATTGATGAATGAGGCTGGGTTTCACTGAGGTTCAGCTTTGTGGTCAATGCTTGTTCCATTTATATTAATATGTATATAATTGATGAATGAGGCTGAGTTTCACTGAGGTTCATCTTTGTGATCAATGTTGGTTCTGTTTATATTAATATGAATATAATTGAGGAATAAGGTGGGTTTCACTGAGGTTAAACTCATTGATCAATGATGGTTCTGTCTATATTAAAATGAATATAATTGATGATTGAGGCTTGGTTTCACTGAGGTTCAGCTTTGTGATCAATGTTGGTTCTGTATATATTTATATGAATATAATTAATGAATGAGGCTGTGTTTCAAAGAACTTAAATTCATTGATCACTGTTGGTTCTGTTTATAATAATATGAATATAATTGATGAATGAGGCTGGGTTTCACTGAGGTTCAGCTTTGTGATCAATGTCGGTTCTGTTTATATTAATATGAATATAATTGATGAATGAGGCTGGGTTTCACTGAGGTTCAGCTTTTTGATCAATGCTTGTTTTGTTTCTATTAATATGTATATAATTGATGAATGAGGCTGGGTTTCACTGAGGTTCAGCTTTGTGATCAATGTTGGTTCTGTTTATATTTATATGAATATAATTGAGGAATGAGGCTGCGTTTCACTGAGGTTAAACTCATTAATCAATGTTGGTTCTGTTTATATTAATATGAATATAATTGATGAATGAGGCTGGGTTTCACTGAGGTTCAGCTTTGTGATCAATGTTGGTTCTGTATATATTTATATGAATATAATTAATGAATGAGGCTGTGTTTCAAAGAACTTAAACTCATTGATCAATGTTTGTTCTGTTTATATTAATATGAATATAATTGAGCAATGAGGCTGCGTTTCACTGAGGTTAAACTCATTGATCAATGTTGGTTCTGTTTATATTAATATGAATATAATTGATGAATGAGGCTGGGTTTCACTGAGGTTCAGCTTTGTGTTCAATGTTGGTTCTGTTTATATTAATATGAATATAATTGAGGAATGTGGCTGGGTTTCACTGATGTTCAGCTTTGTGATCAATGTTGGTTCTCTTTATATTAATATGAACATAATTGAGGAATGAGGCTGCGTTTCACTGAGGTTAAACTCATTGATCAATGTTGATTCTGTTTATATTAATATGAATATAATTGATGAATGAGGCTGGGTTTCACTGAGGTTCAGCTTTGTGATCAATGTTTGTTCTGTTTATATTACTATGAATATAATTGAGGAATGAGGCTGCGTTTCACTGAGGTTAAACTCATTGATCAATGTTGGTTCTGTTTATATTAATATGAATATAACTGATGAATGAGGCTGGGTTTCACTGAGGTTCAGCTTTGTGATCAATGTTGGTTCTGTTTATATGAATATGAATATAATTGAGGAATGAGGCTGGGTTTCACTGAGGTTAAACTCATTGATCAATGTTGGTTCTGTTTATATTAATGTGAATATAATTGATGAATGAGGCTGGGTTTCACTGAGGTTCAGCATTGTGATCAATGTTGGTTCTGTTTATATCAATATGAATATAATTGATGAATGAGGCTGGGTTTCACTGAGGTTCAGCTTTGTGATCAATGTTGGTTCTGTATATATTTATATGAATATAATTAATGAATGAGGCTGTGTTTCAAAGAACTTAAACTCATTGATCAATGTTGGTTCTGTTTATATTAATATGAATATAATTGAGGAATGAGGCTGCGTTTCACTAAGGTTAAACTCATTGATCAATGTTGGTTCTGTTTATATTAATATGAATAAAATTGATGAATGAGGCTGGGTTTCACTGAGGTTCAGCTTTGTGATCAATGTTGGTTCTGTTTATATTAATATGAATAAAATTGATGAATGAGGCTGGATTTCACTGAGATTCAGCTTTGTGGTCAATGTTGGTTCTTTTTATATTAATATGAATATAATTGATGAATGAGGCTGGGTTTCACTGAGGTTAAACTCATTGATCAATATTGGTTCTGTTTATATTAATATGAATATAATTGATGAATGAGGCTGGGTTTCACTGAGGTTTAGCTTTGTGATCAATGTTGGTTCTGTTTATATTAATATGAATATAATTGATGAATGAGGCTGGGTTTCACTGAGGTTCAGCTTTGTGATCAATGTTGGTTTTGTTTATATTAATATGAATATAATTGATGAATGAGGCTGGGTTTCACTGAGATTCAGCTCTGTGATCAATGTTGGTTCTGTTTATATTAATATGAATATAATTGATGAATGAGGCTGGGTTTCACTGAGATTCAGCTTTGTGGTCAATCTTGGTTCTGTTTATATTAATATGAATATAATTGATGAATGAGGCTGGGTTTCACTGAGATTCAGCTTTGTGGTCAATGTTGGTTCTGTTTATATTAATATGAATATAATTGATGAATGAGGCTGGGTTTCACTGAGGTTCAGCTTTGTGTTCAATGTTGGTTCTGTTTATATTAATATGAATATAACTGATGAATGAGGCTGCGTTTCACTGAGGTTAAACTCATTGATCAATGTTGGTTCTGTTTATATTAATATGAATATAACTGATGAATGAGGCTGGGTTTCACTGAGGTTCAGCTTTGTGATCAATGTTGGTTCTGTTTATATGAATATGAATATAATTGAGGAATGAGGCTGGGTTTCACTGAGGTTAAACTCATTGATCAATGATGGTTCTGTCTATATTAAAATGAATATAATTGATGATTGAGGCTTGGTTTCACTGAGGTTCAGCTTTGTGATCAATGTTGGTTCTGTTTATAATAATATGAATATAATTGATGAATGAGGCTGGGTTTCACTGAGGTTCAGCTTTGTGATCAATGTCGGTTCTGTTTATATTAATATGAATATAATTGATGAATGAGGCTGGGTTTCACTGAGGTTCAGCTTTTTGATCAATGCTTGTTCTGTTTCTATTGATATGTATATAATTGATGAATGAGGCTGGGTTTCACTGAGGTTCAGCTTTGTGATCAATGTTGGTTCTGTTTATATTTATATGAATATAATTGAGGAATGAGGCTGCGTTTCACTGAGGTTAAACTCATTAATCAATGTTGGTTATGTTTATATTAATATGAATATAATTGATGAATGAGGCTGGGTTTCACTGAGGTTCAGCTTTGTGATCAATGTTGGTTCTGTATATATTTATATGAATATAATTAATGAATGAGGCTGTGTTTCAAAGAATTTAAACTCATTGATCAATGTTGGTTCTGTTTATATTAATATGAATATAATTGAGGAATGAGGCTGCGTTTCACTGAGGTTAAACTCATTGATCAATGTTGGTTCTGTTTATATTAATATGAATAAAATTGATGAATGAGGCTGGGTTTCACTGAGGTTCAGCTTTGTGATCAATGTTGGTTCTGTTTATATTAATATGAATAAAATTGATGAATGAAGCTGGATTTCACTGAGATTCAGCTTTGTGGTCAATGTTGGTTCTTTTTATATTAATATGAATATAATTGATGAATGAGGCTGGGTTTCACTGAGGTTAAACTCATTGATCAATATTGGTTCTGTTTATATTAATATGAATATAATTGATGAATTAGGCTTGGTTTCACTGAGGTTCAGCTTTGTGATCAATGTTGGTTCTGTTTATATTAATATGAATATAATTTATGAATGAGGCTGGGTTTCACTGAGATTCAGCTTTGTGATCAATATTGGTTCTGTTTATATTAATATGAATATAATTGATGAATTAGGCTTGGTTTCACTGAGGTTCAGCTTTGTGATCAATGTTGGTTCTGTTTATATTAATATGAATATAATTTATGAATGAGGCTGGGTTTCACTGAGATTCAGCTTTGTGATCAATGTTGGTTCTGTTTATATTAATATGAATATAATTGATGAATGAGGCTGGGTTTCACTGAGGTTCAGCTTTGTGTTCAATGTTGGTTCTGTTTATATTAATATGAATATAATTTAGGAATGTGGCTGGGTTTCACTGATGTTCAGCTTTTTGATCAATGTTGGTTCTCTTTATATTAATATGAACATAATTGAGGAATGAGGCTGCGTTTCACTGAGGTTAAACTCATTGATCAATGTTGGTTCTGTTTATATTAATATGAATATAATTGATGAATGAGGCTGGGTTTCACTGATGTTCAGCTTTGTGATCAATGTTTGTTCTGTTTATATTGCTATGAATATAATTGAGGAATGAGGCTGCGTTTCACTGAGGTTAAACTCATTGATCAATGTTGGTTCTGTTTATATTAATATGAATATAACTGATGAATGAGGCTGGGTTTCACTGAGGTTCAGCTTTGTGATCAATGTTGGTTCTGTTTATATGAATATGAATATAATTGAGGAATGAGGCTGGGTTTCACTGAGGTTAAACTCATTGATCAATGTTGGTTCTGTTTATATTAATATGAATATAATTGATGAATGAGGCTGGGTTTCACTGAGGTTCAGCTTTGTGATCAATGTTTGTTCTGTTTATATTGATATGAATATAATTGATGAATGAGGCTGGGTTTCACTGAGGTTCAGCTTTGTGATCAATGTTGGTTCTGTTTATATTAATATGAATATAATTGAGGAATAAGGTGGGTTTCACTGAGGTTAAACTCATTGATCAATGATGGTTCTGTCTATATTAAAATGAATATAATTGATGATTGAGGCTTGATTTCACTGAGGTTCAGCTTTGTGATCAATGTTGGTTCTGTTTATAATAATATGAATATAATTGATGAATGACGCTGGGTTTCACTGAGGTTCAGCTTTGTGATCAATGTTGGTTCTGTTTATATTAATATGAATATAATTGATGAATGAGGCTGGGTTTCACTGAGGTTCAGCTTTGTGATCAATGTTGGTTCTTTTTATATTAATATGAATATAATTGATGAATGAGGCTGTGTTTCACTGAGGTTAAACTCATTGATCAATATTGGTTCTGTTTATATTAATATGAATATAATTGATGAATTAGGCTTGGTTTCACTGAGGTTCAGCTTTGTGATCAATGTTGGTTCTGTTTATATTAATATGAATATAATTTATGAATGAGGCTGGGTTTCACTGAGGTTCAGCTTTGTGATCAATGTTGGTTCTGTTTATATTAATATGAATATAATTGATGAATGAGGCTGGGTTTCACTGAGATTCAGCTTTGTGATCAATGTTGGTTCTGTTTATATTAATATGAATATAATTGATGAATGAGGCTGGGTTTCACTGAGATTCAGCTTTGTGGTCAATGTTGGTTCTGTTTATATTAATATGAATATAATTGATGAATGAGGCTGGGTTTCACTGAGGTTCAGCTTTGTGTTCAATGTTGGTTCTGTTTATATTAATATGAATATAATTGAGGAATGTGGCTGGGTTTCACTGATGTTCAGCTTTGTGATCAATGTTGGTTCTCTTTATATTAATATGAACATAATTGAGGAATGAGGCTGCGTTTCACTGAGGTTAAACTCATTGATCAATGTTGGTTCTGTTTATATTAATATGAATAAAATTGATGAATGAGGCTGGGTTTCACTGAGGTTCAGCTTTGTGATCAATGTTTGTTCTGTTTATATTGCTATGAATATAATTGAGGAATGAGGCTACGTTTCACTGAGGTTAAACTCATTGATCAATGTTGGTTCTGTTTATATTAATATGAATATAACTGATGAATGAGGCTGGGTTTCACTGAGGTTCAGCTTTGTGATCAATGTTGGTTCTGTTTATATTAATATGAATATAATTGATGAATGAGGCTGGGTTTCACTGAGGTTCAGCTTTGTGATCAATGTTTGTTCTGTTTATATTGATATGAATATAATTGATGAATGAGGCTGGGTTTCACTGAGGTTCAGCTTTGTGATCAATGTTGGTTCTGTTTATATTAATATGAATATAATTGAGGAATAAGGTGGGTTTCACTGAGGTTAAACTCATTGATCAATGATGGTTCTGTCTATATTAAAATGAATATAATTGATGATTGAGGCTTGATTTCACTGAGGTTCAGCTTTGTGATCAATGTTGGTTCTGTTTATAATAATATGAATATAATTGATGAATGAGGCTGGGTTTCACTGAGGTTCAGCTTTGTGATCAATGTCGGTTCTGTTTATATTAATATGAATATAATTGATGAATGAGGCTGGGTTTCACTGAGGTTCAGCTTTGTGATCAATGTTGGTTCTGTTTATATTTATATGAATATAATTGAGGAATGAGGCTGCGTTTCACTGAGGTTAAACTCATTAATCAATGTTGGTTCTGTTTATATTAATATGAATATAATTGATGAATGAGGCTGGGTTTCACTGAGGTTCAGCTTTGTGATCAATGTTGGTTCTGTATATATTTATATGAATATAATTAATGAATGAGGCTGTGTTTCAAAGAACTTAAACTCATTGATCAATGTTGGTTCTGTTTATATTAATATGAATATAATTGATGAATGAGGCTGGGTTTCACTGAGGTTCAGCTTTGTGTTCAATGTTGGTTCTGTTTATATTAATATGAATATAATTGAGGAATGTGGCTGGGTTTCACTGATGTTCAGCTTTGTGATCAATGTTGGTTCTCTTTATATTAATATGAACATAATTGAGGAATGAGGCTGCGTTTCACTGAGGTTAAACTCATTGATCAATGTTGGTTCTGTTTATATTAATATGAATATAATTGATGAATGAGGCTGGGTTTCACTGAGGTTCAGCTTTGTGATCAATGTTTGTTCTGTTTATATTACTATGAATATAATTGAGGAATGAGGCTGCGTTTCACTGAGGTTAAACTCATTGATCAATGTTGGTTCTGTTTATATTAATATGAATATAACTGATGAATGAGGCTGGGTTTCACTGAGGTTCAGCTTTGTGGTCAATGCTTGTTCTGTTTATATTGATATGTATATAATTGATGAATGAGGCTGAGTTTCACTGAGGTTCAGCTTTGTGATCAATGTTGGTTCTGTTTATATTAATATGAATATAATTGATGAATGAGGCTGGGTTTCACTGAGGTTCAGCTTTGTGATCAATGTTGGTTCTGTATATATTTATATGAATATAATTAATGAATGAGGCTGTGTTTCAAAGAACTTAAACTCATTGATCAATGTTGGTTCTGTTTATATTAATATGAATATAATTGAGGAATGAGGCTGCGTTTCACTGAGGTTAAACTCATTGATCAATGTTGGTTCTGTTTATATTAATATGAATAAAATTGATGAATGAGGCTGGGTTTCACTGAGGTTCAGCTTTGTGATCAATGTTGGTTCTGTTTATATTAATATGAATAAAATTGATGAATGAAGCTGGATTTCACTGAGATTCAGCTTTGTGGTCAATGTTGGTTCTTTTTATATTAATATGAATATAATTGATGAATGAGGCTGGGTTTCACTGAGGTTAAACTCATTGATCAATATTGGTTCTGTTTATATTAATATGAATATAATTGATGAATGAGGCTGGGTTTCACTGAGGTTTAGCTTTGTGATCAATGTTGGTTCTGTTTATATTAATATGAATATAATTGATGAATGAGGCTGGGTTTCACTGAGGTTCAGCTTTGTGATCAATGTTGGTTCTGTATATATTTATAGGAATATAATTAATGAATGAGGCTGTGTTTCAAAGAACTTAAACTCAATGATCAATGTTGGTTCTGTTTATATTAATATGAATATAATTGAGGAATGAGGCTGCGTTTCACTGAGGTTAAACTCATTGATCAATGTTGGTTCTGTTTATATTAATATGAATAAAATTGATGAATGAGGCTGGGTTTCACTGAGGTTCAGCTTTGTGATCAATGTTGGTTCTGTTTATATTAATATGAATAAAATTGATGAATGAAGCTGGATTTCACTGAGATTCAGCTTTGTGGTCAATGTTGGTTCTTTTTATATTAATATGAATATAATTGATGAATGAGGCTGGGTTTCACTGAGGTTAAACTCATTGATCAATATTGGTTCTGTTTATATTAATATGAATATAATTGATGAATGAGGCTGGGTTTCACTGAGGTTTAGCTTTGTGATCAATGTTGGTTCTGTTTATATTAATATGAATATAATTGATGAATGAGGCTGGGTTTCACTGAGGTTCAGCTTTGTGATCAATGTTGGTTCTGTATATATTCATAGGAATATAATTAATGAATGAGGCTGTGTTTCAAAGAACTTAAACTCATTGATCAATGTTGGTTCTGTTTATATTAATATGAATATAATTGAGGAATGAGGCTGCGTTTCACTGAGGTTAAACTCATTGATCAATGTTGGTTCTGTTTATATTAATATGAATAAAATTGATGAATGAGGCTGGGTTTCACTGAGGTTCAGCTTTGTGATCAATGTTGGTTCTGTTTATATTAATATGAATAAAATTGATGAATGAAGCTGGATTTCACTGAGATTCAGCTTTGTGGTCAATGTTGGTTCTTTTTATATTAATATGAATATAATTGATGAATGAGGCTGGGTTTCACTGAGGTTAAACTCATTGATCAATATTGGTTCTGTTTATATTAATATGAATATAATTGATGAATTAGGCTTGGTTTCACTGAGGTTCAGCTTTGTGATCAATGTTGGTTCTGTTTATATTAATATGAATATAATTTATGAATGAGGCTGGGTTTCACTGAGGTTCAGCTTTGTGATCAATGTTTGTTCTGTTTATATTAATATGAATATAATTGATGAATGAGGCTGGGTTTCACTGAGATTCAGCTTTGTGATCAATGTTGGTTCTGTTTATATTAATATGAATATAATTGATGAATGAGGCTGGGTTTCACTGAGATTCAGCTTTGTGGTCAATGTTGGTTCTGTTTATATTAATATGAATATAATTGAGGAATGAGGCTGGGTTTCACTGAGGTTCAGCTTTGTGTTCAATGTTGGTTCTGTTTATATTAATATGAATATAATTGAGGAATGTGGCTGGGTTTCACTGATCTTCAGCTTTGTGATCAATGTTGGTTCTCTTTATATTAATATGAACATAATTGAGGAAAGAGGCTGCGTTTCACTGAGGTTAAACTCATTGATCAATGTTGGTTCTGTTTATATTAATATGAATATAACTGATGAATGAGGCTGGGTTTCACTGAGGTTCAGCTTTGTGATCAATGTTGGTTCTGTTTATATGAATATGAATATAATTGAGGAATGAGGCTGGGTTTCACTGAGGTTAAACTCATTGATGAATGTTGGTTCTGTTTATATTAATATGAATATAATTGATGAATGAGGCTGGGTTTCACTGAGGTTCAGCTTTGTGATCAATGTTGGTTCTGTTTATATGAATATGAATATAATTGAGGAATGAGGCTGGGTTTCACTGAGGTTAAACTCATTGATCAATGTTGGTTCTGTTTATATTAATATGAATATAATTGATGAATGAGGCTGGGTTTCACTGAGGTTCAGCTTTGTGATCAATGTTTGTTCTGTTTATATTAATATGAATAAAATTGATGAATGAGGCTGGGTCTCACTGAGGTTAAACTCATTGATCAATGATGGTTCTGTCTATATTAAAATGAATATAATTGATGATTGAGGCTTGGTTTGACTGAGGTTCAGCTTTGTGATCAATGTTGGTTCTGTATATATTTATATGAATATAATTAATGAATGAGGCTGTGTTTCAAAGAACTTAAACTCATTGATCACTGTTGGTTCTGTTTATAATAATATGAATATAATTGATGAATGAGGCTGGGTTTCACTGAGGTTCAGCTTTGTGATCAATGTCGGTTCTGTTTATATTAATATGAATATAATTGATGAATGAGGCTGGGTTTCACTGAGGTTAAACTCATTGATCAATGTTGGTTCTGTTTATATTAATATGAATATAATTGATGAATGAGGCTGGGTTTCACTGAGGTTCAGCTTTGTGTTCAATGTTGGTTCTGTTTATATCAATATGAATATAATTGAGGAATGTGGCTGGGTTTCACTGATGTTCAGCTTTGTGATCAATGTTGGTTCTCTTTATATTAATATGAACATAATTGAGGAATGAGGCTGCGTTTCACTGAGGTTAAACTCATTGATCAATGTTGGTTCTGTTTATATTAATATGAATATAACTGATGAATGAGGCTGGGTTTCACTGAGGTTCAGCTTTGTGATCAATGTTGGTTCTGTTTATATTAATATGAATATAATTGATGAATGAGGCTGGGTTTCACTGAGGTTCAGCTTTGTGATCAATGTTTGTTCTGTTTATATTGATATGAATATAATTGATGAATAAGGCTGGGTTTCACTGAGGTTCAGCTTTGTGATCAATGTTGGTTCTGTTTATATTAATATGAATATAATTGAGGAATAAGGTGGGTTTCACTGAGGTTAAACTCATTGATCAATGATGGTTCTGTCTATATTAAAATGAATATAATTGATGATTGAGGCTTGATTTCACTGAGGTTCAGCTTTGTGATCAATGTTGGTTCTGTTTATAATAATATGAATATAATTGATGAATGAGGCTGGGTTTCACTGAGGTTCAGCTTTGTGATCAATGTCGGTTCTGTTTATATTAATATGAATATAATTGATGAATGAGGCTGGGTTTCACTGATGTTCAGCTTTGTGATCAATGTTGGTTCTGTATATATTTATATGAATATAATTAATGAATGAGGCTGTGTTTCAAAGAACTTAAACTCATTGATCAATGTTGGTTCTGTTTATATTAATATGAATATAATTGATGAATGAGGCTGGGTTTCACTGAGGTTCAGCTTTGTGTTCAATGTTGGTTCTGTTTATATTAATATGAATATAATTGAGGAATGTGGCTGGGTTTCACTGATGTTCAGCTTTGTGATCAATGTTGGTTCTCTTTATATTAATATGAACATAATTGAGGAATGAGGCTGCGTTTCACTGAGGTTAAACTCATTGATCAATGTTGGTTCTGTTTATATTAATATGAATAAAATTGATGAATGAGGCTGGGTTTCACTGAGGTTCAGCTTTGTGATCAATGTTTGTTCTGTTTATATTACTATGAATATAATTGAGGAATGAGGCTGCGTTTCACTGAGGTTAAACTCATTGATCAATGTTGGTTCTGTTTATATTAATATGAATATAACTGATGAATGAGGCTGGGTTTCACTGAGGTTCAGCTTTGTGGTCAATGCTTGTTCTGTTTATATTGATATGTATATAATTGATGAATGAGGCTGAGTTTCACTGAGGTTCAGCTTTGTGATCAATGTTGGTTCTGTTTATATTAATATGAATATAATTGATGAATGAGGCTGGGTTTCACTGAGATTCAGCTCTGTGATCAATGTTGGTTCTGTTTATATTAATATGAATATAATTGATGAATGAGGCTGGGTTTCACTGAGATTCAGCTTTGTGGTCAATCTTGGTTCTGTTTATATTAATATGAATATAATTGATGAATGAGGCTGGGTTTCACTGAGGTTCAGCTTTGTGTTCAATGTTGGTTCTGTTTATATTAATATGAATATAATTGAGGAATGTGGCTGGGTTTCACTGATGTTCAGCTTTGTGATCAATGTTGGTTCTCTTTATATTAATATGAACATAATTGAGGAATGAGGCTGCGTTTCACTGAGGTTAAACTCATTGATCAATGTTGGTTCTGTTTATATTAATATGAATATAATTGATGAATGAGGCTGGGTTTCACTGAGGTTCAGCTTTGTGTTCAATGTTGGTTCTGTTTATATTAATATGAATATAATTGAGGAATGTGGCTGGGTTTCACTGATGTTCAGCTTTGTGATCAATGTTGGTTCTCTTTATATTAATATGAACATAATTGAGGAATGAGGCTGCGTTTCACTGAGGTTAAACTCATTGACCAATGTTGGTTCTGTTTATATTAATATGAATATAATTGATGAATGAGGCTGGGTTTCACTGAGGTTCAGCTTTGTGATCAATGTTTGTTCTGTTTATATTACTATGAATATAATTGAGGAATGAGGCTGCGTTTCACTGAGGTTAAACTCATTGATCAATGTTGGTTCTGTTTATATTAATATGAATATAACTGATGAATGAGGCTGGGTTTCACTGAGGTTCAGCTTTGTGATCAATGTTGGTTCTGTTTATATGAATATGAATATAATTGAGGAATGAGGCTGGGTTTCACTGAGGTTAAACTCATTGATCAATGTTGGTTCTGTTTATATTAATATGAATATAATTGATGAATGAGGCTGGGTTTCACTGAGGTTCAGCTTTGTGATCAATGTTTGTTCTGTTTATATTAATATGAATAAAATTGATGAATGAGGCTGGGTCTCACTGAGGTTCAGCTTTGTGGTCAATGCTTGTTCTGTTTATATTAATATGTATATAATTGATGAATGAGGCTGAGTTTCACTGAGGTTCAGCTTTGTGATCAATGTTGGTTCTGTTTATATTAATATGAATATAATTGATGAATGAGGCTGGGTTTCACTGAGGTTCAGCTTTGTGATCAATGTTGGTTCTGTATATATTTATATGAATATAATTAATGAATGAGGCTGTGTTTCAAAGAACTTAAACTCATTGATCAATGTTGGTTCTGTTTATATTAATATGAATATAATTGAGGAATGAGGCTGCGTTTCACTAAGGTTAAACTCATTGATCAATGTTGGTTCTGTTTATATTAATATGAATAAAATTGATGAATGAGGCTGGGTTTCACTGAGGTTCAGCTTTGTGATCAATGTTGGTTCTGTTTATATTAATATGAACAAAATTGATGAATGAGGCTGGATTTCACTGAGATTCAGCTTTGTGGTCAATGTTGGTTCTTTTTATATTAATATGAATATAATTGATGAATGAGGCTGGGTTTCACTGAGGTTAAACTCATTGATCAATATTGGTTCTGTTTATATTAATATGAATATAATTGATGAATGAGGCTGGGTTTCACTGAGGTTTAGCTTTGTGATCAATGTTGGTTCTGTTTATATTAATATGAATATAATTGATGAATGAGGCTGGGTTTCACTGAGGTTCAGCTTTGTGATAAATGTTGGTTCTGTTTATATTAATATGAATATAATTGATGAATGAGGCTGGGTTTCACTGAGATTCAGCTCTGTGATCAATGTTGGTTCTGTTTATATTAATATGAATATAATTGATGAATGAGGCTGGGTTTCACTGAGATTCAGCTTTGTGGTCAATCTTGGTTCTGTTTATATTAATATGAATATAATTGATGAATGAGGCTGGGTTTCACTGAGGTTCAGCTTTGTGTTCAATGTTGGTTCTGTTTATATTAATATGAATATAATTGAGGAATGTGGCTGGGTTTCACTGATGTTCAGCTTTGTGATCAATGTTGGTTCTCTTTATATTAATATGAACATAATTGAGGAATGAGGCTGCGTTTCACTGAGGTTAAACTCATTGATCAATGTTGGTTCTTTTTATATTAATATGAATATAATTGATGAATGAGGCTTTGTTTCACTGAGGTTCAGCTTTGTGTTCAATGTTGGTTCTGTTTATATTAATATGAATATAATTGAGGAATGTGGCTGGGTTTCACTGATGTTCAGCTTTGTGATCAATGTTGGTTCTCTTTATATTAATATGAACATAATTGAGGAATGAGGCTGCGTTTCACTGAGGTTAAACTCATTGATCAATGTTGATTCTGTTTATATTAATATGAATATAATTGATGAATGAGGCTGGGTTTCACTGAGGTTCAGCTTTGTGATCAATGTTTGTTCTGTTTATATTACTATGAATATAATTGAGGAATGAGGCTGCGTTTCACTGAGGTTAAACTCATTGATCAATGTTGGTTCTGTTTATATTAATATGAATATAACTGATGAATGAGGCTGGGTTTCACTGAGGTTCAGCTTTGTGATCAATGTTTGTTCTGTTTATATTAATATGAATATAATTGTTGAATGAGGCTGGGTCTCACTGAGGTTCAGCTTTGTGGTCAATGCTTGTTCTGTTTATATTAATATGTATATAATTGATGAATGAGGCTGAGTTTCACTGAGGTTCAGCTTTGTGATCAATGTTGGTTCTGTTTATATTAATATGAATATAATTGATGAATGAGGCTGGGTTTCACTGAGGTTCAGCTTTGTGATCAATGTTGGTTCTGTATATATTTATATGAATATAATTAATGAATGAGGCTGTGTTTCAAAGAACTTAAACTCATTGATCAATGTTGGTTCTGTTTATATTAATATGAATATAATTGAGGAATGAGGCTGCGTTTCACTAAGGTTAAACTCATTGATCAATGTTGGTTCTGTTTATATTAATATGAATAAAATTGATGAATGAGGCTGGGTTTCACTGAGGTTCAGCTTTGTGATCAATGTTGGTTCTGTTTATATTAATATGAATAAAATTGATGAATGAGGCTGGATTTCACTGAGATTCAGCTTTGTGGTCAATGTTGGTTCTTTTTATATTAATATGAATATAATTGATGAATGAGGCTGGGTTTCACTGAGGTTAAACTCATTGATCAATATTGGTTCTGTTTATATTAATATGAATATAATTGATGAATGAGGCTGCGTTTCACTAAGGTTAAACTCATTGATCAATGTTGGTTCTGTTTATATTAATATGAATATAATTGATGAATGAGGCTGGGTTTCACTGAGGTTCAGCTTTGTGATCAATGTTGGTTCTGTTTATATTAATATGAATATAATTGAGGAATGTGGCTGGGTTTCACTGATGTTCAGCTTTGTGATCAATGTTGGTTCTCCTTATATTAAT
This sequence comes from Leuresthes tenuis, assembly GCF_036924035.1. Taxonomy (NCBI): domain Eukaryota; kingdom Metazoa; phylum Chordata; class Actinopteri; order Atheriniformes; family Atherinopsidae; genus Leuresthes; species Leuresthes tenuis. Next base: position 675,152 of record NW_027325385.1, read on the forward strand.
ATGAACATAATTGAGGAATGAGGCTGCGTTTCACTGAGGTTAAACTCATTGATCAATGTTGGTTCTGTTTATATTAATATGAATATAATTGATGAATGAGGCTTGGTTTCACTGAGGTTCAGCTTTGTGTTCAATGTTGGTTCTGTTTATATTAATATGAATATAATTGAGCAATGTGGCTGGGTTTCACTGATGTTCAGCTTTGTGATCAATGTTGGTTCTCTTTATATTAATATGAACATAATTGAGGAATGAGGCTGCGTTTCACTGAGGTTAAACTCATTGATCAATGTTGATTCTGTTTATATTAATATGAATATAATTGATGAATGAGGCTGGGTTTCACTGAGGTTCAGCTTTGTGATCAATGTTTGTTCTGTTTATATTACTATGAATATAATTGAGGAATGAGGCTGCGTTTCACTGAGGTTAAACTCATTGATCAATGTTGGTTCTGTTTATATTAATATGAATATAACTGATGAATGAGGCTGGGTTTCACTGAGGTTCAGCTTTGTGGTCAATCTTGGTTCTGTTTATATTAATATGAATATAATTGATGAATGAGGCTGGGTTTCACTGAGGTTCAGCTTTGTGTTCAATGTTGGTTCTGTTTATATTAATATGAATATAATTGAGGAATGTGGCTGGGTTTCACTGATGTTCAGCTTTGTGATCAATGTTGGTTCTCTTTATATTAATATGAACATAATTGAGGAATGAGGCTGCGTTTCACTGAGGTTAAACTCATTGATCAATGTTGGTTCTTTTTATATTAATATGAATATAATTGATGAATGAGGCTTTGTTTCACTGAGGTTCAGCTTTGTGTTCAATGTTGGTTCTGTTTATATTAATATGAATATAATTGAGGAATGTGGCTGGGTTTCACTGATGTTCAGCTTTGTGATCAATGTTGGTTCTCTTTATATTAATATGAACATAATTGAGGAATGAGGCTGCGTTTCACTGAGGTTAAACTCATTGATCAATGTTGATTCTGTTTATATTAATATGAATATAATTGATGAATGAGGCTGGGTTTCACTGAGGTTCAGCTTTGTGATCAATGTTTGTTCTGTTTATATTACTATGAATATAATTGAGGAATGAGGCTGCGTTTCACTGAGGTTAAACTCATTGATCAATGTTGGTTCTGTTTATATTAATATGAATATAACTGATGAATGAGGCTGGGTTTCACTGAGGTTCAGCTTTGTGATCAATGTTTGTTCTGTTTATATTAATATGAATATAATTGTTGAATGAGGCTGGGTCTCACTGAGGTTCAGCTTTGTGGTCAATGCTTGTTCTGTTTATATTAATATGTATATAATTGATGAATGAGGCTGAGTTTCACTGAGGTTCAGCTTTGTGATCAATGTTGGTTCTGTTTATATTAATATGAATATAATTGATGAATGAGGCTGGGTTTCACTGAGGTTCAGCTTTGTGATCAATGTTGGTTCTGTATATATTTATATGAATATAATTAATGAATGAGGCTGTGTTTCAAAGAACTTAAACTCATTGATCAATGTTGGTTCTGTTTATATTAGTATGAATATAATTGAGGAATGAGGCTGCGTTTCACTAAGGTTAAACTCATTGATCAATGTTGGTTCTGTTTATATTAATATGAATAAAATTGATGAATGAGGCTGGGTCTCACTGAGGTTCAGCTTTGTGGTCAATGCTTGTTCTGTTTATATTAATATGTATATAATTGATGAATGAGGCTGAGTTTCACTGAGGTTCAGCTTTGTGATCAATGTTGGTTCTGTTTATATTAATATGAATATAATTGATGAATGAGGCTGGGTTTCACTGAGGTTCAGCTTTGTGATCAATGTTGGTTCTGTATATATTTATATGAATATAATTAATGAATGAGGCTGTGTTTCAAAGAACTTAAACTCATTGATCAATGTTGGTTCTGTTTATATTAATATGAATATAATTGAGGAATGAGGCTGCGTTTCACTAAGGTTAAACTCATTGATCAATGTTGGTTCTGTTTATATTAATATGAATAAAATTGATGAATGAGGCTGGGTTTCACTGAGGTTCAGCTTTGTGATCAATGTTGGTTCTGTTTATATTAATATGAACAAAATTGATGAATGAGGCTGGATTTCACTGAGATTCAGCTTTGTGGTCAATGTTGGTTCTTTTTATATTAATATGAATATAATTGATGAATGAGGCTGGGTTTCACTGAGGTTAAACTCATTGATCAATATTGATTCTGTTTATATTAATATGAATATAATTGATGAATGAGGCTGGGTTTCACTGAGGTTTAGCTTTGTGATCAATGTTGGTTCTGTTTATATTAATATGAATAAAATTGATGAATGAGGCTGGGTTTCACTGAGGTTCAGCTTTGTGATCAATGTTGGTTCTGTTTATATTAATATGAACAAAATTGATGAATGAGGCTGGATTTCACTGAGATTCAGCTTTGTGGTCAATGTTGGTTCTTTTTATATTAATATGAATATAATTGATGAATGAGGCTGGGTTTCACTGAGGTTAAACTCATTGATCAATATTGGTTCTGTTTATATTAATATGAATATAATTGATGAATGAGGCTGGGTTTCACTGAGGTTTAGCTTTGTGATCAATGTTGGTTCTGTTTATATTAATATGAATATAATTGATGAATGAGGCTGGGTTTCACTGAGGTTCAGCTTTGTGATAAATGTTGGTTCTGTTTATATTAATATGAATATAATTGATGAATGAGGCTGGGTTTCACTGAGATTCAGCTCTGTGATCAATGTTGGTTCTGTTTATATTAATATGAATATAATTGATGAATGAGGCTGGGTTTCACTGAGATTCAGCTTTGTGGTCAATCTTGGTTCTGTTTATATTAATATGAATATAATTGATGAATGAGGCTGGGTTTCACTGAGGTTCAGCTTTGTGTTCAATGTTGGTTCTGTTTATATTAATATGAATATAATTGAGGAATGTGGCTGGGTTTCACTGATGTTCAGCTTTGTGATCAATGTTGGTTCTCTTTATATTAATATGAACATAATTGAGGAATGAGGCTGCGTTTCACTGAGGTTAAACTCATTGATCAATGTTGGTTCTTTTTATATTAATATGAATATAATTGATGAATGAGGCTTTGTTTCACTGAGGTTCAGCTTTGTGTTCAATGTTGGTTCTGTTTATATTAATATGAATATAATTGAGGAATGTGGCTGGGTTTCACTGATGTTCAGCTTTGTGATCAATGTTGGTTCTCTTTATATTAATATGAACATAATTGAGGAATGAGGCTGCGTTTCACTGAGGTTAAACTCATTGATCAATGTTGATTCTGTTTATATTAATATGAATATAATTGATGAATGAGGCTGGGTTTCACTGAGGTTCAGCTTTGTGATCAATGTTTGTTCTGTTTATATTACTATGAATATAATTGAGGAATGAGGCTGCGTTTCACTGAGGTTAAACTCATTGATCAATGTTGGTTCTGTTTATATTAATATGAATATAACTGATGAATGAGGCTGGGTTTCACTGAGGTTCAGCTTTGTGATCAATGTTTGTTCTGTTTATATTAATATGAATATAATTGTTGAATGAGGCTGGGTCTCACTGAGGTTCAGCTTTGTGGTCAATGCTTGTTCTGTTTATATTAATATGTATATAATTGATGAATGAGGCTGAGTTTCACTGAGGTTCAGCTTTGTGATCAATGTTGGTTCTGTTTATATTAATATGAATATAATTGATGAATGAGGCTGGGTTTCACTGAGGTTCAGCTTTGTGATCAATGTTGGTTCTGTATATATTTATATGAATATAATTAATGAATGAGGCTGTGTTTCAAAGAACTTAAACTCATTGATCAATGTTGGTTCTGTTTATATTAATATGAATATAATTGAGGAATGAGGCTGCGTTTCACTAAGGTTAAACTCATTGATCAATGTTGGTTCTGTTTATATTAATATGAATAAAATTGATGAATGAGGCTGGGTTTCACTGAGGTTCAGCTTTGTGATCAATGTTGGTTCTGTTTATATTAATATGAATAAAATTGATGAATGAGGCTGGATTTCACTGAGATTCAGCTTTGTGGTCAATGTTGGTTCTTTTTATATTAATATGAATATAATTGATGAATGAGGCTGGGTTTCACTGAGGTTAAACTCATTGATCAATATTGGTTCTGTTTATATTAATATGAATATAATTGATGAATGAGGCTGCGTTTCACTAAGGTTAAACTCATTGATCAATGTTGGTTCTGTTTATATTAATATGAATATAATTGATGAATGAGGCTGGGTTTCACTGAGGTTCAGCTTTGTGATCAATGTTGGTTCTGTTTATATTAATATGAATATAATTGAGGAATGTGGCTGGGTTTCACTGATGTTCAGCTTTGTGATCAATGTTGGTTCTCCTTATATTAATATGAACATAATTGAGGAATGAGGCTGCGTTTCACTGAGGTTAAACTCATTGATCAATGTTGGTTCTGTTTATATTAATATGAATATAATTGATGAATGAGGCTTGGTTTCACTGAGGTTCAGCTTTGTGTTCAATGTTGGTTCTGTTTATATTAATATGAATATAATTGAGCAATGTGGCTGGGTTTCACTGATGTTCAGCTTTGTGATCAATGTTGGTTCTCTTTATATTAATATGAACATAATTGAGGAATGAGGCTGCGTTTCACTGAGGTTAAACTCATTGATCAATGTTGATTCTGTTTATATTAATATGAATATAATTGATGAATGAGGCTGGGTTTCACTGAGGTTCAGCTTTGTGATCAATGTTTGTTCTGTTTATATTACTATGAATATAATTGAGGAATGAGGCTGCGTTTCACTGAGGTTAAACTCATTGATCAATGTTGGTTCTGTTTATATTAATATGAATATAACTGATGAATGAGGCTGGGTTTCACTGAGGTTCAGCTTTGTGGTCAATCTTGGTTCTGTTTATATTAATATGAATATAATTGATGAATGAGGCTGGGTTTCACTGAGGTTCAGCTTTGTGTTCAATGTTGGTTCTGTTTATATTAATATGAATATAATTGAGGAATGTGGCTGGGTTTCACTGATGTTCAGCTTTGTGATCAATGTTGGTTCTCTTTATATTAATATGAACATAATTGAGGAATGAGGCTGCGTTTCACTGAGGTTAAACTCATTGATCAATGTTGGTTCTTTTTATATTAATATGAATATAATTGATGAATGAGGCTTTGTTTCACTGAGGTTCAGCTTTGTGTTCAATGTTGGTTCTGTTTATATTAATATGAATATAATTGAGGAATGTGGCTGGGTTTCACTGATGTTCAGCTTTGTGATCAATGTTGGTTCTCTTTATATTAATATGAACATAATTGAGGAATGAGGCTGCGTTTCACTGAGGTTAAACTCATTGATCAATGTTGATTCTGTTTATATTAATATGAATATAATTGATGAATGAGGCTGGGTTTCACTGAGGTTCAGCTTTGTGATCAATGTTTGTTCTGTTTATATTACTATGAATATAATTGAGGAATGAGGCTGCGTTTCACTGAGGTTAAACTCATTGATCAATGTTGGTTCTGTTTATATTAATATGAATATAACTGATGAATGAGGCTGGGTTTCACTGAGGTTCAGCTTTGTGATCAATGTTTGTTCTGTTTATATTAATATGAATATAATTGTTGAATGAGGCTGGGTCTCACTGAGGTTCAGCTTTGTGGTCAATGCTTGTTCTGTTTATATTAATATGTATATAATTGATGAATGAGGCTGAGTTTCACTGAGGTTCAGCTTTGTGATCAATGTTGGTTCTGTTTATATTAATATGAATATAATTGATGAATGAGGCTGGGTTTCACTGAGGTTCAGCTTTGTGATCAATGTTGGTTCTGTATATATTTATATGAATATAATTAATGAATGAGGCTGTGTTTCAAAGAACTTAAACTCATTGATCAATGTTGGTTCTGTTTATATTAGTATGAATATAATTGAGGAATGAGGCTGCGTTTCACTAAGGTTAAACTCATTGATCAATGTTGGTTCTGTTTATATTAATATGAATAAAATTGATGAATGAGGCTGGGTCTCACTGAGGTTCAGCTTTGTGGTCAATGCTTGTTCTGTTTATATTAATATGTATATAATTGATGAATGAGGCTGAGTTTCACTGAGGTTCAGCTTTGTGATCAATGTTGGTTCTGTTTATATTAATATGAATATAATTGATGAATGAGGCTGGGTTTCACTGAGGTTCAGCTTTGTGATCAATGTTGGTTCTGTATATATTTATATGAATATAATTAATGAATGAGGCTGTGTTTCAAAGAACTTAAACTCATTGATCAATGTTGGTTCTGTTTATATTAATATGAATATAATTGAGGAATGAGGCTGCGTTTCACTAAGGTTAAACTCATTGATCAATGTTGGTTCTGTTTATATTAATATGAATAAAATTGATGAATGAGGCTGGGTTTCACTGAGGTTCAGCTTTGTGATCAATGTTGGTTCTGTTTATATTAATATGAACAAAATTGATGAATGAGGCTGGATTTCACTGAGATTCAGCTTTGTGGTCAATGTTGGTTCTTTTTATATTAATATGAATATAATTGATGAATGAGGCTGGGTTTCACTGAGGTTAAACTCATTGATCAATATTGGTTCTGTTTATATTAATATGAATATAATTGATGAATGAGGCTGGGTTTCACTGAGGTTTAGCTTTGTGATCAATGTTGGTTCTGTTTATATTAATATGAATATAATTGATGAATGAGGCTGGGTTTCACTGAGGTTCAGCTTTGTGATAAATGTTGGTTCTGTTTATATTAATATGAATATAATTGATGAATGAGGCTGGGTTTCACTGAGATTCAGCTCTGTGATCAATGTTGGTTCTGTTTATATTAATATGAATATAATTGATGAATGAGGCTGGGTTTCACTGAGATTCAGCTTTGTGGTCAATCTTGGTTCTGTTTATATTAATATGAATATAATTGATGAATGAGGCTGGGTTTCACTGAGGTTCAGCTTTGTGTTCAATGTTGGTTCTGTTTATATTAATATGAATATAATTGAGGAATGTGGCTGGGTTTCACTGATGTTCAGCTTTGTGATCAATGTTGGTTCTCTTTATATTAATATGAACATAATTGAGGAATGAGGCTGCGTTTCACTGAGGTTAAACTCATTGATCAATGTTGGTTCTTTTTATATTAATATGAATATAATTGATGAATGAGGCTTTGTTTCACTGAGGTTCAGCTTTGTGTTCAATGTTGGTTCTGTTTATATTAATATGAATATAATTGAGGAATGTGGCTGGGTTTCACTGATGTTCAGCTTTGTGATCAATGTTGGTTCTCTTTATATTAATATGAACATAATTGAGGAATGAGGCTGCGTTTCACTGAGGTTAAACTCATTGATCAATGTTGATTCTGTTTATATTAATATGAATATAATTGATGAATGAGGCTGGGTTTCACTGAGGTTCAGCTTTGTGATCAATGTTTGTTCTGTTTATATTACTATGAATATAATTGAGGAATGAGGCTGCGTTTCACTGAGGTTAAACTCATTGATCAATGTTGGTTCTGTTTATATTAATATGAATATAACTGATGAATGAGGCTGGGTTTCACTGAGGTTCAGCTTTGTGATCAATGTTTGTTCTGTTTATATTAATATGAATATAATTGTTGAATGAGGCTGGGTCTCACTGAGGTTCAGCTTTGTGGTCAATGCTTGTTCTGTTTATATTAATATGTATATAATTGATGAATGAGGCTGAGTTTCACTGAGGTTCAGCTTTGTGATCAATGTTGGTTCTGTTTATATTAATATGAATATAATTGATGAATGAGGCTGGGTTTCACTGAGGTTCAGCTTTGTGATCAATGTTGGTTCTGTATATATTTATATGAATATAATTAATGAATGAGGCTGTGTTTCAAAGAACTTAAACTCATTGATCAATGTTGGTTCTGTTTATATTAATATGAATATAATTGAGGAATGAGGCTGCGTTTCACTAAGGTTAAACTCATTGATCAATGTTGGTTCTGTTTATATTAATATGAATAAAATTGATGAATGAGGCTGGGTTTCACTGAGGTTCAGCTTTGTGATCAATGTTGGTTCTGTTTATATTAATATGAATAAAATTGATGAATGAGGCTGGATTTCACTGAGATTCAGCTTTGTGGTCAATGTTGGTTCTTTTTATATTAATATGAATATAATTGATGAATGAGGCTGGGTTTCACTGAGGTTAAACTCATTGATCAATATTGGTTCTGTTTATATTAATATGAATATAATTGATGAATGAGGCTGCGTTTCACTAAGGTTAAACTCATTGATCAATGTTGGTTCTGTTTATATTAATATGAATATAATTGATGAATGAGGCTGGGTTTCACTGAGGTTCAGCTTTGTGATCAATGTTGGTTCTGTTTATATTAATATGAATATAATTGAGGAATGTGGCTGGGTTTCACTGATGTTCAGCTTTGTGATCAATGTTGGTTCTCCTTATATTAATATGAACATAATTGAGGAATGAGGCTGCGTTTCACTGAGGTTAAACTCATTGATCAATGTTGGTTCTGTTTATATTAATATGAATATAATTGATGAATGAGGCTTGGTTTCACTGAGGTTCAGCTTTGTGTTCAATGTTGGTTCTGTTTATATTAATATGAATATAATTGAGCAATGTGGCTGGGTTTCACTGATGTTCAGCTTTGTGATCAATGTTGGTTCTCTTTATATTAATATGAACATAATTGAGGAATGAGGCTGCGTTTCACTGAGGTTAAACTCATTGATCAATGTTGATTCTGTTTATATTAATATGAATATAATTGATGAATGAGGCTGGGTTTCACTGAGGTTCAGCTTTGTGATCAATGTTTGTTCTGTTTATATTACTATGAATATAATTGAGGAATGAGGCTGCGTTTCACTGAGGTTAAACTCATTGATCAATGTTGGTTCTGTTTATATTAATATGAATATAACTGATGAATGAGGCTGGGTTTCACTGAGGTTCAGCTTTGTGGTCAATCTTGGTTCTGTTTATATTAATATGAATATAATTGATGAATGAGGCTGGGTTTCACTGAGGTTCAGCTTTGTGTTCAATGTTGGTTCTGTTTATATTAATATGAATATAATTGAGGAATGTGGCTGGGTTTCACTGATGTTCAGCTTTGTGATCAATGTTGGTTCTCTTTATATTAATATGAACATAATTGAGGAATGAGGCTGCGTTTCACTGAGGTTAAACTCATTGATCAATGTTGGTTCTTTTTATATTAATATGAATATAATTGATGAATGAGGCTTTGTTTCACTGAGGTTCAGCTTTGTGTTCAATGTTGGTTCTGTTTATATTAATATGAATATAATTGAGGAATGTGGCTGGGTTTCACTGATGTTCAGCTTTGTGATCAATGTTGGTTCTCTTTATATTAATATGAACATAATTGAGGAATGAGGCTGCGTTTCACTGAGGTTAAACTCATTGATCAATGTTGATTCTGTTTATATTAATATGAATATAATTGATGAATGAGGCTGGGTTTCACTGAGGTTCAGCTTTGTGATCAATGTTTGTTCTGTTTATATTACTATGAATATAATTGAGGAATGAGGCTGCGTTTCACTGAGGTTAAACTCATTGATCAATGTTGGTTCTGTTTATATTAATATGAATATAACTGATGAATGAGGCTGGGTTTCACTGAGGTTCAGCTTTGTGATCAATGTTTGTTCTGTTTATATTAATATGAATATAATTGTTGAATGAGGCTGGGTCTCACTGAGGTTCAGCTTTGTGGTCAATGCTTGTTCTGTTTATATTAATATGTATATAATTGATGAATGAGGCTGAGTTTCACTGAGGTTCAGCTTTGTGATCAATGTTGGTTCTGTTTATATTAATATGAATATAATTGATGAATGAGGCTGGGTTTCACTGAGGTTCAGCTTTGTGATCAATGTTGGTTCTGTATATATTTATATGAATATAATTAATGAATGAGGCTGTGTTTCAAAGAACTTAAACTCATTGATCAATGTTGGTTCTGTTTATATTAGTATGAATATAATTGAGGAATGAGGCTGCGTTTCACTAAGGTTAAACTCATTGATCAATGTTGGTTCTGTTTATATTAATATGAATAAAATTGATGAATGAGGCTGGGTTTCACTGAGGTTCAGCTTTGTGATCAATGTTGGTTCTGTTTATATTAATATGAATAAAATTGATGAATGAGGCTGGATTTCACTGAGATTCAGCTTTGTGGTCAATGTTGGTTCTTTTTATATTAATATGAATATAATTGATGAATGAGGCTGGGTTTCACTGAGGTTAAACTCATTGATCAATATTGGTTCTGTTTATATTAATATGAATATAATTGATGAATGAGGCTGCGTTTCACTAAGGTTAAACTCATTGATCAATGTTGGTTCTGTTTATATTAATATGAATATAATTGATGAATGAGGCTGGGTTTCACTGAGGTTCAGCTTTGTGATCAATGTTGGTTCTGTTTATATTAATATGAATATAATTGAGGAATGTGGCTGGGTTTCACTGATGTTCAGCTTTGTGATCAATGTTGGTTCTCCTTATATTAATATGAACATAATTGAGGAATGAGGCTGCGTTTCACTGAGGTTAAACTCATTGATCAATGTTGGTTCTGTTTATATTAATATGAATATAATTGATGAATGAGGCTGGGTTTCACTGAGGTTCAGCTTTGTGTTCAATGTTGGTTCTGTTTATATTAATATGAATATAATTGAGCAATGTGGCTGGGTTTCACTGATGTTCAGCTTTGTGATCAATGTTGGTTCTCTTTATATTAATATGAACATAATTGAGGAATGAGGCTGCGTTTCACTGAGGTTAAACTCATTGATCAATGTTGATTCTGTTTATATTAATATGAATATAATTGATGAATGAGGCTGGGTTTCACTGAGGTTCAGCTTTGTGATCAATGTTTGTTCTGTTTATATTACTATGAATATAATTGAGGAATGAGGCTGCGTTTCACTGAGGTTAAACTCATTGATCAATGTTGGTTCTGTTTATATTAATATGAATATAACTGATGAATGAGGCTGGGTTTCACTGAGGTTCAGCTTTGTGATCAATGTTGGTTCTGTTTATATGAATATGAATATAATTGATGAATGAGGCTGGGTTTCACTGAGGTTCAGCTTTGTGATCAATGTTTGTTCTGTTTATATTAATATGAATATAATTGATGAATGAGGCTGGGTTTCACTGAGGTTCAGCTTTGTGATCAATGTTTGTTCTGTTTATATTAATATGTATATAATTGATGAATGAGGCTGGGTTTCACTGAGGTTCAGCTTTGTGATCAATGTTGGTTCTGTATATATTTATATGAATATAATTAATGAATGAGGCTGTGTTTCAAAGAACTTAAACTCATTGATCAATGTTGGTTCTGTTTATATTAATATGAATATAATTGAGGAATGAGGCTGCGTTTCACTAAGGTTAAACTCATTGATCAATGTTGGTTCTGTTTATATTAATATGAATAAAATTGATGAATGAGGCTGGGTTTCACTGAGGTTCAGCTTTGTGATCAATGTTGGTTCTGTTTATATTAATATGAATAAAATTGATGAATGAGGCTGGATTTCACTGAGATTCAGCTTTGTGGTCAATGTTGGTTCTTTTTATATTAATATGAATATAATTGATGAATGAGGCTGGGTTTCACTGAGGTTAAACTCATTGATCAATATTGGTTCTCTTTATATTAATATGAATATAATTGATGAATGAGGCTGGGTTTCACTGAGGTTTAGCTTTGTGATCAATGTTGGTTCTGTTTATATTAATATGAATATAATTGATGAATGAGGCTGGGTTTCACTGAGGTTCAGCTTTGTGATCAATGTTTGTTCTGTTTATATTAATATGAATATAATTGTTGAATGAGGCTGGGTCTCACTGAGGTTCAGCTTTGTGGTCAATGCTTGTTCTGTTTATATTAATATGTATATAATTGATGAATGAGGCTGAGTTTCACTGAGGTTCAGCTTTGTGATCAATGTTGGTTCTGTTTATATTAATATGAATATAATTGATGAATGAGGCTGGGTTTCACTGAGGTTCAGCTTTGTGATCAATGTTGGTTCTGTATATATTTATATGAATATAATTAATGAATGAGGCTGTGTTTCAAAGAACTTAAACTCATTGATCAATGTTGGTTCTGTTTATATTAATATGAATATAATTGAGGAATGAGGCTGCGTTTCACTAAGGTTAAACTCATTGATCAATGTTGGTTCTGTTTATATTAATATGAATAAAATTGATGAATGAGGCTGGGTTTCACTGAGGTTCAGCTTTGTGATCAATGTTGGTTCTGTTTATATTAATATGAATAAAATTGATGAATGAGGCTGGATTTCACTGAGATTCAGCTTTGTGGTCAATGTTGGTTCTTTTTATATTAATATGAATATAATTGATGAATGAGGCTGGGTTTCACTGAGGTTAAACTCATTGATCAATATTGGTTCTGTTTATATTAATATGAATATAATTGATGAATGAGGCTGGGTTTCACTGAGGTTTAGCTTTGTGATCAATGTTGGTTCTGTTTATATTAATATGAATATAATTGATGAATGAGGCTGGGTTTCACTGAGGTTCAGCTTTGTGATCAATGTTGGTTCTGTTTATATTAATATGAATATAATTGATGAATGAGGCTGGGTTTCACTGAGATTCAGCTCTGTGATCAATGTTGGTTCTGTTTATATTAATATGAATATAATTGATGAATGAGGCTGGGTTTCACTGAGATTCAGCTTTGTGGTCAATCTTGGTTCTGTTTATATTAATATGAATATAATTGATGAATGAGGCTGGGTTTCACTGAGGTTCAGCTTTGTGTTCAATGTTGGTTCTCTTTATATTAATATGAACATAATTGAGGAATGAGGCTGCGTTTCACTGAGGTTAAACTCCTTGATCAATGTTGATTCTGTTTATATTAATATGAATATAATTGATGAATGAGGCTGGGTTTCACTGAGGTTCAGCTTTGTGATCAATGTTTGTTCTGTTTATATTACTATGAATATAATTGAGGAATGAGGCTGCGTTTCACTGAGGTTAAACTCATTGATCAATGTTGGTTCTGTTTATATTAATATGAATATAACTGATGAATGAGGCTGGGTTTCACTGAGGTTCAGCTTTGTGATCAATGTTGGTTCTGTTTATATGAATATGAATATAATTGAGGAATGAGGCTGGGTTTCACTGAGGTTAAACTCATTGATCAATGTTGGTTCTGTTTATATTAATATGAATATAATTGATGAATGAGGCTGGGTTTCACTGAGGTTCAGCTTTGTGATCAATGTTTGTTCTGTTTATATTAATATGAATATAATTGATGAATGAGGCTGGGTCTCACTGAGGTTCAGCTTTGTGGTCAATGCTTGTTCTGTTTATATTAATATGTATATAATTGATGAATGAGGCTGAGTTTCACTGAGGTTCAGCTTTGTGATCAATGTTGGTTCTGGTTATATTAATATGAATATAATTGATGAATGAGGCTGGGTTTCACTGAGGTTCAGCTTTGTGATCAATGTTGGTTCTGTATATATTTATATGAATATAATTAATGAATGAGGCTGTGTTTCAAAGAATTTAAACTCATTGATCAATGTTGGTTCTGTTTATATTAATATGAATATAATTGAGGAATGAGGCTGCGTTTCACTAAGGTTAAACTCATTGATCAATGTTGGTTCTGTTTATATTAATATGAATATAACTGATGAATGAGGCTGGGTTTCACTGAGGTTCAGCTTTGTGATCAATGTTGGTTCTGTTTATATGAATATGAATATAATTGAGGAATGAGGCTGGGTTTCACTGAGGTTAAACTCATTGATCAATGTTGGTTCTGTTTATATTAATATGAATATAATTGATGAATGAGGCTGGGTTTCACTGAGGTTCAGCTTTGTGATCAATGTTTGTTCTGTTTATATTAATATGAATATAATTGATGAATGAGGCTGGGTCTCACTGAGGTTCAGCTTTGTGGTCAATGCTTGTTCTGTTTATATTAATATGTATATAATTGATGAATGAGGCTGAGTTTCACTGAGGTTCAGCTTTGTGATCAATGTTGGTTCTGGTTATATTAATATGAATATAATTGATGAATGAGGCTGAGTTTCACTGAGGTTCAGCTTTGTGATCAATGTTGGTTCTGGTTATATTAATATGAATATAATTAATGAATGAGGCTGTGTTTCAAAGAACTTAAACTCATTGATCAATGTTGGTTCTGTTTATATTAATATGAATATAATTGAGGAATGAGGCTGCGTTTCACTAAGGTTAAACTCATTGATCAATGTTGGTTCTGTTTATATTAATATGAATAAAATTGATGAATGAGGCTGGGTTTCACTGAGGTTCAGCTTTGTGATCAATGTTGGTTCTGTTTATATTAATATGAATAAAATTGATGAACGAGGCTGGATTTCACTGAGATTCAGCTTTGTGGTCAATGTTGGTTCTTTTTATATTAATATGAATATAATTGATGAATGAGGCTGGGTTTCACTGAGGTTAAACTCATTGATCAATATTGGTTATGTTTATATTAATATGAATATAATTGATGAATGAGGCTGGGTTTCACTGAGGTTTAGCTTTGTGATCAATGTTGGTTCTGTTTATATTAATATGAATATAATTGATGAATGAGGCTGGGTTTCACTGAGGTTCAGCTTTGTGATCAATGTTGGTTCTGTTTATATTAATATGAATATAATTGATGAATGAGGCTGGGTTTCACTGAGATTCAGCTCTGTGATCAATGTTGGTTCTGTTTATATTAATATGAATATAATTGATGAATGAGGCTGGGTTTCACTGAGATTCAGCTTTGTGGTCAATCTTGGTTCTGTTTATATTAATATGAATATAATTGATGAATGAGGCTGGGTTTCACTGAGGTTCAGCTTTGTGTTCAATGTTGGTTCTGTTTATATTGATATGAATATAATTGAGGAATGTGGCTGGGTTTCACTGATGTTCAGCTTTGTGATCAATGTTGGTTCTCTTTATATTAATATGAACATAATTGAGGAATGAGGCTGCGTTTCACTGAGGTTAAACTCATTGATCAATGTTGGTTCTGTTTATATTAATATGAATATAATTGATGAATGAGGCTGGGTTTCACTGAGGTTCAGCTTTGTGATCAATGTTTGTTCTGTTTATATTACTATGAATATAATTGAGGAATGAGGCTGCGTTTCACTGAGGTTAAACTCATTGATCAATGTTGGTTCTGTTTATATTAATATGAATATAATTGATGAATGAGGCTGGGTTTCACTGAGATTCAGCTTTGTGGTCAATGCTTGTTCTGTTTATATTAATATGTATATAATTGATGAATGAGGCTGGGTTTCACTGAGGTTCAGCTTTGTGATCAATGTTGGTTCTGTTTATATTTATATGAATATAATTGAGCAATGAGGCTGCGTTTCACTGAGGTTAAACTCATTAATCAATGTTGGTTCTGTTTATATTAATATGAATATAATTGATGAATGAGGCTGGGTTTCACTGAGGTTCAGCTTTGTGATCAATGTTGGTTCTGTATATATTTATATGAATATAATTAATGAATGAGGCTGTGTTTCAAAGAACTTAAACTCATTGATCAATGTTGGTTCTGTTTATATTAATATGAATATAATTGAGGAATGAGGCTGCGTTTCACTGAGGTTAAACTCATTGATCAATGTTGGTTCTGTTTATATTAATATGAATAAAATTGATGAATGAGGCTGGGTTTCACTGAGGTTCAGCTTTGTGATCAATGTTGGTTCTGTTTATATTAATATGAATAAAATTGATGAATGAAGCTGGATTTCACTGAGATTCAGCTTTGTGGTCAATGTTGGTTCTTTTTATATTAATATGAATATAATTGATGAATGAGGCTGGGTTTCACTGAGGTTAAACTCATTGATCAATATTGGTTCTGTTTATATTAATATGAATATAATTGATGAATTAGGCTTGGTTTCACTGAGGTTCAGCTTTGTGATCAATGTTGGTTCTGTTTATATTAATATGAATATAATTGATGAATGAGGCTGGGTTTCACTGAGGTTCAGCTTTGTGATCAATGTTGGTTCTGTTTATATTAATATGAATATAATTGATGAATGAGGCTGGGTTTCACTGAGATTCAGCTCTGTGATCAATGTTGGTTCTGTTTATATTAATATGAATATAATTGATGAATGAGGCTGGGTTTCACTGAGATTCAGCTTTGTGGTCAATCTTGGTTCTGTTTATATTAATATGAATATAATTGATGAATGAGGCTGGGTTTCACTGAGGTTCAGCTTTGTGTTCAATGTTGGTTCTCTTTATATTAATATGAATATAATTGAGGAATGAGGCTGCGTTTCACTGAGGTTAAACTCATTGATCAATGTTGATTCTGTTTATATTAATATGAATATAATTGATGAATGAGGCTGGGTTTCACTGAGGTTCAGCTTTGTGATCAATGTTTGTTCTGTTTATATTACTATGAATATAATTGAGGAATGAGGCTGCGTTTCACTGAGGTTAAACTCATTGATCAATGTTGGTTCTGTTTATATTAATATGAATATAACTGATGAATGAGGCTGGGTTTCACTGAGGTTCAGCTTTGTGATCAATGTTGGTTCTGTTTATATGAATATGAATATAATTGAGGAATGAGGCTGGGTTTCACTGAGGTTAAACTCATTGATCAATGTTGGTTCTGTTTATATTAATATGAATATAATTGATGAATGAGGCTGGGTTTCACTGAGGTTCAGCTTTGTGATCAATGTTGGTTCTGTTTATATTAATATGAATATAATTGATGAATGAGGCTGGGTCTCACTGAGGTTCAGCTTTGTGGTCAATGCTTGTTCTGTTTATATTAATATGTATATAATTGATGAATGAGGCTGAGTTTCACTGAGGTTCAGCTTTGTGATCAATGTTGGTTCTGGTTATATTAATATGAATATAATTGATGAATGAGGCTGGGTTTCACTGAGGTTCAGCTTTGTGATCAATGTTGGTTCTGTATATATTTATATGAATATAATTAATGAATGAGGCTGTGTTTCAAAGAACTTAAACTCATTGATCAATGTTGGTTCTGTTTATATTAATATGAATATAATTGAGGAATGAGGCTGCGTTTCACTAAGGTTAAACTCATTGATCAATGTTGGTTCTGTTTATATTAATATGAATATAACTGATGAATGAGGCTGGGTTTCACTGAGGTTCAGCTTTGTGATCAATGTTGGTTCTGTTTATATGAATATGAATATAATTGAGGAATGAGGCTGGGTTTCACTGAGGTTAAACTCATTGATCAATGTTGGTTCTGTTTATATTAATATGAATATAATTGATGAATGAGGCTGGGTTTCACTGAGGTTCAGCTTTGTGATCAATGTTTGTTCTGTTTATATTAATATGAATATAATTGATGAATGAGGCTGGGTCTCACTGAGGTTCAGCTTTGTGGTCAATGCTTGTTCTGTTTATATTAATATGTATATAATTGATGAATGAGGCTGAGTTTCACTGAGGTTCAGCTTTGTGATCAATGTTGGTTCTGGTTATATTAATATGAATATAATTGATGAATGAGGCTGGGTTTCACTGAGGTTCAGCTTTGTGATCAATGTTGGTTCTGTATATATTTATATGAATATAATTAATGAATGAGGCTGTGTTTCAAAGAACTTAAACTCATTGATCAATGTTGGTTCTGTTTATATTAATATGAATATAATTGAGGAATGAGGCTGCGTTTCACTAAGGTTAAACTCATTGATCAATGTTGGTTCTGTTTATATTAATATGAATAAAATTGATGAATGAGGCTGGGTTTCACTGAGGTTCAGCTTTGTGATCAATGTTGGTTCTGTTTATATTAATATGAATAAAATTGATGAACGAGGCTGGATTTCACTGAGATTCAGCTTTGTGGTCAATGTTGGTTCTTTTTATATTAATATGAATATAATTGATGAATGAGGCTGGGTTTCACTGAGGTTAAACTCATTGATCAATATTGGTTCTGTTTATATTAATATGAATATAATTGATGAATGAGGCTGGGTTTCACTGAGGTTTAGCTTTGTGATCAATGTTGGTTCTGTTTATATTAATATGAATATAATTGATGAATGAGGCTGGGTTTCACTGAGGTTCAGCTTTGTGATCAATGTTGGTTCTGTTTATATTAATATGAATATAATTGATGAATGAGGCTGGGTTTCACTGAGATTCAGCTCTGTGATCAATGTTGGTTCTGTTTATATTAATATGAATATAATTGATGAATGAGGCTGGGTTTCACTGAGATTCAGCTTTGTGGTCAATCTTGGTTCTGTTTATATTAATATGAATATAATTGATGAATGAGGCTGGGTTTCACTGAGGTTCAGCTTTTTGTTCAATGTTGGTTCTGTTTATATTGATATGAATATAATTGAGGAATGTGGCTGGGTTTCACTGATGTTCAGCTTTGTGATCAATGTTGGTTCTCTTTATATTAATATGAACATAATTGAGGAATGAGGCTGCGTTTCACTGAGGTTAAACTCATTGATCAATGTTGGTTCTGTTTATATTAATATGAATATAATTGATGAATGAGGCTGGGTTTCACTGAGGTTCAGCTTTGTGATCAATGTTTGTTCTGTTTTTATTACTATGAATATAATTGAGGAATGAGGCTGCGTTTCACTGAGGTTAAACTCATTGATCAATGTTGGTTCTGTTTATATTAATATGAATATAATTGATGAATGAGGCTGGGTTTCACTGAGATTCAGCTTTGTGGTCATTGCTTGTTCTGTTTATATTAATATGTATATAATTGATGAATGAGGCTGGGTTTCACTGAGGTTCAGCTTTGTGATCAATGTTGGTTCTGTTTTATTTATATGAATATAATTGAGCAATGAGGCTGCGTTTCACTGAGGTTAAACTCATTAATCAATGTTGGTTCTGTTTATATTAATATGAATATAATTGATGAATGAGGCTGGGTTTCACTGAGGTTCAGCTTTGTGATCAATGTTGGTTCTGTATATATTTATATGAATATAATTAATGAATGAGGCTGTGTTTCAAAGAACTTAAACTCATTGATCAATGTTGGTTCTGTTTATATTAATATGAATATAATTGAGGAATGAGGCTGCGTTTCACTGAGGTTCAGCTTTGTGATCAATGTTGGTTCTATTTATATTAATATGAATATAATTTATGAATGAGGCTGGGTTTCACTGAGGTTCAGCTTTGTGATCAATGTTGGTTCTGTTTATATTAATATGAATATAATTGATGAATGAGGCTGGGTTTCACTGAGATTCAGCGTTGTGATCAATGTTGGTTCTGTTTATATTAATATGAATATAATTGATGAATGAGGCTGGGTTTCTCTGAGGTTCAGCTTTGTGTTCAATGTTGGTTCTGTTTATATTAATATGAATATAATTGATGAATGAGGCTGGGTTTCACTGAGGTTCAGCTTTGTGTTCAATGTTGGTTCTGTTTATATTAATATGAATATAATTGAGGAATGTGGCTGGGTTTCACTGATGTTCAGCTTTGTGTTCAATGTTGGTTCTGTTTATATTAATATGAATATAATTGAGGAATGTGGCTGGGTTTCACTGATGTTCAGCTTTGTGATCAATGTTGGTTCTCTTTATATTAATATGAACATAATTGAGGAATGAGGCTGCGTTTCACTGAGGTTAAACTCATTGATCAATGTTGGTTCTGTTTATATTAATATGAATATAATTGATGAATGAGGCTGGGTTTCACTGAGGTTCAGCTTTGTGATCAATGTTTGTTCTGTTTATATTGATATGAATATAATTGATGAATGAGGCTGGGTTTCACTGAGGTTAAACTCATTGATCAATATTGGTTCTGTTTATATTAATATGAATATAATTGATGAATTAGGCTTGGTTTCACTGAGGTTCAGCTTTGTGATCAATGTTGGTTCTGTTTATATAAATATGAATATAATTTATGAATGAGGCTGGGTTTCACTGAGGTTCAGCTTTGTGATCAATGTTGGTTCTGTTTATATTAATATGAATATAATTGATGAATGAGGCTGGGTTTCACTGAGATTCAGCTTTGTGATCAATGTTGGTTCTGTTTATATTAATATGAATATAATTGATGAATGAGGCTGGGTTTCACTGAGATTCAGCTTTGTGGTCAATGTTGGTTCTGTTTATATTGCTATGAATATAATTGAGGAATGAGGCTGCGTTTCACTGAGGTTAAACTCATTGATCAATGTTGGTTCTGTTTATATTAATATGAATATAACTGATGAATGAGGCTGGGTTTCACTGAGGTTCAGCTTTGTGATCAATGTTGGTTCTGTTTATATGAATATGAATATAATTGAGGAATGAGGCTGGGTTTCACTGAGGTTAAACTCATTGATCAATGTTGGTTCTGTTTATATTAATATGAATATAATTGATGAATGAGGCTGGGTTTCACTGAGGTTCAGCTTTGTGATCAATGTTTGTTCTGTTTATATTGATATGAATATAATTGATGAATGAGGCTGGGTTTCACTGAGGTTAAACTCATTGATCAATATTGGTTCTGTTTATATTAATATGAATATAATTGATGAATTAGGCTTGGTTTCACTGAGGTTCAGCTTTGTGATCAATGTTGGTTCTGTTTATATAAATATGAATATAATTTATGAATGAGGCTGGGTTTCACTGAGGTTCAGCTTTGTGATCAATGTTGGTTCTGTTTATATTAATATGAATATAATTGATGAATGAGGCTGGGTTTCACTGAGATTCAGCTTTGTGATCAATGTTGGTTCTGTTTATATTAATATGAATATAATTGATGAATGAGGCTGGGTTTCACTGAGATTCAGCTTTGTGGTCAATGTTGGTTCTGTTTATATTTATATGAATATAATTGAGGAATGAGGCTGCGTTTCACTGAGGTTAAACTCATTGATCAATGTTGGTTCTGTTTATATTAATATGAATATAATTGATGAATGAGGCTGGGTTTCACTGAGATTCAGCTTTGTGGTCAATGCTTGTTCTGTTTATATTAATATGTATATAATTGATGAATGAGGCTGGGTTTCACTGAGGTTCAGCTTTGTGATCAATGTTGGTTCTGTTTATATTTATATGAATATAATTGAGCAATGAGGCTGCGTTTCACTGAGGTTAAACTCATTAATCAATGTTGGTTCTGTTTATATTAATATGAATATAATTGATGAATGAGGCTGGGTTTCACTGAGGTTCAGCTTTGTGATCAATGTTGGTTCTGTATATATTTATATGAATATAATTAATGAATGAGGCTGTGTTTCAAAGAACTTAAACTCATTGATCAATGTTGGTTCTGTTTATATTAATATGAATATAATTGAGGAATGAGGCTGCGTTTCACTGAGGTTAAACTCATTGATCAATGTTGGTTCTGTTTATATTAATATGAATAAAATTGATGAATGAGGCTGGGTTTCACTGAGGTTCAGCTTTGTGATCAATGTTGGTTCTGTTTATATTAATATGAATAAAATTGATGAATGAAGCTGGATTTCACTGAGATTCAGCTTTGTGGTCAATGTTGGTTCTTTTTATATTAATATGAATATAATTGATGAATGAGGCTGGGTTTCACTGAGATTCAGCGTTGTGATCAATGTTGGTTCTGTTTATATTAATATGAATATAATTGATGAATGAGGCTGGGTTTCACTGAGGTTCAGCTTTGTGTTCAATGTTGGTTCTGTTTATATTAATATGAATATAATTGATGAATGAGGCTGGGTTTCACTGAGATTCAGCGTTGTGATCAATGTTGGTTCTGTTTATATTAATATGAATATAATTGATGAATGAGGCTGGGTTTCACTGAGATTAAGCTTTGTGGTCAATGTTGGTTCTGTTTATATTAATATGAATATAATTGATGAATGAGGCTGGGTTTCACTGAGGTTCAGCTTTGTGTTCAATGTTGGTTCTGTTTATATTAATATGAATATAACTGATGAATGAGGCTGCGTTTCACTGAGGTTAAACTCATTGATCAATGTTGGTTCTGTTTATATTAATATGAATATAACTGATGAATGAGGCTGGGTTTCACTGAGGTTCAGCTTTGTGATCAATGTTGGTTCTGTTTATATGAATATGAATATAATTGAGGAATGAGGCTGGGTTTCACTGAGGTTAAACTCATTGATCAATGATGGTTCTGTCTATATTAAAATGAATATAATTGATGATTGAGGCTTGGTTTCACTGAGGTTCAGCTTTGTGATCAATGTTGGTTCTGTTTATATTAATATGAATATAATTGATGAATGAGGCTGGATTTCACTGAGGTTCAGCTTTGTGATCAATGTCGGTTCTGTTTCTATTGATATGTATATAATTGATGAATGAGGCTGGGTTTCACTGAGGTTCAGCTTTGTGATCAATGTTGGTTCTGTTTATATTTATATGAATATAATTGAGGAATGAGGCTGCGTTTCACTGAGGTTAAACTCATTAATCAATGTTGGTTCTGTTTATATTAATATGAATATAATTGATGAATGAGGCTGGGTTTCACTGAGGTTCAGCTTTGTGATCAATGTTGGTTCTGTATATATTTATATGAATATAATTAATGAATGAGGCTGTGTTTCAAAGAACTTAAACTCATTGATCAATGTTGGTTCTGTTTATATTAATATGAATATAATTGAGGAATGAGGCTGCGTTTCACTGAGGTTAAACTCATTGATCAATGTTGGTTCTGTTTATATTAATATGAATAAAATTGATGAATGAGGCTGGGTTTCACTGAGGTTCAGCTTTGTGATCAATGTTGGTTCTGTTTATATTAATATGAATAAAATTGATGAATGAAGCTGGATTTCACTGAGATTCAGCTTTGTGGTCAATGTTGGTTCTTTTTATATTAATATGAATATAATTGATGAATGAGGCTGGGTTTCACTGAGGTTAAACTCATTGATCAATATTGGTTCTGTTTATATTAATATGAATATAATTGATGAATTAGGCTTGGTTTCACTGAGGTTCAGCTTTGTGATCAATGTTGGTTCTGTTTATATTAATATGAATATAATTGAGGAATAAGGTGGGTTTCACTGAGGTTAAACTCATTGATCAATGATGGTTCTGTCTATATTAAAATGAATATAATTGATGATTGAGGCTTGGTTTCACTGAGGTTCAGCTTTGTGATCAATGTTGGTTCTGTTTATAATAATATGAATATAATTGATGAATGAGGCTGGGTTTCACTGAGGTTCAGCTTTGTGATCAATGTCAGTTCTGTTTATATTAATATGAATATAATTGATGAATGAGGCTGGGTTTCACTGAGGTTCAGCTTTGTGATCAATGTTGGTTCTGTTTCTATTGATATGTATATAATTGATGAATGAGGCTGGGTTTCACTGAGGTTCAGCTTTGTGATCAATGTTGGTTCTGTTTATATTTATATGAATATAATTGAGGAATGAGGCTGCGTTTCACTGAGGTTAAACTCATTAATCAATGTTGGTTCTGTTTATATTAATATGAATATAATTGATGAATGAGGCTGGGTTTCACTGAGGTTCAGCTTTGTGATCAATGTTGGTTCTGTATATATTTATATGAATATAATTAATGAATGAGGCTGTGTTTCAAAGAACTTAAACTCATTGATCAATGTTGGTTCTGTTTATATTAATATGAATATAATTGATGAATGAGGCTGCGTTTCACTGAGGTTAAACTCATTGATCAATGTTGGTTCTGTTTATATTAATATGAATATAATTGATGAATGAGGCTGGGTTTCACTGAGGTTCAGCTATGTGATCAATGTCGGTTCTGTTTCTATTGATATGTATATAATTGATGAATGAGGCTGGGTTTCACTGAGGTTCAGCTTTGTGATCAATGTTGGTTCTGTTTATATTTATATGAATATAATTGAGGAATGAGGCTGCGTTTCACTGAGGTTAAACTCATTAATCAATGTTGGTTCTGTTTATATTAATATGAATATAACTGATGAATGAGGCTGGGTTTCACTGAGGTTAAACTCATTGATCAATGTTGGTTCTGTTTATATTAATATGAATATAATTGATGAATGAGGCTGGGTTTCACTGAGGTTCAGCTTTGTGATCAATGTTTGTTCTGTTTATATTGATATGAATATAATTGATGAATGAAGCTGGGTTTCACTGAGGTTCAGCTTTGTGATCAATGTTGGTTCTGTTTATATTAATATGAATATAATTGAGGAATAAGGTGGGTTTCACTGAGGTTAAACTCATTGATCAATGATGGTTCTGTCTATATTAAAATGAATATAATTGATGATTGAGGCTTGGTTTCACTGAGGTTCAGCTTTGTGATCAATGTTGGTTCTGTTTATAATAATATGAATATAATTGATGAATGAGGCTGGGTTTCACTGAGGTTCAGCTTTGTGATCAATGTCAGTTCTGTTTATATTAATATGAATATAATTGATGAATGAGGCTGGGTTTCACTGAGGTTCAGCTTTGTGATCAATGTCGGTTCTGTTTCTATTGATATGTATATAATTGATGAATGAGGCTGGGTTTCACTGAGGTTCAGCTTTGTGATCAATGTTGGTTCTGTTTATATTTATATGAATATAATTGAGGAATGAGGCTGCGTTTCACTGAGGTTAAACTCATTAATCAATGTTGGTTCTGTTTATATTAATATGAATATAATTGATGAATGAGGCTGGGTTTCACTGAGGTTCAGCTTTGTGATCAATGTTGGTTCTGTATATATTTATATGAATATAATTAATGAATGAGGCTGTGTTTCAAAGAACTTAAACTCATTGATCAATGTTGGTTCTGTTTATATTAATATGAATATAATTGAGGAATGAGGCTGCGTTTCACTGAGGTTAAACTCATTGATCAATGTTGGTTCTGTTTATATTAATATGAATAAAATTGATGAATGAGGCTGGGTTTCACTGAGGTTCAGCTTTGTGATCAATGTTGGTTCTGTTTATATTAATATGAATAAAATTGATGAATGAAGCTGGATTTCACTGAGATTCAGCTTTGTGGTCAATGTTGGTTCTTTTTATATTAATATGAATATAATTGATGAATGAGGCTGGGTTTCACTGAGGTTAAACTCATTGATCAATATTGGTTCTGTTTATATTAATATGAATATAATTGATGAATGAGGCTGGGTTTCACTGAGGTTCAGCTTTGTGATCAATGTTGGTTCTGTTTATATTAATATGAATATAATTGATGAATGAGGCTGGGTTTCACTGAGATTCAGCTTTGTGATCAATGTTGGTTCTGTTTATATTAATATGAATATAATTGATGAATGAGGCTGGGTTTCACTGAGATTCAGCTTTGTGTTCAATGTTGGTTCTGTTTATATTAATATGAATATAATTGAGGAATGTGGCTGGGTTTCACTGATGTTCAGCTTTGTGATCAATGTTGGTTCTCTTTATATTAATATGAACATAATTGAGGAATGAGGCTGCGTTTCACTGAGGTTAAACTCATTGATCAATGTTGGTTCTGTTTATATTAATATGAATATAATTGATGAATGAGGCTGGGTTTCACTGAGGTTCAGCTTTGTGATCAATGTTTGTTCTGTTTATATTGCTATGAATATAATTGAGGAATGAGGCTGCGTTTCACTGAGGTTAAACTCATTGATCAATGTTGGTTCTGTTTATATTAATATGAATATAACTGATGAATGAGGCTGGGTTTCACTGAGGTTCAGCTTTGTGATCAATGTTGGTTCTGTTTATATGAATATGAATATAATTGAGGAATGAGGCTGGGTTTCACTGAGGTTAAACTCATTGATCAATGTTGGTTCTGTTTATATTAATATGAATATAATTGATGAATGAGGCTGGGTTTCACTGAGGTTCAGCTTTGTGATCAATGTTTGTTCTGTTTATATTGATATGAATATAATTGATGAATGAGGCTGGGTTTCACTGAGGTTCAGCTTTGTGATCAATGTTGGTTCTGTTTATATTAATATGAATATAATTGAGGAATAAGGTGGGTTTCACTGAGGTTAAACTCATTGATCAATGATGGTTCTGTCTATATTAAAATGAATATAATTGATGATTGAGGCTTGGTTTCACTGAGGTTCAGCTTTGTGATCAATGTTGGTTCTGTTTATAATAATATGAATATAATTGATGAATGAGGCTGGGTTTCACTGAGGTTCAGCTTTGTGATCAATGTCAGTTCTGTTTATATTAATATGAATATAATTGATGAATGAGGCTGGGTTTCACTGAGGTTCAGCTTTTTGATCAATGCTTGTTCTGTTTCTATTAATATGTATATAATTGATGAATGAGGCTGGGTTTCACTGAGGTTCAGCTTTGTGATCAATGTTGGTTCTGTTTATATTTATATGAATATAATTGAGGAATGAGGCTGCGTTTCACTGAGGTTAAACTCATTAATCAATGTTGGTTCTGTTTATATTAATATGAATATAATTGATGAATGAGGCTGGGTTTCACTGAGGTTCAGCTTTGTGATCAATGTTGGTTCTGTATATATTTATATGAATATAATTAATGAATGAGGCTGTGTTTCAAAGAACTTAAACTCATTGATCAATGTTGGTTCTGTTTATATTAATATGAATATAATTGATGAATGAGGCTGGGTTTCACTGAGGTTCAGCTTTGTGTTCAATGTTGGTTCTGTTTATATTAATATGAATATAATTGAGGAATGTGGCTGGGTTTCACTGATGTTCAGCTTTGTGATCAATGTTGGTTCTCTTTATATTAATATGAACATAATTGAGGAATGAGGCTGCGTTTCACTGAGGTTAAACTCATTGATCAATGTTGGTTCTGTTTATATTAATATGAATATAATTTATGAATGAGGCTGGGTTTCACTGAGGTTCAGCTTTGTGATCAATGTTTGTTCTGTTTATATTACTATGAATATAATTGAGGAATGAGGCTGCTTTTCACTGAGGTTAAACTCATTGATCAATGTTGGTTCTGTTTATATTAATATGAATATAACTGATGAATGAGGCTGGGTTTCACTGAGGTTCAGCTTTGTGATCAATGTTGGTTCTGTTTATATGAATATGAATATAATTGAGGAATGAGGCTGGGTTTCACTGAGGTTAAAGTCATTGATCAATGTTTGTTCTGTTTATATTAATATGAATATAATTGATGAATGAGGCTGTGTCTCACTGAGGTTCAGCTTTGTGATCAATGTTTGTTCTGTTTATATTGCTATGAATATAATTGAGGAATGAGGCTGCGTTTCACTGAGGTTAAACTCATTGATCAATGTTGGTTCTGTTTATATTAATATGAATATAACTGATGAATGAGGCTGGGTTTCACTGAGGTTAAACTCATTGATCAATGTTGGTTCTGTTTATATTAATATGAATATAATTGATGAATGAGGCTGGGTTTCACTGAGGTTCAGCTTTGTGATCAATGTTTGTTCTGTTTATATTGATATGAATATAATTGATGAATGAGGCTGGGTTTCACTGAGGTTCAGCTTTGTGATCAATGTTGGTTCTGTTTATATTAATATGAATATAATTGAGGAATAAGGTGGGTTTCACTGAGGTTAAACTCATTGATCAATGATGGTTCTGTCTATATTAAAATGAATATAATTGATGATTGAGGCTTGGTTTCACTGAGGTTCAGCTTTGTGATCAATGTTGGTTCTGTTTATAATAATATGAATATAATTGATGAATGAGGCTGGGTTTCACTGAGGTTCAGCTTTGTGATCAATGTCAGTTCTGTTTATATTAATATGAATATAATTGATGAATGAGGCTGGGTTTCACTGAGGTTCAGCTTTGTGATCAATGTCGGTTCTGTTTCAATTGATATGTATATAATTGATGAATGAGGCTGGGTTTCACTGAGGTTCAGCTTTGTGATCAATGTTGGTTCTGTTTATATTAATATGAATATAATTGAGGAATGAGGCTGCGTTTCACTGAGGTTAAACTCATTGATCAATGTTGGTTCTGTTTATATTAATATGAATAAAATTGATGAATGAGGCTGGGTTTCACTGAGGTTCAGCTTTGTGATCAATGTTGGTTCTGTTTATATTAATATGAATAAAATTGATGAATGAAGCTGGATTTCACTGAGATTCAGCTTTGTGGTCAATGTTGGTTCTTTTTATATTAATATGAATATAATTGATGAATGAGGCTGGGTTTCACTGAGGTTAAACTCATTGATCAATATTGGTTCTGTTTATATTAATATGAATATAATTGATGAATTAGGCTTGGTTTCACTGAGGTTCAGCTTTGTGATCAATGTTGGTTCTGTTTATATTAATATGAATATAATTTATGAATGAGGCTGGGTTTCACAGAGGTTCAGCTTTGTGATCAATGTTGGTTCTGTTTATATTAATATGAATATAATTGATGAATGAGGCTGGGTTTCACTGAGATTCAGCTTTGTGATCAATGTTGGTTCTGTTTATATTAATATGAATATAATTGATGAATGAGGCTGGGTTTCACTGAGATTCAGCTTTGTGGTCAATGTTGGTTCTGTTTATATTAATATGAATATAATTGAGGAATGTGGCTGGGTTTCACTGATGTTCAGCTTTGTGATCAATGTTGGTTCTGTTTATATTAATATGAATATAATTGATGAATGAGGCTGGGTTTCACTGAGGTTCAGCTTTGTGTTCAATGTTGGTTCTGTTTATATTAATATGAATATAATTGAGGAATGTGGCTGGGTTTCACTGATGTTCAGCTTTGTGATCAATGTTGGTTCTCTTTATATTAATATGAACATAATTGAGGAATGAGGCTGCGTTTCACTGAGGTTAAACTCATTGATCAATGTTGGTTCTGTTTATATTAATATGAATATAATTGATGAATGAGGCTGGGTTTCACTGAGGTTCAGCTTTGTGATCAATGTTTGTTCTGTTTATATTGTTATGAATATAATTGAGGAATGAGGCTGCGTTTCACTGAGGTTAAACTCATTGATCAATGTTGGTTCTGTTTATATTAATATGAATATAACTGATGAATGAGGCTGGGTTTCACTGAGGTTCAGCTTTGTGATCAATGTTGGTTCTGTTTATATGAATATGAATATAATTGAGGAATGAGGCTGGGTTTCACTGAGGTTAAACTCATTGATCAATGTTGGTTCTGTTTATATTAATATGAATATAATTGATGAATGAGGCTGGGTTTCACTGAGGTTCAGCTTTGTGATCAATGTTTGTTCTGTTTATATTGATATGAATATAATTGATGAATGAGGCTGGGTTTCACTGAGGTTCAGCTTTGTGATCAATGTTGGTTCTGTTTATATTAATATGAATATAATTGAGGAATAAGGTGGGTTTCACTGAGGTTAAACTCATTGATCAATGATGGTTCTGTCTATATTAAAATGAATATAATTGATGATTGAGGCTTGGTTTCACTGAGGTTCAGCTTTGTGATCAATGTTGGTTCTGTTTATAATAATATGAATATAATTGATGAATGAGGCTGGGTTTCACTGAGGTTCAGCTTTGTGATCAATGTCAGTTCTGTTTATATTAATATGAATATAATTGATGAATGAGGCTGGGTTTCACTGAGGTTCAGCTTTTTGATCAATGCTTGTTCTGTTTCTATTAATATGTATATAATTGATGAATGAGGCTGGGTTTCACTGAGGTTCAGCTTTGTGATCAATGTTGGTTCTGTTTATATTAATATGAATATAATTGAGGAATGAGGCTGCGTTTCACTGAGGTTAAACTCATTAATCAATGTTGGTTCTGTTTATATTAATATGAATATAATTGATGAATGAGGCTGGGTTTCACTGAGGTTCAGCTTTGTGATCAATGTTGGTTCTGTATATATTTATATGAATATAATTAATGAATGAGGCTGTGTTTCAAAGAACTTAAACTCATTGATCAATGTTGGTTCTGTTTATATTAATATGAATATAATTGATGAATGAGGCTGGGTTTCACTGAGGTTCAGCTTTGTGTTCAATGTTGTTTCTGTTTATATTAATATGAATATAATTGAGGAATGTGGCTGGGTTTCACTGATGTTCAGCTTTGTGATCAATGTTGGTTCTCTTTATATTAATATGAACATAATTGAGGAATGAGGCTGCGTTTCACTGAGGTTAAACTCATTGATCAATGTTGGTTCTGTTTATATTAATATGAATATAATTGATGAATGAGGCTGGGTTTCACTGAGGTTCAGCTTTGTGATCAATGTTTGTTCTGTTTATATTACTATGAATATAATTGAGGAATGAGGCTGCTTTTCACTGAGGTTAAACTCATTGATCAATGTTGGTTCTGTTTATATTAATATGAATATAACTTATGAATGAGGCTGGGTTTCACTGAGGTTCAGCTTTGTGATCAATGTTGGTTCTGTTTATATGAATATGAATATAATTGAGGAATGAGGCTGGGTTTCACTGAGGTTAAAGTCATTGATCAATGTTTGTTCTGTTTATATTAATATGAATATAATTGATGAATGAGGCTGTGTCTCACTGAGGTTCAGCTTTGTGATCAATGTTTGTTCTGTTTATATTGCTATGAATATAATTGAGGAATGAGGCTGCGTTTCACTGAGGTTAAACTCATTGATCAATGTTGGTTCTGTTTATATTAATATGAATATAACTGATGAATGAGGCTGGGTTTCACTGAGGTTAAACTCATTGATCAATGTTGGTTCTGTTTATATTAATATGAATATAATTGATGAATGAGGCTGGGTTTCACTGAGGTTCAGCTTTGTGATCAATGTTTGTTCTGTTTATATTGATATGAATATAATTGATGAATGAGGCTGGGTTTCACTGAGGTTCAGCTTGATCAATGTTGGTTCTGTTTATATTAATATGAATATAATTGAGGAATAAGGTGGGTTTCACTGAGGTTAAACTCATTGATCAATGATGGTTCTGTCTATATTAAAATGAATATAATTGATGATTGAGGCTTGGTTTCACTGAGGTTCAGCTTTGTGATCAATGTTGGTTCTGTTTATAATAATATGAATATAATTGATGAATGAGGCTGGGTTTCACTGAGGTTCAGCTTTGTGATCAATGTCAGTTCTGTTTATATTAATATGAATATAATTGATGAATGAGGCTGGGTTTCACTGAGGTTCAGCTTTGTGATCAATGTCGGTTCTGTTTCTATTGATATGTATATAATTGATGAATGAGGCTGGGTTTCACTGAGGTTCAGCTTTGTGATCAATGTTGGTTCTGTTTATATTTATATGAATATAATTGAGGAATGAGGCTGCGTTTCACTGAGGTTAAACTCATTAATCAATGTTGGTTCTGTTTATATTAATATGAATATAATTGATGAATGAGGCTGGGTTTCACTGAGGTTCAGCTTTGTGATCAATGTTGGTTCTGTATATATTTATATGAATATAATTAATGAATGAGGCTGTGTTTCAAAGAACTTAAACTCATTGATCAATGTTGGTTCTGTTTATATTAATATGAATAAAATTGATGAATGAGGCTGGGTTTCACTGAGGTTCAGCTTTGTGATCAATGTTGGTTCTGTTTATATTAATATGAATAAAATTGATGAATGAAGCTGGATTTCACTGAGATTCAGCTTTGTGGTCAATGTTGGTTCTTTTTATATTAATATGAATATAATTGATGAATGAGGCTGGGTTTCACTGAGGTTAAACTCATTGATCAATATTGGTTCTGTTTATATTAATATGAATATAATTGATGAATTAGGCTTGGTTTCACTGAGGTTCAGCTTTGTGATCAATGTTGGTTCTGTTTATATTAATATGAATATAATTTATGAATGAGGCTGGGTTTCACTGAGGTTCAGCTTTGTGATCAATGTTGGTTCTGTTTATATTAATATGAATATAATTGATGAATGAGGCTGGGTTTCACTGAGATTCAGCTTTGTGATCAATGTTGGTTCTGTTTATATTAATATGAATATAATTGATGAATGAGGCTGGGTTTCACTGAGATTCAGCTTTGTGGTCAATGTTGGTTCTGTTTATATTAATATGAATATAATTGATGAATGAGGCTGGGTTTCACTGAGGTTCAGCTTTGTGTTCAATGTTGGTTCTGTTTATATTAATATGAATATAATTGAGGAATGTGGCTGGGTTTCACTGATGTTCAGCTTTGTGATCAATGTTGGTTCTCTTTATATTAATATGAACATAATTGAGGAATGAGGCTGCGTTTCACTGAGGTTAAACTCATTGATCAATGTTGGTTCTGTTTATATTAATATGAATATAATTGATGAATGAGGCTGGGTTTCACTGAGGTTCAGCTTTGTGATCAATGTTTGTTCTGTTTATATTGCTATGAATATAATTGAGGAATGAGGCTGCGTTTCACTGAGGTTAAACTCATTGATCAATGTTGGTTCTGTTTATATTAATATGAATATAACTGATGAATGAGGCTGGGTTTCACTGAGGTTCAGCTTTGTGATCAATGTTGGTTCTGTTTATATGAATATGAATATAATTGAGGAATGAGGCTGGGTTTCACTGAGGTTAAACTCATTGATCAATGTTGGTTCTGTTTATATTAATATGAATATAATTGATGAATGAGGCTGGGTTTCACTGAGGTTCAGCTTTGTGATCAATGTTTGTTCTGTTTATATTGATATGAATATAATTGATGAATGAGGCTGGGTTTCACTGAGGTTCAGCTTTGTGATCAATGTTGGTTCTGTTTATATTAATATGAATATAATTGAGGAATAAGGTGGGTTTCACTGAGGTTAAACTCATTGATCAATGATGGTTCTGTCTATATTAAAATGAATATAATTGATGATTGAGGCTTGGTTTCACTGAGGTTCAGCTTTGTGATCAATGTTGGTTCTGTTTATAATAATATGAATATAATTGATGAATGAGGCTGGGTTTCACTGAGGTTCAGCTTTGTGATCAATGTCAGTTCTGTTTATATTAATATGAATATAATTGATTAATGAGGCTGGGTTTCACTGAGGTTCAGCTTTTTGATCAATGCTTGTTCTGTTTCTATTAATATGTATATAATTGATGAATGAGGCTGGGTTTCACTGAGGTTCAGCTTTGTGATCAATGTTGGTTCTGTTTATATTTATATGAATATAATTGAGGAATGAGGCTGCGTTTCACTGAGGTTAAACTCATTAATCAATGTTGGTTCTGTTTATATTAATATGAATATAATTGATGAATGAGGCTGGGTTTCACTGAGGTTCAGCTTTGTGATCAATGTTGGTTCTGTATATATTTATATGAATATAATTAATGAATGAGGCTGTGTTTCAAAGAACTTAAACTCATTGATCAATGTTGGTTCTGTTTATATTAATATGAATATAATTGATGAATGAGGCTGGGTTTCACTGAGGTTCAGCTTTGTGTTCAATGTTGGTTCTGTTTATATTAATATGAATATAATTGAGGAATGTGGCTGGGTTTCACTGATGTTCAGCTTTGTGATCAATGTTGGTTCTCTTTATATTAATATGAACATAATTGAGGAATGAGGCTGCGTTTCACTGAGGTTAAACTCATTGATCAATGTTGGTTCTGTTTATATTAATATGAATATAATTGATGAATGAGGCTGGGTTTCACTGAGGTTCAGCTTTGTGATCAATGTTTGTTCTGTTTATATTACTATGAATATAATTGAGGAATGAGGCTGCTTTTCACTGAGGTTAAACTCATTGATCAATGTTGGTTCTGTTTATATTAATATGAATATAACTGATGAATGAGGCTGGGTTTCACTGAGGTTCAGCTTTGTGATCAATGTTGGTTCTGTTTATATGAATATGAATATAATTGAGGAATGAGGCTGGGTTTCACTGAGGTTAAAGTCATTGATCAATGTTTGTTCTGTTTATATTAATATGAATATAATTGATGAATGAGGCTGTGTCTCACTGAGGTTCAGCTTTGTGATCAATGTTTGTTCTGTTTATATTGCTATGAATATAATTGAGGAATGAGGCTGCGTTTCACTGAGGTTAAACTCATTGATCAATGTTGGTTCTGTTTATATTAATATGAATATAACTGATGAATGAGGCTGGGTTTCACTGAGGTTCAGCTTTGTGATCAATGTTGGTTCTGTTTATATGAATATGAATATAATTGAGGAATGAGGCAGGGTTTCACTGAGGTTAAACTCATTGATCAATGTTGGTTCTGTTTATATTAATATGAATATAATTGATGATTGAGGCTGGGTTTCACTGAGGTTCAGCTTTGTGATCAATGTTTGTTCTGTTTATATTGATATGAATATAATTGATGAATGAGGCTGGGTTTCACTGAGGTTCAGCTTTGTGATCAATGTTGGTTCTGTTTATATTAATATGAATATAATTGAGGAATAAGGTGGGTTTCACTGAGGTTAAACTCATTGATCAATGATGGTTCTGTCTATATTAAAATGAATATAATTGATGATTGAGGCTTGGTTTCACTGAGGTTCAGCTTTGTGATCAATGTTGGTTCTGTTTATAATAATATGAATATAATTGATGAATGAGGCTGGGTTTCACTGAGGTTCAGCTTTGTGATCAATGTCAGTTCTGTTTATATTAATATGAATATAATTGATGAATGAGGCTGGGTTTCACTGAGGTTCAGCTTTTTGATCAATGCTTGTTCTGTTTCTATTAATATGTATATAATTGATGAATGAGGCTGGGTTTCACTGAGGTTCAGCTTTGTGATCAATGTTGGTTCTGTTTATATTT
The DNA here is from genome assembly GCF_036924035.1 of Leuresthes tenuis. NCBI lineage: Eukaryota > Metazoa > Chordata > Actinopteri > Atheriniformes > Atherinopsidae > Leuresthes > Leuresthes tenuis. The sequence goes on from NW_027325385.1 coordinate 710,238, forward strand.
ATATGAATATAATTGAGGAATGAGGCTGCGTTTCACTGAGGTTAAACTCATTAATCAATGTTGGTTCTGTTTATATTAATATGAATATAATTGATGAATGAGGCTGGGTTTCACTGAGGTTCAGCTTTGTGATCAATGTTGGTTCTGTATATATTTATATGAATATAATTAATGAATGAGGCTGTGTTTCAAAGAACTTAAACTCATTGATCAATGTTGGTTCTGTTTATATTAATATGAATATAATTGATGAATGAGGCTGGGTTTCACTGAGGTTCAGCTTTGTGTTCAATGTTGGTTCTGTTTATATTAATATGAATATAATTGAGGAATGTGGCTGGGTTTCACTGATGTTCAGCTTTGTGATCAATGTTGGTTCTCTTTATATTAATATGAACATAATTGAGGAATGAGGCTGCGTTTCACTGAGGTTAAACCCATTGATCAATGTTGGTTCTGTTTATATTAATATGAATATAACTGATGAATGAGGCTGGGTTTCACTGAGGTTCAGCTTTGTGATCAATGTTGGTTCTGTTTATATGAATATGAATATAATTGAGGAATGAGGCTGGGTTTCACTGAGGTTAAAGTCATTGATCAATGTTTGTTCTGTTCATATTAATATGAATATAATTGATGAATGAGGCTGTGTCTCACTGAGGTTCAGCTTTGTGATCAATGTTTGTTCTGTTTATATTGCTATGAATATAATTGAGGAATGAGGCTGCGTTTCACTGAGGTTAAACTCATTGATCAATGTTGGTTCTGTTTATATTAATATGAATATAACTGATGAATGAGGCTGGGTTTCACTGAGGTTCAGCTTTGTGATCAATGTTGGTTCTGTTTATATGAATATGAATATAATTGAGGAATGAGGCTGGGTTTCACTGAGGTTAAACTCATTGATCAATGTTGGTTCTGTTTATATTAATATGAATATAATTGATGAATGAGGCTGGGTTTCACTGAGGTTCAGCTTTGTGATCAATGTTTGTTCTGTTTATATTGATATGAATATAATTGATGAATGAGGCTGGGTTTCACTGAGGTTCAGCTTTGTGATCAATGTTGGTTCTGTTTATATTAATATGAATATAATTGAGGAATAAGGTGGGTTTCACTGAGGTTAAACTCATTGATCAATGATGGTTCTGTCTATATTAAAATGAATATAATTGATGATTGAGGCTTGGTTTCACTGAGGTTCAGCTTTGTGATCAATGTTGGTTCTGTTTATAATAATATGAATATAATTTATGAATGAGGCTGGGTTTCACTGAGGTTCAGCTTTGTGATCAATGTCAGTTCTGTTTATATTAATATGAATATAATTGATGAATGAGGCTGGGTTTCACTGAGGTTCAGCTTTTTGATCAATGCTTGTTCTGTTTCTATTAATATGTATATAATTGATGAATGAGGCTGGGTTTCACTGAGGTTCAGCTTTGTGATCAATGTTGGTTCTGTTTATATTTATATGAATATAATTGAGGAATGAGGCTGCGTTTCACTGAGGTTAAACTCATTAATCAATGTTGGTTCTGTTTATATTAATATGAATATAATTGATGAATGAGGCTGGGTTTCACTGAGGTTCAGCTTTGTGATCAATGTTGGTTCTGTATATATTTATATGAATATAATTAATGAATGAGGCTGTGTTTCACTGAGGTTAAACTCATTGATCAATGTTGGTTCTGTTTATATTAATATGAATATAATTGATGAATGAGGCTGGGTTTCACTGAGGTTCAGCTTTGTGTTCAATGTTGGTTCTGTTTATATTAATATGAATATAATTGAGGAATGTGGCTGGGTTTCACTGATGTTCAGCTTTGTGATCAATGTTGGTTCTCTTTATATTAATATGAACATAATTGAGGAATGAGGCTGCGTTTCACTGAGGTTAAACTCATTGATCAATGTTGGTTCTGTTTATATTAATATGAATATAATTGATGAATGAGGCTGGGTTTCACTGAGGTTCAGCTTTGTGATCAATGTTTGTTCTGTTTATATTACTATGAATATAATTGAGTAATGAGGCTGGGTTTCACTGAGGTTAAAGTCATTGATCAATGTTTGTTCTGTTTATATTAATATGAATATAATTGATGAATGAGGCTGGGTTTCACTGAGGTTCAGCTTTGTGATCAATGTTGGTTCTGTTTATATTAATATGAATATAATTGAGGAATAAGGTGGGTTTCACTGAGGTTAAACTCATTGATCAATGATGGTTCTGTCTATATTAAAATGAATATAATTGATGATTGAGGCTTGGTTTCACTGAGGTTCAGCTTTGTGATCAATGTTGGTTCTGTTTATAATAATATGAATATAATTGATGAATGAGGCTGGGTTTCACTGAGGTTCAGCTTTGTGATCAATGTCAGTTCTGTTTATATTAATATGAATATAATTGATGAATGAGGCTGGGTTTCACTGAGGTTCAGCTTTTTGATCAATGCTTGTTCTGTTTCTATTAATATGTATATAATTGATGAATGAGGCTGGGTTTCACTGAGGTTCAGCTTTGTGATCAATGTTTGTTCTGTTTATATTACTATGAATATAATTGAGTAATGAGGCTGGGTTTCACTGAGGTTAAAGTCATTGATCAATGTTTGTTCTGTTTATATTAATATGAATATAATTGATGAATGAGGCTGGGTTTCACTGAGGTTCAGCTTTGTGATCAATGTTGGTTCTGTTTATATTAATATGAATATAATTGAGGAATAAGGTGGGTTTCACTGAGGTTAAACTCATTGATCAATGATGGTTCTGTCTATATTAAAATGAATATAATTGATGATTGAGGCTTGGTTTCACTGAGGTTCAGCTTTGTGATCAATGTTGGTTCTGTTTATAATAATATGAATATAATTGATGAATGAGGCTGGGTTTCACTGAGGTTCAGCTTTGTGATCAATGTCAGTTCTGTTTATATTAATATGAATATAATTGATGAATGAGGCTGGGTTTCACTGAGGTTCAGCTTTTTGATCAATGCTTGTTCTGTTTCTATTAATATGTATATAATTGATGAATGAGGCTGGGTTTCACTGAGGTTCAGCTTTGTGATCAATGTTGGTTCTGTTTATATTTATATGAATATAATTGAGGAATGAGGCTGCGTTTCACTGAGGTTAAACTCATTAATCAATGTTGGTTCTGTTTATATTAATATGAATATAATTGATGAATGAGGCTGGGTTTCACTGAGGTTCAGCTTTGTGATCAATGTTGGTTCTGTATATATTTATATGAATATAATTAATGAATGAGGCTGTGTTTCAAAGAACTTAAACTCATTGATCAATGTTGGTTCTGTTTATATTAATATGAATATAATTGATGAATGAGGCTGGGTTTCACTGAGGTTCAGCTTTGTGTTCAATGTTGGTTCTGTTTATATTAATATGAATATAATTGAGGAATGTGGCTGGGTTTCACTGATGTTCAGCTTTGTGATCAATGTTGGTTCTCTTTATATTAATATGAACATAATTGAGGAATGAGGCTGCGTTTCACTGAGGTTAAACTCATTGATCAATGTTGGTTCTGTTTATATTAATATGAATATAATTGATGAATGAGGCTGGGTTTCACTGAGGTTCAGCTTTGTGATCAATGTTTGTTCTGTTTATATTACTATGAATATAATTGAGGAATGAGGCTGCTTTTCACTGAGGTTAAACTCATTGATCAATGTTGGTTCTGTTTATATTAATATGAATATAACTGATGAATGAGGCTGGGTTTCACTGAGGTTCAGCTTTGTGATCAATGTTGGTTCTGTTTATATGAATATGAATATAATTGAGGAATGAGGCTGGGTTTCACTGAGGTTAAAGTCATTGATCAATGTTTGTTCTGTTTATATTAATATGAATATAATTGATGAATGAGGCTGTGTCTCACTGAGGTTCAGCTTTGTGATCAATGTTTGTTCTGTTTATATTGCTATGAATATAATTGAGGAATGAGGCTGCGTTTCACTGAGGTTAAACTCATTGATCAATGTTGGTTCTGTTTATATTAATATGAATATAACTGATGAATGAGGCTGGGTTTCACTGAGGTTCAGCTTTGTGATCAATGTTGGTTCTGTTTATATGAATATGAATATAATTGAGGAATGAGGCAGGGTTTCACTGAGGTTAAACTCATTGATCAATGTTGGTTCTGTTTATATTAATATGAATATAATTGATGATTGAGGCTGGGTTTCACTGAGGTTCAGCTTTGTGATCAATGTTTGTTCTGTTTATATTGATATGAATATAATTGATGAATGAGGCTGGGTTTCACTGAGGTTCAGCTTTGTGATCAATGTTGGTTCTGTTTATATTAATATGAATATAATTGAGGAATAAGGTGGGTTTCACTGAGGTTAAACTCATTGATCAATGATGGTTCTGTCTATATTAAAATGAATATAATTGATGATTGAGGCTTGGTTTCACTGAGGTTCAGCTTTGTGATCAATGTTGGTTCTGTTTATAATAATATGAATATAATTGATGAATGAGGCTGGGTTTCACTGAGGTTCAGCTTTGTGATCAATGTCAGTTCTGTTTATATTAATATGAATATAATTGATGAATGAGGCTGGGTTTCACTGAGGTTCAGCTTTTTGATCAATGCTTGTTCTGTTTCTATTAATATGTATATAATTGATGAATGAGGCTGGGTTTCACTGAGGTTCAGCTTTGTGATCAATGTTGGTTCTGTTTATATTTATATGAATATAATTGAGGAATGAGGCTGCGTTTCACTGAGGTTAAACTCATTAATCAATGTTGGTTCTGTTTATATTAATATGAATATAATTGATGAATGAGGCTGGGTTTCACTGAGGTTCAGCTTTGTGATCAATGTTGGTTCTGTATATATTTATATGAATATAATTAATGAATGAGGCTGTGTTTCAAAGAACTTAAACTCATTGATCAATGTTGGTTCTGTTTATATTAATATGAATATAATTGATGAATGAGGCTGGGTTTCACTGAGGTTCAGCTTTGTGTTCAATGTTGGTTCTGTTTATATTAATATGAATATAATTGAGGAATGTGGCTGGGTTTCACTGATGTTCAGCTTTGTGATCAATGTTGGTTCTCTTTATATTAATATGAACATAATTGAGGAATGAGGCTGCGTTTCACTGAGGTTAAACCCATTGATCAATGTTGGTTCTGTTTATATTAATATGAATATAACTGATGAATGAGGCTGGGTTTCACTGAGGTTCAGCTTTGTGATCAATGTTGGTTCTGTTTATATGAATATGAATATAATTGAGGAATGAGGCTGGGTTTCACTGAGGTTAAAGTCATTGATCAATGTTTGTTCTGTTCATATTAATATGAATATAATTGATGAATGAGGCTGTGTCTCACTGAGGTTCAGCTTTGTGATCAATGTTTGTTCTGTTTATATTGCTATGAATATAATTGAGGAATGAGGCTGCGTTTCACTGAGGTTAAACTCATTGATCAATGTTGGTTCTGTTTATATTAATATGAATATAACTGATGAATGAGGCTGGGTTTCACTGAGGTTCAGCTTTGTGATCAATGTTGGTTCTGTTTATATGAATATGAATATAATTGAGGAATGAGGCTGGGTTTCACTGAGGTTAAACTCATTGATCAATGTTGGTTCTGTTTATATTAATATGAATATAATTGATGAATGAGGCTGGGTTTCACTGAGGTTCAGCTTTGTGATCAATGTTTGTTCTGTTTATATTGATATGAATATAATTGATGAATGAGGCTGGGTTTCACTGAGGTTCAGCTTTGTGATCAATGTTGGTTCTGTTTATATTAATATGAATATAATTGAGGAATAAGGTGGGTTTCACTGAGGTTAAACTCATTGATCAATGATGGTTCTGTCTATATTAAAATGAATATAATTGATGATTGAGGCTTGGTTTCACTGAGGTTCAGCTTTGTGATCAATGTTGGTTCTGTTTATAATAATATGAATATAATTTATGAATGAGGCTGGGTTTCACTGAGGTTCAGCTTTGTGATCAATGTCAGTTCTGTTTATATTAATATGAATATAATTGATGAATGAGGCTGGGTTTCACTGAGGTTCAGCTTTTTGATCAATGCTTGTTCTGTTTCTATTAATATGTATATAATTGATGAATGAGGCTGGGTTTCACTGAGGTTCAGCTTTGTGATCAATGTTGGTTCTGTTTATATTTATATGAATATAATTGAGGAATGAGGCTGCGTTTCACTGAGGTTAAACTCATTAATCAATGTTGGTTCTGTTTATATTAATATGAATATAATTGATGAATGAGGCTGGGTTTCACTGAGGTTCAGCTTTGTGATCAATGTTGGTTCTGTATATATTTATATGAATATAATTAATGAATGAGGCTGTGTTTCACTGAGGTTAAACTCATTGATCAATGTTGGTTCTGTTTATATTAATATGAATATAATTGATGAATGAGGCTGGGTTTCACTGAGGTTCAGCTTTGTGTTCAATGTTGGTTCTGTTTATATTAATATGAATATAATTGAGGAATGTGGCTGGGTTTCACTGATGTTCAGCTTTGTGATCAATGTTGGTTCTCTTTATATTAATATGAACATAATTGAGGAATGAGGCTGCGTTTCACTGAGGTTAAACTCATTGATCAATGTTGGTTCTGTTTATATTAATATGAATATAATTGATGAATGAGGCTGGGTTTCACTGAGGTTCAGCTTTGTGATCAATGTTTGTTCTGTTTATATTACTATGAATATAATTGAGTAATGAGGCTGGGTTTCACTGAGGTTAAAGTCATTGATCAATGTTTGTTCTGTTTATATTAATATGAATATAATTGATGAATGAGGCTGGGTTTCACTGAGGTTCAGCTTTGTGATCAATGTTGGTTCTGTTTATATTAATATGAATATAATTGAGGAATAAGGTGGGTTTCACTGAGGTTAAACTCATTGATCAATGATGGTTCTGTCTATATTAAAATGAATATAATTGATGATTGAGGCTTGGTTTCACTGAGGTTCAGCTTTGTGATCAATGTTGGTTCTGTTTATAATAATATGAATATAATTGATGAATGAGGCTGGGTTTCACTGAGGTTCAGCTTTGTGATCAATGTCAGTTCTGTTTATATTAATATGAATATAATTGATGAATGAGGCTGGGTTTCACTGAGGTTCAGCTTTTTGATCAATGCTTGTTCTGTTTCTATTAATATGTATATAATTGATGAATGAGGCTGGGTTTCACTGAGGTTCAGCTTTGTGATCAATGTTGGTTCTGTTTATATTTATATGAATATAATTGAGGAATGAGGCTGCGTTTCACTGAGGTTAAACTCATTAATCAATGTTGGTTCTGTTTATATTAATATGAATATAATTGATGAATGAGGCTGGGTTTCACTGAGGTTCAGCTTTGTGATCAATGTTGGTTCTGTATATATTTATATGAATATAATTAATGAATGAGGCTGTGTTTCAAAGAACTTAAACTCATTGATCAATGTTGGTTCTGTTTATATTAATATGAATATAATTGATGAATGAGGCTGGGTTTCACTGAGGTTCAGCTTTGTGTTCAATGTTGGTTCTGTTTATATTAATATGAATATAATTGAGGAATGTGGCTGGGTTTCACTGATGTTCAGCTTTGTGATCAATGTTGGTTCTCTTTATATTAATATGAACATAATTGAGGAATGAGGCTGCGTTTCACTGAGGTTAAACTCATTGATCAATGTTGGTTCTGTTTATATTAATATGAATATAACTGATGAATGAGGCTGGGTTTCACTGAGGTTCAGCTTTGTGATCAATGTTGGTTCTGTTTATATGAATATGAATATAATTGAGGAATGAGGCTGGGTTTCACTGAGGTTAAAGTCATTGATCAATGTTTGTTCTGTTTATATTAATATGAATATAATTGATGAATGAGGCTGTGTCTCACTGAGGTTCAGCTTTGTGATCAATGTTTGTTCTGTTTATATTGCTATGAATATAATTGAGGAATGAGGCTGCGTTTCACTGAGGTTAAACTCATTGATCAATGTTTGTTCTGTTTATATTAATATGAATATAACTGATGAATGAGGCTGGGTTTCACTGAGGTTCAGCTTTGTGATCAATGTTGGTTCTGTTTATATGAATATGAATATAATTGAGGAATGAGGCTGGGTTTCACTGAGGTTAAACTCATTGATCAATGTTGGTTCTGTTTATATTAATATGAATATAATTGATGAATGAGGCTGGGTTTCACTGAGGTTCAGCTTTGTGATCAATGTTTGTTCTGTTTATATTGATATGAATATAATTGATGAATGAGGCTGGGTTACTCTGAGGTTCAGCTTTGTGATCAATGTTGGTTCTGTTTATATTAATATGAATATAATTGAGGAATAAGGTGGGTTTCACTGAGGTTAAACTCATTGATCAATGATGGTTCTGTCTATATTAAAATGAATATAATTGATGATTGAGGCTTGGTTTCACTGAGGTTCAGCTTTGTGATCAATGTTGGTTCTGTTTATAATAATATGAATATAATTGATGAATGAGGCTGGGTTTCACTGAGGTTCAGCTTTGTGATCAATGTCAGTTCTGTTTATATTAATATGAATATAATTGATGAATGAGGCTGGGTTTCACTGAGGTTCAGCTTTTTGATCAATGCTTGTTCTGTTTCTATTAATATGTATATAATTGATGAATGAGGCTGGGTTTCACTGAGGTTCAGCTTTGTGATCAATGTTGGTTCTGTTTATATTTATATGAATATAATTGAGGAATGAGGCTGCGTTTCACTGAGGTTAAACTCATTAATCAATGTTGGTTCTGTTTATATTAATATGAATATAATTGATGAATGAGGCTGGGTTTCACTGAGGTTCAGCTTTGTGATCAATGTTGGTTCTGTATATATTTATATGAATATAATTAATGAATGAGGCTGTGTTTCACTGAGGTTAAACTCATTGATCAATGTTGGTTCTGTTTATATTAATATGAATATAATTGATGAATGAGGCTGGGTTTCACTGAGGTTCAGCTTTGTGTTCAATGTTGGTTCTGTTTATATTAATATGAATATAATTGAGGAATGTGGCTGGGTTTCACTGATGTTCAGCTTTGTGATCAATGTTGGTTCTCTTTATATTAATATGAACATAACTGAGGAATGAGGCTGCGTTTCACTGAGGTTAAACTCATTGATCAATGTTGGTTCTGTTTATATTAATATGAATATAATTGATGAATGAGGCTGGGTTTCACTGAGGTTCAGCTTTGTGATCAATGTTTGTTCTGTTTATATTACTATGAATATAATTGAGTAATGAGGCTGGGTTTCACTGAGGTTAAAGTCATTGATCAATGTTTGTTCTGTTTATATTAATATGAATATAATTGATGAATGAGGCTGTGTCTCACTGAGGTTCAGCTTTGTGGTCAATGCTTGTTCTGTTTATATTAATATGTATATAATTGATGAATGAGGCTGAGTTTCACTGAGGTTCAGCTTTGTGATCAATGTTGGTTCTGTTTATATTAATATGAATATAATTGATGAATGAGGCTGGGTTTCACTGAGGTTCAGCTTTGTGATCAATGTTGGTTCTGTATATATTTATATGAATATAATTAATGAATGAGGCTGTGTTTCAAAGAACTTAAACTCATTGATCAATGTTGGTTCTGTTTATATTAATATGAATATAATTGAGGAATGAGACTGCGTTTCACTGAGGTTAAACTCATTGATCAATGTTGGTTCTGTTTATATTAATATGAATAAAATTGATGAATGAGGCTGGGTTTCACTGATGTTCAGCTTTGTGATCAATGTCGGTTCTGTTTATATTAATATGAATATAATTGATGAATGAGGCTGGGTTTCACTGAGGTTCAGCTTTGTGATCAATGTTGGTTCTGTTTATATTAATATGAATATAATTGAGGAATAAGGCTGTGTTTCACTGAGGTTAAACTCATTGATCAATGTTGGTTCTGTTTATATTAAAATGAATATAAATGATGATTGAGGCTTGGTTTCACTGAGGTTCAGCTTTGTGATCAATGTTGGTTCGGTATATATTTATATGAATAAAATTAATGAATGAGGCTGTGTTTCAAAGAAGTTAAACTCATTGATCAATGTTGGTTCTTTTTATATTAATATGAATATAATTGATGAATGAGGCTGGGTTTCACTGAGGTTCAGCTTTGTGATCAATGTCGGTTCTGTTTATATTAATATGAATATAATTGATGAATGAGGCTGGGTTTCACTGAGGTTCAGCTTTTTGATCAATGCTTGTTCTGTTTCTATTAATATGTATATAATTGATGAATGAGGCTGTGTTTCACTGAGGTTCAGCTTTGTGATCAATGTTGGTTCTGTTTATATTTATATGAAAATAATTGAAGAATGAGGCTGCGTTTCACTGAGGTTAAACTCATTAATCAATGTTGGTTCTGTTTATATTAATATGAATATAATTGATGAATGAGGCTGGGTTTCACTGAGGTTCAGCTTTGTGATCAATGTTGGTTCTGTATATATTTATATGAATATAATAAATGAATGAGGCTGTGTTTCAAAGAACTTAAACTCATTGATCAATGTTGGTTCTGTTTATATTAATATGAATATAATTGAGGAATGAGGCTGGGTTTCACTGAGGTTCAGCTTTGTGATCAATGTTGGTTCTGTTTATATTAATATGAATATAATTGATGAATGAGTCTGGGTTTCACTGAGGTTCAGCTTTGTGATCAATGTTGGTTCTGTATATATTTATATGAATATAATTAATGAATGAGGCTGTGTTTCAAAGAACTTAAACTCATTGATCAATATTGGTTCTGTTTATATTAATATGAATATAATTGATGAATGAGGCTGGGTTTCACTGAGGTTCAGCTTTGTGATCAATGTTGGTTCTGTTTATATTAATATGAATAAAATTGATGAATGAGGCTGGATTTCACTGAGATTCAGCTTTGTGGTCAATGTTGGTTCTTTTTATATTAATATGAATATAATTGATGAATCAGGCTGGGTTTCACTGAGGTTAAACTGATTGATCAATATTGGTTCTGTTTATATTAATATGAATATAATTGATGAATGAGGCTGGGTTTCACTGAGGTTTAGCTTTGTGATCAATATTGTTTCTGTTTATATTAATATGAATATAATTGATGAATGAGGCTGGGTTTCACTGAGATTCAGCTTTGTGGTCAATGTTGGTTCTGTTTATATTAATATGAATATAATTGATGAATGAGGCTGGGTTTCACTGAGGTTCAGCTTTGTGTTCAATGTTGGTTCTGTTTATATTAATATGACTATAATTGAGGAATGCGGCTGGGTTTCACTGATGTTCAGCATTGTGATCAATGTTGGTTCTCTTTATATTAATATGAACATAATTGAGGAATGAGACTGCGTTTCACTGAGGTTAAACTCATTGATCAATGTTGGTTCTGTTTATATTAATATGAATATAATTGAGGAATGAGGCTGCGTTTCACTGAGGTTAAACTCATTGATCAATGTTGGTTCTATTTATATTAATATGAATATAACTGATGAATGAGGCTGGGTTTCACTGAGGTTCAGCTTTGTGATCAATGTTGGTTCTGTTTATATGAATATGAATATAATTGAGGAATGAGGCTGGGTTTCACTGAGGTTAAACTCATTGATCAATGTTGGTTCTGTTTATATTAATATGAATATAATTGATGAATGAGGCTGGGTTTCACTGAGGTTCAGCTTTGTGATCAATGTTTGTTCTGTTTATATTAATATGAATATAATTGATGAATGAGGCTGGGTTTCACTGAGGTTCATCTTTGTGGTCAATGCTTGTTCTGTTTATATTAATATGTATATAATTGATGAATGAGGCTGGGTTTCACTGAGGTTCAGCTTTGTGATCAATGTTTGTTCTGTTTATATTAATATGAATATAATTGATGAATGAGGCTGGGTTTCACTGAGGTTCATCTTTGTGGTCAATGCTTGTTCTGTTTATATTAATATGTATATAATTGATGAATGAGGCTGGGTTTCACTGAGGTTCAGCTTTGTGATCAATGTTGGTTCTGTTTATATTAATATGTATATAATTGATGAATGAAGCTAGGTTTCACTGAGGTTCAGCTATGTGATCAATGTTGGTTCTGTATATATTTATATGAATATAATTAATGAATGAGGCTGTTTTTCAAAGAAGTTAAACTCATTGATCAATGTTGGTTCTGTTTATATTAATATGAATATAATTGATGAATGAGGCTAGGTTTCACTGAGGTTAAGCTTTGTGATCAATGTTGGTTCTGTTTATACTAATATGAATATAATTGATGAATGAGTCTGGGTTTCAAAGAGGTTAAACTAATTGATCAATGTTGGTTCTGTTTATATTAATATGAATATAATTGATGAATGAGGCTGGGTTTCACTGAGGTTCAGCTTTGTGATCAATGTTGGTTCTGTTTATATTAATATGAATATAATTGATGAATGAGGCTGGGTTTCACAGAGGTTAAGCTTTGTGATCAATGTTGGTTCTGTTTATATTACTATGAATATAATTGATGAATGAGGCTGGGTTTCACTGAGGTTAAACTCATTGATCAATGTTGGTTCTGTTTATATTAATATGAATATAACTGATGAATGAGGCTGGGTTTCAATGAGGTTCAGCTTTGTGATCAATGTTGGTTCTGTTTATATTAATATGATATAATTGAGGAATGTGGCTGGGTTTCACTGGGGTTAAACTCATTGATCAATGTTGGTTCTGTTTATACTAATATGAATATAATTGAGGAATGAGGCTGCGTTTCACTGACGTTAAACTCATTGATCAATGTTGCTTCTGTTTATATTAATATGAATAAAATTGATGAATGAGGCTGGGTTTCACTGAGGTTCAGCTTTGTGATCAATGTCGGTTCTGTTTATATTAATATGAATATAATTGATGAATGAGGCTGGGTTTCACTGAGGTTCAGCTTTGTGGCCAATGCTTGTTCTGTTTATATTAATATGTATATAATTGATGAATGAGGCTGGGTTTCACTGATGTTCAGCGTTGTGATCAATGTTGGTTCTGTTTATATTAATATGAATATAATTGAGGAATGAGGCTGCGTTTCACTGAGGTTAAACTAATTGATCAATGTTGGTTCTGTTTATATTAATATGAATATAATAGATGAATGAGGCTGGGTTTCACTGAGGTTCAGCTTTGTGATCAATGTTGGTTCTGTATATATTTATATGAATATAATTAATGAATGAGGCTGTTTTTCAAAGAAGTTAAACTCACTGATCAATGTTGGTTCTGTTTATATTAATATGAATAAAATTGATGAATGAGGCCTGGTTTCACTGAGGTTCAGCTTTTTGGTCAATGCTTGTTCTGTATATAATAATATGTATATAATTGATGAATGAGGCTGGGTTTCACTGAGGTTCAGCTTTGTGGTCAATGTTGGTTCTGTTTATATTAATATGAATATAATTGATGAATGAGGCTGGGTTTCACTGAGGTACAGCTTTGTGTTCAATGTTGGTTCTGTTTATATTAATATGAATATAATTGATGAATGTGGCTGGGTTTCACTGATGTTCAGCTTTGTGATCAATGTTGGTTCTCTTTATATTAATATGAACATAATTGAGGAATGAGGCTGCGTTTCACTGAGGTTAAACTCATTGATCAATGTTGGTTCTGTTTATATTAATATGAATATAATTGATGAATGAGGCTGGGTTTCACTGAGGTTCAGCTTTGTGATCAATGTTTGTTCTGTTTATATTACTATGAATATAATTGAGGAATGAGGCTGCGTTTCACTGAGGTTAAACTCATTGATCAATGTTGGTTCTGTTTATATTAATATGAATATAACTGATGAATGAGGCTGGGTTTCACTGAGGTTCAGCTTTGTGATCAATGTTGGTTCTGTTTATATGAATATGAATATAATTGAGGAATGAGGCTGGGTTTCACTGAGGTTAAACTCATTGATCAATGTTGGTTCTGTTTATATTAATATGAATATAATTGATGAATGAGGCTGGGTTTCACTGAGGTTCAGCTTTGTGATCAATGTTGGTTCTGTTTATATGAATATGAATATAATTGAGGAATGAGGCTGGGTTTCACTGAGGTTAAACTCATTGATCAATGTTGGTTCTGTTTATATTAATATGAATATAATTGATGAATGAGGCTGGGTTTCACTGAGGTTCAGCTTTGTGGTCAATGCTTGTTCTGTTTATATTAATATGTATATAATTGATGAATGAGGCTGGGTTTCACTGAGGTTCAGCTTTGTGATCAATGTTGGTTCTGTATATATTTATATGAATATAATTAATGAATGAGGCTGTGTTTCAAAGAACTTAAACTCATTGATCAATGTTGGTTCTGTTTATATTAATATGAATATAATTGAGGAATGAGGCTTCGTTTCACTGAGGTTAAACTCATTGATCAATGTTGGTTCTGTTTATATTAATATGAATAAAATTGATGAATGAGGCTGGGTTTCACTGAGATTCAGCTTTGTGGTCAATGTTGGTTCTTTTTATATTAATATGAATATAATTGATGAATGAGGCTGGGTTTCACTGAGGTTAAACTCATTGATCAATATTGGTTCTGTTTATATTAATATGAATATAATTGATGAATTAGGCTGGGTTTCACTGAGGTTCAGCTTTGTGATCAATGTTGGTTCTGTTTATATTAATATGAATATAATTGATGAATGAGGCTGGGTTTCACTGAGGTTCAGCTTTGTGATCAATGTTGGTTCTGTTTATATTAATATGAATATAATTGATGAATGAGGCTGGGTTTCACTGAGATTCAGCTTTGTGATCAATGTTGGTTCTGTTTATATTACTATGAATATAATTGAGGAATGAGGCTGCGTTTCACTGAGGTTAAACTCATTGATCAATGTTGGTTCTGTTTATATTAATATGAATATAACTGATGAATGAGGCTGGGTTTCACTGAGGTTCAGCTTTGTGATCAATGTTGGTTCTGTTTATATGAATATGAATATAATTGAGGAATGAGGCTGGGTTTCACTGAGGTTAAACTCATTGATCAATGTTGGTTCTGTTTATATTAATATGAATATAATTGATGAATGAGGCTGGGTTTCACTGAGGTTCAGCATTGTGATCAATGTTGGTTCTGTTTATATCAATATGAATATAATTGATGAATGAGGCTGGGTTTCACTGAGGTTCAGCTTTGTGATCAATGTTGGTTCTGTATATATTTATATGAATATAATTAATGAATGAGGCTGTGTTTCAAAGAACTTAAACTCATTGATCAATGTTGGTTCTGTTTATATTAATATGAATATAATTGAGGAATGAGGCTGCGTTTCACTAAGGTTAAACTCATTGATCAATGTTGGTTCTGTTTATATCAATATGAATAAAATTGATGAATGAGGCTGGGTTTCACTGAGGTTCAGCTTTGTGATCAATGTTGGTTCTGTTTATATTAATATGAATAAAATTGATGAATGAGGCTGGATTTCACTGAGATTCAGCTTTGTGGTCAATGTTGGTTCTTTTTATATTAATATGAATATAATTGATGAATGAGGCTGGGTTTCACTGAGGTTAAACTCATTGATCAATATTGGTTCTGTTTATATTAATATGAATATAATTGATGAATGAGGCTGGGTTTCACTGAGGTTTAGCTTTGTGATCAATGTTGGTTCTGTTTATATTAATATGAATATAATTGATGAATGAGGCTGGGTTTCACTGAGGTTCAGCTTTGTGATCAATGTTGGTTTTGTTTATATTAATATGAATATAATTGATGAATGAGGCTGGGTTTCACTGAGATTCAGCTCTGTGATCAATGTTGGTTCTGTTTATATTAATATGAATATAATTGATGAATGAGGCTGGGTTTCACTGAGATTCAGCTTTGTGGTCAATCTTGGTTCTGTTTATATTAATATGAATATAATTGATGAATGAGGCTGGGTTTCACTGAGATTCAGCTTTGTGGTCAATGTTGGTTCTGTTTATATTAATATGAATATAATTGATGAATGAGGCTGGGTTTCACTGAGGTTCAGCTTTGTGTTCAATGTTGGTTCTGTTTATATTAATATGAATATAACTGATGAATGAGGCTGCGTTTCACTGAGGTTAAACTCATTGATCAATGTTGGTTCTGTTTATATTAATATGAATATAACTGATGAATGAGGCTGGGTTTCACTGAGGTTCAGCTTTGTGATCAATGTTGGTTCTGTTTATATGAATATGAATATAATTGAGGAATGAGGCTGGGTTTCACTGAGGTTAAACTCATTGATCAATGATGGTTCTGTCTATATTAAAATGAATATAATTGATGATTGAGGCTTGGTTTCACTGAGGTTCAGCTTTGTGATCAATGTTGGTTCTGTTTATATGAATATGAATATAATTGAGGAATGAGGCTGGGTTTCACTGAGGTTAAACTCATTGATCAATGATGGTTCTGTCTATATTAAAATGAATATAATTGATGATTGAGGCTTGGTTTCACTGAGGTTCAGCTTTGTGATCAATGTTGGTTCTGTTTATAATAATATGAATATAATTGATGAATGAGGCTGGGTTTCACTGAGGTTCAGCTTTGTGATCAATGTCGGTTCTGTTTATATTAATATGAATATAATTGATGAATGAGGCTGGGTTTCACTGAGGTTCAGCTTTTTGATCAATGCTTGTTCTGTTTCTATTGATATGTATATAATTGATGAATGAGGCTGGGTTTCACTGAGGTTCAGCTTTGTGATCAATGTTGGTTCTGTTTATATTTATATGAATATAATTGAGGAATGAGGCTGCGTTTCACTGAGGTTAAACTCATTAATCAATGTTGGTTATGTTTATATTAATATGAATATAATTGATGAATGAGGCTGGGTTTCACTGAGGTTCAGCTTTGTGATCAATGTTGGTTCTGTATATATTTATATGAATATAATTAATGAATGAGGCTGTGTTTCAAAGAATTTAAACTCATTGATCAATGTTGGTTCTGTTTATATTAATATGAATATAATTGAGGAATGAGGCTGCGTTTCACTGAGGTTAAACTCATTGATCAATGTTGGTTCTGTTTATATTAATATGAATAAAATTGATGAATGAGGCTGGGTTTCACTGAGGTTCAGCTTTGTGATCAATGTTGGTTCTGTTTATATTAATATGAATAAAATTGATGAATGAAGCTGGATTTCACTGAGATTCAGCTTTGTGGTCAATGTTGGTTCTTTTTATATTAATATGAATATAATTGATGAATGAGGCTGGGTTTCACTGAGGTTAAACTCATTGATCAATATTGGTTCTGTTTATATTAATATGAATATAATTTATGAATGAGGCTGGGTTTCACTGAGATTCAGCTTTGTGATCAATGTTGGTTCTGTTTATATTAATATGAATATAATTGATGAATGAGGCTGGGTTTCACTGAGATTCAGCTTTGTGGTCAATGTTGGTTCTGTTTATATTAATATGAATATAATTGATGAATGAGGCTGGGTTTCACTGAGGTTCAGCTTTGTGTTCAATGTTGGTTCTGTTTATATTAATATGAATATAATTTAGGAATGTGGCTGGGTTTCACTGATGTTCAGCTTTTTGATCAATGTTGGTTCTCTTTATATTAATATGAACATAATTGAGGAATGAGGCTGCGTTTCACTGAGGTTAAACTCATTGATCAATGTTGGTTCTGTTTATATTAATATGAATATAATTGATGAATGAGGCTGGGTTTCACTGAGGTTCAGCTTTGTGATCAATGTTTGTTCTGTTTATATTGCTATGAATATAATTGAGGAATGAGGCTGCGTTTCACTGAGGTTAAACTCATTGATCAATGTTGGTTCTGTTTATATTAATATGAATATAACTGATGAATGAGGCTGGGTTTCACTGAGGTTCAGCTTTGTGATCAATGTTGGTTCTGTTTATATGAATATGAATATAATTGAGGAATGAGGCTGGGTTTCACTGAGGTTAAACTCATTGATCAATGTTGGTTCTGTTTATATTAATATGAATATAATTGATGAATGAGGCTGGGTTTCACTGAGGTTCAGCTTTGTGATCAATGTTTGTTCTGTTTATATTGATATGAATATAATTGATGAATGAGGCTGGGTTTCACTGAGGTTCAGCTTTGTGATCAATGTTGGTTCTGTTTATATTAATATGAATATAATTGAGGAATAAGGTGGGTTTCACTGAGGTTAAACTCATTGATCAATGATGGTTCTGTCTATATTAAAATGAATATAATTGATGATTGAGGCTTGATTTCACTGAGGTTCAGCTTTGTGATCAATGTTGGTTCTGTTTATAATAATATGAATATAATTGATGAATGAGGCTGGGTTTCACTGAGGTTCAGCTTTGTGATCAATGTTGGTTCTGTTTATATTAATATGAATATAATTGATGAATGAGGCTGGGTTTCACTGAGGTTCAGCTTTGTGATCAATGTTGGTTCTTTTTATATTAATATGAATATAATTGATGAATGAGGCTGTGTTTCACTGAGGTTAAACTCATTGATCAATATTGGTTCTGTTTATATTAATATGAATATAATTGATGAATTAGGCTTGGTTTCACTGAGGTTCAGCTTTGTGATCAATGTTGGTTCTGTTTATATTAATATGAATATAATTTATGAATGAGGCTGGGTTTCACTGAGGTTCAGCTTTGTGATCAATGTTGGTTCTGTTTATATTAATATGAATATAATTGATGAATGAGGCTGGGTTTCACTGAGATTCAGCTTTGTGATCAATGTTGGTTCTGTTTATATTAATATGAATATAATTGATGAATGAGGCTGGGTTTCACTGAGATTCAGCTTTGTGGTCAATGTTGGTTCTGTTTATATTAATATGAATATAATTGATGAATGAGGCTGGGTTTCACTGAGGTTCAGCTTTGTGTTCAATGTTGGTTCTGTTTATATTAATATGAATATAATTGAGGAATGTGGCTGGGTTTCACTGATGTTCAGCTTTGTGATCAATGTTGGTTCTCTTTATATTAATATGAACATAATTGAGGAATGAGGCTGCGTTTCACTGAGGTTAAACTCATTGATCAATGTTGGTTCTGTTTATATTAATATGAATAAAATTGATGAATGAGGCTGGGTTTCACTGAGGTTCAGCTTTGTGATCAATGTTTGTTCTGTTTATATTGCTATGAATATAATTGAGGAATGAGGCTACGTTTCACTGAGGTTAAACTCATTGATCAATGTTGGTTCTGTTTATATTAATATGAATATAACTGATGAATGAGGCTGGGTTTCACTGAGGTTCAGCTTTGTGATCAATGTTGGTTCTGTTTATATTAATATGAATATAATTGATGAATGAGGCTGGGTTTCACTGAGGTTCAGCTTTGTGATCAATGTTTGTTCTGTTTATATTGATATGAATATAATTGATGAATGAGGCTGGGTTTCACTGAGGTTCAGCTTTGTGATCAATGTTGGTTCTGTTTATATTAATATGAATATAATTGAGGAATAAGGTGGGTTTCACTGAGGTTAAACTCATTGATCAATGATGGTTCTGTCTATATTAAAATGAATATAATTGATGATTGAGGCTTGATTTCACTGAGGTTCAGCTTTGTGATCAATGTTGGTTCTGTTTATAATAATATGAATATAATTGATGAATGAGGCTGGGTTTCACTGAGGTTCAGCTTTGTGATCAATGTCGGTTCTGTTTATATTAATATGAATATAATTGATGAATGAGGCTGGGTTTCACTGAGGTTCAGCTTTGTGATCAATGTTGGTTCTGTTTATATTTATATGAATATAATTGAGGAATGAGGCTGCGTTTCACTGAGGTTAAACTCATTAATCAATGTTGGTTCTGTTTATATTAATATGAATATAATTGATGAATGAGGCTGGGTTTCACTGAGGTTCAGCTTTGTGATCAATGTTGGTTCTGTATATATTTATATGAATATAATTAATGAATGAGGCTGTGTTTCAAAGAACTTAAACTCATTGATCAATGTTGGTTCTGTTTATATTAATATGAATATAATTGATGAATGAGGCTGGGTTTCACTGAGGTTCAGCTTTGTGTTCAATGTTGGTTCTGTTTATATTAATATGAATATAATTGAGGAATGTGGCTGGGTTTCACTGATGTTCAGCTTTGTGATCAATGTTGGTTCTCTTTATATTAATATGAACATAATTGAGGAATGAGGCTGCGTTTCACTGAGGTTAAACTCATTGATCAATGTTGGTTCTGTTTATATTAATATGAATAAAATTGATGAATGAGGCTGGGTTTCACTGAGGTTCAGCTTTGTGATCAATGTTTGTTCTGTTTATATTGCTATGAATATAATTGAGGAATGAGGCTACGTTTCACTGAGGTTAAACTCATTGATCAATGTTGGTTCTGTTTATATTAATATGAATATAACTGATGAATGAGGCTGGGTTTCACTGAGGTTCAGCTTTGTGATCAATGTTGGTTCTGTTTATATTAATATGAATATAATTGATGAATGAGGCTGGGTTTCACTGAGGTTCAGCTTTGTGATCAATGTTTGTTCTGTTTATATTGATATGAATATAATTGATGAATGAGGCTGGGTTTCACTGAGGTTCAGCTTTGTGATCAATGTTGGTTCTGTTTATATTAATATGAATATAATTGAGGAATAAGGTGGGTTTCACTGAGGTTAAACTCATTGATCAATGATGGTTCTGTCTATATTAAAATGAATATAATTGATGATTGAGGCTTGATTTCACTGAGGTTCAGCTTTGTGATCAATGTTGGTTCTGTTTATAATAATATGAATATAATTGATGAATGAGGCTGGGTTTCACTGAGGTTCAGCTTTGTGATCAATGTCGGTTCTGTTTATATTAATATGAATATAATTGATGAATGAGGCTGGGTTTCACTGAGGTTCAGCTTTGTGATCAATGTTGGTTCTGTTTATATTTATATGAATATAATTGAGGAATGAGGCTGCGTTTCACTGAGGTTAAACTCATTAATCAATGTTGGTTCTGTTTATATTAATATGAATATAATTGATGAATGAGGCTGGGTTTCACTGAGGTTCAGCTTTGTGATCAATGTTGGTTCTGTATATATTTATATGAATATAATTAATGAATGAGGCTGTGTTTCAAAGAACTTAAACTCATTGATCAATGTTGGTTCTGTTTATATTAATATGAATATAATTGATGAATGAGGCTGGGTTTCACTGAGGTTCAGCTTTGTGTTCAATGTTGGTTCTGTTTATATTAATATGAATATAATTGAGGAATGTGGCTGGGTTTCACTGATGTTCAGCTTTGTGATCAATGTTGGTTCTCTTTATATTAATATGAACATAATTGAGGAATGAGGCTGCGTTTCACTGAGGTTAAACTCATTGATCAATGTTGGTTCTGTTTATATTAATATGAATATAATTGATGAATGAGGCTGGGTTTCACTGAGGTTCAGCTTTGTGATCAATGTTTGTTCTGTTTATATTACTATGAATATAATTGAGGAATGAGGCTGCGTTTCACTGAGGTTAAACTCATTGATCAATGTTGGTTCTGTTTATATTAATATGAATATAACTGATGAATGAGGCTGGGTTTCACTGAGGTTCAGCTTTGTGGTCAATGCTTGTTCTGTTTATATTGATATGTATATAATTGATGAATGAGGCTGAGTTTCACTGAGGTTCAGCTTTGTGATCAATGTTGGTTCTGTTTATATTAATATGAATATAATTGATGAATGAGGCTGGGTTTCACTGAGGTTCAGCTTTGTGATCAATGTTGGTTCTGTATATATTTATATGAATATAATTAATGAATGAGGCTGTGTTTCAAAGAACTTAAACTCATTGATCAATGTTGGTTCTGTTTATATTAATATGAATATAATTGAGGAATGAGGCTGCGTTTCACTGAGGTTAAACTCATTGATCAATGTTGGTTCTGTTTATATTAATATGAATAAAATTGATGAATGAGGCTGGGTTTCACTGAGGTTCAGCTTTGTGATCAATGTTGGTTCTGTTTATATTAATATGAATAAAATTGATGAATGAAGCTGGATTTCACTGAGATTCAGCTTTGTGGTCAATGTTGGTTCTTTTTATATTAATATGAATATAATTGATGAATGAGGCTGGGTTTCACTGAGGTTAAACTCATTGATCAATATTGGTTCTGTTTATATTAATATGAATATAATTGATGAATGAGGCTGGGTTTCACTGAGGTTTAGCTTTGTGATCAATGTTGGTTCTGTTTATATTAATATGAATATAATTGATGAATGAGGCTGGGTTTCACTGAGGTTCAGCTTTGTGATCAATGTTGGTTCTGTATATATTTATAGGAATATAATTAATGAATGAGGCTGTGTTTCAAAGAACTTAAACTCAATGATCAATGTTGGTTCTGTTTATATTAATATGAATATAATTGAGGAATGAGGCTGCGTTTCACTGAGGTTAAACTCATTGATCAATGTTGGTTCTGTTTATATTAATTTGAATAAAATTGATGAATGAGGCTGGGTTTCACTGAGGTTCAGCTTTGTGATCAATGTTGGTTCTGTTTATATTAATATGAATAAAATTGATGAATGAAGCTGGATTTCACTGAGATTCAGCTTTGTGGTCAATGTTGGTTCTTTTTATATTAATATGAATATAATTGATGAATGAGGCTGGGTTTCACTGAGGTTAAACTCATTGATCAATATTGGTTCTGTTTATATTAATATGAATATAATTGATGAATGAGGCTGGGTTTCACTGAGGTTTAGCTTTGTGATCAATGTTGGTTCTGTTTATATTAATATGAATATAATTGAGGAATGTGGCTGGGTTTCACTGATGTTCAGCTTTGTGATCAATGTTGGTTCTCTTTATATTAATATGAACATAATTGAGGAATGAGGCTGCGTTTCACTGAGGTTAAACTCATTGATCAATGTTGATTCTGTTTATATTAATATGAATATAATTGATGAATGAGGCTGGGTTTCACTGAGGTTCAGCTTTGTGATCAATGTTTGTTCTGTTTATATTACTATGAATATAATTGAGGAATGAGGCTGCGTTTCACTGAGGTTAAACTCATTGATCAATGTTGGTTCTGTTTATATTAATATGAATATAACTGATGAATGAGGCTGGGTTTCACTGAGGTTCAGCTTTGTGATCAATGTTGGTTCTGTTTATATGAATATGAATATAATTGAGGAATGAGGCTGGGTTTCACTGAGGTTAAACTCATTGATCAATGTTGGTTCTGTTTATATTAATATGAATATAATTGATGAATGAGGCTGGGTTTCACTGAGGTTCAGCTTTGTGATCAATGTTTGTTCTGTTTATATTAATATGAATATAATTGATGAATGAGGCTGGGTCTAACTGAGGTTCAGCTTTGTGGTCAATGCTTGTTCTGTTTATATTAATATGTATATAATTGATGAATGAGGCTGGGTTTCACTGAGGTTCAGCTTTGTGATCAATGTTTGTTCTGTTTATATTGATATGAATATAATTGATGAATGAGGCTGGGTTTCACTGAGGTTCAGCTTTGTGGTCAATGCTTGTTCCGTTTATATTAATATGTATATAATTGATGAATGAGGCTGAGTTTCACTGAGGTTCATCTTTGTGATCAATGTTGGTTCTGTTTATATTAATATGAATATAATTGAGGAATAAGGTGGGTTTCACTGAGGTTAAACTCATTGATCAATGATGGTTCTGTCTATATTAAAATGAATATAATTGATGATTGAGGCTTGGTTTCACTGAGGTTCAGCTTTGTGATCAATGTTGGTTCTGTATATATTTATATGAATATAATTAATGAATGAGGCTGTGTTTCAAAGAACTTAAATTCATTGATCACTGTTGGTTCTGTTTATAATAATATGAATATAATTGATGAATGAGGCTGGGTTTCACTGAGGTTCAGCTTTGTGATCAATGTCGGTTCTGTTTATATTAATATGAATATAATTGATGAATGAGGCTGGGTTTCACTGAGGTTCAGCTTTTTGATCAATGCTTGTTTTGTTTCTATTAATATGTATATAATTGATGAATGAGGCTGGGTTTCACTGAGGTTCAGCTTTGTGATCAATGTTGGTTCTGTTTATATTTATATGAATATAATTGAGGAATGAGGCTCCGTTTCACTGAGGTTAAACTCATTAATCAATGTTGGTTCTGTTTATATTAATATGAATATAATTGATGAATGAGGCTGGGTTTCACTGAGGTTCAGCTTTGTGATCAATGTTGGTTCTGTATATATTTATATGAATATAATTAATGAATGAGGCTGTGTTTCAAAGAACTTAAACTCATTGATCAATGTTTGTTCTGTTTATATTAATATGAATATAATTGAGCAATGAGGCTGCGTTTCACTGAGGTTAAACTCATTGATCAATGTTGGTTCTGTTTATATTAATATGAATATAATTGATGAATGAGGCTGGGTTTCACTGAGGTTCAGCTTTGTGTTCAATGTTGGTTCTGTTTATATTAATATGAATATAATTGAGGAATGTGGCTGGGTTTCACTGATGTTCAGCTTTGTGATCAATGTTGGTTCTCTTTATATTAATATGAACATAATTGAGGAATGAGGCTGCGTTTCACTGAGGTTAAACTCATTGATCAATGTTGATTCTGTTTATATTAATATGAATATAATTGATGAATGAGGCTGGGTTTCACTGAGGTTCAGCTTTGTGATCAATGTTGGTTCTGTTTATATGAATATGAATATAATTGAGGAATGAGGCTGGGTTTCACTGAGGTTAAACTCATTGATCAATGTTGGTTCTGTTTATATTAATATGAATATAATTGATGAATGAGGCTGGGTTTCACTGAGGTTCAGCTTTGTGATCAATGTTTGTTCTGTTTATATTAATATGAATATAATTGATGAATGAGGCTGGGTCTAACTGAGGTTCAGCTTTGTGGTCAATGCTTGTTCTGTTTATATTAATATGTATATAATTGATGAATGAGGCTGGGTTTCACTGAGGTTCAGCTTTGTGATCAATGTTTGTTCTGTTTATATTGATATGAATATAATTGATGAATGAGGCTGGGTTTCACTGAGGTTCAGCTTTGTGGTCAATGCTTGTTCCATTTATATTAATATGTATATAATTGATGAATGAGGCTGAGTTTCACTGAGGTTCATCTTTGTGATCAATGTTGGTTCTGTTTATATTAATATGAATATAATTGAGGAATAAGGTGGGTTTCACTGAGGTTAAACTCATTGATCAATGATGGTTCTGTCTATATTAAAATGAATATAATTGATGATTGAGGCTTGGTTTCACTGAGGTTCAGCTTTGTGATCAATGTTGGTTCTGTATATATTTATATGAATATAATTAATGAATGAGGCTGTGTTTCAAAGAACTTAAATTCATTGATCACTGTTGGTTCTGTTTATAATAATATGAATATAATTGATGAATGAGGCTGGGTTTCACTGAGGTTCAGCTTTGTGATCAATGTCGGTTCTGTTTATATTAATATGAATATAATTGATGAATGAGGCTGGGTTTCACTGAGGTTCAGCTTTTTGATCAATGCTTGTTTTGTTTCTATTAATATGTATATAATTGATGAATGAGGCTGGGTTTCACTGAGGTTCAGCTTTGTGATCAATGTTGGTTCTGTTTATATTTATATGAATATAATTGAGGAATGAGGCTGCGTTTCACTGAGGTTAAACTCATTAATCAATGTTGGTTCTGTTTATATTAATATGAATATAATTGATGAATGAGGCTGGGTTTCACTGAGGTTCAGCTTTGTGATCAATGTTGGTTCTGTATATATTTATATGAATATAATTAATGAATGAGGCTGTGTTTCAAAGAACTTAAACTCATTGATCAATGTTTGTTCTGTTTATATTAATATGAATATAATTGAGCAATGAGGCTGCGTTTCACTGAGGTTAAACTCATTGATCAATGTTGGTTCTGTTTATATTAATATGAATATAATTGATGAATGAGGCTGGTTTTCACTGAGGTTCAGCTTTGTGTTCAATGTTGGTTCTGTTTATATTAATATGAATATAATTGAGGAATGTGGCTGGGTTTCACTGATGTTCAGCTTTGTGATCAATGTTGGTTCTCTTTATATTAATATGAACATAATTGAGGAATGAGGCTGCGTTTCACTGAGGTTAAACTCATTGATCAATGTTGATTCTGTTTATATTAATATGAATATAATTGATGAATGAGGCTGGGTTTCACTGAGGTTCAGCTTTGTGATCAATGTTTGTTCTGTTTATATTACTATGAATATAATTGAGGAATGAGGCTGCGTTTCACTGAGGTTAAACTCATTGATCAATGTTGGTTCTGTTTATATTAATATGAATATAACTGATGAATGAGGCTGGGTTTCACTGAGGTTCAGCTTTGTGATCAATGTTGGTTCTGTTTATATGAATATGAATATAATTGAGGAATGAGGCTGGGTTTCACTGAGGTTAAACTCATTGATCAATGTTGGTTCTGTTTATATTAATGTGAATATAATTGATGAATGAGGCTGGGTTTCACTGAGGTTCAGCATTGTGATCAATGTTGGTTCTGTTTATATCAATATGAATATAATTGATGAATGAGGCTGGGTTTCACTGAGGTTCAGCTTTGTGATCAATGTTGGTTCTGTATATATTTATATGAATATAATTAATGAATGAGGCTGTGTTTCAAAGAACTTAAACTCATTGATCAATGTTGGTTCTGTTTATATTAATATGAATATAATTGAGGAATGAGGCTGCGTTTCACTAAGGTTAAACTCATTGATCAATGTTGGTTCTGTTTATATTAATATGAATAAAATTGATGAATGAGGCTGGGTTTCACTGAGGTTCAGCTTTGTGATCAATGTTGGTTCTGTTTATATTAATATGAATAAAATTGATGAATGAGGCTGGATTTCACTGAGATTCAGCTTTGTGGTCAATGTTGGTTCTTTTTATATTAATATGAATATAATTGATGAATGAGGCTGGGTTTCACTGAGGTTAAACTCATTGATCAATATTGGTTCTGTTAATATTAATATGAATATAATTGATGAATGAGGCTGGGTTTCACTGAGGTTTAGCTTTGTGATCAATGTTGGTTCTGTTTATATTAATATGAATATAATTGATGAATGAGGCTGGGTTTCACTGAGGTTCAGCTTTGTGATCAATGTTGGTTTTGTTTATATTAATATGAATATAATTGATGAATGAGGCTGGGTTTCACTGAGATTCAGCTCTGTGATCAATGTTGGTTCTGTTTATATTAATATGAATATAATTGATGAATGAGGCTGGGTTTCACTGAGATTCAGCTTTGTGGTCAATCTTGGTTCTGTTTATATTAATATGAATATAATTGATGAATGAGGCTGGGTTTCACTGAGATTCAGCTTTGTGGTCAATGTTGGTTCTGTTTATATTAATATGAATATAATTGATGAATGAGGCTGGGTTTCACTGAGGTTCAGCTTTGTGTTCAATGTTGGTTCTGTTTATATTAATATGAATATAACTGATGAATGAGGCTGCGTTTCACTGAGGTTAAACTCATTGATCAATGTTGGTTCTGTTTATATTAATATGAATATAACTGATGAATGAGGCTGGGTTTCACTGAGGTTCAGCTTTGTGATCAATGTTGGTTCTGTTTATATGAATATGAATATAATTGAGGAATGAGGCTGGGTTTCACTGAGGTTAAACTCATTGATCAATGATGGTTCTGTCTATATTAAAATGAATATAATTGATGATTGAGGCTTGGTTTCACTGAGGTTCAGCTTTGTGATCAATGTTGGTTCTGTTTATAATAATATGAATATAATTGATGAATGAGGCTGGGTTTCACTGAGGTTCAGCTTTGTGATCAATGTCGGTTCTGTTTATATTAATATGAATATAATTGATGAATGAGGCTGGGTTTCACTGAGGTTCAGCTTTTTGATCAATGCTTGTTCTGTTTCTATTGATATGTATATAATTGATGAATGAGGCTGGGTTTCACTGAGGTTCAGCTTTGTGATCAATGTTGGTTCTGTTTATATTTATATGAATATAATTGAGGAATGAGGCTGCGTTTCACTGAGGTTAAACTCATTAATCAATGTTGGTTATGTTTATATTAATATGAATATAATTGATGAATGAGGCTGGGTTTCACTGAGGTTCAGCTTTGTGATCAATGTTGGTTCTGTATATATTTATATGAATATAATTAATGAATGAGGCTGTGTTTCAAAGAATTTAAACTCATTGATCAATGTTGGTTCTGTTTATATTAATATGAATATAATTGAGGAATGAGGCTGCGTTTCACTGAGGTTAAACTCATTGATCAATGTTGGTTCTGTTTATATTAATATGAATAAAATTGATGAATGAGGCTGGGTTTCACTGAGGTTCAGCTTTGTGATCAATGTTGGTTCTGTTTATATTAATATGAATAAAATTGATGAATGAAGCTGGATTTCACTGAGATTCAGCTTTGTGGTCAATGTTGGTTCTTTTTATATTAATATGAATATAATTGATGAATGAGGCTGGGTTTCACTGAGGTTAAACTCATTGATCAATATTGGTTCTGTTTATATTAATATGAATATAATTGATGAATTAGGCTTGGTTTCACTGAGGTTCAGCTTTGTGATCAATGTTGGTTCTGTTTATATTAATATGAATATAATTTATGAATGAGGCTGGGTTTCACTGAGATTCAGCTTTGTGATCAATGTTGGTTCTGTTTATATTAATATGAATATAATTGATGAATGAGGCTGGGTTTCACTGAGATTCAGCTTTGTGGTCAATGTTGGTTCTGTTTATATTAATATGAATATAATTGATGAATGAGGCTGGGTTTCACTGAGGTTCAGCTTTGTGTTCAATGTTGGTTCTGTTTATATTAATATGAATATAATTTAGGAATGTGGCTGGGTTTCACTGATGTTCAGCTTTTTGATCAATGTTGGTTCTCTTTATATTAATATGAACATAATTGAGGAATGAGGCTGCGTTTCACTGAGGTTAAACTCATTGATCAATGTTGGTTCTGTTTATATTAATATGAATATAATTGATGAATGAGGCTGGGTTTCACTGATGTTCAGCTTTGTGATCAATGTTTGTTCTGTTTATATTGCTATGAATATAATTGAGGAATGAGGCTGCGTTTCACTGAGGTTAAACTCATTGATCAATGTTGGTTCTGTTTATATTAATATGAATATAACTGATGAATGAGGCTGGGTTTCACTGAGGTTCAGCTTTGTGATCAATGTTGGTTCTGTTTATATGAATATGAATATAATTGAGGAATGAGGCTGGGTTTCACTGAGGTTAAACTCATTGATCAATGTTGGTTCTGTTTATATTAATATGAATATAATTGATGAATGAGGCTGGGTTTCACTGAGGTTCAGCTTTGTGATCAATGTTTGTTCTGTTTATATTGATATGAATATAATTGATGAATGAGGCTGGGTTTCACTGAGGTTCAGCTTTGTGATCAATGTTGGTTCTGTTTATATTAATATGAATATAATTGAGGAATAAGGTGGGTTTCACTGAGGTTAAACTCATTGATCAATGATGGTTCTGTCTATATTAAAATGAATATAATTGATGATTGAGGCTTGATTTCACTGAGGTTCAGCTTTGTGATCAATGTTGGTTCTGTTTATAATAATATGAATATAATTGATGAATGACGCTGGGTTTCACTGAGGTTCAGCTTTGTGATCAATGTTGGTTCTGTTTATATTAATATGAATATAATTGATGAATGAGGCTGGGTTTCACTGAGGTTCAGCTTTGTGATCAATGTTGGTTCTTTTTATATTAATATGAATATAATTGATGAATGAGGCTGTGTTTCACTGAGGTTAAACTCATTGATCAATATTGGTTCTGTTTATATTAATATGAATATAATTGATGAATTAGGCTTGGTTTCACTGAGGTTCAGCTTTGTGATCAATGTTGGTTCTGTTTATATTAATATGAATATAATTTATGAATGAGGCTGGGTTTCACTGAGGTTCAGCTTTGTGATCAATGTTGGTTCTGTTTATATTAATATGAATATAATTGATGAATGAGGCTGGGTTTCACTGAGATTCAGCTTTGTGATCAATGTTGGTTCTGTTTATATTAATATGAATATAATTGATGAATGAGGCTGGGTTTCACTGAGATTCAGCTTTGTGGTCAATGTTGGTTCTGTTTATATTAATATGAATATAATTGATGAATGAGGCTGGGTTTCACTGAGGTTCAGCTTTGTGTTCAATGTTGGTTCTGTTTATATTAATATGAATATAATTGAGGAATGTGGCTGGGTTTCACTGATGTTCAGCTTTGTGATCAATGTTGGTTCTCTTTATATTAATATGAACATAATTGAGGAATGAGGCTGCGTTTCACTGAGGTTAAACTCATTGATCAATGTTGGTTCTGTTTATATTAATATGAATAAAATTGATGAATGAGGCTGGGTTTCACTGAGGTTCAGCTTTGTGATCAATGTTTGTTCTGTTTATATTGCTATGAATATAATTGAGGAATGAGGCTACGTTTCACTGAGGTTAAACTCATTGATCAATGTTGGTTCTGTTTATATTAATATGAATATAACTGATGAATGAGGCTGGGTTTCACTGAGGTTCAGCTTTGTGATCAATGTTGGTTCTGTTTATATTAATATGAATATAATTGATGAATGAGGCTGGGTTTCACTGAGGTTCAGCTTTGTGATCAATGTTTGTTCTGTTTATATTGATATGAATATAATTGATGAATGAGGCTGGGTTTCACTGAGGTTCAGCTTTGTGATCAATGTTGGTTCTGTTTATATTAATATGAATATAATTGAGGAATAAGGTGGGTTTCACTGAGGTTAAACTCATTGATCAATGATGGTTCTGTCTATATTAAAATGAATATAATTGATGATTGAGGCTTGATTTCACTGAGGTTCAGCTTTGTGATCAATGTTGGTTCTGTTTATAATAATATGAATATAATTGATGAATGAGGCTGGGTTTCACTGAGGTTCAGCTTTGTGATCAATGTCGGTTCTGTTTATATTAATATGAATATAATTGATGAATGAGGCTGGGTTTCACTGAGGTTCAGCTTTGTGATAAATGTTGGTTCTGTTTATATTTATATGAATATAATTGAGGAATGAGGCTGCGTTTCACTGAGGTTAAACTCATTAATCAATGTTGGTTCTGTTTATATTAATATGAATATAATTGATGAATGAGGCTGGGTTTCACTGAGGTTCAGCTTTGTGATCAATGTTGGTTCTGTATATATTTATATGAATATAATTAATGAATGAGGCTGTGTTTCAAAGAACTTAAACTCATTGATCAATGTTGGTTCTGTTTATATTAATATGAATATAATTGATGAATGAGGCTGGGTTTCACTGAGGTTCAGCTTTGTGTTCAATGTTGGTTCTGTTTATATTAATATGAATATAATTGAGGAATGTGGCTGGGTTTCACTGATGTTCAGCTTTGTGATCAATGTTGGTTCTCTTTATATTAATATGAACATAATTGAGGAATGAGGCTGCGTTTCACTGAGGTTAAACTCATTGATCAATGTTGGTTCTGTTTATATTAATATGAATATAATTGATGAATGAGGCTGGGTTTCACTGAGGTTCAGCTTTGTGATCAATGTTTGTTCTGTTTATATTACTATGAATATAATTGAGGAATGAGGCTGCGTTTCACTGAGGTTAAACTCATTGATCAATGTTGGTTCTGTTTATATTAATATGAATATAACTGATGAATGAGGCTGGGTTTCACTGAGGTTCAGCTTTGTGGTCAATGCTTGTTCTGTTTATATTGATATGTATATAATTGATGAATGAGGCTGAGTTTCACTGAGGTTCAGCTTTGTGATCAATGTTGGTTCTGTTTATATTAATATGAATATAATTGATGAATGAGGCTGGGTTTCACTGAGGTTCAGCTTTGTGATCAATGTTGGTTCTGTATATATTTATATGAATATAATTAATGAATGAGGCTGTGTTTCAAAGAACTTAAACTCATTGATCAATGTTGGTTCTGTTTATATTAATATGAATATAATTGAGGAATGAGGCTGCGTTTCACTGAGGTTAAACTCATTGATCAATGTTGGTTCTGTTTATATTAATATGAATAAAATTGATGAATGAGGCTGGGTTTCACTGAGGTTCAGCTTTGTGATCAATGTTGGTTCTGTTTATATTAATATGAATAAAATTGATGAATGAAGCTGGATTTCACTGAGATTCAGCTTTGTGGTCAATGTTGGTTCTTTTTATATTAATATGAATATAATTGATGAATGAGGCTGGGTTTCACTGAGGTTAAACTCATTGATCAATATTGGTTCTGTTTATATTAATATGAATATAATTGATGAATGAGGCTGGGTTTCACTGAGGTTTAGCTTTGTGATCAATGTTGGTTCTGTTTATATTAATATGAATATAATTGATGAATGAGGCTGGGTTTCACTGAGGTTCAGCTTTGTGATCAATGTTGGTTCTGTATATATTTATAGGAATATAATTAATGAATGAGGCTGTGTTTCAAAGAACTTAAACTCAATGATCAATGTTGGTTCTGTTTATATTAATATGAATATAATTGAGGAATGAGGCTGCGTTTCACTGAGGTTAAACTCATTGATCAATGTTGGTTCTGTTTATATTAATATGAATAAAATTGATGAATGAGGCTGGGTTTCACTGAGGTTCAGCTTTGTGATCAATGTTGGTTCTGTTTATATTAATATGAATAAAATTGATGAATGAAGCTGGATTTCACTGAGATTCAGCTTTGTGGTCAATGTTGGTTCTTTTTATATTAATATGAATATAATTGATGAATGAGGCTGGGTTTCACTGAGGTTAAACTCATTGATCAATATTGGTTCTGTTTATATTAATATGAATATAATTGATGAATGAGGCTGGGTTTCACTGAGGTTTAGCTTTGTGATCAATGTTGGTTCTGTTTATATTAATATGAATATAATTGATGAATGAGGCTGGGTTTCACTGAGGTTCAGCTTTGTGATCAATGTTGGTTCTGTATATATTAATATGAATATAATTGAGGAATGAGGCTGCGTTTCACTGAGGTTAAACTCATTGATCAATGTTGGTTCTGTTTATATTAATATGAATAAAATTGATGAATGAGGCTGGGTTTCACTGAGGTTCAGCTTTGTGATCAATGTTGGTTCTGTTTATATTAATATGAATAAAATTGATGAATGAAGCTGGATTTCACTGAGATTCAGCTTTGTGGTCAATGTTGGTTCTTTTTATATTAATATGAATATAATTGATGAATGAGGCTGGGTTTCACTGAGGTTAAACTCATTGATCAATATTGGTTCTGTTTATATTAATATGAATATAATTGATGAATTAGGCTTGGTTTCACTGAGGTTCAGCTTTGTGATCAATGTTGGTTCTGTTTATATTAATATGAATATAATTTATGAATGAGGCTGGGTTTCACTGAGGTTCAGCTTTGTGATCAATGTTTGTTCTGTTTATATTAATATGAATATAATTGATGAATGAGGCTGGGTTTCACTGAGATTCAGCTTTGTGATCAATGTTGGTTCTGTTTATATTAATATGAATATAATTGATGAATGAGGCTGGGTTTCACTGAGATTCAGCTTTGTGGTCAATGTTGGTTCTGTTTATATTAATATGAATATAATTGAGGAATGAGGCTGGGTTTCACTGAGGTTCAGCTTTGTGTTCAATGTTGGTTCTGTTTATATTAATATGAATATAATTGAGGAATGTGGCTGGGTTTCACTGATCTTCAGCTTTGTGATCAATGTTGGTTCTCTTTATATTAATATGAACATAATTGAGGAAAGAGGCTGCGTTTCACTGAGGTTAAACTCATTGATCAATGTTGGTTCTGTTTATATTAATATGAATATAACTGATGAATGAGGCTGGGTTTCACTGAGGTTCAGCTTTGTGATCAATGTTGGTTCTGTTTATATGAATATGAATATAATTGAGGAATGAGGCTGGGTTTCACTGAGGTTAAACTCATTGATGAATGTTGGTTCTGTTTATATTAATATGAATATAATTGATGAATGAGGCTGGGTTTCACTGAGGTTCAGCTTTGTGATCAATGTTGGTTCTGTTTATATGAATATGAATATAATTGAGGAATGAGGCTGGGTTTCACTGAGGTTAAACTCATTGATCAATGTTGGTTCTGTTTATATTAATATGAATATAATTGATGAATGAGGCTGGGTTTCACTGAGGTTCAGCTTTGTGATCAATGTTTGTTCTGTTTATATTAATATGAATAAAATTGATGAATGAGGCTGGGTCTCACTGAGGTTAAACTCATTGATCAATGATGGTTCTGTCTATATTAAAATGAATATAATTGATGATTGAGGCTTGGTTTGACTGAGGTTCAGCTTTGTGATCAATGTTGGTTCTGTATATATTTATATGAATATAATTAATGAATGAGGCTGTGTTTCAAAGAACTTAAACTCATTGATCACTGTTGGTTCTGTTTATAATAATATGAATATAATTGATGAATGAGGCTGGGTTTCACTGAGGTTCAGCTTTGTGATCAATGTCGGTTCTGTTTATATTAATATGAATATAATTGATGAATGAGGCTGGGTTTCACTGAGGTTAAACTCATTGATCAATGTTGGTTCTGTTTATATTAATATGAATATAATTGATGAATGAGGCTGGGTTTCACTGAGGTTCAGCTTTGTGTTCAATGTTGGTTCTGTTTATATCAATATGAATATAATTGAGGAATGTGGCTGGGTTTCACTGATGTTCAGCTTTGTGATCAATGTTGGTTCTCTTTATATTAATATGAACATAATTGAGGAATGAGGCTGCGTTTCACTGAGGTTAAACTCATTGATCAATGTTGGTTCTGTTTATATTAATATGAATATAACTGATGAATGAGGCTGGGTTTCACTGAGGTTCAGCTTTGTGATCAATGTTGGTTCTGTTTATATTAATATGAATATAATTGATGAATGAGGCTGGGTTTCACTGAGGTTCAGCTTTGTGATCAATGTTTGTTCTGTTTATATTGATATGAATATAATTGATGAATAAGGCTGGGTTTCACTGAGGTTCAGCTTTGTGATCAATGTTGGTTCTGTTTATATTAATATGAATATAATTGAGGAATAAGGTGGGTTTCACTGAGGTTAAACTCATTGATCAATGATGGTTCTGTCTATATTAAAATGAATATAATTGATGATTGAGGCTTGATTTCACTGAGGTTCAGCTTTGTGATCAATGTTGGTTCTGTTTATAATAATATGAATATAATTGATGAATGAGGCTGGGTTTCACTGAGGTTCAGCTTTGTGATCAATGTCGGTTCTGTTTATATTAATATGAATATAATTGATGAATGAGGCTGGGTTTCACTGATGTTCAGCTTTGTGATCAATGTTGGTTCTGTATATATTTATATGAATATAATTAATGAATGAGGCTGTGTTTCAAAGAACTTAAACTCATTGATCAATGTTGGTTCTGTTTATATTAATATGAATATAATTGATGAATGAGGCTGGGTTTCACTGAGGTTCAGCTTTGTGTTCAATGTTGGTTCTGTTTATATTAATATGAATATAATTGAGGAATGTGGCTGGGTTTCACTGATGTTCAGCTTTGTGATCAATGTTGGTTCTCTTTATATTAATATGAACATAATTGAGGAATGAGGCTGCGTTTCACTGAGGTTAAACTCATTGATCAATGTTGGTTCTGTTTATATTAATATGAATAAAATTGATGAATGAGGCTGGGTTTCACTGAGGTTCAGCTTTGTGATCAATGTTTGTTCTGTTTATATTACTATGAATATAATTGAGGAATGAGGCTGCGTTTCACTGAGGTTAAACTCATTGATCAATGTTGGTTCTGTTTATATTAATATGAATATAACTGATGAATGAGGCTGGGTTTCACTGAGGTTCAGCTTTGTGGTCAATGCTTGTTCTGTTTATATTGATATGTATATAATTGATGAATGAGGCTGAGTTTCACTGAGGTTCAGCTTTGTGATCAATGTTGGTTCTGTTTATATTAATATGAATATAATTGATGAATGAGGCTGGGTTTCACTGAGATTCAGCTCTGTGATCAATGTTGGTTCTGTTTATATTAATATGAATATAATTGATGAATGAGGCTGGGTTTCACTGAGATTCAGCTTTGTGGTCAATCTTGGTTCTGTTTATATTAATATGAATATAATTGATGAATGAGGCTGGGTTTCACTGAGGTTCAGCTTTGTGTTCAATGTTGGTTCTGTTTATATTAATATGAATATAATTGAGGAATGTGGCTGGGTTTCACTGATGTTCAGCTTTGTGATCAATGTTGGTTCTCTTTATATTAATATGAACATAATTGAGGAATGAGGCTGCGTTTCACTGAGGTTAAACTCATTGATCAATGTTGGTTCTGTTTATATTAATATGAATATAATTGATGAATGAGGCTGGGTTTCACTGAGGTTCAGCTTTGTGTTCAATGTTGGTTCTGTTTATATTAATATGAATATAATTGAGGAATGTGGCTGGGTTTCACTGATGTTCAGCTTTGTGATCAATGTTGGTTCTCTTTATATTAATATGAACATAATTGAGGAATGAGGCTGCGTTTCACTGAGGTTAAACTCATTGACCAATGTTGGTTCTGTTTATATTAATATGAATATAATTGATGAATGAGGCTGGGTTTCACTGAGGTTCAGCTTTGTGATCAATGTTTGTTCTGTTTATATTACTATGAATATAATTGAGGAATGAGGCTGCGTTTCACTGAGGTTAAACTCATTGATCAATGTTGGTTCTGTTTATATTAATATGAATATAACTGATGAATGAGGCTGGGTTTCACTGAGGTTCAGCTTTGTGATCAATGTTGGTTCTGTTTATATGAATATGAATATAATTGAGGAATGAGGCTGGGTTTCACTGAGGTTAAACTCATTGATCAATGTTGGTTCTGTTTATATTAATATGAATATAATTGATGAATGAGGCTGGGTTTCACTGAGGTTCAGCTTTGTGATCAATGTTTGTTCTGTTTATATTAATATGAATAAAATTGATGAATGAGGCTGGGTCTCACTGAGGTTCAGCTTTGTGGTCAATGCTTGTTCTGTTTATATTAATATGTATATAATTGATGAATGAGGCTGAGTTTCACTGAGGTTCAGCTTTGTGATCAATGTTGGTTCTGTTTATATTAATATGAATATAATTGATGAATGAGGCTGGGTTTCACTGAGGTTCAGCTTTGTGATCAATGTTGGTTCTGTATATATTTATATGAATATAATTAATGAATGAGGCTGTGTTTCAAAGAACTTAAACTCATTGATCAATGTTGGTTCTGTTTATATTAATATGAATATAATTGAGGAATGAGGCTGCGTTTCACTAAGGTTAAACTCATTGATCAATGTTGGTTCTGTTTATATTAATATGAATAAAATTGATGAATGAGGCTGGGTTTCACTGAGGTTCAGCTTTGTGATCAATGTTGGTTCTGTTTATATTAATATGAACAAAATTGATGAATGAGGCTGGATTTCACTGAGATTCAGCTTTGTGGTCAATGTTGGTTCTTTTTATATTAATATGAATATAATTGATGAATGAGGCTGGGTTTCACTGAGGTTAAACTCATTGATCAATATTGGTTCTGTTTATATTAATATGAATATAATTGATGAATGAGGCTGGGTTTCACTGAGGTTTAGCTTTGTGATCAATGTTGGTTCTGTTTATATTAATATGAATATAATTGATGAATGAGGCTGGGTTTCACTGAGGTTCAGCTTTGTGATAAATGTTGGTTCTGTTTATATTAATATGAATATAATTGATGAATGAGGCTGGGTTTCACTGAGATTCAGCTCTGTGATCAATGTTGGTTCTGTTTATATTAATATGAATATAATTGATGAATGAGGCTGGGTTTCACTGAGATTCAGCTTTGTGGTCAATCTTGGTTCTGTTTATATTAATATGAATATAATTGATGAATGAGGCTGGGTTTCACTGAGGTTCAGCTTTGTGTTCAATGTTGGTTCTGTTTATATTAATATGAATATAATTGAGGAATGTGGCTGGGTTTCACTGATGTTCAGCTTTGTGATCAATGTTGGTTCTCTTTATATTAATATGAACATAATTGAGGAATGAGGCTGCGTTTCACTGAGGTTAAACTCATTGATCAATGTTGGTTCTTTTTATATTAATATGAATATAATTGATGAATGAGGCTTTGTTTCACTGAGGTTCAGCTTTGTGTTCAATGTTGGTTCTGTTTATATTAATATGAATATAATTGAGGAATGTGGCTGGGTTTCACTGATGTTCAGCTTTGTGATCAATGTTGGTTCTCTTTATATTAATATGAACATAATTGAGGAATGAGGCTGCGTTTCACTGAGGTTAAACTCATTGATCAATGTTGATTCTGTTTATATTAATATGAATATAATTGATGAATGAGGCTGGGTTTCACTGAGGTTCAGCTTTGTGATCAATGTTTGTTCTGTTTATATTACTATGAATATAATTGAGGAATGAGGCTGCGTTTCACTGAGGTTAAACTCATTGATCAATGTTGGTTCTGTTTATATTAATATGAATATAACTGATGAATGAGGCTGGGTTTCACTGAGGTTCAGCTTTGTGATCAATGTTTGTTCTGTTTATATTAATATGAATATAATTGTTGAATGAGGCTGGGTCTCACTGAGGTTCAGCTTTGTGGTCAATGCTTGTTCTGTTTATATTAATATGTATATAATTGATGAATGAGGCTGAGTTTCACTGAGGTTCAGCTTTGTGATCAATGTTGGTTCTGTTTATATTAATATGAATATAATTGATGAATGAGGCTGGGTTTCACTGAGGTTCAGCTTTGTGATCAATGTTGGTTCTGTATATATTTATATGAATATAATTAATGAATGAGGCTGTGTTTCAAAGAACTTAAACTCATTGATCAATG
The DNA here is from genome assembly GCF_036924035.1 of Leuresthes tenuis. Lineage (NCBI taxonomy): Eukaryota > Metazoa > Chordata > Actinopteri > Atheriniformes > Atherinopsidae > Leuresthes > Leuresthes tenuis. The sequence continues at coordinate 749,594 of NW_027325385.1, forward strand.
TTGGTTCTGTTTATATTAATATGAATATAATTGAGGAATGAGGCTGCGTTTCACTAAGGTTAAACTCATTGATCAATGTTGGTTCTGTTTATATTAATATGAATAAAATTGATGAATGAGGCTGGGTTTCACTGAGGTTCAGCTTTGTGATCAATGTTGGTTCTGTTTATATTAATATGAATAAAATTGATGAATGAGGCTGGATTTCACTGAGATTCAGCTTTGTGGTCAATGTTGGTTCTTTTTATATTAATATGAATATAATTGATGAATGAGGCTGGGTTTCACTGAGGTTAAACTCATTGATCAATATTGGTTCTGTTTATATTAATATGAATATAATTGATGAATGAGGCTGCGTTTCACTAAGGTTAAACTCATTGATCAATGTTGGTTCTGTTTATATTAATATGAATATAATTGATGAATGAGGCTGGGTTTCACTGAGGTTCAGCTTTGTGATCAATGTTGGTTCTGTTTATATTAATATGAATATAATTGAGGAATGTGGCTGGGTTTCACTGATGTTCAGCTTTGTGATCAATGTTGGTTCTCCTTATATTAATATGAACATAATTGAGGAATGAGGCTGCGTTTCACTGAGGTTAAACTCATTGATCAATGTTGGTTCTGTTTATATTAATATGAATATAATTGATGAATGAGGCTTGGTTTCACTGAGGTTCAGCTTTGTGTTCAATGTTGGTTCTGTTTATATTAATATGAATATAATTGAGCAATGTGGCTGGGTTTCACTGATGTTCAGCTTTGTGATCAATGTTGGTTCTCTTTATATTAATATGAACATAATTGAGGAATGAGGCTGCGTTTCACTGAGGTTAAACTCATTGATCAATGTTGATTCTGTTTATATTAATATGAATATAATTGATGAATGAGGCTGGGTTTCACTGAGGTTCAGCTTTGTGATCAATGTTTGTTCTGTTTATATTACTATGAATATAATTGAGGAATGAGGCTGCGTTTCACTGAGGTTAAACTCATTGATCAATGTTGGTTCTGTTTATATTAATATGAATATAACTGATGAATGAGGCTGGGTTTCACTGAGGTTCAGCTTTGTGGTCAATCTTGGTTCTGTTTATATTAATATGAATATAATTGATGAATGAGGCTGGGTTTCACTGAGGTTCAGCTTTGTGTTCAATGTTGGTTCTGTTTATATTAATATGAATATAATTGAGGAATGTGGCTGGGTTTCACTGATGTTCAGCTTTGTGATCAATGTTGGTTCTCTTTATATTAATATGAACATAATTGAGGAATGAGGCTGCGTTTCACTGAGGTTAAACTCATTGATCAATGTTGGTTCTTTTTATATTAATATGAATATAATTGATGAATGAGGCTTTGTTTCACTGAGGTTCAGCTTTGTGTTCAATGTTGGTTCTGTTTATATTAATATGAATATAATTGAGGAATGTGGCTGGGTTTCACTGATGTTCAGCTTTGTGATCAATGTTGGTTCTCTTTATATTAATATGAACATAATTGAGGAATGAGGCTGCGTTTCACTGAGGTTAAACTCATTGATCAATGTTGATTCTGTTTATATTAATATGAATATAATTGATGAATGAGGCTGGGTTTCACTGAGGTTCAGCTTTGTGATCAATGTTTGTTCTGTTTATATTACTATGAATATAATTGAGGAATGAGGCTGCGTTTCACTGAGGTTAAACTCATTGATCAATGTTGGTTCTGTTTATATTAATATGAATATAACTGATGAATGAGGCTGGGTTTCACTGAGGTTCAGCTTTGTGATCAATGTTTGTTCTGTTTATATTAATATGAATATAATTGTTGAATGAGGCTGGGTCTCACTGAGGTTCAGCTTTGTGGTCAATGCTTGTTCTGTTTATATTAATATGTATATAATTGATGAATGAGGCTGAGTTTCACTGAGGTTCAGCTTTGTGATCAATGTTGGTTCTGTTTATATTAATATGAATATAATTGATGAATGAGGCTGGGTTTCACTGAGGTTCAGCTTTGTGATCAATGTTGGTTCTGTATATATTTATATGAATATAATTAATGAATGAGGCTGTGTTTCAAAGAACTTAAACTCATTGATCAATGTTGGTTCTGTTTATATTAGTATGAATATAATTGAGGAATGAGGCTGCGTTTCACTAAGGTTAAACTCATTGATCAATGTTGGTTCTGTTTATATTAATATGAATAAAATTGATGAATGAGGCTGGGTCTCACTGAGGTTCAGCTTTGTGGTCAATGCTTGTTCTGTTTATATTAATATGTATATAATTGATGAATGAGGCTGAGTTTCACTGAGGTTCAGCTTTGTGATCAATGTTGGTTCTGTTTATATTAATATGAATATAATTGATGAATGAGGCTGGGTTTCACTGAGGTTCAGCTTTGTGATCAATGTTGGTTCTGTATATATTTATATGAATATAATTAATGAATGAGGCTGTGTTTCAAAGAACTTAAACTCATTGATCAATGTTGGTTCTGTTTATATTAATATGAATATAATTGAGGAATGAGGCTGCGTTTCACTAAGGTTAAACTCATTGATCAATGTTGGTTCTGTTTATATTAATATGAATAAAATTGATGAATGAGGCTGGGTTTCACTGAGGTTCAGCTTTGTGATCAATGTTGGTTCTGTTTATATTAATATGAACAAAATTGATGAATGAGGCTGGATTTCACTGAGATTCAGCTTTGTGGTCAATGTTGGTTCTTTTTATATTAATATGAATATAATTGATGAATGAGGCTGGGTTTCACTGAGGTTAAACTCATTGATCAATATTGGTTCTGTTTATATTAATATGAATATAATTGATGAATGAGGCTGGGTTTCACTGAGGTTTAGCTTTGTGATCAATGTTGGTTCTGTTTATATTAATATGAATATAATTGATGAATGAGGCTGGGTTTCACTGAGGTTCAGCTTTGTGATAAATGTTGGTTCTGTTTATATTAATATGAATATAATTGATGAATGAGGCTGGGTTTCACTGAGATTCAGCTCTGTGATCAATGTTGGTTCTGTTTATATTAATATGAATATAATTGATGAATGAGGCTGGGTTTCACTGAGATTCAGCTTTGTGGTCAATCTTGGTTCTGTTTATATTAATATGAATATAATTGATGAATGAGGCTGGGTTTCACTGAGGTTCAGCTTTGTGTTCAATGTTGGTTCTGTTTATATTAATATGAATATAATTGAGGAATGTGGCTGGGTTTCACTGATGTTCAGCTTTGTGATCAATGTTGGTTCTCTTTATATTAATATGAACATAATTGAGGAATGAGGCTGCGTTTCACTGAGGTTAAACTCATTGATCAATGTTGGTTCTTTTTATATTAATATGAATATAATTGATGAATGAGGGTTTGTTTCACTGAGGTTCAGCTTTGTGTTCAATGTTGGTTCTGTTTATATTAATATGAATATAATTGAGGAATGTGGCTGGGTTTCACTGATGTTCAGCTTTGTGATCAATGTTGGTTCTCTTTATATTAATATGAACATAATTGAGGAATGAGGCTGCGTTTCACTGAGGTTAAACTCATTGATCAATGTTGATTCTGTTTATATTAATATGAATATAATTGATGAATGAGGCTGGGTTTCACTGAGGTTCAGCTTTGTGATCAATGTTGGTTCTGTTTATATTAATATGAACAAAATTGATGAATGAGGCTGGATTTCACTGAGATTCAGCTTTGTGGTCAATGTTGGTTCTTTTTATATTAATATGAATATAATTGATGAATGAGGCTGGGTTTCACTGAGGTTAAACTCATTGATCAATATTGGTTCTGTTTATATTAATATGAATATAATTGATGAATGAGGCTGGGTTTCACTGAGGTTTAGCTTTGTGATCAATGTTGGTTCTGTTTATATTAATATGAATATAATTGATGAATGAGGCTGGGTTTCACTGAGGTTCAGCTTTGTGATAAATGTTGGTTCTGTTTATATTAATATGAATATAATTGATGAATGAGGCTGGGTTTCACTGAGATTCAGCTCTGTGATCAATGTTGGTTCTGTTTATATTAATATGAATATAATTGATGAATGAGGCTGGGTTTCACTGAGATTCAGCTTTGTGGTCAATCTTGGTTCTGTTTATATTAATATGAATATAATTGATGAATGAGGCTGGGTTTCACTGAGGTTCAGCTTTGTGTTCAATGTTGGTTCTGTTTATATTAATATGAATATAATTGAGGAATGTGGCTGGGTTTCACTGATGTTCAGCTTTGTGATCAATGTTGGTTCTCTTTATATTAATATGAACATAATTGAGGAATGAGGCTGCGTTTCACTGAGGTTAAACTCATTGATCAATGTTGGTTCTTTTTATATTAATATGAATATAATTGATGAATGAGGCTTTGTTTCACTGAGGTTCAGCTTTGTGTTCAATGTTGGTTCTGTTTATATTAATATGAATATAATTGAGGAATGTGGCTGGGTTTCACTGATGTTCAGCTTTGTGATCAATGTTGGTTCTCTTTATATTAATATGAACATAATTGAGGAATGAGGCTGCGTTTCACTGAGGTTAAACTCATTGATCAATGTTGATTCTGTTTATATTAATATGAATATAATTGATGAATGAGGCTGGGTTTCACTGAGGTTCAGCTTTGTGATCAATGTTTGTTCTGTTTATATTACTATGAATATAATTGAGGAATGAGGCTGCGTTTCACTGAGGTTAAACTCATTGATCAATGTTGGTTCTGTTTATATTAATATGAATATAACTGATGAATGAGGCTGGGTTTCACTGAGGTTCAGCTTTGTGATCAATGTTTGTTCTGTTTATATTAATATGAATATAATTGTTGAATGAGGCTGGGTCTCACTGAGGTTCAGCTTTGTGGTCAATGCTTGTTCTGTTTATATTAATATGTATATAATTGATGAATGAGGCTGAGTTTCACTGAGGTTCAGCTTTGTGATCAATGTTGGTTCTGTTTATATTAATATGAATATAATTGATGAATGAGGCTGGGTTTCACTGAGGTTCAGCTTTGTGATCAATGTTGGTTCTGTATATATTTATATGAATATAATTAATGAATGAGGCTGTGTTTCAAAGAACTTAAACTCATTGATCAATGTTGGTTCTGTTTATATTAATATGAATATAATTGAGGAATGAGGCTGCGTTTCACTAAGGTTAAACTCATTGATCAATGTTGGTTCTGTTTATATTAATATGAATAAAATTGATGAATGAGGCTGGGTTTCACTGAGGTTCAGCTTTGTGATCAATGTTGGTTCTGTTTATATTAATATGAATAAAATTGATGAATGAGGCTGGATTTCACTGAGATTCAGCTTTGTGGTCAATGTTGGTTCTTTTTATATTAATATGAATATAATTGATGAATGAGGCTGGGTTTCACTGAGGTTAAACTCATTGATCAATATTGGTTCTGTTTATATTAATATGAATATAATTGATGAATGAGGCTGCGTTTCACTAAGGTTAAACTCATTGATCAATGTTGGTTCTGTTTATATTAATATGAATATAATTGATGAATGAGGCTGGGTTTCACTGAGGTTCAGCTTTGTGATCAATGTTGGTTCTGTTTATATTAATATGAATATAATTGAGGAATGTGGCTGGGTTTCACTGATGTTCAGCTTTGTGATCAATGTTGGTTCTCCTTATATTAATATGAACATAATTGAGGAATGAGGCTGCGTTTCACTGAGGTTAAACTCATTGATCAATGTTGGTTCTGTTTATATTAATATGAATATAATTGATGAATGAGGCTTGGTTTCACTGAGGTTCAGCTTTGTGTTCAATGTTGGTTCTGTTTATATTAATATGAATATAATTGAGCAATGTGGCTGGGTTTCACTGATGTTCAGCTTTGTGATCAATGTTGGTTCTCTTTATATTAATATGAACATAATTGAGGAATGAGGCTGCGTTTCACTGAGGTTAAACTCATTGATCAATGTTGATTCTGTTTATATTAATATGAATATAATTGATGAATGAGGCTGGGTTTCACTGAGGTTCAGCTTTGTGATCAATGTTTGTTCTGTTTATATTACTATGAATATAATTGAGGAATGAGGCTGCGTTTCACTGAGGTTAAACTCATTGATCAATGTTGGTTCTGTTTATATTAATATGAATATAACTGATGAATGAGGCTGGGTTTCACTGAGGTTCAGCTTTGTGGTCAATCTTGGTTCTGTTTATATTAATATGAATATAATTGATGAATGAGGCTGGGTTTCACTGAGGTTCAGCTTTGTGTTCAATGTTGGTTCTGTTTATATTAATATGAATATAATTGAGGAATGTGGCTGGGTTTCACTGATGTTCAGCTTTGTGATCAATGTTGGTTCTCTTTATATTAATATGAACATAATTGAGGAATGAGGCTGCGTTTCACTGAGGTTAAACTCATTGATCAATGTTGGTTCTTTTTATATTAATATGAATATAATTGATGAATGAGGCTTTGTTTCACTGAGGTTCAGCTTTGTGTTCAATGTTGGTTCTGTTTATATTAATATGAATATAATTGAGGAATGTGGCTGGGTTTCACTGATGTTCAGCTTTGTGATCAATGTTGGTTCTCTTTATATTAATATGAACATAATTGAGGAATGAGGCTGCGTTTCACTGAGGTTAAACTCATTGATCAATGTTGATTCTGTTTATATTAATATGAATATAATTGATGAATGAGGCTGGGTTTCACTGAGGTTCAGCTTTGTGATCAATGTTTGTTCTGTTTATATTACTATGAATATAATTGAGGAATGAGGCTGCGTTTCACTGAGGTTAAACTCATTGATCAATGTTGGTTCTGTTTATATTAATATGAATATAACTGATGAATGAGGCTGGGTTTCACTGAGGTTCAGCTTTGTGATCAATGTTTGTTCTGTTTATATTAATATGAATATAATTGTTGAATGAGGCTGGGTCTCACTGAGGTTCAGCTTTGTGGTCAATGCTTGTTCTGTTTATATTAATATGTATATAATTGATGAATGAGGCTGAGTTTCACTGAGGTTCAGCTTTGTGATCAATGTTGGTTCTGTTTATATTAATATGAATATAATTGATGAATGAGGCTGGGTTTCACTGAGGTTCAGCTTTGTGATCAATGTTGGTTCTGTATATATTTATATGAATATAATTAATGAATGAGGCTGTGTTTCAAAGAACTTAAACTCATTGATCAATGTTGGTTCTGTTTATATTAGTATGAATATAATTGAGGAATGAGGCTGCGTTTCACTAAGGTTAAACTCATTGATCAATGTTGGTTCTGTTTATATTAATATGAATAAAATTGATGAATGAGGCTGGGTTTCACTGAGGTTCAGCTTTGTGATCAATGTTGGTTCTGTTTATATTAATATGAATAAAATTGATGAATGAGGCTGGATTTCACTGAGATTCAGCTTTGTGGTCAATGTTGGTTCTTTTTATATTAATATGAATATAATTGATGAATGAGGCTGGGTTTCACTGAGGTTAAACTCATTGATCAATATTGGTTCTGTTTATATTAATATGAATATAATTGATGAATGAGGCTGCGTTTCACTAAGGTTAAACTCATTGATCAATGTTGGTTCTGTTTATATTAATATGAATATAATTGATGAATGAGGCTGGGTTTCACTGAGGTTCAGCTTTGTGATCAATGTTGGTTCTGTTTATATTAATATGAATATAATTGAGGAATGTGGCTGGGTTTCACTGATGTTCAGCTTTGTGATCAATGTTGGTTCTCCTTATATTAATATGAACATAATTGAGGAATGAGGCTGCGTTTCACTGAGGTTAAACTCATTGATCAATGTTGGTTCTGTTTATATTAATATGAATATAATTGATGAATGAGGCTGGGTTTCACTGAGGTTCAGCTTTGTGTTCAATGTTGGTTCTGTTTATATTAATATGAATATAATTGAGCAATGTGGCTGGGTTTCACTGATGTTCAGCTTTGTGATCAATGTTGGTTCTCTTTATATTAATATGAACATAATTGAGGAATGAGGCTGCGTTTCACTGAGGTTAAACTCATTGATCAATGTTGATTCTGTTTATATTAATATGAATATAATTGATGAATGAGGCTGGGTTTCACTGAGGTTCAGCTTTGTGATCAATGTTTGTTCTGTTTATATTACTATGAATATAATTGAGGAATGAGGCTGCGTTTCACTGAGGTTAAACTCATTGATCAATGTTGGTTCTGTTTATATTAATATGAATATAACTGATGAATGAGGCTGGGTTTCACTGAGGTTCAGCTTTGTGATCAATGTTGGTTCTGTTTATATGAATATGAATATAATTGATGAATGAGGCTGGGTTTCACTGAGGTTCAGCTTTGTGATCAATGTTTGTTCTGTTTATATTAATATGAATATAATTGATGAATGAGGCTGGGTTTCACTGAGGTTCAGCTTTGTGATCAATGTTTGTTCTGTTTATATTAATATGTATATAATTGATGAATGAGGCTGGGTTTCACTGAGGTTCAGCTTTGTGATCAATGTTGGTTCTGTATATATTTATATGAATATAATTAATGAATGAGGCTGTGTTTCAAAGAACTTAAACTCATTGATCAATGTTGGTTCTGTTTATATTAATATGAATATAATTGAGGAATGAGGCTGCGTTTCACTAAGGTTAAACTCATTGATCAATGTTGGTTCTGTTTATATTAATATGAATAAAATTGATGAATGAGGCTGGGTTTCACTGAGGTTCAGCTTTGTGATCAATGTTGGTTCTGTTTATATTAATATGAATAAAATTGATGAATGAGGCTGGATTTCACTGAGATTCAGCTTTGTGGTCAATGTTGGTTCTTTTTATATTAATATGAATATAATTGATGAATGAGGCTGGGTTTCACTGAGGTTAAACTCATTGATCAATATTGGTTCTGTTTATATTAATATGAATATAATTGATGAATGAGGCTGGGTTTCACTGAGGTTTAGCTTTGTGATCAATGTTGGTTCTGTTTATATTAATATGAATATAATTGATGAATGAGGCTGGGTTTCACTGAGGTTCAGCTTTGTGATCAATGTTTGTTCTGTTTATATTAATATGAATATAATTGTTGAATGAGGCTGGGTCTCACTGAGGTTCAGCTTTGTGGTCAATGCTTGTTCTGTTTATATTAATATGTATATAATTGATGAATGAGGCTGAGTTTCACTGAGGTTCAGCTTTGTGATCAATGTTGGTTCTGTTTATATTAATATGAATATAATTGATGAATGAGGCTGGGTTTCACTGAGGTTCAGCTTTGTGATCAATGTTGGTTCTGTATATATTTATATGAATATAATTAATGAATGAGGCTGTGTTTCAAAGAACTTAAACTCATTGATCAATGTTGGTTCTGTTTATATTAATATGAATATAATTGAGGAATGAGGCTGCGTTTCACTAAGGTTAAACTCATTGATCAATGTTGGTTCTGTTTATATTAATATGAATAAAATTGATGAATGAGGCTGGGTTTCACTGAGGTTCAGCTTTGTGATCAATGTTGGTTCTGTTTATATTAATATGAATAAAATTGATGAATGAGGCTGGATTTCACTGAGATTCAGCTTTGTGGTCAATGTTGGTTCTTTTTATATTAATATGAATATAATTGATGAATGAGGCTGGGTTTCACTGAGGTTAAACTCATTGATCAATATTGGTTCTGTTTATATTAATATGAATATAATTGATGAATGAGGCTGGGTTTCACTGAGGTTTAGCTTTGTGATCAATGTTGGTTCTGTTTATATTAATATGAATATAATTGATGAATGAGGCTGGGTTTCACTGAGGTTCAGCTTTGTGATCAATGTTGGTTCTGTTTATATTAATATGAATATAATTGATGAATGAGGCTGGGTTTCACTGAGATTCAGCTCTGTGATCAATGTTGGTTCTGTTTATATTAATATGAATATAATTGATGAATGAGGCTGGGTTTCACTGAGATTCAGCTTTGTGGTCAATCTTGGTTCTGTTTATATTAATATGAATATAATTGATGAATGAGGCTGGGTTTCACTGAGGTTCAGCTTTGTGTTCAATGTTGGTTCTCTTTATATTAATATGAACATAATTGAGGAATGAGGCTGCGTTTCACTGAGGTTAAACTCCTTGATCAATGTTGATTCTGTTTATATTAATATGAATATAATTGATGAATGAGGCTGGGTTTCACTGAGGTTCAGCTTTGTGATCAATGTTTGTTCTGTTTATATTACTATGAATATAATTGAGGAATGAGGCTGCGTTTCACTGAGGTTAAACTCATTGATCAATGTTGGTTCTGTTTATATTAATATGAATATAACTGATGAATGAGGCTGGGTTTCACTGAGGTTCAGCTTTGTGATCAATGTTGGTTCTGTTTATATGAATATGAATATAATTGAGGAATGAGGCTGGGTTTCACTGAGGTTAAACTCATTGATCAATGTTGGTTCTGTTTATATTAATATGAATATAATTGATGAATGAGGCTGGGTTTCACTGAGGTTCAGCTTTGTGATCAATGTTTGTTCTGTTTATATTAATATGAATATAATTGATGAATGAGGCTGGGTCTCACTGAGGTTCAGCTTTGTGGTCAATGCTTGTTCTGTTTATATTAATATGTATATAATTGATGAATGAGGCTGAGTTTCACTGAGGTTCAGCTTTGTGATCAATGTTGGTTCTGGTTATATTAATATGAATATAATTGATGAATGAGGCTGGGTTTCACTGAGGTTCAGCTTTGTGATCAATGTTGGTTCTGTATATATTTATATGAATATAATTAATGAATGAGGCTGTGTTTCAAAGAATTTAAACTCATTGATCAATGTTGGTTCTGTTTATATTAATATGAATATAATTGAGGAATGAGGCTGCGTTTCACTAAGGTTAAACTCATTGATCAATGTTGGTTCTGTTTATATTAATATGAATATAACTGATGAATGAGGCTGGGTTTCACTGAGGTTCAGCTTTGTGATCAATGTTGGTTCTGTTTATATGAATATGAATATAATTGAGGAATGAGGCTGGGTTTCACTGAGGTTAAACTCATTGATCAATGTTGGTTCTGTTTATATTAATATGAATATAATTGATGAATGAGGCTGGGTTTCACTGAGGTTCAGCTTTGTGATCAATGTTTGTTCTGTTTATATTAATATGAATATAATTGATGAATGAGGCTGGGTCTCACTGAGGTTCAGCTTTGTGGTCAATGCTTGTTCTGTTTATATTAATATGTATATAATTGATGAATGAGGCTGAGTTTCACTGAGGTTCAGCTTTGTGATCAATGTTGGTTCTGGTTATATTAATATGAATATAATTGATGAATGAGGCTGAGTTTCACTGAGGTTCAGCTTTGTGATCAATGTTGGTTCTGGTTATATTAATATGAATATAATTAATGAATGAGGCTGTGTTTCAAAGAACTTAAACTCATTGATCAATGTTGGTTCTGTTTATATTAATATGAATATAATTGAGGAATGAGGCTGCGTTTCACTAAGGTTAAACTCATTGATCAATGTTGGTTCTGTTTATATTAATATGAATAAAATTGATGAATGAGGCTGGGTTTCACTGAGGTTCAGCTTTGTGATCAATGTTGGTTCTGTTTATATTAATATGAATAAAATTGATGAACGAGGCTGGATTTCACTGAGATTCAGCTTTGTGGTCAATGTTGGTTCTTTTTATATTAATATGAATATAATTGATGAATGAGGCTGGGTTTCACTGAGGTTAAACTCATTGATCAATATTGGTTATGTTTATATTAATATGAATATAATTGATGAATGAGGCTGGGTTTCACTGAGGTTTAGCTTTGTGATCAATGTTGGTTCTGTTTATATTAATATGAATATAATTGATGAATGAGGCTGGGTTTCACTGAGGTTCAGCTTTGTGATCAATGTTGGTTCTGTTTATATTAATATGAATATAATTGATGAATGAGGCTGGGTTTCACTGAGATTCAGCTCTGTGATCAATGTTGGTTCTGTTTATATTAATATGAATATAATTGATGAATGAGGCTGGGTTTCACTGAGATTCAGCTTTGTGGTCAATCTTGGTTCTGTTTATATTAATATGAATATAATTGATGAATGAGGCTGGGTTTCACTGAGGTTCAGCTTTGTGTTCAATGTTGGTTCTGTTTATATTGATATGAATATAATTGAGGAATGTGGCTGGGTTTCACTGATGTTCAGCTTTGTGATCAATGTTGGTTCTCTTTATATTAATATGAACATAATTGAGGAATGAGGCTGCGTTTCACTGAGGTTAAACTCATTGATCAATGTTGGTTCTGTTTATATTAATATGAATATAATTGATGAATGAGGCTGGGTTTCACTGAGGTTCAGCTTTGTGATCAATGTTTGTTCTGTTTATATTACTATGAATATAATTGAGGAATGAGGCTGCGTTTCACTGAGGTTAAACTCATTGATCAATGTTGGTTCTGTTTATATTAATATGAATATAATTGATGAATGAGGCTGGGTTTCACTGAGATTCAGCTTTGTGGTCAATGCTTGTTCTGTTTATATTAATATGTATATAATTGATGAATGAGGCTGGGTTTCACTGAGGTTCAGCTTTGTGATCAATGTTGGTTCTGTTTATATTTATATGAATATAATTGAGCAATGAGGCTGCGTTTCACTGAGGTTAAACTCATTAATCAATGTTGGTTCTGTTTATATTAATATGAATATAATTGATGAATGAGGCTGGGTTTCACTGAGGTTCAGCTTTGTGATCAATGTTGGTTCTGTATATATTTATATGAATATAATTAATGAATGAGGCTGTGTTTCAAAGAACTTAAACTCATTGATCAATGTTGGTTCTGTTTATATTAATATGAATATAATTGAGGAATGAGGCTGCGTTTCACTGAGGTTAAACTCATTGATCAATGTTGGTTCTGTTTATATTAATATGAATAAAATTGATGAATGAGGCTGGGTTTCACTGAGGTTCAGCTTTGTGATCAATGTTGGTTCTGTTTATATTAATATGAATAAAATTGATGAATGAAGCTGGATTTCACTGAGATTCAGCTTTGTGGTCAATGTTGGTTCTTTTTATATTAATATGAATATAATTGATGAATGAGGCTGGGTTTCACTGAGGTTAAACTCATTGATCAATATTGGTTCTGTTTATATTAATATGAATATAATTGATGAATTAGGCTTGGTTTCACTGAGGTTCAGCTTTGTGATCAATGTTGGTTCTGTTTATATTAATATGAATATAATTGATGAATGAGGCTGGGTTTCACTGAGGTTCAGCTTTGTGATCAATGTTGGTTCTGTTTATATTAATATGAATATAATTGATGAATGAGGCTGGGTTTCACTGAGATTCAGCTCTGTGATCAATGTTGGTTCTGTTTATATTAATATGAATATAATTGATGAATGAGGCTGGGTTTCACTGAGATTCAGCTTTGTGGTCAATCTTGGTTCTGTTTATATTAATATGAATATAATTGATGAATGAGGCTGGGTTTCACTGAGGTTCAGCTTTGTGTTCAATGTTGGTTCTCTTTATATTAATATGAACATAATTGAGGAATGAGGCTGCGTTTCACTGAGGTTAAACTCATTGATCAATGTTGATTCTGTTTATATTAATATGAATATAATTGATGAATGAGGCTGGGTTTCACTGAGGTTCAGCTTTGTGATCAATGTTTGTTCTGTTTATATTACTATGAATATAATTGAGGAATGAGGCTGCGTTTCACTGAGGTTAAACTCATTGATCAATGTTGGTTCTGTTTATATTAATATGAATATAACTGATGAATGAGGCTGGGTTTCACTGAGGTTCAGCTTTGTGATCAATGTTGGTTCTGTTTATATGAATATGAATATAATTGAGGAATGAGGCTGGGTTTCACTGAGGTTAAACTCATTGATCAATGTTGGTTCTGTTTATATTAATATGAATATAATTGATGAATGAGGCTGGGTTTCACTGAGGTTCAGCTTTGTGATCAATGTTGGTTCTGTTTATATTAATATGAATATAATTGATGAATGAGGCTGGGTCTCACTGAGGTTCAGCTTTGTGGTCAATGCTTGTTCTGTTTATATTAATATGTATATAATTGATGAATGAGGCTGAGTTTCACTGAGGTTCAGCTTTGTGATCAATGTTGGTTCTGGTTATATTAATATGAATATAATTGATGAATGAGGCTGGGTTTCACTGAGGTTCAGCTTTGTGATCAATGTTGGTTCTGTATATATTTATATGAATATAATTAATGAATGAGGCTGTGTTTCAAAGAACTTAAACTCATTGATCAATGTTGGTTCTGTTTATATTAATATGAATATAATTGAGGAATGAGGCTGCGTTTCACTAAGGTTAAACTCATTGATCAATGTTGGTTCTGTTTATATTAATATGAATATAACTGATGAATGAGGCTGGGTTTCACTGAGGTTCAGCTTTGTGATCAATGTTGGTTCTGTTTATATGAATATGAATATAATTGAGGAATGAGGCTGGGTTTCACTGAGGTTAAACTCATTGATCAATGTTGGTTCTGTTTATATTAATATGAATATAATTGATGAATGAGGCTGGGTTTCACTGAGGTTCAGCTTTGTGATCAATGTTTGTTCTGTTTATATTAATATGAATATAATTGATGAATGAGGCTGGGTCTCACTGAGGTTCAGCTTTGTGGTCAATGCTTGTTCTGTTTATATTAATATGTATATAATTGATGAATGAGGCTGAGTTTCACTGAGGTTCAGCTTTGTGATCAATGTTGGTTCTGGTTATATTAATATGAATATAATTGATGAATGAGGCTGGGTTTCACTGAGGTTCAGCTTTGTGATCAATGTTGGTTCTGTATATATTTATATGAATATAATTAATGAATGAGGCTGTGTTTCAAAGAACTTAAACTCATTGATCAATGTTGGTTCTGTTTATATTAATATGAATATAATTGAGGAATGAGGCTGCGTTTCACTAAGGTTAAACTCATTGATCAATGTTGGTTCTGTTTATATTAATATGAATAAAATTGATGAATGAGGCTGGGTTTCACTGAGGTTCAGCTTTGTGATCAATGTTGGTTCTGTTTATATTAATATGAATAAAATTGATGAACGAGGCTGGATTTCACTGAGATTCAGCTTTGTGGTCAATGTTGGTTCTTTTTATATTAATATGAATATAATTGATGAATGAGGCTGGGTTTCACTGAGGTTAAACTCATTGATCAATATTGGTTCTGTTTATATTAATATGAATATAATTGATGAATGAGGCTGGGTTTCACTGAGGTTTAGCTTTGTGATCAATGTTGGTTCTGTTTATATTAATATGAATATAATTGATGAATGAGGCTGGGTTTCACTGAGGTTCAGCTTTGTGATCAATGTTGGTTCTGTTTATATTAATATGAATATAATTGATGAATGAGGCTGGGTTTCACTGAGATTCAGCTCTGTGATCAATGTTGGTTCTGTTTATATTAATATGAATATAATTGATGAATGAGGCTGGGTTTCACTGAGATTCAGCTTTGTGGTCAATCTTGGTTCTGTTTATATTAATATGAATATAATTGATGAATGAGGCTGGGTTTCACTGAGGTTCAGCTTTTTGTTCAATGTTGGTTCTGTTTATATTGATATGAATATAATTGAGGAATGTGGCTGGGTTTCACTGATGTTCAGCTTTGTGATCAATGTTGGTTCTCTTTATATTAATATGAACATAATTGAGGAATGAGGCTGCGTTTCACTGAGGTTAAACTCATTGATCAATGTTGGTTCTGTTTATATTAATATGAATATAATTGATGAATGAGGCTGGGTTTCACTGAGGTTCAGCTTTGTGATCAATGTTTGTTCTGTTTTTATTACTATGAATATAATTGAGGAATGAGGCTGCGTTTCACTGAGGTTAAACTCATTGATCAATGTTGGTTCTGTTTATATTAATATGAATATAATTGATGAATGAGGCTGGGTTTCACTGAGATTCAGCTTTGTGGTCATTGCTTGTTCTGTTTATATTAATATGTATATAATTGATGAATGAGGCTGGGTTTCACTGAGGTTCAGCTTTGTGATCAATGTTGGTTCTTTTTTATTTATATGAATATAATTGAGCAATGAGGCTGCGTTTCACTGAGGTTAAACTCATTAATCAATGTTGGTTCTGTTTATATTAATATGAATATAATTGATGAATGAGGCTGGGTTTCACTGAGGTTCAGCTTTGTGATCAATGTTGGTTCTGTATATATTTATATGAATATAATTAATGAATGAGGCTGTGTTTCAAAGAACTTAAACTCATTGATCAATGTTGGTTCTGTTTATATTAATATGAATATAATTGAGGAATGAGGCTGCGTTTCACTGAGGTTCAGCTTTGTGATCAATGTTGGTTCTATTTATATTAATATGAATATAATTTATGAATGAGGCTGGGTTTCACTGAGGTTCAGCTTTGTGATCAATGTTGGTTCTGTTTATATTAATATGAATATAATTGATGAATGAGGCTGGGTTTCACTGAGATTCAGCGTTGTGATCAATGTTGGTTCTGTTTATATTAATATGAATATAATTGATGAATGAGGCTGGGTTTCTCTGAGGTTCAGCTTTGTGTTCAATGTTGGTTCTGTTTATATTAATATGAATATAATTGATGAATGAGGCTGGGTTTCACTGAGGTTCAGCTTTGTGTTCAATGTTGGTTCTGTTTATATTAATATGAATATAATTGAGGAATGTGGCTGGGTTTCACTGATGTTCAGCTTTGTGTTCAATGTTGGTTCTGTTTATATTAATATGAATATAATTGAGGAATGTGGCTGGGTTTCACTGATGTTCAGCTTTGTGATCAATGTTGGTTCTCTTTATATTAATATGAACATAATTGAGGAATGAGGCTGCGTTTCACTGAGGTTAAACTCATTGATCAATGTTGGTTCTGTTTATATTAATATGAATATAATTGATGAATGAGGCTGGGTTTCACTGAGGTTCAGCTTTGTGATCAATGTTTGTTCTGTTTATATTGATATGAATATAATTGATGAATGAGGCTGGGTTTCACTGAGGTTAAACTCATTGATCAATATTGGTTCTGTTTATATTAATATGAATATAATTGATGAATTAGGCTTGGTTTCACTGAGGTTCAGCTTTGTGATCAATGTTGGTTCTGTTTATATAAATATGAATATAATTTATGAATGAGGCTGGGTTTCACTGAGGTTCAGCTTTGTGATCAATGTTGGTTCTGTTTATATTAATATGAATATAATTGATGAATGAGGCTGGGTTTCACTGAGATTCAGCTTTGTGATCAATGTTGGTTCTGTTTATATTAATATGAATATAATTGATGAATGAGGCTGGGTTTCACTGAGATTCAGCTTTGTGGTCAATGTTGGTTCTGTTTATATTGCTATGAATATAATTGAGGAATGAGGCTGCGTTTCACTGAGGTTAAACTCATTGATCAATGTTGGTTCTGTTTATATTAATATGAATATAACTGATGAATGAGGCTGGGTTTCACTGAGGTTCAGCTTTGTGATCAATGTTGGTTCTGTTTATATGAATATGAATATAATTGAGGAATGAGGCTGGGTTTCACTGAGGTTAAACTCATTGATCAATGTTGGTTCTGTTTATATTAATATGAATATAATTGATGAATGAGGCTGGGTTTCACTGAGGTTCAGCTTTGTGATCAATGTTTGTTCTGTTTATATTGATATGAATATAATTGATGAATGAGGCTGGGTTTCACTGAGGTTAAACTCATTGATCAATATTGGTTCTGTTTATATTAATATGAATATAATTGATGAATTAGGCTTGGTTTCACTGAGGTTCAGCTTTGTGATCAATGTTGGTTCTGTTTATATAAATATGAATATAATTTATGAATGAGGCTGGGTTTCACTGAGGTTCAGCTTTGTGATCAATGTTGGTTCTGTTTATATTAATATGAATATAATTGATGAATGAGGCTGGGTTTCACTGAGATTCAGCTTTGTGATCAATGTTGGTTCTGTTTATATTAATATGAATATAATTGATGAATGAGGCTGGGTTTCACTGAGATTCAGCTTTGTGGTCAATGTTGGTTCTGTTTATATTTATATGAATATAATTGAGGAATGAGGCTGCGTTTCACTGAGGTTAAACTCATTGATCAATGTTGGTTCTGTTTATATTAATATGAATATAATTGATGAATGAGGCTGGGTTTCACTGAGATTCAGCTTTGTGGTCAATGCTTGTTCTGTTTATATTAATATGTATATAATTGATGAATGAGGCTGGGTTTCACTGAGGTTCAGCTTTGTGATCAATGTTGGTTCTGTTTATATTTATATGAATATAATTGAGCAATGAGGCTGCGTTTCACTGAGGTTAAACTCATTAATCAATGTTGGTTCTGTTTATATTAATATGAATATAATTGATGAATGAGGCTGGGTTTCACTGAGGTTCAGCTTTGTGATCAATGTTGGTTCTGTATATATTTATATGAATATAATTAATGAATGAGGCTGTGTTTCAAAGAACTTAAACTCATTGATCAATGTTGGTTCTGTTTATATTAATATGAATATAATTGAGGAATGAGGCTGCGTTTCACTGAGGTTAAACTCATTGATCAATGTTGGTTCTGTTTATATTAATATGAATAAAATTGATGAATGAGGCTGGGTTTCACTGAGGTTCAGCTTTGTGATCAATGTTGGTTCTGTTTATATTAATATGAATAAAATTGATGAATGAAGCTGGATTTCACTGAGATTCAGCTTTGTGGTCAATGTTGGTTCTTTTTATATTAATATGAATATAATTGATGAATGAGGCTGGGTTTCACTGAGATTCAGCGTTGTGATCAATGTTGGTTCTGTTTATATTAATATGAATATAATTGATGAATGAGGCTGGGTTTCACTGAGGTTCAGCTTTGTGTTCAATGTTGGTTCTGTTTATATTAATATGAATATAATTGATGAATGAGGCTGGGTTTCACTGAGATTCAGCGTTGTGATCAATGTTGGTTCTGTTTATATTAATATGAATATAATTGATGAATGAGGCTGGGTTTCACTGAGATTAAGCTTTGTGGTCAATGTTGGTTCTGTTTATATTAATATGAATATAATTGATGAATGAGGCTGGGTTTCACTGAGGTTCAGCTTTGTGTTCAATGTTGGTTCTGTTTATATTAATATGAATATAACTGATGAATGAGGCTGCGTTTCACTGAGGTTAAACTCATTGATCAATGTTGGTTCTGTTTATATTAATATGAATATAACTGATGAATGAGGCTGGGTTTCACTGAGGTTCAGCTTTGTGATCAATGTTGGTTCTGTTTATATGAATATGAATATAATTGAGGAATGAGGCTGGGTTTCACTGAGGTTAAACTCATTGATCAATGATGGTTCTGTCTATATTAAAATGAATATAATTGATGATTGAGGCTTGGTTTCACTGAGGTTCAGCTTTGTGATCAATGTTGGTTCTGTTTATATTAATATGAATATAATTGATGAATGAGGCTGGATTTCACTGAGGTTCAGCTTTGTGATCAATGTCGGTTCTGTTTCTATTGATATGTATATAATTGATGAATGAGGCTGGGTTTCACTGAGGTTCAGCTTTGTGATCAATGTTGGTTCTGTTTATATTTATATGAATATAATTGAGGAATGAGGCTGCGTTTCACTGAGGTTAAACTCATTAATCAATGTTGGTTCTGTTTATATTAATATGAATATAATTGATGAATGAGGCTGGGTTTCACTGAGGTTCAGCTTTGTGATCAATGTTGGTTCTGTATATATTTATATGAATATAATTAATGAATGAGGCTGTGTTTCAAAGAACTTAAACTCATTGATCAATGTTGGTTCTGTTTATATTAATATGAATATAATTGAGGAATGAGGCTGCGTTTCACTGAGGTTAAACTCATTGATCAATGTTGGTTCTGTTTATATTAATATGAATAAAATTGATGAATGAGGCTGGGTTTCACTGAGGTTCAGCTTTGTGATCAATGTTGGTTCTGTTTATATTAATATGAATAAAATTGATGAATGAAGCTGGATTTCACTGAGATTCAGCTTTGTGGTCAATGTTGGTTCTTTTTATATTAATATGAATATAATTGATGAATGAGGCTGGGTTTCACTGAGGTTAAACTCATTGATCAATATTGGTTCTGTTTATATTAATATGAATATAATTGATGAATTAGGCTTGGTTTCACTGAGGTTCAGCTTTGTGATCAATGTTGGTTCTGTTTATATTAATATGAATATAATTGAGGAATAAGGTGGGTTTCACTGAGGTTAAACTCATTGATCAATGATGGTTCTGTCTATATTAAAATGAATATAATTGATGATTGAGGCTTGGTTTCACTGAGGTTCAGCTTTGTGATCAATGTTGGTTCTGTTTATAATAATATGAATATAATTGATGAATGAGGCTGGGTTTCACTGAGGTTCAGCTTTGTGATCAATGTCAGTTCTGTTTATATTAATATGAATATAATTGATGAATGAGGCTGGGTTTCACTGAGGTTCAGCTTTGTGATCAATGTTGGTTCTGTTTCTATTGATATGTATATAATTGATGAATGAGGCTGGGTTTCACTGAGGTTCAGCTTTGTGATCAATGTTGGTTCTGTTTATATTTATATGAATATAATTGAGGAATGAGGCTGCGTTTCACTGAGGTTAAACTCATTAATCAATGTTGGTTCTGTTTATATTAATATGAATATAATTGATGAATGAGGCTGGGTTTCACTGAGGTTCAGCTTTGTGATCAATGTTGGTTCTGTATATATTTATATGAATATAATTAATGAATGAGGCTGTGTTTCAAAGAACTTAAACTCATTGATCAATGTTGGTTCTGTTTATATTAATATGAATATAATTGATGAATGAGGCTGCGTTTCACTGAGGTTAAACTCATTGATCAATGTTGGTTCTGTTTATATTAATATGAATATAATTGATGAATGAGGCTGGGTTTCACTGAGGTTCAGCTATGTGATCAATGTCGGTTCTGTTTCTATTGATATGTATATAATTGATGAATGAGGCTGGGTTTCACTGAGGTTCAGCTTTGTGATCAATGTTGGTTCTGTTTATATTTATATGAATATAATTGAGGAATGAGGCTGCGTTTCACTGAGGTTAAACTCATTAATCAATGTTGGTTCTGTTTATATTAATATGAATATAACTGATGAATGAGGCTGGGTTTCACTGAGGTTAAACTCATTGATCAATGTTGGTTCTGTTTATATTAATATGAATATAATTGATGAATGAGGCTGGGTTTCACTGAGGTTCAGCTTTGTGATCAATGTTTGTTCTGTTTATATTGATATGAATATAATTGATGAATGAAGCTGGGTTTCACTGAGGTTCAGCTTTGTGATCAATGTTGGTTCTGTTTATATTAATATGAATATAATTGAGGAATAAGGTGGGTTTCACTGAGGTTAAACTCATTGATCAATGATGGTTCTGTCTATATTAAAATGAATATAATTGATGATTGAGGCTTGGTTTCACTGAGGTTCAGCTTTGTGATCAATGTTGGTTCTGTTTATAATAATATGAATATAATTGATGAATGAGGCTGGGTTTCACTGAGGTTCAGCTTTGTGATCAATGTCAGTTCTGTTTATATTAATATGAATATAATTGATGAATGAGGCTGGGTTTCACTGAGGTTCAGCTTTGTGATCAATGTCGGTTCTGTTTCTATTGATATGTATATAATTGATGAATGAGGCTGGGTTTCACTGAGGTTCAGCTTTGTGATCAATGTTGGTTCTGTTTATATTTATATGAATATAATTGAGGAATGAGGCTGCGTTTCACTGAGGTTAAACTCATTAATCAATGTTGGTTCTGTTTATATTAATATGAATATAATTGATGAATGAGGCTGGGTTTCACTGAGGTTCAGCTTTGTGATCAATGTTGGTTCTGTATATATTTATATGAATATAATTAATGAATGAGGCTGTGTTTCAAAGAACTTAAACTCATTGATCAATGTTGGTTCTGTTTATATTAATATGAATATAATTGAGGAATGAGGCTGCGTTTCACTGAGGTTAAACTCATTGATCAATGTTGGTTCTGTTTATATTAATATGAATAAAATTGATGAATGAGGCTGGGTTTCACTGAGGTTCAGCTTTGTGATCAATGTTGGTTCTGTTTATATTAATATGAATAAAATTGATGAATGAAGCTGGATTTCACTGAGATTCAGCTTTGTGGTCAATGTTGGTTCTTTTTATATTAATATGAATATAATTGATGAATGAGGCTGGGTTTCACTGAGGTTAAACTCATTGATCAATATTGGTTCTGTTTATATTAATATGAATATAATTGATGAATGAGGCTGGGTTTCACTGAGGTTCAGCTTTGTGATCAATGTTGGTTCTGTTTATATTAATATGAATATAATTGATGAATGAGGCTGGGTTTCACTGAGATTCAGCTTTGTGATCAATGTTGGTTCTGTTTATATTAATATGAATATAATTGATGAATGAGGCTGGGTTTCACTGAGATTCAGCTTTGTGTTCAATGTTGGTTCTGTTTATATTAATATGAATATAATTGAGGAATGTGGCTGGGTTTCACTGATGTTCAGCTTTGTGATCAATGTTGGTTCTCTTTATATTAATATGAACATAATTGAGGAATGAGGCTGCGTTTCACTGAGGTTAAACTCATTGATCAATGTTGGTTCTGTTTATATTAATATGAATATAATTGATGAATGAGGCTGGGTTTCACTGAGGTTCAGCTTTGTGATCAATGTTTGTTCTGTTTATATTGCTATGAATATAATTGAGGAATGAGGCTGCGTTTCACTGAGGTTAAACTCATTGATCAATGTTGGTTCTGTTTATATTAATATGAATATAACTGATGAATGAGGCTGGGTTTCACTGAGGTTCAGCTTTGTGATCAATGTTGGTTCTGTTTATATGAATATGAATATAATTGAGGAATGAGGCTGGGTTTCACTGAGGTTAAACTCATTGATCAATGTTGGTTCTGTTTATATTAATATGAATATAATTGATGAATGAGGCTGGGTTTCACTGAGGTTCAGCTTTGTGATCAATGTTTGTTCTGTTTATATTGATATGAATATAATTGATGAATGAGGCTGGGTTTCACTGAGGTTCAGCTTTGTGATCAATGTTGGTTCTGTTTATATTAATATGAATATAATTGAGGAATAAGGTGGGTTTCACTGAGGTTAAACTCATTGATCAATGATGGTTCTGTCTATATTAAAATGAATATAATTGATGATTGAGGCTTGGTTTCACTGAGGTTCAGCTTTGTGATCAATGTTGGTTCTGTTTATAATAATATGAATATAATTGATGAATGAGGCTGGGTTTCACTGAGGTTCAGCTTTGTGATCAATGTCAGTTCTGTTTATATTAATATGAATATAATTGATGAATGAGGCTGGGTTTCACTGAGGTTCAGCTTTTTGATCAATGCTTGTTCTGTTTCTATTAATATGTATATAATTGATGAATGAGGCTGGGTTTCACTGAGGTTCAGCTTTGTGATCAATGTTGGTTCTGTTTATATTTATATGAATATAATTGAGGAATGAGGCTGCGTTTCACTGAGGTTAAACTCATTAATCAATGTTGGTTCTGTTTATATTAATATGAATATAATTGATGAATGAGGCTGGGTTTCACTGAGGTTCAGCTTTGTGATCAATGTTGGTTCTGTATATATTTATATGAATATAATTAATGAATGAGGCTGTGTTTCAAAGAACTTAAACTCATTGATCAATGTTGGTTCTGTTTATATTAATATGAATATAATTGATGAATGAGGCTGGGTTTCACTGAGGTTCAGCTTTGTGTTCAATGTTGGTTCTGTTTATATTAATATGAATATAATTGAGGAATGTGGCTGGGTTTCACTGATGTTCAGCTTTGTGATCAATGTTGGTTCTCTTTATATTAATATGAACATAATTGAGGAATGAGGCTGCGTTTCACTGAGGTTAAACTCATTGATCAATGTTGGTTCTGTTTATATTAATATGAATATAATTTATGAATGAGGCTGGGTTTCACTGAGGTTCAGCTTTGTGATCAATGTTTGTTCTGTTTATATTACTATGAATATAATTGAGGAATGAGGCTGCTTTTCACTGAGGTTAAACTCATTGATCAATGTTGGTTCTGTTTATATTAATATGAATATAACTGATGAATGAGGCTGGGTTTCACTGAGGTTCAGCTTTGTGATCAATGTTGGTTCTGTTTATATGAATATGAATATAATTGAGGAATGAGGCTGGGTTTCACTGAGGTTAAAGTCATTGATCAATGTTTGTTCTGTTTATATTAATATGAATATAATTGATGAATGAGGCTGTGTCTCACTGAGGTTCAGCTTTGTGATCAATGTTGGTTCTGTTTATATTTATATGAATATAATTGAGGAATGAGGCTGCGTTTCACTGAGGTTAAACTCATTAATCAATGTTGGTTCTGTTTATATTAATATGAATATAATTGATGAATGAGGCTGGGTTTCACTGAGGTTCAGCTTTGTGATCAATGTTGGTTCTGTATATATTTATATGAATATAATTAATGAATGAGGCTGTGTTTCAAAGAACTTAAACTCATTGATCAATGTTGGTTCTGTTTATATTAATATGAATATAATTGATGAATGAGGCTGGGTTTCACTGAGGTTCAGCTTTGTGTTCAATGTTGGTTCTGTTTATATTAATATGAATATAATTGAGGAATGTGGCTGGGTTTCACTGATGTTCAGCTTTGTGATCAATGTTGGTTCTCTTTATATTAATATGAACATAATTGAGGAATGAGGCTGCGTTTCACTGAGGTTAAACTCATTGATCAATGTTGGTTCTGTTTATATTAATATGAATATAATTTATGAATGAGGCTGGGTTTCACTGAGGTTCAGCTTTGTGATCAATGTTTGTTCTGTTTATATTACTATGAATATAATTGAGGAATGAGGCTGCTTTTCACTGAGGTTAAACTCATTGATCAATGTTGGTTCTGTTTATATTAATATGAATATAACTGATGAATGAGGCTGGGTTTCACTGAGGTTCAGCTTTGTGATCAATGTTGGTTCTGTTTATATGAATATGAATATAATTGAGGAATGAGGCTGGGTTTCACTGAGGTTAAAGTCATTGATCAATGTTTGTTCTGTTTATATTAATATGAATATAATTGATGAATGAGGCTGTGTCTCACTGAGGTTCAGCTTTGTGATCAATGTTTGTTCTGTTTATATTGCTATGAATATAATTGAGGAATGAGGCTGCGTTTCACTGAGGTTAAACTCATTGATCAATGTTGGTTCTGTTTATATTAATATGAATATAACTGATGAATGAGGCTGGGTTTCACTGAGGTTAAACTCATTGATCAATGTTGGTTCTGTTTATATTAATATGAATATAATTGATGAATGAGGCTGGGTTTCACTGAGGTTCAGCTTTGTGATCAATGTTTGTTCTGTTTATATTGATATGAATATAATTGATGAATGAGGCTGGGTTTCACTGAGGTTCAGCTTTGTGATCAATGTTGGTTCTGTTTATATTAATATGAATATAATTGAGGAATAAGGTGGGTTTCACTGAGGTTAAACTCATTGATCAATGATGGTTCTGTCTATATTAAAATGAATATAATTGATGATTGAGGCTTGGTTTCACTGAGGTTCAGCTTTGTGATCAATGTTGGTTCTGTTTATAATAATATGAATATAATTGATGAATGAGGCTGGGTTTCACTGAGGTTCAGCTTTGTGATCAATGTCAGTTCTGTTTATATTAATATGAATATAATTGATGAATGAGGCTGGGTTTCACTGAGGTTCAGCTTTGTGATCAATGTCGGTTCTGTTTCAATTGATATGTATATAATTGATGAATGAGGCTGGGTTTCACTGAGGTTCAGCTTTGTGATCAATGTTGGTTCTGTTTATATTTATATGAATATAATTGAGGAATGAGGCTGCGTTTCACTGAGGTTAAACTCATTAATCAATGTTGGTTCTGTTTATATTAATATGAATATAATTGATGAATGAGGCTGGGTTTCACTGAGGTTCAGCTTTGTGATCAATGTTGGTTCTGTATATATTTATATGAATATAATTAATGAATGAGGCTGTGTTTCAAAGAACTTAAACTCATTGATCAATGTTGGTTCTGTTTATATTAATATGAATATAATTGAGGAATGAGGCTGCGTTTCACTGAGGTTAAACTCATTGATCAATGTTGGTTCTGTTTATATTAATATGAATAAAATTGATGAATGAGGCTGGGTTTCACTGAGGTTCAGCTTTGTGATCAATGTTGGTTCTGTTTATATTAATATGAATAAAATTGATGAATGAAGCTGGATTTCACTGAGATTCAGCTTTGTGGTCAATGTTGGTTCTTTTTATATTAATATGAATATAATTGATGAATGAGGCTGGGTTTCACTGAGGTTAAACTCATTGATCAATATTGGTTCTGTTTATATTAATATGAATATAATTGATGAATTAGGCTTGGTTTCACTGAGGTTCAGCTTTGTGATCAATGTTGGTTCTGTTTATATTAATATGAATATAATTTATGAATGAGGCTGGGTTTCACAGAGGTTCAGCTTTGTGATCAATGTTGGTTCTGTTTATATTAATATGAATATAATTGATGAATGAGGCTGGGTTTCACTGAGATTCAGCTTTGTGATCAATGTTGGTTCTGTTTATATTAATATGAATATAATTGATGAATGAGGCTGGGTTTCACTGAGATTCAGCTTTGTGGTCAATGTTGGTTCTGTTTATATTAATATGAATATAATTGAGGAATGTGGCTGGGTTTCACTGATGTTCAGCTTTGTGATCAATGTTGGTTCTGTTTATATTAATATGAATATAATTGATGAATGAGGCTGGGTTTCACTGAGGTTCAGCTTTGTGTTCAATGTTGGTTCTGTTTATATTAATATGAATATAATTGAGGAATGTGGCTGGGTTTCACTGATGTTCAGCTTTGTGATCAATGTTGGTTCTCTTTATATTAATATGAACATAATTGAGGAATGAGGCTGCGTTTCACTGAGGTTAAACTCATTGATCAATGTTGGTTCTGTTTATATTAATATGAATATAATTGATGAATGAGGCTGGGTTTCACTGAGGTTCAGCTTTGTGATCAATGTTTGTTCTGTTTATATTGTTATGAATATAATTGAGGAATGAGGCTGCGTTTCACTGAGGTTAAACTCATTGATCAATGTTGGTTCTGTTTATATTAATATGAATATAACTGATGAATGAGGCTGGGTTTCACTGAGGTTCAGCTTTGTGATCAATGTTGGTTCTGTTTATATGAATATGAATATAATTGAGGAATGAGGCTGGGTTTCACTGAGGTTAAACTCATTGATCAATGTTGGTTCTGTTTATATTAATATGAATATAATTGATGAATGAGGCTGGGTTTCACTGAGGTTCAGCTTTGTGATCAATGTTTGTTCTGTTTATATTGATATGAATATAATTGATGAATGAGGCTGGGTTTCACTGAGGTTCAGCTTTGTGATCAATGTTGGTTCTGTTTATATTAATATGAATATAATTGAGGAATAAGGTGGGTTTCACTGAGGTTAAACTCATTGATCAATGATGGTTCTGTCTATATTAAAATGAATATAATTGATGATTGAGGCTTGGTTTCACTGAGGTTCAGCTTTGTGATCAATGTTGGTTCTGTTTATAATAATATGAATATAATTGATGAATGAGGCTGGGTTTCACTGAGGTTCAGCTTTGTGATCAATGTCAGTTCTGTTTATATTAATATGAATATAATTGATGAATGAGGCTGGGTTTCACTGAGGTTCAGCTTTTTGATCAATGCTTGTTCTGTTTCTATTAATATGTATATAATTGATGAATGAGGCTGGGTTTCACTGAGGTTCAGCTTTGTGATCAATGTTGGTTCTGTTTATATTTATATGAATATAATTGAGGAATGAGGCTGCGTTTCACTGAGGTTAAACTCATTAATCAATGTTGGTTCTGTTTATATTAATATGAATATAATTGATGAATGAGGCTGGGTTTCACTGAGGTTCAGCTTTGTGATCAATGTTGGTTCTGTATATATTTATATGAATATAATTAATGAATGAGGCTGTGTTTCAAAGAACTTAAACTCATTGATCAATGTTGGTTCTGTTTATATTAATATGAATATAATTGATGAATGAGGCTGGGTTTCACTGAGGTTCAGCTTTGTGTTCAATGTTGTTTCTGTTTATATTAATATGAATATAATTGAGGAATGTGGCTGGGTTTCACTGATGTTCAGCTTTGTGATCAATGTTGGTTCTCTTTATATTAATATGAACATAATTGAGGAATGAGGCTGCGTTTCACTGAGGTTAAACTCATTGATCAATGTTGGTTCTGTTTATATTAATATGAATATAATTGATGAATGAGGCTGGGTTTCACTGAGGTTCAGCTTTGTGATCAATGTTTGTTCTGTTTATATTACTATGAATATAATTGAGGAATGAGGCTGCTTTTCACTGAGGTTAAACTCATTGATCAATGTTGGTTCTGTTTATATTAATATGAATATAACTGATGAATGAGGCTGGGTTTCACTGAGGTTCAGCTTTGTGATCAATGTTGGTTCTGTTTATATGAATATGAATATAATTGAGGAATGAGGCTGGGTTTCACTGAGGTTAAAGTCATTGATCAATGTTTGTTCTGTTTATATTAATATGAATATAATTGATGAATGAGGCTGTGTCTCACTGAGGTTCAGCTTTGTGATCAATGTTTGTTCTGTTTATATTGCTATGAATATAATTGAGGAATGAGGCTGCGTTTCACTGAGGTTAAACTCATTGATCAATGTTGGTTCTGTTTATATTAATATGAATATATCTGATGAATGAGGCTGGGTTTCACTGAGGTTAAACTCATTGATCAATGTTGGTTCTGTTTATATTAATATGAATATAATTGATGAATGAGGCTGGGTTTCACTGAGGTTCAGCTTTGTGATCAATGTTTGTTCTGTTTATATTGATATGAATATAATTGATGAATGAGGCTGGGTTTCACTGAGGTTCAGCTTGATCAATGTTGGTTCTGTTTATATTAATATGAATATAATTGAGGAATAAGGTGGGTTTCACTGAGGTTAAACTCATTGATCAATGATGGTTCTGTCTATATTAAAATGAATATAATTGATGATTGAGGCTTGGTTTCACTGAGGTTCAGCTTTGTGATCAATGTTGGTTCTGTTTATAATAATATGAATATAATTGATGAATGAGGCTGGGTTTCACTGAGGTTCAGCTTTGTGATCAATGTCAGTTCTGTTTATATTAATATGAATATAATTGATGAATGAGGCTGGGTTTCACTGAGGTTCAGCTTTGTGATCAATGTCGGTTCTGTTTCTATTGATATGTATATAATTGATGAATGAGGCTGGGTTTCACTGAGGTTCAGCTTTGTGATCAATGTTGGTTCTGTTTATATTTATATGAATATAATTGAGGAATGAGGCTGCGTTTCACTGAGGTTAAACTCATTAATCAATGTTGGTTCTGTTTATATTAATATGAATATAATTGATGAATGAGGCTGGGTTTCACTGAGGTTCAGCTTTGTGATCAATGTTGGTTCTGTATATATTTATATGAATATAATTAATGAATGAGGCTGTGTTTCAAAGAACTTAAACTCATTGATCAATGTTGGTTCTGTTTATATTAATATGAATAAAATTGATGAATGAGGCTGGGTTTCACTGAGGTTCAGCTTTGTGATCAATGTTGGTTCTGTTTATATTAATATGAATAAAATTGATGAATGAAGCTGGATTTCACTGAGATTCAGCTTTGTGGTCAATGTTGGTTCTTTTTATATTAATATGAATATAATTGATGAATGAGGCTGGGTTTCACTGAGGTTAAACTCATTGATCAATATTGGTTCTGTTTATATTAATATGAATATAATTGATGAATTAGGCTTGGTTTCACTGAGGTTCAGCTTTGTGATCAATGTTGGTTCTGTTTATATTAATATGAATATAATTTATGAATGAGGCTGGGTTTCACTGAGGTTCAGCTTTGTGATCAATGTTGGTTCTGTTTATATTAATATGAATATAATTGATGAATGAGGCTGGGTTTCACTGAGATTCAGCTTTGTGATCAATGTTGGTTCTGTTTATATTAATATGAATATAATTGATGAATGAGGCTGGGTTTCACTGAGATTCAGCTTTGTGGTCAATGTTGGTTCTGTTTATATTAATATGAATATAATTGATGAATGAGGCTGGGTTTCACTGAGGTTCAGCTTTGTGTTCAATGTTGGTTCTGTTTATATTAATATGAATATAATTGAGGAATGTGGCTGGGTTTCACTGATGTTCAGCTTTGTGATCAATGTTGGTTCTCTTTATATTAATATGAACATAATTGAGGAATGAGGCTGCGTTTCACTGAGGTTAAACTCATTGATCAATGTTGGTTCTGTTTATATTAATATGAATATAATTGATGAATGAGGCTGGGTTTCACTGAGGTTCAGCTTTGTGATCAATGTTTGTTCTGTTTATATTGCTATGAATATAATTGAGGAATGAGGCTGCGTTTCACTGAGGTTAAACTCATTGATCAATGTTGGTTCTGTTTATATTAATATGAATATAACTGATGAATGAGGCTGGGTTTCACTGAGGTTCAGCTTTGTGATCAATGTTGGTTCTGTTTATATGAATATGAATATAATTGAGGAATGAGGCTGGGTTTCACTGAGGTTAAACTCATTGATCAATGTTGGTTCTGTTTATATTAATATGAATATAATTGATGAATGAGGCTGGGTTTCACTGAGGTTCAGCTTTGTGATCAATGTTTGTTCTGTTTATATTGATATGAATATAATTGATGAATGAGGCTGGGTTTCACTGAGGTTCAGCTTTGTGATCAATGTTGGTTCTGTTTATATTAATATGAATATAATTGAGGAATAAGGTGGGTTTCACTGAGGTT
This sequence comes from Leuresthes tenuis, assembly GCF_036924035.1. Lineage (NCBI taxonomy): Eukaryota > Metazoa > Chordata > Actinopteri > Atheriniformes > Atherinopsidae > Leuresthes > Leuresthes tenuis. The sequence goes on from NW_027325385.1 coordinate 780,922, forward strand.
AAACTCATTGATCAATGATGGTTCTGTCTATATTAAAATGAATATAATTGATGATTGAGGCTTGGTTTCACTGAGGTTCAGCTTTGTGATCAATGTTGGTTCTGTTTATAATAATATGAATATAATTGATGAATGAGGCTGGGTTTCACTGAGGTTCAGCTTTGTGATCAATGTCAGTTCTGTTTATATTAATATGAATATAATTGATGAATGAGGCTGGGTTTCACTGAGGTTCAGCTTTTTGATCAATGCTTGTTCTGTTTCTATTAATATGTATATAATTGATGAATGAGGCTGGGTTTCACTGAGGTTCAGCTTTGTGATCAATGTTGGTTCTGTTTATATTTATATGAATATAATTGAGGAATGAGGCTGCGTTTCACTGAGGTTAAACTCATTAATCAATGTTGGTTCTGTTTATATTAATATGAATATAATTGATGAATGAGGCTGGGTTTCACTGAGGTTCAGCTTTGTGATCAATGTTGGTTCTGTATATATTTATATGAATATAATTAATGAATGAGGCTGTGTTTCAAAGAACTTAAACTCATTGATCAATGTTGGTTCTGTTTATATTAATATGAATATAATTGATGAATGAGGCTGGGTTTCACTGAGGTTCAGCTTTGTGTTCAATGTTGGTTCTGTTTATATTAATATGAATATAATTGAGGAATGTGGCTGGGTTTCACTGATGTTCAGCTTTGTGATCAATGTTGGTTCTCTTTATATTAATATGAACATAATTGAGGAATGAGGCTGCGTTTCACTGAGGTTAAACTCATTGATCAATGTTGGTTCTGTTTATATTAATATGAATATAATTGATGAATGAGGCTGGGTTTCACTGAGGTTCAGCTTTGTGATCAATGTTTGTTCTGTTTATATTACTATGAATATAATTGAGGAATGAGGCTGCTTTTCACTGAGGTTAAACTCATTGATCAATGTTGGTTCTGTTTATATTAATATGAATATAACTGATGAATGAGGCTGGGTTTCACTGAGGTTCAGCTTTGTGATCAATGTTGGTTCTGTTTATATGAATATGAATATAATTGAGGAATGAGGCTGGGTTTCACTGAGGTTAAAGTCATTGATCAATGTTTGTTCTGTTTATATTAATATGAATATAATTGATGAATGAGGCTGTGTCTCACTGAGGTTCAGCTTTGTGATCAATGTTTGTTCTGTTTATATTGCTATGAATATAATTGAGGAATGAGGCTGCGTTTCACTGAGGTTAAACTCATTGATCAATGTTGGTTCTGTTTATATTAATATGAATATAACTGATGAATGAGGCTGGGTTTCACTGAGGTTCAGCTTTGTGATCAATGTTGGTTCTGTTTATATGAATATGAATATAATTGAGGAATGAGGCAGGGTTTCACTGAGGTTAAACTCATTGATCAATGTTGGTTCTGTTTATATTAATATGAATATAATTGATGATTGAGGCTGGGTTTCACTGAGGTTCAGCTTTGTGATCAATGTTTGTTCTGTTTATATTGATATGAATATAATTGATGAATGAGGCTGGGTTTCACTGAGGTTCAGCTTTGTGATCAATGTTGGTTCTGTTTATATTAATATGAATATAATTGAGGAATAAGGTGGGTTTCACTGAGGTTAAACTCATTGATCAATGATGGTTCTGTCTATATTAAAATGAATATAATTGATGATTGAGGCTTGGTTTCACTGAGGTTCAGCTTTGTGATCAATGTTGGTTCTGTTTATAATAATATGAATATAATTGATGAATGAGGCTGGGTTTCACTGAGGTTCAGCTTTGTGATCAATGTCAGTTCTGTTTATATTAATATGAATATAATTGATGAATGAGGCTGGGTTTCACTGAGGTTCAGCTTTTTGATCAATGCTTGTTCTGTTTCTATTAATATGTATATAATTGATGAATGAGGCTGGGTTTCACTGAGGTTCAGCTTTGTGATCAATGTTGGTTCTGTTTATATTTATATGAATATAATTGAGGAATGAGGCTGCGTTTCACTGAGGTTAAACTCATTAATCAATGTTGGTTCTGTTTATATTAATATGAATATAATTGATGAATGAGGCTGGGTTTCACTGAGGTTCAGCTTTGTGATCAATGTTGGTTCTGTATATATTTATATGAATATAATTAATGAATGAGGCTGTGTTTCAAAGAACTTAAACTCATTGATCAATGTTGGTTCTGTTTATATTAATATGAATATAATTGATGAATGAGGCTGGGTTTCACTGAGGTTCAGCTTTGTGTTCAATGTTGGTTCTGTTTATATTAATATGAATATAATTGAGGAATGTGGCTGGGTTTCACTGATGTTCAGCTTTGTGATCAATGTTGGTTCTCTTTATATTAATATGAACATAATTGAGGAATGAGGCTGCGTTTCACTGAGGTTAAACCCATTGATCAATGTTGGTTCTGTTTATATTAATATGAATATAACTGATGAATGAGGCTGGGTTTCACTGAGGTTCAGCTTTGTGATCAATGTTGGTTCTGTTTATATGAATATGAATATAATTGAGGAATGAGGCTGGGTTTCACTGAGGTTAAAGTCATTGATCAATGTTTGTTCTGTTTATATTAATATGAATATAATTGATGAATGAGGCTGTGTCTCACTGAGGTTCAGCTTTGTGATCAATGTTTGTTCTGTTTATATTGCTATGAATATAATTGAGGAATGAGGCTGCGTTTCACTGAGGTTAAACTCATTGATCAATGTTGGTTCTGTTTATATTAATATGAATATAACTGATGAATGAGGCTGGGTTTCACTGAGGTTCAGCTTTGTGATCAATGTTGGTTCTGTTTATATGAATATGAATATAATTGAGGAATGAGGCTGGGTTTCACTGAGGTTAAACTCATTGATCAATGTTGGTTCTGTTTATATTAATATGAATATAATTGATGAATGAGGCTGGGTTTCACTGAGGTTCAGCTTTGTGATCAATGTTTGTTCTGTTTATATTGATATGAATATAATTGATGAATGAGGCTGGGTTTCACTGAGGTTCAGCTTTGTGATCAATGTTGGTTCTGTTTATATTAATATGAATATAATTGAGGAATAAGGTGGGTTTCACTGAGGTTAAACTCATTGATCAATGATGGTTCTGTCTATATTAAAATGAATATAATTGATGATTGAGGCTTGGTTTCACTGAGGTTCAGCTTTGTGATCAATGTTGGTTCTGTTTATAATAATATGAATATAATTTATGAATGAGGCTGGGTTTCACTGAGGTTCAGCTTTGTGATCAATGTCAGTTCTGTTTATATTAATATGAATATAATTGATGAATGAGGCTGGGTTTCACTGAGGTTCAGCTTTTTGATCAATGCTTGTTCTGTTTCTATTAATATGTATATAATTGATGAATGAGGCTGGGTTTCACTGAGGTTCAGCTTTGTGATCAATGTTGGTTCTGTTTATATTTATATGAATATAATTGAGGAATGAGGCTGCGTTTCACTGAGGTTAAACTCATTAATCAATGTTGGTTCTGTTTATATTAATATGAATATAATTGATGAATGAGGCTGGGTTTCACTGAGGTTCAGCTTTGTGATCAATGTTGGTTCTGTATATATTTATATGAATATAATTAATGAATGAGGCTGTGTTTCACTGAGGTTAAACTCATTGATCAATGTTGGTTCTGTTTATATTAATATGAATATAATTGATGAATGAGGCTGGGTTTCACTGAGGTTCAGCTTTGTGTTCAATGTTGGTTCTGTTTATATTAATATGAATATAATTGAGGAATGTGGCTGGGTTTCACTGATGTTCAGCTTTGTGATCAATGTTGGTTCTCTTTATATTAATATGAACATAATTGAGGAATGAGGCTGCGTTTCACTGAGGTTAAACTCATTGATCAATGTTGGTTCTGTTTATATTAATATGAATATAATTGATGAATGAGGCTGGGTTTCACTGAGGTTCAGCTTTGTGATCAATGTTTGTTCTGTTTATATTACTATGAATATAATTGAGTAATGAGGCTGGGTTTCACTGAGGTTAAAGTCATTGATCAATGTTTGTTCTGTTTATATTAATATGAATATAATTGATGAATGAGGCTGGGTTTCACTGAGGTTCAGCTTTGTGATCAATGTTTGTTCTGTTTATATTGATATGAATATAATTGATGAATGAGGCTGGGTTTCACTGAGGTTCAGCTTTGTGATCAATGTTGGTTCTGTTTATATTAATATGAATATAATTGAGGAATAAGGTGGGTTTCACTGAGGTTAAACTCATTGATCAATGATGGTTCTGTCTATATTAAAATGAATATAATTGATGATTGAGGCTTGGTTTCACTGAGGTTCAGCTTTGTGATCAATGTTGGTTCTGTTTATAATAATATGAATATAATTGATGAATGAGGCTGGGTTTCACTGAGGTTCAGCTTTGTGATCAATGTCAGTTCTGTTTATATTAATATGAATATAATTGATGAATGAGGCTGGGTTTCACTGAGGTTCAGCTTTTTGATCAATGCTTGTTCTGTTTCTATTAATATGTATATAATTGATGAATGAGGCTGGGTTTCACTGAGGTTCAGCTTTGTGATCAATGTTGGTTCTGTTTATATTTATATGAATATAATTGAGGAATGAGGCTGCGTTTCACTGAGGTTAAACTCATTAATCAATGTTGGTTCTGTTTATATTAATATGAATATAATTGATGAATGAGGCTGGGTTTCACTGAGGTTCAGCTTTGTGATCAATGTTGGTTCTGTATATATTTATATGAATATAATTAATGAATGAGGCTGTGTTTCACTGAGGTTAAACTCATTGATCAATGTTGGTTCTGTTTATATTAATATGAATATAATTGATGAATGAGGCTGGGTTTCACTGAGGTTCAGCTTTGTGTTCAATGTTGGTTCTGTTTATATTAATATGAATATAATTGAGGAATGTGGCTGGGTTTCACTGATGTTCAGCTTTGTGATCAATGTTGGTTCTCTTTATATTAATATGAACATAACTGAGGAATGAGGCTGCGTTTCACTGAGGTTAAACTCATTGATCAATGTTGGTTCTGTTTATATTAATATGAATATAATTGATGAATGAGGCTGGGTTTCACTGAGGTTCAGCTTTGTGATCAATGTTTGTTCTGTTTATATTACTATGAATATAATTGAGTAATGAGGCTGGGTTTCACTGAGGTTAAAGTCATTGATCAATGTTTGTTCTGTTTATATTAATATGAATATAATTGATGAATGAGGCTGTGTCTCACTGAGGTTCAGCTTTGTGGTCAATGCTTGTTCTGTTTATATTAATATGTATATAATTGATGAATGAGGCTGAGTTTCACTGAGGTTCAGCTTTGTGATCAATGTTGGTTCTGTTTATATTAATATGAATATAATTGATGAATGAGGCTGGGTTTCACTGAGGTTCAGCTTTGTGATCAATGTTGGTTCTGTATATATTTATATGAATATAATTAATGAATGAGGCTGTGTTTCAAAGAACTTAAACTCATTGATCAATGTTGGTTCTGTTTATATTAATATGAATATAATTGAGGAATGAGACTGCGTTTCACTGAGGTTAAACTCATTGATCAATGTTGGTTCTGTTTATATTAATATGAATAAAATTGATGAATGAGGCTGGGTTTCACTGAGGTTCAGCTTTGTGATCAATGTTGGTTCTGTTTAAATTAATATGAATAAAATTGATGAATGAAGCTGGATTTCACTGAGATTCAGCTTTGTGGTCAATGTTGGTTCTTTTTATATTAATATGAATATAATTGATGAATGAGGCTGGGTTTCACTGAGGTTCAGCTTTGTGATCAATGTTGGTTCTGTTTATATTAATATGAATATAATTGATGAATGAGGCTGGGTTTCACTGAGGTTCAGCTTTGTGATCAATGTTGGTTCTGTTTATACTAATATGAATATAATTGATGAATGAGGCTGGGTTTCACTGAGGTTCAGCTTTGTGATCAATGTTGGTTCTGTTTATATTAATATGAATATAATTGATGAATGAGGCTGGGTTTCACTGAGATTCAGCTCTGTGATCAATGTTGGTTCTGTTTATATTAATATGAATAGTATTGATGAATGAGGCTGGGTTTCACTGAGATTCAGCTTTGTGGTCAATGTTGGTTCTGTTTATATTAATATGAATATAATTGATGAATGAGGCTGGGTTTCACTGAGGTTCAGCTTTGTGTTCAATGTTGGTTCTGTTTATATTAATATGAATATAATTGAGGAATGCGGCTGGGTTTCACTGATGTTCAGCTTTGTGATCAATGTTGGTTCTCTTTATATTAATATGAACATAATTGAGGAATGAGGCTGCGTTTCACTGAGGTTAAACTCATTGACCAATGTTGGTTCTGTTTATATTAATATGAATATAATTGATGAATGAGGCTGGGTTTCACTGAGGTTCAGCTTTGTGATCAATGTTTGTTCTGTTTATATTACTATGAATATAATTGAGGAATGAGGCTGCGTTTCACTGAGGTTAAACTCATTGATCAATGTTGGTTCTGTTTATAATAATATGAATATAATTGATGAATGAGGCTGGGTTTCACTGAGGTTCAGCTTTGTGATCAATGTTTGTTCTGTTTATATTACTATGAATATAATTGAGTAATGAGGCTGGGTTTCACTGAGGTTAAAGTCATTGATCAATGTTTGTTCTGTTTATATTAATATGAATATAATTGATGAATGAGGCTGTGTCTCACTGAGGTTCAGCTTTGTGGTCAATGCTTGTTCTGTTTATATTAATATGTATATAATTGATGAATGAGGCTGAGTTTCACTGAGGTTCAGCTTTGTGATCAATGTTGGTTCTGTTTATATTAATATGAATATAATTGATGAATGAGGCTGGGTTTCACTGAGGTTCAGCTTTGTGATCAATGTTGGTTCTGTATATATTTATATGAATATAATTAATGAATGAGGCTGTGTTTCAAAGAACTTAAACTCATTGATCAATGTTGGTTCTGTTTATATTAATATGAATATAATTGAGGAATGAGACTGCGTTTCACTGAGGTTAAACTCATTGATCAATGTTGGTTCTGTTTATATTAATATGAATAAAATTGATGAATGAGGCTGGGTTTCACTGAGGTTCAGCTTTGTGATCAATGTTGGTTCTGTTTAAATTAATATGAATAAAATTGATGAATGAAGCTGGATTTCACTGAGATTCAGCTTTGTGGTCAATGTTGGTTCTTTTTATATTAATATGAATATAATTGATGAATGAGGCTGGGTTTCACTGAGGTTCAGCTTTGTGATCAATGTTGGTTCTGTTTATATTAATATGAATATAATTGATGAATGAGGCTGGGTTTCACTGAGGTTCAGCTTTGTGATCAATGTTGGTTCTGTTTATATTAATATGAATATAATTGATGAATGAGGCTGGGTTTCACTGAGGTTCAGCTTTGTGATCAATGTTGGTTCTGTTTATATTAATATGAATATAATTGATGAATGAGGCTGGGTTTCACTGAGATTCAGCTCTGTGATCAATGTTGGTTCTGTTTATATTAATATGAATAGTATTGATGAATGAGGCTGGGTTTCACTGAGATTCAGCTTTGTGGTCAATGTTGGTTCTGTTTATATTAATATGAATATAATTGATGAATGAGGCTGGGTTTCACTGAGGTTCAGCTTTGTGTTCAATGTTGGTTCTGTTTATATTAATATGAATATAATTGAGGAATGCGGCTGGGTTTCACTGATGTTCAGCTTTGTGATCAATGTTGGTTCTCTTTATATTAATATGAACATAATTGAGGAATGAGGCTGCGTTTCACTGAGGTTAAACTCATTGACCAATGTTGGTTCTGTTTATATTAATATGAATATAATTGATGAATGAGGCTGGGTTTCACTGAGGTTCAGCTTTGTGATCAATGTTTGTTCTGTTTATATTACTATGAATATAATTGAGGAATGAGGCTGCGTTTCACTGAGGTTAAACTCATTGATCAATGTTGGTTCTGTTTATAATAATATGAATATAATTGATGAATGAGGCTGGGTTTCAGTGAGGTTAAACTCATTGATCAATGTTGGTTCTGTTTATATTAATATGAATATAATTGATAAATGAGGCTGGGTTTCACTGAGGTTCAGCTTTGTGTTCAATGTTGGTTCTGTTTATATTAATATGAATATAATTGAGGAATGCGGCTGGGTTTCACTGATGTTCTGCTTTGTGATCAATGTTGGTTCTCTTTATATTAATATGAACATAATTGAGGAATGAGGCTGCGTTTCACTGAGGTTAAACTCATTGACCAATGTTGGTTCTGTTTATATTAATATGAATATAATTGATGAATGAGGCTGGGTTTCACTGAGGTTCAGCTTTGTGGTCAATGCTTGTTCTGTTTATATTAATATGTATATAATTGATGAATGAGGCTGAGTTTCACTGAGGTTCAGCTTTGTGATCAATGTTGGTTCTGTTTATATTAATATGAATATAATTGATGAATGAGGCTGGGTTTCACTGAGGTTCAGCTTTGTGATCAATGTTGGTTCTGTATATATTTATATGAATATAATTAATGAATGAGGCTGTGTTTCAAAGAACTTAAACTCATTGATCAATGTTGGTTCTGTTTATATTAATATGAATATAATTGAGGAATGAGACTGCGTTTCACTGAGGTTAAACTCATTGATCAATGTTGGTTCTGTTTATATTAATATGAATAAAATTGATGAATGAGGCTGGGTTTCACTGAGGTTCAGCTTTGTGATCAATGTTGGTTCTGTTTAAATTAATATGAATAAAATTGATGAATGAAGCTGGATTTCACTGAGATTCAGCTTTGTGGTCAATGTTGGTTCTTTTTATATTAATATGAATATAATTGATGAATGAGGCTGGGTTTCACTGAGGTTCAGCTTTGTGATCAATGTTGGTTCTGTTTATATTAATATGAATATAATTGATGAATGAGGCTGGGTTTCACTGAGGTTCAGCTTTGTGATCAATGTTGGTTCTGTTTATATTAATATGAATATAATTGATGAATGAGGCTGGGTTTCACTGAGGTTCAGCTTTGTGATCAATGTTGGTTCTGTTTATATTAATATGAATATAATTGATGAATGAGGCTGGGTTTCACTGAGATTCAGCTCTGTGATCAATGTTGGTTCTGTTTATATTAATATGAATAGTATTGATGAATGAGGCTGGGTTTCACTGAGATTCAGCTTTGTGGTCAATGTTGGTTCTGTTTATATTAATATGAATATAATTGATGAATGAGGCTGGGTTTCACTGAGGTTCAGCTTTGTGTTCAATGTTGGTTCTGTTTATATTAATATGAATATAATTGAGGAATGCGGCTGGGTTTCACTGATGTTCAGCTTTGTGATCAATGTTGGTTCTCTTTATATTAATATGAACATAATTGAGGAATGAGGCTGCGTTTCACTGAGGTTAAACTCATTGACCAATGTTGGTTCTGTTTATATTAATATGAATATAATTGATGAATGAGGCTGGGTTTCACTGAGGTTCAGCTTTGTGATCAATGTTTGTTCTGTTTATATTACTATGAATATAATTGAGGAATGAGGCTGCGTTTCACTGAGGTTAAACTCATTGATCAATGTTGGTTCTGTTTATAATAATATGAATATAATTGATGAATGAGGCTGGGTTTCAGTGAGGTTAAACTCATTGATCAATGTTGGTTCTGTTTATATTAATATGAATATAATTGATGAATGAGGCTGGGTTTCACTGAGGTTCAGCTTTGTGTTCAATGTTGGTTCTGTTTATATTAATATGAATATAATTGAGGAATGCGGCTGGGTTTCACTGATGTTCTGCTTTGTGATCAATGTTGGTTCTCTTTATATTAATATGAACATAATTGAGGAATGAGGCTGCGTTTCACTGAGGTTAAACTCATTGACCAATGTTGGTTCTGTTTATATTAATATGAATATAATTGATGAATGAGGCTGGGTTTCACTGAGGTTCAGCTTTGTGATCAATGTTGGTTCTGTTTATATTAATATGAATATAATTGATGAATGAGGCTGGGTTTCACTGAGATTCAGCTCTGTGATCAATGTTGGTTCTGTTTATATTAATATGAATATAATTGATGAATGAGGCTGGGTTTCACTGAGGTTCAGCTTTGTGATCAATGTTGGTTCTGTTTATATTAATATGAATATAATTGATGAATGAGGCTGGGTTTCACTGAGATTCAGCTCTGTGATCAATGTTGGTTCTGTTTATATTAATATGAATATAATTGATGAATGAGGCTGGGTTTCACTGAGATTCAGCTTTGTGGTCAATCTTGGTTCTGTTTATATTAATATGAATATAATTGATGAATGAGGCTGGGTTTCACTGAGGTTCAGCTTTGTGTTCAATGTTGGTTCTGTTTATATTAATATGAATATAATTGAGGAATGCGGCTGGGTTTCACTGATGTTCAGCTTTGTGATCAATATTGGTTCTCTTTATATTAATATGAACATAATTGAGGAATGAGGCTGCGTTTCACTGAGGTTAAACTCATTGACCAATATTGGTTCTGTTTATATTAATATGAATATAATTGATGAATGAGGCTGGGTTTCACTGAGGCTCAGCTTTGTGATCAATGTTTGTTCAGTTTATATTACTATGAAAATAATTGAGGAATGAGGCTGCGTTTCACTGAGGTTAAACTCATTGATCAATGTTGGTTCTGTTTATATGAATATGAATATAATTGATGAATGAGGCTGGGTTTCACTGAGATTCAGCTTTGTGGTCAATGTTGGTTCTGTTTATATTAATATGAATATAATTGATGAATGAGGCTGGGTTTCACTGAGGTTCAGCTTTGTGTTCAATGTTGGTTCTGTTTATATTAATATGAATATAATTGAGGAATGCGGCTGGGTTTCACTGATGTTCTGCTTTGTGATCAATGTTGGTTCTCTTTATATTAATATGAACATAATTGAGGAATGAGGCTGCGTTTCACTGAGGTTAAACTCATTGACCAATGTTGGTTCTGTTTTTATTAATATGAATATAATTGATGAATGAGGCTGGGTTTCACTGAGGTTCAGCTTTGTGATCAATGTTTGTTCTATTTATATTACTATGAATATAATTGAGGAATGAGGCTGCGTTTCACTGAGGTTAAACTCATTGATCAATGTTGGTTCTGTTTATATTAATATGAATATAATTAATGAATGAGGCTGTGTTTCAAAGAACTTAAACTCATTGATCAATGTTGGTTCTGTTTATATTAATATGAATATAATTGAGGAATGAGACTGCGTTTCACTGAGGTTAAACTCATTGATCAATGTTGGTTCTGTTTATATTAATATGAATAAAATTGATGAATGAGGCTGGGTTTCACTGAGGTTAAACTCATTGATCAATGTTGGTTCTGTTTATATGAATATGAATATAATTGATGAATGAGGCTGGGTTTCACTGAGATTCAGCTTTGTGGTCAATGTTGGTTCTGTTTATATTAATATGAATATAATTGATGAATGAGGCTGGGTTTCACTGAGGTTCAGCTTTGTGTTCAATGTTGGTTCTGTTTATATTAATATGAATATAATTGAGGAATGCGGCTGGGTTTCACTGATGTTCTGCTTTGTGATCAATGTTGGTTCTCTTTATATTAATATGAACATAATTGAGGAATGAGGCTGCGTTTCACTGAGGTTAAACTCATTGACCAATGTTGGTTCTGTTTTTATTAATATGAATATAATTGATGAATGAGGCTGGGTTTCACTGAGGTTCAGCTTTGTGATCAATGTTTGTTCTATTTATATTACTATGAATATAATTGAGGAATGAGGCTGCGTTTCACTGAGGTTAAACTCATTGATCAATGTTGGTTCTGTTTATATTAATATGAATATAACTCATGAATGAGGCTGGGTTTCACTGAGATTCAGCTTTGTGATCAATGTTGGTTCTGTTTATATGAATATGAATATAATTGAGGAATGAGGCTGGGTTTCACTGAGGTTAAACTCATTGATCAATGTTGGTTCTGTTTATATTAATATGAATATAATTGAAGAATGAGGCTGGGTTTCACTGAGGTTCAGCTTTGTGATCAATGTTTGTTCTGTTTATATTAATATAAATATAATTGATGAATGAGGCTGGGTTTCACTGAGGTTCAGCTTTGTGATCAATGTTGGTTCTGTTTATATTAATATGAATATAATTGATGAATGAGGCTGGGTTTCACTGAGGTTCAGCTTTGTGATCAATGTTGGTTCTGTATATATTTATATGAATATAATTAATGAATGAGGCTGTGTTTCAAAGAACTTAAACTCATTGATCAATGTTGTTTCTGTTTATATTAATATGAATATAATTGAGGAATGAGGCTGCGTTTCACTGAGGTTAAACTCATTGATCAATGTTGGTTCTGTTTATATTAAAATGAATAAAATTGATGAAAGAGGCTGGGTTTCACTCAGGTTCAGCTTTGTGATCAATGTTGGTTCTGTTTATATTAATATGAATAAAATTGATGAATGAGGCTGGATTTCACTGAGATTCAGCTTTGTTGTCAATATTGGTTCTGTTTATATTAATATGAATATAATTGATGAATGAGGCTGGGTTTCACTGAGGTTCAGCTTTGTGATCAATATTGGTTCTGTTTATATTAATATGAATATAATTGATGAATGAGGCTGGGTTTCACTGAGATACAGCTCTGTGATCAATGTTGGTTCTGTTTATATTAATATGAATATAATTGAGGAATAAGGCTGGGTTTCACTGATGTTCAGCTTTGTGATAAATGTTGGTTCTCTTTATATTAATATGAACATAATTGAGGAATGAGGCTGCGTTTCACTGAGGTTAAACTCATTGACCAATGTTGGTTCTGTTTATATTAATATGAATATAATTGATGAATGAGGCTGGGTTTAATATAAACAGAACCAATATTGACAACAAAGCTGAATCTCAGTGAAATCCAGCCTCATTCATCAATTATATTCATATTAATATAAACAGAACCAACATTGATCAATGAGTTTAAGTTCTTTGAAACACAGCCTCATTCATTAATTATATTCATATAAATATATACAGAACCAACATTGATCACAAAGCTGAACCTCAGTGAAACCCAGCCTCATTCATCAATTATATTCATATTAATATAAACAGAACCAACATTGATCACAAAGCTGAACCTTAGTGAAACCCAGCCTCATTCATCAATTATATTCATATTAATATAAACAGAACAAACATTGATCACAAAGCTGAACCTCAGTGAAACCCAGCCTCATTCCTCAATTATATTCATATTCATATAAACAGAACCAACATTGATAAAAAAGCTGATCCTCAGTGAAACCTAGCCTCATTCATCAGTTATATTCATATTAATATAAACAGAACCAACATAGATCAATGAGTTTAACCTCAGTGAAACGCAGCCTCATTCCTCAATTATATTCATAGTAATATAAATAGAACAAACATTGATCACAAAGCTGAACCTCAGTGAAACCCAGCCTCATTCATCGATTATATTCATATTAATATAAACAGAACCAACATTGGTCAATGAGTTTAACCTCAGTGAAACGCAGCCTCATTCCTCAATTATGTTCATATTAATATAAAGAGAACCAACATTGATCACAAAGCTGAACATCAGTGAAACCCAGCCGCATTCCTCCATTATATTCATATTAATATAAACAGAACCAACATTGAACACAAAGCTGAACCTCAGTGAAACCCAGCCTCATTCATCAATTATATTCATATTAATATAAACAGAACCAACATTGACCACAAAGCTGAATCTCAGTGAAACCCAGCCTCATTCATCAATTATATTCATATTCATATAAACAGAACCAACATTGATCAATGAGTTTAACCTCAGTGAAACGCAGCCTCATTCCTCAATTATATTTATAGTAATATAAACAGAACAAACATTGATCACAAAGCTGAACCTCAGTGAAACCCAGCCTCATTCATTAATTATATTCATATTAATATAAACAGAACCAACATTGGTCAATGAGTTTAACCTCAGTGAAACGCAGCCTCATTCCTCAATTATGTTCATATTAATATAAAGAGAACCCACATTGATCACAAAGCTGAACATCAGTGAAACCCAGCCGCATTCCTCAATTATATTCATATTAATATAAACAGAACCAACATTGAACACAAAGCTGAACCTCAGTGAAACCCAGCCTTTTTCATCAATTATATTCATATTAATATAAACAGAACCAACATTGACCACAAAGCTGAATCTCAGTGAAACCCAGCCTCATTCATCAATTATATTCATATTAATATAAACAGAACCAACATTGATCACAGAGCTGAATATCAGTGAAACCCAGCCTCATTCATCAATTATATTCATATTAATATAAACAGAACCAACATTGATCACAAAGCTGAACCTCAGTGAAACCCAGCCTCATTCATCAATTATATTCATATTAATATAAACAGAACCAACATTGATCACAAAGCTAAACCTCAGTGAAACCCAGCCTCATTCATCAATTATATTCATATTAATATAAACAGAACCAATATTGATCAATGAGTTTAACCTCAGTGAAACCCAGCCTCATTCATCAATTATATTCATATTAATATAAAAAGAACCAACATTGACCACTAAGCTGAATCTCAGTGAAACCCAGCCTCATTCATCAATTTTATTCATATTAATATAAACAGAACCAACATTGATCAATGAGTTTAAGTTCTTTGAAACACAGCCTCATTCATTAATTATATTCATATAAATATATAACGAACCAACATTGATCAAAAAGCTGAACCTCAGTGAAACCCAGCCTCATTCATCAATTATATTCATATTAATATAAACAGAACCAACATTGATCAATGAGTTTAACCTCAGTGAAACCCAGCCTCATTCATCAATTATATACATATTAATATAAACAGAACAAGCATTGACCACAAAGCTGAACCTCAGTGAGACCCAGCCTCATTCATCAATTATATTCATGTTAATATAAACAGAACAAACATTGATCACAAAGCTGAACCTCAGTGAAACCCAGCCTCATTCATAAATTATATTCATATTATTATAAACAGAACCAACATTGATCAATGAGTTTAAGTTCTTTGAAACACAGCCTCATTCATTAATTATATTCATATAAATATATACAGAACCAACATTGATCATAAAGCTGAACCTCAGTGAAACCCAGCCTCATTCATCAATTATATTCATATTAATATAAACAGAACCAACATTGATCAATGAGTTTAACCTCAGTGAAACCCAGCCTCATTCATCAATTATATTCATATTATTATAAACAGAACCAACATTGATCAATGAGTTTAACCTCAGTGAAACGCAGCCTCATTCCTCAATTATATTCATATTAATATAAACAGAACCAACATTGATCACAAAGCTGAACCTCAGTGAAACCCAGCCTCATTCATCAATTATATACATATTAATAGAAACAGAACAAGCATTGATCAAAAAGCTGAACCTCAGTGAAACCCAGCCTCATTCATCAATTATATTCATATTAATATAAAAAGAACCAACATTCATCAATGAGTTTAACTTCTTTGAAACACAGCCTCATTCATTAATTATATTCATATAAATATATACAGAACCAACATTGATCACAAAGCTGAACCTCAGTGAAACCAAGCCTGAATCATCATTTATATTCATTTTAATATAAACAGAACCAACATTGATCAATGAGTTTAACCTCAGTGAAACGCAGCCTTATTCCTCAATTATATTCATATTAATATAAACAGAACCAACATTGATCACAAAGCTGAACCTCAGTGAAACCCAGCCTCATTCATCAATTTTATTCATATTAATATAAACAGAACCAACATTGATCAATGAGTTTAGCCTCAGTGAAACCCAGCCTCATTCCTCAATTATATTCATATTATTATAAACAGAACCAACATTGATCAATGAGTTTAACCTCAGAGAAACGCAGCCTTATTCCTCAATTATATTCATATTAATATAAACAGAACCAACATTGATCACAAAGCTGAACCTCAGTGAAACCCAGCCTCATTCATCAATTATATTCATATTAATATAAACAGAACCAACATTGATCAATGAGTTTAACCTCAGTGAAACGCAGCCTCATTCCTCAATTATATTCATATTAATATAAACAGAACCAACATTGATCACAAAGCTGAACCTCAGTGAAACCCAGCCTCATTCATCAATTATATACATATTAATAGAAACAGAACAAGCATTGATCAAAAAGCTGAACCTCAGTGAAACCCAGCCTCATTCATCAATTATATTCATATTAATATAAACAGAACCGACATTGATCACAAAGCTGAACCTCAGTGAAACCCAGCCTCATTCATCAATTATATTCATATTAATATAAAAAGAACCAACATTGATCAATGAGTTTAACTTCTTTGAAACCCAGCCTCATTCATTATTTATATTCATATAAATATTTACAGAACCAACATTGATCACAAAG
Organism: Leuresthes tenuis; assembly: GCF_036924035.1. Lineage (NCBI taxonomy): Eukaryota > Metazoa > Chordata > Actinopteri > Atheriniformes > Atherinopsidae > Leuresthes > Leuresthes tenuis. The sequence continues at coordinate 797,554 of NW_027325385.1, forward strand.
CTGAACCTCAGTGAAACGCAGCCTCGTTCCTCAATTATATTCATATTAGTATAAACAGAACCAACATTGATCAATGAGTGTAGCCTCAGTGAAACCCAGCCTCATTCCTCAATTATATTCATATTAATATAAACAGAACCAACATTGATCACAAAGCTGAACCTAAGTGAAACCCAGCCTCATTCATCAATTATATTCATATTAATATAAACAGAACCATCATTGATCAATGAGTTTAACCTCAGTGAAACGCAGCCTTATTCCTCAATTATATTCATATTAATATAAACAGAACCAACATTGATCACAAAGCTGAACCTCAGTGAAACCCAGCCTCATTCATCAATTATATACATAATAATATAAACAGAACAAGCATTGACCACAAAGCTGAACCTCAGTGAAACCCAGCCTCATTCATCAATTGTATTCATATTAATATAAACAGAACAAACATTGATCACAAAGCTGAACCTCAGTGAAACCCAGCCTCATTCATCAATTATATTCATATTAATATAAACAGAACCAACATTGATCAATGAGTTTAACCTCAGTGAAACCCAGCCTCATTCATTAATCATATTCATATTATTATAAACAGAACCGACATTGATCACAAAGCTGAACCTCAGTGAAACCCAGCCTCATTCATCAATTATATTCATATTAATATAAAAAGAACCAACATTGATCAATGAGTTTAACTTCTTTGAAACCCAGCCTCATTCATTAATTATATTCATATAAATATTTACAGAACCAACATTGATCACAAAGCTGAACCTCAGTGAAACGCAGCCTCGTTCCTCAATTATATTCATATTAATATAAACAGAACCAACATTGATCACAAAGCTGAACCTAAGTGAAACCCAGCCTCATTCATCAATTATATTCATATTAATATAAACAGAACCAACATTGATCACAAAGCTGAACCTCAGTGAAACCCAGCCTCATTCATCAATTATATTCATATTAATATAAACAGAACCATCATTGATCAATGAGTTTAACCTCAGTGAAACGCAGCCTTATTCCTCAATTATATTCATATTAATATAAACAGAACCAACATTGATCACAAAGCTGAACCTCAGTGAAACCCAGCCTCATTCATCAATTATATACATATTAATATAAACAGAACCAACATTGAACACAAAGCTGAACCTCAGTGAAACCCAGCCTCATTCATCAATTGTATTCATATTAATATAAACAGAACAAACATTGATCACAAAGCTGAACCTCAGTGAAACCCAGCCTCATTCATCAATTATATTCATATTAATATAAACAGAACCAACATTGATCAATGAGTTTAACCTCAGTGAAACCCAGCCTCATTCATCAATCATATTCATATTATTATAAACAGAACCAACATTGATCAATGAGTTTAAGTTCTTTGAAACACAGCCTCATTCATTAATTATATTTATATAAATATATACAGAACCAACATTGATCAAAAAGCTGAACCTCAGTGAAACCCAGCCTCATTCATCAATTATATTCATATTATTATAAACAGAACCAACATTGATCAATGAGTTTAACCTCAGTGAAACGCAGCCTCATTCCTCAATTATATTCATATTAATATAAACAGAACCAACATTGATCACAAAGCTGAACCTCAGTGAAACCCAGCCTCATTCATCAATTATATACATATTAATAGAAACAGAACAAGCATTGATCAAAAAGCTGAACCTCAGTGAAACCCAGCCTCATTCATCAATTATATTCATATTAATATAAACAGAACCGACATTGATCACAAAGCTGAACCTCAGTGAAACCCAGCCTCATTCATCAATTATATTCATATTAATATAAAAAGAACCAACATTGATCAATGAGTTTAACTTCTTTGAAACCCAGCCTCATTCATTAATTATATTCATATAAATATTTACAGAACCAACATTGATCACAAAGCTGAACCTCAGTGAAACGCAGCCTCGTTCCTCAATTATATTCATATTAGTATAAACAGAACCAACATTGATCAATGAGTGTAGCCTCAGTGAAACCCAGCCTCATTCCTCAATTATATTCATATTAATATAAACAGAACCAACATTGATCACAAAGCTGAACCTAAGTGAAACCCAGCCTCATTCATCAATTATATTCATATTAATATAAACAGAACCAACATTGATCACAAAGCTGAACCTCAGTGAAACCCAGCCTCATTCATCAATTATATTCATATTAATATAAACAGAACCATCATTGATCAATGAGTTTAACCTCAGTGAAACGCAGCCTTATTCCTCAATTATATTCATATTAATATAAACAGAACCAACATTGATCACAAAGCTGAACCTCAGTGAAACCCAGCCTCATTCATCAATTATATACATATTAATATAAACAGAACAAGCATTGACCACAAAGCTGAACCTCAGTGAAACCCAGCCTCATTCATCAATTGTATTCATATTAATATAAACAGAACCAACATTGATCACAAAGCTGAACCTCAGTGAAACCCAGCCTCATTCATCAATTATATACATATTAATAGAAACAGAACAAGCATTGATCAAAAAGCTGAACCTCAGTGAAACCCAGCCTCATTCATCAATTATATTCATATTAATATAAACAGAACCGACATTGATCACAAAGCTGAACCTCAGTGAAACCCAGCCTCATTCATCAATTATATTCATATTAATATAAAAAGAACCAACATTGATCAATGAGTTTAACTTCTTTGAAACACAGCCTCATTCATTAATTATATTCATATAAATATTTACAGAACCAACATTGATCACAAAGCTGAACCTCAGTGAAACCAAGCCTCAATCATCATTTATATTCATTTTAATATAAATAGAACCAACATTGATCAATGAGTTTAACCTCAGTGAAACGCAGCCTTATTCCTCAATTATATTCATATTAATATAAACAGAACCAACATTGATCACAAAGCTGAACCTCAGTGAAACCCAGCCTCATTCCTCAATTATATTCATATTCATATAAACAGAACCAACATTGATCACAAAGCTGAACCTCAGTGAAACCCAGCCTCATTCATCAATTGTATTCATATTAATATAAACAGAACAAACATTGATCACAAAGCTGAACCTCAGTGAAACCCAGCCTCATTCATCAATTATATTCATATTAATATAAACAGAACCAACATTGATCAATGAGTTTAACCTCAGTGAAACCCAGCCTCATTCATTAATCATATTCATATTATTATAAACAGAACCGACATTGATCACAAAGCTGAACCTCAGTGAAACCCAGCCTCATTCATCAATTATATTCATATTAATATAAAAAGAACCAACATTGATCAATGAGTTTAACTTCTTTGAAACCCAGCCTCATTCATTAATTATATTCATATAAATATTTACAGAACCAACATTGATCACAAAGCTGAACCTCAGTGAAACGCAGCCTCGTTCCTCAATTATATTCATATTAGTATAAACAGAACCAACATTGATCAATGAGTGTAGCCTCAGTGAAACCCAGCCTCATTCCTCAATTATATTCATATTAATATAAACAGAACCAACATTGATCACAAAGCTGAACCTAAGTGAAACCCAGCCTCATTCATCAATTATATTCATATTAATATAAACAGAACCAACATTGATCACAAAGCTGAACCTCAGTGAAACCCAGCCTCATTCATCAATTATATTCATATTAATATAAACAGAACCATCATTGATCAATGAGTTTAACCTCAGTGAAACGCAGCCTTATTCCTCAATTATATTCATATTAATATAAACAGAACCAACATTGATCACAAAGCTGAACCTCAGTGAAACCCAGCCTCATTCATCAATTATATACATATTAATATAAACAGAACCAACATTGAACACAAAGCTGAACCTCAGTGAAACCCAGCCTCATTCATCAATTATATTCATATTAATATAAACAGAACCAACATTGATCAATGAGTTTAACCTCAGTGAAACCCAGCCTCATTCCTCAATTATATTCATATTATTATAAACAGAACCAACATTGATCAATGAGTTTAAGTTCTTTGAAACACAGCCTCATTCATTAATTATATTTATATAAATATATACAGAACCAACATTGATCAAAAAGCTGAACCTCAGTGAAACCCAGCCTCATTCATCAATTATATTCATATTATTATAAACAGAACCAACATTGATCAATGAGTTTAACCTCAGTGAAACGCAGCCTCATTCCTCAATTATATTCATATTAATATAAACAGAACCAACATTGATCACAAAGCTGAACCTCAGTGAAACCCAGCCTCATTCATCAATTATATACATATTAATAGAAACAGAACAAGCATTGATCAAAAAGCTGAACCTCAGTGAAACCCAGCCTCATTCATCAATTATATTCATATTAATATAAACAGAACCGACATTGATCACAAAGCTGAACCTCAGTGAAACCCAGCCTCATTCATCAATTATATTCATATTAATATAAAAAGAACCAACATTGATCAATGAGTTTAACTTCTTTGAAACCCAGCCTCATTCATTAATTATATTCATATAAATATTTACAGAACCAACATTGATCACAAAGCTGAACCTCAGTGAAACGCAGCCTCGTTCCTCAATTATATTCATATTAGTATAAACAGAACCAACATTGATCAATGAGTGTAGCCTCAGTGAAACCCAGCCTCATTCCTCAATTATATTCATATTAATATAAACAGAACCAACATTGATCACAAAGCTGAACCTAAGTGAAACCCAGCCTCATTCATCAATTATATTCATATTAATATAAACAGAACCAACATTGATCACAAAGCTGAACCTCAGTGAAACCCAGCCTCATTCATCAATTATATTCATATTAATATAAACAGAACCATCATTGATCAATGAGTTTAACCTCAGTGAAACGCAGCCTTATTCCTCAATTATATTCATATTAATATAAACAGAACCAACATTGATCACAAAGCTGAACCTCAGTGAAACCCAGCCTCATTCATCAATTATATACATATTAATATAAACAGAACAAGCATTGACCACAAAGCTGAACCTCAGTGAAACCCAGCCTCATTCATCAATTGTATTCATATTAATATAAACAGAACCAACATTGATCACAAAGCTGAACCTCAGTGAAACCCAGCCTCATTCATCAATTATATACATATTAATAGAAACAGAACAAGCATTGATCAAAAAGCTGAACCTCAGTGAAACCCAGCCTCATTCATCAATTATATTCATATTAATATAAACAGAACCGACATTGATCACAAAGCTGAACCTCAGTGAAACCCAGCCTCATTCATCAATTATATTCATATTAATATAAAAAGAACCAACATTGATCAATGAGTTTAACTTCTTTGAAACACAGCCTCATTCATTAATTATATTCATATAAATATTTACAGAACCAACATTGATCACAAAGCTGAACCTCAGTGAAACCAAGCCTCAATCATCATTTATATTCATTTTAATATAAATAGAACCAACATTGATCAATGAGTTTAACCTCAGTGAAACGCAGCCTTATTCCTCAATTATATTCATATTAATATAAACAGAACCAACATTGATCACAAAGCTGAACCTCAGTGAAACCCAGCCTCATTCCTCAATTATATTCATATTCATATAAACAGAACCAACATTGATCACAAAGCTGAACCTCAGTGAAACCCAGCCTCATTCATCAGTTATATTCATATTAATATAAACAGAACCAACATTGATCAATGAGTTTAACCTCAGTGAAACCCAGCCTCATTCCTCAATTATTTTTATAGTAATATAAACAGAACCAACATTGATCACAAAGCTGAACCTCAGTGAAACCCAGCCTCATTCATCAATTATATTCATATTATTATAAACAGAACCAACATTGATCAATGAGTTTAAGTTCTTTGAAACACAGCCTCATTCATTAATTATATTCATATAAATATATACAGAACCAACATTGATCAAAAAGCTGAACCTCAGTGAAACCCAGCCTCATTCATCAATTATATTCATATTAATATAAACAGAACCAACATTGATCAATTAGTTTAACCTCAGTGAAACCCAGCCTCATTCATCAATTATATTCATATTATTATAAACAGAACCAACATTGATCAATGAGTTTAACCTCAGTGAAACGCAGCCTTATTCCTCAATTATATTCATATTAATATAAACAGAACCAACATTGATCAATGAGTTTAACCTCAGTGAAACGCAGCCTCATTCCTCAATTATATTCATATTAATATAAACAGAACCAACATTGATCACAAAGCTAAACCTCAGTGAAACCCAGCCTCATTCATCAATTATATACATATTAATAGAAACAGAACAAGCATTGGTCAAAAAGCTGAACCTCAGTGAAACCCAGCCTCATTCATCAATTATATTCATATTAATATAAACAGAACTGACATTGATCACAAAGCTGAACCTCAGTGAAACCCAGCCTCATTCATCAATTATATTCATATTAATATAAAAAGAACCAACATTGATCAATGAGTTTAACTTCTTTGAAACCCAGCCTCATTCATTAATTATATTCATATAAATATATACAGAACCAACATTGATCACAAAGCTGAACCTCAGTGAAACCAAGCCTCAATCATCATTTATATTCATTTTAATATAAACAGAACCAACATTGATCAATGAGTTTAACCCCAGTGAAACGCAGCCTTATTCCTCAATTATATTCATATTAATATAAACAGAACCAACATTGATCACAAAGCTGAACCTCAGTGAAACCCAGCCTCATTCATCAATTTTATTCATATTAATATAAACAGAACCAACATTGATCAATGAGTTTAACCTCAGTGAAACCCAGCCTCATTCATCAATTTTATTCATATTAATATAAACAGAACCAACATTGATCAATGAGTTTAACCTCAGTGAAACGCAGCCTCGTTCCTCAATTATATTCATATTAGTATAAACAGAACCAACATTGATCAATGAGTTTAGCCTCAGTGAAACCCAGCCTCATTCCTCAATTATATTCATATTAATATAAACAGAACCAACATTGATCACAAAGCTGAACCTCAGTGAAACCCAGCCTCATTCATCAATTATATTCATATTAATATAAACAGAACCATCATTGATCAATGAGTTTAACCTCAGTGAAACGCAGCCTTATTCCTCAATTATATTCATATTCATATAAACAGAACCAACATTGATCACAAAGCTGAACCTCAGTGAAACCCAGCCTCATTCATCAATTATATACATATTAATATAAATAGAACAAGCATTGACCACAAAGCTGAACCTCAGTGAAACCCAGCCTCATTCATCAATTATATTCATATTAATATAAACACAACAAACATTGATCACAAAGCTGAACCTCAGTGAAACCCAGCCTCATTCATCAATTATATTCATATTAATATAAACAGAACCAACATTGATCAATGAGTTTAACCTCAATGAAACCCAGCCTCATTCATCAATTATATTCATATTAATATAAACAGAACCAACATTGATCAATGAGTTTAACCTCAGTGAAACGCAGCCTCATTCCTCAATTATGTTCATATTAATATAAAGAGAACCAACATTGATCACAAAGCTGAACATCAGTGAAACCCAGCCACATTCCTCAATTATATTCATATTAATATAAACAGAACCAACATTGAACACAAAGCTTAACCTCAGTGAAACCCAGCCTCATTCATCAATTATATTCATATTAATATAAACAGAACCAACATTGACCACAAAGCTGAATCTCAGTGAAACCCAGCCTCATTCATCAATTATATTCATATTAATATAAACAGAACCAACATTGATCACAAAGCTGAATCTCAGTGAAACCCAGCCTCATTCATCAATTATATTCATATTAATATAAACAGAACCAACATTGATCACAAAGCTGAACCTCAGTGAAACCTAGCCTCATTCATCAATTATATTCATATTAATATAAACAGAACCAACATTGATCAATGAGTTTAACCTCAGTGAAACGCAGCCTCATTCCTCAATTATATTCATATTAATATAAACAGAACCAACATTGATCAATAAGTTTAAGTTCTTTGAAACACAGCCTCATTCATTAATTATATTCATATAAATATATACAGAACCAACATTGATCACAAAGCTGAACCTCAGTGAAACCCAGTCTCATTCATCAATTATATTCATATTAATATAAACAGAACCAACATTGATCACAAAGCTGAACCTCAGTGAAACCCAGCCTCATTCATCAATTATATTCAAATTAATATAAACAGAACAAACATTGATCACAAAGCTGAACCTCAGTGAAACCCAGCCTCATTCATCAATTATATTCATATTAATATAAACAGAACAAACATTGATCACAAAGCTGAACCTCAGTGAAACCCAGCCTCATTCATCAATTATATTCATATTAATATAAACAGAACCAACATTGATCAATGAGTTTAACCTCAGTGAAACCCAGCCTCATTCCTCAATTATATTCATATTCATATAAACAGAACCAACATTGATCAAAAAGCTGAACCTCAGTGAAACCCAGCCTCATCCATCAGTTATATTTATATTAATATAAACAGAACCAACATTGATCAATGAGTTTAACCTCAGTGAAACGCAGCTTCGTTCCTCAATTATATTCATATTAGTATAAACAGATCCAACATTGATCAATGAGTTTAGCCTCAGTGAAACCCAGCCTCATTCCTCAATTATATTCATATTAATATAAACAGAACCAACATTGATCACAAAGCTGAACCTCAGTGAAACCCAGCCTCATTCCTCAATTATATTCATATTAATATAAACAGAACCAACATTGACCACAAAGCTGAATCTCAGTGAAACCCAGCCTCATTCATCAATTATATTCATATTAATATAAACAGAACCAACATTGATCACAAAGCTGAATCTCAGTGAAACCCAGCCTCATTCATCAATTATATTCATATTAATATAAACAGAACCAACATTGATCACAAAGCTGAACCTACGTGAAACCCAGCCTCATTCATCAATTATATTCATATTAATATACACAGAACCAACATTGATCACAAAGCTGAACCTCAGTGAAACCCAGCCTAATTCCTCAATTATATTCATATTAATATAAACAGAACCAACATTGATCAATGAGTTTAAGTTCTATGAAACCCAGCCTCATTCATTAATTATATTCATATAAATATATACAGAACCAACATTGATCACAAAGCTGAACCTCAGTGAAACCCAGCCTCATTCATCAATTATATTCATATTAATATAAACAGAACAAACATTGATCACAAAGCTGAACCTCAGTGAAACCCAGCCTCATTCAGCAATTATATTCATATTAATATAAACAGAACAAACATTGATCACAAAGCTGAACCTCAGTGAAACCCAGCCTCATTCATCAATTATATTCATATTAATATAAACAGAACCAACATTGATCAATGAGTTTAACCTCAGTGAAACCCAGCCTCATTCCTCAATTATATTCATATTCATATAAACAGAACCAACATTGATCAAAAAGCTGAACCTCAGTGAAACCCAGCCTCATCCATCAGTTATATTTATATTAATATAAACAGAACCAACATTGATCAATGAGTTTAACCTCAGTGAAACGCAGCCTCGTTCCTCAATTATTTTCATATTAGTATAAACAGATCCAACATTGATCAATGAGTTTAGCCTCAGTGAAACCCAGCCTCATTCCTCAATTATATTCATATTAATATAAACAGAACCAACATTGATCACAAAGCTGAACCTCAGTGAAACCCAGCCTCATTCATCAATTATATTCATATTAATATAAACAGAACCAACATTGACCACAAAGCTGAATCTCAGTGAAACCCAGCCTCATTCATCAATTATATTCACATTAATATAAACAGAACCAACATTGATCACAACGCTGAATCTCAGTGAAACCCAGCCTCATTCATCAATTATATTCATATTAATATAAACAGAACCAACATTGATCACAAAGCTGAACCTACGTGAAACCCAGCCTCATTCATCAATTATATTCATATTAATATACACAGAACCAACATTGATCACAAAGCTGAACCTCAGTGAAACCCAGCCTAATTCATCAATTATATTCATATTAATATAAACAGAACCAATATTGATCAATGAGTTTAACCTCAGTGAAACCCAGCCTCATTCATCAATTATATTCATATTAATATAAACAGAACCAACATTGATCAATGAGTTTAACCTCAGTGAAACCAAGCCTCATTCCTCAATTATATTCATATTAATATAAACAGAACCAACATTGATCAATGAGTTTAAGTTCTTTGAAACACAGCCTCATTCATTAATTATATTCATATAAATATATACAGAACCAACATTGATCACAAAGCTGAACCTCAGTGAAACCCAGCCTCATTCATCAATTATATTCATATTAATATAAACAGAACCAACATTGATCACAAAGCTGAACCTCAGTGAAACCCAGCCTCATTCATCAATTATATTCATATTAATATAAACAGAACAAACATTGATCACAAAGCTGAACCTCAGTGAAACCCAGCCTCATTCATCAATTATATTCATATTAATATAAACAGAACAAACATTGATCACAAAGCTGAACCTCAGTGAAACCCAGCCTCATTCATCAATTATATTCATATTAATATAAACAGAACCAACATTGATCAATGAGTTTAACCTCAGTGAAACCCAGCCTCATTCCTCAATTATATTCATATTCATATAAACAGAACCAACATTGATCAAAAAGCTGAACCTCAGTGAAACCCAGCCTCATTCATCAGTTATATTCATATTAATATAAACAGAACCAACATTGATCAATGAATTTAACCTCAGTGAAACGCAGCCTCGTTCCTCAATTATATTCATATTAGTATAAACAGATCCAACATTGATCAATGAGTTTAGCCTCAGTGAAACCCAGCCTCCTTCCTCAATTATATTCATATTAATATAAACAGAACCAACATTGATCAATGAGTTTAACCTCAGTGAAACGCAGCCTCATTCCTCAATTATATTCATATTAATATAAACAGAACCAACATTGATCAATGAGTTTAAGTTCTTTGAAACACAGCCTCATTCATTAATTATATTCATATAAATATATGAAGAACCAACATTGATCACAAAGCTGAACCTCAGTGAAACCCACTCTCATTCATCAATTATATTCATATTAATATAAACAGAACCAACATTGATCACAAAGCTGAACCTCAGTGAAACCCAGCCTCATTCATCAATTATATTCATATTAATATAAACAGAACAAACATTGATCACAAAGCTGAACCTCAGTGAAACCCAGCCTCATTCATCAATTATATTCATATTAATATAAACAGAACAAACATTGATCACAAAGCTGAACCTCAGTGAAACCCAGCCTCATTCATCAATTATATTCATATTAATATAAACAGAACCAACATTGATCAATGAGTTTAACCTCAGTGAAACCCAGCCTCATTCCTCAATTATATTCATATTCATATAAACAGAACCAACATTGATCAAAAAGCTGAACCTCAGTGAAACCCAGCCTCATTCATCAGTTATATTCATATTAATATAAACAGAACCAACATTGATCAATGAGTTTAACCTCAGTGAAACGCAGCCTCGTTCCTCAATTATATTCATATTAGTATAAACAGATCCAACATTGATCAATGAGTTTAGCCTCAGTGAAACCCAGCCTCATTCCTCAATTATATTCATATTAATATAAACAGAACCAATATTGATCAATGAGTTTAACCTCAGTGAAACGCAGCCTCATTCATCAATTATATTCATATTAATATAAAAAGAACCAAAATTGACCACAAAGCTGAATCTCAGTGAAATCCAGCCTCATTCATCAATTTTATTCATATTAATATAAACAGAACCAACATTGATCAATGAGTTTAACCTCAGTGAAACCCAGCCTCATTCATCAATTATATTCATATTATTATAAACAGAACCAACATTGATCAATGAGTTTAAGTTCTTTGAAACACAGCCTCATTCATTAATTATATTAATATAAATATATACAGAACCAACATTGATCAATGAGTTTAAGTTCTTTGAAACACAGCCTCATTCATTAATTATATTCATATAAATATATACAGAACCAACATTGATCACAAAGCTGAACCTCAGTGAAACCAAGCCTCAATCATCAATTATATTCATTTTAATATAGACAGAACCATCATTGATCAATGAGTTTAACCTCAGTGAAACGCAGCCTTATTCCTCAATTATATTCATATTAATATAAACAGAACCAACATTGATCACAAAGCTGAACCTCAGTGAAACCCAGCCTCATTGATCAATTATATACATATTAATATAAACAGAACAAGCATTGACCACAAAGCTGAACCTCAGTGAAACCCAGCCTCATTCATCAATTATATTCATATTAATATAAACAGAACCAACATTGATCAATGAGTTTAACCTCAGTGAAACACAGCCTCATTCCTCAATTATATTCATATTCATATAAACAGAACCAACATTGATCACAAAGCTGAACCTCAGTGAAACCCAGCCTCATTCATCAGTTATATTCATATTAATATAAACAGAACCAACATTGATCAATGAGTTTAAACTCAGTGAAACGCAACCTCATTCCTCAATTATGTTCATATTAATATAAAGAGAACCAACATTGATCACAAAGCTGAACATCAGTGAAACCCAGCCACATTCCTCAATTATATTCATATTAATATAAACAGAACCAACATTGACCACAAAGCTGAATCTCAGTGAAACCCAGCCTCATTCATCAATTATATTCATATTAATATAAACAGAACCAACATTGATCACAAAGCTGAGCCTCAGGGAAACCCAGCCTCATTCATCAAATTATATACATATTAATATACACAGAACCAACATTGATCACAAAGCTGAACCTCAGTGAAACCCAGCCTAATTGATCAATTATATTCATATTAATATAAACAGAACCAATATTGATCAATGAGTTTAACCTCAGTGAAACCCAGCCTCATTCATCAATTATATTCATATTAATATAAAAAGAACCAACATTGATCACAAAGCTGAACCTCAGTGAAACCCAGCCTCATTCATTAATTTTATTCATATTAATATAAACAGAACCAACATTGATCAATGAGTTTAACCTCAGTGAAACGCAGCCTCATTCCTCAATTATATTCATATTAATATAAACAGAACCAACATTGATCAATGAGTTTAAGTTCTTTGAAACACAGCCTCATTCATTAATTATATTCATATAAATATATACAGAACCAACATTGATCACAAAGCTGAACCTCAGTGAAACCCAGCCACATTCATCAATTATATTCAAATTAATATAAACAGAACAAACATTTATCACAAAGCTGAACCTCAGTGAAACCCAGCCTCATTCATCAATTACATTCATATTAATATAAACAGAACCAACATTGATCAATGAGTTTAACCTCAGTGAAACCCAGCCTCATTCCTCAATTATATTCATATTCATATAAACAGAACCAACATGGATCAAAAAGCTGAACCTCAGTGAAACCCAGCCTCATTCATCAGTTATATTCATATTAATATAAACAGAACCAACATTGATCAATGAGTTTAACCTCAGTGAAACGCAGCCTCATTCCTCAATTATATTCATAGTAATATAAACAGAACAAACATTGATCACAAAACTGAACCTCAGTGAAACCCAGCCTCATTCATCAATTATATTCATATTAATATAAACAGAACCAACATTGGTCATTGAGTTTAACCTCAGTGAAACGCAGCCTCATTCTTCAATTATGTTCATATTAATATAAAGAGAACCAACATTGATCACAAAGCTGAACATCAGTGAAACCCAGCCGCATTCCTCAATTATATTCATATTAATATAAACAGAACCAACATTGAACACAAAGCTGAACCTCAGTGAAACCCAGCCTCATTCATCAATTATATCCATAGTAATATAAATAGAACAAACATTGATCACAAAGCTGAACCTCAGTGAAACCCAGCCTCATTCATCAATTATATTCATATTAATATAAACAGAACCAACATTGGTCAATGAGTTTAACCTCAGTGAAACGCAGCCTCATTCTTCAATTATGTTCATATTAATATAAAGAGAACCAACATTGATCACAAAGCTGAACATCAGTGAAACCCAGCCGCATTCCTCAATTATATTCATATTAATATAAACAGAACCAACATTGAACACAAAGCTGAACCTCAGTGAAACCCAGCCTCATTCATCAATTATATTCATATTAATATAAACAGAACCAACATTGACCACAAAGCTGAATCTCAGTGAAACCCAGCCTCATTCATCAATTATATTCATATTAATATAAACAGAACCAACATTGATCACAGAGCTGAATCTCAGTGAAACCCAGCCTCATTCATCAATTATATTCATATTAATATAAACAGAACCAACATTGATCACAAAGCTGAACCTCAGTGAAACCCAGCCTCATTCATCAATTATATTCATATTAATAGAAACAGAACCAACATTGATCACAAAGCTAAACCTCAGTGAAACCCAGCCTCATTCATCAATTATATTCATATTAATATAAACAGAACCAATATTGATCAATGAGTTTAACCTCAGTGAAACCCAGCCTCATTAATCAATTATATTCATATTAATATAAAAAGAACCAACATTGACCACAAAGCTGAATCTCAGTGAAATCCAGCCTCATTCATCAATTTTATTCATATTAATATAAACAGAACCAACATTGATCACAAAGCTGAACCTCAGTGAAACCCAGCCTCATTCATCAATTTTATTCATATTAATATAAACAGAACCAACATTGATCAATGAGTTTAACCTCAGTGAAACGCAGCCTCATTCCTCAATTATATTCATATTAATATAAACAGAACAAACATTGATCAATGAGTTTAAGTTCTTTGAAACACAGCCTCATTCATTAATTATATTCATATAAATATATACAGAACCAACATTGATCACAAAGCTGAACCTCAGTGAAACCCAGCCTCATTCCTCAATTATATTCATATTCATATAAACAGAACCAACATGGATCAAAAAGCTGAACCTCAGTGAAACCCAGCCTCATTCATCAGTTATATTCATATTAATATAAACAGAACCAACATTGATCAATGAGTTTAACCTCAGTGAAACGCAGCCTCATTCCTCAATTATATTCATATTAATATAAACAGAACCAACATTGATCACAAAGCTGAACCTGAGTGAAACCCAGCCTCATTCATCAATTTTATTCATATTAATATAAACAGAACCAACATTGATCAATGAGTTTAACCTCAGTGAAACGCAGCCTCATTCCTCAATTATATTCATATTAATATAAACAGAACCAACATTGATCAATGAGTTTAAGTTCTTTGAAACACAGCCTCATTCATTAATTATATTCATATAAATATATACAGAACCAACATTGATCACAAAGCTGAACCTCAGTGAAACCCAGCCTCATTCATCAATTATATTCATATTAATATAAACAGAACCAACATTGATCACAAAGCTGAACCTCAGTGAAACCCAGCCTCATTCATCAATTATATTCATATTAATATAAACAGAACAAACATTGACCACAAAGCTGAACCTCAGTGAAACCCAGCCTCATTCTTCAATTATATTCATATTAATATAAACAGAACCAACATTGATCAATGAGTTTAACCTCAGTGAAACCCAGCCTCATTCCTCAATTATATTCATATTCATATAAACAGAACCAACATTGATCAAAAAGCTGAACCTTAGTGAAACCCAGCCTCATTCATCAGTTATATTCATATTAATATAAACAGAACCAACATTGATCAATGAGTTTAACCTCAGTGAAACGCAGCCTCATTCCTCAATTATATTCATAGTAATATAAATAGAACAAACATTGATCACAAAGCTGAACCTCAGTGAAACCCAGCCTCATTCATCAATTATATTCATATTAATATAAACAGAACCAACATTGGTCAATGAGTTTAACCTCAGTGAAACGCAGCCTCATTCTTCAATTATGTTCATATTAATATAAAGAGAACCAACATTGATCACAAAGCTGAACCTCAGTGAAACCCAGCCTCATTCATCAATTATATTCATATTAATATAAACAGAACCAACATTGATCAAAAAGCTGAACCTCAGTGAAACCCAGCCACATTCATCAATTATATTCATATTAATATAAACAGAACAAACATTTATCACAAAGCTGAACCTCAGTGAAACCCAGCCTCATTCATCAATTACATTCATATTAATATAAACAGAACCAACATTGATCAATGAGTTTAACCTCAGTGAAACCCAGCCTCATTCCTCAATTATATTCATATTCATATAAACAGAACCAACATGGATCAAAAAGCTGAACCTCAGTGAAACCCAGCCTAATTCATCAGTTATATTCATATTAATATAAACAGAACCAACATTGATCAATGAGTTTAACCTCAGTGAAACGCAGCCTCATTCCTCAATTATATTCATAGTAATATAAACAGAACAAACATTGATCACAAAACTGAACCTCAGTGAAACCCAGCCTCATTCATCAATTATATTCATATTAATATAAACAGAACCAACATTGGTCATTGAGTTTAACCTCAGTGAAACGCAGCCTCATTCTTCAATTATGTTCATATTAATATAAAGAGAACCAACATTGATCACAAAGCTGAACATCAGTGAAACCCAGCCGCATTCCTCAATTATATTCATATTAATATAAACAGAACCAACATTGAACACAAAGCTGAACCTCAGTGAAACCCAGCCTCATTCATCAATTATATCCATAGTAATATAAATAGAACAAACATTGATCACAAAGCTGAACCTCAGTGAAACCCAGCCTCATTCATCAATTATATTCATATTAATATAAACAGAACCAACATTGATCACAGAGCTGAATCTCAGTGAAACCCAGCCTCATTCATCAATTATATTCATATTAATATAAACAGAACCAACATTGATCACAAAGCTGAACCTCAGTGAAACCCAGCCTCATTCATCAATTATATTCATATTAATAGAAACAGAACCAACATTGATCACAAAGCTAAACCTCAGTGAAACCCAGCCTCATTCATCAATTATATTCATATTAATATAAACAGAACCAATATTGATCAATGAGTTTAACCTCAGTGAAACCCAGCCTCATTAATCAATTATATTCATATTAATATAAAAAGAACCAACATTGACCACAAAGCTGAATCTCAGTGAAATCCAGCCTCATTCATCAATTTTATTCATATTAATATAAACAGAACCAACATTGATCACAAAGCTGAACCTCAGTGAAACCCAGCCTCATTCATCAATTTTATTCATATTAATATAAACAGAACCAACATTGATCAATGAGTTTAACCTCAGTGAAACGCAGCCTCATTCCTCAATTATATTCATATTAATATAAACAGAACAAACATTGATCAATGAGTTTAAGTTCTTTGAAACACAGCCTCATTCATTAATTATATTCATATAAATATATACAGAACCAACATTGATCACAAAGCTGAACCTCAGTGAAACCCAGCCTCATTCCTCAATTATATTCATATTCATATAAACAGAACCAACATGGATCAAAAAGCTGAACCTCAGTGAAACCCAGCCTCATTCATCAGTTATATTCATATTAATATAAACAGAACCAACATTGATCAATGAGTTTAACCTCAGTGAAACGCAGCCTCATTCCTCAATTATATTCATATTAATATAAACAGAACCAACATTGATCACAAAGCTGAACCTGAGTGAAACCCAGCCTCATTCATCAATTTTATTCATATTAATATAAACAGAACCAACATTGATCAATGAGTTTAACCTCAGTGAAACGCAGCCTCATTCCTCAATTATTTTCATATTAATATAAACAGAACCAACATTGATCAATGAGTTTAAGTTCTTTGAAACACAGCCTCATTCATTAATTATATTCATATAAATATATACAGAACCAACATTGATCACAAAGCTGAACCTCAGTGAAACCCAGCCTCATTCATCAATTATATTCATATTAATATAAACAGAACCAACATTGATCACAAAGCTGAACCTCAGTGAAACCCAGCCTCATTCATCAATTATATTCATATTAATATAAACAGAACAAACATTGACCACAAAGCTGAACCTCAGTGAAACCCAGCCTCATTCTTCAATTATATTCATATTAATATAAACAGAACCAACATTGATCAATGAGTTTAACCTCAGTGAAACCCAGCCTCATTCCTCAATTATATTCATATTCATATAAACAGAACCAACATTGATCAAAAAGCTGAACCTTAGTGAAACCCAGCCTCATTCATCAGTTATATTCATATTAATATAAACAGAACCAACATTGATCAATGAGTTTAACCTCAGTGAAACGCAGCCTCATTCCTCAATTATATTCATAGTAATATAAATAGAACAAACATTGATCACAAAGCTGAACCTCAGTGAAACCCAGCCTCATTCATCAATTATATTCATATTAATATAAACAGAACCAACATTGGTCAATGAGTTTAACCTCAGTGAAACGCAGCCTCATTCTTCAATTATGTTCATATTAATATAAAGAGAACCAACATTGATCACAAAGCTGAACATCAGTGAAACCCAGCCGCATTCCTCAATTATATTCATATTAATATAAACAGAACCAACATTGAACACAAAGCTGAACCTCAGTGAAACCCAGCCTCATTCATCAATTATATTCATATTAATATAAACAGAACCAACATTGACCACAAAGCTGAATCTCAGTGAAACCCAGCCTCATTCATCAATTATATTCATATTAATATAAACAGAACCAACATTGATCACAGAGCTGAATCTCAGTGAAACCCAGCCTCATTCATCAATTATATTCATATTAATATAAACAGAACCAACATTGATCACAAAGCTGAACCTCAGTGAAACCCAGCCTCATTCATCAATTATATTCATATTAATAGAAACAGAACCAACATTGATCACAAAGCTAAACCTCAGTGAAACCCAGCCTCATTCATCAATTATATTCATATTAATATAAACAGAACCAATATTGATCAATGAGTTTAACCTCAGTGAAACCCAGCCTCATTAATCAATTATATTCATATTAATATAAAAAGAACCAACATTGACCACAAAGCTGAATCTCAGTGAAATCCAGCCTCATTCATCAATTTTATTCATATTAATATAAACAGAACCAACATTGATCACAAAGCTGAACCTCAGTGAAACCCAGCCTCATTCATCAATTTTATTCATATTAATATAAACAGAACCAACATTGATCAATGAGTTTAACCTCAGTGAAACGCAGCCTCATTCCTCAATTATATTCATATTAATATAAACAGAACAAACATTGATCAATGAGTTTAAGTTCTTTGAAACACAGCCTCATTCATTAATTATATTCATATAAATATATACAGAACCAACATTGATCACAAAGCTGAACCTCAGTGAAACCCAGCCTCATTCATCAATTATATTCATATTAATATAAACAGAACCAACATTGATCACAAAGCTGAACCTCAGTGAAACTCAGCCTCATTCATCAATTATATTCATATTAATATAAACAGAACCAACATTGACCACAAAGCTGAATCTCAGTGAAACCCAGCCTCATTCATCAATTATATTCATATTAATATAAACAGAACCAACATTGATCACAGAGCTGAATCTCAGTGAAACCCAGCCTCATTCATCAATTATATTCATATTAATATAAACAGAACCAACATTGATCACAAAGCTGAACCTCAGTGAAACCCAGCCTCATTCATCAATTATATTCATATTAATAGAAACAGAACCAACATTGATCACAAAGCTAAACCTCAGTGAAACCCAGCCTCATTCATCAATTATATTCATATTAATATAAAAAGAACCAACATTGACCACAAAGCTGAATCTCAGTGAAATCCAGCCTCATTCATCAATTTTATTCATATTAATATAAACAGAACCAACATTGATCACAAAGCTGAACCTCAGTGAAACCCAGCCTCATTCATCAATTTTATTCATATTAATATAAACAGAACCAACATTGATCAATGAGTTTAACCTCAGTGAAACGCAGCCTCATTCCTCAATTATATTCATATTAATATAAACAGAACAAACATTGATCAATGAGTTTAAGTTCTTTGAAACACAGCCTCATTCATTAATTATATTCATATAAATATATACAGAACCAACATTGATCACAAAGCTGAACCTCAGTGAAACCCAGCCTCATTCATCAATTATATTCATATTAATATAAACAGAACCAACATTGATCACAAAGCTGAACCTCAGTGAAACTCAGCCTCATTCATCAATTATATTCATATTAATATAAAAAGAACCAACATTGATCACAAAGCTGAACCTCAGTGAAACCCAGCCTCATTCCTCAATTATATTCATATTAATATAAACAGAACCAACATTGATCAATGAGTTTAAGTT
Source organism: Leuresthes tenuis (assembly GCF_036924035.1). Lineage (NCBI taxonomy): Eukaryota > Metazoa > Chordata > Actinopteri > Atheriniformes > Atherinopsidae > Leuresthes > Leuresthes tenuis. Next base: position 818,233 of record NW_027325385.1, read on the forward strand.
CTTTGAAACACAGCCTCATTCATTAATTATATTCATATAAATATATACAGAACCAACATTGATCACAAAGCTGAACCTCAGTGAAACCCAGCCTCATTCATCAATTATATTCATATTAATATAAACAGAACCAACATTGATCAAAAAGCTGAACCTCAGTGAAACCCAGCCACATTCATCAATTATATTCATATTAATATAAACAGAACAAACATTTATCACAAAGCTGAACCTCAGTGAAACCCAGCCTCATTCATCAATTACATTCATATTAATATAAACAGAACCAACATTGATCAATGAGTTTAACCTCAGTGAAACCCAGCCTCATTCCTCAATTATATTCATATTCATATAAACAGAACCAACATGGATCAAAAAGCTGAACCTCAGTGAAACCCAGCCTCATTCATCAGTTATATTCATATTAATATAAACAGAACCAACATTGATCAATGAGTTTAACCTCAGTGAAACGCAGCCTCATTCCTCAATTATATTCATAGTAATATAAACAGAACAAACATTGATCACAAAACTGAACCTCAGTGAAACCCAGCCTCATTCATCAATTATATTCATATTAATATAAACAGAACCAACATTGGTCATTGAGTTTAACCTCAGTGAAACGCAGCCTCATTCTTCAATTATGTTCATATTAATATAAAGAGAACCAACATTGATCACAAAGCTGAACATCAGTGAAACCCAGCCGCATTCCTCAATTATATTCATATTAATATAAACAGAACCAACATTGAACACAAAGCTGAACCTCAGTGAAACCCAGCCTCATTCATCAATTATATCCATATTAATATAAACAGAAACAACATTGGTCAATGAGTTTAACCTCAGTGAAACGCAGCCTCATTCCTCAATTATATTCATAGTAATATAAACAGAACAAACATTGATCAAAAAGCTGAACCTCAGTGAAACCCAGCCTCATTCATCAATTATATTCATATTAATATAAACAGAACCAACATTGGTCAAAGAGTTTAACCTCAGTGAAACGCAGCCTCATTCCTCAATTATGTTCATATTAATATAAAGAGAACCAACATTGATCACAAAGCTGAACATCAGTGAAACCCAGCCGCATTCCTCAATTATATTCATATTAATATAAACAGAACCAACATTGAACACAAAGCTGAACCTCAGTGAAACCCAGCCTCATTCATCAATTATATTCATATTAATATAAACAGAACCAATATTGACAACAAAGCTGAATCTCAGTGAAATCCAGCCTCATTCATCAATTTTTTTCATATTAATATAAACAGAACCAACATTGATCACAAAGCTGAACCTGAGTGAAACCCAGCCTCATTCATCAATTTTATTCATATTAATATAAACAGAACCAACATTGATCAATGAGTTTAACCTCAGTGAAACGCAGCCTCATTCCTCAATTATATTCATATTAATATAAACAGAACCAACATTGATCAATGAGTTTAAGTTCTTTGAAACACAGCCTCATTCATTAATTATATTCATATAAATATATACAGAACCAACATTGATCACAAAGCTGAACCTCAGTGAAATCCAGCCTCATTCATCAATTATATTCATATTAATATAAACAGAACCAACATTGATCACAAAGCTGAACCTCAGTGAAACCCAGCCTCATTCATCAATTATATTCATATTAATATAAACAGAACAAACATTGACCACAAAGCTGAACCTCAGTGAAACCCAGCCTCATTCTTCAATTATATTCATATTAATATAAACAGAACCAACATTGATCAATGAGTTTAACCTCAGTGAAACCCAGCCTCATTCCTCAATTATATTCATATTCATATAAACAGAACCAACATTGATCAAAAAGCTGAACCTTAGTGAAACCCAGCCTCATTCATCAGTTATATTCATATTAATATAAACAGAACCAACATTGATCAATGAGTTTAACCTCAGTGAAACGCAGCCTCATTCCTCAATTATATTCATAGTAATATAAATAGAACAAACATTGATCACAAAGCTGAACCTCAGTGAAACCCAGCCTCATTCATCAATTATATTCATATTAATATAAACAGAACCAACATTGGTCAATGAGTTTAACCTCAGTGAAACGCAGCCTCATTCTTCAATTATGTTCATATTAATATAAAGAGAACCAACATTGATCACAAAGCTGAACATCAGTGAAACCCAGCCGCATTCCTCAATTATATTCATATTAATATAAACAGAACCAACATTGAACACAAAGCTGAACCTCAGTGAAACCCAGCCTCATTCATCAATTATATTCATATTAATATAAACAGAACCAACATTGACCACAAAGCTGAATCTCAGTGAAACCCAGCCTCATTCATCAATTATATTCATATTAATATAAACAGAACCAACATTGATCACAGAGCTGAATCTCAGTGAAACCCAGCCTCATTCATCAATTATATTCATATTAATATAAACAGAACCAACATTGATCACAAAGCTGAACCTCAGTGAAACCCAGCCTCATTCATCAATTATATTCATATTAATAGAAACAGAACCAACATTGATCACAAAGCTAAACCTCAGTGAAACCCAGCCTCATTCATCAATTATATTCATATTAATATAAAAAGAACCAACATTGACCACAAAGCTGAATCTCAGTGAAATCCAGCCTCATTCATCAATTTTATTCATATTAATATAAACAGAACAAACATTGATCACAAAGCTGAACCTCAGTGAAACCCAGCCTCATTCATCAATTTTATTCATATTAATATAAACAGAACCAACATTGATCAATGAGTTTAACCTCAGTGAAACGCAGCCTCATTCCTCAATTATATTCATATTAATATAAACAGAACCAACATTGATCACAAAGCTGAACCTCAGTGAAACTCAGCCTCATTCATCAATTATATTCATATTAATATAAACAGAACCAACATTGATCACAGAGCTGAATCTCAGTGAAACCCAGCCTCATTCATCAATTATATTCATATTAATATAAACAGAACCAACATTGATCACAAAGCTGAACCTCAGTGAAACCCAGCCTCATTCATCAATTATATTCATATTAATATAAACAGAACCAACATTGATCACAAAGCTGAACCTCAGTGAAACTCAGCCTCATTCATCAATTATATACATATTAATATAAACAGAACAAGCATTGACCACAAAGCTGAACCTCAGTGAGACCCAGCCTCATTCATCAATTATATTCATATTAATATAAACAGAACAAACATTGATCACAAAGCTGAACCTCAGTGAAACCCAGCCTCATTCATCAATTATATTCATATTAATATAAACAGAACCAACATTGATCAATGAGTTTAACCTCAGTGAAACCCAGCCTCATTCCTCAATTATATTCATATTCATATAAACAGAACCAACATTGATCACAAAGCTGAACCTCAGTGAAACCCAGCCTCATTCATCAGTTATATTCATATTAATATAAACAGAACCAACATTGATCAATGAGTTTAACCTCAGTGAAACGCAGCCTCATTCCTCAATTATATTCATATTAATATAAACAGAACCAACATTGGTCAATGAGTTTAACCTCCGTGAAACTCAGCCTCATTCCTCAATTATGTTCATATTAATATAAACAGAACCAACATTGATCACAGAGCTGTATCTCAGTGAAACCCAGCCTCATTCATCAATTATATTCATATTAATATAAACAGAACCAATATTGATCACAAAGCTGAACCTCAGTGAAACCCAGCCTCATTCATCAATTATATTCATATTAATATAAACAGAACCAATATTGACAACAAAGCTGAATCTCAGTGAAATCCAGCCTCATTCATCAATTTTATTCATATTAATATAAACAGAACCAACATTGATCACAAAGCTGAACCTGAGTGAAACCCAGCCTCATTCATCAATTTTATTCATATTAATATAAACAGAACCAACATTGATCAATGAGTTTAACCTCAGTGAAACCCAGCCTCATCCATCAGTTATATTTATATTAATATAAACAGAACCAACATTGATCAATGAGTTTAACCTCAGTGAAACGCAGCCTCGTTCCTCAATTATATTCATATTAGTATAAACAGATCCAACATTGATCAATGAGTTTAGCCTCAGTGAAACCCAGCCTCATTCCTCAATTATATTCATATTAATATAAACAGAACCAACATTGAACACAAAGCTGAACCTCAGTGAAACCCAGCCTCATTCATCAATTATATTCATATTAATATAAACAGAACCAACATTGATCAATGAGTTTAACCTCAGTGAAACCCAGCCTCATTCCTCAATTATATTCATATTAATATAAACAGAACCAACATTGACCACAAAGCTGAATCTCAGTGAAACCCAGCCTCATTCATCAATTATATTCATATTAATATAAACAGAACCAACATTGATCAATGAGTTTAACCTCAGTGAAACCCAGCCTCATTCCTCAATTATATTCATATTAATATAAACAGAACCAACATTGATCAATGAGTTTAACCTCAGTGAAACCCAGCCTCATTCCTCAATTATATTCATATTAATATAAACAGAACCAACATTGATCACAAAGCTGAACCTCAGTGAAACTCAGCCTCATTCATCAATTATATACATATTAATATAAACAGAACAAGCATTGACCACAAAGCTGAACCTCAGTGAGACCCAGCCTCATTCATCAATTATATTCATATTAATATACACAGAACCAACATTGATCACAAAGCTGAACCTCAGTGAAACCCAGCCTCATTCATCAATTATATTCATATTAATATAAACAGAACCAACATTGATCAATGAGTTTAACCTCAGTGAAACCCAGCCTCATCCATCAGTTATATTTATATTAATATAAACAGAACCAACATTGATCAATGAGTTTAACCTCAGTGAAACGCAGCCTCGTTCCTCAATTATATTCATATTAGTATAAACAGATCCAACATTGATCAATGAGTTTAGCCTCAGTGAAACCCAGCCTCATTCCTCAATTATATTCATATTAATATAAACAGAACCAACATTGATCACAAAGCTGAACCTCAGTGAAACCCAGCCTCATTCATCAATTATATTCATATTAATATAAACAGAACCAACATTGATCAATGAGTTTAACCTCAGTGAAACCCAGCCTCATTCCTCAATTATATTCATATTAATATAAACAGAACCAACATTGACCACAAAGCTGAATCTCAGTGAAACCCAGCCTCATTCATCAATTATATTCATATTAATATAAACAGAACCAACATTGATCACAAAGCTGAATCTCAGTGAAACCCAGCCTCATTCATCAATTATATTCATATTAATATAAACAGAACCAACATTGATCACAAAGCTGAACCTACGTGAAACCCAGCCTCATTCATCAATTATATTCATATTAATATACACAGAACCAACATTGATCACAAAGCTGAACCTCAGTGAAACCCAGCCTAATTCCTCAATTATATTCATATTAATATAAACAGAACAAACATTGATCACAAAGCTGAACCTCAGTGAAACCCAGCCTCATTCATCAATTATATTCATATTAATATAAACAGAACCAACATTGATCACAAAGCTGAACCTCAGTGAAACCCTGCCTCATTCATCAATTATATTCATATTAATATAAACAGAACAAACATTGATCACAAAGCTGAACCTCAGTGAAACCCAGCCTCATTCATCAATTATATTCATATTAATATAAACAGAACAAACATTGATCACAAAGCTGAACCTCAGTGAAACCCAGCCTCATTCATCAATTATATTCATATTAATATAAACAGAACCAACATTGATCAATGAGTTTAACCTCAGTGAAACCCAGCCTCATTCCTCAATTATATTCATATTCATATAAACAGAACCAACATTGATCAAAAAGCTGAACCTCAGTGAAACCCAGCCTCATTCATCAGTTATATTCATATTAATATAAACAGAACCAACATTGATCAATGAATTTAACCTCAGTGAAACGCAGCCTCATTCATCAGTTATATTCATATTAATATAAACAGAACCAACATTGATCAATGAATTTAACCTCAGTGAAACGCAGCCTCGTTCCTCAATTATATTCATATTAGTATAAACAGATCCAACATTGATCAATGAGTTTAGCCTCAGTGAAACCCAGCCTCCTTCCTCAATTATATTCATATTAATATAAACAGAACCAACATTGATCAATGAGTTTAACCTCAGTGAAACGCAGCCTCATTCCTCAATTATATTCATATTAATATAAACAGAACCAACATTGATCAATGAGTTTAAGTTCTTTGAAACACAGCCTCATTCATTAATTATATGCATATAAATATATAAAGAACCAACATTGATCACAAAGCTGAACCTCAGTGAAACCCACTCTCATTCATCAATTATATTCATATTAATATAAACAGAACCAACATTGATCACAAAGCTGAACCTCAGTGAAACCCAGCCTCATTCATCAATTATATTCATATTAATATAAACAGAACAAACATTGATCACAAAGCTGAACCTCAGTGAAACCCAGCCTCATTCATCAATTATATTCATATTAATATAAACAGAACAAACATTGATCACAAAGCTGAACCTCAGTGAAACCCAGCCTCATTCATCAATTATATTCATATTAATATAAACAGAACCAACATTGATCAATGAGTTTAACCTCAGTGAAACCCAGCCTCATTCCTCAATTATATTCATATTCATATAAACAGAACCAACATTGATCAAAAAGCTGAACCTCAGTGAAACCCAGCCTCATTCATCAGTTATATTCATATTAATATAAACAGAACCAACATTGATCAATGAGTTTAACCTCAGTGAAACGCAGCCTCGTTCCTCAATTATATTCATATTAGTATAAACAGATCCAACATTGATCAATGAGTTTAGCCTCAGTGAAACCCAGCCTCATTCCTCAATTATATTCATATTAATATAAACAGAACCAATATTGATCAATGAGTTTAACCTCAGTGAAACCCAGCCTCATTCATCAATTATATTCATATTAATATAAAAAGAACCAAAATTGACCACAAAGCTGAATCTCAGTGAAATCCAGCCTCATTCATCAATTTTATTCATATTAATATAAACAGAACCAACATTGATCAATGAGTTTAAGTTCTTTGAAACACAGGCTCATTCATTAATTATATTAATATAAATATATACAGAACCAACATTGATCAAAAAGCTGAACCTCAGTGAAACCCAGCCTCATTCATCAATTATATTCATATTAATATAAACAGAACCAACATTGATCAATGAGTTTAACCTCAGTGAAACCCAGCCTCATTCATCAATTATATTCATATTATTATAAACAGAACCAACATTGATCAATGAGTTTAAGTTCTTTGAAACACAGCCTCATTCATTAATTATATTCATATAAATATATACAGAACCAACATTGATCACAAAGCTGAACCTCAGTGAAACCAAGCCTCAATCATCAATTATATTCATTTTAATATAGACAGAACCATCATTGATCAATGAGTTTAACCTCAGTGAAACGCAGCCTTATTCCTCAATTATATTCATATTAATATAAACAGAACCAACATTGATCACAAAGCTGAACCTCAGTGAAACCCAGCCTCATTGATCAATTATATACATATTAATATAAACAGAACAAGCATTGACCACAAAGCTGAACCTCAGTGAAACCCAGCCTCATTCATCAATTATATTCATATTAATATAAACAGAACCAACATTGATCAATGAGTTAAACCTCAGTGAAACACAGCCTCATTCCTCAATTATATTCATATTCATATAAACAGAACCAACATTGATCACAAAGCTGAACCTCAGTGAAACCCAGCCTCATTCATCAGTTATATTCATATTAATATAAACAGAACCAACATTGATCAATGAGTTTAAACTCAGTGAAACGCAGCCTCATTCCTCAATTATATTCATAGTAATATAAACAGAACAAACATTGATCACAAAGCTGAACCTCAGTGAAACCCAGCCTCATTCATCAATTATATTCATATTAATATAAACAGAACCAACATTGATCACTGAGTTTAACCTCAGTGAAACGCAACCTCATTCCTCAAATATGTTCATATTAATATAAAGAGAACCAACATTGATCACAAAGCTGAACATCAGTGAAACCCAGCCACATTCCTCAATTATATTCATATTAATATAAACAGAACCAACATTGAACACAAAGCTTAACCTCAGTGAAACCCAGCCTCATTCATCAATTATATTCATATTAATATAAACAGAACCAACATTGACCACAAAGCTGAATCTCAGTGAAACCCAGCCTCATTCATCAATTATATTCATATTAATATAAACAGAACCAACATTGATCACAAAGCTGAACCTCAGGGAAACCCAGCCTCATTCATCAATTATATACATATTAATATACACAGAACCAACATTGATCACAAAGCTGAACCTCAGTGAAACCCAGCCTAATTGATCAATTATATTCATATTAATATAAACAGAACCAATATTGATCAATGAGTTTAACCTCAGTGAAACCCAGCCTCATTCATCAATTATATTCATATTAATATAAAAAGAACCAACATTGATCACAAAGCTGAACCTCAGTGAAACCCAGCCTCATTCATTAATTTTATTCATATTAATATAAACAGAACCAACATTGATCAATGAGTTTAACCTCAGTGAAACGCAGCCTCATTCCTCAATTATATTCATATTAATATAAACAGAACCAACATTGATCAATGAGTTTAAGTTCTTTGAAACACAGCCTCATTCATTAATTATATTCATATAAATATATACAGAACCAACATTGATCACAAAGCTGAACCTCAGTGAAACCCAGCCTCATTCATCAATTATATTCATATTAATATAAACAGAACCAACATTGATCAAAAAGCTGAACCTCAGTGAAACCCAGCCACATTCATCAATTATATTCATATTAATATAAACAGAACAAACATTGATCACAAAGCTGAACCTCAGTGAAACCCAGCCTCATTCATCAATTACATTCATATTAATATAAACAGAACCAACATTGATCAATGAGTTTAACCTCAGTGAAACGCAGCCTCATTCCTCAATTATATTCATATTAATATAAACAGAACAAACATTGATCACAAAACTGAACCTCAGTGAAACCCAGCCTCATTCATCAATTATATTCATATTAATATAAACAGAACCAACATTGGTCAATGAGTTTAACCTCAGTGAAACGCAGCCTCATTCTTCAATTATGTTCATATTAATATAAAGAGAACCAACATTGATCACAAAGCTGAACATCAGTGAAACCCAGCCGCATTCCTCAATTATATTCATATTAATATAAACAGAACCAACATTGAACACAAAGCTGAACCTCAGAGAAACCCAGCCTCATTCATCAATTATATCCATATTAATATAAACAGAAACATCATTGGTCAATGAGTTTAACCTCAGTGAAACGCAGCCTCATTCCTCAATTATATTCATAGTAATATAAACAGAACAAACATTGATCAAAAAGCTGAACCTCAGTGAAACCCAGCCTCATTCATCAATTATATTCATATTAATATAAACAGAACCAACATTGGTCAATGAGTTTAACCTCAGTGAAACGCAGCCTCATTCCTCAATTATGTTCATATTAATATAAAGAGAACCAACATTGATCACAAAGCTGAACATCAGTGAAACCCAGCCGCATTCCTCAATTATATTCATATTAATATAAACAGAACCAACATTGAACACAAAGCTGAACCTCAGTGAAACCCAGCCTCATTCATCAATTATATTCATATTAATATAAACAGAACCAACATTGACCACAAAGCTGAACCTCAGTGAAACCCAGCCTCATTCTTCAATTATATTCATATTAATATAAACAGAACCAACATTGATCAATGAGTTTAACCTCAGTGAAACCCAGCCTCATTCCTCAATTATATTCATATTCATATAAACAGAACCAACATTGATCAAAAAGCTGAACCTCAGTGAAACCCAGCCTCATTCATCAGTTATATTCATATTAATATAAACAGAACCAACATTGATCAATGAGTTTAACCTCAGTGAAACGCAGCCTCATTCCTCAATTATATTCATAGCAATATAAATAGAACAAACATTGATCACAAAGCTGAACCTTAGTGAAACCCAGCTTCATTCATCAATTATATTCATATTAATATAAACAGAACCAACATTGGTCAATGAGTTTAACCTCAGTGAAACGCAGCCTCATTCCTCAATTATGTTCATATTAATATAAAGAGAACCAACATTGATCACAAAGCTGAACATCAGTGAAACCCAGCCGCATTCCTCAATTATATTCATATTAATATAAACAGAACCAACATTGAACACAAAGCTGAACCTCAGTGAAACCCAGCCTCATTCATCAATTATATTCATATTAATATAAACAGAACCAACATTGACCACAAAGCTGAATCTCAGTGAAACCCAGCCTCATTCATCAATTATATTCATATTCATATAAACAGAACCAACATTGATCAATGAGTTTAACCTCAGTGAAACGCAGCCTCATTCCTCAATTATATTCATAGTAATATAAACAGAACAAACATTGATCACAAAGCTGAACCTCAGTGAAACCCAGCCTCATTCATCAATTATATTCATATTAATATAAACAGAACCAACATTGGTCAATGAGTTTAACCTCAGTGAAACGCAGCCTCATTCTTCAATTATGTTCATATTAATATAAAGAGAACCAACATTGATCACAAAGCTGAACATCAGTGAAACCCAGCCGCATTCCTCAATTATATTCATATTAATATAAACAGAACCAACATTGAACACAAAGCTGAACCTCAGTGAAACCCAGCCTCATTCATCAATTATATTCATATTAATATAAACAGAACCAACATTGACCACAAAGCTGAATCTCAGTGAAACCAGCCTCATTCATCAATTATATTCATATTAATATAAACAGAACCAACATTGATCACAGAGCTGAATCTCAGTGAAACCCAGCCTCATTCATCAATTATATTCATATTATTATAAACAGAACCAACATTGATCACAAAGCTGAACCTCAGTGAAACCCAGCCTCATTCATCAATTATATTCATATTAATAGAAACAGAACCAACATTGATCACAAAGCTAAACCTCAGTGAAACCCAGCCTCATTCATCAATTATATTCATATTAATATAAACAGAACCAATATTGATCAATGAGTTTAACCTCAGTGAAACCCAGCCTCATTCATCAATTATATTCATATTAATATAAAAAGAACCAACATTGACCACAAAGCTGAATCTCAGTGAAATCCAGCCTCATTCATCAATTTTATTCATATTAATATAAACAGAACCAACATTGATCACAAAGCTGAACCTCAGTGAAACCCAGCCTCATTCATCAATTTTATTCATATTAATATAAACAGAACCAACATTGATCAATGAGTTTAACCTCAGTGAAACGCAGCCTCATTCCTCAATTATATTCATATTAATATAAACAGAACAAACATTGATCAATGAGTTTAAGTTCTTTGAAACACAGCCTCATTCATTAATTATATTCATATAAATATATACAGAACCAACATTGATCACAAAGCTGAACCTCAGTGAAACCCAGCCTCATTCATCAATTATATTCATATTAATATAAACAGAACCAACATTGATCACAAAGCTGAACCTCAGTGAAACTCAGCCTCATTCATCAATTATATACATATTAATATAAACAGAACAAGCATTGACCACAAAGCTGAACCTCAGTGAGACCCCGCCTCATTCATCAATTATATTCATATTAATATAAACAGAACAAACATTGATCACAAAGCTGAACCTCAGTGAAACCCAGCCTCATTCATCAATTATATTCATATTAATATAAACAGAACCAACATTGATCAATGAGTTTAACCTCAGTGAAACCCAGCCTCATTCCTCAATTATATTCATATTCATATAAACAGAACCAACATTGATCACAAAGCTGAACCTCAGTGAAACCCAGCCTCATTCATCAGTTATATTCATATTAATATAAACAGAACCAACATTGATCAATGAGTTTAACCTCAGTGAAACGCAGCCTCATTCCTCAATTATGTTCATATTAATATAAACAGAACCAACATTGATCACAGAGCTGTATCTCAGTGAAACCCAGCCTCATTCATCAATTATATTCATATTAATATAAACAGAACAAACATTGATCACAAAGCTGAACCTCAGTGAAACCCAGCCTCATTCTTCAATTATATTCATATTAATATAAACAGAACCAACATTGATCAATGAGTTTAACCTCAGTGAAACGCAGCCTCATTCCTCAATTATATTCATATTAATATAAACAGAACCAACATTGATCAATGAGTTTAAGTTCTTTGAAACACAGCCTCATTCATTAATTATATTCATATAAATATATACAGAACCAACATTGATCACAAAGCTGAACCTCAGTGAAACCCAGCCTCATTCATCAATTATATTCATATTAATATAAACAGAACCAACATTGATCACAAAGCTGAACCTCAGTGAAACCCAGCCTCATTCATCAATTATATTCATATTAATATAAACAGAACAAACATTGATCACAAAGCTGAACCTCAGTGAAACCCAGCCTCATTCTTCAATTATATTCATATTAATATAAACAGAACCAACATTGATCAATGAGTTTAACCTCAGTGAAACCCAGCCTCATTCCTCAATTATATTCATATTCATATAAACAGAACCAACATTGATCAAAAAGCTGAACCTCAGTGAAACCCAGCCTCATTCATCAGTTATATTCATATTAATATAAACAGAACCAACATTGATCAATGAGTTTAACCTCAGTGAAACGCAGCCTCATTCCTCAATTATATTCATAGTAATATAAATAGAACAAACATTGATCACAAAGCTGAACCTTAGTGAAACCCAGCCTCATTCATCAATTATATTCATATTAATATAAACAGAACCAACATTGGTCAATGAGTTTAACCTCAGTGAAACGCAGCCTCATTCCTCAATTATGTTCATATTAATATAAAGAGAACCAACATTGATCACAAAGCTGAACATCAGTGAAACCCAGCCGCATTCCTCAATTATATTCATATCAATATAAACAGAACCAACATTGACCACAAAGCTGAATCTCAGTGAAACCCAGCCTCATTCATCAATTATATTCATATTCATATAAACAGAACCAACATTGATCAATGAGTTTAACCTCAGTGAAACGCAGCCTCATTCCTCAAATATATTCATAGTAATATAAACAGAACAAACATTGATCACAAAGCTGAACCTCAGTGAAACCCAGCCTCATTCATCAATTATATTCATATTAATATAAACAGAACCAACATTGGTCAATGAGTTTAACCTCAGTGAAACGCAGCCTCATTCCTCAATTATGTTCATATTAATATAAAGAGAACCAACATTGATCACAAAGCTGAACATCAGTGAAACCCAGCCACATTCCTCAATTATATTCATATTAATATAAACAGAACCAACATTGAACACAAAGCTGAACCTCAGTGAAACCCAGCCTCATTCATCAATTATATTCATATTAATATAAACAGAACCAACATTGACCACAAAGCTGAATCTCAGTGAAACCCAGCCTCATTCATCAATTATATTCATATTAATATAAACAGAACCAACATTGACCACAAAGCTGAATCTCAGTGAAACCCAGCCTCATTCATCAATTATATTCATATTAATATAAACAGAACCAACATTGATCACAAAGCTGAATCTCAGTGAAATCCAGCCTCATTCATCAATTTTATTCATATTAATATAAACAGAACCAACATTGATCACAAAGCTGAACCTCAGTGAATCCCAGCCTCATTCATCAATTTTATTCATATTAATATAAACAGAACCAACATTGATCAATGAGTTTAACCTCAGTGAAACGCAGCCTCATTCCTCAATTATATTCATATTAATATAAACAGAACCAACATTGATCAATGAGTTTAAGTTCTTTGAAACACAGCCTCATTCATTAATTATATTCATATAAATATATACAGAACCAACATTGATCACAAAGCTAAACCTCAGTGAAACTCAGCCTCATTCATCAATTATATACATATTAATACAAACAGAACAAGCATTGACCACAAAGCTGAACCTCAGTGAGACCCAGCCTCATTCATCAATTATATTCATATTAATATAAACAGAACAAACATTGATCACAAATCTGAACCTCAGTGAAACCCAGCCTCATTCATCAATTATATTCATATAAATATAAACAGAACCAACATTGATCAATGAGTTTAACCTCACTGAAACCCAGCCTCATTCCTCAATTATATTCATATTCATATAAACAGAACCAACATTGATCACAAAGCTGAACCTCAGTGAAACCCAGCCTCATTCATCAGTTATATTCATATTAATATAAACAGAACCAACATTGATCAATGAGTTTAACCTCAGTGAAACGCAGCCTCATTCCTCAATTATATTCATAGTAATATAAACAGAACAAACATTGATCACAAAGCTGAACCTCAGTGAAACCCAGCCTCATTCATCAATTATATTCATATTAATATAAACAGAACCAACATTGATCAATGAGTTTAACCTCAGTGAAACGCAGCCTCATTCCTCAATTATGTTCATATTAATATAAAGAGAACCAACATTGATCACAAAGCTGAACATCAGTGAAACCCAGCCACATTCCTCAATTATATTCATATTAATATAAACAGAACCAACATTGAACACAAAGCTGAACCTCAGTGAAACCCAGCCTCATTCATCAATTATATTCATATTAATATAAACAGAACCAACATTGATCAATGAGTTTAACCTCAGTGAAACGCAGCCTCATTGCTCAATTATATTCATATTAATATAAACAGAACCAACATTGATCAATGAGTTTAAGTTCTTTGAAACACAGCCTCATTCATTAATTATATTCATATAAATATATACAGAACCAACATTGATCACAAAGCTGAACCTCAGTGAAACCCAGCCTCATTCATCAATTATATTCATATTAATATAAACAGAACCAACATTGATTAATGAGTTTAACCTCAGTGAAACGCAGCCTCATTCCTCAATTATATTCATATAAATATAAACAGAACCAACATTGATCACAAAGCTGAACCTCAGTGAAACCCAGCCTCATTCATCAATTATATACATATTAATAGAAACAGAACAAGCATTGATCAAAAAGCTGAACCTCAGTGAAACCCAGCCTCATTCATCAATTATATTCATATTAATATAAACAGAACCGACATTGATCACAAAGCTGAACCTCAGTGAAACCCAGCCTCATTCATCAATTATATTCATATTATTATAAACAGAACCAACAGTGATCAATGAGTTTAAGTTCTTTGAAACACAGCCTCATTCATTAATTATATTCATATAAATATATACAGAACCAACATTGATCACAAAGCTGAACCTCAGTGAAACCCAGCCTCATTCATCAATTATATTCATATTAATATAAACGGAACAAGCGTTGACCACAAAGCTGAACCTCAGTGAAACCCAGCCTCATTCATCAATTATATTCATATCAATATAAACAGAACAAACATTGATCACAAAGCTGAACCTCAGTGAAACCCAGCCTCATTCATCAATTATATTCATATTAATATAAACAGAACCAACATTGATCAATGAGTTTAACCTCAGTGAAAACCAGCCTCATTCCTCAATTATATTCATATTCATATAAAGAGAACCAACATTGATCACAAAGCTGAACCTCAGTGAAACCCAGCCTCATTCATCAGTTATATTCATATTAATATAAACAGAACCAACATTGATCAATGAGTTTAACCTCAGTGAAACGCAGCCTCATTCCTCAATTATATTCATAGTAATATAAACAGAACAAACATTGATCACAAAGCTGAACCTCAGTGAAACCCAGCCTCATTCATCAATTATATTCATATTAATATAAACAGAACCAACATTGATCAATGAGTTTAACCTCAGTGAAACGCAGCCTCATTCCTCAATTATATTCATATTAATATAAACAGAACCAACATTGATCAATGAGTTTAAGTTCTTTGAAACACAGCCTCATTCATTAATTATATTCATATTAATATAAAGAGAACCAACATTGATCACAAAGCTGAACATCGGTGAAACCAAGCCACATTCCACAATTATATTCATATTAATATAAACAGAACCAACATTGAACACAAAGCTGAACCTCAGTGAAACCCAGCCTCATTCATCAATTATATTCATATTAATATAAACAGAACCAACATTGACCACAAAGCTGAATCTCAGTGAAACCCAGCCTCATTCATCAATTATATTCATATTAATATAAACAGAACAAACATTGATCACAAAGCTGAACCTCAGTGAAACCCAGCCTCATTCATCAATTATATTCATATTAATATAAACAGAACCAACATTGATCACAAAGCTGAACCTCAGTGAAACCCAGCCTCATTAATAAATTATATTCATATTAATATAAACAGAACCAACATTGATCACAAAGCTGAACCTCAGTGAAACCAAGCCTAATTCATCAATTATATTCATATTAATATAAAAAGAACCAATATTGATCAATGAGTTTAACCTCAGTGAAACCCAGCTTCATTCATCAATTATATTCATATTAATATAAAAAGAACCAACATTGACCACAAAGCTGAATCTCAGTGAAATCCAGCTTCATTCATCAATTTTATTCATATTAATATAAACAGAACCAACATTTATCACAAAGCTGAACCTCAGTGAAACCCAGCCTCATTCATCAATTTTATTCATATTAATATAAACAGAACCAACATTGATCAATGAGTTTAACCTCAGTGAAACGCAGCCTCATTCCTCAATTATATTCATATTAATATAAACAGAACCAACATTGATCAATGAGTTTAAGTTCTTTGAAACACAGCCTCATTCATTAATTATATTCCTATAAATATATACAGAACCAACATTGATCACAAAGCTGAACCTCAGTGAAACCCAGCCTCATTCATCAATTATATTCATATTAATATAAACAGAACCAACATTGATCAATGAGTTTAACCTCAGTGAAACGCAGCCTCATTCCTCAATTATGTTCATATTAATATAAAGAGAACCAACATTGATCACAAAGCTGAACATCAGTGAAACCCAGCCGCATTCCTCAATTATATTCATATTAATATAAACAGAACCAACATTGAACACAAAGCTGAACCTCAGTGAAACCCAGCCTCATTCATCAATTATATTCATATTTATATAAACAGAACCAACATTGACCACAAAGCTGAATCTCAGTGTAACCCAGCCTCATTCATCAATTATATTCATTTTAATATAAACAGAACCAACATTGATCACATAGCTGAATCTCAGTGAAACCCAGCCTCATTCATCAATTATATTCATATTAATATAAACAGAACCAACATTGATCACAAAGCTGAACCTCAGGGAAACCCAGCCTCATTCATCAATTATATTCATATTAATATAAACAGAACCAACATTGATCACAAAGCTAAACCTCAGTGAAACCCAGCCTCATTCATCAATTATATTCATATTAATATAAAAAGAACCGACATTGATCACAAAGCTGAACCTCAGTGAAACCCAGCCTCATTCATCAATTATATTCATATTAATATAAACAGAACCAACATTGATCACAAAGCTGAACCTCAGTGAAACCCAGCCTCATTCATCAATTTTATTCATATTAATATAAACAGAACCAACATTGATCAATGAGTTTAACCTCAGTGAAACCCAGCCTCATTCATCAATTATATTCATATTAATATAAACAGAACCAACATTGATCAATGAGTTTAAGTTCTTTGAAACACAGCCTCATTCATCAATTATATTCATATTAATATAAACAGAACCAACATTGATCAATGAGTTTAACCTCAGTGAAACCCAGCCTCATTCCTCAATTATTTTCATATTCATATAAACAGAACCAACATTGATCACAAAGCTGAACCTCAGTGACACCCAGCCTCATTCATCAGTTATATTCATATTAATATAAACAGAACCAACATTGATCAATGAGTTTAAGTTCTTTGAAACACAGCCTCATTCATTAATTATATTCCTATAAATATATACAGAACCAACATTGATCACAAAGCTGAACATCAGTGAAACCCAGCCTCATTCATCAATTATATTCATATTAATATAAAAGGAACCAACATTGATCAATGAGTTTAACCTCAGTGAAACGCAGCCTTATTCCTCAATTATATTCATATTAATATAAACAGAACCAACATTGATCACAAAGCTGAACCTCAGTGAAACCCAGCCTCATTCATCAATTATATACATATTAATATAAACAGAACAAGCATTGACCACAAAGCTGAATCTCAGTTAAACCCAGCCTCATTCATCAATTATATTCATATTAATATAAACAGAACAAACATTGATCACAAAGCTGAACCTCAGTGAAACCCAGCCTCATTCATCAATTATATTCATATTAATATAAACAGAACCAACATTGATCAATGAGTTTAACCTCAGTGAAACGCAGCCTCATTCCTCAATTATGTTCATATTAATATAAAGAGAACCAACATTGATCACAAAGCTGAACATCAGTGAAACCCAGCCGCATTCCTCAATTATATTCATATTAATATAAACAGAACCAACATTGAACACAAAGCTGAACCTCAGTGAAACCCAGCCTCATTCATCAATTATATTCATATTTATATAAACAGAACCAACATTGACCACAAAGCTGAATCTCAGTGAAACCCAGCCTCATTCATCAATTATATTCATATTAATATAAACAGAACCAACATTGATCACATAGCTGAATCTCAGTGAAACCCATTCTCATTCATCAATTATATTCATATTAATATGAACAGAACCAACATTGATCACAAAGCTGAACCTCAGTGAAACCAAGCCTCATTCATCAATTATATTCATATTAATATAAACAGAACCAACATTGATCACAAAGCTAAACCTCAGTGAAACCCAGCCTCATTCATCAATTTTATTCATATTAATATAAACAGAACCAACATTGATCAATGAGTTTAACCTCAGTGAAACGCAGCCTCATTCATCAATTATATTCATATTAATATAAACAGAACCAACATTGATCAATGAGTTTAAGTTCTTTGAAACACAGCCTCATTCATTTATTATATTCATATAAATATATACAGAACCAACATTGATCACAAAGCTGAACCTCAGTGAAACCCAGCCTCATTCATCAATTATATTCATATTAATATAAACAGAACCAACATTGATTAATGAGTTTAACCTCAGTAAAACGCAGCCTCATTCCTAAATTATATTCATATAAATATAAACAGAACCAACATTGATCACAAAGCTGAACCTCAGTGAAACCCAGCCTCATTCATCAATTATATACATATTAATAGAAACAGAACAAGCATTGATCAAAAAACTAAACCTCAGTGAAACCCAGCCTCATTCATCAATAATATTCATATTAATATAAACAGAACCGACATTGATCACAAAGCTGAACCTCAGTGAAACCCAGCCTTATTCATCAATTATATTCATATTAATATAAACAGAACAAACATTGATCACAGAGCTGAACCTCAGTGAAACCCAGCCTCATTCATCAGTTATATTCATATTAATATAAACAGAACCAACATTGATCAATGAGTTTAACCTCAGTGAAACGCAGCCTCGTTCCTCAATTATATTCATATTAATATAAACAGAACCAACATTGATCAATGAGTTTAACCTCAGTGAAACCCAGCCTCATTCCTCAATTATATTCATATTCATATAAACAGAACCAACATTGATCAAAAAGCTGAACCTCAGTGAAACCCAGCCTCATTCATCAGTTATATTCATATTAATATAAACAGAACCAACATTGATCAATGAGTTTAACCTCAGTGAAACGCAGCCTCGTTCCTCAATTATATTCATATTAGTATAAACAGATCCAACATTGATCAATGAGTTTAGCCTCAGTGAAACCCAGCCTCATTCCTCAATTATATTCATATTATTATAAACAGAACAAGCATTGACCACAAAGCTGAACCTCAGTGAAACCCAGCCTCATTCATCAATTATATTCATATTAATATAAACAGAACAAACATTGATCACAAAGCTGAACCTCAGTGAAACCCAGCCTCATTCATCAATTATATTCATATTAATATAAACAGAACCAACATTGATCAATGAGTTTAACCTCAGTGAAACCCAGCCTCATTCATCAATTATATTCATATTATTATAAACAGAACCAACATTGATCAATGAGTTTAAGTTCTTTGAAACACAGCCTCATTTATTAATTATATTCATATAAATATATACAGAACCAACATTGATCACAAAGCTGAACCTCAGTGAAACCAAGCCTCAATCATCAATTATATTCATTTTAATATAGACAGAACCATCATTGATCAATGAGTTTAACCTCAGTGAAACGCAGCCTTATTCCTCAATTATATTCATATTAATATAAACAGAACCAACATTGATCACAAAGCTGAACCTCAGTGAAACCCAGCCTCATTGATCAATTATATACATATTAATATAAACAGAACAAGCATTGACCACAAAGCTGAACCTCAGTGATACCCAGCCTCATTCATCAATTATATTCATATTAATATAAACAGAACAAACATTGATCCCAAAGCTGAACCTCAGTGAAACCCAGCCTCATT
The DNA here is from genome assembly GCF_036924035.1 of Leuresthes tenuis. Taxonomy (NCBI): domain Eukaryota; kingdom Metazoa; phylum Chordata; class Actinopteri; order Atheriniformes; family Atherinopsidae; genus Leuresthes; species Leuresthes tenuis. The sequence continues at coordinate 839,156 of NW_027325385.1, forward strand.
CATCAATTATATTCATATTAATATAAACAGAACCAACATTGATCAATGAGTTTAACCTCAGTGAAACCCAGCCTCATTCCTCAATTATATTCATATTCATATAAACAGAACGACCATTGATCACAAATCTGAACCTCAGTGAAACCCAGCCTCATTCATCAGTTATATTCATATTAATATAAACAGAACCAACATTGATCAATGAGTTTAACCTCAGTGAAACGCAGCCTCATTCCTCAATTATATTCATAGTAATATAAACAGAACAAACATTGATCACAAAGCTGAATCTCAGTGAAACCCAGCCTCATTCATCAATTATATTCATATTAATATAAACAGAACCAACATTGATCAATGAGTTTAACCTCAGTGAAACGCAGCCTCATTCCTCAATTATGTTCATATTAATATAAAGAGAACCAACATTGATCACAAAGCTGAACATCAGTGAAACCCAGCCACATTCCACAATTATATTCATATTAATATAAACAGAACCAACATTGAACACAAAGCTGAACCTCAGTGAAACCCAGCCTCATTCATCAATTATATTCATATTAATATAAACAGAACCAACATTGACCACAAAGCTGAATCTCAGTGAAACCCAGCCTCATTCATCAATTATATTCATATTAATATAAACAGAACAAACATTGATCACAAAGCTGAACCTCAGTGAAACCCAGCCTCATTCATCAATTATATTTATATTAATATAAACAGAACCAACATTGATCACAAAGCTGAACCTCAGTGAAACCCAGCCTCATTAATAAATTATATTCATATTAATATAAACAGAACCAACATTGATCACAAAGCTGAACCTCAGTGAAACCAAGCCTAATTCATCAATTATATTCATATTAATATAAACAGAACCAATATTGATCAATGAGTTTAACCTCAGTGAAACCCAGCCTCATTCATCAATTATATTCATATTAATATAAAAAGAACCAACATTGACCACAAAGCTGAATCTCAGTGAAATCCAGCTTCATTCATCAATTTTATTCATATTAATATAAACAGAACCAACATTGATCACAAAGCTTAACCTCAGTGAAACCCAGCCTCATTCATCAATTTTATTCATATTAATATAAACAGAACCAACATTGATCAATGAGTTTAACCTCAGTGAAACGCAGCCTCATTCCTCAATTATATTCATAGTAATATAAACAGAACAAACATTGATCACAAAGCTGAACCTCAGTGAAACCCAGCCTCATTCATCAATTATATTCATATTAATATAAACAGAACCAACATTGATTAATGAGTTTAACCTCAGTGAAACGCAGCCTCATTCATCAATTATATTCATATTAATATAAACAGAACCAACATTGATCAATGAGTATAACCTCAGTGAAACGCAGCCTCATTCATCAATTATATTCATATTAATATAAACAGAACCAACATTGATCAATGAGTTTAAGTTCTTTGAAACACAGCCTCATTCATTTATTATATTCATATAAATATATACAGAACCAACATTGATCACAAAGCTGAACCTCAGTGAAACCCAGCCTCATTCATCAATTATATTCATATTAATATAAACAGAACCAACATTGATTAATGAGTTTAACCTCAGTGAAACGCAGCCTCATTCATCAATTATATTCATATTAATATAAACAGAACCAACATTGATCAATGAGTTTAAGTTCTTTGAAACACAGCCTCATTCATTAATTATATTCATATAAATATATACAGAACCAACATTGATCACAAAGCTGAACCTCAGTGAAACCCAGCCTCATTCATCAATTATATTCATATTAATATAAACAGAACAAACATTGATCACAAAGCTGAACCTCAGTGAAACCCAGCCTCATTCATCAATTATATTCATATTAATATAAACAGAACAAACATTGATCAATGAGTTTAACCTCAGTGAAACCCAGCCTCATTCCTCAATTATATTCATATTCATATAAACAGAACCAACATTGATCACAAAGCTGAACCTCAGTGAAACCCAGCCTCATTCATCAATTATATTCATATTAATATAAACAGAACCAACATTGATTAATGAGTTTAACCTCAGTGAAACGCAGCCTCATTCATCAATTATATTCATATTAATATAAACAGAACCAACATTGATCAATGAGTTTAACCTCAGTGAAACGCAGCCTCATTCATCAATTATATTCATATTAATATAAACAGAACCAACATTGATCAATGAGTTTAAGTTCTTTGAAACACAGCCTCATTCATTTATTATATTCATATAAATATATACAGAACCAACATTGATCACAAAGCTGAACAACAGTGAAACCCAGCCTCATTCATCAATTATATTCATATTAATATAAACAGAACCAACATTGATTAATGAGTTTAACCTCAGTGAAACGCAGCCTCATTCATCAATTATATTCATATTAATATAAACAGAACCAACATTGATCAATGAGTTTAAGTTCTTTGAAACACAGCCTCATTCATTAATTATATTCATATAAATATATACAGAACCAACATTGATCACAAAGCTGAACCTCAGTGAAACCCAGCCTCATTCATCAATTATATTCATATTAATATAAACAGAACAAACATTGATCACAAAGCTGAACCTCAGTGAAACCCAGCCTCATTCATCAATTATATTCATATTAATATAAACAGAACCAACATTGATCAATGAGTTTAACCTCAGTGAAACCCAGCCTCATTCCTCAATTATATTCATATTCATATAAACAGAACCAACATTGATCACAAAGCTGAACCTCAGTGAAACCCAGCCTCATTCATCAGTTATATTCATATTAATATAAACAGAACCAACATTGATCAATGAGTTTAACCTCAGTGAAACGCAGCCTCATTCCTCAATTATATTCATAGTAATATAAACAGAACAAACATTGATCACAAAGCTGAACCTCAGTGAAACCCAGCCTCATTCATCAACTATATTCATATTAATATAAACAGAACCAACATTGATCAATGAGTTTAACCTCAGTGAAACGCAGCCTCATTCCTCAATTATGTTCATATTAATATAAAGAGAACCAACATTGATCACAAAGCTGAACATCAGTGAAACCCAGCCACATTCCTCAATTATATTCAAATTAATATAAACAGAACCAACATTGAACACAAAGCTGAACCTCAGTGAAACCCAGCCTCATTCATCAATTATATTCATATTAATATAAACAGAACCAACATTGATCAATGAGTTTAAGTTCTTTGAAACACAGCCTCATTCATTAATTATATTCATATAAATATATACAGAACCAACATTGATCACAAAGCTGAACCTCAGTGAAACCCAGCCTCATTCATCAATTATATTCATATTAATATAAACAGAACCAACATTGATTAATGAGTTTAACCTCAGTGAAACGCAGCCTCATTCCTCAATTATATTCATATAAATATAAACAGAACCAACATTGATCACAAAGCTGAACCTCAGTGAAACCCAGCCTCATTCATCAATTATATACATATTAATAGAAACAGAACAAGCATTGATCAAAAAGCTGAACCTCAGTGAAACCCAGCCTCATTCATCAATTATATTCATATTAATATAAACAGAACCGACATTGATCACAAAGCTGAACCTCAGTGAAACCCAGCCTCATTCATCAATTATATTCATATTATTATAAACAGAACCAACAGTGATCAATGAGTTTAAGTTCTTTGAAACACAGCCTCATTCATTAATTATATTCATATAAATATATACAGAACCAACATTGATCACAAAGCTGAACCTCAGTGAAACCAAGCCTCAATCATCAATTATATTCATTTTAATATAGACAGAACCATCATTGATCAATGAGTTTAACCTCAGTGAAACCCACCTTATTCCGCAAGTATATTCATATTAATATAAACAGAACCAACATTGATCACAAAGCTGAACCTCAGTGAAACTCAGCCTCATTCATCAATTATATACATATTAATATAAACGGAACAAGCATTGACCACAAAGCTGAACCTCAGTGAAACCCAGCCTCATTCATCAATTATATTCATATTAATATAAACAGAACCAACATTGATCAATGAGTTTAACCTCAGTGAAACGCAGCCTCATTCCTCAATTATGTTCATATTAATATAAAGAGAACCAACATTGATCACAAAGCTGAACATCAGTGAAACCCAGCCACATTCCACAATTATATTCATATTAATATAAACAGAACCAACATTGAACACAAAGCTGAACCTCAGTGAAACCCAGCCTCATTCATCAATTATATTCATATTAATATAAACAGAACCAACATTGACCACAAAGCTGAATCTCAGTGAAACCCAGCCTCATTCATCAATTATATTCATATTAATATAAACAGAACAAACATTGATCACAAAGCTGAACCTCAGTGAAACCCAGCCTCATTCATCAATTATATTTATATTAATATAAACAGAACCAACATTGATCACAAAGCTGAACCTCAGTGAAACCCAGCCTCATTAATAAATTATATTCATATTAATATAAACAGAACCAACATTGATCACAAAGCTGAACCTCAGTGAAACCAAGCCTAATTCATCAATTATATTCATATTAATATAAACAGAACCAATATTGATCAATGAGTTTAACCTCAGTGAAACCCAGCCTCATTCATCAATTATATTCATATTAATATAAAAAGAACCAACATTGACCACAAAGCTGAATCTCAGTGAAATCCAGCTTCATTCATCAATTTTATTCATATTAATATAAACAGAACCAACATTGATCACAAAGCTTAACCTCAGTGAAACCCAGCCTCATTCATCAATTTTATTCATATTAATATAAACAGAACCAACATTGATCAATGAGTTTAACCTCAGTGAAACGCAGCCTCATTCCTCAATTATATTCATAGTAATATAAACAGAACAAACATTGATCACAAAGCTGAACCTCAGTGAAACCCAGCCTCATTCATCAATTATATTCATATTAATATAAACAGAACCAACATTGATTAATGAGTTTAACCTCAGTGAAACGCAGCCTCATTCATCAATTATATTCATATTAATATAAACAGAACCAACATTGATCAATGAGTTTAACCTCAGTGAAACGCAGCCTCATTCATCAATTATATTCATATTAATATAAACAGAACCAACATTGATCAATGAGTTTAAGTTCTTTGAAACACAGCCTCATTCATTTATTATATTCATATAAATATATACAGAACCAACATTGATCACAAAGCTGAACCTCAGTGAAACCCAGCCTCATTCATCAATTATATTCATATTAATATAAACAGAACCAACATTGATTAATGAGTTTAACCTCAGTGAAACGCAGCCTCATTCATCAATTATATTCATATTAATATAAACAGAACCAACATTGATCAATGAGTTTAAGTTCTTTGAAACACAGCCTCATTCATTAATTATATTCATATAAATATATACAGAACCAACATTGATCACAAAGCTGAACCTCAGTGAAACCCAGCCTCATTCATCAATTATATTCATATTAATATAAACAGAACAAACATTGATCACAAAGCTGAACCTCAGTGAAACCCAGCCTCATTCATCAATTATATTCATATTAATATAAACAGAACCAACATTGATCAATGAGTTTAACCTCAGTGAAACCCAGCCTCATTCCTCAATTATATTCATATTCATATAAACAGAACCAACATTGATCACAAAGCTGAACCTCAGTGAAACCCAGCCTCATTCATCAGTTATATTCATATTAATATAAACAGAACCAACATTGATCAATGAGTTTAACCTCAGTGAAACGCAGCCTCATTCCTCAATTATATTCATAGTAATATAAACAGAACAAACATTGATCACAAAGCTGAACCTCAGTGAAACCCAGCCTCATTCATCAACTATATTCATATTAATATAAACAGAACCAACATTGATCAATGAGTTTAACCTCAGTGAAACGCAGCCTCATTCCTCAATTATGTTCATATTAATATAAAGAGAACCAACATTGATCACAAAGCTGAACATCAGTGAAACCCAGCCACATTCCTCAATTATATTCATATTAATATAAACAGAACCAACATTGAACACAAAGCTGAACCTCAGTGAAACCCAGCCTCATTGATCAATTATATTCATATTAATATAAACAGAACCAACATTGATCAATGAGTTTAAGTTCTTTGAAACACAGCCTCATTCATTAATTATATTCATATAAATATATACAGAACCAACATTGATCACAAAGCTGAACCTCAGTGAAACCCAGCCTCATTCATCAATTATATTCATATTAATATAAACAGAACCAACATTGATTAATGAGTTTAACCTCAGTGAAACGCAGCCTCATTCCTCAATTATATTCATATAAATATAAACAGAACCAACATTGATCACAAAGCTGAACCTCAGTGAAACCCAGCCTCATTCATCAATTATATACATATTAATAGAAACAGAACAAGCATTGATCAAAAAGCTGAACCTCAGTGAAACCCAGCCTCATTCATCAATTATATTCATATTAATATAAACAGAACCGACATTGATCACAAAGCTGAACCTCAGTGAAACCCAGCCTCATTCATCAATTATATTCATATTATTATAAACAGAACCAACAGTGATCAATGAGTTTAAGTTCTTTGAAACACAGCCTCATTCATTAATTATATTCATATAAATATATACAGAACCAACATTGATCACAAAGCTGAACCTCAGTGAAACCAAGCCTCAATCATCAATTATATTCATTTTAATATAGACAGAACCATCATTGATCAATGAGTTTAACCTCAGTGAAACCCACCTTATTCCGCAAGTATATTCATATTAATATAAACAGAACCAACATTGATCACAAAGCTGAACCTCAGTGAAACTCAGCCTCATTCATCAATTATATACATATTAATATAAACGGAACAAGCATTGACCACAAAGCTGAACCTCAGTGAAACCCAGCCTCATTCATCAATTATATTCATATTAATATAAACGGAACAAGCATTGACCACAAAGCTGAACCTCAGTGAAACCCAGCCTCATTCATCAATTATATTCATATCAATATAAACAGAACAAACATTGATCACAAAGCTGAACCTCAGTGAAACCCAGCCTCATTCATCAATTATATTCATATTAATATAAACAGAACCAACATTGATCAATGAGTTTAACCTCAGTGAAACCCAGCCTCATTCCTCAATTATATTCATATTCATATAAACAGAACCAACATTGATCACAAAGCTGAACCTCAGTGAAACCCATCCTCATTCATCAGTTATATTCATATTAATATAAACAGAACCAACATTGATCAATGAGTTTAACCTCAGTGAAACGCAGCCTCATTCCTCAATTATATTCATAGTAATATAAACAGAACAAACATTGATCACAAAGCTGAACCTCAGTGAAACCCAGCCTCATTCATCAATTATATTCATATTAATATAAACAGAACCAACATTGATCAATGAGTTTAACCTCAGTGAAACGCAGCCTCATTCCTCAATTATGTTCATATTAATATAAAGAGAACCAACATTGATCACAAAGCTGAACATCAGTGAAACCAAGCCACATTCCTCAATTATTTTCATATTAATATAAACAGAACCAACATTGAACACAAAGCTGAACCTCAGTGAAACCCAGCCTCATTCATCAATTATATTCATATTAATATAAACAGAACCAACATTGACCACAAAGCTGAATCTCAGTGAAGCCCAGCCTCATTCATCAATTATATTCATATTAATATAAACAGAACCAATATTGATCACAAAGCTGAATCTCAGTGAAACCCAGCCTCATTCATCAATTATATTCATATTAATATAAACAGAATCAACATTGATCACAAGGCTGAACCTCAGTGAAACCCAGCCTCATTCATAAATTATATTCATATTAATATAAACAGAACCAACATTGATCACAAAGCTGAACCTCAGTGAAACAAAGCCTAATTCATCAATTATATTCATATTAATATAAACAGAACCAATATTGATCAATGAGTTTAACCTCAGTGAAACCCAGCCTCATTCATCAATTATATTCATATTAATATAAAAAGAACCCACATTGACCACAAAGCTGAATCTCAGTGAAATCCAGCTTCATTCATCAATTTTATTCATATTAATATAAACAGAACCAACATTGATCACAAAGCTGAACCTCAGTGAAACCCAGCCTCATTCATCAATTTTATTCATATAAATATAAACAGAACCAACATTGATCAATGAGTTTAACCTCAGTGAAACGCAGCCTCATTCCTCAATTATATTCATATTAATATAAACAGAACCAACATTGATCAATGAGTTTAAGTTCTTTGAAACACAGCCTCATTCATTAATTATATTCCTATAAATATATACAGAACCAACATTGATCACAAAGCTGAACCTCAGTGAAACCCAGCCTCATTCATCAATTATATTCATATTAATATAAACAGAACCAACATTGATCAATGAGTTTAACCTCAGTGAAACGCAGCCTTATTCCTCAATTATATTCATATTAATATAAACAGAACCAACATTGATCACAAAGCTGAACCTCAGTGAAACCCAGCCTCATTCATCAATTATATACATATTAATATAAACAGAACAAGCATTGACCACAAAGCTGAATCTCAGTGAAACCCAGCCTCATTCATCAATTATATTCATATTAATATAAACAGAACAAACATTGATCACAAAGCTGATCCTCAGTGAAACCCAGCCTCATTCATCAATTATATTCATATTAATATAAACAGAACCAACATTGATCAATGAGTTTAACCTCAGTGAAACGCAGCCTCATTCCTCAATTATATTCATAGTAATATAAACAGAACAAACATTGATCACAAAGCTGAACCTCAGTGAAACCCAGCCTCATTCATCAATTATATTCATATTAATATAAACAGAACCAACATTGATGAATGAGTTTAACCTCAGTGAAACGCAGCCTCATTCCTCAATTATGTTCATATTAATATAAAGAGAACCAACATTGATCACAAAGCTGAACATCAGTGAAACCCAGCCACATTCCTCAATTATATTCATATTAATATAAACAGAACCAACATTGAACACAAAGCTGAACCTCAGTGAAACCCAGCCTCATTCATCAATTATATTCATATTAATATAAACAGAACCAACATTGACCACAAAGCTGAATCTCATTGAAACCCAGCCTCATTCATCAATTATATTCATATTAATATAAACAGAACCAACATTGATCACAAAGCTGAATCTCAGTGAAACCCAGCCTCATACATCAATTATATTCATATTAATATAAACAGAACCAACATTGATCACAAAGCTGAACCTCAGTGAAACCCAGCCTCATTCGTAAATTATATTCATATTAATATAAACAGAACCAACATTGATCACAAAGCTGAACCTCAGTGAAACCAAGCCTAATTCATCAATTATATTCATATTAATATAAACAGAACCAATATTGATCAATGAGTTTAACCTCAGTGAAACCCAGCCTCATTCATCAATTATATTCATATTAATATAAAAAGAACCAACATTGACCACAAAGCTGAATCTCAGTGAAATCCAGCTTCATTCATCAATTTTATTCATATTAATATAAACAGAACCAACATTGATCACAAAGCTGAACCTCAGTGAAACCCAGCCTCATTCATCAATTTTATTCATATTAATATAAACAGAACCAACATTGATCAATGAGTTTAACCTCAGTGAAACGCAGCCTCATTCCTCAATTATATTCATATTAATATAAACAGAACCAACATTGATCAATGAGTTTAAGTTCTTTGAAACACAGCCTCATTCATTAATTATATTCCTATAAATATATACAGAACCAACATTGATCACAAAGCTGAACCTCAGTGAAACCCAGCCTCATTCATCAATTGTATTCATATTAATATAAACAGAACAAACATTGATCAATGAGTTTAACCTCAGTGAAACGCAGCCTTATTCCTCAATTATATTCATATTAATATAAACAGAACCAACATTGATCACAAAGCTGAACCTCAGTGAAACCCAGCCTCATTCATCAATTATATACATATTAATATAAACAGAACAAGCATTGACCACAAAGCTGAATCTCAGTGAAACCCAGCCTCATTCATCAATTATATTCATATTAATATAAACAGAACAAACATTGATCACAAAGCTGAACCTCAGTGAAACCCAGCCTCATTCATCAATTATATTCATATTAATATAAACAGAACCAACATTGATCAATGAGTTTAACCTCAGTGAAACCCAGCCTCATTCCTCAATTATTTTCATATTCATATAAACAGAACCAACATTGATCACAAAGCTGAACCTCAGTGACACCCAGCCTCATTCATCAGTTATATTCATATTAATATAAACAGAACCAACATTGATCAATGAGTTTAAGTTCTTTGAAACACAGACTCATTCATTAATTATATTCCTATAAATATATACAGAACCAACATTGATCACAAAGCTGAACCTCAGTGAAACGCAGCCTCATTCATCAATTATATTCATATTAATATAAACAGAACCAACATTGATCAATGAGTTTAACCTCAGTGAAACGCAGCCTTATTCCTCAATTATATTCATATTAATATAAACAGAACCAACATTGATCACAAAGCTGAACCTCAGTGAAACCCAGCCTCATTCATCAATTATATACATATTAATATAAACAGAACAAGCATTGACCACAAAGCTGAATCTCAGTGAAACCCAGCCTCATTCATCAATTATATTCATATTAATATAAACAGAACAAACATTGATCACAAAGCTGAACCTCAGTGAAACCCAGCCTCATTCATCAATTATATTCATATTAATATAAACAGAACCAACATTGATCAATGAGTTTAACCTCAGTGAAACCCAGCCTCATTCCTCAATTATTTTCATATTCATATAAACAGAACCAACATTGATCACAAAGCTGAACCTCAGTGACACCCAGCCTCATTCATAAGTTATATTCATATTAATATAAACAGAACCAACATTGATCAATGAATTTAACCTCAGTGAAACGCAGCCTCATTCCTCAATTATATTCATAGTAATATAAACAGAACAAACATTGACCACAAAGCTGAACCTCAGTGAAACCCAGCCTCATTCATCAATTATATTCATATCAATATAAACAGAACAAACATTGATCACAAAGCTGAACCTCAGTGAAACCCAGCCTCATTCATCAATTATATTCATATTAATATAAACAGAACCAACATTGATCAATGAGTTTAACCTCAGTGAAACCCAGCCTCATTCCTCAATTATATTCATATTCATATAAACAGAACCAACATTGATCACAAAGCTGAACCTCAGTGAAACCCAGCCTCATTCATCAGTTATATTCATATTAATATAAACAGAACCAACATTGATCAATGAGTTTAACCTCAGTGAAACGCAGCCTCATTCCTCAATTATATTCATAGTAATATAAACAGAACAAACATTGATCACAAAGCTGAACCTCAGTGAAACCCAGCCTCATTCATCAATTATATTCATATTAATATAAACAGAACAAACATTGATCAATGAGTTTAACCTCAGTGAAACGCAGCCTCATTCCTCAATTATGTTCATATTAATACAAAGAGAACCAACATTGATCACAAAGCTGAACATCAGTGAAACCAAGCCACATTCCTCAATTATTTTCATATTAATATAAACAGAACCAACATTGAACACAAAGCTGAACCTCAGTGAAACCCAGCCTCATTCATCAATTATATTCATATTAATATAAACAGAACCAACATTGACCACAAAGCTGAATCTCAGTGAAACCCAGCCTCATTCATCAATTATATTCATATTAATATAAACAGAACCAATATTGATCACAAAGCTGAATCTCAGTGAAACCCAGCCTCATTCATCAATTATATTCATATTAATATAAACAGAACCAACATTGATCACAAAGCTGAACCTCAGTGAAACCCAGCCTCATTCATAAATTATATTCATATTAATATAAACAGAACCAACATTGATCACAAAGCTGAACCTCAGTGAAACAAAGCCTAATTCATCAATTATATTCATATTAATATAAACAGAACCAATATTGATCAATGAGTTTAACCTCAGTGAAACCCAGCCTCATTCATCAATTATATTCATATTAATATAAAAAGAACCCACATTGACCACAAAGCTGAATCTCAGTGAAATCCAGCTTCATTCATCAATTTTATTCATATTAATATAAACAGAACCAACATTGATCACAAAGCTGAACCTCAGTGAAACCCAGCCTCATTCATCAATTTTATTCATATTAATATAAACAGAACCAACATTGATCAATGAGTTTAACCTCAGTGAAACGCAGCCTCATTCCTCAATTATATTCATATTAATATAAACAGAACCAACATTGATCAATGAGTTTAAGTTCTTTGAAACACAGCCTCATTCATTAATTATATTCCTATAAATATATACAGAACCAACATTGATCACAAAGCTGAACCTCAGTGAAACCCAGCCTCATTCATCAATTATATTCATATTAATATAAACAGAACCAACATTGATCAATGAGTTTAACCTCAGTGAAACGCAGCCTTATTCCTCAATTATATTCATATTAATATAAACAGAACCAACATTGATCACAAAGCTGAACCTCAGTGAAACCCAGCCTCATTCATCAATTATATACATATTAATATAAACAGAACAAGCATTGACCACAAAGCTGAATCTCAGTGAAACCCAGCCTCATTCATCAATTATATTCATATTAATATAAACAGAACAAACATTGATCACAAAGCTGAACCTCAGTGAAACCCAGCCTCATTCATCAATTATATTCATATTAATATAAACAGAACCAACATTGATCAATGAGTTTAACCTCAGTGAAACGCAGCCTCATTCCTCAATTATATTCATAGTAATATAAACAGAACAAACATTGATCACAAAGCTGAACCTCAGTGAAACCCAGCCTCATTCATCAATTATATTCATATTAATATAAACAGAACCAACATTGATGAATGAGTTTAACCTCAGTGAAACGCAGCCTCATTCCTCAATTATGTTCATATTAATATAAAGAGAACCAACATTGATCACAAAGCTGAACATCAGTGAAACCCAGCCACATTCCTCAATTATATTCATATTAATATAAACAGAACCAACATTGAACACAAAGCTGAACCTCAGTGAAACCCAGCCTCATTCATCAATTATATTCATATTAATATAAACAGAACCAACATTGACCACAAAGCTGAATCTCATTGAAACCCAGCCTCATTCATCAATTATATTCATATTAATATAAACAGAACCAACATTGATCACAAAGCTGAATCTCAGTGAAACCCAGCCTCATACATCAATTATATTCATATTAATATAAACAGAACCAACATTGATCACAAAGCTGAACCTCAGTGAAACCCAGCCTCATTCGTAAATTATATTCATATTAATATAAACAGAACCAACATTGATCACAAAGCTGAACCTCAGTGAAACCCAGCCTCATACATCAATTATATTCATATTAATATAAACAGAACCAATATTGATCAATGAGTTTAACCTCAGTGAAACCCAGCCTCATTCATCAATTATATTCATATTAATATAAAAAGAACCAACATTGACCACAAAGCTGAATCTCAGTGAAATCCAGCTTCATTCATCAATTTTATTCATATTAATATAAACAGAACCAACATTGATCACAAAGCTGAACCTCAGTGAAACCCAGCCTCATTCATCAATTTTATTCATATTAATATAAACAGAACCAACATTGATCAATGAGTTTAACCTCAGTGAAACGCAGCCTCATTCCTCAATTATATTCATATTAATATAAACAGAACCAACAATGATCAATGAGTTTAAGTTCTTTGAAACACAGCCTCATTCATTAATTATATTCATATTAATATAAACAGAACCAACATTGATCACAAAGCTGAACCTCAGTGAAACCCAGCCTCATTCATCAATTATATACATATTAATATAAACAGAACAAGCATTGACCACAAAGCTGAATCTCAGTGAAACCCAGCCTCATTCATCAATTATATTCATATTAATATAAACAGAACAAACATTGATCACAAAGCTGAACCTCAGTGAAACCCAGCCTCATTCATCAATTATATTCATATTAATATAAACAGAACCAACATTGATCAATGAGTTTAACCTCAGTGAAACCCAGCCTCATTCCTCAATTATTTTCATAGTAATATAAACAGAACCAACATTGATCACAAAGCTGAACCTCAGTGACACCCAGCCTCATTCATCAGTTATATTCATATTGATATAAACAGAACCAACATTGATCAATGAGTTTAAGTTCTTTGAAACACAGCCTCATTCATTAATTATATTCCTATAAATATATACAGAACCAACATTGATCACAAAGCTGAACCTCAGTGAAACGCAGCCTCATTCATCAATTATATTCATATTAATATAAACAGAACCAACATTGATCAATGAGTTTAACCTCAGTGAAACGCAGCCTTATTCCTCAATTATATTCATATTAATATAAACAGAACCAACATTGATCACAAAGCTGAACCTCAGTGAAACCCAGCCTCATTCATCAATTATATACATATTAATATAAACAGAACAAGCATTGACCACAAAGCTGAATCTCAGTGAAACCCAGCCTCATTCATCAATTATATTCATATTAATATAAACAGAACAAACATTGATCACAAAGCTGAACCTCAGTGAAACCCAGCCTCATTCATCAATTATATTCATATTAATATAAACAGAACCAACATTGATCAATGAGTTTAACCTCAGTGAAACCCAGCCTCATTCCTCAATTATTTTCATATTCATATAAACAGAACCAACATTGATCACAAAGCTGAACCTCAGTGACACCCAGCCTCATTCATAAGTTATATTCATATTAATATAAACAGAACCAACATTGATCAATGAATTTAACCTCAGTGAAACGCAGCCTCATTCCTCAATTATATTCATAGTAATATAAACAGAACAAACATTGACCACAAAGCTGAACCTCAGTGAAACCCAGCCTCATTCATCAATTATATTCATATCAATATAAACAGAACAAACATTGATCACAAAGCTGAACCTCAGTGAAACCCAGCCTCATTCATCAATTATATTCATATTAATATAAACAGAACCAACATTGATCAATGAGTTTAACCTCAGTGAAACCCAGCCTCATTCCTGAATTATATTCATATTCATATAAACAGAACCAACATTGATCACAAAGCTGAACCTCAGTGAAACCCAGCCTCATTCATCAGTTATATTCATATTAATATAAACAGAACCAACATTGATCAATGAGTTTAACCTCAGTGAAACGCAGCCTCATTCCTCAATTATATTCATAGTAATATAAACAGAACAAACATTGATCACAAAGCTGAACCTCAGTGAAACCCAGCCTCATTCATCAATTATATTCATATTAATATAAACAGAACAAACATTGATCAATGAGTTTAACCTCAGTGAAACGCAGCCTCATTCCTCAATTATGTTCATATTAATATAAAGAGAACCAACATTGATCACAAAGCTGAACATCAGTGAAACCAAGCCACATTCCTCAATTATTTTCATATTAATATAAACAGAACCAACATTGAACACAAAGCTGAACCTCAGTGAAACCCAGCCTCATTCATCAATTATATTCATATTAATATAAACAGAACCAACATTGACCACAAAGCTGAATCTCAGTGAAACCCAGCCTCATTCATCAATTATATTCATATTAATATAAAGAGAACCAATATTGATCACAAAGCTGAATCTCAGTGAAACCCAGCCTCATTCATCAATTATATTCATATTAATATAAACAGAACCAACATTGATCACAAAGCTGAACCTCAGTGAAACCCAGCCTCATTCATAAATTATATTCATATTAATATAAACAGAACCAACATTGATCACAAAGCTGAACCTCAGTGAAACAAAGCCTAATTCATCAATTATATTCATATTAATATAAACAGAACCAATATTGATCAATGAGTTTAACCTCAGTGAAACCCAGCCTCATTCATCAATTATATTCATATTAATATAAAAAGAACCCACATTGACCACAAAGCTGAATCTCAGTGAAATCCAGCTTCATTCATCAATTTTATTCATATTAATATAAACAGAACCAACATTGATCACAAAGCTGAACCTCAGTGAAACCCAGCCTCATTCATCAATTTTATTCATATTAATATAAACAGAACCAACATTGATCAATGAGTTTAACCTCAGTGAAACGCAGCCTCATTCCTCAATTATATTCATATTAATATAAACAGAACCAACATTGATCAATGAGTTTAAGTTCTTTGAAACACAGCCTCATTCATTAATTATATTCCTATAAATATATACAGAACCAACATTGATCACAAAGCTGAACCTCAGTGAAACCCAGCCTCATTCATCAATTATATTCATATTAATATAAACAGAACCAACATTGATCAATGAGTTTAACCTCAGTGAAACGCAGCCTTATTCCTCAATTATATTCATATTAATATAAACAGAACCAACATTGATCACAAAGCTGAACCTCAGTGAAACCCAGCCTCATTCATCAATTATATACATATTAATATAAACAGAACAAGCATTGACCACAAAGCTGAATCTCAGTGAAACCCAGCCTCATTCATCAATTATATTCATTTTAATATAAACAGAACAAACATTGATCACAAAGCTGAACCTCAGTGAAACCCAGCCTCATTCATCAATTATATTCATATTAATATAAACAGAACCAACATTGATCAATGAGTTTAACCTCAGTGAAACGCAGCCTCATTCCTCAATTATATTCATAGTAATATAAACAGAACAAACATTGATCACAAAGCTGAACCTCAGTGAAACCCAGCCTCATTCATCAATTATATTCATATTAATATAAACAGAACCAACATTGATGAATGAGTTTAACCTCAGTGAAACGCAGCCTCATTCCTCAATTATGTTCATATTAATATAAACAGAACCAACATTGATCACAAAGCTGAACATCAGTGAAACCCAGCCACATTCCTCAATTATATTCATATTAATATAAACAGAACCAACATTGAACACAAAGCTGAACCTCAGTGAAACCCAGCCTCATTCATCAATTATATTCATATTAATATAAACAGAACCAACATTGACCACAAAGCTGAATCTCATTGAAACCCAGCCTCATTCATCAATTATATTCATATTAATATAAACAGAACCAACATTGATCACAAAGCTGAATCTCAGTGAAACCCAGCCTCATACATCAATTATATTCATATTAATATAAACAGAACCAACATTGATCACAAAGCTGAACCTCAGTGAAACCCAGCCTCATTCGTAAATTATATTCATATTAATATAAACAGAACCAACATTGATCACAAAGCTGAACCTCAGTGAAACCAAGCCTAATTCATCAATTATATTCATATTAATATAAACAGAACCAATATTGATCAATGAGTTTAACCTCAGTGAAACCCAGCCTCATTCATCAATTATATTCATATTAATATAAAAAGAACCAACATTGACCACAAAGCTGAATCTCAGTGAAATCCAGCTTCATTCATCAATTTTATTCATATTAATATAAACAGAACCAACATTGATCACAAAGCTGAACCTCAGTGAAACCCAGCCTCATTCATCAATTTTATTCATATTAATATAAACAGAACCAACATTGATCAATGAGTTTAACCTCAGTGAAACGCAGCCTCATTCCTCAATTATATTCATATTAATATAAACAGAACCAACATTGATCAATGAGTTTAAGTTCTTTGAAACACAGCCTCATTCATTAATTATATTCGTATAAATATATACAGAACCAACATTGATCACAAAGCTGAACCTCAGTGAAACCCAGCCTCATTCATCAATTATATTCATATTAATATAAACAGAACAAACATTGATCAATGAGTTTAACCTCAGTGAAACGCAGCCTTATTCCTCAATTATATTCATATTAATATAAACAGAACCAACATTGATCACAAAGCTGAACCTCAGTGAAACCCAGCCTCATTCATCAATTATATACATATTAATATAAACAGAACAAGCATTGACCACAAAGCTGAATCTCAGTGAAACCCAGCCTCATTCATCAATTATATTCATATTAATATAAACAGAACAAACATTGATCACAAAGCTGAACCTCAGTGAAACCCAGCCTCATTCATCAATTATATTCATATTAATATAAACAGAACCAACATTGATCAATGAGTTTAACCTCAGTGAAACCCAGCCTCATTCCTCAATTATTTTCATATTCATATAAACAGAACCAACATTGATCACAAAGCTGAACCTCAGTGACACCCAGCCTCATTCATCAGTTATATTCATATTAATATAAACAGAACCAACATTGATCAATGAGTTTAAGTTCTTTGAAACACAGCCTCATTCATTAATTATATTCCTATAAATATATACAGAACCAACATTGATCACAAAGCTGAACCTCAGTGAAACGCAGCCTCATTCATCAATTATATTCATATTAATATAAACAGAGCCAACATTGATCAATGAGTTTAACCTCAGTGAAACGCAGCCTTATTCCTCAATTATATTCATATTAATATAAACAGAACCAACATTGATCACAAAGCTGAACCTCAGTGAAACCCAGCCTCATTCATCAATTATATACATATTAATATAAACAGAACAAGCATTGACCACAAAGCTGAATCTCAGTGAAACCCAGCCTCATTCATCAATTATATTCATATTAATATAAACAGAACAAACATTGATCACAAAGCTGAACCTCAGTGAAACCCAGCCTCATTCATCAATTATATTCATATTCATATAAACAGAACCAACATTGATCACAAAGCTGAACCTCAGTGAAACAAAGCCTAATTCATCAATTATATTCATATTAATATAAACAGAACCAATATTGATCAATGAGTTTAACCTCAGTGAAACCCAGCCTCATTCATCAATTATATTCATATTAATATAAAAAGAACCCACATTGACCACAAAGCTGAATCTCAGTGAAATCCAGCTTCATTCATCAATTTTATTCATATTAATATAAACAGAACCAACATTGATCACAAAGCTGAACCTCAGTGAAACCCAGCCTCATTCATCAATTTTATTCATATTAATATAAACAGAACCAACATTGATCAATGAGTTTAACCTCAGTGAAACGCAGCCTCATTCCTCAATTATATTCATATTAATATAAACAGAACCAACATTGATCAATGAGTTTAAGTTCTTTGAAACACAGCCTCATTCATTAATTATATTCCTATAAATATATACAGAACCAACATTGATCACAAAGCTGAACCTCAGTGAAACCCAGCCTCATTCATCAATTATATTCATATTAATATAAACAGAACCAACATTGATCAATGAGTTTAACCTCAGTGAAACGCAGCCTTATTCCTCAATTATATTCATATTAATATAAACAGAACCAACATTGATCACAAAGCTGAACCTCAGTGAAACCCAGCCTCATTCATCAATTATATACATATTAATATAAACAGAACAAGCATTGACCACAAAGCTGAATCTCAGTGAAACCCAGCCTCATTCATCAATTATATTCATTTTAATATAAACAGAACAAACATTGATCACAAAGCTGAACCTCAGTGAAACCCAGCCTCATTCATCAATTATATTCATATTAATATAAACAGAACCAACATTGATCAATGAGTTTAACCTCAGTGAAACGCAGCCTCATTCCTCAATTATATTCATAGTAATATAAACAGAACAAACATTGATCACAAAGCTGAACCTCAGTGAAACCCAGCCTCATTCATCAATTATATTCATATTAATATAAACAGAACCAACATTGATGAATGAGTTTAACCTCAGTGAAATGCAGCCTCATTCCTCAATTATGTTCATATTAATATAAAGAGAACCAACATTGATCACAAAGCTGAACATCAGTGAAACCCAGCCACATTCCTCAATTATATTCATATTAATATAAACAGAACCAACATTGAACACAAAGCTGAACCTCAGTGAAACCCAGCCTCATTCATCAATTATATTCATATTAATATAAACAGAACCAACATTGACCACAAAGCTGAATCTCATTGAAACCCAGCCTCATTCATCAATTATATTCATATTAATATAAACAGAACCAACATTGATCACAAAGCTGAATCTCAGTGAAACCCAGCCTCATACATCAATTATATTCATATTAATATAAACAGAACCAACATTGATCACTAAGCTGAACCTCAGTGAAACCCAGCCTCATTCGTAAATTATATTCATATTAATATAAACAGAACCAACATTGATCACAAAGCTGAACCTCAGTGAAACCAAGCCTAATTCATCAATTATATTCATATTAATATAAACAGAACCAATATTGATCAATGAGTTTAACCTCAGTGAAACCCAGCCTCATTCATCAATTATATTCATATTAATATAAAAAGAACCAACATTGACCACAAAGCTGAATCTCAGTGAAATCCAGCTTCATTCATCAATTTTATTCATATTAATATAAACAGAACCAACATTGATCACAAAGCTGAACCTCAGTGAAGCCCAGCCTCATTCATCAATTTTATTCATATTAATATAAACAGAACCAACATTGATCAATGAGTTTAACCTCAGTGAAACGCAGCCTCAGTCCTCAATTATATTCATATTAATATAAACAGAACCAACATTGATCAATGAGTTTAAGTTCTTTGAAACACAGCCTCATTCATTAATTATATTCCTATAAATATATACAGAACCAACATTGATCACAAAGCTGAACCTCAGTGAAACCCAGCCTCATTCATCAATTGTATTCATATTAATATAAACAGAACAAACATTGATCAATGAGTTTAACCTCAGTGAAACGCAGCCTTATTCCTCAATTATATTCATATTAATATAAACAGAACCAACATTGATCACAAAGCTGAACCTCAGTGAAACCCAGCCTCATTCATCAATTATATACATATTAATATAAACACAACAAGCATTGACCACAAAGCTGAATCTCAGTGAAACCCAGCCTCATTCATCAATTATATTCATATTAATATAAACAGAACAAACATTGATCACAAAGCTGAACCTCAGTGAAACCCAGCCTCATTCATCAATTATATTCATATTAATATAAACAGAACCAACATTGATCAATGAGTTTAACCTCAGTGAAACCCAGCCTCATTCCTCAATTATTTTCATATTCATATAAACAGAACCAACATTGATCACAAAGCTGATCCTCAGTGACACCCAGCCTCATTCATCAGTTATATTCATATTAATATAAACAGAACCAACATTGATCAATGAGTTTAAGTTCTTTGAAACACAGCCTCATTCATTAATTATATTCCTATAAATATATACAGAACCAACATTGATCACAAAGCTGAACCTCAGTGAAACGCAGCCTCATTCATCAATTATATTCATATTAATATAAACAGAACCAACATTGATCAATGAGTTTAACCTCAGTGAAACGCAGCCTTATTCCTCAATTATATTCATATTAATATAAACAGAACCAACATTGATCACAAAGCTGAACCTCAGTGAAACCCAGCCACATTCATCAATTATATACATATTAATATAAACAGAACAAGCATTGACCACAAAGCTGAATCTCAGTGAAACCCAGCCTCATTCATAAATTATATTCATATTAATATAAACAGAACAAACATTGATCACAAAGCTGAACCTCAGTGAAACCCAGCCTCATTCATCAATTATATTCATATTAATATAAACAGAACCAACATTGATCAATGAGTTTAACCTCAGTGAAACGCAGCCTTATTCCTCAATTATATTCATATTAATATAAACAGAACCAACATTGATCACAAAGCTGAACCTCAGTGAAACCCAGCCTCATTCATCAATTATATACATATTAATATAAACAGAACAAGCATTGACAGCAAAGCTGAATCTCAGTGAAACCCAGCCTCATTCATCAATTATATTCATATTAATATAAACAGAACAAACATTGATCACAAAGCTGAACCTCAGTGAAACCCAGCCTCATTCCTCAATTATTTTCATATTCATATAAACAGAACCAACATTGATCACAAAGCTGAACCTCAGTGACACCCAGCCTCATTCATAAGTTATATTCATATTAATATAAACAGAACCAACATTGATCAATGAATTTAACCTCAGTGAAACGCAGCCTCATTCCTCAATTATATTCATAGTAATATAAACAGAACAAACATTGACCACAAAGCTGAACCTCAGTGAAACCCAGCCTCATTCATCAATTATATTCATATCAATATAAACAGAACAAACATTGATCACAAAGCTGAACCTCAGTGAAACCCAGCCTCATTCATCAATTATATTCATATTAATATAAACAGAACCAACACTGATCAATGAGTTAACCTCAGTGAAACCCAGCCTCATTCCTCAATTATATTCATATTCATATAAACAGAACCAACATTGATCACAAAGCTGAACCTCAGTGAAACCCAGCCTCATTCATCAGTTATATTCATATTAATATAAACAGAACCAACATTGATCAATGAGTTTAACCTCAGTGAAACGCAGCCTCATTCCTCAATTATATTCATATTAATATAAACAGAACAAATATTGATCAATGAGTTTAACCTCAGTGAAACGCAGCCTCATTCCTCAATTATGTTCATATTAATATAAAGAGAACCAACATTGATCACAAAGCTGAACATCAGTGAAACCAAGCCACATTCCTCAATTATTTTCATATTAATATAAACAGAACCAACATTGAACACAAAGCTGAACCTCAGTGAAACCCAGCCTCATTCATCAATTATATTCATATTAATATAAACAGAACCAACATTGACCACAAAGCTGAATCTCAGTGAAACCCAGCCTCATTCATCAATTATATTCATATTAATATAAACAGAACCAATATTGATCACAAAGCTGAATCTCAGTGAAACCCAGCCTCATTCATTAATTATATTCATATTAATATAAACAGAACCAACATTGATCACAAAGCTGAACCTCAGTGAAACCCAGCCTCATTCATAAATTATATTCATATTAATATAAACAGAACCAACATTGATCACAAAGCTGAACCTCAGTGAAACAAAGCCTAATTCATCAATTATATTCATATTAATATAAACAGAACCAATATTGATCAATGAGTTTAACCTCAGTGAAACCCAGCCTCATTCATCAATTATATTCATATTAATATAAAAAGAACCCACATTGACCACAAAGCTGAATCTCAGTGAAATCCAGCTTCATTCATCAATTTTATTCATATTAATATAAACAGAACCAACATTGATCACAAAGCTGAACCTCAGTGAAACCCAGCCTCATTCATCAATTTTATTCATATTAATATAAACAGAACCAACATTGATCAATGAGTTTAACCTCAGTGAAACGCAGCCTCATTCCTCAATCATATTCATATTAATATAAACAGAACCAACATTGATCAATGAGTTTAAGTTCTTTGAAACACAGCCTCATTCATTAATTATATTCCTATAAATATATACAGAACCAACATTGATCACAAAGCTGAACCTCAGTGAAACCCAGCCTCATTCATCAATTATATTCATATTAATATAAACAGAACCAACATTGATCAATGAGTTTAACCTCAGTGAAACGCAGCCTTATTCCTTAATTATATTCATATTAATATAAACAGAACCAACATTGATCACAAAGCTGAACCTCAGTGAAACCCAGCCTCATTCATCAATTATATACATATTAATATAAACAGAACAAGCATTGACCACAAAGCTGAATCTCAGTGAAACCCAGCCTCATTCATCAATTATATTCATTTTAATATAAACAGAACAAACATTGATCACAAAGCTGAACCTCAGTGAAACCCAGCCTCATTCATCAATTATATTCATATTAATATAAACAGAACCAACATTGATCAATGAGTTTAACCTCAGTGAAACGCAGCCTCATTCCTCAATTATATTCATAGTAATATAAACAGAACAAACATTGATCACAAAGCTGAACCTCAGTGAAACCCAGCCTCATTCATCAATTATATTCATATTAATATAAACAGAACCAACATTGATCAATGAGTTTAACCTCAGTGAAACGCAGCCTCATTCCTCAATTATGTTCATATTAATATAAAGAGAACCAACATTGATCACAAAGCTGAACATCAGTGAAACCCAGCCACACTCCTCAATTATATTCATATTAATATAAACAGAACCAACATTGAACACAAAGCTGAACCTCAGTGAAACCCAGCCTCATTCATCAATTATATTCATATTAATATAAGCAGAACCAACATTGACCACAAAGCTGAATCTCATTGAAACCCAGCCTCATTCATCAATTATATTCATATTAATATAAACAGAACCAACATTGATCACAAAGCTGAATCTCAGTGAAACCCAGCCTCATACATCAATTATATTCATATTAATATAAACAGAACCAACATTGATCACAAAGCTGAACCTCAGTGAAACCCAGCCTCATTCGTAAATTATATTCATATTAATATAAACAGAACCAACATTGATCACAAAGCTGAACCTCAGTGAAACCAAGCCTAATTCATCAATTATATTCATATTAATATAAACAGAACCAATATTGATCAATGAGTTTAACCTCAGTGAAACCCAGCCTCATTCATCAATTATATTCATATTAATATAAAAAGAACCAACATTGACCACAAAGCTGAATCTCAGTGAAATCCAGCTTCATTCATCAATTTTATTCATATTAATATAAACAGAACCAACATTGATCACAAAGCTGAACCTCAGTGAAACCCAGCCTCATTCATCAATTTTATTCATATTAATATAAACAGAACCAACATTGATCAATGAGTTTAACCTCAGTGAAACGCAGCCTCATTCCTCAATTATATTCATATTAATATAAACAGAACCAACATTGATCAATGAGTTTAAGTTCTTTGAAACACAGCCTCATTCATTAATTATATTCCTATAAATATATACAGAACCAACATTGATCACAAAGCTGAACCTCAGTGAAACCCAGCCTCATTCATCAATTGTATTCATATTAATATAAACAGAACAAACATTGATCAATGAGTTTAACCTCAGTGAAACGCAGCCTTATTCCTCAATTATATTCATATTAATATAAACAGAACCAACATTGATCACAAAGCTGAACCTCAGTGAAACCCAGCCTCATTCATCAATTATATACATATTAATATAAACAGAACAAGCATTGACCACAAAGCTGAACCTCAGTGAAACCCAGTCTCATTCATCAATTATATTCATATTAATATAAACAGAACAAACATTGATCACAAAGCTGAACCTCAGTGAAACCCAGCCTCATTCATCAATTATATTCATATTAATGTAAACAGAACCAACATTGATCAATGAGTTTAACCTCAGTGAAACCCAGCCTCATTCCTCAATTATTTTCATATTAATATAAACAGAACCAACATTGATCACAAAGCTGAACCTCAGTGACACCCAGCCTCATTCATCAGTTATATTCATATTAATATAAACAGAACCAACATTGATCAATGAGTTTAACCTCAGTGAAACCCAGCCTCATTCATCAATTATATTCATATTATTATAAACAGAACCAACATTGATCAATGAGTTTAAGTTCTTTGAAACACAGCCTCATTCATTAATTATATTCATATAAATATAAACAGAACAAACATTGATCACAAAGCTGAACCTCAGTGAAACCCAGCCTCATTCCTCAATTATTTTCATATTCATATAAACAGAATCAACATTGATCACAAAGCTGAACCTCAGTGACACCCAGCCTCATTCATAAGTTATATTCATATTAATATAAACAGAACCAACATTGATCAATGAATTTAACCTCAGTGAAACGCAGCCTCATTCCTCAATTATATTCATAGTAATATAAACAGAACAAACATTGATCACAAAGCTGAACCTCAGTGAAACGCAGCCTCATTCATCAATTATATTCATATTAATATAAACAGAACCAACATTGATCAATGAGTTTAACCTCAGTGAAACGCAGCCTCATTCCTCAATTATGTTCATATTAATATAAAGAGAACCAACATTGATCACAAAGCTGAACATCAGTGAAACCCAGCCGCATTCCTCAATATATTCATATTAATATAAACAGAACCAACATTGAAGACAAAGCTGAACCTCAGTGAAACCCAGCCTCATTCATCAATTATATTCATATTTATATAAACAGAACCAACATTGACCACAAAGCTGAATCTCAGTGAAACACAGCCTCATTCATCAATTATATTCATATTAATATAAACAGAACAAACATTGATAACAAAGCTGAACCTCAGTGAAACGCAGCCTCGTTCCTCAATTATATTTATATTAGTATAAACAGAACCAACATTGATCAATGAGTTTAGCCTCAGTGAAACCCAGCCTCATTCCTCAATTATATTCATATTAATATAAACAGAACCAACATTGATCACAAAGCTGAACCTCAGTGAAACCCAGCCTCATTCATCAATTATATACATATTAATATAAACAGAACAAGCATTGACCACAAAGCTGAACCTCAGTGAAACCCAGCCTCATTCATCAATTATATTCATATTAATATAAACAGAACAAACATTGATCACAAAGCTGAACCTCAGTGAAACCCAGCCTCATTCATCAATTATATTCATATTAATATAAACAGAACCAACATTGATCAATGAGTTTAACCTCAGTGAAACGCAGCCTCATTCATCAATTATATTCATATTATTATAAACAGAAACAACATTGATCAATGAGTTTAAGTTCTTTGAAACACAGCCTCATTCATCAATTATATACATATTAATATAAACAGAACAAGCATTGATCACAAAGCTGAACCTCAGTGAAACCAAGCCTCAATCATCAATTATATTCATTTTAATATAGACAGAACCATCATTGATCAATGAGTTTAACCTCAGTGAAACGCAGCCTTATTCCTCATTTATATTCATATTAATATAAACAGAACAAACATTGATCACAAAGCTGAACCTCAGTGAAACCCAGCCTCATTCATCAATTATATTCATATTAATATAAACAGAACCAACATTGATCAATGAGTTTAACCTCAGTGAAACCCAGCCTCATTCCTCAATTATATTCATATTCATATAAACAGAACCAACATTGATCACAAAGCTGAACCTCAGTGAAACCCAGCCTCATTCCTCAATTATATTCATATTCATATAAACAGAACCAACATTGATCACAAAGCTGAACCTCAGTGAAACCCAGCCTCATTCATCAGTTATATTCATATTAATATAAACAGAACCAACATTGATCAATGAGTTTAACCTCAGTGAAACGCAGCCTCATTCCTCAATTATATCCATTGTAATATAAACAGAACAAACATTGATCACAAAGCTGAACCTCAGTGAAACCCAGCCTCATTCATCAATTATATTCATATTAATATAAACAGAACCAACATTGATCAATGAGTTTAACCTCAGTGAAACGCAGCCTCATTCCTCAATTATGTTCATATTAATATAAAGAGAACCAACATTGATCACAAAGCTGAACATCAGTGAAACCCAGCCACATTCCT
Source organism: Leuresthes tenuis (assembly GCF_036924035.1). NCBI lineage: Eukaryota > Metazoa > Chordata > Actinopteri > Atheriniformes > Atherinopsidae > Leuresthes > Leuresthes tenuis. Next base: position 867,079 of record NW_027325385.1, read on the forward strand.
CAATTATATTCATATTAATATAAACAGAACCAACATTGAACACAAAGCTGTACCTCAGTGAAACCCAGTCTCATTCATCAATTATATTCATATTAATATAAACAGAACCAACATTGACCACAAAGCTGAATCTCAGTGAAACCCAGCCTCATTCATCAATTATATTCATATTAATATAAACAGAACCAACATTGATCACAAAGCTGAATCTCAGTGAAACCCAGCCTCATTCATCAATTATATTCATATTAATATAAACAGAACCAACATTGATCACAAAGCTGAACCTCAGTGAAACCCAGCCTCATTCATCAATTATATTCATATTAATATAAACAGAACCAACATTGATCACAAAGCTGAACCTCAGTGAAACCCAGCCTAATTCATCAATTATATTCATATTAATATAAACAGAACCAATATTGATCAATGAGTTTTACCTCAGTGAAACCCAGCCTCATTCATCAATTATATTCATATTAATATAAAAAGAACCAACATTGACCACAAAGCTGAATCTCAGTGAAACCCAGCCTCATTCATCAATTTTATTCATATTAATATAAACAGAACCAACATTGATCAATGAGTTTAAGTTCTTTGAAACACAGCCTCATTCATTAATTATATTCATATAAATATATACAGAACCAACATTGATCACAAAGCTGAACCTCAGTGAAACCCAGACTCATTCATCAATTATATTCATATTAATATAAACAGAACCAACATTGATCACAAAGCTGAACCTCAGTGAAACCCAGCCTCATTCATCAATTTTATTCATATTAATATAAACAGAACCAACATTGATCAATGAGTTTAACCTCAGTGAAACGCAGCCTCATTCCTCAATTATATTCATATTAATATAAACAGAACCAACATTGATCAATGAGTTTAAGTTCTTTGAAACACAGCCTCATTCATTTATTATATTCATATAAATATATACAGAACCAACATTGATCACAAAGCTGAACCTCAGTGAAACCCAGCCTCATTCATCAATTATATTCATATTAATATAAACAGAACCAACATTGATTAATGAGTTTAACCTCAGTGAAACGCAGCCTCATTCCTCAATTATATTCATATAAATATAAACAGAACCAACATTGATCACAAAGCTGAACCTCAGTGAAACCCAGCCTCATTCATCAATTATATTCATATTAATATAAACAGAACCAACATTGATCAATGAGTTTAACCTCAGTGAAACGCAGCCTCATTCCTCAATTATGTTCATATTAATATAAAGAGAACCAACATTGATCACAAAGCTGAACATCAGTGAAACCCAGCCACATTCCTCAATTATATTCATATTAATATAAACAGAACCAACATTGAACACAAAGCTGTACCTCAGTGAAACCCAGTCTCATTCATCAATTATATTCATATTAATATAAACAGAACCAACATTGACCACAAAGCTGAATCTCAGTGAAACCCAGCCTCATTCATCAATTATATTCATATTAATATAAACAGAACCAACATTGATCACAAAGCTGAATCTCAGTGAAACCCAGCCTCATTCATCAATTATATTCATATTAATATAAACAGAACCAACATTGATCACAAAGCTGAACCTCAGTGAAACCCAGCCTCATTCATCAATTATATTCATATTAATATAAACAGAACCAACATTGATCACAAAGCTGAACCTCAGTGAAACCCAGCCTAATTCATCAATTATATTCATATTAATATAAACAGAACCAATATTGATCAATGAGTTTTACCTCAGTGAAACCCAGCCTCATTCATCAATTATATTCATATTAATATAAAAAGAACCAACATTGACCACAAAGCTGAATCTCAGTGAAACCCAGCCTCATTCATCAATTTTATTCATATTAATATAAACAGAACCAACATTGATCAATGAGTTTAAGTTCTTTGAAACACAGCCTCATTCATTAATTATATTCATATAAATATATACAGAACCAACATTGATCACAAAGCTGAACCTCAGTGAAACCCAGACTCATTCATCAATTATATTCATATTAATATAAACAGAACCAACATTGATCACAAAGCTGAACCTCAGTGAAACCCAGCCTCATTCATCAATTTTATTCATATTAATATAAACAGAACCAACATTGATCAATGAGTTTAACCTCAGTGAAACGCAGCCTCATTCCTCAATTATATTCATATTAATATAAACAGAACCAACATTGATCAATGAGTTTAAGTTCTTTGAAACACAGCCTCATTCATTTATTATATTCATATAAATATATACAGAACCAACATTGATCACAAAGCTGAACCTCAGTGAAACCCAGCCTCATTCATCAATTATATTCATATTAATATAAACAGAACCAACATTGATTAATGAGTTTAACCTCAGTGAAACGCAGCCTCATTCCTCAATTATATTCATATAAATATAAACAGAACCAACATTGATCACAAAGCTGAACCTCAGTGAAACCCAGCCTCATTCATCAATTATATACATATTAATATAAACAGAACAAGCATTGACCACAAAGCTGAACCTCAGTGAAACCCAGCCTTATTCATCAATTATATTCATATTAATATAAACAGAACCAACATTGATCACAAAGCTGAATCTCAGTGAAACCCAGCCTCATTCATCAATTATATTCATATTAATATAAACAGAACCAACATTGATCACAAAGCTGAACCTCAGTGAAACCCAGCCTCATTCATCAATTATATTCATATTAATATAAACAGAACCAACATTGATCACAAAGCTGAACCTCAGTGAAACCCAGCCTAATTCATCAATTATATTCATATTAATATAAACAGAACCAATATTGACCAATGAGTATATTAATATGAATATAATTGATAAATGAGGCTGGGTTTCACTGAGGTTCAGCTTTGTGATCAATGTTTGTTCTGTTTATATTACTATGAATATAATTGAGGAATGAGGCTGCGTTTCACTGAGGTTAAACTCATTGATCAATGTTGGTTCTGTTTATATGAATATGAATATAATTGAGGAATGAGGCTGGGTTTCACTGAGGTTAAACTCATTGATCAATGTTGGTTCTGTTTATATTAATATGAATATAATTGATGAATGAGGCTGGGTTTCACTGAGGTTCAGCTTTGTGATCAATGTATGTTCTGTTTATATTAATATGTATATAATTGATGAATGAGGCTGGGTTTCACTGAGGTTCAGCTTTGTGATCAATGTTGGTTCTGTTTATATTAATATGAATATAATTGAGGAATAAGGCTGCGTTTCACTGAGGTTAAACTCATTGATCAATGTTGGTTCTGTTTATATTAATATGAATATAATTGATGAATGAGCTTGGGTTTCACTGAGGTTCAGCTTTGTGATCAATGTTGGTTCTGTATATATTTATATGAATATAATTAATGAATGAGGCTGTGTTTCAAAGAACTTAAACTCATTGATCAATGTTGGTTCTGTTTATATTAATATGAATATAATTGAGGAATGAGGCTGCGTTTCACTGAGGTTAAACTCATTGATCAATGTTGGTTCTGTTTATATTAATATGAATAAAATTGATGAATGAGGCTGGGTTTCACTGAGGTTCAGCTTTGTGATAAATGTTGGTTCTGTTTATATTAATATGAATAAAATTGATGAATGAGGCTGGATTTCACTGAGATTCAGCTTTGTGGTCAATGTTGGTTCTTTTTATATTAATATGAATATAATTGATGAATGAGGCTGGGTTTCACTGAGGTTAAACTCATTGATCAATATTGGTTCTGTTTATATTAATATGAATATAATTGATGAATTAGGCTGGGTTTCACTGAGGTTCAGCTTTGTGATCAATGTTGGTTCTGTTTATATTAATATGAATATAATTGATGAATGAGGCTGGGTTTCACTGAGGTTCAGCTTTGTGATCAATGTTGGTTCTGTTTATATTAATATGAATATAATTGATGAATGAGGCTGGGTTTCACTGAGATTCAGCTTTGTGATCAATGTTGGTTCTGTTTATATTAATATGAATATAATTGATGAATGAGACTGGGTTTCACTGAGGTTCAGCTTTGTGATCAATGTTGGTTCTGTTTATATTAATATGAATATAATTGAGGAATGAGGCTGGGTTTCACTGAGGCTAAACTCATTGATCAATGTTGGTTCTGTTTATACTAATATAAATATAATTGAGGAACGAGGCTGCGTTTCACTGAGGTTAAACTCATTGATCAATGTTGGTTCTTTTTATATTAATATGAATATAATTGATGAATGAGGCTGGGTTTCACAGAGGTTCAGCTTTGTGATCAATGTTGGTTCTGTTTATATTTATATGAATATAATTGAGGAATGAGGCTGCGTTTCACTGAGGATAAACTCATTAATCAATGTTGGTTCTGTTTATATTAACATGAATATAATTGATGAATGAGGCTGGGTTTCACTGAGGTTCAGCTTTGTGATCAATGTTGGTTCTATATATATTTATATGAATATAATTAATGAATGAGGCTGTGTTTCAAAGAACTTAAACTCATTGATCAATGTTGGTTCTGTTTATATTAATATGAATATAATTGAGGAATGAGGCTGCGTTTCACTGAGGTTAAACTCATTGATCAATGTTGGTTCTGTTTATATTAATATGAATAAAATTGATGAATGAGGCTGGGTTTCACTGAGGTTCAGCTTTGTGATCAATGTTGGTTCTGTTTATATTAATATGAATAAAATTGAAGAATGAGGCTGGATTTCACTGAGATTCAGCTTTGTGGTCAATGTTGGTTCTTTTTATATTAATATGAATATAATTGATGAATGAGGCTGGGTTTCACTGAGGTTAAACTCATTGATCAATATTGGTTCTGTTTATATTAATATGAATATAATTGATGAATGAGGCTGGGTTTCACTGAGGTTTAGCTTTGTGATCAATGTTCGTTCTGTTTATATTAATATGAATATAATTGATGAATGAGACTGGGTTTCACTGAGGTTCAGCTTTGTGATCAATGTTGGTTCTGTTTATATTAATATGAATATAATTGAGGAATGAGGCTGGGTTTCACTGAGGCTAAACTCATTGATCAATGTTGGTTCTGTTTATACTAATATAAATATAATTGAGGAACGAGGCTGCGTTTCACTGAGGTTAAACTCATTGATCAATGTTGGTTCTGTTTATATTAATATGAATAAATTCTGATGAATGAGGCTGGGTTTCACTGAGGTTAAACTCATTGATCAATGTTGGTTCTGTTTATATTAATATGAATAAAATTGATGAATGAGGCTGGGTTTCACTGATGTTCAGCTTTGTGATCAATGTCGGTTCTGTTTATATTAATATGAATATAATTGATGAATGAGGCTGGGTTTCACTGAGGTTCAGCTTTGTGATCAATGTTGGTTCTGTTTATATTAATATGAATATAATTGAGGAATAAGGCTGTGTTTCACTGAGGTTAAACTCATTGATCAATGTTGGTTCTGTTTATATTAAAATGAATATAAATGATGATTGAGGCTTGGTTTCACTGAGGTTCAGCTTTGTGATCAATGTTGGTTCTGTTTATATTAATATGAATATAATTGAGGAATAAGGCTGTGTTTCACTGAGGTTAAACTCATTGATCAATGTTGGTTCTGTTTATAATAATATGAATATAATTGATGAATGAGGCTGGGTTTCACTGAGGTTAAACTCATTGATCAATGTTGGTTCTGTTTATATTAATATGAATATAACTGATGAATGAGGCTGGGTGTCACTGAGGTTCAGCTTTGTGATCAATGTTGGTTCTGTTTATATGAATATGAAAATAATTGAGGAATGAGGCTGGGTTTCACTGAGGTTAAACTCATTGATCAATGTTGGTTCTGTTTATATTAATATGAATATAATTGATGAATGAGGCTGGGTTTCACTGAGGTTCAGTTTTGTGATCAATGTTTGTTCTGTTTATATTACTATGAATATAATTGAGGAATGAGGCTGCGTTTCACTGAGGTTAAACTCATTGATCAATGTTGGTTCTGTTTATATTAATATGAATATAACTGATGAATGAGGCTGGGTTTCACTGAGGTTCAGCTTTGTGATCAATGTTGGTTCTGTTTATATGAATATGAATATAATTGAGGAATGAGGCTGGGTTTCACTGAGGTTAAACTCATTGATCAATGTTGGTTCTGTTTATATTAATATGTATATAATTGATGAATGAGGCTGGGTTTCACTGAGGTTCAGCTTTGTGATCAATGTTTGTTCTGTTTATATTACTATGAATATAATTGAGGAATGAGGCTGCGTTTAACTGAGGTTAAACTCATTGATCAATGTTGGTTCTGTTTATATGAATATGAATATAATTGAGGAATGAGGCTGGGTTTCACTGAGGTTAAACTCATTGATCAATGTTGGTTCTGTTTATATTAATATGAATATAATTGATGAATGAGGCTGGGTTTCACTGAGGTTCAGCTTTGTGATCAATGTATGTTCTGTTTATATTAATATGTATATAATTGATGAATGAGGCTGGGTTTCACTGAGGTTCAGCTTTGTGATCAATGTTGGTTCTGTTTATATTAATATGAATATAATTGAGGAATAAGGCTGCGTTTCACTGAGGTTAAACTCATTGATCAATGTTGGTTCTGTTTATATTAATATGAATATAATTGATGAATGAGCATTGGGTTTCACTGAGGTTCAGCTTTGTGATCAATGTTGGTTCTGTATATATTTATATGAATATAATTAATGAATGAGGCTGTGTTTCAAAGAACTTAAACTCATTGATCAATGTTGGTTCTGTTTATATTAATATGAATATAATTGAGGAATGAGGCTGCGTTTCACTGAGGTTAAACTCATTGATCAATGTTGGTTCTGTTTATATTAATATGAATAAAATTGATGAATGAGGCTGGGTTTCACTGAGGTTCAGCTTTGTGATAAATGTTGGTTCTGTTTATATTAATATGAATAAAATTGATGAATGAGGCTGGATTTCACTGAGATTCAGCTTTGTGGTCAATGTTGGTTCTTTTTATATTAATATGAATATAATTGATGAATGAGGCTGGGTTTCACTGAGGTTAAACTCATTGATCAATATTGGTTCTGTTTATATTAATATGAATATAATTGATGAATTAGGCTGGGTTTCACTGAGGTTCAGCTTTGTGATCAATGTTGGTTCTGTTTATATTAATATGAATATAATTGATGAATGAGGCTGGGTTTCACTGAGGTTCAGCTTTGTGATCAATGTTGGTTCTGTTTATATTAATATGAATATAATTGATGAATGAGGCTGGGTTTCACTGAGATTCAGCTTTGTGATCAATGTTGGTTCTGTTTATATTAATATGAATATAATTGATGAATGAGACTGGGTTTCACTGAGGTTCAGCTTTGTGGTCAATGCTTGTTCTGTTTATATTAATATGTATATAATTGATGAATGAGGCTGGGTTTCACTGAGGTTCAGCTTTGTGATCAATGTTGGTTCTGTTTATATTAATATGAATATAATTGAGGAATAAGGCTGTGTTTCACTGAGGTTAAACTCATTGATCAATGATGGTTCTGTCTATATTAAAATGAATATAATTGATGATTGAGGCTTGGTTTCACTGAGGTTCAGCTTTGTGATCAATGTTGGTTCTGTATATATTTATATGAATATAATTAATGAATGAGGCTGTGTTTCAAAGAAGTTAAACTCATTGATCAATGTTGGTTCTTTTTATATTAATATGAATATAATTGATGAATGAGGCTGGGTTTCACAGAGGTTCAGCTTTGTGATCAATGTTGGTTCTGTTTATATTTATATGAATATAATTGAGGAATGAGGCTGCGTTTCACTGAGGATAAACTCATTAATCAATGTTGGTTCTGTTTATATTAACATGAATATAATTGATGAATGAGGCTGGGTTTCACTGAGGTTCAGCTTTGTGATCAATGTTGGTTCTATATATATTTATATGAATATAATTAATGAATGAGGCTGTGTTTCAAAGAACTTAAACTCATTGATCAATGTTGGTTCTGTTTATATTAATATGAATATAATTGAGGAATGAGGCTGCGTTTCACTGAGGTTAAACTCATTGATCAATGTTGGTTCTGTTTATATTAATATGAATAAAATTGATGAATGAGGCTGGGTTTCACTGAGGTTCAGCTTTGTGATCAATGTTGGTTCTGTTTATATTAATATGAATAAAATTGAAGAATGAGGCTGGATTTCACTGAGATTCAGCTTTGTGGTCAATGTTGGTTCTTTTTATATTAATATGAATATAATTGATGAATGAGGCTGGGTTTCACTGAGGTTAAACTCATTGATCAATATTGGTTCTGTTTATATTAATATGAATATAATTGATGAATGAGGCTGGGTTTCACTGAGGTTTAGCTTTGTGATCAATGTTCGTTCTGTTTATATTAATATGAATATAATTGATGAATGAGACTGGGTTTCACTGAGGTTCAGCTTTGTGATCAATGTTGGTTCTGTTTATATTAATATGAATATAATTGAGGAATGAGGCTGGGTTTCACTGAGGCTAAACTCATTGATCAATGTTGGTTCTGTTTATACTAATATAAATATAATTGAGGAACGAGGCTGCGTTTCACTGAGGTTAAACTCATTGATCAATGTTGGTTCTGTTTATATTAATATGAATAAATTCTGATGAATGAGGCTGGGTTTCACTGAGGTTAAACTCATTGATCAATGTTGGTTCTGTTTATATTAATATGAATAAAATTGATGAATGAGGCTGGGTTTCACTGATGTTCAGCTTTGTGATCAATGTCGGTTCTGTTTATATTAATATGAATATAATTGATGAATGAGGCTGGGTTTCACTGAGGTTCAGCTTTGTGATCAATGTTGGTTCTGTTTATATTAATATGAATATAATTGAGGAATAAGGCTGTGTTTCACTGAGGTTAAACTCATTGATCAATGTTGGTTCTGTTTATATTAAAATGAATATAAATGATGATTGAGGCTTGGTTTCACTGAGGTTCAGCTTTGTGATCAATGTTGGTTCTGTATATATTTATATGAATATAATTAATGAATGAGGCTGTGTTTCAAAGAACTTAAACTCATTGATCAATGTTGGTTCTGTTTATAATAATATGAATATAATTGATGAATGAGGCTGGGTTTCACTGAGGTTAAACTCATTGATCAATGTTGGTTCTGTTTATATTAATATGAATATAACTGATGAATGAGGCTGGGTGTCACTGAGGTTCAGCTTTGTGATCAATGTTGGTTCTGTTTATATGAATATGAAAATAATTGAGGAATGAGGCTGGGTTTCACTGAGGTTAAACTCATTGATCAATGTTGGTTCTGTTTATATTAATATGAATATAATTGAGGAATGAGGCTGCGTTTCACTGAGGTTAAACTCATTGATCAATGTTGGTTCTGTTTATATTAATATGAATATAACTGATGAATGAGGCTGGGTTTCACTGAGGTTCAGCTTTGTGATCAATGTTGGTTCTGTTTATATGAATATGAATATAATTGAGGAATGAGGCTGGGTTTCACTGAGGTTAAACTCATTGATCAATGTTGGTTCTGTTTATATTAATATGAATATAATTGATGAATGAGGCTGGGTTTCACTGAGGTTCAGCTTTGTGATCAATGTTGGTTCTGTTTATATGAATATGAATATAATTGAGGAATGAGGCTGGGTTTCACTGAGGTTAAACTCATTGATCAATGTTGGTTCTGTTTATATTAATATGAATATAATTGATGAATGAGGCTGGGTTTCACTGAGGTTCAGCTTTGTGATCAATGTTTGTTCTGTTTATATTAATATGAATATAATTGATGAATGAGGCTGGGTTTCACTGAGGTTCAGCTTTGTGGTCAATGCTTGTTCTGTTTATATTAATATGTATTTAATTGATGAATGAGGCTGGGTTTCACTGAGGTTCAGCTTTGTGATCAATGTTGGTTCTGTTTATATTAATATGAATATAATTGAGGAATATGGCTGCGTTTCACTGTTAAACTCATTGATCAATGATGGTTCTGTCTATATTAAAATGAATATAATTGATGATTGAGGCTTGGTTTCACTGAGGTTCAGCTTTGTGATCAATGTTGGTTCTGTATATATTTATATGAATATAATTAATGAATGAGGCTGTGTTTCAAAGAACTTAAACTCATTGATCAATGTTGGTTCTGTTTATATTGATATGAATATAATTGAGGAATGAGGCTGGGTTTCACTGAGATTCAGCTTTGTGGTCAATGTTGGTTCTTTTTATATTAATATGAATATAATTGATGAATGAGGCTGGGTTTCACTGAGGTTAAACTCATTGATCAATATTGGTTCGGTTTATATTAATATGAATATAATTGATGAATTAGGCTGGGTTTCACTGAGGTTCAGCTTTGTGATCAATGTTGGTTCTGTTTATATTAATATGAATATAATTGATGAATGAGGCTGGGTTTCACTGAGGTTCAGCTTTGTGATCAATGTTGGTTCTGTTTATATTAATATGAATATAATTGATGAATGAGGCTGGGTTTCACTGAGATTCAGCTTTGTGATCAATGTTGGTTCTGTTTATATTAATATGAATATAATTGATGAATAAGGCTGGGTTTCACTGAGATTCAGCTTTGTGGTCAATGTTGGTTCTGTTTATATTAATATGAATATAATTGATGAATGAGGCTGGGTTTCACTGAGGTACAGCTTTGTGTTCAATGTTGGTTCTGTTTATATTAATATGAATATAATTGAGGAATGTGGCTGGGTTTCACTGATGTTCAGCTTTGTGATCAATGTTGGTTCTCTTTATATTAATATGAACATAATTGAGGAATGAGGCTGCGTTTCACTGAGGTTAAACTCATTGATCAATGTTGGTTCTGTTTATATTAATATGAATATAATTGATGAATGAGGCTGGGTTTCACTGAGGTTCAGCTTTGTGATCAATGTTTGTTCTGTTTATATTACTATGAATATAATTGAGGAATGAGGCTGCGTTTCACTGAGGTTAAACTCATTGATCAATGTTGGTTCTGTTTATATTAATATGAATATAACTGATGAATGAGGCTGGGTTTCACTGAGGTTCAGCTTTGTGATCAATGTTGGTTCTGTTTATATGAATATGAATATAATTGAGGAATGAGGCTGGGTTTCACTGAGGTTAAACTCATTGATCAATGTTGGTTCTGTTTATATTATTATGAATATAATTGATGAATGAGGCTGGGTTTCACTGAGGTTCAGCTTTGTGATCAATGTTGGTTCTGTTTATATGAATATGAATATAATTGAGGAATGAGGCTGGGTTTCACTGAGGTTAAACTCATTGATCAATGTTGGTTCTGTTTATATTAATATGAATATAATTGATGAATGAGGCTGGGCTTCACTGAGGTTCAGCTTTGTGATCAATGTTTGTTCTGTTTATATTAATATGAATATAATTGATGAATGAGGCTGGGTTTCACTGAGGTTCAGCTTTGTGGTCAATGCTTGTTCTGTTTATATTAATATGTATATAATTGATGAATGAGGCTGGGTTTCACTGAGGTTCAGCTTTGTGATCAATGTTGGTTCTGTTTATATTAATATGAATATAATTGAGAAATATGGCTGCGTTTCACTGTTAAACTCATTGATCAATGATGGTTCTGTCTATATTAAAATGAATATAATTGATGATTGAGGCTTGGTTTCACTAAGGTTCAGCTTTGTGATCAATGTTGGTTCTGTATATATTTATATGAATATAATTAATGAATGAGGCTGTGTTTCAAAGAACTTAAACTCATTGATCAATGTTGGTTCTGTTTATAATAATATGAATATAATTGATGAATGAGGCTGCGTTTCACTGAGGTTAAACTCATTGATCAATGTTGGTTCTGTTTATATTAATATGAATATAATTGAGGAATAAGGCTGCGTTTCACTGAGGTTAAACTCATTGATCAATGTTGGTTCTGTTTATATTAAAATGAATATAAATGATGATTGAGGCTTGGTTTCACTGAGGTTCAGCTTTGTGATCAATGTTGGTTCGGTATATATTTATATGAATAAAATTAATGAATGAGGCTGTGTTTCAAAGAAGTTAAACTCATTGATCAATGTTGGTTCTTTTTATATTAATATGAATATAATTGATGAATGAGGCTGGGTTTCACTGAGGTTCAGCTTTGTGATCAATGTCGGTTCTGTTTATATTAATATGAATATTATTGATGAATGAGGCTGGGTTTCACTGAGGTTCAGCTTTTTGATCAATGCTTGTTCTGTTTCTATTAATATGTATATAATTGATGAATGAGGCTGGGTTTCACTGAGGTTCAGCTTTGTGATCAATGTTGGTTCTGTTTATATTAATATGAATAAAATTGATGAATGAGGCTGGGTTTCACTGAGGTTCAGCTTTGTGGTCAATGCTTGTTCTGTATATATTAATATGTATATAATTGATGAATGAGGCTGGGTTTCACTGAGGTTCAGCTTTGTGATCAATGTTGGTTCTGTTTATATTAATATGAATATAATTGAGGAATATGGCTGCGTTTCACTGTTAAACTCATTGATCAATGATGGTTCTGTCTATATTAAAATGAATATAATTGATGATTGAGGCTTGGTTTCACTGAGGTTCAGCTTTGTGATCAATGTTGGTTCTGTATATATTTATATGAATATAATTAATGAATGAGGCTGTGTTTCAAAGAACTTAAACTCATTGATCAATGTTGGTTCTGTTTATAATAATATGAATATAATTGATGAATGAGGCTGCGTTTCACTGAGGTTAAACTCATTGATCAATGTTGGTTCTGTTTATATTAATATGAATAAAATTGATGAATGAGGCTGGGTTTCACTGAGGTTAAACTCATTGATCAATGTTGGTTCTGTTTATATTAATATGAATAAAATTGATGAATGAGGCTGGGTTTCACTGATGTTCAGCTTTGTGATCAATGTCGGTTCTGTTTATATTAATATGAATATAATTGATGAATGAGGTTGGGTTTCACTGAGGTTCAGCTTTGTGGTCAATGCTTGTTTTGTTTATATTAATATGTATATAATTGATGAATGAGGCTGGGTTTCACTGAGGTTCAGCTTTGTGATCAATGTTGGTTCTGTTTATATTAATATGAATATAATTGAGGAATAAGGCTGCGTTTCACTGAGGTTAAACTCATTGATCAATGTTGGTTCTGTTTATATTAAAATGAATATATATGATGATTGAGGCTTGGTTTCACTGAGGTTCAGCTTTGTGATCAATGTTGGTTCGGTATATATTTATATGAATAAAATTAATGAATGAGGCTGTGTTTCAAAGAAGTTAAACTCATTGATCAATGTTGGTTCTTTTTATATTAATATGAATATAATTGATGAATGAGGCTGGGTTTCACTGAGGTTCAGCTTTGTGATCGATGTCGGTTCTGTTTATATTAATATGAATATTATTGATGAATGAGGCTGGGTTTCACTGAGGTTCAGCTTTTTGATCAATGCTTGTTCTTTTTCTATTAATATGTATATAATTGATGAATGAGGCTGGGTTTCACTGAGGTTCAGCTTTGTGATCAATGTTGGTTCTGTTTATATTTATATGAATATAATTGAGGAATGAGGCTGGGTTTCACTGAGGTTAAACTCATTAATCAATGTTGGTTCTGTTTATATTAATATGAATATAATTGATGAATGAGGCTGGGTTTCACTGAGGTTCAGCTTTGTGATCAATGTTGGTTCTGTATATATTTATATGAATATAATAAATGAATGAGGCTGTGTTTCAAAGAACTTAAACTCATTGATCAATGTTGGTTCTGTCTATATTAATATGAATAAAATTGATGAATGAGGCTGGGTTTCACTGAGGTTCAGCTTTGTGATCAATGTTGGTTCTGTTTATATTAATATGAATATAATTGATTAATGAGGCTGGGTTTCACTGAGGTTCAGCTTTGTGATCAATGTCGATTCTTTTTATATTAATATGAATATAATTGATGAATGAGGCTGGGTTTCACTGAGGTTTAGCTGTGTGATCAATGTTGGTTCTGTTTATATTAATATGAATATAATTGATGAATGAGGCTGGGTTTCACTGAGGTTCAGCTTTGTGATCAATGTTGGTTCTGTTTATATTAATATGAATATAATTGATGAATGAGGCTGGGTTTCACTGAGGTTCAGCTTTGTGATCAATGTTTGTTCTGTTTATATTAATATGAATATAATTGATGAATGAGGCTGGGTTTCACTGAGATTCAGCTTTGTGGTCAATAATTGTTCTGTTTATAATAATATGTATATAATTGATGAATGAGGCTGGGTTTCACTGAGGTTCAGCTTTGTGATCAATGTTGGTTCTGTTTATATTAATATGAATATAATTGAGGAATAAGGCTGCGTTTCACTGAGGTTAAACTCATTGATCAATGTTGTTTCTTTTTATATTAATATGAATATAATTGATGAATGAGGCTGGGTTTCACTGAGGTTCAGCTTTGTGATCAATGTTGGTTCTGTATATATTTATAGGAATATAATTAATGAATGAGGCTGTGTTTCAAAGAACTTAAACTCATTGATCAATGTTGGTTCTGTTTATATCAATATGAATATAATTGAGGAATGAGGCTGCGTTTCACTGAGGTTAAACTCATTGATCAATGTTGGTTCTGTTTATATTAATATGAATATAATTGAGGAATAAGGCTGCGTTTCACTGAGGTTAAACTCATTGATCAATGTTGTTTCTTTTTATATTAATATGAATATAATTGATGAATGAGGCTGGGTTTCACTGAGGTTCAGCTTTGTGATCAATGTTGGTTCTGTTTATATTAATATGAATAAAATTGATGAATGAAGCTGGATTTCACTGAGATTCAGCTTTGTGGTCAATGTTGGTTCTTTTTATATTAATATGAATATAATTGATGAATGAGGCTGGGTTTCACTGAGGTTAAACTCATTGATCAATGTTGGTTCTGTTTATATTAAAATGAATATAATTGATGAATTAGGCTGGGTTTCACTGAGGTTCAGCTTTGTGATCAATGTTGGTTCTGTTTATATTAATATGAATATAATTTATGAATGAGGCTGGGTTTCACTGAGGTTCAGCTTTGTGATCAATGTTGGTTCTGTTTATATTAATATGAATATATTTGATGAATGAGGCTGGGTTTCACTGAGATTCAGCTTTGTGATCAATGTTGGTTCTGTTTATATTAATATGAATATAATTGATGAATGAGGCTGGGTTTCACTGAGATACAGCTTTGTGGTCAATGTTGGTTCTGTTTATATTAATATGAATATAATTGATGAATGAGGCTGGGTTTCACTGAGGTTCAGCTTTGTGATCAATGTCGGTTCTGTTTATATTAATATGAATATAATTGATGAATGAGGCTGGGTTTCACTGAGGTTCAGCTTTTTGATCAATGCTTGTTCTGTTTCTATTAATATGTATATAATTGATGAATGAGGCTGGGTTTCACTGAAGTTCAGCTTTGTGATCAATGTTGGTTCTGTTTATATTTATATGAATAAAATTGATGAATGAGGCTGGATTTCACTGAGATTCAGCTTTGTGGTCAATGTTGGTTCTTTTTATATTAATATGAATATAATTGATGAATGAGGCTGGGTTTCACTGAGGTTAAACTCATTGATCAATATTGGTTCTGTTTATATTAATATGAATATAATTGATGAATGAGGCTGGGTTTCACTGAGGTTTAGCTTTGTGATCAATGTTTGTTCTGTTTATATTAATATGAATATAATTGATGAATGAGGCTGGGTTTCACTGAGGTTCAGCTTTGTGATCAATGTTGGTTCTGTTTATATTAATATGAATATAATTGATGAATGAGGCTGGGTTTCACTGAGGTTCAGCTTTGTGTTCAATGTTGGTTCTGTTTGTATTAATATGAATATAATTCAGGAATGCGGCTGGGTTTCACTGATGTTCAGCATTGTGATCAATGTTGGTTCTCTTTATATTAATATGAACATAATTGAGGAATGAGACTGCGTTTCACTGAGGTTAAACTCATTGATCAATGTTGGTTCTGTTTATATTAATATGAATATAATTGATTAATGAGGCTGGGTTTCACTGAGGTTCAGCTTTGTGATCAATGTTTGTTCTGTTTATATTACTATGAATATAATTGAAGAATGAGGCTGCGTTTCACTGAGGTTAAACTCATTGATCAATGTTGGTTCTGTTTATATTAATATGAATATAACTGATGAATGAGGCTGGGTTTCACTGAGGTTCAGCTTTGTGATCAATGTTGGTTCTGTTTATATGAATATGAATATAATTGAGGAATGAGGCTGGGTTTCACTGAGGTTAAACTCATTGATCAATGTTGGTTCTGTTTATATTAATATGAATATAATTGATGAATGAGGCTGGGTTTCACTGAGGTTCAGCTTTGTGATCAATGTTTGTTCTGTTTATATTAATATGAATATAATTGATGAATGAGGCTGGGTTTCACTGAGGTTCAGCTTTGTGATCAATGTTTGTTCTGTTTATATTAATATGAATATAATTGATGAATGAGGCTGGGTTTCACTGAGGTTCATCTTTGTGGTCAATGCTTG
Organism: Leuresthes tenuis; assembly: GCF_036924035.1. Lineage (NCBI taxonomy): Eukaryota > Metazoa > Chordata > Actinopteri > Atheriniformes > Atherinopsidae > Leuresthes > Leuresthes tenuis. The sequence goes on from NW_027325385.1 coordinate 883,805, forward strand.
TTCTGTTTATATTAATATGTATATAATTGATGAATGAGGCTGGGTTTCACTGAGGTTCAGCTTTGTGATCAATGTTGGTTCTGTATATATTTATATGAATATAATTAATGAATAAGGCTGTGTTTCAAAGAACTTAAACTCATTGATCAATGTTGGTTCTGTTTATATTAATATGAATATAATTGAGGAATGAGGCTGGGTTTCACTGAGATTCAGCTTTGTGGTCAATGTTGGTTCTTTTTATATTAATATGAATATAATTGATGAATGAGGCTGGGTTTCACTGAGGTTCAGCTTTGTGATCAATGTTTGTTCTGTTTATATTACTATGAATATAATTGAAGAATGAGGCTGCGTTTCACTGAGATTCAGCTTTGTGGTCAATGTTGGTTCTGTTTATATAAATATGAATATAATTGATGAATGAGGCTGGGTTTCACTGAGGTTCAGCTTTGTGTTCAATGTTGGTTCTGTTTATATTAATATGAATATAATTGAGGAATGCGGCTGGGTTTCACTGATGTTCAGCTTTGTGATCAATGTTGGTTCTCTTTATATTAATATGAACATAATTGAGGAATGAGGCTGCGTTTCACTGAGGTTAAACTCATTGATCAATGTTGGTTCTGTTTATATTAATATGAATATAATTGATGAATGAGGCTGGGTTTCACTGAGGTTCAGCTTTGTGATCAATGTTTGTTCTGTTTATAAAACTATGAATATAATTGAGGAATGAGGCTGCGTTTCACTGAGGTTAAACTCATTGATCAATGTTGGTTCTGTTTATATTAATATGAATATAACTGATGAATGAGGCTGGGTGTCACTGAGGTTCAGCTTTGTGATCAATGTTGGTTCTGTTTATATTAATATGAAAATAATTGAGGAATGAGGCTGGGTTTCACTGAAGTTAAACTCATTGATCAATGTTGGTTCTGTTTATATTAATATGAATATAATTGATGAATGAGGCTGGGTTTCACTGAGGTTCAGCTTTGTGATCAATGTTTTTTCTGTTTATATTAATATGAATATAATTGATGAATGAGGCTGGGTTTCACTGAGATTCAGCTTTGTGGTCAATGCTTGTTCTGTTTATATTAATATGTATATAATTGATGAATGAGGCTGGGTTTCACTGAGGTTCAGCTTTGTGATCAATGTTGGTTCTGTTTATATTAATATGAATATAATTGAGGAATAAGGCTGCGTTTCACTGAGGTTAAACTCATTGATCAATGTTGTTTCTTTTTATATTAATATGAATATAATTGATGAATGAGGCTGGGTTTCACTGAGGTTCAGCTTTGTGATCAATGTTGGTTCTGTATATATTTATAGGAATATAATTAATGAATGAGGCTGTGTTTCAAAGAACTTAAACTCATTGATCAATGTTGGTTCTGTTTATATTAATATGAATATAATTGAGGAATGAGGCTGCGTTTCACTGAGGTTAAACTCATTGATCAATGTTGGTTCTGTTTATATTAATATGAATAAAATTGATGAATGAGGCTGGGTTTCACTGAGGTTCAGCTTTGTGATCAATGTTGGTTCTGTTTATATTAATATGAATAAAATTGATGAATGAAGCTGGATTTCACTGAGATTCAGCTTTGTGGTCAATGTTGGTTCTTTTTATATTAATATGAATATAATTGATGAATGAGGCTGGGTTTCACTGAGGTTAAACTCATTGATCAATATTGGTTCTGTTTATATTAAAATGAATATAATTGATGAATTAGGCTTGGTTTCACTGAGGTTCAGCTTTGTGATCAATGTTGGTTCTGTTTATATTAATATGAATATAATTTATGAATGAGGCTGGGTTTCACTGAGGTTCAGCTTTGTGATCAATGTTGGTTCTGTTTATATTAATATGAATATATTTGATGAATGAGGCTGGGTTTCACTGAGATTCAGCTTTGTGATCAATGTTGGTTCTGTTTATATTAATATGAATATAATTGATGAATGAGGCTGGGTTTCACTGAGATACAGCTTTGTGGTCAATGTTGGTTCTGTTTATATTAATATGAATATAATTGATGAATGAGGCTGGGTTTCACTGAGGTTCAGCTTTGTGATCAATGTCGGTTCTGTTTATATTAATATGAATATAATTGATGAATGAGGCTGGGTTTCACTGAGGTTCAGCTTTTTGATCAATGCTTGTTCTGTTTCTATTAATATGTATATAATTGATGAATGAGGCTGGGTTTCACTGAGGTTCAGCTTTGTGATCAATGTTGGTTCTGTTTATATTTATATGAATAAAATTGATGAATGAGGCTGGATTTCACTGAGATTCAGCTTTGTGATCAATGTTGGTTCTTTTTATATTAATATGAATATAATTGATGAATGAGGCTGGGTTTCACTGAGGTTAAACTCATTGATCAATATTGGTTCTGTTTATATTAATATGAATATAATTGATGAATGAGGCTGGGTTTCACTGAGGTTTAGCTTTGTGATCAATGTTTGTTCTGTTTATATTAATATGAATATAATTGATGAATGAGGCTGGGTTTCACTGAGGTTCAGCTTTGTGATCAATGTTGGTTCTGTTTATATTAATATGAATATAATTGATGAATGAGGCTGGGTTTCACTGAGGTTCAGCTTTGTGTTCAATGTTGGTTCTGTTTGTATTAATATGAATATAATTGAGGAATGCGGCTGGGTTTCACTGATGTTCAGCATTGTGATCAATGTTGGTTCTCTTTATATTAATATGAACATAATTGAGGAATGAGACTGCGTTTCACTGAGGTTAAACTCATTGATCAATGTTGGTTCTGTTTATATTAATATGAATATAATTGATAAATGAGGCTGGGTTTCACTGAGGTTCAGCTTTGTGATCAATGTTTGTTCTGTTTATATTACTATGAATATAATTGAAGAATGAGGCTGGGTTTCACTGAGGTTAAACTCATTGATCAATGTTGGTTCTGTTTATATTAATATGAATATAATTGATGAATGAGGCTGGGTTTCACTGAGGTTCAGCTTTGTGATCAATGTTTGTTCTGTTTATATTAATATGAATATAATTGATGAATGAGGCTGGGTTTCACTGAGGTTCAGCTTTGTGATCAATGTTTGTTCTGTTTATATTAATATGAATATAATTGATGAATGAGGCTGGGTTTCACTGAGGTTCATCTTTGTGGTCAATGCTTGTTCTGTTTATATTAATATGTATATAATTGATGAATGAGGCTGGGTTTCACTGAGGTTCAGCTTTGTGATCAATGTTGGTTCTGTTTATACGAATATGAATATAATTGAGGAATGAGGCTGGGTTTCACTGAGGTTAAACTCATTGATCAATGTTGGTTCTGTTTATATTAATATGAATAAAATTGATGAATGAAGCTGGATTTCACTGAGATTCAGCTTTGTGGTCAATGTTGGTTCTTTTTATATTAATATGAATATAATTGATGAATGAGGCTGGGTTTCACTGAGGTTAAACTCATTGATCAATATTGGTTCTGTTTATATTAAAATGAATATAATTGATGAATTAGGCTTGGTTTCACTGAGGTTCAGCTTTGTGATCAATGTTGGTTCTGTTTATATTAATATGAATATAATTTATGAATGAGGCTGGGTTTCACTGAGGTTCAGCTTTGTGGTCAATGTTGGTTCTTTTTATATTAATATGAACATAATTGAGGAATGAGACTGCGTTTCACTGAGGTTAAACTCATTGATCAATGTTGGTTCTGTTTATATTAATATGAATATAATTGATAAATGAGGCTGGGTTTCACTGAGGTTCAGCTTTGTGATCAATGTTTGTTCTGTTTATATTACTATGAATATAATTGAAGAATGAGGCTGCGTTTCACTGAGGTTAAACTCATTGATCAATGTTGGTTCTGTTTATATTAATATGAATATAACTGATGAATGAGGCTGGGTTTCACTGAGGTTCAGCTTTGTGATCAATGTTGGTTCTGTTTATATGAATATGAATATAATTGAGGAATGAGGCTGGGTTTCACTGAGGTTAAACTCATTGATCAATGTTGGTTCTGTTTATATTAATATGAATATAATTGATGAATGAGGCTGGGTTTCACTGAGGTTCAGCTTTGTGATCAATGTTTGTTCTGTTTATATTAATATGAATATAATTGATGAATGAGGCTGGGTTTCACTGAGGTTCAGCTTTGTGATCAATGTTTGTTCTGTTTATATTAATATGAATATAATTGATGAATGAGGCTGGGTTTCACTGAGGTTCATCTTTGTGGTCAATGCTTGTTCTGTTTATATTAATATGTATATAATTGATGAATGAGGCTGGGTTTCACTGAGGTTCAGCTTTGTGATCAATGTTGGTTCTGTATATATTTATATGAATATAATTAATGAATGAGGCTGTGTTTCAAAGAACTTAAACTCATTGATCAATGTTGGTTCTGTTTATATTAATATGAATATAATTGAGGAATGAGGCTGGGTTTCACTGAGATTCAGCTTTGTGGTCAATGTTGGTTCTTTTTATATTAATATGAATATAATTGATGAATGAGGCTGGGTTTCACTGAGGTTCAGCTTTGTGATCAATGTTTGTTCTGTTTATATTACTATGAATATAATTGAAGAATGAGGCTGCGTTTCACTGAGGTTAAACTCATTGATCAATGTTTGTTCTGTTTATATTAATATGAATATAACTGATGAATGAGGCTGGGTTTCACTCAGGTTCAGCTTTGTGATCAATGTTGGTTCTGTTTATATGAATATGAATATAATTGAGGAATGAGGCTGGGTTTCACTGAGGTTAAACTCATTGATCAATGTTGGTTCTGTTTATATTAATATGAATAAAATTGATGAATGAAGCTGGATTTCACTGAGATTCAGCTTTGTGGTCAATGTTGGTTCTTTTTATATTAATATGAATATAATTGATGAATGAGGCTGGGTTTCACTGAGGTTAAACTCATTGATCAATATTGGTTCTGTTTATATTAAAATGAATATAATTGATGAATTAGGCTTGGTTTCACTGAGGTTCAGCTTTGTGATCAATGTTGGTTCTGTTTATATTAATATGAATATAATTTATGAATGAGGCTGGGTTTCACTGAGGTTCAGCTTTGTGGTCAATGTTGGTTCTTTTTATATTAATATGAATATAATTGATGAATGAGGCTGGGTTTCACTGAGGTTAAACTCATTGATCAATATTGGTTCTGTTTATATTAATATGAATATAATTGATGAATTAGGCTGGGTTTCACTGAGGTTCAGCTTTGTGATCAATGTTGGTTCTGTTTATATTAATATGAATATAATTGATGAATGAGGCTGGGTTTCATTGAGGTTCAGCTTTGTGATCAATGTTGATTCTGTTTATATTAATATGAATATAATTGATGAATGAGGCTGGGTTTCACTGAGATTCAGCTTTGTGATCAATGTTGGTTCTGTTTATATTGATATGAATATAATTGATGAATAAGGCTGGGTTTCACTGAGATTCAGCTTTGTGGTCAATGTTGGTTCTGTTTATATTAATATGAATATAATTGATGAATGAGGCTGGGTTTCACTGAGGTACAGCTTTGTGTTCAATGTTGGTTCTGTTTATATTAATATGAATATAATTGAGGAATGTGGCTGGGTTTCACTGATGTTCAGCTTTGTGATCAATGTTGGTTCTCTTTATATTAATATGAACATAATTGAGGAATGAGGCTGCGTTTCACTGAGGTTAAACTCATTGATCAATGTTGGTTCTGTTTATATTAATATGAATATAATTGATGAATGAGGCTGGGTTTCACTGAGGTTCAGCTTTGTGATCAATGTTTGTTCTGTTTATATTACTATGAATATAATTGATGAATGAGGCTGCATTTCACTGAGGTTAAACTCATTGATCAATGTTGGTTCTGTTTATATTAATTTGAATATAACTGATGAATGAGGCTGGGTTTCACTGAGGTTCAGCTTTGTGATCAATGTTGGTTCTGTTTATATTAATATGAATAAAATTGATGAATGAGGCTGGGTTTCACTGAGGTTCAGCTTTGTGATCAATGTTGGTTCTGTTTATATTAATATGAATATAATTGATGAATGAGGCTGGGCTTCACTGAGATTCAGCTTTGTGATCAATGTTGGTTCTGTTTATATTAATATGAATATAATTCATGAATAAGGCTGGGTTTCACTGAGATTCAGCTTTGTGGTCAATGTTGGTTCTGTTTATATTAATATGAATATAATTGATGATTGAGGCTGGGTTTCACTGAGGTTCAGCTTTGTGATCAATGTTTGTTCTGTTTATATTAATATGAATATAATTGATGAATGAGGCTGGGTTTCACTGAGGTTCAGCTTTGTGGTCAATGCTTGTTCTGTTTATATTAATATGTATATAATTGATGAATGAGGCTGGGTTTCACTGAGGTTCAGCTTTGTGATCAATGTTGGTTCTTTTTATATTAATATTAATATAATTGAGGAATAAGGCTGCGTTTCACTGTTAAACTCATTGATCAATGATGGTTCTGTCTATATTAAAATGAATATAATTGATGATTGAGGCTTGGTTTCACTGAGGTTCAGCTTTGTGATCAATGTTGGTTCTGTATATATTTATATGAATATAATTAATGAATGAGGCTGTGTTTCAAAGAACTTAAACTCATTGATCAATGTTGGTTCTGTTTATAATAATATGAATATAATTGATGAATGAGGCTGCGTTTCACTGAGGTTAAACTCATTGATCAATGTTGGTTCTGTTTATATTAATATGAATATAATTGATGAATGAGGCTGGGTTTCACTGAGGTTCAGCTTTGTGATCAATGTTTGTTCTGTTTATATTAATATGAATATAATTGATGAATGAGGCTGGGTTTCACTGATGTTCAGCTTTGTGGTCAATGCTTGTTCTGTTTATAATAAAATGTATATAATTGATGAATGAGGCTGGGTTTCACTGAGGTTCAGCTTTGTGATCAATGTTGGTTCTGTTTATATTAATATGAATATAATTGAGGAATGAGGCTGGGTTTCACTGAGGCTAAACTCATTGATCAATGTTGGTTCTGTTTATACTAATATAAATATAATTGAGGAACGAGGCTGCGTTTCACTGAGGTTAAACTCATTGATCAATGTTGGTTCTGTTTATATTAATATGAATAAAATTGATGAATGAGGCTGGGTTTCACTGAGGTTAAACTCATTGATCAATGTTGGTTCTGTTTATATTAATATGAATAAAATTGATGAATGAGGCTGGGTTTCACTGATGTTCAGCTTTGTGATCAATGTCGGTTCTTTTTATATGAATATGAATATAATTGATGAATGAGGTTGGGTTTCACTGAGGTTCAGCTTTGTGGTCAATGCTTGTTTTGTTTATATTAATATGTATATAATTTATGAATGAGGCTGGGTTTCACTGAGGTTCAGCTTTGTGATCAATGTTGGTTCTGTTTATATTAATATGAATATAATTGAGGAATAAGGCTGCGTTTCACTGAGGTTAAACTCATTGATCAATGTTGGTTCTGTTTATGTTAAAATGAATATAAATGATGATTTAGGCTTGGTTTCACTGAGGTTCAGCTTTGTGATCAATGTTGGTTCGGTATACATTTATATGAATAAAATTAATGAATGAGGCTGTGTTTCAAAGAAGTTAAACTCATTGATCAATGTTGGTTCTTTTTATATTAATATGAATATAATTGATGAATGAGGCTGGGTTTCACTGAGGTTCATCTTTGTGATCAATGTCGGTTCTGTTTATATTAATATGAATATTATTGATGAATGAGGCTGGGTTTCACTGAGGTTCAGCTTTTTGATCAATGCTTGTTCTGTTTCTATTAATATGTATATAATTGATGAATGAGGCTGGGTTTCACTGAGGTTCAGCTTTGTGATCAATGTTGGTTCTGTTTATATTTATATGAATATAATTGAGGAATGAGGCTGCGTTTCACTGAGGTTAAACTCATTAATCAATGTTGGTTCTGTTTATATTAATATGAATATAATTGATGAATGAGGCTGGGTTTCACTGAGGTTCAGCTTTGTGATCAATGTTGGTTCTGTATATATTTATATGAATATAATAAATGAATGAGGCTGTGTTTCAAAGAACTTAAACTCATTGATCAATGTTGGTTCTGTTTATATTAATATGAATATAATTGATGAATGAGGCTGCGTTTCACTGAGGTTAAACTCATTGATCAATGTTGGTTCTGTTTATATTAATATGAATAAAATTGATGAATGAGGCTGGGTTTCACTGAGGTTCAGCTTTGTGATCAATGTTGCTTCTGTTTATATTAATATGAATATAATTGATGAATGAGGCTGGGTTTCACTGAGGTTCAGCTTTGTGATCAATGTCGGTTCTTTTTATATTAATATGAATATAATTGATGAATGAGGCTGGGTTTCACTGAGGTTTAGCTTTGTGATCAATGTTGGTTCTGTTTATATTAATATGAATATAATTGATGAATGAGGCTGGGTTTCACTGAGGTTCAGCTTTGTGATCAATGTTGGTTCTGTTTATATTAATATGAATATAATTGATGAATGAGGCTGGGTGTCACTGAGATTCAGCTATATGATCAATGTTGGTTCTGTTTATATTAATATGAATATAATTGATGAATGAGGCTGGGTTTCACTGAGATTCAGCTTTGTGGTCAATGTTGGTTCTGTTTATATAAATATGAATATAATTGATGAATGAGGCTGGGTTTCACTGAGGTTCAGCTTTGTGTTCAATGTTGGTTCTGTTTATATTAATATGAATATAATTGAGGAATGCCGCTGGGTTTCACTGATGTTCAGCTTTGTGATCAATGTTGGTTCTCTTTATATTAATATGAATATAATTGAGGAATGAGGCTGCGTTTCACTGAGGTTAAACTCATTGATCAATGTTGGTTCTGTTTATATTAATATGAATATAATTGATGAATGAGGCTGGGTTTCACTGAGGTTCAGCTTTGTGATCAATGTTTGTTCTGTTTATAAAACTATGAATATAATTGAGGAATGAGGCTGCGTTTCACTGAGGTTAAACTCATTGATCAATGTTGGTTCTGTTTATATTAATATGAATATAACTGATGAATGAGGCTGGGTGTCACTGAGGTTCAGCTTTGTGATCAATGTTGGTTCTGTTTATATGAATATGAAAATAATTGAGGAATGAGGCTGGGTTTCACTGAGGTTAAACTCATTGATCAATGTTGGTTCTGTTTATATTAATATGAATATAATTGATGAATGAGGCTGGGTTTCACTGAGGTTCAGCTTTGTGATCAATGTTTGTTCTGTTTATATTAATATGAATATAATTGATGAATGAGGCTGGGTTTCACTGAGATTCAGCTTTGTGGTCAATGCTTGTTCTGTTTATATTTATATGTATATAATTGATGAATGAGGCTGGGTTTCACTGAGGTTCAGCTTTGTGATCAATGTTGGTTCTGTTTATATTAATATGAATATAATTGAGGAATAAGGCTGCGTTTCACTGAGGTTAAACTCATTGATCAATGTTGTTTCTTTTTATATTAATATGAATATAATTGATGAATGAGGCTGGGTTTCACTGAGGTTCAGCTTTGTGATCAATGTTGGTTCTGTATATATTTATAGGAATATAATTAATGAATGAGGCTGTGTTTCAAAGAACTTAAACTCATTGATCAATGTTGGTTCTGTTTATATTAATATGAATATAATTGAGGGATGAGGCTGCGTTTCACTGAGGTTAAACTCATTGATCAATGTTGGTTCTGTTTATATTAATATGAATAAAATTGATGAATGAGGCTGGGTTTCACTGAGGTTCAGCTTTGTGATCAATGTTGGTTCTGTTTATATTAATATGAATAAAATTGATGAATGAAGCTGGATTTCACTGAGATTCAGCTTTGTGGTCAATGTTGGTTCTTTTTATATTAATATGAATATAATTGATGAATGAGGCTGGGTTTCACTGAGGTTAAACTCATTGATCAATATTGGTTCTGTTTATATTAAAATGAATATAATTGATGAATTAGGCTTGGTTTCACTGAGGTTCAGCTTTGTGATCAATGTTGGTTCTGTTTATATTAATATGAATATATTTGATGAATGAGGCTGGGTTTCACTGAGATTCAGCTTTGTGATCAATGTTGGTTCTGTTTATATTAATATGAATATAATTGATGAATGAGGCTGGGTTTCACTGAGATTCAGCTTTGTGGTCAATGTTGGTTCTGTTTATATTAATATGAATATAATTGATGAATGAGGCTGGGTTTCACTGAGGTTCAGCTTTGTGATCAATGTCGGTTCTGTTTATATTAATATGAATATAATTGATGAATGAGGCTGGGTTTCACTGAGGTTCAGCTTTGTGATCAATGTTGGTTCTGTTTATATTTATATGAATAAAATTGATGAATGAGGCTGGATTTCACTGAGATTCAGCTTTGTGGTCAATGTTGGTTCTTTTTATATTAATATGAATATAATTGATGAATGAGGCTGGGTTTCACTGAGGTTAAACTCATTGATCAATATTGGTTCTGTTTATATTAATATGAATATAATTGATGAATGAGGCTGGGTTTCACTGAGGTTTAGCTTTGTGATCAATGTTGGTTCTGTTTATATTAATATGAATATAATTGATGAATGAGGCTGGGTTTCACTGAGATTCAGCTTTGTGGTCAATGTTGGTTCTGTTTATATCAATATGAATATAATTGATGAATGAGGCTGGGTTTCACTGAGGTTCAGCTTTGTGTTCAATGTTGGTTCTGTTTGTATTAATATGAATATAATTGAGGAATGCGGCTGGGTTTCACTGATGTTCAGCATTGTGATCAATGTTGTTTCTCTTTATATTAATATGAACATAATTGAGGAATGAGACTGCGTTTCACTGAGGTTAAACTCATTGATCAATGTTGGTTCTGTTTATATTAATATGAATATAATTGATAAATGAGGCTGGGTTTCACTGAGGTTCAGCTTTGTGATCAATGTTTGTTCTGTTTATATTACTATGAATATAATTGAAGAATGAGGCTGCGTTTCACTGAGGTTAAACTCATTGATCAATGTTGGTTCTGTTTATATTAATATGAATATAACTGATGAATGAGGCTGGGTTTCACTGAGGTTCAGCTTTGTGATCAATGTTGGTTCTGTTTATATGAATATGAATATAATTGAGGAATGAGGCTGGGTTTCACTGAGGTTAAACTCATTGATCAATGTTGGTTCTGTTTATATTAATATGAATATAATTGATGAATGAGGCTGGGTTTCACTGAGGTTCAGCTTTGTGATCAATGTTTGTTCTGTTTATATTAATATGAATATAATTGATGAATGAGGCTGGGTTTCACTGAGGTTCATCTTTGTGGTCAATGCTTGTTCTGTTTATATTAATATGTATATAATTGATGAATGAGGCTGGGTTTCACTGAGGTTCAGCTTTGTGATCAATGTTTGTTCTGTTTATATTAATATGAATATAATTGATGAATGAGGCTGGGTTTCACTGAGGTTCATCTTTGTGGTCAATGCTTGTTCTGTTTATATTAATATGTATATAATTGATGAATGAGGCTGGGTTTCACTGAGGTTCAGCTTTGTGATCAATGTTGGTTCTGTATATATTTATATGAATATAATTAATGAATGAGGCTGTGTTTCAAAGAACTTAAACTCATTGATCAATGTTGGTTCTGTTTATATTAATATGAATATAATTGAGGAACGAGGCTGGGTTTCACTGAGATTCAGCTTTGTGGTCAATGTTGGTTCTTTTTATATTAATATGAATATAATTGATGAATGAGGCTGGGTTTCACTGAGGTTCAGCTTTGTGATCAATGTTTGTTCTGTTTATATTACTATGAATATAATTGAAGAATGAGGCTGCGTTTCACTGAGGTTAAACTCATTGATCAATGTTGGTTCTGTTTATATTAATATGAATATAACTGATGAATGAGGCTGGGTTTCACTGAGGTTCAGCTTTGTGATCAATGTTGGTTCTGTTTATATGAATATGAATATAATTGAGGAATGAGGCTGGGTTTCACTGAGGTTAAACTCATTGATCAATGTTGGTTCTGTTTATATTAATATGAATATAATTGATGAATGAGGCTGGGTTTCACTGAGGTTCAGCTTTGTGATCAATGTTTGTTCTGTTTATATTAATATGAATATAATTGATGAATGAGGCTGGGTTTCACTGAGTTTCATCTTTGTGGTCAATGCTTGTTCTGTTTATATTAATATGTATATAATTGATGAATGAGGCTGGGTTTCACTGAGGTTCAGCTTTGTGATCAATGTTTGTTCTGTTTATATTAATATGAATATAATTGATGAATGAGGCTGGGTTTCACTGAGGTTCATCTTTGTGGTCAATGCTTGTTCTGTTTATATTAATATGTATATAATTGATGAATGAGGCTGGGTTTCACTTAGGTTCAGCTTTGTGATCAATGTTGGTTCTGTATATATTTATATGAATATAATTAATGAATGAGGCTGTGTTTCAAAGAACTTAAAGTCATTGATCAATGTTGGTTCTGTTTATATTAATATGAATATAATTGAGGAATGAGGCTGGGTTTCACTGAGATTCAGCTTTGTGGTCAATGTTGGTTCTTTTTATATTAATATGAATATAATTGATGAATGAGGCTGGGTTTCACAGAGGTTAAACTCATTGATCAATATTGGTTCTGTTTATATTAATATGAATATAATTGATGAATTAGGCTGGGTTTCACTGAGGTTCAGCTTTGTGATCAATGTTGGTTCTGTTTATATTAATATGAATATAATTGATGAATGAGGCTGGGTTTCACTGAGGTTCAGCTTTGTGATCAATGTTGGTTCTGTTTATATTAATATGAATATAATTGATGAATGAGGCTGGGTTTCACTGAGATTCAGCTTTGTGATCAATGTTGGTTCTGTTTATATTAATATGAATATAATTGATGAATAAGGCTGGGTTTCACTGAGATTCAGCTTTGTGGTCAATGTTGGTTCTGTTTATATTAATATGAATATAATTGATGAATGAGGCTGGGTTTCACTGAGGTACAGCTTTGTGTTCAATGTTGGTTCTGTTTATATTAATATGAATATAATTGAGGAATGTGGCTGGGTTTCACTGATGTTCAGCTTTGTGATCAATGTTGGTTCTCTTTATATTAATATGAACATAATTGAGGAATGAGGCTGCGTTTCACTGAGGTTAAACTCATTGATCAATGTTGGTTCTGTTTATATTAATATGAATATAATTGATGAATGAGGCTGGGTTTCACTGAGGTTCAGCTTTGTGATCAATGTTTGTTCTGTTTATATTACTATGAATATAATTGAGGAATGAGGCTGCGTTTCACTGAGGTTAAACTCATTAATCAATGTTGGTTCTGTTTATATTAATATGAATATAACTGATGAATGAGGCTGGGTTTCACTGAGGTTCAGCTTTGTGATCAATGTTGGTTCTGTTTATATGAATATGAATATAATTGAGGAATGAGGCTGGGTTTCACTGAGGTTAAACTCATTAATCAATGTTGGTTCTGTTTATATTAATATGAATATAACTGATGAATGAGGCTGGGTTTCACTGAGGTTCAGCTTTGTGATCAATGTTGGTTCTGTTTATATGAATATGAATATAATTGAGGAATGAGGCTGGGTTTCACTGAGGTTAAACTCATTGATCAATGTTGGTTCTGTTTATATTAATATGAATATAATTGATGAATGCGGCTGGGTTTCACTGATGTTCAGCATTGTGATCAATGTTGGTTCTCTTTATATTAATATGAACATAATTGAGGAATGAGACTGCGTTTCACTGAGGTTAAACTCATTGATCAATGTTGGTTCTGTTTATATTAATATGAATATAATTGATAAATGAGGCTGGGTTTCACTGAGGTTCAGCTTTGTGATCAATGTTGGTTCTGTTTATATGAATATGAATATAATTGAGGAATGAGGCTGGGTTTCACTGAGGTTAAACTCATTGATCAATGTTGGTTCTGTTTATATTAATATGAATATAATTGATGAATGAGGCTGGGTTTCACTGAGGTTCAGCTTTGTGATCAATGTTTGTTCTGTTTATATTAATATGAATATAATTGATGAATGAGGCTGGGTTTCACTGAGGTTCATCTTTGTGGTCAATGCTTGTTCTGTTTATATTAATATGTATATAATTGATGAATGAGGCTGGGTTTCACTGAGGTTCAGCTTTGTGATCAATGTTTGTTCTGTTTATATTAATATGAATATAATTGATGAATGAGGCTGGGTTTCACTGAGGTTCATCTTTGTGGTCAATGCTTGTTCTGTTTATATTAATATGTATATAATTGATGAATGAGGCTGGGTTTCACTGAGGTTCAGCTTTGTGATCAATGTTGGTTCTGTATATATTTATATGAATATAATTAATGAATGAGGCTGTGTTTCAAAGAACTTAAACTCATTGATCAATGTTGGTTCTGTTTATATTAATATGAATATAATTGAGGAACGAGGCTGGGTTTCACTGAGATTCAGCTTTGTGGTCAATGTTGGTTCTTTTTATATTAATATGAATATAATTGATGAATGAGGCTGGGTTTCACTGAGGTTCAGCTTTGTGATCAATGTTTGTTCTGTTTATATTACTATGAATATAATTGAAGAATGAGGCTGCGTTTCACTGAGGTTAAACTCATTGATCAATGTTGGTTCTGTTTATATTAATATGAATATAACTGATGAATGAGGCTGGGTTTCACTGAGGTTCAGCTTTGTGATCAATGTTGGTTCTGTTTATATGAATATGAATATAATTGAGGAATGAGGCTGGGTTTCACTGAGGTTAAACTCATTGATCAATGTTGGTTCTGTTTATATTAATATGAATATAATTGATGAATGAGGCTGGGTTTCACTGAGGTTCAGCTTTGTGATCAATGTTTGTTCTGTTTATATTAATATGAATATAATTGATGAATGAGGCTGGGTTTCACTGAGTTTCATCTTTGTGGTCAATGCTTGTTCTGTTTATATTAATATGTATATAATTGATGAATGAGGCTGGGTTTCACTGAGGTTCAGCTTTGTGATCAATGTTTGTTCTGTTTATATTAATATGAATATAATTGATGAATGAGGCTGGGTTTCACTGAGGTTCATCTTTGTGGTCAATGCTTGTTCTGTTTATATTAATATGTATATAATTGATGAATGAGGCTGGGTTTCACTTAGGTTCAGCTTTGTGATCAATGTTGGTTCTGTATATATTTATATGAATATAATTAATGAATGAGGCTGTGTTTCAAAGAACTTAAAGTCATTGATCAATGTTGGTTCTGTTTATATTAATATGAATATAATTGAGGAATGAGGCTGGGTTTCACTGAGATTCAGCTTTGTGGTCAATGTTGGTTCTTTTTATATTAATATGAATATAATTGATGAATGAGGCTGGGTTTCACAGAGGTTAAACTCATTGATCAATATTGGTTCTGTTTATATTAATATGAATATAATTGATGAATTAGGCTGGGTTTCACTGAGGTTCAGCTTTGTGATCAATGTTGGTTCTGTTTATATTAATATGAATATAATTGATGAATGAGGCTGGGTTTCACTGAGGTTCAGCTTTGTGATCAATGTTGGTTCTGTTTATATTAATATGAATATAATTGATGAATGAGGCTGGGTTTCACTGAGATTCAGCTTTGTGATCAATGTTGGTTCTGTTTATATTAATATGAATATAATTGATGAATAAGGCTGGGTTTCACTGAGATTCAGCTTTGTGGTCAATGTTGGTTCTGTTTATATTAATATGAATATAATTGATGAATGAGGCTGGGTTTCACTGAGGTACAGCTTTGTGTTCAATGTTGGTTCTGTTTATATTAATATGAATATAATTGAGGAATGTGGCTGGGTTTCACTGATGTTCAGCTTTGTGATCAATGTTGGTTCTCTTTATATTAATATGAACATAATTGAGGAATGAGGCTGCGTTTCACTGAGGTTAAACTCATTGATCAATGTTGGTTCTGTTTATATTAATATGAATATAATTGATGAATGAGGCTGGGTTTCACTGAGGTTCAGCTTTGTGATCAATGTTTGTTCTGTTTATATTACTATGAATATAATTGAGGAATGAGGCTGCGTTTCACTGAGGTTAAACTCATTAATCAATGTTGGTTCTGTTTATATTAATATGAATATAACTGATGAATGAGGCTGGGTTTCACTGAGGTTCAGCTTTGTGATCAATGTTGGTTCTGTTTATATGAATATGAATATAATTGAGGAATGAGGCTGGGTTTCACTGAGGTTAAACTCATTGATCAATGTTGGTTCTGTTTATATTAATATGAATATAATTGATGAATGAGGCTGGGTTTCACTGAGGTTCAGCTTTGTGATCAATGTTGGTTCTGTTTATATGAATATGAATATAATTGAGGAATGAGGCTGGGTTTCACTGAGGTTAAACTCATTGATCAATGTTGGTTCTGTTTATATTAATATGAATATAATTGATGAATGAGGCTGGGTTTCACTGAGGTTCAGCTTTGTGATCAATGTTTGTTCTGTTTATATTAATATGAATATAATTGATGAATGAGGCTGGGTTTCACTGAGGTTCAGCTTTGTGGTCAATGCTTGTTCTGTTTATATTAATATGTATATAATTGATGAATGAGGCTGGGTTTCACTGAGGTTCAGCTTTGTGATCAATGTTGGTTCTGTATATATTTATATGAATATAATTAATGAATGAGGCTGTGTTTCAAAGAACTTAAACTCATTGATCAATGTTGGTTCTGTTTATAATAATATGAATATAATTGATGAATGAGGCTGCGTTTCACTGAGGTTAAACTCATTGATCAATGTTGGTTCTGTTTATATTAATATGAATATAATTGATGAATGAGGCTGGGTTTCACTGAGGTTCAGCTTTGTGATCAATGTTTGTTCTGTTTATATTAATATGAATATAATTGATGAATGAGGCTGGGTTTCACTGAGGTTCAGCTTTGTGATCAATGCTTGTTCTGTTTATAATAATATGTATATAATTGATGAATGAGGCTGGGTTTCACTGAGGTTCAGCTTTGTGATCAATGTTGGTTCTGTTTATATTAATATGAATATAATTGAGGAATGAGGCTGGGTTTCACTGAGGCTAAACTCATTGATCAATGTTGGTTCTGTTTATACTAATATAAATATAATTGAGGATCGAGGCTGCGTTTCACTGAGGTTAAACTCATTGATCAATGTTGGTTCTGTTTATATTAATATGAATAAAATTGATGAATGAGGCTGGGTTTCACTGATGTTCAGCTTTGTGATCAATGTCGGTTCTTTTTATATTAATATGAATATAATTGATGAATGAGGTTGTGTTTCACTGAGGTTCAGCTTTGTGGTCAATGCTTGTTTTGTTTATATTAATATGTATATAATTGATGAATGAGGCTGGGTTTCACTGAGGTTCAGCTTTGTGATCAATGTTGGTTCTGTTTATATTAATATGAATATAATTGAGGAATAAGGCTGCGTTTCACTGAGGTTAAACTCATTGATCAATGTCTGTTCTGTTTATATTAAAATGAATATAAATGATGATTGAGGCTTGGTTTCACTGAGGTTCAGCTTTGTGATCAATGTTGGTTCGGTATATATTTATATGAATAAAATTAATGAATGAGGCTGTGTTTCAAAGAAGTTAAACTCATTGATCAATGTTGGTTCTTTTTATATTAATATGAATATAATTGATGAATGAGGCTGGGTTTCACTGAGGTTCAGCTTTGTGATCAATGTCGGTTCTGTTTATATTAATATGAATATTATTGATGAATGTGGCTGGGTTTCACTGAGGTTCAGCTTTTTGATCAATGCTTGTTCTGTTTCTATTAATATGTATATAATTGATGAATAAAGCTGGGTTTCACTGAGGTTCAGCTTTGTGATCAATGTTGGTTCTGTTTATATTTATATAAAATAATTGAGGAATGAGGCTGCGTTTCACTGAGGTTAAACTCATTAATCAATGTTGGTTCTGTTTATATTAATATGAATATAATTGATGAATGAGGCTGCGTTTCACTGAGGTTCAGCTTTGTGATCAATGTTGGTTCTGTATATATTTATATGAATATAATAAATGAATGAGGCTGTGTTTCAAAGAACTTAAACTCATTGATCAATGTTGGTTCTGTTTA
This sequence comes from Leuresthes tenuis, assembly GCF_036924035.1. Taxonomy (NCBI): domain Eukaryota; kingdom Metazoa; phylum Chordata; class Actinopteri; order Atheriniformes; family Atherinopsidae; genus Leuresthes; species Leuresthes tenuis. The sequence goes on from NW_027325385.1 coordinate 902,140, forward strand.
TATTAATATGAATAAAATTGATGAATGAGGCTGGGTTTCACTGAGGTTCAGCTTTGTGATCAATGTTGGTTCTGTTTATATTAATATGAATATAATTGATGAATGAGGCTGGGTTTCACTGAGGTTCAGCTTTGTGATCAATGTCGGTTCTTTTTATATTAATATGAATATAATTGAAGAATGAGGCTGCGTTTCACTGAGGTTAAACTCATTGATCAATGTTGGTTCTGTTTATATTAATATGAATATAACTGATGAATGAGGCTGGGTTTCACTGAGGTTTAGCTTTGTGATCAATGTTGGTTCTGTTTATATTAATATGAATATAATTGATGAATGAGGCTGGGTTTCACTGAGATTCAGCTTTGTGGTCAATGTTGGTTCTGTTTATATCAATATGAATATAATTGATGAATGAGGCTGGGTTTCACTGAGGTTCAGCTTTGTGTTCAATGTTGGTTCTGTTTGTATTAATATGAATATAATTGAGGAATGCGGCTGGGTTTCACTGATGTTCAGCATTGTGATCAATGTTGGTTCTCTTTATATTAATATGAACATAATTGAGGAATGAGACTGCGTTTCACTGAGGTTAAACTCATTGATTAATGTTGGTTCTGTTTATATTAATATGAATATAATTGATAAATGAGGCTGGGTTTCACTGAGGTTCAGCTTTGTGATCAATGTTTGTTCTGTTTATATTAATATGAATATAATTGATGAATGAGGCTGGGTTTCACTGAGGTTCATCTTTGTGGTCAATGCTTGTTCTGTTTATATTAATATGTATATAATTGATGAATGAGGCTGGGTTTCACTGAGGTTCAGCTTTGTGATCAATGTTGGTTCTGTATATATTTATATGAATATAATTAATGAATGAGGCTGTGTTTCAAAGAACTTAAACTCATTGATCAATGTTGGTTCTGTTTATATTAATATGAATATAATTGAGGAATGAGGCTGGGTTTCACTGAGATTCAGCTTTGTGGTCAATGTTGGTTCTTTTTATATTAATATGAATATAATTGATGAATGAGGCTGGGTTTCACTGAGGTTCAGCTTTGTGATCAATGTTTGTTCTGTTTATATTACTATGAATATAATTGAAGAATGAGGCTGCGTTTCACTGAGGTTAAACTCATTGATCAATGTTGGTTCTGTTTATATTAATATGAATATAACTGATGAATGAGGCTGGGTTTCACTGAGGTTCAGCTTTGTGATCAATGTTGGTTCTGTTTATATGAATATGAATATAATTGAGGAATGAGGCTGGGTTTCACTGAGGTTAAACTCATTGATCAATGTTGGTTCTGTTTATATTAATATGAATATAATTGATGAATGAGGCTGGGTTTCACTGAGGTTCAGCTTTGTGATCAATGTTTGTTCTGTTTATATTAATATGAATATAATTGATGAATGAGGCTGGGTTTCACTGAGGTTCAGCTTTGTGATCAATGTTTGTTCTGTTTATATTAATATGAATATAATTGATGAATGAGGCTGGGTTTCACTGAGGTTCATCTTTGTGGTCAATGCTTGTTCTGTTTATATTAATATGTATATAATTGATGAATGAGGCTGGGTTTCACTTAGGTTCAGCTTTGTGATCAATGTTGGTTCTGTATATATTTATATGAATATAATTAATGAATGAGGCTGTGTTTCAAAGAACTTAAAGTCATTGATCAATGTTGGTTCTGTTTATATTAATATGAATATAATTGAGGAATGAGGCTGGGTTTCACTGAGATTCAGCTTTGTGGTCAATGTTGGTTCTTTTTATATTAATATGAATATAATTGATGAATGAGGCTGGGTTTCACTGAGGTACAGCTTTGTGTTCAATGTTGGTTCTGTTTATATTAATATGAATATAATTGAGGAATGTGGCTGGGTTTCACTGATGTTCAGCTTTGTGATCAATGTTGGTTCTCTTTATATTAATATGAACATAATTGAGGAATGAGGCTGCGTTTCACTGAGGTTAAACTCATTGATCAATGTTGGTTCTGTTTATATTAATATGAATATAATTGATGAATGAGGCTGGGTTTCACTGAGGTTCAGCTTTGTGATCAATGTTTGTTCTGTTTATATTACTATGAATATAATTGAGGAATGAGGCTGCGTTTCACTGAGGTTAAACTCATTAATCAATGTTGGTTCTGTTTATATTAATATGAATATAACTGATGAATGAGGCTGGGTTTCACTGAGGTTCAGCTTTGTGATCAATGTTGGTTCTGTTTATATGAATATGAATATAATTGAGGAATGAGGCTGGGTTTCACTGAGGTTAAACTCATTGATCAATGTTGGTTCTGTTTATATTAATATGAATATAATTGATGAATGAGGCTGGGTTTCACTGAGGTTCAGCTTTGTGATCAATGTTGGTTCTGTTTATATGAATATGAATATAATTGAGGAATGAGGCTGGGTTTCACTGAGGTTAAACTCATTGATCAATGTTGGTTCTGTTTATATTAATATGAATATAATTGATGAATGAGGCTGGGTTTCACTGAGGTTCAGCTTTGTGATCAATGTTTGTTCTGTTTATATTAATATGAATATAATTGATGAATGAGGCTGGGTTTCACTGAGGTTCAGCTTTGTGGTCAATGCTTGTTCTGTTTATATTAATATGTATATAATTGATGAATGAGGCTGGGTTTCACTGAGGTTCAGCTTTGTGATCAATGTTGGTTCTGTATATATTTATATGAATATAATTAATGAATGAGGCTGTGTTTCAAAGAACTTAAACTCATTGATCAATGTTGGTTCTGTTTATAATAATATGAATATAATTGATGAATGAGGCTGCGTTTCACTGAGGTTAAACTCATTGATCAATGTTGGTTCTGTTTATATTAATATGAATATAATTGATGAATGAGGCTGGGTTTCACTGAGGTTCAGCTTTGTGATCAATGTTTGTTCTGTTTATATTAATATGAATATAATTGATGAATGAGGCTGGGTTTCACTGAGGTTCAGCTTTGTGATCAATGCTTGTTCTGTTTATAATAATATGTATATAATTGATGAATGAGGCTGGGTTTCACTGAGGTTCAGCTTTGTGATCAATGTTGGTTCTGTTTATATTAATATGAATATAATTGAGGAATGAGGCTGGGTTTCACTGAGGCTAAACTCATTGATCAATGTTGGTTCTGTTTATACTAATATAAATATAATTGAGGATCGAGGCTGCGTTTCACTGAGGTTAAACTCATTGATCAATGTTGGTTCTGTTTATATTAATATGAATAAAATTGATGAATGAGGCTGGGTTTCACTGATGTTCAGCTTTGTGATCAATGTCGGTTCTTTTTATATTAATATGAATATAATTGATGAATGAGGTTGTGTTTCACTGAGGTTCAGCTTTGTGGTCAATGCTTGTTTTGTTTATATTAATATGTATATAATTGATGAATGAGGCTGGGTTTCACTGAGGTTCAGCTTTGTGATCAATGTTGGTTCTGTTTATATTAATATGAATATAATTGAGGAATAAGGCTGCGTTTCACTGAGGTTAAACTCATTGATCAATGTCTGTTCTGTTTATATTAAAATGAATATAAATGATGATTGAGGCTTGGTTTCACTGAGGTTCAGCTTTGTGATCAATGTTGGTTCGGTATATATTTATATGAATAAAATTAATGAATGAGGCTGTGTTTCAAAGAAGTTAAACTCATTGATCAATGTTGGTTCTTTTTATATTAATATGAATATAATTGATGAATGAGGCTGGGTTTCACTGAGGTTCAGCTTTGTGATCAATGTCGGTTCTGTTTATATTAATATGAATATTATTGATGAATGTGGCTGGGTTTCACTGAGGTTCAGCTTTTTGATCAATGCTTGTTCTGTTTCTATTAATATGTATATAATTGATGAATAAGGCTGGGTTTCACTGAGGTTCAGCTTTGTGATCAATGTTGGTTCTGTTTATATTTATATAAAATAATTGAGGAATGAGGCTGCGTTTCACTGAGGTTAAACTCATTAATCAATGTTGGTTCTGTTTATATTAATATGAATATAATTGATGAATGAGGCTGCGTTTCACTGAGGTTCAGCTTTGTGATCAATGTTGGTTCTGTATATATTTATATGAATATAATAAATGAATGAGGCTGTGTTTCAAAGAACTTAAACTCATTGATCAATGTTGGTTCTGTTTATATTAATATGAATAAAATTGATGAATGAGGCTGGGTTTCACTGAGGTTCAGCTTTGTGATCAATGTTGGTTCTGTTTATATTAATATGAATATAATTGATGAATGAGGCTGGGTTTCACTGAGGTTCAGCTTTGTGATCAATGTCGGTTCTTTTTATATTAATATGAATATAATTGAAGAATGAGGCTGCGTTTCACTGAGGTTAAACTCATTGATCAATGTTGGTTCTGTTTATATTAATATGAATATAACTGATGAATGAGGCTGGGTTTCACTGAGGTTTAGCTTTGTGATCAATGTTGGTTCTGTTTATATTAATATGAATATAATTGATGAATGAGGCTGGGTTTCACTGAGATTCAGCTTTGTGGTCAATGTTGGTTCTGTTTATATCAATATGAATATAATTGATGAATGAGGCTGGGTTTCACTGAGGTTCAGCTTTGTGTTCAATGTTGGTTCTGTTTGTATTAATATGAATATAATTGAGGAATGCGGCTGGGTTTCACTGATGTTCAGCATTGTGATCAATGTTGGTTCTCTTTATATTAATATGAACATAATTGAGGAATGAGACTGCGTTTCACTGAGGTTAAACTCATTGATCAATGTTGGTTCTGTTTATATTAATATGAATATAATTGATAAATGAGGCTGGGTTTCACTGAGGTTCAGCTTTGTGATCAATGTTTGTTCTGTTTATATTAATATGAATATAATTGATGAATGAGGCTGGGTTTCACTGAGGTTCATCTTTGTGGTCAATGCTTGTTCTGTTTATATTAATATGTATATAATTGATGAATGAGGCTGGGTTTCACTGAGGTTCAGCTTTGTGATCAATGTTGGTTCTGTATATATTTATATGAATATAATTAATGAATGAGGCTGTGTTTCAAAGAACTTAAACTCATTGATCAATGTTGGTTCTGTTTATATTAATATGAATATAATTGAGGAATGAGGCTGGGTTTCACTGAGATTCAGCTTTGTGGTCAATGTTGGTTCTTTTTATATTAATATGAATATAATTGATGAATGAGGCTGGGTTTCACTGAGGTTCAGCTTTGTGATCAATGTTTGTTCTGTTTATATTACTATGAATATAATTGAAGAATGAGGCTGCGTTTCACTGAGGTTAAACTCATTGATCAATGTTGGTTCTGTTTATATTAATATGAATATAACTGATGAATGAGGCTGGGTTTCACTGAGGTTCAGCTTTGTGATCAATGTTGGTTCTGTTTATATGAATATGAATATAATTGAGGAATGAGGCTGGGTTTCACTGAGGTTAAACTCATTGATCAATGTTGGTTCTGTTTATATTAATATGAATATAATTGATGAATGAGGCTGGGTTTCACTGAGGTTCAGCTTTGTGATCAATGTTTGTTCTGTTTATATTAATATGAATATAATTGATGAATGAGGCTGGGTTTCACTGAGTTTCATCTTTGTGGTCAATGCTTGTTCTGTTTATATTAATATGTATATAATTGATGAATGAGGCTGGGTTTCACTGAGGTTCAGCTTTGTGATCAATGTTTGTTCTGTTTATATTAATATGAATATAATTGATGAATGAGGCTGGGTTTCACTGAGGTTCATCTTTGTGGTCAATGCTTGTTCTGTTTATATTAATATGTATATAATTGATGAATGAGGCTGGGTTTCACTTAGGTTCAGCTTTGTGATCAATGTTGGTTCTGTATATATTTATATGAATATAATTAATGAATGAGGCTGTGTTTCAAAGAACTTAAAGTCATTGATCAATGTTGGTTCTGTTTATATTAATATGAATATAATTGAGGAATGAGGCTGGGTTTCACTGAGATTCAGCTTTGTGGTCAATGTTGGTTCTTTTTATATTAATATGAATATAATTGATGAATGAGGCTGGGTTTCACAGAGGTTAAACTCATTGATCAATATTGGTTCTGTTTATATTAATATGAATATAATTGATGAATTAGGCTGGGTTTCACTGAGGTTCAGCTTTGTGATCAATGTTGGTTCTGTTTATATTAATATGAATATAATTGATGAATGAGGCTGGGTTTCACTGAGGTTCAGCTTTGTGATCAATGTTGGTTCTGTTTATATTAATATGAATATAATTGATGAATGAGGCTGGGTTTCACTGAGATTCAGCTTTGTGATCAATGTTGGTTCTGTTTATATTAATATGAATATAATTGATGAATAAGGCTGGGTTTCACTGAGATTCAGCTTTGTGGTCAATGTTGGTTCTGTTTATATTAATATGAATATAATTGATGAATGAGGCTGGGTTTCACTGAGGTACAGCTTTGTGTTCAATGTTGGTTCTGTTTATATTAATATGAATATAATTGAGGAATGTGGCTGGGTTTCACTGATGTTCAGCTTTGTGATCAATGTTGGTTCTCTTTATATTAATATGAACATAATTGAGGAATGAGGCTGCGTTTCACTGAGGTTAAACTCATTGATCAATGTTGGTTCTGTTTATATTAATATGAATATAATTGATGAATGAGGCTGGGTTTCACTGAGGTTCAGCTTTGTGATCAATGTTTGTTCTGTTTATATTACTATGAATATAATTGAGGAATGAGGCTGCGTTTCACTGAGGTTAAACTCATTGATCAATGTTGGTTCTGTTTATATTAATATGAATATAACTGATGAATGAGCCTGGGTTTCACTGAGGTTCAGCTTTGTGATCAATGTTGGTTCTGTTTATATGAATATGAATATAATTGAGGAATGAGGCTGGGTTTCACTGAGGTTAAACTCATTGATCAATGTTGGTTCTGTTTATATTAATATGAATATAATTGATGAATGAGGCTGGGTTTCACTGAGGTTCAGCTTTGTGATCAATGTTGGTTCTGTTTATATGAATATGAATATAATTGAGGAATGAGGCTGGGTTTCACTGAGGTTCAGCTTTGTGATCAATGTTGGTTCTGTATATATTTATATGAATATAATTAATGAATGAGGCTGTGTTTCAAAGAACTTAAACTCATTGATCAATGTTGGTTCTGTTTATAATAATATGAATATAATTGATGAATGAGGCTGCGTTTCACTGAGGTTAAACTCATTGATCAATGTTGGTTCTGTTTATATTAATATGAATATAATTGATGAATGAGGCTGGGTTTCACTGAGGTTCAGCTTTGTGATCAATGTTTGTTCTGTTTATATTAATATGAATATAATTGATGAATGAGGCTGGGTTTCACTGAGGTTCAGCTTTGTGGTCAATGCTTGTTCTGTTTATAATAATATGTATATAATTGATGAATGAGGCTGGGTTTCACTGAGGTTCAGCTTTGTGATCAATGTTGGTTCTGTTTATATTAATATGAATATAATTGAGGAATGAGGCTGGGTTTCACTGAGGCTAAACTCATTGATCAATGTTGGTTCTGTTTATACTAATATAAATATAATTGAGGAACGAGGCTGCGTTTCACTGAGGTTAAACTCATTGATCAATGTTGGTTCTGTTTATATTAATATGAATAAAATTGATGAATGAGGCTGGGTTTCACTGATGTTCAGCTTTGTGATCAATGTGGGTTCTTTTTATATTAATATGAATATAATTGATGAATGAGGTTGTGTTTCACTGAGGTTCAGCTTTGTGGTCAATGCTTGTTTTGTTTATATTAATATGTATATAATTGATGAATGAGGCTGGGTTTCACTGAGGTTCAGCTTTGTGATCAATGTTGGTTCTGTTTATATTAATATGAATATAATTGAGGAATAAGGCTGCGTTTCACTGAGGTTAAACTCATTGATCAATGTTGGTTCTGTTTATATTAAAATGAATATAAATGATGATTGAGGCTTGGTTTCACTGAGGTTCAGCTTTGTGATCAATGTTGGTTCGGTATATATTTATATGAATAAAATTAATGAATGAGGCTGTGTTTCAAAGAAGTTAAACTCATTGATCAATGTTGGTTCTTTTTATATTAATATGAATATAATTGATGAATGAGGCTGGGTTTCACTGAGGTTCAGCTTTGTGATCAATGTCGGTTCTGTTTATATTAATATGAATATTATTGATGAATGTGGCTGGGTTTCACTGAGGTTCAGCTTTGTGATCAATGTTTGTTCTGTTTATATCAATATGAATATAATTGATGAATGAGGCTGGGTTTCACTGAGATTCAGCTTTGTGGTCAATGCTTGTTCTGTTTATATTAATATGTATATAATTGATGAATGAGGCTGGGTTTCACTGAGGTTCAGCTTTGTGATCAATGTTGGTTCTGTTTATATTAATATGAATATAATTGAGGAATAAGGCTGCGTTTCACTGAGGTTAAACTCATTGATCAATGTTGGTTCTGTTTATATTAATATGTATATAATTGATGAATGAGGCTGGGTTTCACTGAGATTCAGCTTTGTGGTCATTGTTGGTTCTGTTTATATTAATATGAATATAATTGAGGAATAAGGCTGCGTTTCACTGAGGTTAAACTCATTGATCAATGATGGTTCTGTCTATATTAAAATGAATATAATTGATGATTGAGGCTTGGTTTCACTGAGGTTCAGCTTTGTGATCAATGTTGGTTCTGTATATATTTATATGAATATAATTAATGAATGAGGCTGTGTTTCAAAGAACTTAAACTCATTGATCAATGTTGGTTCTGTTTATAATAATATGAATATAATTGATGAATGAGGCTGCGTTTCACTGAGGTTAAACTCATTGATCAATGTTGGTTCTGTTTATATTAATATGAATATAATTGAAGAATGAGGCTGGGTTTCACTGAGGTTCAGCTTTGTGATCAATGTTTGTTCTGTTTATATTAATATGAATATAATTGATGAATGAGGCTGGGTTTCACTGAGGTTCAGCTTTGTGGTCAATGCTTGTTCTGTTTATAATAATATGTATATAATTGATGAATGAGGCTGGGTTTCACTGAGGTTCAGCTTTGTGATCAATGTTGGTTCTGTTTATATTAATATGAATATAATTGAGGAATGAGGCTGGGTTTCACTGAGGCTAAACTCATTGATCAATGTTGGTTCTGTTTATACTAAAATAAATATAATTGAGGAACGAGGCTGCGTTTCACTGAGGTTAAACTCATTGATCAATGTTGGTTCTGTTTATATTAATAGGAATAAAATTGATGACTGAGGCTGGGTTTCACTGAGGTTAAACTCATTGATCAATGTTGGTTCTGTTTATATTAATATGAATAAAATTGATGAATGAGGCTGGGTTTCACTGATGTTCAGCTTTGTGATCAATGTCGGTTCTGTTTATATTAATATGAATATAATTGATGAATGAGGTTGTGTTTCACCGAGGTTCAGCTTTGTGGTCAATGCTTGTTTTGTTTATATTAATATGTATATAATTGATGAATGAGGCTGGGTTTCACTGAGGTTCAGCTTTGTGATCAATGTTGGTTCTGTTTATATTAATATGAATATAATTGAGGAATAAGGCTGCGTTTCACTGAGGTTAAACTCATTGATCAATGTTGGTTCTTTTTATATTAATATGAATATAATTGATGAATGAGGCTGGGTTTCACTGAGGTTCAGCTTTGTGATCAATGTCATTTCTGTTTATATTAATATGAATATTATTGATGAATGAGGCTGCGTTTCACTGAGGTTAAACTCATTAATCAATGTTGGTTCTGTTTATATTAATATGAATATAATTGATGAATGAGGCTGGGTTTCACTGAGGTTCAGCTTTTTGATCAATGCTTGTTCTGTTTCTATTAATATGTATATAATTGATGAATGAGGCTGGGTTTCACTGAGGTTCAGCTTTGTGATCAATGTTGGTTCTGTTTATATTTATATGAATATAATTGAGGAATGAGGCTGCGTTTCACTGAGGTTAAACTCATTAATCAATGTTGGTTCTGTTTATATTAATATGAATATAATTGATGAATGAGGCTGGGTTTCACTGAGGTTCAGCTTTGTGATCAATGTTGGTTCTGTTTATATTAATATGAATATAATTGATGAATGAGGCTGGGTTTCACTGAGATTCAGCTATGTGATCAATGTTGGTTCTGTTTATATTAATATGAATATAATTGATGAATGAGGCTGGGTTTCACTGAGATTCAGCTTTGTGGTCAATGTTGGTTCTGTTTATATAAATATGAATATAATTGATGAATGAGGCTGGGTTTCAATGAGGTTCAGCTTTGTGTTCAATGTTGGTTCTGTTTATATTAATATGAATATAATTGAGGAATGCGGCTGGGTTTCACTGATGTTCAGCTTTGTGATCAATGTTGGTTCTCTTTATATTAATATGAACATAATTGAGGAATGAGGCTGCGTTTCACTGAGGTTAAACTCATTGATCAATGTTGGTTCTGTTTATATTAATATGAATATAATTGATGAATGAGGCTGGGTTTCACTGAGGTTCAGCTTTGTGATCAATGTTGGTTCTGTTTATATTAATATGAATATAATTGATAAATGAGGCTGGGTTTCACTGAGGTTCAGCTTTGTGATCAATGTTGGTTCTCTTTATATTAATATGAATATAATTGAGGAATGAGGCTGCGTTTCACTGAGGTTAAACTCATTGATCAATGTTGGTTCTGTTTATATTAATATGAATATAATTGATGAATGAGGCTGGGTTTCACTGAGGTTCAGCTTTGTGATCAATGTTTGTTCTGTTTATAAAACTATGAATATAATTGAGGAATGAGGCTGCGTTTCACTGAGGTTAAACTCATTGATCAATGTTGGTTCTGTTTATATTAATATGAATATAACTGATGAATGAGGCTGGGTGTCACTGAGGTTCAGCTTTGTGATCAATGTTGGTTCTGTTTATATGAATATGAAAATAATTGAGGAATGAGGCTGGGTTTCACTGAGGTTCAGCTTTGTGGTCAATGCTTGTTCTGTTTATATTAATATGTATATAATTGATGAATGAGGCTGGGTTTCACTGAGGTTCAGCTTTGTGATCAATGTTGGTTCTGTTTATATTAATATGAATATAATTGAGGAATAAGGCTGCGTTTCACTGAGGTTAAACTCATTGATCAATGTTGGTTCTGTTTATATTAATATGAATATAATTGATGAATGAGGCAGGGTTTCACTGAGGTTCAGCTTTGTGATCAATGTTGGTTCTGTATATATTTATAGGAATATAATTAATGAATGAGGCTGTGTTTCAAAGAACTTAAACTCATTGATCAATGTTGGTTCTGTTTATATTAATATGAATATAATTGATGAATGAGGCTGGGTTTCACTGAGGTTCAGCTTTGTGATCAATGTTTGTTCTGTTTATATTAATATGAATATAATTGATGGATGAGGCTGGGTTTCACTGAGGTTCAGCTTTGTGGTCAATGCTTGTTCTGTTTATATTAATATGTATATAATTGATGAATGAGGCTGGGTTTCACTGAGATTCAGCTTTGTGGTCATTGTTGGTTCTGTTTATATTAATATGAATATAATTGAGGAATAAGGCTGCGTTTCACTGAGGTTAAACTCATTGATCAATGATGGTTCTGTCTATATTAAAATGAATATAATTGATGATTGAGGCTTGGTTTCACTGAGGTTCAGCTTTGTGATCAATGTTGGTTCTGTATATATTTATATGAATATAATTAATGAATGAGGCTGTGTTTCAAAGAACTTAAACTCATTGATCAATGTTGGTTCTGTTTATAATAATATGAATATAATTGATGAATGAGGCTGCGTTTCACTGAGGTTAAACTCATTGATCAATGTTGGTTCTGTTTATATTAATATGAATATAATTGAAGAATGAGGCTGGGTTTCACTGAGGTTCAGCTTTGTGATCAATGTTTGTTCTGTTTATAAAACTATGAATATAATTGAGGAATGAGGCTGCGTTTCACTGAAGTTAAACTCATTGATCAATGTTGGTTCTGTTTATATTAATATGAATATAATTGATGAATGAGGCTGGGTTTCACTGAGGTTCAGCTTTGTGATCAATGTTTGTTCTGTTAATATTACTATGAATATAATATAGGAATGAGGCTGCGTTTCACTGAGGTTAAACTCATTGATCAATGTTGGTTCTGTTTATATTAATATGAATATAATTGAGGAATGAGGCTGCGTTTCACTGAAGTTAAACTCATTGATCAATGTTGGTTCTGTTTATATTAATATGAATATAATTGATGAATGAGGCTGGGTTTCACTGAGGTTAAACTCATTGATCAATGTTGGTTCTGTTTATATTAATATGAATATAATTGATGAATGAGGCTGGGTTTCACTGAGGTTCAGCTTTGTGATCAATGTTTGTTCTGTTTATATTAATATGAATATAATTGATGAATGAGGCTGGGTTTCACTGAGGTTCAGCTTTGTGGTCAATGCTTGTTCTGTTTATATTAATATGTATATAATTGATGAATGAGGCTGGGTTTCACTGAGATTCAGCTTTGTGGTCATTGTTGGTTCTGTTTATATTAATATGAATATAATTGAGGAATAAGGCTGCGTTTCACTGAGGTTAAACTCATTGATCAATGATGGTTCTGTCTATATTAAAATGAATATAATTGATGATTGAGGCTTGGTTTCACTGAGGTTCAGCTTTGTGATCAATGTTGGTTCTGTATATATTTATATGAATATAATTAATGAATGAGGCTGTGTTTCAAAGAACTTAAACTCATTGATCAATGTTGGTTCTGTTTATAATAATATGAATATAATTGATGAATGAGGCTGCGTTTCACTGAGGTTAAACTCATTGATCAATGTTGGTTCTGTTTATATTAATATGAATATAATTGAGGAATGAGGCTGGGTTTCACTGAGATTCAGCTTTGTGGTCAATGTTGGTTCTGTTTATATTAATATGAATATAATTGATGAATGAGGCTGGGTTTCACTGAGGTTCAGCTTTGTGATCAATGTTTGTTCTGTTTATAAAACTATGAATATAATTGATGAATGAGGCTGCGTTTCACTGAGGTTAAACTCATTGATCAATGTTGGTTCTGTTTATATTAATATGAATATAACTGATGAATGAGGCTGGGTGTCACTGAGGTTCAGCTTTGTGATCAATGTTGGTTCTGTTTATATGAATATGAAAATAATTGAGGAATGAGGCTGGGTTTCACTGAGGTTCAGCTTTGTGGTCAATGCTTGTTCTGTTTATATTAATATGTATATAATTGATGAATGAGGCTGGGTTTCACTGAGGTTCAGCTTTGTGATCAATGTTGGTTCTGTTTATATTAATATGAATATAATTGAGGAATAAGGCTGTGTTTCACTGAGGTTAAACTCATTGATCAATGTTGGTTCTGTTTATATTAATATGAATATAATTGATGAATGAGGCAGGGTTTCACTGAGGTTCAGCTTTGTGATCAATGTTGGTTCTGTATATATTTATAGGAATATAATTAATGAATGAGGCTGTGTTTCAAAGAACTTAAACTCATTGATCAATGTTGGTTCTGTTTATATTAATATGAATATAATTGATGAATGAGGCTGGGTTTCACTGAGGTTCAGCTTTGTGATCAATGTTTGTTCTGTTTATATTAATATGAATATAATTGATGAATGAGGCTGGGTTTCACTGAGGTTCAGCTTTGTGGTCAATGCTTGTTCTGTTTATATTAATATGTATATAATTGATGAATGAGGCTGGGTTTCACTGAGATTCAGCTTTGTGGTCATTGTTGGTTCTGTTTATATTAATATGAATATAATTGAGGAATAAGGCTGCGTTTCACTGAGGTTAAACTCATTGATCAATGATGGTTCTGTCTATATTAAAATGAATATAATTGATGATTGAGGCTTGGTTTCACTGAGGTTCAGCTTTGTGATCAATGTTGGTTCTGTATATATTTATATGAATATAATTAATGAATGAGGCTGTGTTTCAAAGAACTTAAACTCATTGATCAATGTTGGTTCTGTTTATAATAATATGAATATAATTGATGAATGAGGCTGCGTTTCACTGAGGTTAAACTCATTGATCAATGTTGGTTCTGTTTATATTAATATGAATATAATTGAAGAATGAGGCTGGGTTTCACTGAGGTTCAGCTTTGTGATCAATGTTTGTTCTGTTTATAAAACTATGAATATAATTGAGGAATGAGGCTGCGTTTCACTGAAGTTAAACTCATTGATCAATGTTGGTTCTGTTTATATTAATATGAATATAACTGATGAATGAGGCTGGGTGTCACTGAGGTTCAGCTTTGTGATCAATGTTGGTTCTGTTTATATGAATATGAAAATAATTGAGGAATGAGGCTGGGTTTCACTGAGGTTCAGCTTTGTGATCAATGTTGGTTCTGTTTATATTTATATGAATATAATTGAGGAATGAGGCTGCGTTTCACTGAGGTTAAACTCATTAATCAATGTTGGTTCTGTTTATATTAATATGAATATAATTGATGAATGAGGCTGGGTTTCACTGAGGTTCAGCTTTGTGATCAATGTTGGTTCTGTATATATTTATATGAATATAATAAATGAATGAGGCTGTGTTTCAAAGAACTTAAACTCATTGATCAATGTTGGTTCTGTTTATATTAATATGAATATAATTGATGAATGAGGCTGCGTTTCACTGAGGTTAAACTCATTGATCAATGTTGGTTCTGTTTGTATTAATATGAATATAATTGATGAATGAGGCTGGGTTTCACTGAGGTTCAGCTTTGTGATCAATGTTGGTTCTGTTTATATTAATATGAATATAATTGATGAATGAGGCTGGGTTTCACTGAGGTTCAGCTTTGTGATCAATGTCGGTTCTTTTTATATTAATATGAATATAATTGATGAATGAGGCTGGGTTTCACTGAGGTTCAGCTTTGTGATCAATGTTGGTTCTGTTTATATTAATATGAATATAATTGAGGAATAAGGCTGCGTTTCACTGAGGTTAAACTCATTGATCAATGTTGGTTCTGTTTATATTAATATGAATATAATTGATGAATGAGGCAGGGTTTCACTGAGGTTCAGCTTTGTGATCAATGTTGGTTCTGTATATATTTATAGGAATATAATTAATGAATGAGGCTGTGTTTCAAAGAACTTAAACTCATTGATCAATGTTGGTTCTGTTTATATTAATATGAATATAATTGAGGAATGAGGCTGCGTTTCACTGAGGTTCAGCTTTGTGATCAATGTCGGTTCTGTTTATATTAATATGAATATAATTGATGAATGAGGTTGTGTTTCACTGAGGTTCAGCTTTGAGGTCAATGCTTGTTTTGTTTATATTAATATGTATATAATTGATGAATGAGGCTGGGTTTCACTGAGGTTCAGCTTTGTGATCAATGTTGGTTCTGTTTATATTAATATGAATATAATTGAGGAATAAGGCTGCGTTTCACTGAGGTTAAACTCATTGATCAATGTTGGTTCTGTTTATATTAAAATGAATATAAATGATGATTGAGGCTTGGTTTCACTGAGGTTCAGCTTTGTGATCAATGTTGGTTCGGTATATATTTATATGAATAAAATTAATGAATGAGGCTGTGTTTCAAAGAAGTTAAACTCATTGATCAATGTTGGTTCTTTTTATATTAATATGAATATAATTGATGAATGAGGCTGGGTTTCACTGAGGTTCAGCTTTTTGATCAATGTCGGTTCTGTTTATATTAATATGAATATTATTGATGAATGAGGCTGGGTTTCACTGAGGTTCAGCTTTTTGATCAATGCTTGTTCTGTTTCTATTAATATGTATATAATTGATGAATGAGGCTGGGTTTCACTGAGGTTCAGCTTTGTGATCAATGTTGGTTCTGTTTATATTTATATGAATATAATTGAGGAATGAGGCTGCGTTTCACTGAGGTTAAACTCATTAATCAATGTTGGTTCTGTTTATATTAATATGAATATAATTGATGAATGAGGCTGGGTTTCACTGAGGTTCAGCTTTTTGATCAATGTTGGTTCTGTATATATTTATATGAATATAATAAATGAATGAGGCTGTGTTTCAAAGAACTTAAACTCATTGATCAATGTTGGTTCTGTTTATATTAATATGAATATAATTGATGAATGAGGCTGCGTTTCACTGAGGTTAAACTCATTGATCAATGTTGGTTCTGTTTATATTAATATGAATATAACTGATGAATGAGGCTGGGTGTCACTGAGGTTCAGCTTTGTGATCAATGTTGGTTCTGTTTATATTAATATGAATATAATTTATGAATGAGGCTGGGTTTCACTGAGGTTCAGCTTTGTGATCAATGTTGGTTCTGTTTATATTAATATGAATATAATTGATGAATGAGGCTGGGTTTCACTGAGATTCAGCTTTGTGATCAATGTTGGTTCTGTTTATATTAATATGAATATAATTGATGAATGAGGCTGGGTTTCACTGAGATTCAGCTTTGTGGTCAATGTTGGTTCTGTTTATATTAATATGAATATAATTGATGAATGAGGCTGGGTTTCACTGAGGTTCAGCTTTGTGTTCAATGTTGGTTCTGTTTATATTAATATGAATATAATTGAGGAATGTGGCTGGGTTTCACTGATGTTCAGCTTTGTGATCAATGTTGGTTCTCTTTATATTAATATGAACATAATTGATGAATGAGGCTGCGTTTCACTGAGGTTAAACTCATTGATCAATGTTGGTTCTGTTTATATTAATATGAATATAATTGATGAATGAGGCTGGGTTTCTCTGAGGTTCAGCTTTGTGATCAATGTTTTTTCTGTTTATATTACTATGAATATAATTGAGGAATGAGGCTGCGTTTCACTGAGGTTAAACTCATTGATCAATGTTGGTTCTGTTTATATTAATATGAATATAATTGATGAATGAGGCTGCGTTTCACTGAGGTTAAACTCATTGATCAATGTTGGTTCTGTTTATATTAATATGAATATAATTGATGAATGAGGCAGGGTTTCACTGAGGTTCAGCTTTGTGATCAATGTTGGTTCTGTATATATTTATATGAATATAATAAATGAATGAGGCTGTGTTTCAAAGAACTTAAACTCATTGATCAATGTTGGTTCTGTTTATATTAATATGAATATAATTGATGAATGAGGCTGCGTTTCACTGAGGTTAAACTCATTGATCAATGTTGGTTCTGTTTATATTAATATGAATAAAATTGATGAATGAGGCTGGGTTTCACTGACGTTCAGCTTTGTGATCAATGTTGGTTCTGTTTATATTAATATGAATATAATTGATGAATGAGGCTGGGTTTCACTGAGGTTCAGCTTTGTGATCAATGTCGGTTCTTTTTATATTAATATGAATATAATTGATGAATGAGGCTGGGTTTCACTGAGGTTTAGCTTTGTGATCAATGTTGGTTCTGTTTATATTAATATGAATATAATTGATGAATGAGGCTGGGTTTCACTGAGGTTCAGCTTTGTGATCAATGTTGGTTCTGTTTATATTAATATGAATATAATTGATGAATGAGGCTGGGTTTCACTGAGATTCAGCTATGTGATCAATGTTGGTTCTGTTTATATTAATATGAATATAATTGATGAATGAGGCTGGGTTTCACTGAGATTCAGCTTTGTGGTCAATGTTGGTTCTGTTTATATAAATATGAATATAATTGATGAATGAGGCTGAGTTTCACTGAGGTTCAGCTTTGTGTTCAATGTTGGTTCTGTTTATATTAATATGAATATAATTGAGGAATGCGGCTGGGTTTCACTGATGTTCAGCTTTGTGATCAATGTTGGTTCTCTTTATATTAATATGAACATAATTGAGGAATGAGGCTGCGTTTCACTGAGGTTAAACTCATTGATCAATGTTGGTTCTGTTTATATTAATATGAATATAATTGATGAATGAGGCAGGGTTTCACTGAGGTTCAGCTTTGTGATCAATGTTTGTTCTGTTTATAAAACTATGAATATAATTGAGGAATGAGGCTGCGTTTCACTGAGGTTAAACTCATTGATCAATGTTGGTTCTGTTTATATTAATATGAATATAACTGATGAATGAGGCTGGGTGTCACTGAGGTTCAGCTTTGTGATCAATGTTGGTTCTGTTTATATGAATATGAAAATAATTGAGGAATGAGGCTGGGTTTCACTGAGGTTAAACTCATTGATCAATGTTGGTTCTGTTTATATTAATATGAATATAATTGATGAATGAGGCTGGGTTTCACTGAGGTTCAGCTTTGTGATCAATGTTTGTTCTGTTTATATTAATATGAATATAATTGATGAATGAGGCTGGGTTTCACTGAGATTCAGCTTTGTGGTCAATGCTTGTTCTGTTTATATTAATATGTATATAATTGATGAATGAGGCTGGGTTTCACTGAGGTTCAGCTTTGTGATCAATGTTGGTTCTGTTTATATTAATATGAATATAATTGAGGAATAAGGCTGCGTTTCACTGAGGTTAAACTCATTGATCAATGTTGGTTCTGTTTATATTAATATGAATATAATTGATGAATGAGGCAGGGTTTCACTGAGGTTCAGCTTTGTGATCAATGTTGGTTCTGTATATATTTATAGGAATATAATTAATGAATGAGGCTGTGTTTCAAAGAACTTAAACTCATTGATCAATGTTGGTTCTGTTTATATTAATATGAATATAATTGAGGAATGAGGCTGCGTTTCACTGAGGTTAAACTCATTGATCAATGTTGGTTCTGTTTATATTAATATGAATAAAATTGATGAATGAGGCTGGGTTTCACTGAGGTTCAGCTTTGTGATCAATGTTGGTTCTGTTTATATTAATATGAATAAAATTGATGAATGAAGCTGGATTTCACTGAGATTCAGCTTTGTGGTCAATGTTGGTTCTTTTTATATTAATATGAATATAATTGATGAATGAGGCTGGGTTTCACTGAGGTTAAACTCATTGATCAATATTGGTTCTGTTTATATTAATATGAATATAATTGATGAATTAGGCTTGGTTTCACTGAGGTTCAGCTTTGTGATCAATGTTGGTTCTGTTTATATTAATATGAATATAATTTATGAATGAGGCTGGGTTTCACTGAGGTTCAGCTTTGTGATCAATGTTGGTTCTGTTTATATTAATATGAATATAATTGATGAATGAGGCTGGGTTTCACTGAGATTCAGCTTTGTGATCAATGTTGGTTCTGTTTATATTAATATGAATATAATTGATGAATGAGGCTGGGTTTCACTGAGATTCAGCTTTGTGGTCAATGTTGGTTCTGTTTATATTAATATGAATATAATTGATGAATGAGGCTGGGTTTCACTGAGGTTCAGCTTTGTGTTCAATGTTGGTTCTGTTTATATTAATATGAATATAATTGAGGAATGTGGCTGGGTTTCACTGATGTTCAGCTTTGTGATCAATGTTGGTTCTCTTTATATTAATATGAACATAATTGAGGAATGAGGCTGCGTTTCACTGAGGTTAAACTCATTGATCAATGTTGGTTCTGTTTATATTAATATGAATATAATTGATGAATGAGGCTGGGTTTCACTGAGGTTCAGCTTTGTGATCAATGTTTTTTCTGTTTATATTACTATGAATATAATTGAGGAATGAGGCTGCGTTTAACTGAGGTTAAACTCATTGATCAATGTTGGTTCTGTTTATATTAATATGAATATAATTGATGAATGAGGCTGGGTTTCACTGAGGTTCAGCTTTGTGATCAATGTTTGTTCTGTTTATATTAATATGAATATAATTGATGAATGAGGCTGGGTTTCACTGAGGTTCAGCTTTGTGATCAATGTTGGTTCTGTTTATATTAATATGAATATAATTGAGGAATAAGGCTGCGTTTCACTGAGGCTAAACTCATTGATCAATGTTGGTTCTGTTTATATTAAAATGAATATAATTGATGAATGAGGCTGGGTTTCACTGAGGTTCAGCTTTGTGATCAATGTTGGTTCTGTATATATTTATAGGAATATAATTAATGAATGAGGCTGTGTTTCAAAGAACTTAAACTCATTGATCAATGTTGGTTCTGTTTATATTAATATGAATATAATTGAGTAATGAGGCTGCGTTTCACTGAGGTTCAGCTTTTTGATCAATGTTGGTTCTGTTTATATGAATATGAATATAATTGAGGAATGAGGCTGGGTTTCACTGAGATTCAGCTTTGTGGTCAATGTTGGTTCTGTTTATATTAATATGAATATAATTGATGAATGAGGCTGGGTTTCACTGAGGTTCAGCTTTGTGTTCAATGTTGGTTCTGTTTATATTAATATGTATATAATTGATGAATGAGGCTGGGTTTCACTGAGGTTCAGCTTTGTGATCAATGTTGGTTCTGTTTATATTAATAATAATATAATTGAGGAATGAGGCTGCATTTCACTGAGGTTAAACTCATTGATCAATGTTGGTTCTGTTTATATTAATATGAATAAAATTGATGAATGAGGCTGGGTTTCACTGAGGTTCAGCTTTGTGATCAATGTTGGTTCTGTTTATATTAATATGAATAAAATTGATGAATGAAGCTGGATTTCACTGAGATTCAGCTTTGTGGTCAATGTTGGTTCTTTTTATATTAATATGAATATAATTGATGAATGAGGCTGGGTTTCACTGAGGTTAAACTCATTGATCAATATTGGTTCTGTTTATATTAATATGAATATAATTGATGAATTAGGCTTGGTTTCACTGAGGTTCAGCTTTGTGATCAATGTTGGTTCTGTTTATATTAATATGAATATAATTTATGAATGAGGCTGGGTTTCACTGAGGTTCAGCTTTGTGATCAATGTTGGTTCTGTTTATATTAATATGAATATAATTGATGAATGAGGCTGGGTTTCACTGAGATTCAGCTTTGTGATCAATGTTGGTTCTGTTTATATTAATATGAATATAATTGATGAATGAGGCTGGGTTTCACTGAGATTCAGCTTTGTGGTCAATGTTGGTTCTGTTTATATTAATATGAATATAATTGATGAATGAGGCTGGGTTTCACTGAGGTTCAGCTTTGTGTTCAATGTTGGTTCTGTTTATATTAATATGAATATAATTGAGGAATGTGGCTGGGTTTCACTGATGTTCAGCTTTGTGATCAATGTTGGTTCTCTTTATATTAATATGAACATAATTGAGGAATGAGGCTGCGTTTCACTGAGGTTAAACTCATTGATCAATGTTGGTTCTGTTTATATTAATATGAATATAATTGATGAATGAGGCTGGGTTTCACTGAGGTTCAGCTTTGTGATCAATGTTTGTTCTGTTTATATTACTATGAATATAATTGAGGAATGAGGCTGCGTTTCACTGAGGTTCAGCTTTGTGTTCAATGTTGGTTCTGTTTATATTAATATGTATATAATTGATGAATGAGGCTGGGTTTCACTGAGGTTCAGCTTTGTGATCAATGTTGGTTCTGTTTATATTAATAATAATATAATTGAGGAATGAGGCTGCATTTCACTGAGGTTAAACTCGTTGATCAATGTTGGTTCTGTTTATATTAATATGAATAAAATTGATGAATGAGGCTGGGTTTCACTGAGGTTCAGCTTTGTGATCAATGTTGGTTCTGTTTATATTAATATGAATAAAATTGATGAATGAAGCTGGATTTCACTGAGATTCAGCTTTGTGGTCAATGTTGGTTCTTTTTATATTAATATGAATATAATTGATGAATGAGGCTGGGTTTCACTGAGGTTAAACTCATTGATCAATATTGGTTCTGTTTATATTAATATGAATATAATTGATGAATTAGGCTTGGTTTCACTGAGGTTCAGCTTTGTGATCAATGTTGGTTCTGTTTATATTAATATGAATATAATTTATGAATGAGGCTGGGTTTCACTGAGGTTCAGCTTTGTGATCAATGTTGGTTCTGTTTATATTAATATGAATATAATTGATGAATGAGGCTGGGTTTCACTGAGATTCAGCTTTGTGATCAATGTTGGTTCTGTTTATATTAATATGAATATAATTGATGAATGAGGCTGGGTTTCACTGAGATTCAGCTTTGTGGTCAATGTTGGTTCTGTTTATATTAATATGAATATAATTGATGAATGAGGCTGGGTTTCACTGAGGTTCAGCTTTGTGTTCAATGTTGGTTCTGTTTATATTAATATGAATATAATTGAGGAATGTGGCTGGGTTTCACTGATGTTCAGCTTTGTGATCAATGTTGGTTCTCTTTATATTAATATGAACATAATTGAGGAATGAGGCTGCGTTTCACTGAGGTTAAACTCATTGATCAATGTTGGTTCTGTTTATATTAATATGAATATAATTGATGAATGAGGCTGGGTTTCACTGAGGTTCAGCTTTGTGATCAATGTTTGTTCTGTTTATATTACTATGAATATAATTGAGGAATGAGGCTGCGTTTCACTGAGGTTAAACTCATTGATCAATGTTGGTTCTGTATATATTAATATGAATATAACTGATGAATGAGGCTGGGTTTCACTGAGGTTCAGCTTTGTGATCAATGTTGGTTCTGTTTATATGAATATGAATATAATTGATGAATGAGGCTGGGTTTCACTGAGGTTCAGCTTTGTGATCAATGTTTGTTCTGTTTATATTGATATGAATATAATTGATGAATGAGGCTGGGTTTCACTGAGGTTCAGCTTTGTGGTCAATGCTTGTTCCATTTATATTAATATGTATATAATTGATGAATGAGGCTGAGTTTCACTGAGGTTCAGCTTTGTGATCAATGTTGGTTCTGTTTATATTAATATGAATATAATTGAGGAATAAGGTGGGTTTCACTGAGGTTAAACTCATTGATCAATGATGGTTCTGTCTATATTAAAATGAATATAATTGATCATTCAGGCTTGGTTTCACTGAGGTTCAGCTTTGTGATCAATGTTGGTTCTGTATATATTTATATGAATATAATTAATGAATGAGGCTGTGTTTCAAAGAACTTAAACTCATTGATCACTGTTGGTTCTGTTTATAATAATATGAATATAATTGATGAATGAGGCTGGGTTTCACTGAGGTTCAGCTTTGTGATCAATGTTTGTTCTGTTTATATTAATATGAATATAATTGATGAATGAGGCTGGGTTTCACTGAGGTTCAGCTTTTTGATCAATGCTTGTTCTGTTTCTATTAATATGTATATAATTGATGAATGAGGCTGGGTTTCACTGAGGTTCAGCTTTGTGATCAATGTTGGTTCTGTTTATATTTATATGAATATAATTGAGGAATGAGGCTGCGTTTCACTGAGGTTAAACTCATTAATCAATGTTGGTTCTGTTTATATTAATATGAATATAATTGATGAATGAGGCTGGGTTTCACTGAGGTTCAGCTTTGTGATCAATGTTGGTTCTGTATATATTTATATGAATATAATTAATGAATGAGGCTGTGTTTCAAAGAACTTAAACTCATTGATCAATGTTGGTTCTGTTTATATTAATATGAATATAATTGAGCAATGAGGCTGCGTTTCACTGAGGTTAAACTCATTGATCAATGTTGGTTCTGTTTATATTAATATGAATATAATTGATGAATGAGGCTGGGTTTCACTGAGGTTCAGCTTTGTGTTCAATGTTGGTTCTGTTTATATTAATATGAATATAATTGAGGAATGTGGCTGGGTTTCACTGATGTTCAGCTTTGTGATCAATGTTGGTTCTCTTTATATTAATATGAACATAATTGAGGAATGAGGCTGCGTTTCACTGAGGTTAAACTCATTGATCAATGTTGGTTCTGTTTATATTAATATGAATATAATTGATGAATGAGGCTGGGTTTCACTGAGGTTCAGCTTTGTGATCAATGTTTGTTCTGTTAATATTACTATGAATATAATATAGGAATGAGGCTGCGTTTCACTGAGGTTAAACTCATTGATCAATGTTGGTTCTGTTTATATTAATATGAATATAACTGATGAATGAGGCTGGGTTTCACTGAGGTTCAGCTTTGTGATCAATGTTGGTTCTGTTTATATGAATAAGAATATAATTGAGGAATGAGGCTGGGTTTCACTGAGGTTAAACTCATTGATCAATGTTGGTTCTGTTTATATTAATATGAATATAATTGATGAATGAGGCTGGGTTTCACTGAGGTTCAGCTTTGTGATCAATGTTTGTTCTGTTTATATTAATATGAATATAATTGATGAATGAGGCTGGGTTTCACTGAGGTTCAGCTTTGTGATCAATGTTTGTTCTGTTTATATTAATATGAATATAATTGATGAATGAGGCTGGGTTTCACTGAGGTTCAGCTTTGTGGTCAATGCTTGTTCTGTTTATATTAATATGTATATAATTGATGAATGAGGCTGAGTTTCACTGAGGTTCAGCTTTGTGATCAATGTTGGTTCTGTTTATATTTATATGAATATAATTAATGAATGAGGCTGTGTTTCAAAGAACTTAAACTCATTGATCAATGTTGGTTCTGTTTATATTAATATGAATATAATTGAGGAATGAGGCTGCGTTTCACTGAGGTTAAACTCATTGATCAATGTTGGTTCTGTTTATATTAATATGAATAAAATTGATGAATGAGGCTGGGTTTCACTGAGGTTCAGCTTTGTGTTCAATGTTGGTTCTGTTTATATTAATATGAATATAATTGAGGAATGCGGCTGGGTTTCACTGATGTTCAGCTTTGTGATCAATGTTGGTTCTCTTTATATTAATATGAACATAATTGAGGAATGAGGCTGCGTTTCACTGAGGTTAAACTCATTGACCAATGTTGGTTCTGTTTATATTAATATGAATATAATTGATGAATGAGGCTGGGTTTCACTGAGGTTCAGCTTTGTGATCAATGTTTGTTCTGTTTATATTACTATGAATATAATTGAGGAATGAGGCTGCGTTTCACTGAGGTTAAACTCATTGATCAATGTTGGTTCTGTTTATATGAATATGAATATAATTGATGAATGAGGCTGGGTTTCACTGAGATTCAGCTTTGTGGTCAATGTTGGTTCTGTTTATATTAATATGAATATAATTGAGGAATAAGGCTGCGTTTCACTGAGGCTAAACTCATTGATCAATGTTGGTTCTGTTTATATTAATATGAATATAATTGATGAATGAGGCTGGGTTTCACTGAGGTTCAGCTTTGTGATCAATGTTGGTTCTGTATATATTTATAGGAATATAATTAATGAATGAGGC
The DNA here is from genome assembly GCF_036924035.1 of Leuresthes tenuis. NCBI lineage: Eukaryota > Metazoa > Chordata > Actinopteri > Atheriniformes > Atherinopsidae > Leuresthes > Leuresthes tenuis. The sequence goes on from NW_027325385.1 coordinate 927,597, forward strand.
TGTGTTTCAAAGAACTTAAACTCATTGATCAATGTTGGTTCTGTTTATATTAATATGAATATAATTGAGGAATGAGGCTGGGTTTCACTGAGATTCAGCTTTGTGGTCAATGTTGGTTCTGTTTATATTAATATGAATATAATTGATGAATGAGGCTGGGTTTCACTGAGGTTAAGCTTTGTGTTCAATGTTGGTTCTGTTTATATTAATATGAATATAATTGAGGAATAAGGCTGCGTTTCACTGAGGCTAAACTCATTGATCAATGTTGGTTCTGTTTATATTAATATGAATATAATTGATGAATGAGGCTGGGTTTCACTGAGGTTCAGCTTTGTGATCAATGTTGGTTCTGTATATATTTATAGGAATATAATTAATGAATGAGGCTGTGTTTCAAAGAACTTAAACTCATTGATCAATGTTGGTTCTGTTTATATTAATATGAATATAATTGAGGAATGAGGCTGCGTTTCACTGAGGTTCAGCTTTTTGATCAATGTTGGTTCTGTTTATATGAATATGAATATAATTGAGGAATGAGGCTGGGTTTCACTGAGATTCAGCTTTGTGGTCAATGTTGGTTCTGTTTATATTAATATGAATATAATTGATGAATGAGGCTGGGTTTCACTGAGGTTCAGCTTTGTGTTCAATGTTGGTTCTGTTTATATTAATATGAATATAATTGAGGAATGTGGCTGGGTTTCACTGATGTTCAGCTTTGTGATCAATGTTGGTTCTCTTTATATTAATATGAACATAATTGAGGAATGAGGCTGCGTTTCACTGAGGTTAAACTCATTGATCAATGTTGGTTCTGTTTATATTAATATGAATATAATTGATGAATGAGGCTGGGTTTCACTGAGGTTCAGCTTTGTGATCAATGTTTTTTCTGTTTATATTACTATGATTATAATTGAGGAATGAGGCTGCGTTTCACTGAGGTTAAACTCATTGATCAATGTTGGTTCTGTTTATATTAATATGAATATAATTGATGAATGAGGCTGGGTTTCACTGAGGTTCAGCTTTGTGATCAATGTTTGTTCTGTTTATATTAATATGAATATAATTGATGAATGAGGCTGGGTTTCACTGAGATTCAGCTTTGTGGTCAATGCTTGTTCTGTTTATATTAATATGAATATAATTGATGAATGAGGCTGGGTTTCACTGAGGTTCAGCTTTGTGATCAATGTTGGTTCTGTTTATATTAATATGAATATAATTGAGGAATAAGGCTGCGTTTCACTGAGGCTAAACTCATTGATCAATGTTGGTTCTGTTTATATTAATATGAATATAATTGATGAATGAGGCTGGGTTTCACTGAGGTTCAGCTTTGTGATCAATGTTGGTTCTGTATATATTTATAGGAATATAATTAATGAATGAGGCTGTGTTTCAAAGAACTTAAACTCATTGATCAATGTTGGTTCTGTTTATATTAATATGAATATAATTGAGGAATGAGGCTGCGTTTCACTGAGGTTAAACTCATTGATCAATGTTGGTTCTGTTTATATTAATATGAATAAAATTGATGAATGAGGCTGGGTTTCACTGAGGTTCAGCTTTGTGATCAATGTTGGTTCTGTTTATATTAATATGAATAAAATTGATGAATGAAGCTGGATTTCACTGAGATTCAGCTTTGTGGTCAATGTTGGTTCTTTTTATATTAATATGAATATAATTGATGAATGAGGCTGGGTTTCACTGAGGTTAAACTCATTGATCAATATTGGTTCTGTTTATATTAATATGAATATAATTGATGAATTAGGCTTGGTTTCACTGAGGTTCAGCTTTGTGATCAATGTTGGTTCTGTTTATATTAATATGAATATAATTTATGAATGAGGCTGGGTTTCACTGAGGTTCAGCTTTGTGATCAATGTTGGTTCTGTTTATATTAATATGAATATAATTGATGAATGAGGCTGGGTTTCACTGAGATTCAGCTTTGTGATCAATGTTGGTTCTGTTTATATTAATATGAATATAATTGATGAATGAGGCTGGGTTTCACTGAGATTCAGCTTTGTGGTCAATGTTGGTTCTGTTTATATTAATATGAATATAATTGATGAATGAGGCTGGGTTTCACTGAGGTTCAGCTTTGTGTTCAATGTTGGTTCTGTTTATATTAATATGAATATAATTGAGGAATGTGGCTGGGTTTCACTGATGTTCAGCTTTGTGATCAATGTTGGTTCTCTTTATATTAATATGAATATAATTGAGGAATAAGGCTGCGTTTCACTGAGATTCAGCTTTGTGGTCAATGTTGGTTCTGTTTATATTAATATGAATATAATTGATGAATGAGGCTGGGTTTCACTGAGGTTCAGCTTTGTGTTCAATGTTGGTTCTGTTTATATTAATATGAATATAATTGAGGAATGCGGCTGGGTTTCACTGATGTTCAGCTTTGTAATCAATGTTGGTTCTCTTTATATTAATATGAACATAATTAAGGAATGAGGCTGCGTTTCACTGAGGTTAAACTCATTGACCAATGTTGGTTCTGTTTATATTAATATGAATACAATTGATGAATGAGGCTGGGTTTCACTGAGGTTCAGCTTTGTGAAAAATGTTTGTTCTATTTATATTACTATGAATATAATTGAGGAATGAGGCTGCGTTTCACTGAGGTTAAACTCATTGATCAATGTTGGTTCTGTTTATATTAATATGAATATAACTGATGAATGAGGCTGGGTTTCACTGAGGTTCAGCTTTGTGATCAATGTTGGTTCTGTTTATATGAATATGAATATAATTGAGGAATGAGGCTGGGTTTCACTGAGGTTAAACTCATTGATCAATGTTGGTTCTGTTTATATTAATATGAATATAATTGAAGAATGAGGCTGGGTTTCACTGAGGTTCAGCTTTGTGATCAATGTTTGTTCTGTTTATATTAATATGAATATAATTGATGAATGAGGCTGGGTTTCACTGAGGTTCACCTTTGTGATCAATGTTGGTTCTGTTTATATTAATATGAATATAATTGATGAATGAGGCTGGGTTTCACTGAGGTTCAGCTTTGTGATCAATGTTGGTTCTGTATATATTTATATGAATATAATTAATGAATGAGGCTGTGTTTCAAAGAACTTAAACTCATTGATCAATGTTGGTTCTGTTTATATTAATATGAATATAATTGAGGAATGAGGCTGCGTTTCACTGAGGTTAAACTCATTTATCAATGTTGGTTCTGTTTATATTAATATGAATAAAATTGATGAATGAGGCTGGATTTCACTGAGATTCAGCTTTGTTGTCAATATTGGTTCTGTTTATATTAATATGAATATAATTGATGAATGAGGCTGGGTTTCACTGAGGTTCAGCTTTGTGATCAATATTGGTTCTGTTTATATTAATATGAAAATAATTGATGAATGAGGCTGGGTTTCACTGAGATACAGCTCTGTGATCAATGTTGGTTCTGTTTATATTAATATGAACATAATTGAGGAATGAGGCTGCGTTTCACTGAGGTTAAACTTATTGACCAATGTTGGTTCTGTTTATATTAATATGAATATAATTGATGAATGAGGCTGGGTTTCACTGAGGTTCAGCTTTGTGTTCAATGTTGGTTCTGTTTATATTAATATGAATATAATTGAGGAATGCGGCTTGGTTTCACTGATGTTCAGCTTTGTGATCAATGTTGGTTCTCTTTATATTAATATGAACATAATTGAGGAATGAGGCTGCGTTTCACTGAGGTTAAACTCATTGACCAATGTTGGTTCTGTTTATATTAATATGAATATAATTGATGAATGAGGCTGGGTTTCACTGAGGTTCAGCTTTTTGATCAATGTTTGTTCTGTTTATATTACTATGAATATAATTGAGGAATGAGGCTGCGTTTCACTGAGGTTAAACTCATTGACCAATGTTGGTTCTGTTTATATTAATATGAATATAATTGAAGAATGAGGCTGGGTTTCACTGATGTTCAGCTTTGTGATCAATGTTGGTTCTCTTTATATTAATATGAACATAATTGAGGAATGAGGCTGCGTTTCACTGAGGTTAAACTCATTGACCAATGTTGGTTCTGTTTATATTAATATGAATATAATTGATGAATGAGGCTGGGTTTCACTGATGTTCAGCTTTGTGATCAATGTTGGTTCTCTTTATATTAATATGAACATAATTGAGGAATGCGGCTGGGTTTCACTGATGTTCAGCTTTGTGATCAATGTTGGTTCTCTTTATATTAATATGAACATAATTGAGGAATGAGGCTGCGTTTCACTGAGGTTAAACTCATTGACCAATGTTGGTTCTGTTTATATTAATATGAATATAATTGATGAATGAGGCTGGGTTTCACTGAGGTTCAGCTTTGTGATCAATGTTTGTTCTGTTTATATTAATATGAATAAAATTGAGGAATGAGGCTGCGTTTCACTGAGGTTAAACTCATTGACCAATGTTGGTTCTGTTTATATTAATATGAATATAATTGATGAATGAGGCTGGGTTTCACTGAGGTTCAGCTTTGTGTTCAATGTTGGTTCTGTTTATATTAATATGAATATAATTGAGGAATGCGGCTGGGTTTCACTGATGTTCAGCTTTGTGATCAATGTTGGTTCTCTTTATATTAATATGAACATAATTGAGGAATGAGGCTGCGTTTCATTGAGGTTAAACTCATTGACCAATGTTGGTTCTGTTTATATTAATATGAATATAATTGATGAATGAGGCTGGGTTTCACTGAGGTTCAGCTTTGTGATCAATGTTTGTTCTGTTTATATTACTATGAATATAATTGAGGAATGAGGCTGCGTTTCACTGAGGTTAAACTCATTGATCAATGTTGGTTCTGTTTATATGAATATGAATATAATTGATGAATGAGGCTGGGTTTCACTGAGATTCAGCTTTGTGGTCAATGTTGGTTCTGTTTATATTAATATGAATATAATTGAGGAATAAGGCTGCGTTTCACTGAGCCTAAACTCATTGATCAATGTTGGTTCTGTTTATATTAATATGAATATAATTGATGAATGAGGCTGGGTTTCACTGAGGTTCAGCTTTGTGATCAATGTTGGTTCTGTATATATTTATAGGAATATAATTAATGAATGAGGCTGTGTTTCAAAGAACTTAAACTCATTGATCAATGTTGGTTCTGTTTATATTAATATGAATATAATTGAGGAATGAGGCTGGGTTTCACTGAGATTCAGCTTTGTGGTCAATGTTGGTTCTGTTTATATTAATATGAATATAATTGATGAATGAGGCTGGGTTTCACTGAGGTTCAGCTTTGTGTTCAATGTTGGTTCTGTTTATATTAATATGAATATAATTGAGGAATAAGGCTGCGTTTCACTGAGGCTAAACTCATTGATCAATGTTGGTTCTGTTTATATTAATATGAATATAATTGATGAATGAGGCTGGGTTTCACGGAGGTTCAGCTTTGTGATCAATGTTGGTTCTGTATATATTTATAGGAATATAATTAATGAATGAGGCTGTGTTTCAAAGAACTTAAACTCATTGATCAATGTTGGTTCTGTTTATATTAATATGAATATAATTGAGGAATGAGGCTGCGTTTCACTGAGGTTCAGCTTTTTGATCAATGTTGGTTCTGTTTATATGAATATGAATATAATTGAGGAATGAGGCTGGGTTTCACTGAGATTCAGCTTTGTGGTCAATGTTGGTTCTGTTTATATTAATATGAATATAATTGATGAATGAGGCTGGGTTTCACTGAGGTTCAGCTTTGTGTTCAATGTTGGTTCTGTTTATATTAATATGAATATAATTGAGGAATGTGGCTGGGTTTCACTGATGTTCAGCTTTGTGATCAATGTTGGTTCTCTTTATATTAATATGAACATAATTGAGGAATGAGGCTGCGTTTCACTGAGGTTAAACTCATTGATCAATGTTGGTTCTGTTTATATTAATATGAATATAATTGATGAATGAGGCTGGGTTTCACTGAGGTTCAGCTTTGTGATCAATGTTTTTTCTGTTTATATTACTATGAATATAATTGAGGAATGAGGCTGCGTTTCACTGAGGTTAAACTCATTGATCAATGTTGGTTCTGTTTATATTAATATGAATATAATTGATGAATGAGGCTGGGTTTCACTGAGGTTCAGCTTTGTGATCAATGTTTGTTCTGTTTATATTAATATGAATATAATTGATGAATGAGGCTGGGTTTCACTGAGATTCAGCTTTGTGGTCAATGCTTGTTCTGTTTATATTAATATGTATATAATTGATGAATGAGGCTGGGTTTCACTGAGGTTCAGCTTTGTGATCAATGTTGGTTCTGTTTATATTAATATGAATATAATTGATGAATGAGGCTGGGTTTCACTGAGGTTCAGCTTTGTGTTCAATGTTGGTTCTGTTTATATTAATATGAATATAATTGAGGAATGCAGCTGGGTTTCACTGATGTTCAGCTTTGTGATCAATGTTGGTTCTCTTTATATTAATATGAACATAATTGAGGAATGAGGCTGCGTTTCACTGAGGTTAAACTCATTGACCAATGTTGGTTCTGTTTATATTAATATGAATATAATTGATGAATGAGGCTGGGTTTCACTGAGGTTCAGCTTTGTGATCAATGTTTGTTCTGTTTATATTAATATGAATAAAATTGAGGAATGAGGCTGCGTTTCACTGAGGTTAAACTCATTGACCAATGTTGGTTCTGTTTATATTAATATGAATATAATTGATGAATGAGGCTGGGTTTCACTGAGGTTCAGCTTTGTGTTCAATGTTGGTTCTGTTTATATTAATATGAATATAATTGAGGAATGCGGCTGGGTTTCACTGATGTTCAGCTTTGTGATCAATGTTCGTTCTGTTTATATTAATATGAATATAATTGAGGAATGCGGCTTGGTTTCACTGATGTTCAGCTTTGTGATCAATGTTGGTTCTCTTTATATTAATATGAATATAATTGAGGAATAAGGCTGCGTTTCACTGAGATTCAGCTTTGTGGTCAATGTTGGTTCTGTTTATATTAATATGAATATAATTGATGAATGAGGCTGGGTTTCACTGAGGTTCAGCTTTGTGATCAATGTTGGTTCTGTTTATATTAATATGAATATAATTGATGAATGAGGCTGGGTTTCACTGAGATTCAGCTTTGTGATCAATGTTGGTTCTGTTTATATTAATATGAATATAATTGATGAATGAGGCTGGGTTTCACTGAGGTTCAGCTTTGTGTTCAATGTTGGTTCTGTTTATATTAATATGAATATAATTGAGGAATGCGGCTGGGTTTCACTGATGTTCAGCTTTGTGATCAATGTTGGTTCTCTTTATATTAATATGAACATAATTGAGGAATGAGGCTGCGTTTCACTGAGGTTAAACTCATTGACCAATGTTGGTTCTGTTTATATTAATATGAATATAATTGATGAATGAGGCTGGGTTTCACTGATGTTCAGCTTTGTGATCAATGTTTGTTCTGTTTATATTACTATGAATATAATTGAGGAATGAGGCTGCGTTTCACTGAGGTTAAACTCATTGATCAATATTGGTTCTGTTTATATTAATATGAATATAACTGATGAATGAGGCTGGGTTTCACTGAGGTTCAGCTTTTTGATCAATGTTGGTTCTGTTTATATGAATATGAATATAATTGAGGAATGAGGCTGGGTTTCACTGAGGTTAAACTCATTGATCAATGTTGGTTCTGTTTATATTAATATGAATATAATTGATGAATGAGGCTGGGTTTCACTGAGGTTAAACTCATTGACCAATGTTGGTTCTGTTTATATTAATATGAATATAATTGATGAATGAGGCTGGGTTTCACTGAGGTTAAACTCATTGATCAATGTTGGTTCTGTTTATATTAATATGAATAAAATTGATGAATGAGGCTGGGTTTCACTGAGGTTCAGCTTTGTGATCAATGTTGGTTCTGTTTATATTAATATGAATAAAATTGATGAATGAAGCTGGATTTCACTGAGATTCAGCTTTGTGGTCAATGTTGGTTCTTTTTATATTAATATGAATATAATTGATGAATGAGGCTGGGTTTCACTGAGGTTAAACTCATTGATCAATATTGGTTCTGTTTATATTGATATGAATATAATTGATGAATTAGGCTTGGTTTCACTGAGGTTCAGCTTTGTGATCAATGTTGGTTCTGTTTATATTAATATGAATATAATTTATGAATGAGGCTGGGTTTCACTGAGGTTCAGCTTTGTGATCAATGTTGGTTCTGTTTATATTAATATGAATATAATTGATGAATGAGGCTGGGTTTCACTGAGATTCAGCTTTGTGATCAATGTTGGTTCTGTTTATATTAATATGAATATAATTGATGAATGAGGTTGGGTTTCACTGAGATTCAGCTTTGTGGTCAATGTTGGTTCTGTTTATATTAATATGAATATAATTGATGAATGAGGCTGGGTTTCACTGAGGTTCAGCTTTGTGTTCAATGTTGGTTCTGTTTATATTAATATGAATATAATTGAGGAATGTGGCTGGGTTTCACTGATGTTCAGCTTTGTGATCAATGTTGGTTCTCTTTATATTAATATGAATATAATTGAGGAATAAGGCTGCGTTTCACTGAGATTCAGCTTTGTGGTCAATGTTGGTTCTGTTTATATTAATATGAATATAATTGATGAATGAGGCTGGGTTTCACTGAGGTTCAGCTTTGTGTTCAATGTTGGTTCTGTTTATATTAATATGAATATAATTGAGGAATGCGGCTGGGTTTCACTGATGTTCAGCTTTGTGACCAATGTTGGTTCTCTTTATATTAATATGAACATAATTAAGGAATGAGGCTGCGTTTCACTGAGGTTAAACTCATTGACCAATGTTGGTTCTGTTTATATTAATATGAATACAATTGATGAATGAGGCTGGGTTTCACTGAGGTTCAGCTTTGTGATCAATGTTTGTTCTATTTATATTACTATGAATATAATTGAGGAATGAGGCTGGGTTTCACTGAGGTTAAACTCATTGATCAATATTGGTTCTGTTTATATTAATATGAATATAATTGAAGAATGAGGCTGGGTTTCACTGAGGTTCAGCTTTGTGATCAATGTTTGTTCTGTTTATATTAATATGAATATAATTGATGAATGAGGCTGGGTTTCACTGAGGTTCACCTTTGTGATCAATGTTGGTTCTGTTTATATTAATATGAATATAATTGATGAATGAGGCTGGGTTTCACTGAGGTTCAGCTTTGTGATCAATGTTGGTTCTGTATATATTTATATGAATATAATTAATGAATGAGGCTGTGTTTCAAAGAACTTAAACTCATTGATCAATGTTGGTTCTGTTTATATTAATATGAATATAATTGAGGAATGAGGCTGCGTTTCACTGAGGTTAAACTCATTTATCAATGTTGGTTCTGTTTATATTAATATGAATAAAATTGATGAATGAGGCTGGGTTTCACTCAGGTTCAGCTTTGTGATCAATGTTGGTTCTGTTTATATTAATATGAATAAAATTGATGAATGAGGCTGGATTTCACTGAGATTCAGCTTTGTTGTCAATATTGGTTCTGTTTATATTAATATGAATATAATTGATGAATGAGGCTGGGTTTCACTGAGGTTCAGCTTTGTGATCAATATTGGTTCTGTTTATATTAATATGAATATAATTGATGAATGAGGCTGGGTTTCACTGAGATACAGCTCTGTGATCAATGTTGGTTCTGTTTGTATTAATATGAACATAATTGAGGAATGAGGCTGCGTTTCACTGAGGTTAAACTCATTGACCAATGTTGGTTCTGTTTATATTAATATGAATATAATTGATGAATGAGGCTGGGTTTCACTGAGGTTCAGCTTTGTGTTCAATGTTGGTTCTGTTTATATTAATATGAATATAATTGAGGAATGCGGCTTGGTTTCACTGATGTTCAGCTTTGTGATCAATGTTGGTTCTCTTTATATTAATATGAACATAATTGAGGAATGAGGCTGCGTTTCACTGAGGTTAAACTCATTGACCAATGTTGGTTCTGTTTATATTAATATGAATATAATTGATGAATGAGGCTGGGTTTCACTGAGGTTCAGCTTTTTGATCAATGTTTGTTCTGTTTATATTACTATGAATATAATTGAGGAATGAGGCTGCGTTTCACTGAGGTTAAACTCATTGACCAATGTTGGTTCTGTTTATATTAATATGAATATAATTGATGAATGAGGCTGGGTTTCACTGAGGTTCAGCTTTGTGTTCAATGTTGGTTCTGTTTATATTAATATGAATATAATTGAGGAATGCGGCTGGGTTTCACTGATGTTCAGCTTTGTGATCAATGTTGGTTCTCTTTATATTAATAGGAACATAATTGAGGAATGAGGCTGCGTTTCACTGAGGTTAAACTCATTGACCAATGTTGGTTCTGTTTATATTAATATGAATATAATTGATGAATGAGGCTGGGTTTCACTGAGGTTCAGCTTTGTGATCAATGTTTGTTCTGTTTATATTAATATGAATAAAATTGAGGAATGAGGCTGCGTTTCACTGAGGTTAAACTCATTGACCAATGTTGGTTCTGTTTATATTAATATGAATATAATTGATGAATGAGGCTGGGTTTCACTGAGGTTCAGCTTTGTGTTCAATGTTGGTTCTGTTTATATTAATATGAATATAATTGAGGAATGCGGCTGGGTTTCACTGATGTTCAGCTTTGTGATCAATGTTGGTTCTCTTTATATTAATATGAACATAATTGAGGAATGAGGCTGCGTTTCACTGAGGTTAAACTCATTGACAAATGTTGGTTCTGTTTATATTAATATGAATATAATTGATGAATGAGGCTGGGTTTCACTGAGGTTCAGCTTTTTGATCAATGTTTGTTCTGTTTATATTACTATGAATATAATTGAGGAATGAGGCTGCGTTTCACTGAGGTTAAACTCATTGACCAATGTTGGTTCTGTTTATATTAATATGAATATAATTGATGAATGAGGCTGGGTTTCACTGAGGTTCAGCTTTGTGTTCAATGTTGGTTATGTTTATATTAATATGAATATAATTGAGGAATGCAGCTGGGTTTCACTGATGTTCAGCTTTGTGATCAATGTTGGTTCTCTTTATATTAATATGAACATAATTGAGGAATGAGGCTGCGTTTCATTGAGGTTAAACTCATTGACCAATGTTGGCTCTGTTTATATTAATATGAATATAATTGATGAATGAGGCTGGGTTTCACTGAGGTTCAGCTTTGTGATCAATGTTTGTTCTGTTTATATTAATATGAATAAAATTGAGGAATGAGGCTGCGTTTCACTGAGGTTAAACTCATTGACCAATGTTGGTTCTGTTTATATTAATATGAATATAATTGATGAATGAGGCTGGGTTTCACTGAGGTTCAGCTTTGTGTTCAATGTTGGTTCTGTTTATATTAATATGAATATAATTGAGGAATGCGGCTGGGTTTCACTGATGTTCAGCTTTGTGATCAATGTTGGTTCTCTTTATATTAAAATGAACATAATTGAGGAATGAGGCTGCGTTTCACTGAGGTTAAACTCATTGACCAATGTTGGTTCTGTTTATATTAATATGAATATAATTGATGAATGAGGCTGGGTTTCACTGAGGTTAAACTCATTGATCAATGTTGTTTCTGTTTATATTAATATGAATAAAATTGATGAATGAGGCTGGGTTTCACTGAGGTTCAGCTTTGTGATCAATGTTGGTTCTGTTTATATTAATATGAATATAATTGATGAATGAAGCTGGATTTCACTGAGATTCAGCTTTGTGGTCAATGTTGGTTCTTTTTATATTAATATGAATATAATTGATGAATGAGGCTGGGTTTCACTGAGGTTAAACTCATTGATCAATATTGGTTCTGTTTATATTAATATGAATATAATTGATGAATTAGGCTTGGTTTCACTGAGGTTCAGCTTTGTGATCAATGTTGGTTCTGTTTATATTAATATGAATATAATTTATGAATGAGGCTGGGTTTCACTGAGGTTCAGCTTTGTGATCAATGTTGGTTCTGTTTATATTAATATGAATATAATTGATGAATGAGGCTGGGTTTCACTGAGATTCAGCTTTGTGATCAATGTTGGTTCTGTTTATATTAATATGAATATAATTGATGAATGAGGCTGGGTTTCACTGAGGTTAAACTCATTGACCAATGTTGGTTCTGTTTATATTAATATGAATATAATTGAGGAATGCGGCTGGGTTTCACTGATGTTCAGCTTTGTGATCAATGTTGGTTCTCTTTATATTAATATGAACATAATTGAGGAATGAGGCTGCGTTTCACTGAGGTTAAACTCATTGACCAATGTTGGTTCTGTTTATATTAATATGAATATAATTGATGAATGAGGCTGGGTTTCACTGAGGTTCAGCTTTGTGATCAATGTTTGTTCTGTTTATATTACTATGAATATAATTGAGGAATGAGGCTGCGTTTCACTGAGGTTAAACTCATTGATCAATATTGGTTCTGTTTATATTAATATGAATATAACTGATGAATGAGGCTGGGTTTCACTGAGGTTCAGCTTTTTGATCAATGTTGGTTCTGTTTATATAAATATGAATATAATTGAGGAATGAGGCTGGGTTTCACTGAGGTTAAACTCATTGATCAATGTTGGTTCTGTTTATATTAATATGAATATAATTGATGAATGAGGCTGGGTTTCACTGAGGTTAAACTCATTGACCAATGTTGGTTCTGTTTATATTAATATGAATATAATTGATGAATGAGGCTGGGTTTCACTGAGGTTAAACTCATTGATCAATGTTGGTTCTGTTTATATTAATATGAATAAAATTGATGAATGAGGCTGGGTTTCACTGAGGTTCAGCTTTGTGATCAATGTTGGTTCTGTTTATATTAATATGAATAAAATTGATGAATGAAGCTGGATTTCACTGAGATTCAGCTTTGTGGTCAATGTTGGTTCTTTTTATATTAATATGAATATAATTAATGAATGAGGCTGTGTTTCAAAGAACTTAAACTCATTGATCAATGTTGGTTCTGTTTATATTAATATGAATATAATTGAGGAATGAGGCTGCGTTTCACTGAGGTTCAGCTTTTTGATCAATGTTGGTTCTGTTTATATGAATATGAATATAATTGAGGAATGAGGCTGGGTTTCACTGAGATTCAGCTTTGTGGTCAATGTTGGTTCTGTTTATATTAATATGAATATAATTGATGAATGAGGCTGGGTTTCACTGAGGTTCAGCTTTGTGTTCAATGTTGGTTCTGTTTATATTAATATGAATATAATTGAGGAATGTGGCTGGGTTTCACTGATGTTCAGCTTTGTGATCAATGTTGGTTCTCTTTATATTAATATGAACATAATTGAGGAATGAGGCTGCGTTTCACTGAGGTTAAACTCATTGATCAATGTTGGTTCTGTTTATATTAATATGAATATAATTGATGAATGAGGCTGGGTTTCACTGAGGTTCAGCTTTGTGATCAATGTTTTTTCTGTTTATATTACTATGAATATAATTGAGGAATGAGGCTGCGTTTCACTGAGGTTAAACTCATTGATCAATGTTGGTTCTGTTTATATTAATATGAATATAATTGATGAATGAGGCTGGGTTTCACTGAGGTTCAGCTTTGTGATCAATGTTTGTTCTGTTTATATTAATATGAATATAATTGATGAACGAGGCTGGGTTTCACTGAGATTCAGCTTTGTGGTCAATGCTTGTTCTGTTTATATTAATATGAATATAATTGATGAATGTGGCTGGGTTTCACTGATGTTCAGCTTTGTGATCAATGTTGGTTCTCTTTATATTAATATGAATATAATTGAGGAATAAGGCTGCGTTTCACTGAGATTCAGCTTTGTGGTCAATGTTGGTTCTGTTTATATTAATATGAATATAATTGATGAATGATGCTGGGTTTCACTGAGGTTCAGCTTTGTGTTCAATGTTGGTTCTGTTTATATTAATATGAATATAATTGAGGAATGCGGCTGGGTTTCACTGATGTTCAGCTTTGTGACCAATGTTGGTTCTCTTTATATTAATATGAACATAATTAAGGAATGAGGCTGCGTTTCACTGAGGTTAAACTCATTGACCAATGTTGGTTCTGTTTATATTAATATGAATACAATTGATGAATGAGGCTGGGTTTCACTGAGGTTCAGCTTTGTGATCAATGTTTGTTCTATTTATATTACTATGAATATAATTGAGGAATGAGGCTGCGTTTCACTGAGGTTAAACTCATTGATCAATGTTGGTTCTGTTTATATTAATATGAATATAATTGAGGAATGCGGCTGGGTTTCACTGATGTTCAGCTTTGTGATCAATGTTGGTTCTCTTTATATTAATAGGAACATAATTGAGGAATGAGGCTGCGTTTCACTGAGGTTAAACTCATTGACCAATGTTGGTTCTGTTTATATTAATATGAATATAATTGATGAATGAGGCTGGGTTTCACTGAGGTTAAACTCATTGATCAATGTTGTTTCTGTTTATATTAATATGAATAAAATTGATGAATGAGGCTGGGTTTCACTGAGGTTCAGCTTTGTGATCAATGTTGGTTCTGTTTATATTAATATGAATATAATTGATGAATGAAGCTGGATTTCACTGAGATTCAGCTTTGTGGTCAATGTTGGTTCTTTTTATATTAATATGAATATAATTGATGAATGAGGCTGGGTTTCACTGAGGTTAAACTCATTGATCAATATTGGTTCTGTTTATATTAATATGAATATAATTGATGAATTAGGCTTGGTTTCACTGAGGTTCAGCTTTGTGATCAATGTTGGTTCTGTTTATATTAATATGAATATAATTTATGAATGAGGCTGGGTTTCACTGAGGTTCAGCTTTGTGATCAATGTTGGTTCTGTTTATATTAATATGAATATAATTGATGAATGAGGCTGGGTTTCACTGAGATTCAGCTTTGTGATCAATGTTGGTTCTGTTTATATTAATATGAATATAATTGATGAATGAGGCTGGGTTTCACTGAGGTTAAACTCATTGACCAATGTTGGTTCTGTTTATATTAATATGAATATAATTGAGGAATGCGGCTGGGTTTCACTGATGTTCAGCTTTGTGATCAATGTTGGTTCTCTTTATATTAATATGAACATAATTGAGGAATGAGGCTGCGTTTCACTGAGGTTAAACTCATTGACCAATGTTGGTTCTGTTTATATTAATATGAATATAATTGATGAATGAGGCTGGGTTTCACTGAGGTTCAGCTTTGTGATCAATGTTTGTTCTGTTTATATTACTATGAATATAATTGAGGAATGAGGCTGCGTTTCACTGAGGTTAAACTCATTGATCAATATTGGTTCTGTTTATATTAATATGAATATAACTGATGAATGAGGCTGGGTTTCACTGAGGTTCAGCTTTTTGATCAATGTTGGTTCTGTTTATATAAATATGAATATAATTGAGGAATGAGGCTGGGTTTCACTGAGGTTAAACTCATTGATCAATGTTGGTTCTGTTTATATTAATATGAATATAATTGATGAATGAGGCTGGGTTTCACTGAGGTTAAACTCATTGACCAATGTTGGTTCTGTTTATATTAATATGAATATAATTGATGAATGAGGCTGGGTTTCACTGAGGTTAAACTCATTGATCAATGTTGGTTCTGTTTATATTAATATGAATAAAATTGATGAATGAGGCTGGGTTTCACTGAGGTTCAGCTTTGTGATCAATGTTGGTTCTGTTTATATTAATATGAATAAAATTGATGAATGAAGCTGGATTTCACTGAGATTCAGCTTTGTGGTCAATGTTGGTTCTTTTTATATTAATATGAATATAATTAATGAATGAGGCTGTGTTTCAAAGAACTTAAACTCATTGATCAATGTTGGTTCTGTTTATATTAATATGAATATAATTGAGGAATGAGGCTGCGTTTCACTGAGGTTCAGCTTTTTGATCAATGTTGGTTCTGTTTATATGAATATGAATATAATTGAGGAATGAGGCTGGGTTTCACTGAGATTCAGCTTTGTGGTCAATGTTGGTTCTGTTTATATTAATATGAATATAATTGATGAATGAGGCTGGGTTTCACTGAGGTTCAGCTTTGTGTTCAATGTTGGTTCTGTTTATATTAATATGAATATAATTGAGGAATGTGGCTGGGTTTCACTGATGTTCAGCTTTGTGATCAATGTTGGTTCTCTTTATATTAATATGAACATAATTGAGGAATGAGGCTGCGTTTCAATGAGGTTAAACTCATTGATCAATGTTGGTTCTGTTTATATTAATATGAATATAATTGATGAATGAGGCTGGGTTTCACTGAGGTTCAGCTTTGTGATCAATGTTTTTTCTGTTTATATTACTATGAATATAATTGAGGAATGAGGCTGCGTTTCACTGAGGTTAAACTCATTGATCAATGTTGGTTCTGTTTATATTAATATGAATATAATTGATGAATGAGTCTGGGTTTCACTGAGGTTCAGCTTTGTGATCAATGTTTGTTCTGTTTATATTAATATGAATATAATTGATGAACGAGGCTGGGTTTCACTGAGATTCAGCTTTGTGGTCAATGCTTGTTCTGTTTATATTAATATGAATATAATTGATGAATGTGGCTGGGTTTCACTGATGTTCAGCTTTGTGATCAATGTTGGTTCTCTTTATATTAATATGAATATAATTGAGGAATAAGGCTGCGTTTCACTGAGATTCAGCTTTGTGGTCAATGTTGGTTCTGTTTATATTAATATGAATATAATTGATGAATGATGCTGGGTTTCACTGAGGTTCAGCTTTGTGTTCAATGTTGGTTCTGTTTATATTAATATGAATATAATTGAGGAATGCGGCTGGGTTTCACTGATGTTCAGCTTTGTGACCAATGTTGGTTCTCTTTATATTAATATGAACATAATTAAGGAATGAGGCTGCGTTTCACTGAGGTTAAACTCATTGACCAATGTTGGTTCTGTTTATATTAATATGAATACAATTGATGAATGAGGCTGGGTTTCACTGAGGTTCAGCTTTGTGATCAATGTTTGTTCTATTTATATTACTATGAATATAATTGAGGAATGAGGCTGCGTTTCACTGAGGTTAAACTCATTGATCAATGTTGGTTCTGTTTATATTAATATGAATATAACTGATGAATGAGGCTGGGTTTCACTGAGGTTCAGCTTTTTGATCAATGTAGGTTCTGTTTATATGAATATGAATATAATTGAGGAATGAGGCTGGGTTTCACTGAGGTTAAACTCATTGATCAATATTGGTTCTGTTTATATTAATATGAATATAATTGAAGAATGAGGCTGGGTTTCACTGAGGTTCAGCTTTGTGATCAATGTTTGTTCTGTTTATATTAATATGAATATAATTGATGAATGAGGCTGGGTTTCACTGAGGTTCACCTTTGTGATCAATGTTGGTTCTGTTTATATTAATATGAATATAATTGATGAATGAGGCTGGGTTTCACTGAGGTTCAGCTTTGTGATCAATGTTGGTTCTGTATATATTTATATGAATATAATTAATGAATGAGGCTGTGTTTCAAAGAACTTAAACTCATTGATCAATGTTGGTTCTGTTTATATTAATATGAATATAATTGAGGAATGAGGCTGGGTTTCACTCAGGTTCAGCTTTGTGATCAATGTTGGTTCTGTTTATATTAATATGAATAAAATTGATGAATGAGGCTGGATTTCAATGAGATTCAGCTTTGTTGTCAATATTGGTTCTGTTTATATTAATATGAATATAATTGATGAATGAGGCTGGGTTTCACTGAGGTTCAGCTTTGTGATCAATATTGGTTCTGTTTATATTAATATGAATATAATTGATGAATGAGGCTGGGTTTCACTGAGATCCAGCTCTGTGATCAATGTTGGTTCTGTTTGTATTAATATGAACATAATTGAGGAATGAGGCTGCGTTTCACTGAGGTTAAACTCATTGACCAATGTTGGTTCTGTTTATATTAATATGAATATAATTGATGAATGAGGCTGGGTTTCACTGAGGTTCAGCTTTGTGTTCAATGTTGGTTCTGTTTATATTAATATGAATATAATTGAGGAATGCGGCTTGGTTTCACTGATGTTCAGCTTTGTGATCAATGTTGGTTCTCTTTATATTAATATGAACATAATTGAGGAATGAGGCTGCGTTTCACTGAGGTTAAACTCATTGACCAATGTTGGTTCTGTTTATATTAATATGAATATAATTGATGAATGAGGCTGGGTTTCACTGAGGTTCAGCTTTTTGATCAATGTTTGTTCTGTTTATATTACTATGAATATAATTGAGGAATGAGGCTGCGTTTCACTGAGGTTAAACTCATTGACCAATGTTGGTTCTGTTTATATTAATATGAATATAATTGATGAATGAGGCTGGGTTTCACTGAGGTTCAGCTTTGTGTTCAATGTTGGTTCTGTTTATATTAATATGAATATAATTGAGGAATGCGGCTGGGTTTCACTGATGTTCAGCTTTGTGATCAATGTTGGTTCTCTTTATATTAATATGAACATAATTGAGGAATGAGGCTGCGTTTCACGGAGGTTAAACTCATTGACCAATGTTGGTTCTGTTTATATTAATATGAATATAATTGATGAATGAGGCTGGGTTTCACTGAGGTTCAGCTTTGTGATCAATGTTTGTTCTGTTTATATTACTATGAATATAATTGAGGAATGAGGCTGCGTTTCACTGAGGTTAAACTCATTGATCAATATTGGTTCTGTTTATATTAATATGAATATAACTGATGAATGAGGCTGGGTTTCACTGAGGTTCAGCTTTTTGATCAATGTTGGTTCTGTTTATATGAATATGAATATAATTGAGGAATGAGGCTGGGTTTCACTGAGGTTAAACTCATTGATCAATGTTGGTTCTGTTTATATTAATATGAATATAATTGATGAATGAGGCTGGGTTTCACTGAGGTTAAACTCATTGACCAATGTTGGTTCTGTTTATATTAATATGAATATAATTGATGAATGAGGCTGGGTTTCACTGAGGTTAAACTCATTGATCAATGTTGGTTCTGTTTATATTAATATGAATAAAATTGATGAATGAGGCTGGGTTTCACTGAGGTTCAGCTTTGTGATCAATGTTGGTTCTGTTTATATTAATATGAATAAAATTGATGAATGAAGCTGGATTTCACTGAGATTCAGCTTTGTGGTCAATGTTGGTTCTTTTTATATTAATATGAATATAATTGATGAATGAGGCTGGGTTTCACTGAGGTTAAACTCATTGATCAATATTGGTTCTGTTTATATTAATATGAATATAATTGATGAATTAGGCTTGGTTTCACTGAGGTTCAGCTTTTTGATCAATGTTGGTTCTGTTTATATTAATATGAATATAATTGATGAATGAGGCTGGGTTTCACTGAGATTCAGCTTTGTGATCAATGTTGGTTCTGTTTATATTAATATGAATATAATTGATGAATGAGGCTGGGATTCACTGAGATTCAGCTTTGTGGTCAATGTTGGTTCTGTTTATATTAATATGAATATAATTGATGAATGAGGCTGGGTTTCACTGAGGTTCAGCTTTGTGTTCAATGTTGGTTCTGTTTATATTAATATGAATATAATTGAGGAATGTGGCTGGGTTTCACTGATGTTCAGCTTTGTGATCAATGTTGGTTCTCTTTATATTAATATGAATATAATTGAGGAATAAGGCTGCGTTTCACTGAGATTCAGCTTTGTGGTCAATGTTGGTTCTGTTTATATTAATATGAATATAATTGATGAATGATGCTGGGTTTCACTGAGGTTCAGCTTTGTGTTCAATGTTGGTTCTGTTTATATTAATATGAATATAATTGAGGAATGCGGCTGGGTTTCACTGATGTTCAGCTTTGTGACCAATGTTGGTTCTCTTTATATTAATATGAACATAATTAAGGAATGAGGCTGCGTTTCACTGAGGTTAAACTCATTGACCAATGTTGGTTCTGTTTATATTGATATGAATACAATTGATGAATGAGGCTGGGTTTCACTGAGGTTCAGCTTTGTGATCAATGTTTGTTCTATTTATATTACTATGAATATAATTGAGGAATGAGGCTGCGTTTCACTGAGGTTAAACTCATTGATCAATGTTGGTTCTGTTTATATTAATATGAATATAACTGATGAATGAGGCTGGGTTTCACTGAGGTTCAGCTTTTTGATCAATGTAGGTTCTGTTTATATGAATATAAATATAATTGAGGAATGAGGCTGGGTTTCACTGAGGTTAAACTCATTGATCAATATTGGTTCTGTTTATATTAATATGAATATAATTGAAGAATGAGGCTGGGTTTCACTGAGGTTCAGCTTTGTGATCAATGTTTGTTCTGTTTATATTAATATGAATATAATTGATGAATGAGGCTGGGTTTCACTGAGGTTCACCTTTGTGATCAATGTTGGTTCTGTTTATATTAATATGAATATAATTGATGAATGAGGCTGGGTTTCACTGAGGTTCAGCTTTGTGATCAATGTTGGTTCTGTATATATTTATATGAATATAATTAATGAATGAGGCTGTGTTTCAAAGAACTTAAACTCATTGATCAATGTTGGTTCTGTTTATATTAATATGAATATAATTGAGGAATGAGGCTGCGTTTCACTGAGGTTAAACTCATTTATCAATGTTGGTTCTGTTTATATTAATATGAATAAAATTGATGAATGAGGCTGGGTTTCACTCAGGTTCAGCTTTGTGATCAATGTTGGTTCTGTTTATATTAATATGAATAAAATTGATGAATGAGGCTGGATTTCAATGAGATTCAGCTTTGTTGTCAATATTGGTTCTGTTTATATTAATATGAATATAATTGATGAATGAGGCTGGGTTTCACTGAGGTTCAGCTTTGTGATCAATATTGGTTCTGTTTATATTAATATGAATATAATTGATGAATGAGGCTGGGTTTCACTGAGATACAGCTCTGTGATCAATGTTGGTTCTGTTTGTATTAATATGAACATAATTGAGGAATGAGGCTGCGTTTCACTGAGGTTAAACTCATTGACCAATGTTGGTTCTGTTTATATTAATATGAATATAATTGATGAATGAGGCTGGGTTTCACTGAGGTTCAGCTTTGTGTTCAATGTTGGTTCTGTTTATATTAATATGAATATAATTGAGGAATGCGGCTTGGTTTCACTGATGTTCAGCTTTGTGATCAATGTTGGTTCTCTTTATATTAATATGAACATAATTGAGGAATGAGGCTGCGTTTCACTGAGGTTAAACTCATTGACCAATGTTGGTTCTGTTTATATTAATATGAATATAATTGATGAATGAGGCTGGGTTTCACTGAGGTTCAGCTTTTTGATCAATGTTTGTTCTGTTTATATTACTATGAATATAATTGAGGAATGAGGCTGCGTTTCACTGAGGTTAAACTCATTGACCAATGTTGGTTCTGTTTATATTAATATGAATATAATTGATGAATGAGGCTGGGTTTCACTGAGGTTCAGCTTTGTGTTCAATGTTGGTTCTGTTTATATTAATATGAATATAATTGAGGAATGCGGCTGGGTTTCACTGATGTTCAGCTTTGTGATCAATGTTGGTTCTCTTTATATTAATAGGAACATAATTGAGGAATGAGGCTGCGTTTCACTGAGGTTAAACTCATTGACCAATGTTGGTTCTGTTTATATTAATATGAATATAATTGATGAATGAGGCTGGGTTTCACTGAGGTTCAGCTTTGTGATCAATGTTTGTTCTGTTTATATTAATATGAATAAAATTGAGGAATGAGGCTGCGTTTCACTGAGGTTAAACTCATTGACCAATGTTGGTTCTGTTTATATTAATATGAATATAATTGATGAATGAGGCTGGGTTTCACTGAGGTTCAGCTTTGTGTTCAATGTTGGTTCTGTTTATATTAATATGAATATAATTGAGGAATGCGGCTGGGTTTCACTGATGTTCAGCTTTGTGATCAATGTTGGTTCTCTTTATATTAATATGAACATAATTGAGGAATGAGGCTGCGTTTCACTGAGGTTAAACTCATTGACAAATGTTGGTTCTGTTTATATTAATATGAATATAATTGATGAATGAGGCTGGGTTTCACTGAGGTTCAGCTTTTTGATCAATGTTTGTTCTGTTTATATTACTATGAATATAATTGAGGAATGAGGCTGCGTTTCACTGAGGTTAAACTCATTGACCAATGTTGGTTCTGTTTATATTAATATGAATATAATTGATGAATGAGGCTGGGTTTCACTGAGGTTCAGCTTTGTTTTCAATGTTGGTTATGTTTATATTAATATGAATATAATTGAGGAATGCAGCTGGGTTTCACTGATGTTCAGCTTTGTGATCAATGTTGGTTCTCTTTATATTAATATGAACATAATTGAGGAATGAGGCTGCGTTTCATTGAGGTTAAACTCATTGACCAATGTTGGCTCTGTTTATATTAATATGAATATAATTGATGAATGAGGCTGGGTTTCACTGAGGTTCAGCTTTGTGATCAATGTTTGTTCTGTTTATATTAATATGAATAAAATTGAGGAATGAGGCTGCGTTTCACTGAGGTTAAACTCATTGACCAATGTTGGTTCTGTTTATATTAATATGAATATAATTGATGAATGAGGCTGGGTTTCACTGAGGTTCAGCTTTGTGTTCAATGTTGGTTCTGTTTATATTAATATGAATATAATTGAGGAATGCGGCTGGGTTTCACTGATGTTCAGCTTTGTGATCAATGTTGGTTCTCTTTATATTAAAATGAACATAATTGAGGAATGAGGCTGCGTTTCACTGAGGTTAAACTCATTAATCAATGTTGGTTATGTTTATATTAATATGAATATAATTGATGAATGAGGCTGGGTTTCACTGAGGTTCAGCTTTGTGATCAATGTTGGTTCTGTATATATTTATATGAATATAATTAATGAATGAGGCTGTGTTTCAAAGAATTTAAACTCATTGATCAATGTTGGTTCTGTTTATATTAATATGAATATAATTGAGGAATGAGGCTGCGTTTCACTGAGGTTAAACTCATTGATCAATGTTGGTTCTGTTTATATTAATATGAATAAAATTGATGAATGAGGCTGGGTTTCACTGAGGTTCAGCTTTGTGATCAATGTTGGTTCTGTTTATATTAATATGAATAAAATTGATGAATGAAGCTGGATTTCACTGAGATTCAGCTTTGTGGTCAATGTTGGTTCTTTTTATATTAATATGAATATAATTGATGAATGAGGCTGGGTTTCACTGAGGTTAAACTCATTGATCAATATTGGTTCTGTTTATATTAATATGAATATAATTGATGAATTAGGCTTGGTTTCACTGAGGTTCAGCTTTGTGATCAATGTTGGTTCTGTTTATATTAATATGAATATAATTTATGAATGAGGCTGGGTTTCACTGAGATTCAGCTTTGTGATCAATGTTGGTTCTGTTTATATTAATATGAATATAATTGATGAATGAGGCTGGGTTTCACTGAGATTCAGCTTTGTGGTCAATGTTGGTTCTGTTTATATTAATATGAATATAATTGATGAATGAGGCTGGGTTTCACTGAGGTTCAGCTTTGTGTTCAAAGTTGGTTCTGTTTATATTAATATGAATATAATTTAGGAATGTGGCTTGGTTTCACTGATGTTCAGCTTTTTGATCAATGTTGGTTCTCTTTATATTAATATGAACATAATTGAGGAATGAGGCTGCGTTTCACTGAGGTTAAACTCATTGACCAATGTTGGTTCTGTTTATATTAATATGAATATAATTGATGAATGAGGCTGGGTTTCACTGAGGTTCAGCTTTGTTTTCAATGTTGGTTATGTTTATATTAATATGAATATAATTGAGGAATGCAGCTGGGTTTCACTGATGTTCAGCTTTGTGATCAATGTTGGTTCTCTTTATATTAATATGAACATAATTGAGGAATGAGGCTGCGTTTCATTGAGGTTAAACTCATTGTCCAATGTTGGCTCTGTTTATATTAATATGAATATAATTGATGAATGAGGCTGGGTTTCACTGAGGTTCAGCTTTGTGATCAATGTTTGTTCTGTTTATATTAATATGAATAAAATTGAGGAATGAGGCTGCGTTTCACTGAGGTTAAACTCATTGACCAATGTTGGTTCTGTTTATATTAATATGAATATAATTGATGAATGAGGCTGGGTTTCACTGAGGTTCAGCTTTGTGTTCAATGTTGGTTCTGTTTATATTAATATGAATATAATTGAGGAATGCGGCTGGGTTTCACTGATGTTCAGCTTTGTGATCAATGTTGGTTCTCTTTATATTAAAATGAACATAATTGAGGAATGAGGCTGCGTTTCACTGAGGTTAAACTCATTAATCAATGTTGGTTATGTTTATATTAATATGAATATAATTGATGAATGAGGCTGGGTTTCACTGAGGTTCAGCTTTGTGATCAATGTTGGTTCTGTATATATTTATATGAATATAATTAATGAATGAGGCTGTGTTTCAAAGAATTTAAACTCATTGATCAATGTTGGTTCTGTTTATATTAATATGAATATAATTGAGGAATGAGGCTGCGTTTCACTGAGGTTAAACTCATTGATCAATGTTGGTTCTGTTTATATTAATATGAATAAAATTGATGAATGAGGCTGGGTTTCACTGAGGTTCAGCTTTGTGATCAATGTTGGTTCTGTTTATATTAATATGAATAAAATTGATGAATGAAGCTGGATTTCACTGAGATTCAGCTTTGTGGTCAATGTTGGTTCTTTTTATATTAATATGAATATAATTGATGAATGAGGCTGGGTTTCACTGAGGTTAAACTCATTGATCAATATTGGTTCTGTTTATATTAATATGAATATAATTGATGAATTAGGCTTGGTTTCACTGAGGTTCAGCTTTGTGATCAATGTTGGTTCTGTTTATATTAATATGAATATAATTTATGAATGAGGCTGGGTTTCACTGAGATTCAGCTTTGTGATCAATGTTGGTTCTGTTTATATTAATATGAATATAATTGATGAATGAGGCTGGGTTTCACTGAGATTCAGCTTTGTGGTCAATGTTGGTTCTGTTTATATTAATATGAATATAATTGATGAATGAGGCTGGGTTTCACTGAGGTTCAGCTTTGTGTTCAAAGTTGGTTCTGTTTATATTAATATGAATATAATTTAGGAATGTGGCTTGGTTTCACTGATGTTCAGCTTTTTGATCAATGTTGGTTCTCTTTATATTAATATGAACATAATTGAGGAATGAGGCTGCGTTTCACTGAGGTTAAACTCATTGATCAATGTTGGTTCTGTTTATATTAATATGAATATAATTGATGAATGAGGCTGGGTTTCACTGAGGTTCAGCTTTGTGATCAATGTTTGTTCTGTTTATATTGCTATGAATATAATTGAGGAATGAGGCTGCGTTTCACTGAGGTTAAACTCATTGATCAATGTTGTTTCTGTTTATATTAATATGAATAAAATTGATGAATGAGGCTGGGTTTCACTGAGGTTCAGCTTTGTGATCAATGTTGGTTCTGTTTATATTAATATGAATATAATTGATGAATGAAGCTGGATTTCACTGAGATTCAGCTTTGTGGTCAATGTTGGTTCTTTTTATATTAATATGAATATAATTGATGAATGAGGCTGGGTTTCACTGAGGTTAAACTCATTGATCAATATTGGTTCTGTTTATATTAATATGAATATAATTGATGAATTAGGCTTGGTTTCACTGAGGTTCAGCTTTGTGATCAATGTTGGTTCTGTTTATATTAATATGAATATAATTTATGAATGAGGCTGGGTTTCACTGAGGTTCAGCTTTGTGATCAATGTTGGTTCTGTTTATATTAATATGAATATAATTGATGAATGAGGCTGGGTTTCACTGAGATTCAGCTTTGTGATCAATGTTGGTTCTGTTTATATTAATATGAATATAATTGATGAATGAGGCTGGGTTTCACTGAGATTCAGCTTTGTGTTCAATGTTGGTTCTGTTTATATTAATATGAATATAATTGAGGAATGCGGCTGGGTTTCACTGATGTTCAGCTTTGTGATCAATGTTGGTTCTCTTTATATTAATATGAACATAATTGAGGAATTAGGCTGCGTTTCACTGAGGTTAAACTCATTGACCAATGTTGGTTCTGTTTATATTAATATGAATATAATTGATGAATGAGGCTGGGTTTCACTGAGGTTCAGCTTTGTGATCAATGTTTGTTCTGTTTATATTACTATGAATATAATTGAGGAATGAGGCTGCGTTTCACTGAGGTTAAACTCATTGATCAATATTGGTTCTGTTTATATTAATATGAATATAACTGATGAATGAGGCTGGGTTTCACTGAGGTTCAGCTTTTTGATCAATGTTGGTTCTGTTTATATGAATATGAATATAATTGAGGAATGAGGCTGGGTTTCACTGAGGTTAAACTCATTGATCAATGTTGGTTCTGTTTATATTAATATGAATATAATTGATGAATGAGGCTGGGTTTCACTGAGGTTAAACTCATTGACCAATGTTGGTTCTGTTTATATTAATATGAATATAATTGATGAATGAGGCTGGGTTTCACTGAGGTTAAACTCATTGATCAATGTTGGTTCTGTTTATATTAATATGAATAAAATTGATGAATGAGGCTGGGTTTCACTGAGGTTCAGCTTTGTGATCAATGTTGGTTCTGTTTATATTAATATGAATAAAATTGATGAATGAAGCTGGATTTCACTGAGATTCAGCTTTGTGGTCAATGTTGGTTCTTTTTATATTAATATGAATATAATTAATGAATGAGGCTGTGTTTCAAAGAACTTAAACTCATTGATCAATGTTGGTTCTGTTTATATTAATATGAATATAATTGAGGAATGAGGCTGCGTTTCACTGAGGTTCAGCTTTTTGATCAATGTTGTTTCTGTTTATATTAATATGAATAAAATTGATGAATGAGGCTGGGTTTCACTGAGGTTCAGCTTTGTGATCAATGTTGGTTCTGTTTATATTAATATGAATATAATTGATGAATGAAGCTGGATTTCACTGAGATTCAGCTTTGTGGTCAATGTTGGTTCTTTTTATATTAATATGAATATAATTGATGAATGAGGCTGGGTTTCACTGAGGTTAAACTCATTGATCAATATTGGTTCTGTTTATATTAATATGAATATAACTGATGAATTAGGCTTGGTTTCACTGAGGTTCAGCTTTGTGATCAATGTTGGTTCTGTTTATATTAATATGAATATAATTTATGAATGAGGCTGGGTTTCACTGAGGTTCAGCTTTGTGATCAATGTTGGTTCTGTTTATATTAATATGAATATAATTGATGAATGAGGCTGGGTTTCACTGAGATTCAGCTTTGTGATCAATGTTGGTTCTGTTTATATTAATATGAATATAATTGATGAATGAGGCTGGGTTTCACTGAGATTCAGCTTTGTGTTCAATGTTGGTTCTGTTTATATTAATATGAATATAATTGAGGAATGCGGCTGGGTTTCACTGATGTTCAGCTTTGTGATCAATGTTGGTTCTCTTTATATTAATATGAACATAATTGAGGAATGAGGCTGCGTTTCACTGAGGTTAAACTCATTGACCAATGTTGGTTCTGTTTATATTAATATGAATATAATTGATGAATGAGGCTGGGTTTCACTGAGGTTCAGCTTTGTGATCAATGTTTGTTCTGTTTATATTACTATGAATATAATTGAGGAATGAGGCTGCGTTTCACTGAGGTTAAACTCATTGATCAATATTGGTTCTGTTTATATTAATATGAATATAACTGATGAATGAGGCTGGGTTTCACTGAGGTTCAGCTTTTTGATCAATGTTGGTTCTGTTTATATGAATATGAATATAATTGAGGAATGAGGCTGGGTTTCACTGAGGTTAAACTCATTGATCAATGTTGGTTCTGTTTATATTAATATGAATATAATTGATGAATGAGGCTGGGTTTCACTGAGGTTAAACTCATTGACCAATGTTGGTTCTGTTTATATTAATATGAATATAATTGATGAATGAGGCTGGGTTTCACTGAGGTTAAACTCATTGATCAATGTTGGTTCTGTTTATATTAATATGAATAAAATTGATGAATGAGGCTGGGTTTCACTGAGGTTCAGCTTTGTGATCAATGTTGGTTCTGTTTATATTAATATGAATAAAATTGATGAATGAAGCTGGATTTCACTGAGATTCAGCTTTGTGGTCAATGTTGGTTCTTTTTATATTAATATGAATATAATTAATGAATGAGGCTGTGTTTCAAAGAACTTAAACTCATTGATCAATGTTGGTTCTGTTTATATTAATATGAATATAATTGAGGAATGAGGCTGCGTTTCACTGAGGTTCAGCTTTTTGATCAATGTTGGTTCTGTTTATATGAATATGAATATAATTGAGGAATGAGGCTGGGTTTCACTGAGATTCAGCTTTGTGGTCAATGTTGGTTCTGTTTATATTAATATGAATATAATTGATGAATGAGGCTGGGTTTCACTGAGGTTCAGCTTTGTGTTCAATGTTGGTTCTGTTTATATTAATATGAATATAATTGAGGAATGTGGCTGGGTTTCACTGATGTTCAGCTTTGTGATCAATGTTGGTTCTCTTTATATTAATATGAACATAATTGAGGAATGAGGCTGCGTTTCACTGAGGTTAAACTCATTGACCAATGTTGGTTCTGTTTATATTAATATGAATATCATTGATGAATGAGGCTGGGTTTCACTGAGGTTCAGCTTTGTGATCAATGTTTGTTCTGTTTATATTAATATGAATAAAATTGAGGAATGAGGCTGCGTTTCACTGAGGTTAAACTCATTGACCAATGTTGGTTCTGTTTATATTAATATGAATATAATTGAGGAATGCGGCTGGGTTTCACTGATGTTCAGCTTTGTGATCAATGTTGGTTCTGTTTATATTAATATGAATATAATTGAGGAATGCGGCTTGGTTTCACTGATGTTCAGCTTTGTGATCAATGTTGGTTCTCTTTATATTAATATGAATATAATTGAGGAATAAGGCTGCGTTTCACTGAGATTCAGCTTTGTGGTCAATGTTGGTTCTGTTTATATTAATATGAATATAATTGATGAATGAGGCTGGGTTTCACTGAGGTTCAGCTTTGTGATCAATGTTGGTTCTGTTTATATTAATATGAATATAATTGATGAATGGGGCTGGGTTTCACTGAGATTCAGCTTTGTGATCAATGTTGGTTCTGTTTATATTAATATGAATATAATTGATGAATGAGGCTGGGTTTCACTGAGGTTCAGCTTTGTGTTCAATGTTGGTTCTGTTTATATTAATATGAATATAATTGAGGAATGCGGCTGGGTTTCACTGATGTTCAGCTTTGTGATCAATGTTGGTTCTCTTTATATTAATATGAACATAATTGAGGAATGAGGCTGCGTTTCACTGAGGTTAAACTCATTGACCAATGTTGGTTCTGTTTATATTAATATGAATATAATTGATGAATGAGGCTGGGTTTCACTGAGGTTCAGCTTTGTGATCAATGTTTGTTCTGTTTATATTACTATGAATATAATTGAGGAATGAGGCTGCGTTTCACTGAGGTTAAACTCATTGATCAATATTGGTTCTGTTTATATTAATATGAATATAACTGATGAATGAGGCTGGGTTTCACTGAGGTTCAGCTTTTTGATCAATGTTGGTTCTGTTTATATGAATATGAATATAATTGAGGAATGAGGCTGGGTTTCACTGAGGTTAAACTCATTGATCAATGTTGGTTCTGTTTATATTAATATGAATATAATTGATGAATGAGGCTGGGTTTCACTGAGGTTAAACTCATTGACCAATGTTGGTTCTGTTTATATTAATATGAATATAATTGATGAATGAGGCTGGGTTTCACTGAGGTTAAACTCATTGATCAATGTTGGTTCTGTTTATATTAATATGAATAAAATTGATGAATGAGGCTGGGTTTCACTGAGGTTCAGCTTTGTGATCAATGTTGGTTCTGTTTATATTAATATGAATAAAATTGATGAATGAAGCTGGATTTCACTGAGATTCAGCTTTGTGGTCAATGTTGGTTCTTTTTATATTAATATGAATATAATTGATGAATGAGGCTGGGTTTCACTGAGGTTAAACTCATTGATCAATATTGGTTCTGTTTATATTAATATGAATATAATTGATGAATTAGGCTTGGTTTCACTGAGGTTCAGCTTTGTGATCAATGTTGGTTCTGTTTATATTAATATGAATATAATTTATGAATGAGGCTGGGTTTCACTGAGGTTCAGCTTTGTGATCAATGTTGGTTCTGTTTATATTAATATGAATATAATTGATGAATGAGGCTGGGTTTCACTGAGATTCAGCTTTGTGATCAATGTTGGTTCTGTTTATATTAATATGAATATAATTGATGAATGAGGCTGGGTTTCACTGAGATTCAGCTTTGTGGTCAATGTTGGTTCTGTTTATATTAATATGAATATAATTGATGAATGAGGCTGGGTTTCACTGAGGTTCAGCTTTGTGTTCAATGTTGGTTCTGTTTATATTAATATGAATATAATTGAGGAATGTGGCTGGGTTTCACTGATGTTCAGCTTTGTGATCAATGTTGGTTCTCTTTATATTAATATGAATATAATTGAGGAATAAGGCTGCGTTTCACTGAGATTCAGCTTTGTGGTCAATGTTGGTTCTGTTTATATTAATATGAATATAATTGATGAATGAGGCTGGGTTTCACTGAGGTTCAGCTTTGTCTTCAATGTTGGTTCTGTTTATATTAATATGAATATAATTGAGGAATGCGGCTGGGTTTCACTGATGTTCAGCTTTGTGACCAATGTTGGTTCTCTTTATATTAATATGAACATAATTAAGGAATGAGGCTGCGTTTCACTGAGGTTAAACTCATTGACCAATGTTGGTTCTGTTTATATTAATATGAATACAATTGATGAATGAGGCTGGGTTTCACTGAGGTTCAGCTTTGTGATCAATGTTTGTTCTATTTATATTACTATGAATATAATTGAGGAATGAGGCTGCGTTTCACTGAGGTTAAACTCATTGATCAATGTTGGTTCTGTTTATATTAATATGAATATAACTGATGAATGAGGCTGGGTTTCACTGAGGTTCAGCTTTTTGATCAATGTAGGTTCTGTTTATATGAATATGAATATAATTGAGGAATGAGGCTGGGTTTCACTGAGGTTAAACTCATTGATCAATATTGGTTCTGTTTATATTAATATGAATATAATTGAAGAATGAGGCTGGGTTTCACTGAGGTTCAGCTTTGTGATCAATGTTTGTTCTGTTTATATTAATATGAATATAATTGATGAATGAGGCTGGGTTTCACTGAGGTTCACCTTTGTGATCAATGTTGGTTCTGTTTATATTAATATGAATATAATTGATGAATGAGGCTGGGTTTCACTGAGGTTCAGCTTTGTGATCAATGTTGGTTCTGTATATATTTATATGAATATAATTAATGAATGAGGCTGTGTTTCAAAGAACTTAAACTCATTGATCAATGTTGGTTCTGTTTATATTAATATGAATATAATTGAGGAATGAGGCTGCGTTTCACTGAGGTTAAACTCATTGATCAATGTTGGTTCTGTTTATATTAATATGAATAAAATTGATGAATGAGGCTGGGTTTCACTCAGGTTCAGCTTTGTGATCAATGTTGGTTCTGTTTATATTAATATGAATAAAATTGATGAATGAGGCTGGATTTCACTGAGATTCAGCTTTGTTGTCAATATTGGTTCTGTTTATATTAATATGAATATAATTGATGAATGAGGCTGGGTTTCACTGAGGTTCAGCTTTGTGATCAATATTGGTTCTGTTTATATTAATATGTATATAATTGATGAATGAGGCTGGGTTTCACTGAGATACAGCTTTGTTGTCAATGTTGGTTCTGTTTGTATTAATATGAACATAATTGAGGAATGAGGCTGCGTTTCACTGAGGTTAAACTCATTGACCAATGTTGGTTCTGTTTATATTAATATGAATATAATTGATGAATGAGGCTGGGTTTCACTGAGGTTCAGCTTTGTGTTCAATGTTGGTTCTGTTTATATTAATATGAATATAATTGAGGAATGCGGCTTGGTTTCACTGATGTTCAGCTTTGTGATCAATGTTGGTTCTCTTTATATTAATATGAACATAATTGAGGAATGAGGCTGCGTTTCACTGAGGTTAAACTCATTGACCAATGTTGGTTCTGTTTATATTAATATGAATATAATTGATGAATGAGGCTGGGTTTCACTGAGGTTCAGCTTTTTGATCAATGTTTGTTCTGTTTATATTACTATGAATATAATTGAGGAATGAGGCTGCGTTTCACTGAGGTTAAACTCATTGACCAATGTTGGTTCTGTTTATATTAATATGAATATAATTGATGAATGAGGCTGGGTTTCACTGAGGTTAAACTCATTGATCAATGTTGTTTCTGTTTATATTAATATGAATAAAATTGATGAATGAGGCTGGGTTTCACTGAGGTTCAGCTTTGTGATCAATGTTGGTTCTGTTTATATTAATATGAATATAATTGATGAATGAAGCTGGATTTCACTGAGATTCAGCTTTGTGGTCAATGTTGGTTCTTTTTATATTAATATGAATATAATTGATGAATGAGGCTGGGTTTCACTGAGGTTAAACTCATTGATCAATATTGGTTCTGTTTATATTAATATGAATATAATTGATGAATTAGGCTTGGTTTCACTGAGGTTCAGCTTTGTGATCAATGTTGGTTCTGTTTATATTAATATGAATATAATTTATGAATGAGGCTGGGTTTCACTGAGGTTCAGCTTTGTGATCAATGTTGGTTCTGTTTATATTAATATGAATATAATTGATGAATGAGGCTGGGTTTCACTGAGATTCAGCTTTGTGATCAATGTTGGTTCTGTTTATATTAATATGAATATAATTGATGAATGAGGCTGGGTTTCACTGAGATTCAGCTTTGTGTTCAATGTTGGTTCTGTTTATATTAATATGATTATAATTGAGGAATGCGGCTGGGTTTCACTGTTGTTCAGCTTTGTGATCAATGTTGGTTCTCTTTATATTAATATGAACATAATTGAGGAATGAGGCTGCGTTTCACTGAGGTTAAACTCATTGACCAATGTTGGTTCTGTTTATATTAATATGAATATAATTGATGAATGAGGCTGGGTTTCACTGAGGTTCAGCTTTGTGATCAATGTTTGTTCTGTTTATATTACTATGAATATAATTGAGGAATGAGGCTGCGTTTCACTGAGGTTAAACTCATTGATCAATATTGGTTCTCTTTATATTAATATGAATATAACTGATGAATGAGGCTGGGTTTCACTGAGGTTCAGCTTTGTGATCAATGTTTGTTCTGTTTATATTACTATGAATATAATTGAGGAATGAGGCTGCGTTTCACTGAGGTTAAACTCATTGATCAATATTGGTTCTCTTTATATTAATATGAATATAACTGATGAATGAGGCTGGGTTTCACTGAGGTTCAGCTTTTTGATCAATGTTGGTTCTGTTTATATTAATATGAATATAATTGATGAATGAGGCTGGGTTTCACTGAGGTTAAACTCATTGACCAATGTTGGTTCTGTTTATATTAATATGAATATAATTGATGAATGAGGCTGGGTTTCACTGAGGTTAAACTCATTGATCAATGTTGGTTCTGTTTATATTAATATGAATAAAATTGATGAATGAGGCTGGGTTTCACTGAGGTTCAGCTTTGTGATCAATGTTGGTTCTTTTTATATTAATATGAATAAAATTGATGAATGAAGCTGGATTTCACTGAGATTCAGCTTTGTGGTCAATGTTGGTTCTTTTTATATTAATATGAATATAATTGATGAATGAGGCTGGGTTTCACTGAGGTTAAACTCATTGATCAATATTGGTTCTGTTTATATTAATATGAATATAATTGATGAATTAGGCTTGGTTTCACTGAGGTTCAGCTTTGTGATCAATGTTGGTTCTGTTTATATTAATATGAATATAATTTATGAATGAGGCTGGGTTTCACTGAGGTTCAGCTTTGTGATCAATGTTGGTTCTGTTTATATTAATATGAATATAATTGATGAATGAGGCTGGGTTTCACTGAGATTCAGCTTTGTGATCAATGTTGGTTCTGTTTATATTAATATGAATATAATTGATGAATGAGGCTGGGTTTCACTGAGATTCAGCTTTGTGGTCAATGTTGGTTCTGTTTATATTAATATGAATATAATTGATGAATGAGGCTGGGTTTCACTGAGGTTCAGCTTTGTGTTCAATGTTGGTTCTGTTTATATTAATATGAATATAATTGAGGAATGCGGCTGGGTTTCACTGATGTTCAGCTTTGTGATCAATGTTGGTTCTCTTTATATTAATAGGAACATAATTGAGGAATGAGGCTGCGTTTCACTGAGGTTAAACTCATTGACCAATGTTGGTTCTGTTTATATTAATATGAATATAATTGATGAATGAGGCTGGGTTTCACTGAGGTTCAGCTTTGTGATCAATGTTTGTTCTGTTTATATTAATATGAATAAAATTGAGGAATGAGGCTGCGTTTCACTGAGGTTAAACTCATTGACCAATGTTGGTTCTGTTTATATTAATATGAATATAATTGATGAATGAGGCTGGGTTTCACTGAGGTTCAGCTTTGTGTTCAATGTTGGTTCTGTTTATATTAATATGAATATAATTGAGGAATGCGGCTGGGTTTCACTGATGTTCAGCTTTGTGATCAATGTTGGTTCTCTTTATATTAATATGAACATAATTGAGGAATGAGGCTGCGTTTCACTGAGGTTAAACTCATTGACAAATGTTGGTTCTGTTTATATTAATATGAATATAATTGATGAATGAGGCTGGGTTTCACTGAGGTTCAGCTTTTTGATCAATGTTTGTTCTGTTTATATTACTATGAATATAATTGAGGAATGAGGCTGCGTTTCACTGAGGTTAAACTCATTGACCAATGTTGGTTCTGTTTATATTAATATGAATATAATTGATGAATGAGGCTGGGTTTCACTGAGGTTCAGCTTTGTGTTCAATGTTGGTTCTGTTTATATTAATATGAATATAATTGAGGAATGCAGCTGGGTTTCACTGATGTTCAGCTTTGTGATCAATGTTGGTTCTCTTTATATTAATATGAACATAATTGAGGAATGAGGCTGCGTTTCATTGAGGTTAAACTCATTGACCAATGTTGGCTCTGTTTATATTAATATGAATATAATTGATGAATGAGGCTGGGTTTCACTGAGGTTCAGCTTTGTGATCAATGTTTGTTCTGTTTATATTAATATGAATAAAATTGAGGAATGAGGCTGCGTTTCACTGAGGTTAAACTCATTGACCAATGTTGGTTCTGTTTATATTAATATGAATATAATTGATGAATGAGGCTGGGTTTCACTGAGGTTCAGCTTTGTGTTCAATGTTGGTTCTGTTTATATTAATATGAATATAATTGAGGAATGCGGCTGGGTTTCACTGATGTTCAGCTTTGTGATCAATGTTGGTTCTCTTTATATTAAAATGAACATAATTGAGGAATGAGGCTGCGTTTCACTGATGTTAAACTCATTGACCAATGTTGGTTCTGTTTATATTAATATGAATATAATTGATGAATGAGGCTGGGTTTCACTGAGGTTAAACTCATTGATCAATGTGGTTTCTGTTTATATTAATATGAATAAAATTGATGAATGAGGCTGGGTTTCACTGAGGTTCAGCTTTGTGATCAATGTTGGTTCTGTTTATATTAATATGAATATAATTGATGAATGAAGCTGGATTTCACTGAGATTCAGCTTTGTGGTCAATGTTGGTTCTTTTTATATTAATATGAATATAATTGATGAATGAGGCTGGGTTTCACTGAGGTTAAACTCATTGATCAATATTGGTTCTGTTTATATTAATATGAATATAATTGATGAATTAGGCTTGGTTTCACTGAGGTTCAGCTTTGTGATCAATGTTGGTTCTGTTTATATTAATATGAATATAATTTATGAATGAGGCTGGGTTTCACTGAGGTTCAGCTTTGTGATCAATGTTGGTTCTGTTTAAATTAATATGAATATAATTGATGAATGAGGCTGGGTTTCACTGAGATTCAGCTTTGTGATCAATGTTGGTTCTGTTTATATTAATATGAATATAATTGATGAATGAGGCTGGGTTTCACTGAGATTCAGCTTTGTGTTCAATGTTGGTTCTGTTTATATTAATATGATTATAATTGAGGAATGCGGCTGGGTTTCACTGTTGTTCAGCTTTGTGATCAATGTTGGTTCTCTTTATATTAATATGAACATAATTGAGGAATGAGGCTGCGTTTCACTGAGGTTAAACTCATTGACCAATGTTGGTTCTGTTTATATTAATATGAATATAATTGATGAATGAGGCTGGGTTTCACTGAGGTTCAGCTTTGTGATCAATGTTTGTTCTGTTTATATTACTATGAATATAATTGAGGAATGAGGCTGCGTTTCACTGAGGTTAAACTCATTGATCAATATTGGTTCTGTTTATATTAATATGAATATAACTGATGAATGAGGCTGGGTTTCACTGAGGTTCAGCTTTTTGATCAATGTTGGTTCTGTTTATATGAATATGAATATAATTGAGGAATGAGGCTGGGTTTCACTGAGGTTAAACTCATTGATCAATGTTGGTTCTGTTTATATTAATATGAATATAATTGATGAATGAGGCTGGGTTTCACTGAGGTTAAACTCATTGACCAATGTTGGTTCTGTTTATATTAATATGAATATAATTGATGAATGAGGCTGGGTTTCACTGAGGTTAAACTCATTGATCAATGTTGGTTCTGTTTATATTAATATGAATAAAATTGATGAATGAGGCTGGGTTTCACTGAGGTTCAGCTTTGTGATCAATGTTGGTTCTGTTTATATTAATATGAATAAAATTGATGAATGAAGCTGGATTTCACTGAGATTCAGCTTTGTGGTCAATGTTGGTTCTTTTTATATTAATATGAATATAATTAATGAATGAGGCTGGGTTTCACTGAGGTTAAACTCATTGATCAATATTGGTTCTGTTTATATTAATATGAATATAATTGATGAATTAGGCTTGGTTTCACTGAGGTTCAGCTTTGTGATCAATGTTGGTTCTGTTTATATTAATATGAATATAATTTATGAATGAGGCTGGGTTTCACTGAGGTTCAGCTTTGTGATCAATGTTGGTTCTGTTTATATTAATATGAATATAATTGATGAATGAGGCTGGGTTTCACTGAGATTCAGCTTTGTGATCAATGTTGGTTCTGTTTATATTAATATGAATATAATTGATGAATGAGGCTGGGTTTCACTGAGATTCAGCTTTGTGGTCAATGTTGGTTCTGTTTATATTAATATGAATATAATTGATGAATGAGGCTGGGTTTCACTGAGGTTCAGCTTTGTGTTCAATGTTGGTTCTGTTTATATTAATATGAATATAATTGAGGAATGTGGCTCGGTTTCACTGATGTTCAGCTTTGTGATCAATGTTGGTTCTCTTTATATTAATATGAATATAATTGAGGAATAAGGCTGCGTTTCACTGAGATTCAGCTTTGTGGTCAATGTTGGTTCTGTTTATATTAATATGAATATAATTGATGAATGAGGCTGGGTTTCACTGAGGTTCAGCTTTGTGTTCAATGTTGGTTCTGTTTATATTAATATGAATATAATTGAGGAATGCGGCTGGGTTTCACTGATGTTCAGCTTTGTGATCAATGTTGGTTCTCTTTATATTAATATGAACATAATTAAGGAATGAGGCTGCGTTTCACTGAGGTTAAACTCATTGACCAATGTTGGTTCTGTTTATATTAATATGAATACAATTGATGAATGAGGCTGGGTTTCACTGAGGTTCAGCTTTGTGATCAATGTTTGTTCTATTTATATTACTATGAATATAATTGAGGAATGAGGCTGCGTTTCACTGAGGTTAAACTCATTGATCAATGTTGGTTCTGTTTATATTAATATGAATATAACTGATGAATGAGGCTGGGTTTCACTGAGGTTCAGCTTTTTGATCAATGTAGGTTCTGTTTATATGAATATGAATATAATTGAGGAATGAGGCTGGGTTTCACTGAGGTTAAACTCATTGATCAATATTGGTTCTGTTTATATTAATATGAATATAATTGAAGAATGAGGCTGGGTTTCACTGAGGTTCAGCTTTGTGATCAATGTTTGTTCTGTTTATATTAATATGAATATAATTGATGAATGAGGCTGGGTTTCACTGAGGTTCACCTTTGTGATCAATGTTGGTTCTGTTTATATTAATATGAATATAATTGATGAATGAGGCTGGGTTTCACTGAGGTTCAGCTTTGTGATCAATGTTGGTTCTGTATATATTTATATGAATATAATTGATGAATGAGGCTGTGTTTCAAAGAACTTAAACTCATTGATCAATGTTGGTTCTGTTTATATTAATATGAATATAATTGAGGAATGAGGCTGCGTTTCACTGAGGTTAAACTCATTTATCAATATTGGTTCTGTTTATATTAATATGAATATAATTGATGAATTAGGCTTGGTTTCACTGAGGTTCAGCTTTGTGATCAATGTTGGTTCTGTTTATATTAATATGAATATAATTTATGAATGAGGCTGGGTTTCACTGAGGTTCAGCTTTGTGATCAATGTTGGTTCTGTTTATATTAATATGAATATAATTGATGAATGAGGCTGGGTTTCACTGAGATTCAGCTTTGTGATCAATGTTGGTTCTGTTTATATTAATATGAATATAATTGATGAATGAGGCTGGGTTTCACTGAGATTCAGCTTTGTGGTCAATGTTGGTTCTGTTTATATTAATATGAATATAATTGATGAATGAGGCTGGGTTTCACTGAGGTTCAGCTTTGTGTTCAATGTTGGTTCTGTTTATATTAATATGAATATAATTGAGGAATGTGGCTGGGTTTCACTGATGTTCAGCTTTGTGATCAATGTTGGTTCTCTTTATATTAATATGAATATAATTGAGGAATAAGGCTGCGTTTCACTGAGATTCAGCTTTGTGGTCAATGTTGGTTCTGTTTATATTAATATGAATATAATTGATGAATGAGGCTGGGTTTCACTGAGGTTCAGCTTTGTGTTCAATGTTGGTTCTGTTTATATTAATATGAATATAATTGAGGAATGCGGCTGGGTTTCACTGATGTTCAGCTTTGTGATCAATGTTGGTTCTCTTTATATTAATATGAACATAATTAAGGAATGAGGCTGCGTTTCACTGAGGTTAAACTCATTGACCAATGTTGGTTCTGTTTATATTAATATGAATACAATTGATGAATGAGGCTGGGTTTCACTGAGGTTCAGCTTTGTGATCAATGTTTGTTCTATTTATATTACTATGAATATAATTGAGGAATGAGGCTGCGTTTCACTGAGGTTAAACTCATTGATCAATGTTGGTTCTGTTTGTATTAATATGAATATAACTGATGAATGAGGCTGGGTTTCACTGAGGTTCAGCTTTTTGATCAATGTAGGTTCTGTTTATATGAATATGAATATAATTGAGGAATGAGGCTGGGTTTCACTGAGGTTAAACTCATTGATCAATATTGGTTCTGTTTATATTAATATGAATATAATTGAAGAATGAGGCTGGGTTTCACTGAGGTTCAGCTTTGTGATCAATGTTTGTTCTGTTTATATTAATATGAATATAATTGATGAATGAGGCTGGGTTTCACTGAGGTTCACCTTTGTGATCAATATTGGTTCTGTTTATATTAATATGAATATAATTGATGAATGAGGCTGGGTTTCACTGAGGTTCAGCTTTGTGATGAATGTTGGTTCTGTATATATTTATATGAATATAATTAATGAATGAGGCTGTGTTTCAAAGAACTTAAACTCATTGATCAATGTTGGTTCTGTTTATATTAATATGAATATAATTGAGGAATGAGGTTGCGTTTCACTGAGGTTAAACTCATTTATCAATGTTGGTTCTGTTTATATTAATATGAATAAAATTGATGAATGAGGCTGGGTTTCACTCAGGTTCAGCTTTGTGATCAATGTTGGTTCTGTTTATATTAATATGAATAAAATTGATGAATGAGGCTGGATTTCACTGAGATTCAGCTTTGTTGTCAATATTGGTTCTGTTTATATTAATATGAATATAATTGATGAATGAGGCTGGGTTTCACTGAGGTTCAGCTTTGTGATCAATATTGGTTCTGTTTATATTAATATGAATATAATTGATGAATGAGGCTGGGTTTCACTAAGATACAGCTCTGTGATCAATGTTGGTTCTGTTTATATTAATATGAACATAATTGAGGAATGAGGCTGCGTTTCACTGAGGTTAAACTCATTGACCAATGTTGGTTCTGTTTATATTAATATGAATATAATTGATGAATGAGGCTGGGTTTCACTGAGGTTCAGCTTTGTGTTCAATGTTGGTTCTGTTTATATTAATATGAATATAATTGAGGAATGCGGCTTGGTTTCACTGATGTTCAGCTTTGTGATCAATGTTGGTTCTCTTTATATTAATATGAACATAATTGAGGAATGAGGCTGCGTTTCACTGAGGTTAAACTCATTGACCAATGTTGGTTCTGTTTATATTAATATGAATATAATTGATGAATGAGGCTGGGTTTCACTGAGGTTCAGCTTTTTGATCAATGTTTGTTCTGTTTATATTACTATGAATATAATTGAGGAATGAGGCTGCGTTTCACTGAGGTTAAACTCATTGACCAATGTTGGTTCTGTTTATATTAATATGAATATAATTGATGAATGAGGCTGGGTTTCACTGAGGTTCAGCTTTGTGTTCAATGTTGGTTCTGTTTATATTAATATGAATATAATTGAGGAATGCGGCTGGGTTTCACTGATGTTCAGCTTTGTGATCAATGTTGGTTCTCTTTATATTAATAGGAACATAATTGAGGATTGAGGCTGCGTTTCACTGAGGTTAAACTCATTGACCAATGTTGGTTCTGTTTATATTAATATGAATATAATTGATGAATGAGGCTGGGTTTCACTGAGGTTCAGCTTTGTGATCAATGTTTGTTCTGTTTATATTAATATGAACATAATTGAGGAATGAGGCTGCGTTTCACTGAGGTTAAACTCATTGACCAATGTTGGTTCTGTTTTTATTAATATGAATATAATTGATGAATGAGGCTGGGTTTCACTGAGGTTAAACTCATTGATCAATGTTGGTTCTGTTTATATTAATATGAATAAAATTGATGAATGAGGCTGGGTTTCACTGAGGTTCAGCTTTGTGATCAATGTTGGTTCTGTTTATATTAATATGAATAAAATTGATGAATGAAGCTGGATTTCACTGAGATTCAGCTTTGTGGTCAATGTTTGTTCTGTTTATATTAATATGAATATAATTGATGAATGAGGCTGGGTTTCACTGAGGTTCACCTTTGTGATCAATGTTGGTTCTCTTTATATTAATATGAACATAATTAAGGAATGAGGCTGCGTTTCACTGAGGTTAAACTCATTGACCAATGTTGGTTCTGTTTATATTAATATGAATACAATTGATGAATGAGGCTGGGTTTCACTGAGGTTCAGCTTTGTGATCAATGTTTGTTCTATTTATATTACTATGAATATAATTGAGGAATGAGGCTGCGTTTCACTGAGGTTAAACTCATTGATCAATGTTGGTTCTGTTTATATTAATATGAATATAACTGATGAATGAGGCTGGGTTTCACTGAGGTTCAGCTTTTTGATCAATGTAGGTTCTGTTTATATGAATATGAATATAATTGAGGAATGAGGCTGGGTTTCACTGAGGTTAAACTCATTGATCAATATTGGTTCTGTTTATATTAATATGAATATAATTGAAGAATGAGGCTGGGTTTCACTGAGGTTCAGCTTTGTG
Source organism: Leuresthes tenuis (assembly GCF_036924035.1). Lineage (NCBI taxonomy): Eukaryota > Metazoa > Chordata > Actinopteri > Atheriniformes > Atherinopsidae > Leuresthes > Leuresthes tenuis. Next base: position 969,978 of record NW_027325385.1, read on the forward strand.
ATCAATGTTTGTTCTGTTTATATTAATATGAATATAATTGATGAATGAGGCTGGGTTTCACTGAGGTTCACCTTTGTGATCAATGTTGGTTCTGTTTATATTAATATGAATATAATTGATGAATGAGGCTGGGTTTCACTGAGGTTCAGCTTTGTGATCAATGTTGGTTCTGTATATATTTATATGAATATAATTGATGAATGAGGCTGTGTTTCAAAGAACTTAAACTCATTGATCAATGTTGGTTCTGTTTATATTAATATGAATATAATTGAGGAATGAGGCTGCGTTTCACTGAGGTTAAACTCATTTATCAATATTGGTTCTGTTTATATTAATATGAATATAATTGATGAATTAGGCTTGGTTTCACTGAGGTTCAGCTTTGTGATCAATGTTGGTTCTGTTTATATTAATATGAATATAATTTATGAATGAGGCTGGGTTTCACTGAGGTTCAGCTTTGTGATCAATGTTGGTTCTGTTTATATTAATATGAATATAATTGATGAATGAGGCTGGGTTTCACTGAGATTCAGCTTTGTGATCAATGTTGGTTCTGTTTATATTAATATGAATATAATTGATGAATGAGGCTGGGTTTCACTGAGATTCAGCTTTGTGGTCAATGTTGGTTCTGTTTATATTAATATGAATATAATTGATGAATGAGGCTGGGTTTCACTGAGGTTCAGCTTTGTGTTCAATGTTGGTTCTGTTTATATTAATATGAATATAATTGAGGAATGTGGCTGGGTTTCACTGATGTTCAGCTTTGTGATCAATGTTGGTTCTCTTTATATTAATATGAATATAATTGAGGAATAAGGCTGCGTTTCACTGAGATTCAGCTTTGTGGTCAATGTTGGTTCTGTTTATATTAATATGAATATAATTGATGAATGAGGCTGGGTTTCACTGAGGTTCAGCTTTGTGTTCAATGTTGGTTCTGTTTATATTAATATGAATATAATTGAGGAATGCGGCTGGGTTTCACTGATGTTCAGCTTTGTGATCAATGTTGGTTCTCTTTATATTAATATGAACATAATTAAGGAATGAGGCTGCGTTTCACTGAGGTTAAACTCATTGACCAATGTTGGTTCTGTTTATATTAATATGAATACAATTGATGAATGAGGCTGGGTTTCACTGAGGTTCAGCTTTGTGATCAATGTTTGTTCTATTTATATTACTATGAATATAATTGAGGAATGAGGCTGCGTTTCACTGAGGTTAAACTCATTGATCAATGTTGGTTCTGTTTATATTAATATGAATATAACTGATGAATGAGGCTGGGTTTCACTGAGGTTCAGCTTTTTGATCAATGTAGGTTCTGTTTATATGAATATGAATATAATTGAGGAATGAGGCTGGGTTTCACTGAGGTTAAACTCATTGATCAATATTGGTTCTGTTTATATTAATATGAATATAATTGAAGAATGAGGCTGGGTTTCACTGAGGTTCAGCTTTGTGATCAATGTTTGTTCTGTTTATATTAATATGAATATAATTGATGAATGAGGCTGGGTTTCACTGAGGTTCACCTTTGTGATCAATGTTGGTTCTGTTTATATTAATATGAATATAATTGATGAATGAGGCTGGGTTTCACTGAGGTTCAGCTTTGTGATGAATGTTGGTTCTGTATATATTTATATGAATATAATTAATGAATGAGGCTGTGTTTCAAAGAACTTAAACTCATTGATCAATGTTGGTTCTGTTTATATTAATATGAATATAATTGAGGAATGAGGTTGCGTTTCACTGAGGTTAAACTCATTTATCAATGTTGGTTCTGTTTATATTAATATGAATAAAATTGATGAATGAGGCTGGGTTTCACTCAGGTTCAGCTTTGTGATCAATGTTGGTTCTGTTTATATTAATATGAATAAAATTGATGAATGAGGCTGGATTTCACTGAGATTCAGCTTTGTTGTCAATATTGGTTCTGTTTATATTAATATGAATATAATTGATGAATGAGGCTGGGTTTCACTGAGGTTCAGCTTTGTGATCAATATTGGTTCTGTTTATATTAATATGAATATAATTGATGAATGAGGCTGGGTTTCACTAAGATACAGCTCTGTGATCAATGTTGGTTCTGTTTATATTAATATGAACATAATTGAGGAATGAGGCTGCGTTTCACTGAGGTTAAACTCATTGACCAATGTTGGTTCTGTTTATATTAATATGAATATAATTGATGAATGAGGCTGGGTTTCACTGAGGTTCAGCTTTGTGTTCAATGTTGGTTCTGTTTATATTAATATGAATATAATTGAGGAATGCGGCTTGGTTTCACTGATGTTCAGCTTTGTGATCAATGTTGGTTCTCTTTATATTAATATGAACATAATTGAGGAATGAGGCTGCGTTTCACTGAGGTTAAACTCATTGACCAATGTTGGTTCTGTTTATATTAATATGAATATAATTGATGAATGAGGCTGGGTTTCACTGAGGTTCAGCTTTTTGATCAATGTTTGTTCTGTTTATATTACTATGAATATAATTGAGGAATGAGGCTGCGTTTCACTGAGGTTAAACTCATTGACCAATGTTGGTTCTGTTTATATTAATATGAATATAATTGATGAATGAGGCTGGGTTTCACTGAGGTTCAGCTTTGTGTTCAATGTTGGTTCTGTTTATATTAATATGAATATAATTGAGGAATGCGGCTGGGTTTCACTGATGTTCAGCTTTGTGATCAATGTTGGTTCTCTTTATATTAATAGGAACATAATTGAGGATTGAGGCTGCGTTTCACTGAGGTTAAACTCATTGACCAATGTTGGTTCTGTTTATATTAATATGAATATAATTGATGAATGAGGCTGGGTTTCACTGAGGTTCAGCTTTGTGATCAATGTTTGTTCTGTTTATATTAATATGAATAAAATTGAGGAATGAGGCTGCGTTTCACTGAGGTTAAACTCATTGACCAATGTTGGTTCTGTTTATATTAATATGAATATAATTGATGAATGAGGCTGGGTTTCACTGAGGTTCAGCTTTGTGTTCAATGTTGGTTCTGTTTATATTAATATGAATATAATTGATGAATGAGGCTGGGTTTCACTGAGGTTCAGCTTTTTGATCAATGTTGGTTCTGTATATATTTATATGAATATAATTGAGGAATGAGGCTGCGTTTCACTGAGGTTAAACTCATTGATCAATGTTGGTTCTGTTTATATTAATATGAATATAACTGATGAATGAGGCTGGGTTTCACTGAGGTTCAGCTTTTTGATCAATGTTGGTTCTGTTTATATGAATATGAATATAATTGAGGAATGAGGCTGGGTTTCACTGAGGTTAAACTCATTGATCAATGTTGGTTCTGTTTATATTAATATGAATATAATTGATGAATGAGGCTGGGTTTCACTGAGGTTCAGCTTTGTGATCAATGTTTGTTCTGTTTATATTAATATGAATATAATTGATGAATGTGGCTGGGTTTCACTGAGGTTCAGCTTTTTGATCAATGTTGGTTCTGTTTATATTAATATGAATATAATTGATGAATGAGGCTGGGTTTCACTGAGGTTCAGCTTTGTGATCAATGTTGGTTCTGTATATATTTATATGAATATAATTAATGAATGAGGCTGTGTTTCAAAGAACTTAAACTCATTGATCAATGTTGGTTCTGTTTATATTAATATGAATATAATTGAGGAATGAGGCTGCGTTTCACTGAGGTTAAACTCATTGATCAATGTCTGTTCTGTTTATATTAATATGAATAAAATTAATGAATGAGGCTGGGTTTCACTGAGGTTCAGCTTTGTGATCAATGTTGGTTCTGTTTATATTAATATTAATAAAATTGATGAATGAGGCTGGATTTCACTGAGATTCAGCTTTGTGGTCAATGTTGGTTCTTTTTATATTAATATGAATATAATTGATGAATGAGGCTGGGTTTCACTGAGGTTAAACTCATTGATCAATATTGGTTCTGTTTATATTAATATGAATATAATTGATCAATTAGGCTGGGTTTCACTGAGGTTCAGCTTTGTGATCAATGTTGGTTCTGTGTATATTAATATGAATATAATTGATGAATGAGGCTGGGTTTCACTGAGGTTCAGCTTTGTGATCAATGTTGGTTCTGTTTATATTAATATGAATATAATTGATGAATGAGGCTGGGTTTCACTGAGATTCAGCTTTGTGGTCAATGTTGGTTCTGTTTATATTAATATGAATATAATTGATGAATGAGGCTGAGTTTCACTGAGGTTAAGCTTTGTGTTCAATGTTGGTTCTGTTTATATTAATATGAATATAATTGAGGAATGTGGCTGGGTTTCACTGATGTTCAGCTTTGTGATCAATGTTGGTTCTCTTTATATTAATATGAACATAATTGAGGAATGAGGCTGCGTTTCACTGAGGTTAAACTCATTGATCAATGTTGGTTCTGTTTATATTAATATGAATATAATTGATGAATGAGGCTGGGTTTCACTGAGGTTCAGCTTTGTGATCAATGTTTGTTCTGTTTATATTACTATGAATATAATTGAGGAATGAGGCTGCGTTTCACTGAGGTTAAACTCATTGATCAATGTTGGTTCTGTTTATATTAATATGAATATAACTGATGAATGAGGCTGGGTTTCACTGAGGTTCAGCTTTGTGATCAATGTTGGTTCTGTTTATATGAATATGAATATAATTGAGGAATGAGGCTGTGTTTCACTGAGGTTAAACTCATTGATCAATGTTGGTTCTGTTTATATTAATATGAATATAATTGATGAATGAGGCTGGGTTTCACTGAGGTTCAGCTTTGTGGTCAATGCTTGTTCTGTTTATATTAATATGTATATAATTGATGAAAGAGGCTGGGTTTCACTGAGGTTCAGCTTTGTGATCAATGTTGGTTCTGTTTATATTAATATGAATATAATTGAGGAATAAGGCTGCGTTTCACTGAGGTTAAACTCATTGATCAATGATGGTTCTGTCTATATTAAAATGAATATAATTGATGATTGAGGCTTGGTTTCACTGAGGTTCAGCTTTGTGATCAATGTTGGTTCTGTATATATTTATATGAATATAATTAATGAATGAGGCTGTGTTTCAAAGAACTTAAACTCATTGATCAATGTTGGTTCTGTTTATAATAATATGAATATAATTGATGAATGAGGCTGGGTTTCACTGAGGTTAAACTCATTGATCAATGTTGGGTCTGTTTATATTAATATGAATATAATTGATGAATGAGGCTGGGTTTCACTGAGGTTCAGCTTTTTGATCAATGTTGGTTCTGTATATATTTATATGAATATAATTGAGGAATGAGGCTGCGTTTCACTGAGGTTAAACTCATTGATCAATGTTTGTTCTGTTTATATTAATATGAATATAACTGATGAATGAGGCTGGGTTTCACTGAGGTTCAGCTTTTTGATCAATGTTGGTTCTGTTTATATGAATATGAATATAATTGATGAATGAGGCTGGGTTTCACTGAGGTTCAGCTTTGTGATCAATGTTTGTTCTGTTTATATTACTATGAATATAATTGAGGAATGAGGCTGCGTTTCACTGAGGTTAAACTCATTGATCAATGTTGGTTCTGTTTATATTAATATGAATATAACTGATGAATGAGGCTGGGTTTCACTGAGGTTCAGCTTTGTGATCAATGTTGGTTCTGTTTATATGAATATGAATATAATTGAGGAATGAGGCTGCGTTTCACTGAGGTTAAACTCATTGATCAATGTTGGTTCTGTTTATATTAATATGAATATAATTGATGAATGAGGCTGGGTTTCACTGAGGTTCAGCTTTGTGGTCAATGCTTGTTCTGTTTATATTAATATGTATATAATTGATGAATGAGGCTGGGTTTCACTGAGGTTCAGCTTTGTGATCAATGTTGGTTCTGTTTATATTAATATGAATATAATTGAGGAATAAGGCTGCGTTTCACTAAGGTTAAACTCATTGATCAATGATGGTTCTGTCTATATTAAAATGAATATAATTGATGATTGAGGCTTGGTTTCACTGAGGTTCAGCTTTGTGATCAATGTTGGTTCTGTATATATTTATATGAATATAATTAATGAATGAGGCTGTGTTTCAAAGAACTTAAACTCATTGATCAATGTTGGTTCTGTTTATAATAATATGAATATAATTGATGAATGAGGCTGGGTTTCACTGAGGTTAAACTCATTGATCAATGTTGGGTCTGTTTATATTAATATGAATATAATTGATGAATGAGGCTGGGTTTCACTGAGGTTCAGCTTTTTGATCAATGTTGGTTCTGTATATATTTATATGAATATAATTGAGGAATGAGGCTGCGTTTCACTGAGGTTAAACTCATTGATCAATGTTTGTTCTGTTTATATTAATATGAATATAACTGATGAATGAGGCTGGGTTTCACTGAGGTTCAGCTTTTTGATCAATGTTGGTTCTGTTTATATGAATATGAATATAATTGATGAATGAGGCTGGGTTTCACTGAGGTTCAGCTTTGTGATCAATGTTTGTTCTGTTTATATTACTATGAATATAATTGAGGAATGAGGCTGCGTTTCACTGAGGTTAAACTCATTGATCAATGTTGGTTCTGTTTATATTAATATGAATATAATTGATGAATGTGGCTGGGTTTCACTGAGGTTCAGCTTTTTGATCAATGTTGGTTCTGTTTATATTAATATGAATATAATTGATGAATGAGGCTGGGTTTCACTGAGGTTCAGCTTTGTGATCAATGTTGGTTCTGTATATATTTATATGAATATAATTAATGAATGAGGCTGTGTTTCAAAGAACTTAAACTCATTGATCAATGTTGGTTCTGTTTATATTAATATGAATATAATTGAGGAATGAGGCTGCGTTTCACTGAGGTTAAACTCATTGATCAATGTTGGTTCTGTTTATATTAATATGAATAAAATTAATGAATGAGGCTGGGTTTCACTGAGGTTCAGCTTTGTGATCAATGTTGGTTCTGTTTATATTAATATTAATAAAATTGATGAATGAGGCTGGATTTCACTGAGATTCAGCTTTGTGGTCAATGTTGGTTCTTTTTATATTAATATGAATATAATTTATGAATGAGGCTGGGTTTCACTGAGGTTAAACTCATTGATCAATATTGGTTCTGTTTATATTAATATGAATATAATTGATCAATTAGGCTGGGTTTCACTGAGGTTCAGCTTTGTGATCAATGTTGGTTCTGTGTATATTAATATGAATATAATTGATGAATGAGGCTGGGTTTCACTGAGGTTCAGCTTTGTGATCAATGTTGGTTCTGTGTATATTAATATGAATATAATTGATGAATGAGGCTGGGTTTCACTGAGGTTCAGCTTTGTGATCAATGTTGGTTCTGTTTATATTAATATGAATATAATTGAGGAATGAGGCTGCGTTTCACTGAGGTTAAACTCATTGATCAATGTTGGTTCTGTTTATATTAATATGAATATAACTGATGAATGAGGCTGGGTTTCACTGAGGTTCAGCTTTGTGATCAATGTTGGTTCTGTTTATATTAATATGAATATAATTGAGGAATGTGGCTGGGTTTCACTGATGTTCAGCTTTGTGATCAATGTTGGTTCTCTTTATATTAATATGAACATAATTGAGGAATGAGGCTGCGTTTCACTGAGGTTAAACTCATTGATCAATGTTGGTTCTGTTTATATTAATATGAATATAATTGATGAATGAGGCTGGGTTTCACTGAGGTTCAGCTTTGTGATCAATGTTTGTTCTGTTTATATTACTATGAATATAATTGAGGAATGAGGCTGCGTTTCACTGAGGTTAAACTCATTGATCAATGTTGGTTCTGTTTATATTAATATGAATATAACTGATGAATGAGGCTGGGTTTCACTGAGGTTCAGCTTTGTGATCAATGTTGGTTCTGTTTATATGAATATGAATATAATTGAGGAATGAGGCTGTGTTTCACTGAGGTTAAACTCATTGATCAATGTTGGTTCTGTTTATATTAATATGAATATAATTGATGAATGAGGCTGGGTTTCACTGAGGTTCAGCTTTGTGATCAATGTTTGTTCTGTTTATATTAATATGAATATAATTGATGAATGAGGCTGGGTTTCACTGAGGTTCAGCTTTGTGGTCAATGCTTGTTCTGTTTATATTAATATGTATATAATTGATGAATGAGGCTGGGTTTCACTGAGGTTCAGCTTTGTGATCAATGTTGGTTCTGTTTATATTAATATGAATATAATTGAGGAATAAGGCTGCCTTTCACTGAGGTTAAACTCATTGATCAATGATGGTTCTGTCTATATTAAAATGAATATAATTGATGATTGAGGCTTGGTTTCACTGAGGTTCAGCTTTGTGATCAATGTTGGTTCTGTATATATTTATATGAATATAATTAATGAATGAGGCTGTGTTTCAAAGAACTTAAACTCATTGATCAATGTTGGTTCTGTTTATAATAATATGAATATAATTGATGAATGAGGCTGGGTTTCACTGAGGTTAAACTCATTGATCAATGTTGGTTCTGTTTATATTAATATGAATATAATTGATGAATGAGGCTGGGTTTCACTGAGGTTCAGCTTTGTGATCAATGTTTGTTCTGTTTATATTAATATGAATATAATTGATGAATGAGGCTGGGTTTCACTGAGGTTCAGCTTTGTGGTCAATGCTTGTTCTGTTTATATTAATATGTATATAATTGATGAATGAGGCTGGGTGTCACTGAGGTTCAGCTTTGTGATCAATGTTGGTTCTGTTTATATTAATATGAATATAATTGAGGAATAAGGCTGTGTTTCACTGAGGTTAAACTCATTGATCAATGTTGGTTCTGTTTATATTAATATGAATATAATTGATGAATGAGGCTGGGTTTCACTGAGGTTCAGCTTTGTGATCAATGTTTGTTCTGTTTATATTAATATGAATATAATTGATGAATGAGGCTGGGTTTCACTGAGGTTCAGCTTTGTGGTCAATGCTTGTTCTGTTTATATTAATATGTATATAATTGATGAATGAGGCTGGGTTTCACTGAGGTTCAGCTTTGTGATCAATGTTGGTTCTGTTTATATTAATATGAATATAATTGAGGAATAAGGCTGCGTTTCACTGAGGTTAAACTCATTGATCAATGATGGTTCTGTCTATATTAAAATGAATATAATTGATGATTGAGGCTTGGTTTCACTGAGGTTCAGCTTTGTGATCAATGTTGGTTCTGTATATATTTATATGAATATAATTAATGAATGAGGCTGTGTTTCAAAGAACTTAAACTCATTGATCAATGTTGGTTCTGTTTATAATAATATGAATATAATTGATGAATGAGGCTGGGTTTCACTGAGGTTAAACTCATTGATCAATGTTGGTTCTGTTTATATTAATATGAATATAATTGATGAATGAGGCTGGGTTTCACTGAGGTTCAGCTTTTTGATCAATGTTGGTTCTGTATATATTTATATGAATATAATTAATGAATGAGGCTGTGTTTCAAAGAACTTAAACTCATTGATCAATGTTGGTTCTGTTTATAATAATATGAATATAATTGATGAATGAGGCTGGGTTTCACTGAGGTTAAACTCATTGATCAATGTTGGTTCTGTTTATATTAATATGAATATAATTGATGAATGAGGCTGGGTTTCACTGAGGTTCAGCTTTGTGATCAATGTTGGTTCTGTTTATATTAATATAAATAAAATTGATGAATGAGGCTGGATTTCACTGAGATTCAGCTTTGTGGTCAATGTTGGTTCTTTTTATATTAATATGAATATAATTGATGAATGAGGCTGGGTTTCACTGAGGTTAAACTCATTGATCAATATTGGTTCTGTTTATATTAATATGAATATAATTGATCAATTAGGCTGGGTTTCACTGAGGTTCAGCTTTGTGATCAATGTTGGTTCTGTGTATATTAATATGAATATAATTGATGAATGAGGCTGGGTTTCACTGAGGTTCAGCTTTGTGATCAATGTTGGTTCTGTTTATATTAATATGAATATAATTGATGAATGAGGCTGGGTTTCACTGAGGTTCAGCTTTGTGGTCAATGTTGGTTCTGTTTATATGAATATGAATATAATTGATGAATGAGGCTGGGTTTCACTGAGGTTAAGCTTTGTGTTCAATGTTGGTTCTGTTTATATTAATATGAATATAATTGAGGAATGTGGCTGGGTTTCACTGATGTTCAGCTTTGTGATCAATGTTGGTTCTCTTTATATTAATATGAACATAATTGAGGAATGAGGCTGCGTTTCACTGAGGTTAAACTCATTGATCAATGTTGGTTCTGTTTATATTAATATGAATATAATTGATGAATGAGGCTGGGTTTCACTGAGATTCAGCTTTGTGGTCAATGTTGGTTCTGTTTATATTAATATGAATATAATTGATGAATGAGGCTGGGTTTCACTGAGGTTAAGCTTTGTGTTCAATGTTGGTTCTGTTTATATTAATAAGAATATAATTGAGGAATGTGGCTGGGTTTCACTGATGTTCAGCTTTGTGATCAATGTTGGTTCTCTTTATATTAATATGAACATAATTGAGGAATGAGGCTGCGTTTCACTGAGGTTAAACTCATTGATCAATGTTGGTTCTGTTTATATTAATATGAATATAATTGATGAATGAGGCTGGGTTTCACTGAGGTTCAGCTTTGTGATCAATGTTTGTTCTGTTTATATTACTATGAATATAATTGAGGAATGAGGCTGCGTTTCACTGAGGTTAAACTCATTGATCAATGTTGGTTCTGTTTATATTAATATGAATATAACTGATGAATGAGGCTGGGTTTCACTGAGGTTCAGCTTTGTGATCAATGTTGGTTCTGTTTATATGAATATGAATATAATTGAGGAATGAGGCTGTGTTTCACTGAGGTTAAACTCATTGATCAATGTTGGTTCTGTTTATATTAATATGAATATAATTGATGAATGTGGCTGGGTTTCACTGAGGTTCAGCTTTGTGATCAATGTTTGTTCTGTTTATATTAATATGAATATAATTGATGAATGAGACTGGGTTTCACTGAGGTTCAGCTTTGTGGTCAATGCTTGTTCTGTTTATATTAATATGTATATAATTGATGAATGAGGCTGGGTTTCACTGAGGTTCAGCTTTGTGATCAATGTTGGTTCTGTTTATATTAATATGAATATAATTGAGGAATAAGGCTGCCTTTCACTGAGGTTAAACTCATTGATCAATGATGGTTCTGTCTATATTAAAATGAATATAATTAATGAATGAGGCTGTGTTTCAAAGAACTTAAACTCATTGATCAATGTTGGTTCTGTTTATATTAATATGAATATAATTGATGAATGAGGCTGGGTTTCACTGAGGTTCAGCTTTGTGATCAATGTTGGTTCTGTTTATATTAATATGAATATAATTGATGAATGAGGCTGGGTTTCACTGAGGTTCAGCTTTGTGGTCAATGCTTGTTCTGTTTATATTAATATGTATATAATTGATGAATGAGGCTGGGTTTCACTGAGGTTCAGCTTTGTGATCAATGTTGGTTCTGTTTATATTAATATGAATATAATTGAGGAATAAGGCTGCGTTTCACTGAGGTTAAACTCATTGATCAATGATGGTTCTGTCTATATTAAAATGAATATAATTGATGATTGAGGCTTGGTTTCACTGAGGTTCAGCTTTGTGATCAATGTTGGTTCTGTATATATTTATATGAATATAATTAATGAATGAGGCTGTGTTTCAAAGAACTTAAACTCATTGATCAATGTTGGTTCTGTTTATAATAATATGAATATAATTGATGAATGAGGCTGGGTTTCACTGAGGTTAAACTCATTGATCAATGTTGGTTCTGTTTATATTAATATGAATATAATTGATGAATGAGGCTGGGTTTCACTGAGGTTAAGCTTTTTGATCAATGTTGGTTCTGTATATATTTATATGAATATAATTAATGAATGAGGCTGTGTTTCAAAGAACTTAAACTCATTGATCAATGTTGGTTCTGTTTATAATAATATGAATATAATTGATGAATGAGGCTGGGTTTCACTGAGGTTCAGCTTTGTGATCAATGTTGGTTCTGTTTATATTAATATGAATAAAATTGATGAATGAGGCTGGATTTCACTGAGATTCAGCTTTGTGGTCAATGTTGGTTCTTTTTATATTAATATGAATATAATTGATGAATGAGGCTGGGTTTCACTGAGGTTAAACTCATTGATCAATATTGGTTCTGTTTATATTAATATGAATATAATTGATCAATTAGGCTGGGTTTCACTGAGGTTCAGCTTTGTGATCAATGTTGGTTCTGTGTATATTAATATGAATATAATTGATGAATGAGGCTGGGTTTCACTGAGATTCAGCTTTTTGGTCAATGTTGGTTCTGTTTATATTAATATGAATATAATTGATGAATGAGGCTGGGTTTCACTGAGGTTAAGCTTTGTGTTCAATGTTGGTTCTGTTTATATTAATATGAATATAATTGAGGAATGTGGCTGGGTTTCACTGATGTTCAGCTTTGTGATCAATGTTGGTTCTCTTTATATTAATATGAACATAATTGAGGAATGAGGCTGCGTTTCACTGAGGTTAAACTCATTGATCAATGTTGGTTCTGTTTATATTAATATGAATATAATTGATGAATGAGGCTGGGTTTCACTGAGGTTCAGCTTTGTGATCAATGTTTGTTCTGTTTATATTAATATGAATATAATTGAGGAATGAGGCTGCGTTTCACTGAGGTTAAACTCATTGATCAATGTTGGTTCTGTTTATATTAATATGAATATAACTGATGAATGAGGCTGGGTTTCACTGAGGTTCAGCTTTGTGATCAATGTTGGTTCTGTTTATATTAATATGAATATAATTGAGGAATGTGGCTGGGTTTCACTGATGTTCAGCTTTGTGATCAATGTTGGTTCTCTTTATATTAATATGAACATAATTGAGGAATGAGGCTGCGTTTCACTGAGGTTAAACTCATTGATCAATGTTGGTTCTGTTTATATTAATATGAATATAATTGATGAATGAGGCTGGGTTTCACTGAGGTTCAGCTTTGTGATCAATGTTTGTTCTGTTTATATTACTATGAATATAATTGAGGAATGAGGCTGCGTTTCACTGAGGTTAAACTCATTGATCAATGTTGGTTCTGTTTATATTAATATGAATATAACTGATGAATGAGGCTGGGTTTCACTGAGGTTCAGCTTTGTGATCAATGTTGGTTCTGTTTATATGAATATGAATATAATTGAGGAATGAGGCTGTGTTTCACTGAGGTTAAACTCATTGATCAATGTTGGTTCTGTTTATATTAATATGAATATAATTGATGAATGAGGCTGGGTTTCACTGAGGTTCAGCTTTGTGATCAATGTTTGTTCTGTTTATATTAATATGAATATAATTGATGAATGAGGCTGGGTTTCACTGAGGTTCAGCTTTGTGGTCAATGCTTGTTCTGTTTATATTAATATGTATATAATTGATGAATGAGGCTGGGTTTCACTGAGGTTCAGCTTTGTGATCAATGTTGGTTCTGTTTATATTAATATGAATATAATTGAGGAATAAGGCTGCCTTTCACTGAGGTTAAACTCATTGATCAATGATGGTTCTGTCTATATTAAAATGAATATAATTGATGATTGAGGCTTGGTTTCACTGAGGTTCAGCTTTGTGATCAATGTTGGTTCTGTATATATTTATATGAATATAATTAATGAATGAGGCTGTTTTTCAAAGAACTTAAACTCATTGATCAATGTTGGTTCTGTTTATAATAATATGAATATAATTGATGAATGAGGCTGGGTTTCACTGAGGTTAAACTCATTGATCAATGTTGGTTCTGTTTATATTAATATGAATATAATTGATGAATGAGGCTGGGTTTCACTGAGGTTCAGCTTTGTGATCAATGTTTGTTCTGTTTATATTAATATGAATATAATTGATGAATGAGGCTGGGTTTCACTGAGGTTCAGCTTTGTGGTCAATGCTTGTTCTGTTTATATTAATATGTATATAATTGATGAATGAGGCTGGGTGTCACTGAGGTTCAGCTTTGTGATCAATGTTGGTTCTGTTTATATTAATATGAATATAATTGAGGAATAAGGCTGTGTTTCACTGAGGTTAAACTCATTGATCAATGTTGGTTCTGTTTATATTAATATGAATATAATTGATGAATGAGGCTGGGTTTCACTGAGGTTCAGCTTTGTGATCAATGTTTGTTCTGTTTATATTAATATGAATATAATTGATGAATGAGGCTGGGTTTCACTGAGGTTCAGCTTTGTGGTCAATGCTTGTTCTGTTTATATTAATATGTATATAATTGATGAATGAGGCTGGGTTTCACTGAGGTTCAGCTTTGTGATCAATGTTGGTTCTGTATATATTTATATGAATATAATTAATGAATGAGGCTGTGTTTCAAAGAACTTAAACTCATTGATCAATGTTGGTTCTGTTTATAATAATATGAATATAATTGATGAATGAGGCTGGGTTTCACTGAGGTTAAACTCATTGATCAATGTTGGTTCTGTTTATATTAATATGAATATAATTGATGAATGAGGCTGGGTTTCACTGAGGTTCAGCTTTGTGATCAATGTTGGTTCTGTTTATATTAATATAAATAAAATTGATGAATGAGGCTGGATTTCACTGAGATTCAGCTTTGTGGTCAATGTTGGTTCTTTTTATATTAATATGAATATAATTGATGAATGAGGCTGGGTTTCACTGAGGTTAAACTCATTGATCAATATTGATTCTGTTTATATTAATATGAATATAATTGATCAATTAGGCTGGGTTTCACTGAGGTTCAGCTTTGTGATCAATGTTGGTTCTGTGTATATTAATATGAATATAATTGATGAATGAGGCTGGGTTTCACTGAGGTTCAGCTTTGTGATCAATGTTGGTTCTGTTTATATTAATATGAATATAATTGATGAATGAGGCTGGGTTTCACTGAGGTTCAGCTTTGTGGTCAATGTTGGTTCTGTTTATATTAATATGAATATAATTGATGAATGAGGCTGGGTTTCACTGAGGTTAAGCTTTGTGTTCAATGTTGGTTCTGTTTATATTAATATGAATATAATTGAGGAATGTGGCTGGGTTTCACTGATGTTCAGCTTTGTGATCAATGTTGGTTCTCTTTATATTAATATGAACATAATTGAGGAATGAGGCTGCGTTTCACTGAGGTTAAACTCATTGATCAATGTTGGTTCTGTTTATATTAATATGAATATAATTGATGAATGAGGCTGGGTTTCACTGAGATTCAGCTTTGTGGTCAATGTTGGTTCTGTTTATATTAATATGAATATAATTGATGAATGAGGCTGGGTTTCACTGAGGTTAAGCTTTGTGTTCAATGTTGGTTCTGTTTATATTAATATGAATATAATTGAGGAATGTGGCTGGGTTTCACTGATGTTCAGCTTTGTGATCAATGTTGGTTCTCTTTATATTAATATGAACATAATTGAGGAATGAGGCTGCGTTTCACTGAGGTTAAACTCATTGATCAATGTTGGTTCTGTTTATATTAATATGAATATAATTGATGAATGAGGCTGGGTTTCACTGAGGTTCAGCTTTGTGATCAATGTTTGTTCTGTTTATATTACTATGAATATAATTGAGGAATGAGGCTGCGTTTCACTGAGGTTAAACTCATTGATCAATGTTGGTTCTGTTTATATTAATATGAATATAACTGATGAATGAGGCTGGGTTTCACTGAGGTTCAGCTTTGTGATCAATGTTGGTTCTGTTTATATGAATATGAATATAATTGAGGAATGAGGCTGTGTTTCACTGAGGTTAAACTCATTGATCAATGTTGGTTCTGTTTATATTAATATGAATATAATTGATGAATGTGGCTGGGTTTCACTGAGGTTCAGCTTTGTGATCAATGTTTGTTCTGTTTATATTAATATGAATATAATTGATGAATGAGACTGGGTTTCACTGAGGTTCAGCTTTGTGGTCAATGCTTGTTCTGTTTATATTAATATGTATATAATTGATGAATGAGGCTGGGTTTCACTGAGGTTCAGCTTTGTGATCAATGTTGGTTCTGTTTATATTAATATGAATATAATTGAGGAATAAGGCTGCCTTTCACTGAGGTTAAACTCATTGATCAATGATGGTTCTGTCTATATTAAAATGAATATAATTAATGAATGAGGCTGTGTTTCAAAGAACTTAAACTCATTGATCAATGTTGGTTCTGTTTATATTAATATGAATATAATTGATGAATGAGGCTGGGTTTCACTGAGGTTCAGCTTTGTGATCAATGTTGGTTCTGTTTATATTAATATGAATATAATTGATGAATGAGGCTGGGTTTCACTGAGGTTCAGCTTTGTGGTCAATGCTTGTTCTGTTTATATTAATATGTATATAATTGATGAATGAGGCTGGGTTTCACTGAGGTTCAGCTTTGTGATCAATGTTGGTTCTGTTTATATTAATATGAATATAATTGAGGAATAAGGCTGCGTTTCACTGAGGTTAAACTCATTGATCAATGATGGTTCTGTCTATATTAAAATGAATATAATTGATGATTGAGGCTTGGTTTCACTGAGGTTCAGCTTTGTGATCAATGTTGGTTCTGTATATATTTATATGAATATAATTAATGAATGAGGCTGTGTTTCAAAGAACTTAAACTCATTGATCAATGTTGGTTCTGTTTATAATAATATGAATATAATTGATGAATGAGGCTGGGTTTCACTGAGGTTAAACTCATTGATCAATGTTGGTTCTGTTTATATTAATATGAATATAATTGATGAATGAGGCTGGGTTTCACTGAGGTTCAGCTTTTTGATCAATGTTGGTTCTGTATATATTTATATGAATATAATTAATGAATGAGGCTGTGTTTCAAAGAACTTAAACTCATTGATCAATGTTGGTTCTGTTTATAATAATATGAATATAATTGATGAATGAGGCTGGGTTTCACTGAGGTTAAACTCATTGATCAATGTTGGTTCTGTTTATATTAATATGAATATAATTGATGAATGAGGCTGGGTTTCACTGAGGTTCAGCTTTGTGATCAATGTTGGTTCTGTTTATATTAATATGAATAAAATTGATGAATGAGGCTGGATTTCACTGAGATTCAGCTTTGTGGTCAATGTTGGTTCTTTTTATATTAATATGAATATAATTGATGAATGAGGCTGGGTTTCACTGAGGTTAAACTCATTGATCAATATTGGTTCTGTTTATATTAATATGAATATAATTGATCAATTAGGCTGGGTTTCACTGAGGTTCAGCTTTGTGATCAATGTTGGTTCTGTGTATATTAATATGAATATAATTGATGAATGAGGCTGGGTTTCACTGAGATTCAGCTTTTTGGTCAATGTTGGTTCTGTTTATATTAATATGAATATAATTGATGAATGAGGCTGGGTTTCACTGAGGTTAAGCTTTGTGTTCAATGTTGGTTCTGTTTATATTAATATGAATATAATTGAGGAATGTGGCTGGGTTTCACTGATGTTCAGCTTTGTGATCAATGTTGGTTCTCTTTATATTAATATGAACATAATTGAGGAATGAGGCTGCGTTTCACTGAGGTTAAACTCATTGATCAATGTTGGTTCTGTTTATATTAATATGAATATAATTGATGAATGAGGCTGGGTTTCACTGAGGTTCAGCTTTGTGATCAATGTTTGTTCTGTTTATATTAATATGAATATAATTGAGGAATGAGGCTGCGTTTCACTGAGGTTAAACTCATTGATCAATGTTGGTTCTGTTTATATTAATATGAATATAACTGATGAATGAGGCTGGGTTTCACTGAGGTTCAGCTTTGTGATCAATGTTGGTTCTGTTTATATGAATATGAATATAATTGAGGAATGAGGCTGTGTTTCACTGAGGTTAAACTCATTGATCAATGTTGGTTCTGTTTATATTAATATGAATATAATTGATGAATGAGGCTGGGTTTCACTGAGGTTCAGCTTTGTGATCAATGTTTGTTCTGTTTATATTAATATGAATATAATTGATGAATGAGGCTGGGTTTCACTGAGGTTCAGCTTTGTGGTCAATGCTTGTTCTGTTTATTTTAATATGTATATAATTGATGAATGAGGCTGGGTTTCACTGAGGTTCAGCTTTGTGATCAATGTTGGTTCTGTTTATATTAATATGAATATAATTGAGGAATAAGGCTGCCTTTCACTGAGGTTAAACTCATTGATCAATGATGGTTCTGTCTATATTAAAATGAATATAATTGATGATTGAGGCTTGGTTTCACTGAGGTTCAGCTTTGTGATCAATGTTGGTTCTGTATATATTTATATGAATATAATTAATGAATGAGGCTGTGTTTCAAAAAACTTAAACTCATTGATCAATGTTGGTTCTGTTTATAATAATATGAATATAATTGATGAATGAGGCTGGGTTTCACTGAGGTTAAACTCATTGATCAATGTTGGTTCTGTTTATATTAATATGAATATAATTGAGGAATGAGGCTGCGTTTCACTGAGGTTAAACTCATTGATCAATGTTGGTTCTGTTTATATTAATATGAATATAACTGATGAATGAGGCTGGGTTTCACTGAGGTTCAGCTTTGTGATCAATGTTGGTTCTGTTTATATTAATATGAATATAACTGATGAATGAGGCTGGGTTTCACTGAGGTTCAGCTTTTTGATCAATGTTGGTTCTGTTTATATGAATATGAATATAATTGAGGAATGAGGCTGGGTTTCACTGAGGTTAAACTCATTGATCAATGTTGGTTCTGTTTATATTAATATGAATATAATTGATGAATGAGGCTGGGTTTCACTGAGGTTCAGCTTTGTGATCAATGTTTGTTCTGTTTATATTAATATGAATATAATTGATGAATGAGGCTGGGTTTCACTGAGGTTCAGCTTTGTGATCAATGTTTGTTCTGTTTATATTAATATGAATATAATTGATGAATGAGGCTGGGTTTCACTGAGGTTCAGCTTTGTGATCAATGTTGGTTCTGTTTATATTAATATGAATATAATTGATGAATGAGGCTGGGTTTCACTGAGGTTCAGCTTTGTGATCAATGTTGGTTCTGTATATATTTATATGAATATAATTAATGAATGAGGCTGGGTTTCACTGAGGTTCAGCTTTGTGATCAATGTTGGTTCTGTTTATATTAATATGAATAAAATTGATGAATGAGGCTGGATTTCACTGAGATTCAGCTTTGTGGTCAATTTTGGTTCTTCTTATATTAATATGAATATAATTGATGAATGAGGCTGGGTTTCACTGAGGTTAAACTCATTGATCAATATTGGTTCTGTTTATATTAATATGAATATAATTGATGAATTAGGCTGGGTTTCACTGAGGTTCAGCTTTGTGATCAATGTTGGTTCTGTGTATATTAATATGAATATAATTGATGAATGAGGCTGGGTTTCACTGAGGTTCAGCTTTGTGATCAATGTTGGTTCTGTTTATATTAATATGAATATAATTGATGAATGAGGCTGGGTTTCACTGAGATTCAGCTTTGTGATCAATGTTGGTTCTGTTTATATTAATATGAATATAATTGATGAATGAGGCTGGGTTTCACTGAGATTCAGCTTTGTGGTCAATGTTGGTTCTCTTTATATTAATATGAATATAATTGAGGAATGAGGCTGGGTTTCACTGAGGTTAAACTCATTGATCAATGTTGGTTCTGTTTATATTAATATGAATATAATTGATGAATGAGGCTGGGTTTCACTGAGGTTCAGCTTTGTGATCAATGTTGGTTCTGTTTATATTAATATGAATATAATTGAGGAATGAGGCTGGGTTTCACTGAGGCTAAACTCATTGATCAATGTTGGATCTGTTTATACTAATATGAATATAATTTAGGAACGAGGCTGCGTTTCACTGAGGTTAAACTCATTGATCAATGTTGGTTCTGTTTATATTAATATGAATATAACTGATGAATGAGGCTGGGTTTCACTGAGGTTCAGCTTTTTGATCAATGTTGGTTCTGTTTATATGAATATGAATATAATTGAGGAATGAGGCTGGGTTTCACTGAGGTTAAACTCATTGATCAATGTTGGTTCTGTTTATATTAATATGAATATAATTGATGAATGAGGCTGGGTTTCACTGAGGTTCAGCTTTGTGATCAATGTTTGTTCTGTTTATATTAATATGAATATAATTGATGAATGAGGCTGGGTTTCACTGAGGTTCAGCTTTGTGATCAATGTTTGTTCTGTTTATATTAATATGAATATAATTGATGAATGAGGCTGGGTTTCACTGAGGTTCAGCTTTGTGATCAATGTTGGTTCTGTTTATATTAATATGAATATAATTGATGAATGAGGCTGGGTTTCACTGAGGTTCAGCTTTGTGATCAATGTTGGTTCTGTATATATTTATATGGATATAATTAATGAATGAGGCTGTGTTTCAAAGAACTTAAACTCATTGATCAATGTTGGTTCTGTTTATATTAATATGAATATAATTGAGGAATGAGGCTGCGTTTCACTGAGGTTAAACTCATTGATCAATGTTGGTTCTGTTTATATTAATATGAATAAAATTGATGAATGAGGCTGGGTTTCACTGAGGTTCAGCTTTGTGATCAATGTTGGTTCTGTTTATATTAATATGAATATAATTGATGAATGAGGCTGGGTTTCACTGAGATTCAGCTTTGTGGTCAATGTTGGTTCTGTTTATATTAATATGAATATAATTGAGGAATGAGGCTGGGTTTCACTGAGGTTAAACTCATTGATCAATGTTGGTTCTGTTTATATTAATATGAATATAATTGATGAATGAGGCTGGGTTTCACTGAGATTCAGCTTTGTGATCAATGTTGGTTCTGTTTATATTAATATGAATATAATTGATGAATGAGGCTGGGTTTCACTGAGATTCAGCTTTGTGGTCAATGTTGGTTCTGTTTATATTAATATGAATATAATTGAGGAATGAGGCTGGGTTTCACTGAGGTTAAACTCATTGATCAATGTTGGTTCTGTTTATATTAATATGAATAAAATTGATGAATGAGGCTGGATTTCACTGAGATTCAGCTTTGTGGTCAATTTTGGTTCTTTTTATATTAATATGAATATAATTGATGAATGAGGCTGGGTTTCACTGAGGTTAAACTCATTGATCAATGTTGGTTCTGTTTATATTAATATGAATATAATTGAGGAATGAGGCTGCGTTTCACTGAGGCTAAACTCATTGATCAATGTTGGATCTGTTTATACTAATATGAATATAATTGAGGAACGAGGCTGCGTTTCACTGAGGTTAAACTCATTGATCAATGTTGGTTCTGTTTATATTAATATGAATATAACTGATGAATGAGGCTGGGTTTCACTGAGGTTCAGCTTTTTGATCAATGTTGGTTCTGTTTATATGAATATGAATATAATTGAGGAATGAGGCTGATTTTCACTGAGGTTAAACTCATTGATCAATGTTGGTTCTGTTTATATTAATATGAATATAATTGATGAATGAGGCTGGGTTTCACTGAGGTTCAGCTTTGTGATCAATGTTTGTTCTGTTTATATTAATATGAATATAATTGATGAATGAGGCTGGGTTTCACTGAGGTTCAGCTTTGTGATCAATGTTTGTTCTGTTTATATTAATATGAATATAATTGATGAATGAGGCTGGGTTTCACTGAGGTTCAGCTTTGTGATCAATGTTGGTTCTGTTTATATTAATATGAATATAATTGATGAATGAGGCTGGGTTTCACTGAGGTTCAGCTTTGTGATCAATGTTGGTTCTGTATATATTTATATGAATATAATTAATGAATGAGGCTGTGTTTCAAAGAACTTAAACTCATTGATCAATGTTGGTTCTGTTTATATTAATATGAATATAATTGATGAATGAGGCTGGGTTTCACTGAGGTTCAGCTTTGTGATCAATGTTTGTTCTGTTTATATTAATATGAATATAATTGATGAATGAGGCTGGGTTTCACTGAGGTTCAGCTTTGTGATCAATGTTGGTTCTGTTTATATTAATATGAATATATTTGATGAATGAGGCTGGGTTTCACTGAGGTTCAGCTTTGTGATCAATGTTGGTTCTGTATATATTTATATGAATATAATTAATGAATGAGGCTGTGTTTCAAAGAACTTAAACTCATTGATCAATGTTGGTTCTGTTTATATTAATATGAATATAATTGAGGAATGAGGCTGCGTTTCACTGAGGTTAAACTCATTGATCAATGTTGGTTCTGTTTATATTAATATGAATAAAATTGATGAATGAGGCTGGGTTTCACTGAGGTTCAGCTTTGTGATCAATGTTGGTTCTGTTTATATTAATATGAATATAATTGATGAATGAGGCTGGGTTTCACTGAGATTCAGCTTTGTGGTCAATGTTGGTTCTGTTTATATTAATATGAATATAATTGAGGAATGAGGCTGGGTTTCACTGAGGTTAAACTCATTGATCAATGTTGGTTCTGTTTATATTAATATGAATATAATTGATGAATGAGGCTGGGTTTCACTGAGATTCAGCTTTGTGATCAATGTTGGTTCTGTTTATATTAATATGAATATAATTGATGAATGAGGCTGGGTTTCACTGAGATTCAGCTTTGTGGTCAATGTTGGTTCTGTTTATATTAATATGAATATAATTGAGGAATGAGGCTGGGTTTCACTGAGGTTAAAGTCATTGATCAATGTTGGTTCTGTTTATATTATTATGAATAAAATTGATGAATGAGGCTGGATTTCACTGAGATTCAGCTTTGTGGTCAATTTTGGTTCTTTTTATATTAATATGAATATAATTGATGAATGAGGCTGGGTTTCATGAGGTTAAACTCATTGATCAATATTGGTTCTGTTTATATTAATATGAATATAATTGAGAAATGAGGCTGGGTTTCACTGAGGCTAAACTCATTGATCAATGTTGGATCTGTTTATACTAATATGAATATAATTGAGGAACGAGGCTGCGTTTCACTGAGGTTAAACTCATTGATCAATGTTGGTTCTGTTTATATTAATATGAATATAACTGATGAATGAGGCTGGGTTTCACTGAGGTTCAGCTTTTTGATCAATGTTGGTTCTGTTTATATGAATATGAATATAATTGAGGAATGAGGCTGGGTTTCACTGAGGTTAAACTCATTGATCAATGTTGGTTCTGTTTATATTAATATGAATATAATTGATGAATGAGGCTGGGTTTCACTGAGGTTCAGCTTTGTGATCAATGTTTGTTCTGTTTATATTAATATGAATATAATTGATGAATGAGGCTGGGTTTCACTGAGGTTCAGCTTTGTGATCAATGTTTGTTCTGTTTATATTAATATGAATATAATTGATGAATGAGGCTGGGTTTCACTGAGGTTCAGCTTTGTGATCAATGTTGGTTCTGTTTATATTAATATGAATATAATTGATGAATGAGGCTGGGTTTCACTGAGGTTCAGCTTTGTGATCAATGTTGGTTCTGTATATATTTATATGAATATAATTAATGAATGAGGCTGTGTTTCAAAGAACTTAAACTCATTGATAAATGTTGGTTCTGTTTATATTAATATGAATATAATTGAGGAATGAGGCTGCGTTTCACAGAGGTTAAACTCATTGATCAATGTTGGTTCTGTTTATATTAATATGAATAAAATTGATGAATGAGGCTGGGTTTCACTGAGGTTCAGCTTTTTGATCAATGTTGGTTCTGTTTATATCAATATGAATAAAATTGATGAATGAGGCTGGATTTCATTGAGATTCAGCTTTGTGGTCAATTTTGGTTCTTTTTATATTAATATGAATATAATTGATGAATGAAGCTGGGTTTCACTGAGGTTAAACTCATTGATCAATATTGGTTCTGTTTATATTAATATGAATATAATTGATGAATTAGGCTGGGTTTCACTGAGGTTCAGCTTTGTGATCAATGTTGGATCTGTTTATA
The DNA here is from genome assembly GCF_036924035.1 of Leuresthes tenuis. Classification (NCBI taxonomy): domain Eukaryota; kingdom Metazoa; phylum Chordata; class Actinopteri; order Atheriniformes; family Atherinopsidae; genus Leuresthes; species Leuresthes tenuis. The sequence continues at coordinate 994,179 of NW_027325385.1, forward strand.
CTAATATGAATATAATTGAGGAACGAGGCTGCGTTTCACTGAGGTTAAACTCATTGATCAATGTTGGTTCTGTTTATATTAATATGAATATAACTGATGAATGAGGCTGGGTTTCACTGAGGTTCAGCTTTTTGATCAATGTTGGTTCTGTTTATATGAATATGAATATAATTGAGGAATGAGGCTGGGTTTCACTGAGGTTAAACTCATTGATCAATGTTGGTTCTGTTTATATTAATATGAATATAATTGATGAATGAGGCTGGGTTTCACTGAGGTTCAGCTTTGTGATCAATGTTTGTTCTGTTTATATTAATATGAATATAATTGATGAATGAGGCTGGGTTTCACTGAGGTTCAGCTTTGTGATCAATGTTTGTTCTGTTTATATTAATATGAATATAATTGATGAATGAGGCTGGGTTTCACTGAGGTTCAGCTTTGTGATCAATGTTGGTTCTGTTTATATTAATATGAATATAATTGATGAATGAGGCTGGGTTTCACTGAGGTTCAGCTTTGTGATCAATGTTGGTTCTGTATATATTTATATGAATATAATTAATGAATGAGGCTGTGTTTCAAAGAACTTAAACTCATTGATCAATGTTGGTTCTGTTTATATTAATATGAATATAATTGAGGAATGAGGCTGCGTTTCACAGAGGTTAAACTCATTGATCAATGTTGGTTCTGTTTATATTAATATGAATAAAATTGATGAATGAGGCTGGGTTTCACTGAGGTTCAGCTTTGTGATCAATGTTGGTTCTGTTTATATCAATATGAATAAAATTGATGAATGAGGCTGGATTTCATTGAGATTCAGCTTTGTGGTCAATTTTGGTTCTTTTTATATTAATATGAATATAATTGATGAATGAAGCTGGGTTTCACTGAGGTTAAACTCATTGATCAATATTGGTTCTGTTTATATTAATATGAATATAATTGATGAATTAGGCTGGGTTTCACTGAGGTTCAGCTTTGTGATCAATGTTGGTTCAGTGTATATTAATATGAATATAATTGAGGAATGAGGCTGCGTTTCACTGAGGTTAAACTCATTGATCAATGTTGGTTCTGTTTATATTAATATGAATAAAATTGATGAATGAGGCTGGGTTTCACTGAGGTTCAGCTTTGTGATCAATGTTGGTTCTGTGTATATTAATATGAATATAATTGAGGATTGAGGCTGGGCTTCACTGAGGCTAAACTCATTGATCAATGTTGGATCTGTTTATATGAATATGAATATAATTGAGGAATGAGGCTGGGTTTCACTGAGGTTAAACTCATTGATCAATGTTGGTTCTGTTTATATTAATATGAATATAATTGATGAATGAGGCTGGGTTTCACTGAGGTTCAGCTTTGTGATCAATGTTTGTTCTGTTTATATTAATATGAATATAATTGATGAATGAGGCTGGGTTTCACTGAGGTTCAGCTTTGTGATCAATGTTTGTTCTGTTTATATTAATATGAATATAATTGATGAATGAGGCTGGGTTTCACTGAAGTTCAGCTTTGTGATCAATGTTGGTTCTGTTTATATTAATATGAATATAATTAATGAATGAGGCTGGGTTTCACTGAGGTTCAGCTTTGTGATCAATGTTGGTTCTGTATATATTTATATGAATATAATTAATGAATGAGGCTGTGTTTCAAAGAACTTAAACTCATTGATCAATGTTGGTTCTGTTTATATTAATATGAATATAAATGAGGAATGAGGCTGCGTTTCACTGAGGTTAAACTCATTGATCAATGTTGGTTCTGTTTATATTAATATGAATAAAATTGATGAATGAGGCTGGGTTTCACTGAGGTTCAGCTTTGTGATCAATGTTGGTTCTGTTTATATTAATATGAATAAAATTGATGAATGAGGCTGGATTTCACTGAGATTCAGCTTTGTGGTCAATTTTGGTTCTTTTTATATTAATATGAATATAATTGATGAATGAGGCTGGGTTTCACTGAGGTTAAACTCATTGATCAATATTGGTTCTGTTTATATTAATATGAATATAATTGATGAATGAGGCTGGGTTTCACTGAGATTCAGCTTTGTGGTCAATGTTGGTTCTGTTTATATTAATATGAATATAATTGAGGAATGAGGCTGGGTTTCACTGAGGTTAAACTCATTGATCAATGTTGGTTCTGTTTATATTAATATGAATAAAATTGATGAATGAGGCTGGATTTCACTGAGATTCAGCTTTGTGGTCAATTTTGGTTCTTTTTATATTAATATGAATATAATTGATGAATGAGGCTGGGTTTCACTGAGGTTAAACTCATTGATCAATATTGGTTCTGTTTATATTAATATGAATATAATTGAGGAATGAGGCTGGGTTTCACTGAGGCTAAACTCATTGATCAATGTTGGATCTGTTTATACTAATATGAATATAATTGAGGAACGAGGCTGCGTTTCAATGAGGTTAAACTCATTGATCAATGTTGGTTCTGTTTATATTAATATGAATATAACTGATGAATGAGGCTGGGTTTCACTGAGGTTCAGCTTTGTGATCAATGTTGGTTCTGTTTATATGAATATGAATATAATTGAGGAATGAGGCTGGGTTTCACTGAGGTTAAACTCATTGATCAATGTTGGTTCTGTTTATATTAATATGAATATAATTGATGAATGAGGCTGGGTTTCACTGAGGTTCAGCTTTGTGATCAATGTTTGTTCTGTTTATATTAATATGAATATAATTGATGAATGAGGCTGGGTTTCACTGAGGTTCAGCTTTGTGATCAATGTTTGTTCTGTTTATATTAATATGAATATAATTGATGAATGAGGCTGGGTTTCACTGAAGTTCAGCTTTGTGATCAATGTTGGTTCTGTTTATATTAATATGAATATAATTAATGAATGAGGCTGGGTTTCACTGAGGTTCAGCTTTGTGATCAATGTTGGTTCTGTATATATTTATATGAATATAATTAATGAATGAGGCTGTGTTTCAAAGAACTTAAACTCATTGATCAATGTTGGTTCTGTTTATATTAATATGAATATAAATGAGGAATGAGGCTGCGTTTCACTGAGGTTAAACTCATTGATCAATGTTGGTTCTGTTTATATTAATATGAATAAAATTGATGAATGAGGCTGGGTTTCACTGAGGTTCAGCTTTGTGATCAATGTTGGTTCTGTTTATATTAATATGAATAAAATTGATGAATGAGGCTGGATTTCACTGAGATTCAGCTTTGTGGTCAATTTTGGTTCTTTTTATATTAATATGAATATAATTGATGAATGAGGCTGGGTTTCACTGAGGTTAAACTCATTGATCAATATTGGTTCTGTTTATATTAATATGAATATAATTGATGAATGAGGCTGGGTTTCACTGAGATTCAGCTTTGTGGTCAATGTTGGTTCTGTTTATATTAATATGAATATAATTGAGGAATGAGGCTGGGTTTCACTGAGGTTAAACTCATTGATCAATGTTGGTTCTGTTTATATTAATATGAATAAAATTGATGAATGAGGCTGGATTTCACTGAGATTCAGCTTTGTGGTCAATTTTGGTTCTTTTTATATTAATATGAATATAATTGATGAATGAGGCTGGGTTTCACTGAGGTTAAACTCATTGATCAATATTGGTTCTGTTTATATTAATATGAATATAATTGAGGAATGAGGCTGGGTTTCACTGAGGCTAAACTCATTGATCAATGTTGGATCTGTTTATACTAATATGAATATAATTGAGGAACGAGGCTGCGTTTCAATGAGGTTAAACTCATTGATCAATGTTGGTTCTGTTTATATTAATATGAATATAACTGATGAATGAGGCTGGGTTTCACTGAGGTTCAGCTTTGTGATCAATGTTGGTTCTGTTTATATGAATATGAATATAATTGAGGAATGAGGCTGGGTTTCACTGAGGTTAAACTCATTGATCAATGTTGGTTCTGTTTATATTAATATGAATATAATTGATGAATGAGGCTGGGTTTCACTGAGGTTCAGCTTTGTGATCAATGTTTGTTCTGTTTATATTAATATGAATATAATTGATGAATGAGGCTGGGTTTCACTGAGGTTCAGCTTTGTGATCAATGTTTGTTCTGTTTATATTAATATAAATATAATTGATGAATGAGGCTGGGTTTCACTGAGGTTCAGCTTTGTGATCAATGTTGGTTCTGTTTATATTAATATGAATATAATTGATGAATGAGGCTGGGTTTCACTGAGGTTCAGCTTTGTGATCAATGTTGGTTCTGTATATATTTATATGAATATAATTAATGAATGAGGCTGTGTTTCAAAGAACTTAAACTCATTGATTAATGTTGGTTCTGTTTATATTAATATGAATATAATTGAGGAATCAGGCTGCGTTTCACTGAGGTTAAACTCATTGATCAATGTTGGTTCTGTTTATATTAATATGAATAAAATTGATGAATGAGGCTGGGTTTCACTGAGGTTCAGCTTTGTGATCAATGTTTGTTCTGTTTATATTAATATAAATATAATTGATGAATGAGGCTGGGTTTCACTGAGGTTCAGCTTTGTGATCAATGTTGGTTCTGTATATATTTATATGAATATAATTAATGAATGAGGCTGTGTTTCAAAGAACTTAAACTCATTGATCAATGTTGGTTCTGTTTATATTAATATGAATATGATTGAGGAATCAGGCTGCGTTTCACTGAGGTTAAACTCATTGATCAATGTTGGTTCTGTTTATATTAATATGAATAAAATTGATGAATGAGGCTGGGTTTCACTGAGGTTCAGCTTTGTGATCAATGTTGGTTCTGTTTATATTAATATGAATAAAATTGATGAATGAGGTTGGATTTCATTGAGATTCAGCTTTGTGGTCAATTTTGGTTCTTTTTATATTAATATGAATATAATTGATGAATGAGGCTGGGTTTCACTGAGGTTAAACTCATTGATCAATATTGGTTCTGTTTATATCAATATGAATATAATTGATGAATTACGCTGGGTTTCACTGAGGTTCAGCTTTGTGATCAATGTTGGTTCTGTGTATATTAATATGAATATAATTGATGAATGAGGCTGGGTTTCACTGAGATTCAGCTTTGTGATCAATGTTGGTTCTGTTTATATTAATATGAATATAATTGATGAATGAGGCTGGGTTTCACTGAGATTCAGCTTTGTGGTCAATGTTGGTTCTGTTTATATTAATATGAATATAATTGAGGAATGAGGCTGGGTTTCACTGAGGTTAAACTCATTGATCAATGTTGGTTCTGTTTATATTAATATGAATATAATTGATGAATGAGGCTGGGTTTCACTGAGGTTCAGCTTTGTGATCAATGTTGGTTCTGTTTATATTAATATGAATATAATTGAGGAATGAGGCAAGGTTTCACTGAGGCTAAACTCATTGATCAATGTTGGATCTGTTTATACTAATATGAATATAATTGAGGAACGAGGCTGCGTTTCACTGAGGTTAAACTCATTGATCAATGTTGGTTCTGTTTATATTAATATGAATATAACTGATGAATGAGGCTGGGTTTCACTGAGGTTCAGCTTTTTTATCAATGTTGGTTCTGTTTATATGAATATGAATATAATTGAGGAATGAGGCTGGGTTTCACTGAGGTTAAACTCATTGATCAATGTTGGTTCTGTTTATATTAATATGAATATAATTGATGAATGAGGCTGGGTTTCACTGAGGTTCAGCTTTGTGATCAATGTTTGTTCTGTTTATATTAATATGAATATAATTGATGAATGAGGCTGGGTTTCACTGAGGTTCAGCTTTGTGATCAATGTTTGTTCTGTTTATATTAATATGAATATAATTGATGAATGAGGCTGGTTTTCACTGAGGTTCAGCTTTGTGATCAATGTTGGTTCTGTTTATATTAATATGAATATAATTGATGAATGAGGCTGGGTTTCACTGAGGTTCAGCTTTGTGATCAATGTTTGTTCTGTATATATTTATATGAATATAATTAATGAATGAGGCTGTGTTTCAAAGAACTTAAACTCATTGATCAATGTTGGTTCTTTTTATATTAATATGAATATAATTGATGAATGAGGCTGGGTTTCACTGAGGTTAAACTCATTGATCAATATTGGTTATGTTTATATTAATATGAATATAATTGATGAATTAGGCTGGGTTTCACTGAGGTTCAGCTTTGTGATCAATGTTGGTTCTGTGTATATTAATATGAATATAATTGAGGATTGAGGCTGGGTTTCACTGAGGCTAAACTCATTGATCAATGTTGGATCTGTTTATACTAATATGAATATAATTGAGGAACGAGGCTGCGTTTCACTGAGGTTAAACTCATTGATCAATGTTGGTTCTGTTTATATTAATATGAATATAACTGATGAATGAGGCTGGGTTTCACTGAGGTTCAGCTTTTTGATCAATGTTGGTTCTGTTTATATGAATATGAATATAATTGAGGAATGAGGCTGGGTTTCACTGAGGTTAAACTCATTGATCAATGTTGGTTCTGTTTATATTAATATGAATATAATTGATGAATGAGGCTGGGTTTCACTGAGGTTCAGCTTTGTGATCAATGTTTGTTCTGTTTATATTAATATGAATATAATTGATGAATGAGGCTGGGTTTCACTGAGGTTCAGCTTTGTGATCAATGTTTGTTCTGTTTATATTAATATGAATATAATTGATGAATGAGGCTGTGTTTCACTGAGGTTCAGCTTTGTGATCAATGTTGGTTCTGTTTATATTAATATGAATATAATTGATGAATGAGGCTGGGTTTCACTAAGGTTCAGCTTTGTGATCAATGTTGGTTCTGTATATATTTATATGAATATAATTAATGAATGAGGCTGTGTTTCAAAGAACTTAAACTCATTGATCAATGTTGGTTCTGTTTATATTAATATGAATATAATTGAGAAATGAGGCTGCGTTTCACTGAGGTTAAACTCATTGATCAATGTTGGTTCTGTTTATATTAATATGAATAAAATTGATGAATGAGGCTGGGTTTCACTGAGGTTCAGCTTTGTGATCAATGTTGGTTCTGTTTATATTAATATGAATAAAATTGATGAATGAGGCTGGATTTCACTGAGATTCAGCTTTGTGGTCAATTTTGGTTCTTTTTATATTAATATGAATATAATTGATGAATGAGGCTGGGTTTCACTGAGGTTAAACTCATTGATCAATATTGGTTCTGTTTATATTAATATGAATATAATTGATGAATGAGGCTGGGTTTCACTGAGATTCAGCTTTGTGGTCAATGTTGGTTCTGTTTATATTATTATGAATATAATTGAGGAATGAGGCTGGGTTTCACTGAGGTTAAACTCATTGATCAATGTTGGTTCTGTTTATATTAATATGAATAAAATTGATGAATGAGGCTGGATTTCACTGAGATTCAGCTTTGTGGTCAATGTTGGTTCTGTTTATATTATTATGAATATAATTGAGGAATGAGGCTGGGTTTCACTGAGGTTAAACTCATTGATCAATATTGGTTCTGTTTATATTAATATGAATATAATTGAGGAATGAGGCTGGGTTTCACTGAGGCTAAACTCATTGATCAATGTTGGATCTGTTTATACTAATATGAATATAATTGAGGAACGAGGCTGCGTTTCACTGAGGTTAAACTCATTGATCAATGTTGGTTCTGTTTATATTAATATGAATATAACTGATGAATGAGGCTGGGTTTCACTGAGGTTCAGCTTTGTGATCAATGTTGGTTCTGTTTATATGAATATGAATATAATTGAGGAATGAGGCTGGGTTTCACTGAGGTTAAACTCATTGATCAATGTTGGTTCTGTTTATATTAATATGAATATAATTGATGAATGAGGCTGGGTTTCACTGAGGTTCAGCTTTGTGATCAATGTTTGTTCTGTTTATATTAATATGAATATAATTGATGAATGAGGCTGGGTTTCACTGAGGTTAAACTCATTGATCAATATTGGTTCTGTTTATATTAATATGAATATAATTGATGAATGAGGCTGGGTTTCACTGAGGTTCAGCTTTGTGATCAATGTTGGTTCTGTATATATTTATATGAATATAATTAATGAATGAGGCTGTGTTTCAAAGAACTTAAACTCATTGATCAATGTTGGTTCTGTTTATATTAATATGAATATAATTGAGGAATGAGGCTGCGTTTCACTGAGGTTAAACTCATTGATCAATGTTGGTTCTGTTTATATTAATATGAATAAAATTGATGAATGAGGCTGGGTTTCACTGAGGTTCAGCTTTGTGATCAATGTTGGTTCTGTTTATATTAATATGAATAAAATTGATGAATGAGGTTGGATTTCATTGAGATTCAGCTTTGTGGTCAATTTTGGTTCTTTTTATATTAATATGAATATAATTGATGAATGAGGCTGGGTTTCACTGAGGTTAAACTCATTGATCAATATTGGTTCTGTTTATATTAATATAAATATAATTGATGAATTAGGCTGGGTTTCACTGAGGTTCAGCTTTGTGATCAATGTTGGTTCTGTGTATATTAATATGAATATAATTGATGAATGAGGCTGGGTTTCACTGAGGTTCAGCTTTGTGATCAATGTTGGTTCTGTTTATATTAATATGAATATAATTGATGAATGAGGCTGGGTTTCACTGAGATTCAGCTTTGTGATCAATGTTGGTTCTGTTTATATTAATATGAATATAATTGATGAATGAGGCTGGGTTTCACTGAGATTCAGCTTTGTGGTCAATGTTGGTTCTGTTTATATGAATATGAATATAATTGAGGAATGAGGCTGGGTTTCACTGAGATTCAGCTTTGTGGTCAATGTTGGTTCTTTTTATATGAATATGAATATAATTGAGGAATGAGGCTGCGTTTCACTGAGGTTAAACTCATTGATCAATGTTTGTTCTGTTTATATTAATATGAATATAATTGATGAATGAGGCTGGGTTTCACTGAGGTTCAGCTTTGTGTTCAATGTTGGTTCTGTTTATATTAATATGAATATAATTGAGGAATGTGGCTGGGTTTCACTGATGTTCAGCTTTGTGATCAATGTTTGTTCTCTTTATATTAATATGAACATAATTGAGGAATGAGGCTGCGTTTCACTGAGGTTAAACTCATTGATCAATGTTGGTTCTGTTTATATTAATATGAATATAATTGATGAATGAGGCTGGGTTTCACTGAGGTTCAGCTTTGTGATCAATGTTTGTTCTGTTTATATTACTATGAATATAATTGAGGAATGAGGCTGCGTTTCACTGAGGTTAAACTCATTGATCAATGTTGGTTCTGTTTATATTAATATGAATATAACTGATGAATGAGGCTGGGTTTCACTGAGGTTCAGCTTTGTGATCAATGTTGGTTCTGTTTATATTAATATGAATATAATTGATGAATGAGGCTGGGTTTCACTGAGGTTCAGCTTTGTGATCAATGTTTGTTCTGTTTATATTAATATGAATATAATTGATGAATGAGGCTGGGTTTCACTGAGGTTCAGCTTTTTGGTCAATGCTTGTTCTGTTTATATTAATATGTATATAATTGATGAATGAGGCTGGGTTTCACTGAGGTTCAGCTTTGTAATCAATGTTGGTTCTGTTTATATTAATATGAATATAATTGAGGAATAAGGCTGCGTTTCACTGAGTTTAAACTCATTGATCAATGATGGTTCTGTCTATATTAAAATGAATATAATTGATGATTGAGACTTGGTTTCACTGAGGTTCAGCTTTGTGATCAATGTTGGTTCTGTATATATTTATATGAATATAATTAATGAATGAGGCTGTGTTTCAAAGAACTTAAACTCATTGATCAATGTTGGTTCTGTTTATAATAATATGAATATAATTGATGAATGAGGCTGGGTTTCACTGAGGTTAAACTCATTGATCAATGTTGGTTCTGTTTATATTAATATGAATATAATTGATGAATGAGGCTGGGTTTCACTGAGGTTCAGCTTTGTGATCAATGTTTGTTCTGTTTATATTAATATGAATATAATTGATGAATGAGGCTGGGTTTCACTGAGGTTCAGCTTTGTGGTCAATGCTTGTTCTGTTTATATTAATATGTATATAATTGATGAATGAGGCTGGGTTTCACTGAGGTTCAGCTTTGTGATCAATGTTGGTTCTGTTTATATTAATATGAATATAATTGAGGAATAAGGCTGCGTTTCACTGAGGTTAAACTCATTGATCAATGATGGTTCTGTCTATATTAAAATGAATATAATTGATGATTGAGGCTTGGTTTCACTGAGGTTCAGCTTTGTGATCAATGTTGGTTCTGTATATATTTATATGAATATAATTGATGAATGAGGCTGGGTTTCACTGAGGTTAAACTCATTGATCAATGTTGGTTCTGTTTATATTAATATGAATATAATTGATGAATGAGGCTGGGTTTCACTGAGGTTCAGCTTTTTGATCAATGTTGGTTCTGTATATATTTATATGAATATAATTAATGAATGAGGCCGTGTTTCAAAGAACTTAAACTCATTGATCAATGTTGGTTCTGTTTATAATAATATGAATATAATTGATGAATGAGGCTGGGTTTCACTGAGGTTAAACTCATTGATCAATGTTGGTTCTGTTTATATTAATATGAATATAATTGATGAATGAGGTTGGGTTTCACTGAGGTTCAGCTTTGTGATCAATGTTGGTTCTGTATATATTAATATGAATATAATTGATGAATGAGGCTGGGTTTCACTGAGGTTCAGCTTTGTGATCTATGTTGGTTCTGTTTATATTAATATGAATATAATTGAGGAATGAGGCTGGGTTTCACTGAGATTCAGCTTTGTGATCAATGTTGGTTCTGTTTATATTAATATGAATATAATTGATGAATGAGGCTGGGTTTCACTGAGATTCAGCTTTGTGGTCAATGTTGGTTCTGTTTATATTAATATGAATATAATTGAGGAATGAGGCTGCGTTTCACTGAGGTTAAACTCATTGATCAATGTTGGTTCTGTTTATATTAATATGAATATAATTGATGAATGAGGCTGGGTTTCACTGAGGTTCAGCTTTGTGATCAATGTTGGTTCTGTTTATATTAATATGAATATAATTGAGGAATGAGGCTGGGTTTCACTGAGGCTAAACTCATTGATCAATGTTGGATCTGTTTATACTAATATGAATATAATTGAGGAACGAGGCTGCGTTTCACTGAGGTTAAACTCATTGATCAATGTTGGTTCTGTTTATATTAATATGAATATAATTGATGAATGAGGCTGGGTTTCACTGAGGTTCAGCTTTTTGATCAATGTTGGTTCTGTTTATATGAATATGAATATAATTGAGCAATGAGGCTGGGTTTCACTGAGGTTAAACTCATTGATCAATGTTGGTTCTGTTTATATTAATATGAATATAATTGATGAATGAGGCTGGGTTTCACTGAGGTTCAGCTTTGTGATCAATGTTTGTTCTGTTTATATTAATATGAATATAATTGATGAATGAGGCTGGGTTTCACTGAGGTTCAGCTTTGTGATCAATGTTTGTTCTGTTTATATTAATATGAATATAATTGATGAATGAGGCTGGGTTTCACTGAGGTTCAGCTTTGTGATCAATGTTGGTTCTGTTTATATTAATATGAATATAATTGATGAATGAGGCTGGGTTTCACTGAGGTTCAGCTTCGTGATCAATGTTGGTTCTGTATATATTTATATGAATATAATTAATGAATGAGGCTGTGTTTCAAAGAACTTAAACTCATTGATCAATGTTGGTTCTGTTTATATTAATATGAATATAATTGAGGAATGAGGCTGCGTTTCACTGAGGTTAAACTCATTGATCAATGTTGGTTCTGTTTATATTAATATGAATATAATTGATGAATGAGGCTGGGTTTCACTGAGGTTCAGCTTTGTGATCAATGTTTGTTCTGTTTATATTAATATGAATATAATTGATGAATGAGGCTGGGTTTCACTGAGGTTCAGCTTTGTGGTCAATGCTTGTTCTGTTTATATTAATATGTATATAATTGATGAATGAGGCTGGGTTTCACTGAGGTTCAGCTTTGTAATCAATGTTGGTTCTGTTTATATTAATATGAATATAATTGAGGAATAAGGCTGCGTTTCACTGAGGTTAAACTCATTGATCAATGATGGTTCTGTCTATATTAAAATGAATATAATTGATGATTGAGACTTGGTTTCACTGAGGTTCAGCTTTGTGATCAATGTTGGTTCTGTATATATTTATATGAATATAATTAATGAATGAGGCTGTGTTTCAAAGAACTTAAACTCATTGATCAATGTTGGTTCTGTTTATAATAATATGAATATAATTGATGAATGAGGCTGGGTTTCACTGAGGTTAAACTCATTGATCAATGTTGGTTCTGTTTATATTAATAGGAATATAATTGATGAATGAGGCTGGGTTTCACTGAGGTTCAGCTTTGTGATCAATGTTTGTTCTGTTTATATTAATAGGAATATAATTGATGAATGAGGCTGGGTTTCACTGAGGTTCAGCTTTGTGATCAATGTTTGTTCTGTTTATATTAATATGTATATAATTGATGAATGAGGCTGGGTTTCACTGAGGTTCAGCTTTGTGATCAATGTTGGTTCTGTTTATATTAATATGAATAAAATTGATGAATGAGGCTGGATTTCACTGAGATTCAGCTTTGTGGTCAATGTTGGTTCTTTTTATATTAATATGAATATAATTGATGAATGAGACTGGGTTTCACTGAGGTTAAACTCATTGATCAATATTGGTTCTGTTTATATTAATATGAATATAATTGATGAATTAGGCTGGGTTTCACTGAGGTTCAGCTTTGTGATCAATGTTGGTTCTGTTTATATTAATATGAATATAATTGATGAATGAGGCTGGGTTTCAATGAGGTTCAGCTTTGTGATCAATGTTGGTTCTGTTTATATTAATATGAATATAATTGATGAATGAGGCTGTGTTTCACTGAGATTCAGCTTTGTGATCAATGTTGGTTCTGTTTATATTAATATGAATATAATTGATGAATGAGGCTTGGTTTCACTGAGGTTCAGCTTTGTGATCAATGTTGGTTCTGTATATATTTATATGAATATAATTAATGAATGAGGCTGTGTTTCAAAGAACTTAAACTCATTGATCAATGTTGGTTCTGTTTATAATAATATGAATATAATTGATGAATGAGGCTGGGTTTCACTGAGGTTAAACTCATTGATCAATGTTGGTTCTGTTTATATTAATATGAATATAATTGATGAATGAGGCTGGGTTTCACTGAGGTTCAGCTTTGTGATCAATGTTGGTTCTGTTTATATTAATATGAATATAATTGATGAATGAGGCTGGGTTTCACTGAGGTTCAGCTTTGTGATCAATGTTGGTTCTGTTTATATTAATATGAATATAATTGAGGAATGAGGCTGGGTTTCACTGAGGCTAAACTCATTGATCAATGTTGGTTCTGTTTATACTAATATGAATATAATTGAGGAACAAGGCTGCGTTTCACTGAGGTTAAACTCATTGATCAATGTTGGTTCTGTTTATATTAATATGAATAAAATTGATGAATGAGGCTGGGTTTCACTGAAGTTAAACTCATTGATCAATGTTGGTTCTGTTTATATTAATATGAATATAATTGATGAATGAGGCTGGGTTTCACTGAGGTTCAGCTTTGTGATCAATGTTTGTTCTGTTTATATTACTATGAATATAATTGAGGAATGAGGCTGCGTTGCACTGAGGTTAAACTCATTGATCAATGTTGGTTCTGTTTATATCAATATGAATATAACTGATGAATGAGGCTGGGTTTCACTGAGGTTCAGCTTTGTGATCAATGTTGGTTCTGTTTATATGAATATGAATATAATTGAGGAATGAGGCTGGGTTTCACTGAGGTTAAACTCATTGATCAATGTTGGTTCTGTTTATATTAATATGAATATAATTGATGAATGAGGCTGGGTTTCACTGAGGTTCAGCTTTGTGATCAATGTTTGTTCTGTTTATATTAATATGAATATAATTGATGAATGAGGCTGGGTTTCACTGAGGTTCAGCTTTGTGGTCAATGCTTGTTCTGTTTATATTAATATGTATATAATTGATGAATGAGGCTGGGTTTCACTGAGGTTCAGCTTTGTAATCAATGTTGGTTCTGTTTATATTAATATGAATATAATTGAGGAATAAGGCTGCGTTTCACTGAGGTAAAACTCATTGATCAATGATGGTTCTGTCTATATTAAAATGAATATAATTGATGATTGAGACTTGGTTTCACTGAGGTTCAGCTTTGTGATCAATGTTGGTTCTGTATATATTTATATGAATATAATTAATGAATGAGGCTGTGTTTCAAAGAACTTAAACTCATTGATCAATGTTGGTTCTGTTTATAATAATATGAATATAATTGATGAATGAGGCTGGGTTTCACTGAGGTTAAACTCATTGATCAATGTTGGTTCTGTTTATATTAATAGGAATATAATTGATGAATGAGGCTGGGTTTCACTGAGGTTCAGCTTTGTGATCAATGTTTGTTCTGTTTATATTAATATGAATATAATTGATGAATGAGGCTGGGTTTCACTGAGGTTCAGCTTTGTGGTCAATGCTTGTTCTGTTTATATTAATATGTATATAATTGATGAATGAGGCTGGGTTTCACTGAGGTTCAGCTTTGTGATCAATGTTGGTTCTGTTTATATTAATATGAATAAAATTGATGAATGAGGCTGGATTTCACTGAGATTCAGCTTTGTGGTCAATGTTGGTTCTTTTTATATTAATATGAATATAATTGATGAATGAGACTGGGTTTCACTGAGGTTAAACTCATTGATCAATATTAGTTCTGTTTATATTAATATGAATATAATTGATGAATTAGGCTGGGTTTCACTGAGGTTCAGCTTTGTGATCAATGTTGGTTCTGTTTATATTAATATGAATATAATTGATGAATGAGGCTGGGTTTCAATGAGGTTCAGCTTTGTGATCAATGTTGGTTCTGTTTATATTAATATGAATATAATTGATGAATGAGGCTGTGTTTCACTGAGATTCAGCTTTGTGATCAATGTTGGTTCTGTTTATATTAATATGAATATAATTGATGAATGAGGCTTGGTTTCACTGAGGTTCAGCTTTGTGATCAATGTTGGTTCTGTATATATTTATATGAATATAATTAATGAATGTTGGTTCTGTTTATAATAATATGAATATAATTGATGAATGAGGCTGGGTTTCACTGAGGTTAAACTCATTGATCAATGTTGGTTCTGTTTATATTAATATGAATATAATTGATGAATGAGGCTGGGTTTCACTGAGGTTCAGCTTTGTGATCAATGTTGGTTCTGTTTATATTAATATGAATATAATTGATGAATGAGGCTGGGTTTCACTGAGGTTCAGCTTTGTGATCAATGTTGGTTCTGTTTATATTAATATGAATATAATTGAGGAATGAGGCTGGGTTTCACTGAGGCTAAACTCATTGATCAATGTTGGTTCTGTTTATACTAATATGAATATAATTGAGGAACGAGGCTGCGTTTCACTGAGGTTAAACTCATTGATCAATGTTGGTTCTGTTTATTTTAATATGAATAAAATTGATGAATGAGGCTGGGTTTCACTGAGGTTCAGCTTTGTGATCAATGTTGGTTCTGTTTATATTAATATGAATAAAATTGATGAATGAGGCTGGATTTCACTGAGATTCAGCTTTGTGGTCAATGTTGGTTCTTTTTATATTAATATGAATATAATTGATGAATGAGGCTGGGTTTCACTGAGGTTAAACTCATTGATCAATATTGGTTCTGTTTATATTAATATGAATATAATTGATGAATTAGGCTGGGTTTCACTGAGGTTCAGCTTTGTGATCAATGTTGGTTCTGTTTATATTAATATGAATATAATTGATGAATGAGGCTGGGTTTCACTGAGGTTCAGCTTTGTGATCAATGTTGGTTCTGTTTATATTAATATGAATATAATTGAAGAATGAGGCTGGGTTTCACTGAGATTCAGCTTTGTGATCAATGTTGGTTCTGTTTATATTAATATGAATATAATTGATGAATGAAGCTGGGTTTCACTGAGATTCAGCTTTGTGGTCAATGTTGGTTCTGTTTATATTAATATGAATATAATTGATGAATGAGGCTGGGTTTCACTGAGGTTCAGCTTTGTGTTCAATGTTGGTTCTG
The DNA here is from genome assembly GCF_036924035.1 of Leuresthes tenuis. Taxonomy (NCBI): domain Eukaryota; kingdom Metazoa; phylum Chordata; class Actinopteri; order Atheriniformes; family Atherinopsidae; genus Leuresthes; species Leuresthes tenuis. The sequence goes on from NW_027325385.1 coordinate 1,010,515, forward strand.
TTTATATTAATATGAATATAATTGAGGAATGTGGCTGGGTTTCACTGATGTTCAGCTTTGTGATCAATGTTGGTTCTCTTTATATCAATATGAACATAATTGAGGAATGAGGCTGCGTTTCACTGAGCTTAAACTCATTGATCAATGTTGGTTCTGTAAATATTTATATGAATATAATTAATGAATGAGGCTGGGTTTCACTGAGGTTCAGCTTTGTGATCAATGTCGGTTCTGTTTATATTAATATGAATATAATTGATGAATGAGGCTGGGTTTCACTGAGGTTCAGCTTTTTGATCAATGCTTGTTCTGTTTATATTAATATGTATATAATTGATGATTGAGGCTTGGTTTCACTGAGGTTCAGCTTTGTGATCAATGTTGGTTCTGTATATATTTATATGAATATAATTAATGAATGAGGCTGTGTTTCAAAGAACTTAAACTCATTGATCAATGTTGGTTCTGTTTATAATAATATGAATATAATTGATGAATGAGGCTGGGTTTCACTGAGGTTAAACTCATTGATCAATGTTGGTTCTGTTTATATTAATATGAATATAATTGATGAATGAGGCTGGGTTTCACTGAGGTTCAGCTTTGTGATCAATGTTTGTTCTGTTTATATTAATATGAATATAATTGATGAATGAGGCTGGGTTTCACTGAGGTTCAGCTTTGTGGTCAATGCTTGTTCTGTTTATATTAATATGTATATAATTGATGAATGAGGCTGGGTTTCACTGAGGTTCAGCTTTGTGATCAATGTTGGTTCTGTTTATATTAATATGAATATAATTGAGGAATAAGGCTGCGTTTCACTGAGGTTAAACTCATTGATCAATGTTGGTTCTGTTTATACTAATATGAATAAAATTGATGAATGAGGCTGGGTTTCACTGAGGTTAAACTCATTGATCAATGTTGGTTCTGTTTATATTAATATGAATAAAATTGATGAATGAGGCTGGGTTTCACTGAGGTTCAGCTTTGTGATCAATGTTGGTTCTGTTTATATTAATATGAATATAATTGAGGAATAAGGCTGCGTTTCACTGGGGTTAAACTCATTGATCAATGTTGGTTCTGTTTATATTAAAATGAATATAAATGATGATTGAGGCTTGGTTTCACTGAGGTTCAGCTTTGTGATCAATGTTGGTTCTGTAAATATTTATATGAATATAATTAATGAATGAGGCTGGGTTTCAAAGAAGTTAAACTCATTGATCAATGTTGGTTCTTTTTATATTAATATGAATATAATTGATGAATGAGGCTGGGTTTCACTGAGGTTCAGCTTTGTGATCAATGTCGGTTCTGTTTATAATAATATGAATATAATTGATGAATGAGGCTGCGTTTCACTGAGATTAAACTCATTGATCAATGTTGGTTCTGTTTATATTAATATGAATATAATTGATGAATGAGGCTGGGTTTCACTGAGGTTCAGCTTTGTGATCAATGTTGGTTCTGTTTATATTAATATGAATATAATTGAGGAATGAGGCTGGGTTTCACTGAGGCTAAACTCATTGATCAATGTTGGTTCTGTTTATATTAATATGAAAATAATTGATGAATGAGGCTGGGTTTCACTGAGGTTCAGCTTTGTGATCAATGTTTGTTCTGTTTATATTAATATGAATATAATTGATGAATGAGGCTGGGTTTCACTGAGGTTCAGCTTTGTGGTCCATGTTTGTTCTGTTTCTATTAATATGAATATAATTGATGAATGAGGCTGGGTTTCACTGAGATTCAGCTTTCTGATCAATGTTGGTTCTGTTTATATTAATATGAATATAATTGATGAATGAGGCTGGGTTTCACTGAGATTCTGCTTTGTGATCAATGTTGGTTCTGTTTATATTAATATGAATATAATTGATGAATGAGGCTGGGTTTCAATGAGGTTCAGCTTTGTGATCAATGTTGGTTCTGTTTATATTAATATGAATATAATTGATGAATGAGGCTGTGTTTCACTGAGATTCAGCTTTGTGATCAATGTTGGTTCTGTTTATATTAATATGAATATAATTGATGAATGAGGCTTGGTTTCACTGAGGTTCAGCTTTGTGATCAATGTTGGTTCTGTATATATTTATATGAATATAATTAACGAATGAGGCTGTGTTTCAAAGAACTTAAACTCATTGATCAATGTTGGTTCTGTTTATAATAATATGAATATAATTGATGAATGAGGCTGGGTTTCACTGAGGTTAAACTCATTGATCAATGTTGGTTCTGTTTATATTAATATGAATATAATTGATGAATGAGGCTGGGTTTCACTGAGGTTCAGCTTTGTGATCAATGTTGGTTCTGTTTATATTAATATGAATATAATTGATGAATGAGGCTGGGTTTCACTGAGGTTCAGCTTTGTGATCAATGTTGGTTCTGTTTATATTAATATGAATATAATTGATGAATGAGGCTGGGTTTCACTGAGGCTAAACTCATTGATCAATGTTGGTTCTGTTTATACTAATATGAATATAATTGAGGAACGAGGCTGCGTTTCACTGAGGTTAAACTCATTGATCAATGTTGGTTCTGTTTATATTAATATGAATAAAATTGATGAATGAAGCTGGGTTTCACTGAGGTTCAGCTTTGTGATCAATGTTGGTTCTGTTTATATTAATATGAATAAAATTGATGAATGAGGCTGGATTTCACTGAGATTCAGCTTTGTGGTCAATGTTGGTTCTTTTTATATTAATATGAATATAATTGATAAAGGAGGCTGGGTTTCACTGAGGTTAAACTCATTGATCAATATTGGTTCTGTTTATATTAATATGAATATAATTGATGAATTAGGCTCGGTTTCACTGAGGTTCAGCTTTGTGATCAATGTTGGTTCTGTTTATATTAATATGAATATAATTGATGAATGAGGCTGGGTTTCACTGAGGTTCAGCTTTGTGATCAATGTTGGTTCTGTTTATATTAATATGAATATAATTGATGAATGAGGCTGGGTTTCACTGAGATTCAGCTTTGTGATCAATGTTGGTTCTGTTTATATTAATATGAATATAATTGATGAATGAGGCTGGGTTTCACTGAGATTCAGCTTTGTGGTCAATGTTGGTTCTGTTTATATTAATATGAATATAATTGATGAATGAGGCTGGGTTTCACTGAGGTTCAGCTTTGTGTTCAATGTTGGTTTTGTTTATATTAATATGAATATAATTAATGAATGAGGCTGGATTTCACTGAGGTTCAGCTTTGTGATCAATGTCGGTTCTGTTTATATTAATATGAATATAATTGATGAATGAGGCTGGGTTTCACTGAGGTTCAGCTTTTTGATCAATGCTTGTTCTGTTTATATTAATATGTATATAATTGATGATTGAGGCTTGGTTTCACTGAGGTTCAGCTTTGTGATCAATGTTGGTTCTGTATATATTCATATGAATATAATTAATGAATGAGGCTGTGTTTCAAAGAACTTAAACTCATTGATCAATGTTGGTTCTGTTTATAATAATATGAATATAATTGATGAATGAGGCTGGGTTTCACTGAGGTTAAACTCATTGATCAATGTTGGTTCTGTTTATATTAATATGAATATAATTGATGAATGAGGCTGGGTTTCACTGAGGTTCAGCTTTGTGATCAATGTTTGTTCTGTTTATATTAATATGAATATAATTGATGAATGAGGCTGGGTTTCACTGAGGTTCAGCTTTGTGGTCAATGCTTGTTCTGTTTATATTAATATGTATATAATTGATGAATGAGGCTGGGTTTCACTGAGGTTCAGCTTTGTGATCAATGTTGGTTCTGTTTATATTAATATGAATATAATTCAGGAATAAGGCTGCGTTTCACTGAGGTTAAACTCATTGATCAATGATGGTTCTGTTTATATTAATATGAATATAATTGATGAATGAGGCTGGGTTTCACTGAGGTTCAGCTTTTTGATCAATGCTTGTTCTGTTTATATTAATATGTATATAATTGATGATTGAGGCTTGGTTTCACTGAGGTTCAGCTTTGTGATCAATGTTGGTTCTGTATATATTTATATGAATATAATTAATGAATGAGGCTGTGTTTCAAAGAACTTAAACTCGTTGATCAATGTTGGTTCTGTTTATAATAATATGAATATAATTGATGAATGAGGCTGGGTTTCACTGAGGTTAAACTCATTGATCAATGTTGGTTCTGTTTATATTAATATGAATATAATTGATGAATGAGGCTGGGTTTCACTGAGGTTCAGCTTTGTGATCAATGTTTGTTCTGTTTATATTAATATGAATATAATTGATGAATGAGGCTGGGTTTCACTGAGGTTCAGCTTTGTGGTCAATGCTTGTTCTGTTTATATTAATATGTATATAATTGATGAATGAGGCTGGGTTTCACTGAGGTTCAGCTTTGTGATCAATGTTGGTTCTGTTTATATTAATATGAATATAATTGAGGAATAAGGCTGCGTTTCACTGAGGTTAAACTCATTGATCAATGTTGGTTCTGTTTATACTAATATGAATATAATTGAGGAACGAGGCTGCGTTTCACTGAGGTTAAACTCATTGATCAATGTTGGTTCTGTTTATATTAATATGAATAAAATTGATGAATGAGGCTGGGTTTCACTGAGGTTAAACTCATTGATCAATGTTGGTTCTGTTTATATTAATATGAATAAAATTGATGAATGAGGCTGGGTTTCACTGAGGTTCAGCTTTGTGATCAATGTTGGTTCTGTTTATATTAATATGAATATAATTGAGGAATAAGGCTGCGTTTCACTGGGGTTAAACTCATTGATCAATGTTGGTTCTGTTTATATTAAAATGAATATAAATGATGATTGAGGCTTGGTTTCACTGAGGTTCAGCTTTGTGATCAATGTTGGTTCTGTTTATATTTATATGAATATAATTAATGAATGAGGCTGAGTTTCAAAGAAGTTAAACTCATTGATCAATGTTGGTTCTTTTTATATTAATATGAATATAATTGATGAATGAGGCTGGGTTTCACTGAGGTTCAGCTTTGTGATCAATGTCGGTTCTGTTTATAATAATATGAATATAATTGATGAATGAGGCTGCGTTTCACTGAGATTAAACTCATTGATCAATGTTGGTTCTGTTTATATTAATATGAATATAATTGATGAATGAGGCTGGGTTTCACTGAGGTTCAGCTTTGTGATCAATGTTGGTTCTGTTTATATTAATATGAATATAATTGAGTAATGAGGCTGGGTTTCACTGAGGCTAAACTCATTGATCAATGTTGGTTCTGTTTATATTAATATGAATATAATTGATGAATGAGGCTGGGTTTCACTGAGGTTCAGCTTTGTGATCAATGTTTGTTCTGTTTATATTAATATGAATATAATTGATGAATGAGGCTGGGTTTCACTGAGGTTCAGCTTTGTGGTCCATGTTTGTTCTGTTTCTATTAATATGAATATAATTGATGAATGAGGCTGGGTTTCACTGAGATTCAGCTTTCTGATCAATGTTGGTTCTGTTTATATTAATATGAATATAATTGATGAATGAGGCTGGGTTTCACTGAGATTCTGCTTTGTGATCAATGTTGGTTCTGTTTATATTAATATGAATATAATTGATGAATGAGGCTGGGTTTCAATGAGGTTCAGCTTTGTGATCAATGTTGGTTCTGTTTATATTAATATGAATATAATTGATGAATGAGGCTGTGTTTCACTGAGATTCAGCTTTGTGATCAATGTTGGTTCTGTTTATATTAATATGAATATAATTGATGAATGAGGCTTGGTTTCACTGAGGTTCAGCTTTGTGATCAATGTTGGTTCTGTATATATTTATATGAATATAATTAATGAATGAGGCTGTGTTTCAAAGAACTTAAACTCATTGATCAATGTTGGTTCTGTTTATAATAATATGAATATAATTGATGAATGAGGCTGGGTTTCACTGAGGTTAAACTCATTGATCAATGTTGGTTCTGTTTATATTAATATGAATATAATTGATGAATGAGGCTGGGTTTCACTGAGGTTCAGCTTTGTGATCAATGTTGGTTCTGTTTATATTAATATGAATATAATTGATGAATGAGGCTGGGTTTCACTGAGGTTCAGCTTTGTGATCAATGTTGGTTCTGTTTATATTAATATGAATATAATTGAGGAATGAGGCTGGGTTTCACTGAGGCTAAACTCATTGATCAATGTTGGTTCTGTTTATACTAATATGAATATAATTGAGGAACGAGGCTGCGTTTCACTGAGGTTAAACTCATTGATCAATGTTGGTTCTGTTTATATTAATATGAATAAAATTGATGAATGAAGCTGGGTTTCACTGAGGTTCAGCTTTGTGATCAATGTTGGTTCTGTTTATATTAATATGAATAAAATTGATGAATGAGGCTGGATTTCACTGAGATTCAGCTTTGTGGTCAATGTTGGTTCTTTTTATATTAATATGAATATAATTGATGAATGAGGCTGGGTTTCACTGAGGTTAAACTCATTGATCAATATTGGTTCTGTTTATATTAATATGAATATAATTAATGAATTAGGCTGGGTTTCACTGAGGTTCAGCTTTGTGATCAATGTTGGTTCTGTTTATATTAATATGAATATAATTGATGAATGAGGCTGGGTTTCACTGAGGTTCAGCTTTGTGATCAATGTTGGTTCTGTTTATATTAATATGAATATAATTGATGAATGAGGCTGGGTTTCACTGAGATTCAGCTTTGTGATCAATGTTGGTTCTGTTTATATTAATATGAATATAATTGATGAATGAGGCTGGGTTTCACTGAGATTCAGCTTTGTGGTCAATGTTGGTTCTGTTTATATTAATATGAATATAATTGATGAATGAGGCTGGGTTTCACTGAGGTTCAGCTTTGTGTTCAATGTTGGTTTTGTTTATATTAATATGAATATAATTAATGAATGAGGCTGGATTTCACTGAGGTTCAGCTTTGTGATCAATGTCGGTTCTGTTTATATTAATATGAATATAATTGATGAATGAGGCTGGGTTTCACTGAGGTTCAGCTTTTTGATCAATGCTTGTTCTGTTTATATTAATATGTATATAATTGATGATTGAGGCTTGGTTTCACTGAGGTTCAGCTTTGTGATCAATGTTGGTTCTGTATATATTCATATGAATATAATTAATGAATGAGGCTGTGTTTCAAAGAACTTAAACTCATTGATCAATGTTGGTTCTGTTTATAATAATATGAATATAATTGATGAATGAGGCTGGGTTTCACTGAGGTTAAACTCATTGATCAATGTTGGTTCTGTTTATATTAATATGAATATAATTGATGAATGAGGCTGGGTTTCACTGAGGTTCAGCTTTGTGATCAATGTTTGTTCTGTTTATATTAATATGAATATAATTGATGAATGAGGCTGGGTTTCACTGAGGTTCAGCTTTGTGGTCAATGCTTGTTCTGTTTATATTAATATGTATATAATTGATGAATGAGGCTGGGTTTCACTGATGTTCAGCTTTGTGATCAATGTTGGTTCTGTTTATATTAATATGAATATAATTCAGGAATAAGGCTGCGTTTCACTGAGGTTAAACTCATTGATCAATGATGGTTCTGTTTATATTAATATGAATATAATTGATGAATGAGGCTGGGTTTCACTGAGGTTCAGCTTTGTGATCAATGTTGGTTCTGTTTATATTAATATGAATATAATTGATGAATGAGGCTGGGTTTCACTGAGGTTCAGCTTTGTGATCAATGTTGGTTCTGTTTATATTAATATGAATATAATTGAGGAATGAGGCTGGGTTTCACTGAGGCTAAACTCATTGATCAATGTTGGTTCTGTTTATACTAATATGAATATAATTGAGGAACGAGGCTGCGTTTCACTGAGGTTAAACTCATTGATCAATGTTGGTTCTGTTTATATTAATATGAATAAAATTGATGAATGAGGCTGGGTTTCACTGAGGTTAAACTCATTGATCAATGTTGGTTCTTTTTATATTAATATGAATATAATTGATGAATGAGGCTGGGTTTCACTGAGGTTCAGCTATGTGATCAATGTCGGTTCTGTTTATAATAATATGAATATAATTGATGAATGAGGCTGGGTTTCACTGAGATTAAACTCATTGATCAATGTTGGTTCTGTTTATATTAATATGAATATAATTGATGAATGAGGCTGGGTTTCACTGAGGTTCAGCTTTGTGATCAATGTTGGTTCTGTTTATATTAATATGAATATAATTGAGGAATGAGGCTGGGTTTCACTGAGGCTAAACTCATTGATCAATGTTGGTTCTGTTTATATTAATATGAATATAATTGATGAATGAGGCTGGGTTTCACTGAGGTTCAGCTTTGTGATCAATGTTTGTTCTGTTTATATTAATATGAATATAATTGATTAATGAGGCTGGGTTTCACTGAGGTTCAGCTTTGTGGTCCATGTTTGTTCTGTTTCTATTAATATGAATATAATTGATGAATGAGGCTGAGTTTCACTGAGATTCAGCTTTGTGATCAATGTTGGTTCTGTTTATATTAATATGAATATAATTGATGAATGAGGCTGGGTTTCACTGAGATTCAGCTTTGTGATCAATGTTGGTTCTGTTTATATTAATATGAATATAATTGATGAATGAGGCTGGGTTTCAATGAGGTTCAGCTTTGTGATCAATGTTGGTTCTGTTTATATTAATATGAATATAATTGATGAATGAGGCTGTGTTTCACTGAGATTCAGCTTTGTGATCAATGTTGGTTCTGTTTATATTAATATGAATATAATTGATGAATGAGGCTGTGTTTCAAAGAACTTAAACTCATTGATCAATGTTGGTTCTGTTTATAATAATATGAATATAATTGATGAATGAGGCTGGGTTTCACTGAGGTTAAACTCATTGATCAATGTTGGTTCTGTTTATATTAATATGAATATAATTGATGAATGAGGCTGGGTTTCACTGAGGTTCAGCTTTGTGATCAATGTTTGTTCTGTTTATATTAATATGAATATAATTGATGAATGAGGCTGGGTTTCACTGAGGTTCAGCTTTGTGGTCAATGCTTGTTCTGTTTATATTAATATGTATATAATTGATGAATGAGGCTGGGTTTCACTGAGGTTCAGCTTTGTGATCAATGTTGGTTCTGTTTATATTAATATGAATATAATTGAGGAATAAGGCTGCGTTTCACTGAGGTTAAACTCATTGATCAATGTTGGTTCTGTTTATACTAATATGAATATAATTGAGGATCGAGGCTGCGTTTCACTGAGGTTAAACTCATTGATCAATGTTGGTTCTGTTTATATTAATATGAATATAATTGATGAATGAGGCTGGGTTTCACTGAGGTTCAGCTTTGTGATCAATGTTGGTTCTGTTTATATTAATATGAATATAATTGAGGAATAAGGCTGCGTTTCACTGGGGTTAAACTCATTGATCAATGTTGGTTCTGTTTATATTAAAATGAATATAAATGATGATTGAGGCTTGGTTTCACTGAGGTTCAGCTTTGTGATCAATGTTGGTTCTGTAAATATTTATATGAAAATAATTAATGAATGAGGCTGGGTTTCAAAGAAGTTAAACTCATTGATCAATGTTGGTTCTTTTTATATTAATATGAATATAATTGATGAATGAGGCTGGGTTTCACTGAGGTTCAGCTTTGTGATCAATGTCGGTTCTGTTTATAATAATATGAATATAATTGATGAATGAGGCTGCGTTTCACTGAGATTAAACTCATTGATCAATGTTGGTTCTGTTTATATTAATATGAATATAATTGATGAATGAGGCTGGGTTTCACTGAGGTTCAGCTTTGTGATCAATGTTGGTTCTGTTTATATTAATATGAATATAATTGAGGAATGAGGCTGGGTTTCACTGAGGCTAAACTCATTGATCAATGTTGGTTCTGTTTATATTAATATGAATATAATTGATGAATGAGGCTGGGTTTCACTGAGGTTCAGCTTTGTGATCAATGTTTGTTCTGTTTATATTAATATTAATATAATTGATGAATGAGGCTGGGTTTCACTGAGGTTCAGCTTTGTGGTCCATGTTTGTTCTGTTTCTATTAATATGAATATAATTGATGAATGAGGCTGGGTTTCACTGAGATTCAGCTTTCTGATCAATGTTGGTTCTGTTTATATTAATATGAATATAATTGATGAATGAGGCTGGGTTTCACTGAGATTCTGCTTTGTGATCAATGTTGGTTCTGTTTATATTAATATGAATATAATTGATGAATGAGGCTGGGTTTCAATGAGGTTCAGCTTTGTGATCAATGTTGGTTCTGTTTATATTAATATGAATATAATTGATGAATGAGGCTGTGTTTCACTGAGATTCAGCTTTGTGATCAATGTTGGTTCTGTTTATATTAATATGAATATAATTGATGAATGAGGCTTGGTTTCACTGAGGTTCAGCTTTGTGATCAATGTTGGTTCTGTATATATTTATATGAATATAATTAATGAATGAGGCTGTGTTTCAAAGAACTTAAACTCATTGATCAATGTTGGTTCTGTTTATAATAATATGAATATAATTGATGAATGAGGCTGGGTTTCACTGAGGTTAAACTCATTGATCAATGTTGGTTCTGTTTATATTAATATGAATATAATTGATGAATGAGGCTGGGTTTCACTGAGGTTCAGCTTTGTGATCAATGTTGGTTCTGTTTATATTAATATGAATATAATTGATGAATGAGGCTGGGTTTCACTGAGGTTCAGCTTTGTGATCAATGTTGGTTCTGTTTATATTAATATGAATATAATTGAGGAATGAGGCTGGGTTTCACTGAGGCTAAACTCATTGATCAATGTTGGTTCTGTTTATACTAATATGAATATAATTGAGGAACGAGGCTGCGTTTCACTGAGGTTAAACTCATTGATCAATGTTGGTTCTGTTTATATTAATATGAATAAAATTGATGAATGAAGCTGGGTTTCACTGAGGTTCAGCTTTGTGATCAATGTTGGTTCTGTTTATATTAATATGAATAAAATTGATGAATGAGGCTGGATTTCACTGAGATTCAGCTTTGTGGTCAATGTTGGTTCTTTTTATATTAATATGAATGTAATTGATGAATGAGGCTGGGTTTCACTGAGGTTAAACTCATTGATCAATATTGGTTCTGTTTATATTAATATGAATATAATTGATGAATTAGGCTGGGTTTCACTGAGGTTCAGCTTTGTGATCAATGTTGGTTCTGTTTATATTAATATGAATATAATTGATGAATGAGGCTGGGTTTCACTGAGGTTCAGCTTTGTGATCAATGTTGGTTCTGTTTATATTAATATGAATATAATTGATGAATGAGGCTGGGTTTCACTGAGATTCAGCTTTGTGATCAATGTTGGTTCTGTTTATATTAATATGAATATAATTGATGAATGAGGCTGGGTTTCACTGAGATTCAGCTTTGTGGTCAATGTTGGTTCTGTTTATATTAATATGAATATAATTGATGAATGAGGCTGGGTTTCACTGAGGTTCAGCTTTGTGTTCAATGTTGGTTTTGTTTATATTAATATGAATATAATTAATGAATGAGGCTGGATTTCACTGAGGTTCAGCTTTGTGATCAATGTCGGTTCTGTTTATATTAATATGAATATAATTGATGAATGAGGCTGGGTTTCACTGAGGTTCAGCTTTTTGATCAATGCTTGTTCTGTTTATATTAATATGTATATAATTGATGATTGAGGCTTGGTTTCACTGAGGTTCAGCTTTGTGATCAATGTTGGTTCTGTATATATTCATATGAATATAATTAATGAATGAGGCTGTGTTTCAAAGAACTTAAACTCATTGATCAATGTTGGTTCTGTTTATAATAATATGAATATAATTGATGAATGAGGCTGGGTTTCACTGAGGTTAAACTCATTGATCAATGTTGGTTCTGTTTATATTAATATGAATATAATTGATGAATGAGGCTGGGTTTCACTGAGGTTCAGCTTTGTGATCAATGTTTGTTCTGTTTATATTAATATGAATATAATTGATGAATGAGGCTGGGTTTCACTGAGGTTCAGCTTTGTGGTCAATGCTTGTTCTGTTTATATTAATATGTATATAATTGATGAATGAGGCTGGGTTTCACTGAGGTTCAGCTTTGTGATCAATGTTGGTTCTGTTTATATTAATATGAATATAATTCAGGAATAAGGCTGCGTTTCACTGAGGTTAAACTCATTGATCAATGATGGTTCTGTTTATATTAATATGAATATAATTGATGAATGAGGCTGGGTTTCACTGAGGTTCAGCTTTGTGATCAATGTTGGTTCTGTTTATATTAATATGAATATAATTGATGAATGAGGCTGGGTTTCACTGAGGTTCAGCTTTGTGATCAATGTTGGTTCTGTTTATATTAATATGAATATAATTGAGGAATGAGGCTGGGTTTCACTGAGGCTAAACTCATTGATCAATGTTGGTTCTGTTTATACTAATATGAATATAATTGAGGAACGAGGCTGCGTTTCACTGAGGTTAAACTCATTGATCAATGTTGGTTCTGTTTATATTAATATGAATAAAATTGATGAATGAGGCTGGGTTTCACTGAGGTTAAACTCATTGATCAATGTTGGTTCTTTTTATATTAATATGAATATAATTGATGAATGAGGCTGGGTTTCACTGAGGTTCAGCTTTGTGATCAATGTCGGTTCTGTTTATAATAATATGAATATAATTGATGAATGAGGCTGGGTTTCACTGAGATTAAACTCATTGATCAATGTTGGTTCTGTTTATATTAATATGAATATAATTGATGAATGAGGCTGGGTTTCACTGAGGTTCAGCTTTGTGATCAATGTTGGTTCTGTTTATATTAATATGAATATAATTGAGGAATGAGGCTGGGTTTCACTGAGGCTAAACTCATTGATCAATGTTGGTTCTGTTTATATTAATATGAATATAATTGATGAATGAGGCTGGGTTTCACTGAGGTTCAGCTTTGTGATCAATGTTTGTTCTGTTTATATTAATATGAATATAATTGATTAATGAGGCTGGGTTTCACTGAGGTTCAGCTTTGTGGTCCATGTTTGTTCTGTTTCTATTAATATGAATATAATTGATGAATGAGGCTGGGTTTCACTGAGATTCAGCTTTGTGATCAATGTTGGTTCTGTTTATATTAATATGAATATAATTGATGAATGAGGCTGGGTTTCACTGAGATTCAGCTTTGTGATCAATGTTGGTTCTGTTTATATTAATATGAATATAATTGATGAATGAGGCTGGGTTTCAATGAGGTTCAGCTTTGTGATCAATGTTGGTTATGTTTATATTAATATGAATATAATTGATGAATGAGGCTGTGTTTCACTGAGATTCAGCTTTGTGATCAATGTTGGTTCTGTTTATATTAATATGAATATAATTGATGAATGAGGCTTGGTTTCACTGAGGTTCAGCTTTGTGATCAATGTTGGTTCTGTATATATTTATATGAATATAATTAATGAATGAGGCTGTGTTTCAAAGAACTTAAACTCATTGATCAATGTTTGTTCTGTTTATAATAATATGAATATAATTGATGAATGAGGCTGGGTTTCACTGAGGTTAAACTCATTGATCAATGTTGGTTCTGTTTATATTAATATGAATATAATTGATGAATGAGGCTGGGTTTCACTGAGGTTCAGCTTTGTGATCAATGTTGGTTCTGCTTATATTAATATGAATATAATTGATGAATGAGGCTGGGTTTCACTGAGGTTCAGCTTTGTGATCAATGTTGGTTCTGTTTATATTAATATGAATATAATTGATGAATGAGGCTGGGTTTCACTGAGGTTCAGCTTTGTGGTCAATGCTTGTTCTGTTTATATTAATATGTATATAATTGATGAATGAGGCTGGGTTTCACTGAGGTTCAGCTTTGTGATCAATGTTGGTTCTGTTTATATTAATATGAATATAATTCAGGAATAAGGCTGCGTTTCACTGAGGTTAAACTCATTGATCAATGATGGTTCTGTTTATATTAATATGAATATAATTGATGAATGAGGCTGGGTTTCACTGAGGTTCAGCTTTGTGATCAATGTTGGTTCTGTTTATATTGATATGAATATAATTGAGGAATGAGGCTGGGTTTCACTGAGGCTAAACTTATTGATCAATGTTGGTTCTGTTTATACTAATATGAATATAATTGAGGAACGAGGCTGCGTTTCACTGAGGTTAAACTCATTGATCAATGTTGGTTCTGTTTATATTAATATGAATAAAATTGATGAATGAGGCTGGGTTTCACTGAGGTTAAACTCATTGATCAATGTTGGTTCTTTTTATATTAATATGAATATAATTGATGAATGAGGCTGGGTTTCACTGAGGTTCAGCTTTGTGATCAATGTCGGTTCTGTTTATAATAATATGAATATAATTGATGAATGAGGCTGGGTTTCACTGAGATTAAACTCATTGATCAATGTTGGTTCTGTTTATATTAATATGAATATAATTGATGAATGAGGCTGGGTTTCACTGAGGTTCAGCTTTGTGATCAATGTTGGTTCTGTTTATATTAATATGAATATAATTGAGGAATGAGGCTGGGTTTCACTGAGGCTAAACTCATTGATCAATGTTGGTTCTGTTTATATTAATATGAATATAATTGATGAATGAGGCTGGGTTTCACTGAGGTTCAGCTTTGTGATCAATGTTTGTTCTGTTTATATTAATATGAATATAATTGATGAATGAGGCTGGGTTTCACTGAGGTTCAGCTTTGTGGTCCATGTTTGTTCTGTTTCTATTAATATGAATATAATTGATGAATGAGGCTGGGTTTCACTGAGATTCAGCTTTGTGATCAATGTTGGTTCTGTTTATATTAATATGAATATAATTGATGAATGAGGCTGGGTTTTACTGAGATTCAGCTTTGTGATCAATGTTGGTTCTGTTTATATTAATATGAATATAATTGATGAATGAGGCTGGGTTTCAATGAGGTTCAGCTTTGTGATCAATGTTGGTTTTGTTTATATTAATATGAATATAATTGATGAATGAGGCTGTGTTTCACTGAGATTCAGCTTTGTGATCAATGTTGGTTCTGTTTATATTAATATGAATATAATTGATGAATGAGGCTTGGTTTCACTGAGGTTCAGCTTTGTGATCAATGTTGGTTCTGTATATATTTATATGAATATAATTAATGAATGAGGCTGTGTTTCAAAGAACTTAAACTCATTGATCAATGTTGGTTCTGTGTATACTAATATGAATATAATTGAGGAACGAGGCTGCGTTTCACTGAGGTTAAACTCATTGATCAATGTTGGTTCTGTTTATATTAATATGAATAAAATTGATGAATGAAGCTGGGTTTCACTGAGGTTCAGCTTTGTGATCAATGTTGGTTCTGTTTATATTAATATGAATAAAATTGATGAATGAGGCTGGATTTCACTGAGATTCAGCTTTGTGGTCAATGTTGGTTCTTTTTATATTAATATGAATATAATTGATGAATGAGGCTGGGTTTCACTGAGGTTAAACTCATTGATCAATATTGGTTCTGTTTATATTAATATGAATATAATTGATGAATTAGGCTGGGTTTCACTGAGGTTCAGCTTTGTGATCAATGTTGGTTCTGTTTATATTAATATGAATATAATTGATGAATGAGGCTGGGTTTCACTGAGGTTCAGCTTTGTGATCAATGTTGGTTCTGTTTATATTAATATGAATATAATTGATGAATGAGGCTGGGTTTCACTGAGATTCAGCTTTGTGATCAATGTTGGTTCTGTTTATATTAATATGAATATAATTGATGAATGAGGCTGGGTTTCACTGAGATTCAGCTTTGTTGTCAATGTTGGTTCTGTTTATATTAATATGAATATAATTGATGAATGAGGCTGGGTTTCACTGAGGTTCAGCTTTGTGTTCAATGTTGGTTCTGTTTATATTAATATGAATATAATTGAGGAATGTGGCTGGGTTTCACTGATGTTCAGCTTCGTGATCAATGTTGGTTCTCTTTATATTAATATGAACATAATTGAGGAATGAGGCTGTGTTTCACTGAGGTTAAACTCATTGATCAATGTTGGTTCTGTAAATATTTATATGAATATAATTAGTGAATGAGGCTGGGTTTCACTGAGGTTCAGCTTTGTGATCAATGTCGGTTCTGTTTATATTAATATGAATATAATTGATGAATGAGGCTGGGTTTCACTGAGGTTCAGCTTTTTGATCAATGCTTGTTCTGTTTATATTAATATGTATATAATTGATGATTGAGGCTTGGTTTCACTGAGGTTCAGCTTTGTGATCAATGTTGGTTCTGTATATATTTATATGAATATAATTAATGAATGAGGCAGTGTTTCAAAGAACTTAAACTCATTGATCAATGTTGGTTCTGTTTATAATAATATGAATATAATTGATGAATGAGGCTGGGTTTCACTGAGGTTAAACTCATTGATCAATGTTGGTTCTGTTTATATTAATATGAATATAATTGATGAATGAGGCTGGGTTTCACTGAGGTTCAGCTTTGTGATCAATGTTTGTTCTGTTTATATTAATATGAATATAATTGATGAATGAGGCTGGGTTTCACTGAGGTTCAGCTTTGTGATCAATGTTGGTTCTGTTTATATTAATATGAATATAATTGATGAATGAGGCTGGGTTTCACTGAGGTTCAGCTTTGTGATCAATGTTGGTTCTGTATATATTAATATGAATATAATTGAGGAATGAGGCTGGGTTTCACTGAGGCTAAACTCATTGATCAATGTTGGTTCTGTTTATACTAATATGAATATAATTGAGGAACGAGGCTGCGTTTCACTGAGGTTAAACTCATTGATCAATGTTGGTTCTGTTTATATTAATATGAATAAAATTGATGAATGAGGCTGGGTTTCACTGAGGTTAAACTCATTGATCAATGTTGGTTCTGTTTATATTAATATGAATAAAATTGATGAATGAGGCTGGGTTTCACTGAGGTTCAGCTTTGTGATCAATGTTGGTTCTGTTTATATTAATATGAATATAATTGAGGAATAAGGCTGCGTTTCACTGGGGTTAAACTCATTGATCAATGTTGGTTCTGTTTATATTAAAATGAATATAAATGATGATTGAGGCTTGGTTTCACTGAGGTTCAGCTTTGTGATCAATGTTGGTTCTGTAAATATTTATATGAATATAATTAATGAATGAGGCTGGGTTTCAAAGAAGTTAAACTCATTGATCAATGTTGGTTCTTTTTATATTAATATGAATATAATTGATGAATGAGGCTGGGTTTCACTGAGGTTCAGCTTTGTGATCAATGTCGGTTCTGTTTATAATAATATGAATATAATTGATGAATGAGGCTGGGTTTCACTGAGGTTAAACTCATTGATCAATGTTGGTTCTGTTTATATTAATATGAATATAATTGATGAATGAGGCTGGGTTTCACTGAGGTTCAGCTTTGTGATCAATGTTGGTTCTGTTTATATTAATATGAATATAATTGAGGAATGAGGCTGGGTTTCACTGAGGCTAAACTCATTGATCAATGTTGGTTCTGTTTATATTAATATGAATATAATTGAGGAATGAGGCTGGGTTTCACTGAGGCTAAACTCATTGATCAATGTTGGTTCTGTTTATATTAATATGTATATAATTGATGAATGAGGCTGGGTTTCACTGAGGTTCAGCTTTGTGATCAATGTTGTTTCTGTTTATATTAATATGAATATATTTGAGGAATAAGGCTGCGTTTCACTGAGGTTAAACTCATTGATCAATGATGGTTCTGTTTATATTAATATGAATATAATTGATGAATGAGGCTGGGTTTCACTGAGGTTCAGCTTTGTGATCAATCTTGGTTCTGTTTATATTAATATGAATATAATTGATGAATGAGGCTGGGTTTCACTGAGGTTCAGCTTTGTGATCAATGTTGGTTCTGTTTATATTAATATGAATATAATTGAGGAATGAGGCTGGGTTTCACTGAGGCTAAACTCATTGATCAATGTTGGTTCTGTTTATACTAATATGAATATAATTGAGGAACGAGGCTGCGTTTCACTGAGGTTAAACTCATTGATCAATGTTGGTTCTGTTTATATTAATATGAATAAAATTGATGAATGAGGTTGGGTTTCACTGAGGTTAAACTCATTGATCAATGTTGGTTCTCTTTATATTAATATGAATAAAATTGATGAATGAGGCTGGGTTTCACTGAGGTTCAGCTTTGTGATCAATGTTGGTTCTGTTTATATTAATATGAATATAATTGAGGAATAAGGCTGCGTTTCACTGGGGTTAAACTCATTGATCAATGTTGGTTCTGTTTATATTAAAATGAATATAAATGATGATTGAGGCTTGGTTTCACTGAGGTTCAGCTTTGTGATCAATGTTGGTTCTGTAAATATTTATATGAATATAATTAATGAATGAGGCTGGGTTTCAAAGAAGTTAAACTCATTGATCAATGTTGGTTCTTTTTATATTAATATGAATATAATTGATGAATGAGGCTGGGTTTCACTGAGGTTCAGCTTTGTGATCAATGTCGGTTCTGTTTATAATAATATGAATATAATTGATGAATGAGGCTGGGTTTCACTGAGGTTAAACTCATTGATCAATGTTGGTTCTGTTTATATTAATATGAATATAATTGATGAATGAGGCTGGGTTTCACTGAGGTTCAGCTTTGTGATCAATGTTGGTTCTGTTTATATTAATATGAATATAATTGAGGAATGAGGCTGGGTTTCACTGAGGCTAAACTCATTGATCAATGTTGGTTCTGTTTATATTAATATGAATATAATTGATGAATGAGGCTGGGTTTCACTGAGGTTCAGCTTTGTGATCAATGTTGGTTCTGTATATATTTATATGAATATAATTAATGAATGAGGCTGTGTTTCAAAGAACTTAAACTCATTGATCAATGTTGGTTCTGTTTATAATAATATGAATATAATTGATGAATGAGGCTGGGTTTCACTGAGGTTAAACTCATTGATCAATGTTGGTTCTGTTTATATTAATATTAATATAATTGATGAATGAGGCTGGGTTTCACTGAGGTTCAGCTTTGTGATCAATGTTTGTTCTGTATATATTTATATGAATATAATTAATGAATGAGGCTGCGTTTCAAAGAACTTAAACTCATTGATCAATGTTGGTTCTGTTTATAATAATATGAATATAATTGATGAATGAGGCTGGGTTTCACTGAGGTTCAGCTTTGTGATCAATGTCGGTTCTGTTTATATTAATATGAATATAATTGATGAATGAGGCTGGGTTTCACTGAGGTTCAGCTTTTTGATCAATGCTTGTTCTGTTTCTATTAATATGTATATAATTGATGAATGAGGCTGGGTTTCACTGAGGTTCAGCTTTGTGATCAATGTTGTTTCTGTTTATATTAATATGAATATAATTGAGGAATGAGGCTGCGTTTCACTGAGGTTAAACTCATTGATCAATGTTGGTTCTGTTTATATTAATATGAATATAATTGAGGAATAAGGCTGCGTTTCACTGAGGTTAAACTCATTGATCAATGTTGGTTCTGTTTATATTAATATGAATATAATTGATGAATGAGGCTGGGTTTCACTGAGGTTCAGCTTTTTGATCAATGTTGGTTCTGTATATATTTATATGAATATAATTAATGAATGAGGCTGTGTTTCAAAGAACTTAAACTCATTGATCAATGTTGGTTCTGTTTATAATAATATGAATATAATTGATGAATGAGGCTGGATTTCACTGAGGTTCAGCTTTGTGATCAATGTTGGTTCTGTTTATATTAATATGAATATAATTGATGAATGAGGCTGGGTTTCACTGAGGTTAAACTCATTGATCAATGTTGGTTCTGTTTATATTAATATGAATATAATGGAGGAATGAGGCTGGGTTTCACTGAGGTTCAGCTTTGTGGTCAATGCTTGTTCTGTTTATATTAATATGAATATAATTGATGAATGAGGCTGGGTTTCACTGAGGTTCAGCTTTTTGATCAATGCTTGTTCTGTTTATATTAATATGTATATAATTGATGATTGAGGCTTGGTTTCACTGAGGTTCAGCTTTGTGATCAATGTTGTTTCTTTTTATATTAATATGAATATAATTGAGGAATGAGGCTGCGTTTCACTGAGGTTAAACTCATTGATCAATGTTGGTTCTGTTTATATTAATATGAATATAATTGAGGAATAAGGCTGCGTTTCACTGAGGTTAAACTCATTGATCAATGTTGGTTCTGTTTATATTAATATGAATATAATTGATGAATGAGGCTGGGTTTCACTGAGGTTCAGCTTTTTGATCAATGTTGGTTCTGTATATATTTATATGAATATAATTAATGAATGAGGCTGTGTTTCAAAGAACTTAAACTCATTGATCAATGTTGGTTCTGTTTATAATAATATGAATATAATTGATGAATGAGGCTGGGTTTCACTGAGGTTCAGCTTTGTGATCAATGTTGGTTCTGTTTATATTAATATGAATATAATTGATGAATGAGGCTGGGTTTCACTGAGGTTAAACTCATTGATCAATGTTGGTTCTGTTTATATTAATATGAATATAATTGAGGAATGAGGCTGGGTTTCACTGAGGTTAAACTCATTGATCAATGTTGGTTCTGTTTATATTAATATGAATAAAATTGATGAATGAGGCTGGGTTTCACTGAGGTTCAGCTTTGTGATCAATGTTGGTTCTGTTTATATTAATATGAATAAAATTGATGAATGAGGCTGGGATTCAATGAGGTTCAGCTTTGTGGCCAATGCTGGTTCTGTTTCTATTAATATGAATATAATTGATGAATGAGGCTGGGTTTCACTGAGGTTCAGCTTTGTGGTCCATGTTTGTTCTGTTTCTATTAATATGAATATAATTGATGAATGAGGCTGGGTTTCACTGAGATTCAGCTTAGTGGTCAATGTTGGTTCTTTTTATATTAATATGAATATAATTGATGAATGAGGCTGCGTTTCACTGAGGTTAAACTCATTGATCAATATTGGTTCTGTTTATATTAATATGAATATAATTGATGAATTAGGCTGGGTTTCACTGAGGTTCAGCTTTGTGATCAATGTTGGTTCTGTATATATTTATATGAATATAATTAATGAATGAGGCTGTGTTTCAAAGAACTTAAACTCATTGATCAATGTTGGTTGTGTTTATAATAATATGAATATAATTGATGAATGAGGCTGGGTTTCACTGAGGTTAAACTCATTGATCAATGTTGGTTGTGTTTATATTAATATGAATATAATTGATGAATTAGGCTGGGTTTCACTGAGGTTCAGCTTTGTGATCAATGTTGGTTCTGTTTATATTAATATGAATATAATTGATGAATGAGGCTGGGTTTCACTGAGGTTCAGCTTTGTGTTCAATGTTGGTTCTGTTTATATTAATATGAATATAATTGAGGAATGTGGCTGGGTTTCACTGATGTTCAGCTTCGTGATCAATGTTGGTTCTCTTTATATTAATATGAACATAATTGAGGAATGAGGCTGTGTTTCACTGAGGTTAAACTCATTGATCAATGTTGGTTCTGTAAATATTTATATGAATATAATTAGTGAATGAGGCTGGGTTTCACTGAGGTTCAGCTTTGTGATCAATGTCGGTTCTGTTTATATTAATATGAATATAATTGATGAATGAGGCTGGGTTTCACTGAGGTTCAGCTTTTTGATCAATGCTTGTTCTGTTTATATTAATATGTATATAATTGATGATTGAGGCTTGGTTTCACTGAGGTTCAGCTTTGTGATCAATGTTGGTTCTGTATATATTTATATGAATATAATTAATGAATGAGGCAGTGTTTCAAAGAACTTAAACTCATTGATCAATGTTGGTTCTGTTTATAATAATATGAATATAATTGATGAATGAGGCTGGGTTTCACTGAGGTTAAACTCATTGATCAATGTTGGTTCTGTTTATATTAATATGAATATAATTGATGAATGAGGCTGGGTTTCACTGAGGTTCAGCTTTGTGATCAATGTTTGTTCTGTTTATATTAATATGAATATAATTGATGAATGAGGCTGGGTTTCACTGAGGTTCAGCTTTGTGGTCAATGCTTGTTCTGTTTATATTAATATGTATATAATTGATGAATGAGGCTGGGTTTCACTGAGGTTCAGCTTTGTGATCAATGTTGGTTCTGTTTATATTAATATGAATATAATTGAGGAATAAGGCTGCGTTTCACTGAGGTTAAACTCATTGATCAATGATGGTTCTGTTTATATTAATATGAATATAATTGATGAATGAGGCTGGGTTTCACTGAGGTTCAGCTTTGTGATCAATGTTGGTTCTGTTTATATTAATATGAATATAATTGATGAATGAGGCTGGGTTTCACTGAGGTTCAGCTTTGTGATCAATGTTGGTTCTGTATATATTAATATGAATATAATTGAGGAATGAGGCTGGGTTTCACTGAGGCTAAACTCATTGATCAATGTTGGTTCTGTTTATACTAATATGAATATAATTGAGGAACGAGGCTGCGTTTCACTGAGGTTAAACTCATTGATCAATGTTGGTTCTGTTTATATTAATATGAATAAAATTGATGAATGAGGCTGGGTTTCACTGAGGTTAAACTCATTGATCAATGTTGGTTCTGTTTATATTAATATGAATAAAATTGATGAATGAGGCTGGGTTTCACTGAGGTTCAGCTTTGTGATCAATGTTGGTTCTGTTTATATTAATATGAATATAATTGAGGAATAAGGCTGCGTTTCACTGGGGTTAAACTCATTGATCAATGTTGGTTCTGTTTATATTAAAATGAATATAAATGATGATTGAGGCTTGGTTTCACTGAGGTTCAGCTTTGTGATCAATGTTGGTTCTGTAAATATTTATATGAATATAATTAATGAATGAGGCTGGGTTTCAAAGAAGTTAAACTCATTGATCAATGTTGGTTCTTTTTATATTAATATGAATATAATTGATGAATGAGGCTGGGTTTCACTGAGGTTCAGCTTTGTGATCAATGTCGGTTCTGTTTATAATAATATGAATATAATTGATGAATGAGGCTGGGTTTCACTGAGGTTAAACTCATTGATCAATGTTGGTTCTGTTTATATTAATATGAATATAATTGATGAATGAGGCTGGGTTTCACTGAGGTTCAGCTTTGTGATCAATGTTGGTTCTGTTTATATTAATATGAATATAATTGAGGAATGAGGCTGGGTTTCACTGAGGCTAAACTCATTGATCAATGTTGGTTCTGTTTATATTAATATGAATATAATTGAGGAATGAGGCTGGGTTTCACTGAGGCTAAACTCATTGATCAATGTTGGTTCTGTTTATATTAATATGTATATAATTGATGAATGAGGCTGGGTTTCACTGAGGTTCAGCTTTGTGATCAATGTTGTTTCTGTTTATATTAATATGAATATATTTGAGGAATAAGGCTGCGTTTCACTGAGGTTAAACTCATTGATCAATGATGGTTCTGTTTATATTAATATGAATATAATTGATGAATGAGGCTGGGTTTCACTGAGGTTCAGCTTTGTGATCAATCTTGGTTCTGTTTATATTAATATGAATATAATTGATGAATGAGGCTGGGTTTCACTGAGGTTCAGCTTTGTGATCAATGTTGGTTCTGTTTATATTAATATGAATATAATTGAGGAATGAGGCTGGGTTTCACTGAGGCTAAACTCATTGATCAATGTTGGTTCTGTTTATACTAATATGAATATAATTGAGGAACGAGGCTGCGTTTCACTGAGGTTAAACTCATTGATCAATGTTGGTTCTGTTTATATTAATATGAATAAAATTGATGAATGAGGCTGGGTTTCACTGAGGTTAAACTCATTGATCAATGTTGGTTCTCTTTATATTAATATGAATAAAATTGATGAATGAGGCTGGGTTTCACTGAGGTTCAGCTTTGTGATCAATGTTGGTTCTGTTTATAT
The DNA here is from genome assembly GCF_036924035.1 of Leuresthes tenuis. NCBI lineage: Eukaryota > Metazoa > Chordata > Actinopteri > Atheriniformes > Atherinopsidae > Leuresthes > Leuresthes tenuis. The sequence continues at coordinate 1,034,702 of NW_027325385.1, forward strand.
TAATATGAATATAATTGAGGAATAAGGCTGCGTTTCACTGGGGTTAAACTCATTGATCAATGTTGGTTCTGTTTATATTAAAATGAATATAAATGATGATTGAGGCTTGGTTTCACTGAGGTTCAGCTTTGTGATCAATGTTGGTTCTGTAAATATTTATATGAATATAATTAATGAATGAGGCTGGGTTTCAAAGAAGTTAAACTCATTGATCAATGTTGGTTCTTTTTATATTAATATGAATATAATTGATGAATGAGGCTGGGTTTCACTGAGGTTCAGCTTTGTGATCAATGTCGGTTCTGTTTATAATAATATGAATATAATTGATGAATGAGGCTGGGTTTCACTGAGGTTAAACTCATTGATCAATGTTGGTTCTGTTTATATTAATATGAATATAATTGATGAATGAGGCTGGGTTTCACTGAGGTTCAGCTTTGTGATCAATGTTGGTTCTGTTTATATTAATATGAATATAATTGAGGAATGAGGCTGGGTTTCACTGAGGCTAAACTCATTGATCAATGTTGGTTCTGTTTATATTAATATGAATGTAATTGATGAATGAGGCTGGGTTTCACTGAGGTTCAGCTTTGTGATCAATGTTGGTTCTGTATATATTTATATGAATATAATTAATGAATGAGGCTGTGTTTCAAAGAACTTAAACTCATTGATCAATGTTGGTTCTGTTTATAATAATATGAATATAATTGATGAATGAGGCTGGGTTTCACTGAGGTTAAACTCATTGATCAATGTTGGTTCTGTTTATATTAATATGAATATAATTGATGAATGAGGCTGGGTTTCACTGAGGTTCAGCTTTGTGATCAATGTTTGTTCTGTATATATTTATATGAATATAATTAATGAATGAGGCTGCGTTTCAAAGAACTTAAACTCATTGATCAATGTTGGTTCTGTTTATAATAATATGAATATAATTGATGAATGAGGCTGGGTTTCACTGAGGTTCAGCTTTGTGATCAATGTCGGTTCTGTTTATATTAATATGAATATAATTGATGAATGAGGCTGGGTTTCACTGAGGTTCAGCTTTTTGATCAATGCTTGTTCTGTTTCTATTAATATGTATATAATTGATGAATGAGGCTTGGTTTCACTGAGGTTCAGCTTTGTGATCAATGTTGTTTCTGTTTATATTAATATGAATATAATTGAGGAATGAGGCTGCGTTTCACTGAGGTTAAACTCATTGATCAATGTTGGTTCTGTTTATATTAATATGAATATAATTGAGGAATAAGGCTGCGTTTCACTGAGGTTAAACTCATTGATCAATGTTGGTTCTGTTTATATTAATATGAATATAATTGATGAATGAGGCTGGGTTTCACTGAGGTTCAGCTTTTTGATCAATGTTGGTTCTGTATATATTTATATGAATATAATTAATGAATGAGGCTGTGTTTCAAAGAACTTAAACTCATTGATCAATGTTGGTTCTGTTTATAATAATATGAATATAATTGATGAATGAGGCTGGGTTTCACTGAGGTTCAGCTTTGTGATCAATGTTGGTTCTGTTTATATTAATATGAATATAATTGATGAATGAGGCTGGGTTTCACTGAGGTTAAACTCATTGATCAATGTTGGTTCTGTTTATATTAATATGAATATAATGGAGGAATGAGGCTGGGTTTCACTGAGGTTCAGCTTTGTGGTCAATGCTTGTTCTGTTTATATTAATATGAATATAATTGATGAATGAGGCTGGGTTTCACTGAGGTTCAGCTTTTTGATCAATGCTTGTTCTGTTTATATTAATATGTATATAATTGATGATTGAGGCTTGGTTTCACTGAGGTTCAGCTTTGTAATCAATGTTGGTTCTGTATATATTTATATGAATATAATTAATGAATGAGGCTGTGTTTCAAAGAACTTAAACTCATTGATCAATGTTGGTTCTGTTTATAATAATATGAATATAATTGATGAATGAGGCTGGGTTTCACTGAGGTTAAACTCATTGATCAATGTTGGTTCTGTTTATATTAATATGAATATAATTGATGAATGAGGCTGGGTTTCACTGAGGTTCAGCTTTGTGATCAATGTTTGTTCTGTATATATTTATATGAATATAATTAATGAATGAGGCTGTGTTTCAAAGAACTTAAACTCATTGATCAATGTTGGTTCTGTTTATAATAATATGAATATAATTGATGAATGAGGCTGGGTTTCACTGAGGTTCAGCTTTGTGATCAATGTCGGTTCTGTTTATATTAATATGAATATAATTGATGAATGAGGCTGGGTTTCACTGAGGTTCAGCTTTTTGATCAATGCTTGTTCTGTTTCTATTAATATGTATATAATTGATGAATGAGGCTGGGTTTCAGTGAGGTTCAGCTTTGTGATCAATGTTGTTTCTGTTTATATTAATATGAATATAATTGAGGAATGAGGCTGCGTTTCACTGAGGTTAAACTCATTGATCAATGTTGGTTCTGTTTATATTAATATGAATATAATTGAGGAATAAGGCTGCGTTTCACTGAGGTTAAACTCATTGATCAATGTTGGTTCTGTTTATATTAATATGAATATAATTGATGAATGAGGCTGGGTTTCACTGAGGTTCAGCTTTTTGATCAATGTTGGTTCTGTATATATTTATATGAATATAATTAATGAATGAGGCTGTGTTTCAAAGAACTTAAACTCATTGATCAATGTTGGTTCTGTTTATAATAATATGAATATAATTGATGAATGAGGCTGGGTTTCACTGAGGTTCAGCTTTGTGATCAATGTTGGTTCTGTTTATATTAATATGAATATAATTGATGAATGAGGCTGGGTTTCACTGAGGTTAAACTCATTGATCAATGTTGGTTCTGTTTATATTAATATGAATATAATTGAGGAATGAGGCTGGGTTTCACTGAGGTTAAACTCATTGATCAATGTTGGTTCTGTTTATATTAATATGAATAAAATTGATGAATGAGGCTGGGTTTCACTGAGGTTCAGCTTTGTGATCAATGTTGGTTCTGTTTATATTAATATGAATAAAATTGATGAATGAGGCTGGGATTCAATGAGGTTCAGCTTTGTGGCCAATGCTGGTTCTGTTTCTATTAATATGAATATAATTGATGAATGAGGCTGGGTTTCACTGAGGTTCAGCTTTGTGGTCCATGTTTGTTCTGTTTCTATTAATATGAATATAATTGATGAATGAGGCTGGGTTTCACTGAGATTCAGCTTAGTGGTCAATGTTGGTTCTTTTTATATTAATATGAATATAATTGATGAATGAGGCTGCGTTTCACTGAGGTTAAACTCATTGATCAATATTGGTTCTGTTTATATTAATATGAATATAATTGATGAATTAGGCTGGGTTTCACTGAGGTTCAGCTTTGTGATCAATGTTGGTTCTGTTTATATTAATATGAATATAATTGATGAATGAGGCTGGGTTTCAATGAGGTTCATTTTTGTGATCAATGTTGGTTCTGTTTATTTTAATATGAATATAATTGATGAATGAGGCTGTGTTTCACTGAGATTCAGCTTTGTGATCAATGTTGGTTCTGTTTATATTAATATGAATATAATTGATGAATGAGGCTTGGTTTCACTGAGGTTCAGCTTTGTGATCAATGTTGGTTCTGTATATATTTATATGAATATAATTAATGAATGAGGCTGTGTTTCAAAGAACTTAAACTCATTGATCAATGTTGGTTGTGTTTATAATAATATGAATATAATTGATGAATGAGGCTGGGTTTCACTGAGGTTAAACTCATTGATCAATGTTGGTTGTGTTTATATTAATATGAATATAATTGATGAATGAGGCTGGGTTTCACTGAGGTTCAGCTTTGTGATCAATGTTGGTTCTGTTTATATTAATATGAATATAATTGATGAATGAGGCTGGGTTTCACTGAGGTTCAGCTCTGTGTTCAATGTTGGTTCTGTTTATATTAATATGAATATAATTGAGGAATGAGGCTGGGTTTCACTGAGGCTAAACTCATTGATCAATGTTGGTTCTGTTTATACTAATATGAATATAATTGAGGAACGAGGCTGCGTTTCACTGAGGTTAAACTCATTGATCAATGTTGGTTCTGTTTATATTAATATGAATAAAATTGATGAATGAGGCTGGGTTTCACTGAGGTTCAGCTTTGTGATCAATGTTGGTTCTGTTTATATTAATATGAATAAAATTGATGAATGAGGCTGGATTTCACTGAGATTCAGCTTTGTGGTCAATGTTGGTTCTTTTTATATTAATATGAATATAATTGATGAATGAGGCTGGGTTTCACTGAGGTTCAGCTTTGTGTTCAATGTTGGTTCTGTTTATATTAATATGAATATAATTGAGGAATGTGGCTGGGTTTCACTGATGTTCAGCTTTGTGATCAATGTTGGTTCTCTTTATATTAATATGAACATAATTGAGGAATGAGGCTGCGTTTCACTGAGGTTAAACTCATTGATCAATGTTGGTTCTGTAAATATTTATATGAATATAATTAATGAATGAGGCTGTGTTTCACTGAGGTTAAACTCATTGATCAATGTTGGTTCTTTTTATATTAATATGAATATAATTGATGAATGAGGCTGGGTTTCACTGAGGTTCAGCTTTGTGATCAATGTTGGTTCTGTAAATATTTATATGAATATAATTAATGAATAAGGCTGTGTTTCACTGAGGTTAAACTCATTGATCAATGTTGGTTCTTTTTATATTAATATGAATATAATTGATGAATGAGGCTGGGTTTCACTGAGGTTCAGCTTTGTGTTCAATGTTGGTTCTGTTTATATTAATATGAATATAATTGAGGAATGTGGCTGGGTTTCACTGATGTTCAGCTTTGTGATCAATGTTGGTTCTCTTTATATTAATATGAACATAATTGAGGAATGAGGCTGCGTTTCACTGAGGTTAAACTCATTGATCAATGTTGGTTCTGTAAATATTTATATGAATATAATTAATGAATGAGGCTGTGTTTCACTGAGGTTAAACTCATTGATCAATGTTGGTTCTTTTTATATTAATATGAATATAATTGATGAATGAGGCTGGGTTTCACTGAGGTTCAGCTTTGTGATCAATGTTGGTTCTGTATATATTTATATGAATATAATTAATGAATGAGGCTGTGTTTCAAAGAACTTAAACTCATTGATCAATGTTGGTTCTGTTTATAATAATATGAATATAATTGATGAATAAGGCTGGGTTTCACTGAGGTTAAACTCATTGATCAATGTTTGTTCTGTTTATATTAATATGAATATAATTGATGAATGAGGCTGGGTTTCACTGAGGTTCAGCTTTGTGATCAATGTTTGTTCTGTATATATTTATATGAATATAATTAATGAATTAGGCTGTGTTTCAAAGAACTTAAACTCATTGATCAATGTTGGTTCTGTTTATAATAATATGAATATAATTGATGAATGAGGCTGGGTTTCACTGAGGTTCAGCTTTGTGATCAATGTCGTTTCTGTTTATATTAATATGAATATAATTGATGAATGAGGCTGGGTTTCACCGAGGTTCAGCTTTTTGATCAATGCTTGTTCTGTTTCTATTAATATGTATATAATTGATGAATGAGGCTGGGTTTCACTGAGGTTCAGCTTTGTGATCAATGTTGGTTCTGTTTATATTAATATGAATATAATTGAGGAATGAGGCTGCGTTTCACTGAGGTTAAACTCATTGATCAATGTTGGTTCTGTTTATATTAATATAAATATAATTGAGGAATAAGGCTGCGTTTCACTGAGGTTAAACTCATTGATCAATGTTGGTTCTGTTTATATTAATATGAATATAATTGATGAATGAGGCTGGGTTTCACTGAGGTTCAGCTTTTTTATCAATGTTGGTTCTGTATATATTTATATGAATATAATTAATGAATGAGGCTGTGTTTCAAAGAACTTAAACTCATTGATCAATGTTGGTTCTGTTTATAATAATATGAATATAATTGATGAATGAGGCTGGGTTTCACTGAGGTTCAGCTTTGTGATCAATGTTGGATCTGTTTATATTAATATGAATATAATTGATGAATGAGGCTGGGTTTCACTGAGGTTAAACTCATTGATCAATGTTGGTTCTGTTTATATTAATATCAATATAACTGATGAATGAGGCTGGGTTTCACTGAGGTTCAGCTTTGTGATCAATGTTGGTTCTGTGTATATTAATATGAATATAATTGATGAATGAGGCTGGGTTTCACTGAGGCTAAACTCATTGATCAATGTTGGTTCTGTTTATATTAATATGAATATAATTGATGAATGAGGCTGGGTTTCACTGAGGTTCAGCTTTGTGATCAATGTTGGTTCTGTTTATATTAATATCAATATAACTGATGAATGAGAATGGGTTTCACTGAGGTTCAGCTTTGTGATCAATGTTGGTTCTTTTTATATTACTATGAAAATAATTGAGGAATGAGGCTGCGTTTCACTGAGGTTAAACTCATTGATCAATGTTGGTTCTGTTTATATTAATATGAATATAACTGATGAATGAGGCTGGGTTTCACTGAGGTTCAGCTTTGTGATCAATGTTGGTTCTGTTTATATGAATATGAATATAATTGAGGAATGAGGCTGGGTTTCACTGAGGTTAAACTCATTGATCAATGTTGGTTCTGTTTATATTAATATGAATATAATTGATGAATGAGGCTGGGTTTCACTGAGGTTCAGCTTTGTGATCAATGTTTGTTCTCTTTATATTAATATGAATATAATTGAGGAATAAGGCTGCGTTTCACTGAGGTTAAACTCATTGATCAATGTTGGTTCTGTTTATATTAAAATGAATATAAATGATGATTGAGGCTGCGTTTCACTGAGGTTCAGCTTTGTGATCAATGTCGGTTCTGTTTATATTAATATGAATATAATTGATGAATGAGGCTGGGTTTCACTGAGGTTCAGCTTTTTGATCAATGCTTGTTCTGTTTATATTAATATGTATATAATTGATGAATGAGGCTGGGTTTCACTGAGGTTCAGCTTTGTGATCAATGTTGGTTCTGTTTATATTAATATGAATATAATTGAGGAATGAGTCTGCGTTTCACTGAGGTTAAACTCATTGATCAATGATGGTTCTGTCTATATTAAAATGAATATAATTGATGATTGAGGCTTGGTTTCACTGAGGTTCAGCTTTGTGATCATTGTTGGTTCTGTATATATTTATATGAATATAATTAATGAATGAGGCTGTGTTTCAAAGAACTTAAACTCATTGATCAATGTTGGTTCTGTTTTTAATAATATGAATATAATTGATGAATGAGGCTGGGTTTCACTGAGGTTAAACTCATTGATCAATGTTGGTTCTGTTTATATTAATATGAATATAATTGATGAATGAGGCTGGGTTTCACTGAGGTTCAGCTTTGTGATCAATGTTGGTTCTGTTTATATTAATATGAATAAAATTGATGAATGAGGCTGGGTTTCACTGAGGTTCAGCTTTTTGATCAATGTTGGTTCTGTATATATTTATATGAATATAATTAATGAATGAGGCTGTGTTTCAAAGAACTTAAACTCATTGATCAATGTTGGTTCTGTTTATAATAATATGAATATAATTGATGAATGAGGCTGGGTTTCACTGAGGTTCAGCTTTGTGATCAATGTTGGTTCTGTTTATATTAATATGAATATAATTGATGAATGAGGCTGGGTTTCACTGAGGTTAAACTCATTGATCAATGTTGGTTCTGTTTATATTAATATCAATATAACTGATGAATGAGGCTGGGTTTCACTGAGGTTCAGCTTTGTGATCAATGTTGGTTCTGTGTATATTAATATGAATATAATTGATGAATGAGGCTGGGTTTCACTGAGGCTAAACTCATTGATCAATGTTGGTTCTGTTTATATTAATATGAATATAATTGATGAATGAGGCTGGGTTTCACTGAGGTTCAGCTTTGTGATCAATGTTGGTTCTGTTTATATTAATATCAATATAACTGATGAATGAGAATGGGTTTCACTGAGGTTCAGCTTTGTGATCAATGTTGGTTCTTTTTATATTACTATGAAAATAATTGAGGAATGAGGCTGCGTTTCACTGAGGTTAAACTCATTGATCAATGTTGGTTCTGTTTATATTAATATGAATATAACTGATGAATGAGGCTGGGTTTCACTGAGGTTCAGCTTTGTGATCAATGTTGGTTCTGTTTATATGAATATGAATATAATTGAGGAATGAGGCTGGGTTTCACTGAGGTTCAGCTTTTTGATCAATGCTTGTTCTGTTTATATTAATATGTATATAATTGATGAATGAGGCTGGGTTTCACTGAGGTTCAGCTTTGTGATCAATGTTGGTTCTGTTTATATTAATATGAATATAATTGAGGAATGAGTCTGCGTTTCACTGAGGTTAAACTCATTGATCAATGATGGTTCTGTCTATATTAAAATGAATATAATTGATGATTGAGGCTTGGTTTCACTGAGGTTCAGCTTTGTGATCATTGTTGGTTCTGTATATATTTATATGAATATAATTAATGAATGAGGCTGTGTTTCAAAGAACTTAAACTCATTGATCAATGTTGGTTCTGTTTTTAATAATATGAATATAATTGATGAATGAGGCTGGGTTTCACTGAGGTTAAACTCATTGATCAATGTTGGTTCTGTTTATATTAATATGAATATAATTGATGAATGAGGCTGGGTTTCACTGAGGTTCAGCTTTGTGATCAATGTTGGTTCTGTTTATATTAATATGAATAAAATTGATGAATGAGGCTGGGTTTCACTGAGGTTCAGCTTTTTGATCAATGTTGGTTCTGTATATATTTATATGAATATAATTAATGAATGAGGCTGTGTTTCAAAGAACTTAAACTCATTGATCAATGTTGGTTCTGTTTATAATAATATGAATATAATTGATGAATGAGGCTGGGTTTCACTGAGGTTCAGCTTTGTGATCAATGTTGGTTCTGTTTATATTAATATGAATATAATTGATGAATGAGGCTGGGTTTCACTGAGGTTAAACTCATTGATCAATGTTGGTTCTGTTTATATTAATATCAATATAACTGATGAATGAGGCTGGGTTTCACTGAGGTTCAGCTTTGTGATCAATGTTGGTTCTGTGTATATTAATATGAATATAATTGATGAATGAGGCTGGGTTTCACTGAGGCTAAACTCATTGATCAATGTTGGTTCTGTTTATATTAATATGAATATAATTGATGAATGAGGCTGGGTTTCACTGAGGTTCAGCTTTGTGATCAATGTTGGTTCTGTTTATATTAATATCAATATAACTGATGAATGAGAATGGGTTTCACTGAGGTTCAGCTTTGTGATCAATGTTGGTTCTTTTTATATTACTATGAAAATAATTGAGGAATGAGGCTGCGTTTCACTGAGGTTAAACTCATTGATCAATGTTGGTTCTGTTTATATTAATATGAATATAACTGATGAATGAGGCTGGGTTTCACTGAGGTTCAGCTTTGTGATCAATGTTGGTTCTGTTTATATGAATATGAATATAATTGAGGAATGAGGCTGGGTTTCACTGAGGTTAAACTCATTGATCAATGTTGGTTCTGTTTATATTAATATGAATATAATTGATGAATGAGGCTGGGTTTCACTGAGGTTCAGCTTTGTGATCAATGTTTGTTCTCTTTATATTAATATGAATATAATTGATGAATGAGGCTGGGTTTCACTGAGGTTCAGCTTTGTGATCAATGTTGGTTCTGTTTATGTTAATATGAATATAATTGAGGAATAAGGCTGCGTTTCACTGAGGTTAAACTCATTGATCAATGTTGGTTCTGTTTATATTAAAATTAATATAAATGATGATTGAGGCTTGGTTTCACTGAGGTTCAGCTTTGTGATCAATGTCGGTTCTGTTTATATTAATATGAATATAATTGATGAATGAGGCTGGGTTTCACTGAGGTTCAGCTTTTTGATCAATGCTTGTTCTGTTTATATTAATATGTATATAATTGATGAATGAGGCTGGGTTTCACTGAGGTTCAGCTTTGTGATCAATGTTGGTTCTGTTTATATTAATATGAATATAATTGAGGAATGAGTCTGCGTTTCACTGAGGTTAAACTCATTGATCAATGATGGTTCTGTCTATATTAAAATGAATATAATTGATGATTGAGGCTTGGTTTCACTGAGGTTCAGCTTTGTGATCATTGTTGGTTCTGTATATATTTATATGAATATAATTAATGAATGAGGCTGTGTTTCAAAGAACTTAAACTCATTGATCAATGTTGGTTCTGTTTTTAATAATATGAATATAATTGATGAATGAGGCTGGGTTTCACTGAGGTTAAACTCATTGATCAATGTTGGTTCTGTTTATATTAATATGAATATAATTGATGAATGAGGCTGGGTTTCACTGAGGTTCAGCTTTGTGATCAATGTTTGTTCTGTTTATATTAATATGAATATAATTGATGAATGAGGCTGGGTTTCACTGAGGTTCAGCTTTGTGGTCAATGCTTGTTCTGTTTATATTAATATGTATATAATTGATGAATGAGGCTGGGTTTCACTGAGGTTCAGCTTTGTGATCAATGTTGGTTCTGTTTATATTAATATGAATATAATTGAGGAATAAGGCTGCGTTTCACTGAGGTTAAACTCATTGATCAATGATGGTTCTGTTTATATTAATATGAATATAATTGATGAATGAGGCTGGGTTTCACTGAGGTTCAGCTTTGTGATCAATGTTGGTTCTGTTTATATTAATATGAATATAATTGATTAATGAGGCTTGGTTTCACTGAGGTTCAGCTTTGTGATCAATGTTGGTTCTGTTTATATTAATATGAATATAATTGAGGAATGAGGCTGGGTTTCACTGAGGCTAAACTCATTGATCAATGTTGGTTCTATTTATACTAATATGAATATAATTGAGGAACGAGGCTGCGTTTCACTGAGGTTAAACTCATTGATCAATGTTGGTTCTGTTTATATTAATATGAATAAAATTGATGAATGAGGCTGGGTTTCACTGAGGTTAAACTCATTGATCAATGTTGGTTCTGTTTATATTAATATGAATAAAATTGATGAATGAGGCTGGGTTTCACTGAGGTTCAGCTTTGTGATCAATGTTGGTTCTGTTTATATTAATATGAATATAATTGAGGAATAAGGCTGCGTTTCACTGGGGTTAAACTCATTGATCAATGTTGGTTCTGTTTATATTAAAATGAATATAAATGATGATTGAGGCTTGGTTTCACTGAGGTTCAGCTTTGTGATCAATGTTGGTTCTGTAAATATTTATATGAATATAATTAATGAATGAGGCTGGGTTTCAAAGAAGTTAAACTCATTGATCAATGTTGGTTCTTTTTATATTAATATGAATATAATTGATGAATGAGGCTGGGTTTCACTGAGGTTCAGCTTTGTGATCAATGTCGGTTCTGTTTATATTATTATGAATATAATTGATGAATGAGGCTGGGTTTCACTGAGGTTCAGCTTTTTGATCAATGCTTGTTCCGTTTCTATTAATATGTATATAATTGATGAATGAGGCTGGGTTTCACTGAGGTTCAGCTTTGTGATCAATGTTGGTTCTGTTTATATTAATATGAATATAATTGAGGAATGAGGCTGCGTTTCACTGAGGTTAAACTCATTGATCAATGTTGGTTCTGTTTATAATAATATGAATATAATTGATGAATGAGGCTGGGTTTCACTGAGGTTAAACTCATTGATCAATGTTGGTTCTGTTTATATTAATATGAATATAATTGATGAATGAGGCTGGGTTTCACTGAGGTTCAGCTTTTTGATCAATGTTGGTTCTGTATATATTTATATGAATATAATTAATGAATGAGGCTGTGTTTCAAAGAACTTAAACTCATTGATCAATGTTGGTTCTGTTTATAATAATATGAATATAATTGATGAATGAGGCTGGGTTTCACTGAGGTTCAGCTTTGTGATCAATGTTGGTTCTGTTTATATTAATATGAATATAATTGATGAATGAGGCTGGGTTTCACTGAGGTTAAACTCATTGATCAATGTTGGTTCTGTTTATATTAATATCAATATAACTGATGAATGAGGCTGGGTTTCACTGAGGTTCAGCTTTGTGATCAATGTTGGTTCTGTTTATATTAATATCAATATAACTGATGAATGAGAATGGGTTTCACTGAGGTTCAGCTTTGTGATCAATGTTGGTTCTGTTTATATTACTATGAATATAATTGAGGAATGAGGCTGCGTTTCACTGAGGTTAAACTCATTGATCAATGTTGGTTCTGTTTATATGAATATGAATATAATTGATGAATGAGTAGGGGTTTCACTGAGGTTCAGCTTTGTGATCAGTGTTTGTTTTGTTTATATTAATATGAATATAATTGATGAATGAGGCTGGGTTTCACTGAGGTTCAGCTTTGTGGTCAATGCTTGTTCTGTTTATATTAATATGTATATAATTGATGAATGAGGCTGGGTTTCACTGAGGTTCAGCTTTTTGATCAATGTTGGTTCTGTATATATTTATATGAATATAATTAATGAATGAGGCTGTGTTTCAAAGAACTTAAACTCATTGATCAATGTTGGTTCTGTTTATAATAATATGAATATAATTGATGAATGAGGCTTGGTTTCACTGAGGTTAAACTCATTGATCAATGTTGGTTCTGTTTATATTAATATGAATATAATTGATGAATGAGGCTGGGTTTCACTGAGGTTCAGCTTTGTGATCAATGTTGGTTCTGTAAATATTTATATGAATATAATTAATGAATGAGGCTGTGTTTCAAAGAAGTTAAACTCATTGATCAATGTTGGTTCTTTTTATATTAATATGAATATAATTGATGAATGAGGCTGGGTTTCACTGAGGTTCAGCTTTGTGATCAATGTCGGTTCTGTTTATATTAATATGAATATAATTGATGAATGAGGCTGGGTTTCACTGAGGTTCAGCTTTTTGATCAATGCTTGTTCTGTTTATATTAATATGTATATAATTGATGAATGAGGCTGGGTTTCACTGAGGTTCAGCTTTGTGATCAATGTTGGTTCTGTTTATATTAATATGAATATAATTGAGGAATGAGGCTGCGTTTCACTGAGGTTAAACTCATTGATCAATGATGGTTCTGTCTATATTAAAATGAATATAATTGATGATTGAGGCTTGGTTTCACTGAGGTTCAGCTTTGTGATCAATGTTGGTTCTGTATATATTTATATGAATATAATTAATGAATGAGGCTGTGTTTCAAAGAACTTAAACTCATTGATCAATTTTGGTTCTGTTTTTAATAATATGAATATAATTGATGAATGAGGCTGGGTTTCACTGAGGTTAAACTCATTGATCAATGTTGGTTCTGTTTATATTAATATGAATATAATTGATGAATGAGGCTGGGTTTCACTGAGGTTCAGCTTTGTGGTCAATGCTTGTTCTGTTTATATTAATATGTATATAATTGATGAATGAGGCTGGGTTTCACTGAGGTTCAGCTTTGTGATCAATGTTGGTTCTGTTTATAAAAATATGAATATAATTGAGGAATAAGGCTGCGTTTCACTGAGGTTAAACTCATTGATCAATGATGGTTCTGTTTATATTAATATGATTATAATTGATGAATGAGGCTGGGTTTCACTGAGGTTAAACTCATTGATCAATGTTGGTTCTGTTTATACTAATATGAATATAATTGAGGAATGAGGCTGTGTTTCAAAAAACTTAAACTCATTTATCAATTTTGGTTCTTTTTATATTAATATGAATATAATTGATGAATGAGGCTGGGTTTCACTGAGGTTAAACTCATTGATCAATGTTGGTTCTGTTTATGTTAATATGAATATAATTGATGAATGAGTCTGGGTTTCACTGAGGTAAAGCTTTGTGATCAATGTTGGTTCTGTTTATATGAATATGAATATAATTGAGGAATGAGGCTGGGTTTCACTGAGGTTAAACTCATTGATCAATGTTGGTTCTGTTTATATTAATATGAATATAATTGAGGAATGAGGCTGGGTTTCAATGAGGTTAAACTCATTGATCAATGTTGGTTCTGTTTCTATTAATATGAATATAATTGATGAATGAGGCTGGGTTTCACTGAGGTTCAGCTTTGTGATCAATGTTGGTTCTCTTTATAAGAATATGAATATAATTGAGGAATGAGGCTGGGTTTCACTGAGGTTAAACTCATTGATCAATGTTGGTTCTGTTTATACTAATATGAATATAATTGAGGAATGAGGCTGTGTTTCAAAAAACTTAAACTCATTTATCAATGTTGGTTCTTTTTATATTAATATGAATATAATTTATGAATGAGGCTGGGTTTCAATGAGTTTAAGCTTTGTGATCAATGTTGATTCTGTTTATATTAATATGAGTATAATTGAGGAATGAGGCTGGGTTTCAATGAGGTTCAGCTTTGTGGTCAATGTTTTTTCTGTTTCTATTAATATGAATATAATTGATGAATGATGCTGCTTTCACTGAGGTTCAGCTTTGTGATCAATGTTGGTTCTGTTTATATTAATATGAATATAATTGAGGAATGAGGCTGGGTTTCAACTAGGTTAAACTCATTGATCAATGTTGGTTCTGTTTATATTAATATGAATATAATTGATGAATGAGGCTGGGTTTCACTGAGGTTCAGCTTTGTGATCAATGTTGGTTCTGTTTATATGAATATGAATATAATTGAGGAATGAGGCTGGGTTTCACTGAGGTTAAACTCATTGATCAATGTTGGTTCTGTTTATATTAATATGAATATAATTGAGGAATGAGGCTGGGTTTCAATGAGGTTAAACTCATTGATCAATGTTGGTTCTGTTTCTATTAATATGAATATAATTGATGAATGAGGCTGGGTTTCACTGAGGTTCAGCTTTGTGATCAATGTTGGTGCTGTTTATATGAATATGAATATAATTGAGGAATGAGGCTGGGTTTCACTGAGGTTAAACTCATTGATCAATGTTGGTTCTCTTTATACTAATATGAATATAATTGAGGAATGAGGCTGTGTTTCAAAAAACTTAAACTTATTTATCAATGTTGGTTCTTTTTATATTAATATGAATATGATTGATGAATGAGGCTGGGTTTCACTGAGGTTAAACTCATTGATCAATGTTGGTTCTGTTTATGTTAATATGAATATAATTGATGAATGAGGCTGGGTTTCACTGAGGTAAAGCTTTGTGATCAATGTTGGTTCTGTTTATATTAATATCAAGATAACTGATGAATGAGGCTGGGTTTCAATGAGGTTCAGCTTTGTTGTCATTGTTTTTTCTGTTTCTATTAATATGAATATAATTGATGAATGATGCTGCTTTCACTGAGGTTCAGCTTTGTGATCAATGTTGGTTCTGTTTATATTAATATGAATTTAATTGAGGAATTAGGCTGGGTTTCAATGAGGTTAAACTCATTGATCAATGTTGGTTCTGTTTATATTAATATGAATATAATTGATGAATGAGGCTGCTTTTCACTGAGGTTCAGCTTTGTGATCAATGTTGCTTCTGTTTATATGAATATGAATATAATTGAGGAATGAGGCTGGGTTTCACTGAGGTTAAACTCATTGATCAATGTTGGTTCTGTTTATATTAATATGAATATAATTGAGGAATGAGGCTGGGTTTCAATGAGGTTAAACTCATTGATCAATGTTGGTTCTGTTTCTATTAATATGAATATAATTGATGAATGAGGCTGGGTTTCACTGAGGTTCAGCTTTGTGATCAATGTTGGTTCTGTTTATAAGAATATGAATATAATTGAGGAATGAGGCTGGGTTTCACTGAGGTTAAACTCATTGATCAATGTTGGTTCTGTTTATACTAATATGAATATAATTGAGGAATGAGGCTTGTTTTTCAAAAAACTTAAACTCATTTATCAATGTTGGTTCTTTTTATATTAATATGAATATAATTGATGAATGAGGCTGGGTTTCACTGATGTTCAGCTTTATGATCAATGTTGGTTCTGTTTATATTAATATGAATATAATTGAGGAATGAGGCCTGGTTTCACTGAGGTTCAGCTTTGTGATCAATGTTGGTTCTGTTTAGATTAATATGAATATAATTGAGGAATGAGGCTGGGTTTCATTGAGGTTAAACTCATTGATCAATGTTGGTTCTCTTTATATTAATATGAATATAATTGATGAATGAGGCTGGGTTTCACTGAGGTACAGCTTTGTGATCAATGTTGGTTCTGTTTATATTAATATGAATATAATTTATGAATGAGGCTGGGTTTCACTGAGGTTCAGCTTTGTGGCCAATGTTGGTTCTATTTCTATTAATATGAATATAATTGATGAATGAGTCTGGGTTTCACTGAGGTTCAGCTTTGTGGTCCATGTTTGTTCTATTTCTATTAATATGAATATAATTGATGAATGAGGCTGGGTTTCACTGAGGTTAAACTCATTGATCAATGTTGGTTCTGTTTATATTAATATGAATAAAATTGAGGAATGAGGCTGCTTTTCACTGAGGTTAAACTCATTGATCAATGTTGGTTCTGTTTATATTAATATGAATATAATTGATGAATGAGGCTGGGTTTCACTGAGGTACAGCTTTGTGATCAATGTTGGTTCTGTTTATATTAATATGAATATAATTGATGAATGAGGCTGGGATTCAATGAGGTTCAGCTTTGTGGCCAATGCTGGTTCTGTTTCTATTAATATGAATATAATTGATGAATGAGGCTGGGTTTCACTGAGGTTCAGCTTTGTGGTCCATGTTTGTTCTGTTTCTATTAATATGAATATAATTGATGAATGAGGCTGGGTTTCACTGAGGTTAAGCTTTGTGATCAATGTTGGTTCTGTTTATACTAATATGAATATAATTGATGAATGAGGCTGGGTTTCACTGAGGTACAGCTTTGTGATCAATGTTGGTTCTGTTTATATTAATATGAATATAATTTATGAATGAGGCTGGGTTTCACTGAGGTTCAGCTTTGTGGCCAATGTTGGTTCTATTTCTATTAATATGAATATAATTGATGAATGAGGCTGGGTTTCACTGAGGTTAAACTCATTGATCAATGTTGGTTCTGTTTATATTAATATGAATAAAATTGAGGAATGAGGCTGCTTTTCACTGAGGTTAAACTCATTGATCAATGTTGGTTCTGTTTATATTAATATGAATATAATTGATGAATGAGGCTGGGTTTCACTGAGGTACAGCTTTGTGATCAATGTTGGTTCTGTTTATATTAATATGAATATAATTGATGAATGAGGCTGGGATTCAATGAGGTTCAGCTTTGTGGCCAATGCTGGTTCTGTTTCTATTAATATGAATATAATTGATGAATGAGGCTGGGTTTCACTGAGGTTCAGCTTTGTGGTCCATGTTTGTTCTGTTTCTATTAATATGAATATAATTGATGAATGAGGCTGGGTTTCACTGAGGTTAAGCTTTGTGATCAATGTTGGTTCTGTTTATACTAATATGAATATAATTGATGAATGAGTCTGGGTTTCAAAGAAGTTAAACTAATTGATCAATGTTGGTTCTTTTTATATTAATATGAATATAATTGATGAATAAGAGTGGGTTCCAATGAGGTTAAACTCATTGATCAATGTTGGTTCTGTTTATATTAATATGAATATAACTGATGAATGAGGCTGGGTTTCAATGAGGTTCAGCTTTGTGATCAATGTTGGTTCTGTATATATTTATATGAATATAATTAATGAATGAGGCCGTTTTTCAAAGAAGTTAAACTCATTGATCAATGTTGGTTCTGTTTATATTAATATGAATATAATTGAGGAATGAGGCTGGGTTTCAATGAGGTTAAACTCATTGATCAATGTTGGTTCTGTTTATATTAATATGAATATAATTGATGAATGAGGCTGGGTTTCAATGAGTTTAAGCTTTGTGATCAATGTTGATTCTGTTTATATTAATATGAGTATAATTGATGAATGAGGCTGGGTTTCAATGAGGTTCAGCTTTGTGGTCAATGTTGGTTCTGTTTCTATTAATATGAATATAATTGATGAATGATGCTGCGTTTCACTGAGGTTCAGCTTTGTGATCAATGTTGGTTCTGTTTATATTAATATGAATATAATTGAGGAATGAGGCTGGGTTTCAATGAGGTTATACTCATTGATCAATGTTGGTTCTGTTTATATTAATATGAATATAATTGATGAATGAGGCTGGGTTTCACTGAGGTTCAGCTTTGTGATCAATGTTGGTTCTGTTTATATGAATATGAATATAATTGAGGAATGAGGCTGGGTTTCACTGAGGTTAAACTCATGCTCGGTAGAGGCAGAGTCGGAGAGCTCAGAGACGGGGCCTCCCATTTCTGGGGCTGAGGTTGCCGAGGTGGTTAAAAAGCTCCTCGGTGGCAAGGCCCCGGGGGTGGATGAGGTCCGTCCTGAGTTTCTCAAGGCTCTGGATGTTGTAGGGCTGTCTTGGCTGACACGCCTCTGCAGTATCGCGTGGACATCGGGGACAGTGCCTCTGGACTGGCAGATTGGGGTGGTGGTCCCCCTCTTTAAAAAGGGGTACCGGAGGGTGTGTTCCAACTATAGGGGTATCACACTCCTCAGCCTCCCTGGTAAGGTCTATTCGGGGGTATTGGAGAGGAGGATCCGTCGGATAATCGAGCCTCGGATTCAGGAGATGCAGTGTGGCTTTCGTCCTGGCCGTGGAACAGTGGACCAGCTGCTGGGAGTTCGCCCAACCAGTCTACATGTGTTTTGTGGACTTGGAAAAAGCGTTCGACCGTGTCCCTCGTGGAGTCCTGTGGGGGTTGCTCCGGGAATATGGAGTGCCGGACCCCTTGATAGGGGCCGTTCGGTCTCTGTATGACCGGTGCCAGAGTTTGGTCCGCATTGCCGGCAGTAAGTGGGATACGTTTCCGGTGAGAGTTGGACTCCGTCAGGGCGACCTCAGAATCGGGTCTCTGCTTTTTGCAGATGATGTGGTTCTGTTAGCGTCGTCAGGCCGTGACCTTCAGCTCTTACTGGAGCGATTCGCAGCCGAGTGTGAAGCGGCTGGGATGAGAATCAGCACCTCCAAATCCGAGACTATGGTTCTCAGCCGGAAAAGGGTGGAATGCTCTCTCCGGGTCGGGAATGAGATCCTTCCCCAAGTGGAGGAGTTCAAGTATCTCGGGATCTTGTTCACGAGTGAGGGACGAATGGAGCGGGAGATTGACGGGCGGATCGGTGCGGCGTCTGCAGTGTTGCGGGCTCTGCACCGACCCGTCGTAGTGAAGAGGGAGCTGAGCCAGAAGGCAAAGCTCTCTACTTACTGGTCAATCTACGTTCCCATCCTCATCTATGGTCACGAGTTGTGGGTAGTGACCGAAAGAACAAGATCGCGAATACAAGCGGCCGAAATGGGTTTCCTCCGCAGGGTGTCTGGGCTCTCCCTTAGAGATAGGGTGAGAAGGTCAGTCTTCCGGGAGGGGATCGGAGTAGAACCGCTGCTCCTCCGCATTGAGAGGAGTCAGATGAGGTGGCTCGGGCATCTGGTTAGGATGCCCCCTGGGCGCCTCCCTGGGGAGGTGTTCCGGGCACGTCCCACTGGGAGGAGAACCCGGGGGAGACCCGGGACACGTTGGAGAGACTATGTCTCTCGGCTGGCCTGGGAACGCCTCGGGGTCCCCCCGGAAGAGCTGGAGGAAGTGGCTGGGGACAGAGACGTCTGGGTTTCTCTGCTCAAGCTCCTGCCCCCGCGACCCGACCCCCGGATAAGCGGCAGATGATGGATCGATGGATGGATATATCCTCCACCAACCAGACTTACAACTCCCGACTAGGGTAGCAGAATTTCTAAGCATCCCCAAAACTACTATCAAAAATATATAAATTATTGTCTAAGATAGATGACACAATGTCTCTTCCATCCTCAAAATGGGAGGCAGATTTATCCATCAGTTCTGGTCATAGCTTCTAACCACAAATATGTTTGAACACCTTCATAATGACTCGAAATCCTAATTTACAGCTCATACAATACAAAATCCTTCATAGAACACACTATACAGGACAAAGGATGTTCAGGATGGGTCTAACACACTCAAACATCTGCTCACATTGCACAGATAACACACCTGATGATTATGCACATGCTTTGTGGTTTTGTGCGCCTGTCCAGAAGTTCTGGCTTGAAGTCTGTGAGGACCTATCAACATGGCTAAAGTGTAGCATCCCTGCATGCCCCACACTGTGCATACTGGGTGACTTAGACAACATCAACATGGAAATTAACTCAGCACACATGGTTCTCACAGTGTTATGTATCGCAAAGAAAACTATTCTCATGAACTGGAAAGCGAAGAACAATCTGTGTATTAACCAGTTTAGAAATTTTCTTTTAGATTATATTAGCATGGAAACAATGTCTGCCTCCTCAAAACATCAATTGGCTGAATTTCATTCTCTCTGGTCCCCTCTGATTAGTTTTATCACATAGTGGTGGTGGTGGGTTGCTGGGTGATGGTGGGTCTCAGGCCCGGGCTGCTGCAACTGGTGTGACCGGGTGGTTTGTTTGATTGTTTTTTTATGTTGTTTGTTTGTTTTTTGTAGAGGTCCTCCGGGGTGGGGTTGGGTTGAGTGGGGTGGGGCGGGATGGGTACCTTCTGGGGGTACAGTAGCTCCCGGAATATGGTCGCTACAGGCCCCGAGCCTGGTGGACATCAGGCCCTCCTGCCCATTGTTGGCTCCCAGGTAGCAGGGATGCCTATTACAGCCAGTCCCTGGCTGCCCTCTCTGGGGGAGAGTAGCTCCCCCGGTATATATCCCCATACCCCTCTCCCTTCTGGCTCCTGTACACAGCACACACTCACACATGAAGGGTTTTGGGGGCGTGTGTGTTCGGTGGGGTGTAGTGGATGGGGCCACGTAGGTGGTCCCCTTTTGTTGCACTCTGCAGTTCCCTGCCCCTGTTTTAATTACACCTTAGACATTAGTACTTATCAAACACACTCACACACACACATTAGGTCTTGGGGGGTGGTTACACTGAGTGGCATCTGGTGGGCGGGGCTCTTTGGGTATGTAGGCTGCCCAGAGTGCCGCGCTCCCAGTTCTACAAGTTTGGCTGCCCCTCAATTTTAATTGCTCACTATTAGAAAATATTGAAGAGCCAGAAGGGTGAGGGGAGGGGTCTTCTTCGCACACCCCTGCTTCCTGGTGTCTGTTCGGGGCAGAAGGGGCCAGGAGGATTAATTAATTGTTCTGCTGGTTCGGGGTCTGTGGTGGCTGGGGGGTTGCTGGCCCCCTGGTGTGCCCGCTGCACTATACCCCAGCAGAGTCGAGGGAGGTAGGACGTGTGGATGTGTGGATGTATGGGACGTGAAAGTGTGTGTGGTAATGATTGGGCCTGGATCTGGGACTTGCTGTCGCCTGGCCTGCCTGTGCTTCTCCCGATGGGGCGTCAGCGTTGCCTCTCCCCACTGCTCGCAACTTCACCAACCTGTGGGCACGTCTTGACTCCCAGGGCACTTGGCAAGGGGCGCTGGGGCAGGCGCTGACCCACTTTGTGGCTGTCTGGGGCGCTTTGCCCTCCTGGGTATTGGGTGGGGCCTCTGCCGGGGGGTTTGGGGGCGCTCGGGCCCCTGGGGCCCGGGTCCAGTGCACGGCCCATGTCTGGGCGGCTGGGGCCTGGCGGGGTCGGTGGGCTGTTGCCCCTGGCTCCCGGAGGGCCTCTGCCCTATGCTTATGGGGGCTCTTTCCGGGGGCTTCCTCTGCAGTCTTCTGGGTGGATGCGTGGTTGCCCCTGCGGTGGGCTGCCTGGGTTCTGTGCTCTGTGGGGGCTGCTGGTGGCCTGGGTCTTGTGGCCCTCTCTGCCTGCTTCTGATTGCTTGGGGGGGGGCTGTGGATTGTGGCCCTGTACGCTTATACACTCATAACTAAGCACGGTTATCATGTAGGTCCTGTGCCATGGGTGTTGCATGTTCTCACACACACACACACACACACACACATTCATTAGTCCAGTAGCATGGTCACTAAGCAGTTGATGTATTATCATGTCGTCTCAGGTCATCTATATCCACAGCTGTGTTGTATGCGATTGCCGCTTCTTGTGCTTGTTTTTGTTTCTTTGTGTGTTTGTTTTTTCTCTGCTTGTCTGCTTTCAGGTGCTCCTGGTGGCGCTAAGGCTGGATTCCCCTCAGAGGCCATGGATTGTTGTCTGTTTTGTTTTTACAGGTGTAGCAGCTGGTTGTCTGGTTTTTGTTTCTATTTTTGTTCTGTTTCCTCTTCTTTCCTCTTCTTCTTTCCTTGTCCCCCGGTCCGGTTCAGTTCAGTTCATGTCATATATTGTAAACAGAAATAAATAAATGGGCATCAAGGGGAGCTTTACATTTATAAAACTTCCCTTGGCAAAGCAAATCTGTTTGGCATCAAAGGTATTCAGACTACAATTCTTCTGACATAATGCTGAACAGGACAAGGGGAAAAAAAAAAAAAAGTAAAGAAGACAGTTCTGCCGAAAGTCAGGGACTAGACCTGTTCTAAGTTCTATACTTTTTAAAAGGGGCATGTTTATCAACTATGGAATTAGAAGATTTACAAAAATGGTCAAGTGCTAGATCTTCATCTGAGATTTTAACAGTGTCATATAACTATTCAACAGATCAGTTAAAAAAAAGCCTGCTCATGGAGATGTTTCAGGATCTGGATACCAAGCGTGGACCTAATGTTTTCATTTTTGCAATTCTGATACAGGCTATTGAGCAGTGATAACTAACACCAAGTTCAGATACTGCGGATATTCTACCTTTGATTTGTTAAGATTGAGCCAATCAGGGACAACCTTGAAGGATCTCTTTGATTTTGTAGGATCAGTAATTACCTGAGAAAGGTTGATATTGGTACACACCTTTTTTAAATGATCAGAGGCAGAGTTCAACTTGTTTAAATTAAAATTGCCACACAGAGATTGGGTTTAGGCCACATGCACACAGAATGACATCAACAAATATAAGAAATATTAAACATTTACACATAGATTTTTGAATACATGTAGAGGAATGATACTTTGAAATGTGCTCATTGCGGAGTTATGATCAGTTGAGTAATGAAGGTTGAACTATATGGGAAAGAGGTTCTATTCCCAGCATCATGATGGACACTCCTGATATAGAAGGTTTCGCTAACGCATTGGAATTGTTTTACTATTTTCATATGCATGTGCAATGAAGAATTGCTTGCTGCTGATAAATGCAAAGAAGAACAGCTTACACATAGATGCTCACATATAGGTTGCTGAATGCAATGAAGACCTGCTTATCCACTAAAGTTCAATGTCAATGTGTAATATTCAATTAGGATTTGCAAAACAGTGAAGTTAAACAATGAATGGGTCCATAGTCGGTATGAGAAGACTACAGGAATATTTACCTGGGTGTACGTTCAAACAGAGATGAGAAAATCGCGATAAATAATTGTTTGTTTGTTTGTTAGTATGTATATGAATGTTATGTGTATAAACTGTGTTGAGTTATAGTTACTCAGTAGTGTCTCAGTGAAACAACCGACGGGGGATGCCTTGCGGTGACAACAAAAGCAGTGTTTTACTGATCAGTCAAGTTGCTCCAGTGTACTCCATACAAACTGGTTGGCTACTGAAGGGATAGAAAATGGGGAATTCTTGTTTTAAAGCAAACAAGGAATTAGATGGGAAAAATACATGTTTTAACGGGACCCAGACAATATTAAATACTCAGACAGATGGGAGAAGAAGTGTAGTTTTGTAGGAAATCACAAAATTATTACATAGAATTAGTGAAATCAATTGAAGAATGCCTTTCTGAAGAGCTGTTTACCACAGATGAGCAGCTTTGCGACCAAGCACATTGTAGATCGCTTTACTGCCAAAATGATCTAATTTAATGGATTGGTTTAGACATGCATAACAGCATTTTAAGAACAAAGAGAGAAACAAAAAGGGACAACGCTTCATGGTGGAAGGTGATGTATAAATAAAAGTGTATATGATGAAGGGGGTGGCAACACCCATTCCGAAATCCCGCCATTCCGACATCCCGCTATTCCGACATCCCACCATTCCGACATACCACCATTCCGACATACCACCATTCCGACATGCAAACGTCCCACCATTCCGACGTTCAAATGTCCCACCATTCCGACAAGGCTTTCTGTATAAGGAAATGTGTGTTACTCAACAGGTGAGTCCCTTCTTTCTGTTCATGCAATTTATATGTTTAACACATGTTTATAGACAAGCGTTATTAAAAACACAAAGTCTCGGCAACTGGAGGAGGAGAAGCAGTCCGCGGTGGTTTTCAATCACACACTCCAATGCCACTTGTTTCAACTTCCGAAAATTTAATCCAGGAAAAAAAGGCTTACAAACATGGACCAAAACGGCTCCATAACACGCACAAGAATCCAAAAGAAACGAAAATTAACTAAAAGAAAGCAAATAAACAGTATGAAGTGGTCAAAATTGGTTTTACGCATGCCTATGTGCGTCTGGCACATGCGTCTTCGGGCTCTCCCACATTGGTTTGTGGATGAAAGCTATATGTTCAGCTGTAATGTCATGTAAAAACAATCTCTACATGACATTTACTCCCAGGTGTGACCAGTTACGTCCTTAAGATATCAACAGGCTGTATAAAGCCTTGCGCAACGGCTGTGTGTTTGTGCCAAATGCGCAAAGCCCATCCGCGCTTCCCAAAATTGGAGCGAGTACTCATAAATCACGTGAATAACATGAATAAACGGTTTTACTGCATTTTGTTGTGTTTTATACGTTCTATGCTGTCATTTCTCTCTTCTCCTATTGGCAAGGCAAGGCAGAGTGCTCGCAACTGTGTCCTGTGCCGTAGCCGTGATATCTGTTATTGCAATTATTACTTTTGCATATGATGATAGCGTGCAAAAGACGCATGGGCTCTGAAGAGAGCTCCGCTCCAGCTGGCTGCTGTGACAGCTCACTGACACTGTATTTCTGCTTAATCAGTTTCAGTCTCGCCAGAGTTACATTAATATCTGTATTTTTATATTTGAAATTCAGGGGATTTTGATAATAGATTATTAAAGTTTGTTTGCGAGGCTGTGGCCTCTGCATGTGCAAAGCTTGTGCGCCAAACTTTAGGGCGTATTTGCGCCGGCATATCATTAGTGCAAAATGTTTTGGGTAAAAAATAGGCTATTAAAAGGAACTGTCGGAATGGCGGTATGTTAAAAAAAACAAAAAACATACCGCCATTCCGACCATAGGAGGAAAAAAGTGTCGGAATGGTGGGACGTTTGATAAAAAATTAAGTGTCGCCATTCCGACAATTGGAGACCCATGTCGGAATGGCGAGATGTCGGAATGGCAGCATGTAACCATGATGAAGGAGAGACCATTTGAGCAGCACAGCCATTTCGCAGCACAGGGACAGCAGTCCAAGTTACAGGATCTCCCACGTGGTATCACCTGTCACATTGTGTCAAGGCATCAAAAGAAGAAAAAATCACCAAACTCAAGGACAAAAAGACGAAGACGCCGGTGAACGAAGAGAGAGTACTGACAAACCAGAAATACAAAAGGATTCTCGATATCAAGATCCAGAAGAAGAGGCTAACAATGCCACGAACACTTACGATGCTGGGAATGATGCCAGCAATGAACAGAGAAGAAGATTCAGTGTCATCAATCTGCAACACGTGCCTCTAATGAGGGGGTGAATATAGAATCCTCAACGATTACAACGTCTCTGGGAACTGTGACAAAAACAAGGTTTAAACCATTTTGATATATATTGTAACCTATTGGCTAAGGAATAGTGCTGAAAATGAGGTAAATCTAATCCACCATTGTCCTTGGTCTTCTGTAGGGTTTTTAAACTAATACGTGGTGGTTTGTTTTTCCACAGAAATTTGGAGATGCATGAATCTAGTTACTTAAACCAAGTAGCAGATGGTTTTATGGGGATCATTGAGAACAAATAGTTAACTTTTGGTAGTATCATCATTTTAATGGATGTAATTCTCCCCATAAGTGATATAGGTAAGGACTTCCAACGAGAGAGATCGTCCTCTACTGTCTTTAATAATTGCACATAATTTAGCTTTGTTAGCTCTGAGAGCCTGGAGGAAATGTTTATGCCTAAATATCTAATATTTCCTGACTGTAAAGTGATCGCAGGTATATTATGGACCCTACAGTTAATGGGCAGAACTGTGGTCTTAGACCAGTTGATAGAGTAGTCAGAAAGTGTTGAGAATTTATTTATGAGTGTGATCGTGTGAGTGAGAGACGTCTGTGAGTTCTGAAGGAAAAGTAATACATCATCAGCATAAAGACTTATTTTATGCTCAATATTTTGGGATTAATTACTCACAAACGGGTAAGAAAAGGTAGTATTGCCAGACCATACATGATCAAAAAAGGGAGCGGAGGTCGTTCAGCTGCAAGAAGGTGTGAATGTCCAACTAAAGTTTATAAAAAGCGGGTAAGACAAGGTGCGAATGCCCGACAATGCATGATCAAAAGAGGGAGCGGAGGTTTTCGGCTGCAAGAAGGTCTGAATGTCCACCCATAATTGCTGAAAATGGGTAAAAAAAGGGTGCGAATGCCAAACCATACATCATCAAAAACAGGAGTGGATGTGTTCGGCTAGAAGAAGGTTTGAATGTCCGACCATAGTTTGTAAAAAGCGGGTAAGAAAAGGTTCGAATGCCCAAACATAGACCATCAAAAGAGGGAGCGGAGGTGTTCCGCTGTAAGAAGGTGTAAATGTCCGACCATAGTTGGTAAAAAGCGGGTAAGAAAAGGTTCGAATGCCCGAATATATACCATCAAAAGTGGAAGTGGAGGTGTTCGGCTGCAAGAAGGTGTGAACATCCGACCAAAGTTTGTAAAAAGCAGTTAAGAAAAGGTTAGAATATCCAACCAAACATAATCAAAAGCGGGAGCAGAGCTGTTCGACTGCAAGTAGGTGTGAATGTCAGATCATAATTTGCAAAAAGCTGATGAGAAAGGGTGAGAATGCCCGGCTATACACCATCAAATGCGGGAGCGGAAGTGTTCGGCTGTGAGTAGGTGTGAATGTCCGACCATAATTGCTGAAAAATGTGTTAGAAGAGACTAGAATGCCGGACAATACATCATCAAAAGCGGGAGAGGTGGTGTTCGGCTGCAAGTAGGTGTGAATGTCCAGCCATAATTACTCACAAATGGGTAAGAAAAGGTAGTATTGCCAGACCATACATGATCAAAACAGGGAGCGGAGGTGGTTCAGCTGCAAGGTGTGAATGTCTGACTAAAGTTTGTAAAAAGCGGGTAAGACAAGGTGCTAATGCCCGACAATGTATGATCAAAAGAGGGAGCAGAGGTGTTCAGCTGCAAGAAGGTCTGAATGTCCACCAATAATTACTGAAAAATGGGTAAGAAAAGGTGCGAATGCCCAACCATACATCATCAAAAGCAGGAGTGGATGTGTTCGGCTACAAGAAGGTTTGAATGTCCGACCATAGTTTGTAAAAAGCAGGTAAGAAAAGGTGAAAATACCCGACTGTACACAATCAAAAGAGGGAGCGGAGTTGTTCAGCAACAAAGAGTGAAAGTCTGACCATGGTTTGTAAAAAGTGGGTAAGAAAAGGTTTGTATGCCCGAATATACAACATCAAAAGCAGAAGCGGAGGTGTTCGGCTGCTTGAAAGTTTGAACGTCCTACCAAAGTTTGTAAAAAGCAGTTAAGAAAAGTTTCGAATATCCAACCAAACATAATCAAAAGCGGGAGCAGAGCTGTTCGACTGCAAGTAGGTGTGAATGTCAGATCATAATTTGCAAAAAGCTGATGAGAAAGGGTGAGAATGCCCGACTATACACCATCAAATGCGGGAGCGGAGTTGTTCGGCTGTGAGTAGGTGTGAATCTCCGAGCATATTTTGTAAAAAGGGGGTAAGAATAGATTCGAATGCCCGAACATACACTATCAAAAGAGGGAGCGGAGGTGTTCCGCTGTAAGAAGGTGTGAATGTCCGACCATAGTTGGTAAAAAACGGGTAAGAAAAGATTAAAATACCCGACTGTACACAATCAATAGCGGGAGCGGATGTGTTTGGCTACAAGAATGTGTGACAGTCCGACCATGGTTTGTAAAAAACGGGTAAGAAAAGGTGCGAATGCCCGACAATGTATGATCAAAAGAGGGAGCGGAGGTTTTCGGCTACAAGAAGGTTTGAATGTCCGACCATAAAAAAAAAAAGCGGGTAAGAAAAGGTTCAAATGCCTGACTATATACCATCAAAAGCGGGAGCGGAGGTGTTCCGCTGTAAGACGGTGTGAATGTCCGACCATAGTTGGTAAAAAGCGGGTAAGAAAAGGTTAAAATACCTGACTGTACACAATAAATAGCGGGAGCGGAGTTGTTCGGCTACAAGAAGGTGTGAAAGTTCAACCATGGTTTGTAAAAAGCTGCTAAGAAAAGGTTCGAATGCCCGAATATATACCATCAAAAGCGGAAGCGGAGGTGTTCGGCTGCAAGAAGGTGTGAACGTCCGACCAAGGTTTGTAAAAAGCAGTTAAGAAAAGTTTCGAATATCCAACCAAACATAATCAAAAGCGGGAGCAGAGCTTTTCGACTGCAAGTAGGTGTGAATGTCCAGCCATAATTACTCACAAACTTGTAAGAAAAGGTAGTATTGCCGGACCATACATGATCAAAACAGGGAGCTGAGGTTGTTCAGCTGCAAGGTGTGAATGTCTGACTATAGTTTGTAAAAAGCGGGTAAGATAAGGTGCGAATGCCCAACATTGTATAATCAAAAGAGAGAGCGGAGGTTTTCGGCTACAAGAAGGTTTGAATGTCCGACCATAGTTTGTAAAAAGCGGGTAAGAAAAGGTTCAAATGCCTGACTATACACCATCAAAAGCGCGGAGCGGAGGTGTTCCGCTGTAAGACGGTGTGAATGTCCGACCATAGTTGGTAAAAAGCAGGTAAGAAAAGGTTAAAATACCCGACTGTACACAATCAATAGCGGGAGCGGAGTTGTTCGGCTACAAGAAGGTGTGAAAGTCCAACCATGGTTTGTAAAAAGCTGGTGAGAAAAGGTTCGAATGCCAGACAATGTATGATCAAAAGAGGGAGCGGAGGTGTTCGGCTGCAAGAAGGTCTGAATATCAAACCATAATTTGTAAAAACCGGGAAGGAAAGGCTCGAAAGCCCGACTATACACCATCAAAAGCGGGAGCAGAGTGGTTCAGCTGCAAGAAGGTCTGAATGTCCATCAATAATTGCTTTAAAACATGAAAGAAAATTTTCGAATATCATCCGCACATGATCATAAGAAGGAGAGGTGTTCAGCTGCAAGAAGGTGTGAATGTCCACCCATAATTCCTGAAAAATGGGTAAAAAAAAGGTGCGAATGCCCAACCATACATCATCAAAAGCAGGAGTGGATGTGTTCGGCTACAAGAAGGTGTGAACGTCCAACCAAAGTTTGTAAAAAGCAGTTAAGAAAAGGTTTGAATATCCAACCAAACATAATCAAAAGCGGGAGCATAGCTTTTCGACTGCAAGTAGGTGTGAATGTCAGATCATAATTTGCAAAAAGCTGATGAGAAAGGGTGAGAATGTCCGACTGCACACCATCAAATGCGGGAGCGGAGTTGTTCGGCTGTGAGTAGGTGTGAATCTCCGACTGTAATTTCTGAAAAATGTGTTAGAAAAGGTAAGAATGCCGGTCCATACATCATCAAAAGCGAGAGAGGTGGTGTTCGGCTGCAAGTAAGTGTGAATGTCCAGCCATAATTACTCACAAACGGGTAAGAAAAGGTAGTATTGCCAGACCATACATGATCAAAACAGGGAGCGGAGGTGGTTCAGCTGCAAGAAGGTGTGAATGTCCGACTAAAGTTCAAATATATTAACAAAAGCGGGAGGAGAGGTCTTCGGATGAGAGTGGTTGAGAATTTCCAACCATAATCTATAAAATTCGGTGAAAAAAAGGTGTGATAGAACACTAAAAGGTGGAGCGGAAGTGTTCGGCTGCAAGAAGGTGTGAATGTCCGACTATATTTGGTGAAAAACAGGTGAAGCAAGGTCTGAATGCCCAACCTTACATCATCAAAAGCAAGATCAGAGGTGTTTGGCTGCAAGAAGGCCATAGTTTGCCAAAAGCGGGTAAGCTGCGAATGACCAACTAAATATCAACAAAAGTGGGGGCGGAGGTCTTCGGATGCAACTGGGTGTGAACATCCCACGATACAAGTCTGGTGGAGAGGAAGCTGTGAACAGCCAACCATAGTTTGCAAAAAGCGGGTGAGAAAAGGTGCGAATGTCCAACCATACATGATCAAAACAGGGAGCGGAGGTGTTTGGCTGTGACAAGGTGTGAATGTCCACCCAAAATTAATGAAAAGCGGGCAAAAAGTAGGTTTGAATGCCCAAGCATACATCATCAAAAGAAGGAGTGGATGTGTTCGGCTACAAGAAGGTTTGAATGTCCGAGCATAGTTTGTAAAAAGCGGGTAAGAAAAGGTTCGAATGCCCAAACATACACCATCAAAAGAGGGAGCGGAGGTGTTCCGCTGTAAGAAGGTGTGAATGTCCGACCATAGTTGGTAAAAAGTGGGTAAGAAAAGGTTAAAATACCCGACTTTACACAATCAATAGGGGGAGCGGAGTTGTTCGGCTACAAGAAGGTGTGAAAGTCCAACCATCGTTTGTAAAAAGCTGGTAAGAAAAGGTTCGAATGCCCGAATATATACCATCAAAAGCGGAAGCGGAGGTGTTCGGCTGCAAGAAGGTGTGAACGTCCGACCAAAGTTGGCAAAAAGCAGTAAAGAAAAGGTTCGAATATCCAAACATAATTAAAAGCGAGAGAAATTTTGTTCAGCTGCAAGTAGGTGTGAATATCCAGCCATAATTACTCACAAACGGGTAAGAAAATGTAGTATTGCCAGACCATACATGATCAAAACAGGGAGCGGAGGTGGTTTAGCTGCAAAAAGGGGTGAATGTCCAACTAAAGTTCAAATATATTAACAAAAGCGGGAGGAGAGGTCTTCGGATTAGAGTGGTTGAAATTTCCAACCATAATCTATAAAATGCGGTGAAAAAAAAAGGTGTGAAGGAATGAATTTTATAGCAAAATCCGAATTCATGCATAACTCCGCAAAAGGAACGTTTTGCTCAACCAAAGGGATGCTTCTTTCTCATTCAGGGTAATATGAGGAACTTTATGCTTGATACATTTTAGACATGGATAACTATGAAGGACAAAGCAATTTTAACTTGGTTTGAGCAAAGCAATTCATTTTAAACATAAAATCCCAAATCATGCAGAACGTATGAAAATAAGCTTATTCTCGGATTACTGATCCTTCAGTGTTGCTCTTTCTTCTACTGCAAAATCCAGTGTTGTTCTTTGTTGAAGTCAATCTAGACATTGATAAATATGAAGGACAAAGCAGTTTTAACATAGTTTGAGTTAAGGCATTCATTCATAGTAAAATCAATAATCGTGCAGAACTCATGAAAATAAGCTTATTCTCGGATTCCTAAATTTTTTGATTTGCTCTTTCTTTACTGCAAAGTACAATGTTGTTCTTTGTTGAAGTCGATCTAGACATTGATAAATATGAAGGACAAAGCAGTTTTCACTTGGTTTGAGTGAAGGATTTGCAGCTGAAAACCTCCCGCTCCC
The DNA here is from genome assembly GCF_036924035.1 of Leuresthes tenuis. Classification (NCBI taxonomy): domain Eukaryota; kingdom Metazoa; phylum Chordata; class Actinopteri; order Atheriniformes; family Atherinopsidae; genus Leuresthes; species Leuresthes tenuis. Next base: position 1,066,534 of record NW_027325385.1, read on the forward strand.
GCTTTTGATTGTGTATAGTCGGGCTTTCGAGCCTTTTCTTACCCGGTTTTTAGAAATTATGGTTGGACATTCAGACCTTGCAGCCGAAGACCTCCACTCCCTCTTTTGATCATACATTGTCGGGCATTCGCACCTTGTCTTACCCGCTTTTTACAAACTATAGTCAGACATTCACACCTTGCAGCTGAACCACCTCAGCTCCCTGTTTTGATCATATATGGTCTGGCAATACTACCTTTTCTTACCCATTTGTGAGTAATTATGGCTGGACATTCACACCTACTTGCAGTCGAACAGCTCTGCTCCCGCTTTTGATGGTATATATTCGGGCATTCGAACCTTTTCTTAGCAGCTTTTTACAAACCATGGTTGAACTTTCACACCGTCTTACAGCGGAACACCTCCGCTCCCGCTTTTGATGGTGTATAGTCAGGCATTTGAACCTTTTCTTACCCGCTTTTTACAAACTATGTTCGGACATTCAAACCTTCTTGTAGCCGAAAACCTCGGCTCCCTCTTTTGATTATACATTGTTGGGCATTCGCACCTTATTTACAAACTATAGTCAGACATTCACACCTTGCAGCTGAGCCACCTCAGCTCCCTGTTTTGATAGTGTATGTTCGGGCATTCGAACCTATTCTTACCCCCTTTTTACAAACTATGCTCGGAGATTCACACCTACTCACAGCCGAACAACTCCGCTCCCGCATTTGATGATGTATTGTCCGGCATTCTCTTCTAACACATTTTTCAGCAATTATGGTCGGACATTCACACCTACTCACAGCCGAACACTTCCGCTCCCGCATTTGATGGTGTATAGCCGGGCATTCTCACCCTTTCTCATCAGCTTTTTGCAAATTATGATCTGACATTCACACCTACTTGCAGTCGAACAGCTCTGCTCCCGCTTTTGATTATGTTTGGTTGGATATTCGAACCTTTTCTTAACTGCTTTTTACAAACTTTGGTCGGACGTTCACACCTTCTTGCAGCCGAACACATCCACTTCCACTTTTGATGGTATATATTCGGGCATTCGAACCTTTTCTTACCCGCTTTTTACAAACCGTGGTCGGACTTTCACACCTTCTTGTAGCCAAACAACTCCGCTCCCGCTATTGATTGTGTACAGTCGGGTATTTTAACCTTTTCTTAACCGCTTTTTACCAACTATGGTCGGACATTTACACCTTCTTACAGCGGAAAACCTCCGCTCCCTATTTTGATGGTCTATGTTCGGGCATTCGAACCTTTTCTTACCCGCTTTTTACAAACTATGGTCGGACATTCAAACCTTCTTGTAGCCGAACACATCCACTCCTGCTTATGATCATGTGCGGTTTGATATTCGAAAATTTTCTTTCATGTTTTAAAGCAATTATTGATGGACATTCAAATCTTCTTGTAGCCGAATACATCCACTCCTGCTTTTGATGATGTATGGTTTGGCATTCGCACCCTTTTTTTACCCATTTTTCAGGAATTTTGGGTGGACATTCAGACCTTCTTGCAGCCGAAAACCTCCGCTGCCTCTTTTGATCATACATTGTCGGGCATTCGCACCTTATCTTACCCGCTTTTTACAAACTATAGTCAGACATTCACACCTTGCAGCTGAACCACCTCCGCTCCCTGTTTTGATCATGTATGGTCTGGCAATACTACCTTTTCTTACCCGTTTGTGAGTAATTAATCCCAAAATATTGAGCATAAAATAAGTCTTTATGCTGATGATGTATTACTTTTCCTTCAGAACTCACAGACGTCTCTCAGTCACACGATCACACTCATAAATAAATTCTCAGCACTTTCTGACTACTCTATCAACTGGTCTAAGACCACAGTTCTGCCCATTAACTGTAGGGTCCATAATATACCTGCGATCACTTTACAGTCAGGAAATATTAGATATTTAGGCATAAACATTTCCTCCAGGCTCTCAGAGCTAACAAAGCTAAATTATGTGCAATTATTAAAGACAGTAGAGGACGATCTCTCGTTGGAAGTCCTTACCTATATCACTTATGGGGAGAGTTACATCCATTAAAATGATGATTCTACCAAAAGTTAACTATTTGTTCTCAATGATCCCCATAAAACCATCTGCTACTTGGTTTAAGTCACTAGATTCATGCATCTCCAAATTTCTGTGGAAAAACAAACCACCACGTATAAGTTTAAAAACCCTACAGAAGACCAAGGACAGTGGTGGATTAGATTTACCTCATTTTCAGCACTATTCCTTAGACAATAGGTTACAATATATATAAAAATGGTTTAAACCTTGTTGTTGTCACAGTTCCCAGAGACGTTGTAATCGTTGAGGATTCTATATTCAGCCCCTCATTAGAGGCACGTAATGCAGATTGATGACACTGAATCTTCTTCTCTGTTCATTGCTGGCATCATTCCCAGCATCGTAAGTGTTCGTGGCATTGTTAGCCTCTTCTTCTGGATCTTGATATCGAGAATCCTTTTGTATTTCTGGTTTGTCAGTCCTCTGTCTTCGTTCACCGGAGTCTTTGTCTTTTTGTCCTTGAGTTTGGTGATTTTTTCTTCTTTTGATGCCTTGACACAATGTGACAGGTGATACCACGTGGGAGATCCTGTAACTTGGACTGCTGTCCCTGTGCTGCGAAATGGCTGTGCTGCTCAAATGGTCTCTCCTTCATCATGGTTACATGCTGCCATTCCGACATCTCGCCATTCCGACATGGGTCTCCAATTGTCGGAATGGCGACACTTAATTTTTTATCAAACGTCCCACCATTCCGACACTTTTTTCCTCCTATGGTCGGAATGGCGGTATGTTTTTTGTTTTTTTTAACATACCGCCATTCCGACAGTTCCTTTTAATAGCCTATTTTTTACCCAAAACATTTTGCACTAATGATATGCCGGCGCAAATACGCCCTAAAGTTTGGCGCACAAGCTTTGCACATGCAGAGGCCACAGCCTCGCAAACAAACTTTAATAATCTATTATCAAAATCCCCTGAATTTCAAATATAAAAATACAGATATTAATGTAACTCTGGTGAGACTGAAACTGATTAAGCAGAAATACAGTGTCAGTGAGCTGTCACAGCAGCCAGCTGGAGCGGAGCTCTCCACAGAGCCCATGCGTCTTTTGCACGCTGTCATCATATGCAAAAGTAATAATTGCAATTACAGATATCACGGCTACTGCACAGGACACAGTTGCGAGCACTCTGCCTTGCCTTGCCAATAGGAGAAGAGAGAAATGACAGCATAGAACGTATAAAACACAACAAAATTCAGTAAAAACGTTTATTCATGTTATTCACGTGATTTATGAGTACTCACTCCAATTTTGGGAAGCGCGGATGGGCTTTGCGCATTTGGCACAAACACACAGCCGCAACGGTTGTAGCTTTATACAGCCTGTTGATATCTTAAGGACCTAACTGGTCACACCTGGGAGTAAATGTCATGTAGAGATTGTTTTTACATGACATTACAGCTGAACATATAGCTTTCATCCACAAACCAACGTGGGAGAGCCCGAAGACGCATGTGCCAGACGCACATAGGCATGCGTAAAACCAATTTTGACCACTTCATACTGTTTATTTGCTTTCTTTTAGTTAACTTTCGTTTCTTTTGGATTCTTGTGCGTGTTATGGAGCCGTTTTGGTCCATGTTTGTAAGCCTTTTTTTCCTGGATTAAATTTTCAGAAGTTGAAACAAGTGGCATTGGAGTGTGTGATTGAAAACCACCGCGGACTGCTTCTCCTCCTCCAGTTGCCGAGACTTTGTGTTTTTAATAACGCTTGTCTATAAACATGTGTTAAACATATAAATTGCATGAACAGAAAGAAGGGACTCACCTGTTGAGTAACACACATTTCCTTATACGGAAAGCCTTGTCGGAATGGTGGGACATTTGAACGTCAGAATAGCGGGATGTCGCAATGGTGGGATGTCGGAATGGTGGGACGTTTGCATGTCGGAATGGTGGTATGTCGGAATGGTGGTATGTCGGAATGGTGGGATGTCGGAATAGCGGGATGTCGGAATGGCGGGATTTCGGAATGGGTGTTGCCACCCCCTTCATCATATACACAGTTATTTATACATCACCTTCCACCATGAAGCGTTGTCCCTTTTTGTTTCTCTCTTTGTTCTTAAAATGCTGTTATGCATGTCTAAACCAATCCATTAAATTAGATCATTTTGGCAGTAAAGCGATCTACAATGTGCTTGGTCGTAAAGCTGCTCATCTGTGGTAAACAGCTCTTCAGAAAGGCATTCTTAAATTGATTTCACTAATTCTATGTAATAATTTTGTGATTTCCTACAAAACTACACTTCTTCTCCCATCTGTCTGAGTATTTAATATTGTCTGGGTCCCGTTAAAACATGTATTTTTCCCATCTAATTCCTTGTTTGCTTTAAAACAAGTATTCCCCATTTTCTATCCCTTCAGTAGCCAACCAGTTTGTATGGAGTACACTGGAGCAACTTGACTGATCAGTAAAACACTGCTTTTGTTGTCACCGCAAGGCTTCCCCCGTCGGTTGTTTCACTGAGACACTACTGAGTAACTATAACTCAACACAGTTTATACACATAACATTCCCATACATACTAACAAACAAACAAACAATTATTTATCGCAATTTTCTCATCTCTGTTTGAACGTACACCCAGGTAAATATTCCTCTAGTCTTCTCATACCGACTATGGACCCATTCATTGTTTAACTTCACTGTTTTGCAAATCCTAATTGAATATTACACATTGACATTGAACTTTACTTGATAAGCAGGTCTTCATTGCATTCAGCAGCCTATATGTGAGCATCTATGTGTAAGCTGTTCTTCTTTGCATTTATCAGCAGCAAGCAATTCTTCATTGCACATGCATATGAAAATAGTAAAACAATTCCAATGCGTTAGCGAAACCTTCTATATCAGGAGTGTCCATCATGATGCTGGGAATAGAACCTCTTTCCTAGAATAGTTCAACCTTCATTACTCAACTGATCATAACTCCGCAATGAGCACATTTCAAAGTATCATTCCTCTACATGTATTCAAAAATCTATGTGTAAATATTTAATATTTCTTATATTTGTTGATGTCATTCTGTGTGCATGTGGCCTAAACCCAATCTCTGTGTGGCAATTTTAATTTAAACAAGTTGAACTCTGCCTCTTATCATTTAAAAAAGGTGTGTACCAATATCAACCTTTCTCAGGTAATTACTGATCCTACAAAACCAAAGAGATCCTTCAAGGTTGTCCCTGATTGGCTCAATCTTAACAAATCAAAGGTAGAAAATCCGCAGTATCTGAACTTGGTGTTAGTTATCACTGCTCAATAGCCTGTATCAGAATTGCAAAAATGAAAACATTAGGTCCACGCTTGGTATCCAGATCCTGAAACATCTCCATGAGCAGGCTTTTTTTTAACTGATCTGTTGAATAGTTATATGACACTGTTAAAATCTCAGATGAAGATCTAGCACTTGACCATTTTTGTAAATCTTCTAATTCCATAGTTGATAAACATGCCCCTTTTAAAAAGTATAGAACTTAGAACAGGTCTAGTCCCTGACTTTCGGCAGAACTGTCTTCTTTACTTTTTTTTTTTTTTCCCCTTGTCCTGTTCAGCATTATGTCAGAAGAATTGTAGTCTGAATACCTTTGATGCCAAACAGATTTGCTTTGCCAAGGGAAGTTTTATAAATGTAAAGCTCCCCTTGATGCCCATTTATTTATTTCTGTTTACAATATATGACATGAACTGAACTGAACCGGACCGGGGGACAAGGAAAGAAGAAGAGGAAAGAAGAGGAAACAGAACAAAAATAGAAACAAAAACCAGACAACCAGCTGCTACACCTGTAAAAAACAAAACAGACAACAATCCATGGCCTCTGAGGGGAATCCAGCCTTAGCGCCACCAGGAGCACCTGAAAGCAGACAAGCAGAGAAAAAACAAACACACAAAAAAACAAAAACAAGCACAAGAAGCGGCAATCGCATACAACACAGCTGTGGATATAGATGACCTGAGACGACATGATAATACATCAACTGCTTAGTGACCATGCTACTGGACTAATGAATGTGTGTGTGTGTGTGTGAGAACATGCAACACCCATGGCGCAGGACCTACATGATAACCGTGCTTAGTTATGAGTGTATAAGCGTACAGGGCCACAATCCACAGCCCCCCCCCCTAAGCAATCAGAAGCAGGCAGAGAGGGCCACAAGACCCAGGCCACCAGCAGCCCCCACAGAGCACAGAACCCAGGCAGCCCACCGCAGGGGCAACCACGCATCCACCCAGAAGACTGCAGAGGAAGCCCCCGGAAAGAGCCCCCATAAGCATAGGGCAGAGGCACTCCGGGAACCAGGGGTAACAGCCCACCGACCCCGCCAGGCCCCATCCGCCCAGACATGGGCCGTGCACTGGACCTGGGCCCCAGGAGCCCGAGCGCCCCCAAACCCCCCGGCAGAGAACCCACCCAATACCCAGGAGGGCCAAGCGCCCCAGACAGCCACAAAGTGGGTCAGCGCCTGCCCCAGCGCCCCTGGCCAAGTGCCCTGGGAGTCAAGACGTGCCCACAGGTGGGTGAAGTCGCGAGCAGTGGGGAGAGGCAACGCTGATGCCCCATCGGGAGAAACACAGGCAGGCCAGGCGACAGCAAGTCCCAGATCCAGGCCCAATCATTACCACACACACTTTCACGTCCCATACATCCACACATCCACACATCCTACCTCCCTCGACTCTGCTGGGGTGTAGTGTAGCGGGCACACCAGGAGGCCAGCAACCCCCCAGCCACCACAGACCCCGAACCAGCAGAACAATTAATTAATCCTCCTGGCCCCTCCTGCCCCGAGCAGACACCAGGAAGCAGGGGTTTGCGAAGAAGACCCCTCCCCTCACCTTTCTGGCTCTTCAATATTTTCTAATAGTGAGCAATTAAAATTGAGGGGCAGCCAAACTTGTAGAACTGGGAGCGCGGCACTCTGGGCAGCCTACATACCCAAAGAGCCCCGCCCACCAGATGCCACTCAGTGTAACCACCCCCCAAGACCTAATGTGTGTGCGTGAGTGTGTTTGATAAGTAGTAATGTCTAAGGTGTAATTAAAACAGGGGCAGGGAACTGCAGAGTGCAACCAAAGGGGACCACCTACGTGGCCCCATCCACTACACCCCACCGAACACACAGGCCCCCAAAACCCTTCATGTGTGAGTGTGTGCTGTGTACAGGAGCCAGAAGGGAGAGGGGTATGGGGATATATACCGGGGAGCTACTCTCCCCCAGAGAGGGCAGCCAGGGACTGGCTGCAATAGGCATCCCCGCTACCTGGGAGCCAACAATGGGCAGGAGGGCCTGATGTCCACCAGGCTCGGGGCCTGCAGCGACCATATTCCGGGAGCTACTGTACCCCCAGAAGGTACCCATCCCTCCCCACCCCACTCAACCCAACCCCACCCAGGAGGACCTCTACAAAAAACAAACAAACAACATCAAAAAACAAACAAACAAACCACCCGGACACACCAGTCGCAGTAGCCCGGGCCTGAGACCCACCATCACCCAGCAACCCACCACCACCACTATGTGATAAAACTAATCAGAGGGGACCAGAGAGAATGAAATTCAGCCAATTGATGTTTTGAGGAGGCAGACATTGTTTCCATGCTAATATAATCTAAAACAAAATTTCTAAACTGGTTAATACACAGATTGTTCTTCGCTTTCCAGTTCATGAGAATAGTTTTCTTTGCGATACATAACACTGTGACAACCATGTGTGCTGAGTTCATTTCCATGTTGATGTTGTCTAAGTCACCCAGTATGCACAGTGTGGGGCATGCAGGGATGCTACACTTTAGCCATGTTGATAGGTCCTCACAGACTTCAAGCCAGAACTTCTGGACAGGCGCACAAAACCACAAAGCATGTGCATAATCATCAGGTGTGTTATCTGTGCAATGTGAGCAGATGTTTGAGTGTGTTAGACCCATCCTGAACATCCTTTGTCCTGTATAGTGTGTTCTATGAAGGATTTTGTATTGTATGAGCTGTAAATTAGGATTTCGAGTCATTATGAAGGTGTTCAAACATATTTGTGGTTAGAAGCTATGACCAGAACTGATGGATAAATCTGCCTCCCATTTTGAGGATGGAAGAGACATTGTGTCATCTATCTTAGACAATAATTTATATATTTTTGATAGTAGTTTTGGGGTGCAGATGCTTAGAAATTCTGCTACCCTAGTCGGGAGTTGTAAGTCTGGTTGGTGGAGGATATATCCATCCATCGATCCATCATCTGCCGCTTATCCGGGGGTCGGGTCGCGGGGGCAGGAGCTTGAGCAGAGAAACCCAGACGTCTCTGTCCCCAGCCACTTCCTCCAGCTCTTCCGGGGGGACCCCGAGGCGTTCCCAGGCCAGCCGAGAGACATAGTCTCTCCAACGTGTCCCGGGTCTCCCCCGGGTTCTCCTCCCAGTGGGACGTGCCCGGAACACCTCCCCAGGGAGGCGCCCAGGGGGCATCCTAACCAGATGCCCGAGCCACCTCATCTGACTCCTCTCAATGCGGAGGAGCAGCGGTTCTACTCCGAGCCCCTCCCGGAAGACTGACCTTCTCACCCTATCTCTAAGGGAGAGCCCAGACACCCTGCGGAGGAAACCCATTTCGGCTGCTTGTATTCGCGATCTTGTTCTTTCGGTCACTACCCACAACTCGTGACCATAGATGAGGATGGGAACGTAGATTGACCAGTAAGTAGAGAGCTTTGCCTTCTGGCTCAGCTCCCTCTTCACTACGACGGGTCGGTGCAGAGCCCGCAACACTTCAGACGCCGCACCGATCCGCCCGTCAATCTCCCGCTCCATTCGTCCCTCACTCGTGAACAAGATCCCGAGATACTTGAACTCCTCCTCTTGGGGAAGGATCTCATTCCCGACCCGGAGAGAGCATTCCACCCTTTTCCGGCTGAGAACCATAGTCTCGGATTTGGAGGTGCTGATTCTCATCCCAGCCGCTTCACACTCGGCTGCGAATCACTCCAGTGAGAGCTGAAGGTCACGGCCTGACGACGCTAACAGAACCAAATTATCTGCAAAAAGCAGAGACCCGATTCTGAGGTCGCCAAATGGGACACCCTCAACACCCTGGCTCCGCCTAGAAATTCTGTCCATAAAAGTTAGGAACAGAATCGGTGACAAAGGGCAGCCCTGACGGAGTCCAACTCTCACCGGAAACGTATCCGACTTACTGCCGGCAATGCGGACCAAACTCTAGCACCGGTCATACAGAGACCGAACGGCCCCTATCAAGGGGTCCGGCACTCCATATTCCCGGAGCACCCCCCACAGGACTCCACAAGGGACACGGTCGAACGCTTTCTCCAAGTCCAGATTGAGGTCAGCAAAGCCCCGTCCCCACTGTAAACAGTGTTGACTGTGAGCCGCTTCCCCCCCCTGAGACGCCGGATGGTGGACCAGAATCTTTTCGAGGCCGTCCGGAAATCGTTCTCCATGGTCTCACCGAACTCAGGCCCGAGTTTTTGCCTCAGCAACCGCCGAAGCCGCGGCCTGTCTGGCCCGTCGGTACCTATCAGCTTCTTCCAGGGTCCCACTGGCCAAAAAGGCCCGATAGGACTCCTTCTTCAGCTTGACGGCTTCCCTCACCACTGGTGTCCACCAGCAGGTTGGAGGGTTGCCGCCACGACAGGCACCGACCACCTTACGGCCACAACTCCGACCAGCTGCCTCGGCAATGGAGTCACGGAACATGGCCCATTCAATGTCCCCCACCTCAAATATGGTTGAAGCTCTGCCGGAGGTGGGAGTTAAAGCTCCTTCTGATGGGGGATTCTGACAAACGCTCCCAGCAGACCCTCACAATACGTTTGGGCCTGCCAGGTCTGATCGGCATCCTCCCCCACCAGCGGAGCCAACTCACCACCAGGTGGTGATCAGTTGACAGCTCCGCCCCTCTCTTCACCCGAGTGTCCAGGACATACGGCCGCAAGTCCGATGATACAACCACAAAGTCGATCATCGAACTGCGGCCAAGGGTGTCCTGGTGCCAAGTGCACATATGGACACCCTTATGCCTGAACATGGTGTTCGTTATGGACAGTCTATGACTGGCACAGAAGTCCAACAACATAACACCACTCTGATTCAGATCGGGGGGGGCCGTTCCTCCCAATCACACCCCTCCAGGTCTCACTGTCATTGCCCACGTGAGCATTGAAGTCCCCCAGCAGAATGAGGGAGTCTCCGGTAGGAGCATTCTCCAGTGCCTCCCCCAGAGACTCCAAAAAGGGTAGGTACTCTGAACTGCTGTTTGGCGCATAGGCACAAACAACAGTCAGGACTCGTCCCCCCACCCAAGGCGGAGGGAGGCTACCCTCTCGTTCACTGGGGTAAACCCCAATGTACTGGCACACAGCCGGGGGGCAATAAGTATGCCCACACCTGCTCTGCGCCTCTCACCACGGGCAACTCCAGAGTGGAAGAGAGTCCAACCCCTCTCAAGAGTACTGGTTCCAGATCCCAAGCCGTGCGTCGAGGTGAGTCCGACTATATCTAACGGTCTGATGAAGTTTCAACAATAAACAACAAACTTTGTATTATGAGAAAGAACCAGACTCATTCTTCAGGAATCCGAAAATAAGCTCTATTTTACGAGTTATGCACGAATTCGGATTCTCCTATAAAACGAATTCCTTAACTCAAACCAAGTTAAGACTGCTTTGTCCTTCATATTTATTCATGTCTAATCAAGTTTCAATGATAAACAACGTTGGACTTTGTAGAATGAGAAAGAACTTCTTCAGCAATAAGCATCTCTCGACAAATGACGAAATACAGATTTTGCTATAAAATTAATTGCTATCAGCCTGACTTAAAACTGTTTGTCTTCCTTATTTATCCACTTCAAATCAAGTTTCAACAATTAAAAAAAATTTGTAGTTTGAGAAAGAACAACTTAATCTTGAGCAATCAGTATAAAAAGAGGGTAAGCAAAGGTGCGAATGTCAAACCATACATGATCAAAACAGGGAGCGGAGGTGTTTGGCTGAGACAAGGTGTGAATGTCCACCCATAATTAATGAAAAGCGGGCAACAAGTAGGTTCGAATGCCCAACCATACATCATCAAAAGCAGGAGTGGATGTGTTCGGCTACAAGAAGGTTTGAACGTCTGACCATAGTTTGTAAAAAGCGGGTAAGAAAAGGTTTGAATGCCCGAACATACACCATCAAAGGAGGGAGCGGAGGTGTTCCGCTGTAAGAAGGTGTGAATGTCCGACCATAGTTGGTAAAAAACGGGTAAGAAAAGGTTAAAAAACCCGACTGTACACAATCAGTAGCGGGTGCGGAGTTGTTCGGCTACTAAAAGGTGTGAAAGTCCAACCATGGTTTGTAAAAAGCGGGTAAGAAAAGGTGCGAATGCCCGAAAATGTATGATCAAAAGAGGGAGCGGAGGTGTTCGGCTGCAAGAAGGTGTGAATGTACACCCATAATTACTGAAAAATGGGTAAGAAAAGGTGCGAATGCCCAACTATACATAATCAAAAGCAGGAGTGGATGTGTTCGGCTCCAAGAAGGGTTGAATGTCTGACCATAGTTTGTAAAAAGCAGGTAAGAAAAGGTTTGACTTCCCGAACATACACCATCAAAAGAGGGAGCGGAGGTGTTCCGCTGTAAGAAGGTGTGAATGTCCGACCATAGTTGGTAAAAAGCGGGTAAGAAAAGGTTAAAATACCCGACTGTACACAATCAATAGCGGGAGCGGAGTTGTTCGGCTACTAAAAGATGTGAAAGTCCGACTATGGTTTGTAAAAAGCGGGTAAGAAAAGGTGCTAATGCCCGACAATGTATGATCAAAAGAGGGAGTGGAGGTTTTCGGCTGTAAGAAGGTCTGAATGTCCAACTATAATTTGTAAAAACCGGGTAAGAAAAGGCTTGAAAGCCCAACTATACACCATCATAAGCGGGAGAGGAGGTGTTCAGCTGCAAGAAGGTGTGAATGTCCACCCATAATTACTGAAAAATGGATAAGAAAAGGTGCAAATGCCCAAACATACATCATCAAAAGCAGGAGTGGATGTGTTGGGCTACAAGAAGGTTTGAAAGTCCGACCATGGTTTGTAAAAAACGGGTAAGAAAAGGTGCGAATGCCCGACAATGTATGATCAAAAGAGGGAGCGGAGGTTTTTGGCTACAAGAAGGTTTGAATGTCCGACCATAGTTTGTAAAAAGCGGGTAAGAAAAGGTTCAAATGCCTGACAATACACCATCAAAAGCGGGAGCGGAGGTGTTCCGCTGTAAGACGGTGTGAATGTCCAACCATAGTTGGTAAAAAGCGGGTAAGAAAAGGTTAAAATACCCGACTGTACACAATCAATAGGGGGAGCGGAGTTGTTCGGCTACAAGAAGGTGTGAAAGTCCAACCATGGTTTGTAAAAAGCTGCTAAGAAAAGGTTCGAATGCCCGAATATATACCATTAAAAGCGGAAGCGGAGGTGTTCGGCTGCAAGAAGGTGTGAACGTCCGACCAAAGTTTGTAAAAAGCAGTTAAGAAAAGGTTCGAATATCCAATCAAACATAATCAAAAGCGGGAGCAGAGCTGTTCGACTGCAAGTAGGTGTGAATGTCCAGCCATAATTACTCACAAACGGGTAAGAAAAGGTAGTATTGCCAGACCATACATGATCAAAACAGGGAGCTGAGGTGGTTCAGCAACAAGGTGTGAATGTCTGACTATAGTTTGTAAAATGCGGGTAAGATAAGGTGCGAATGCCCGACAATGTATGATCAAAAGAGGGAGCGGAGGTTTTTGGCTACAAGAAGGTTTGAATGTCCGACCATAGTTTGTAAAATGCGGGTAAGATAAGGTGCGAATGCCCGACAATGTATGATCAAAAGAGGGAGCAGAGGTTTTTTGCTGCAAGAAGGTCTGAATGTCCACCCAAAATTCCTGAAAAATGGGTAAAAAAAGGGTGCGAATGCCAAACCATACATCATCAAAAGCGGGAGTGGATGTGTTCGGCTACAAGAAGATTTGAATGTCCATCAATAATTGCTTTAAAACATGAAAGAAATTTTTCGAATATCAAACCGCACATGATCATAAGCGGGAGAGGAGTTGTTCAGCTGCAAGAAGGTGTGAATGTCCACCCATAATTACTGAAAAATGGGTAAGAAAAGGTGAAAATGCCCAACCATACATCATCAAAAGCAGGAGTGGATGTGTTCGGCTACAAGAAGGTTTGAATTTCCGACCATAGTTTGTAAAAAGCGGGTAAGAAATGGTTCGAATGCCCGAACATAGACCATCAAAAGAGGGAGCGGAGGTGTTCCGCTGTAAGAAGGTGTAAATGTCCGACCATAGTTGGTAAAAAGCGGGTAAGAAAAGGTTAAAATACCCGACTGTACACAATCAATAGCGGGAGCGGAGTTGTTTGGCTACAAGAAGGTGTGAAAGTCCGACCACGGTTTGTAAAAAGCGGGTAAGAAAAGGTTCGAATGCCCGAATATATACCATCAAAAGCGGAAGCGGAGGTGTTCGGCTGCAAGAAGGTGTGAACGTCCGACCAAAGTTCGCAAAAAGCAGTAAAGAAAAGTTTCGAATATCCAAACATAATTAAAAGCGAGAGAGATTGTGTTCGGCTGCAAGTAGGTGTGAATATCCAGCCATAATTACTCACAAACGGGTAAGAAAATGTAGTATTGCCAGACCATACATGATCAAAACAGGGAGCGGAGGTGGTTTAGCTGCAAAAAGGGGTGAATGTCCAACTAAAGTTCAAATATATTAACAAAAGCGGGAGGAGAGGTCTTCGGATTAGAGTGGTTGAGAATTTCCAACCATAATCTATAAAATGCGGTGAAAAAAAAAAGGTGTGAAGGAATGAATTTTATAGCAAAATCCGAAATCATGCATAACTCCGCAAAAGGAACGTATTGCTCAACCAAAGGGATGCTTCTTTCTCATTCAGGGTAATATGAGGAACTTTATGCTTGATACATTTTAGACATGGATAACTATGAAGGACAAAGCAATTTTAACTTGGTTTGAGCAAAGGAATTCATTTTATAGGAAAATCCGAAATCGTGCAGGACTCATGAAAGTAAGCTTATTCTCGGATTCCTGATCCTCCAGTGTTGCTCTTTCCTATACTGAAAAATAAAGCCTTGTTCTTTGTTGAAATCGATATAGACATTGATAAATATGAAGGACAAAGCAGTTTCCACTTTGTTTGAGTGAAGGAATTAATTTTATAGCAAAATCCCAAATCAAGCAGAACGTATGAAAATAAGCTTGTTTTCGGATTCCTGATCCTTCAGTGTTGCTATTTCTTCTACTGCAAAATACAATGTTGTTCTTTGTTGAAGTAAATCTAGACATTGATAAATATGAAGGACAAAGCAGTTTTCGCTTGGTTTGAGTGAAGGAATTCATTTTATACATAAAATCCCAAATCATGCAGAACGTATGAAAATAAGCTTATTCTCGGATTCCTGATCCTTCAGTGTTGCTTTTTCTTCTACTGCAAAATACAATGTTGTTCTTTGTTGAAGTCGATCTAGACATTGATAAATATGAAGGACAAAGCAGTTTTAACTTGGTTTGAGTGAAGGAATTCATTTTATACATAAAATCCCAAATCATGCAGAACGTATGAAAATAAGCTTATTCTCGGATTACTGATCCTTCAGTGTTGCTCTTTCTTCTACTGCAAAATCCAGTGTTGTTCTTTGTTGAAGTCAATCTAGACATTGATAAATATGAAGGACAAAGCAGTTTTAACATAGTTTGAGTGAAGGCATTCATTTATAGTAAAATCAATAATCGTGCAGAACTCATGAAAATAAGCTTATTCTCGGATTCCTAAAACTTTTGATTTGCTCTTTCTTTACTGCAAAGTACAATGTTGTTCTTTGTTGAAGTCGATCTAGACATTGATAAATATGAAGGACAAAGCAGTTTTCACTTGGTTTGAGTGAAGGATTTGCAGCTGAAAACCTCCCGCTCCCGCTTTTGATTGTGTATAGTCGGGCTTTCGAGCCTTTTCTTACCCGGTTTTTAGAAATTATGGTTGGACATTCAGACCTTGCAGCCGAAGACCTCCACTCCCTCTTTTGATCATACATTGTCGGGCATTCGCACCTTGTCTTAACCACTTTTTACAAACTATAGTCAGACATTCACACCTTGCAGCTGAACCACCTCAGCTCCCTGTTTTGATCATGTATGGTCTGGCAATACTACCTTTCCTTACCCGTTTGTGAGTAATTATGGCTGGACATTCACACCTACTTGTAGTCGAACAGCTCTGCTCTCGCTTTTGATGGTATATATTCGGGCATTCGAACCTTTTCTTAACTGCTTTTTACAAACCATGGTTGAACTTTCACACCTTCTTGTAGCCGAACAACTCCGCTCCCGCTATTGATTGTGTACAGTCAGGTATTTTAACCTTTTCTTACCCGCTTTTTACCAAATATGGTCGGACATTCACACCGTCTTACAGCGGAACACCTCCGCTCCCGCTTTTGATGGTGTATAGTCAGGCATTTGAACCTTTTCTTACCCGCTTTTTACAAACTATGGTCGGACATTCAAACCTTCTTGTAGCCGAAAACCTCCGCTCCCTCTTTTGATCATACATTGTCGGGCATTAGCACCTTTTCTTACCCGCTTTTTACAAACCATAGTCGGACTTTCACATCTTTTAGTAGCCGAACAACTCCGCTCCCGCTATTGATTGTGTACAGTCGGGTATTTTAACCTTTTCTTACCCGCTTTTTACCAACTATGGTCGGACATTCACACCTTCTTACAGCGGAACACCTCCGCTCCCTCCTTTGATGGTGTATGTTCGGGCAGTCAAACCTTTTCTTAACTGCTTTTTACAAACTATGGTCAGACATTCAACCCTTCTTGGAGCCGAACACATCCACTCCTGCTTTTGATTATGTATAGTTGGGCATTCGCACCTTTTCTTACCCATTTTTCAGTAATTATGGGTGTACATTCACACCTTCTTGCAGCCGAACACCTCCGCTCCCTCTTTTGATCATACATTTTCAGGCATTCGCACCTTTTCTTACCCGCTTTTTACAAACCATGGTTGGACTTTCACACCTTTTAGTAGCCGAACAACTCCGCACCCGCTACTGATTGTGTACAGTCGGGTATTTTAACCTTTTCTTACCCGTTTTTTACCAACTATGGTCGGACATTCACACCTTCTTACAGCGGAACACCTCCGCTCCCTCCTTTGATGGTGTATGTTCGGGCATTCGAACCTTTTCTTACCCGCTTTTTACAAACTATGGTCAGACGTTCAAACCTTCTTGTAGCCGAACACATCCACTCCTGCTTTTGATGATGTATGGTTGGGCATTCGAACCTACTTGTTGCCCGCTTTTCATTAATTATGGGTGGACATTCACACCTTGTCTCAGCCAAACACCTCCGCTCCCTGTTTTGATCATGTATGGTTTGACATTCGCACCTTTGCTTACCCTCTTTTTATACTGATTGCTCAAGATTAAGTTGTTCTTTCTCAAACTACAAAATTTTTTTAATTGTTGAAACTTGATTTGAAGTGGATAAATAAGGAAGACAAACAGTTTTAAGTCAGGCTGATAGCAATTAATTTTATAGCAAAATCTGTATTTCGTCATTTGTCGAGAGATGCTTATTGCTGAAGAAGTTCTTTCTCATTCTACAAAGTACAACGTTGTTTATCATTGAAACTTGATTAGACATGAATAAATATGAAGGACAAAGCAGTCTTAACTTGGTTTGAGTTAAGGAATTCGTTTTATAGGAGAATCCGAATTCGTGCATAACTCGTAAAATAGAGCTTATTTTCGGATTCCTGAAGAATGAGTCTGGTTCTTTCTCATAATACAAAGTTTGTTGTTTATTGTTGAAACTTCATCAGACCGTTAGATATAGTCGGACTCACCTCGACGCACGGCTTGGGATCTGGAACCAGTACTCTTGAGAGGGGTTGGACTCTCTTCCACTCTGGAGTTGCCCGTGGTGAGAGGCGCAGAGCAGGTGTGGGCATACTTATTGCCCCCCGGCTGTGTGCCAGTACATTGGGGTTTACCCCAGTGAACGAGAGGGTAGCCTCCCTCCGCCTTGGGTGGGGGGACGAGTCCTGACTGTTGTTTGTGCCTATGCGCCAAACAGCAGTTCAGAGTACCTACCCTTTTTGGAGTCTCTGGGGGAGGCACTGGAGAATGCTCCTACCGGAGACTCCCTCATTCTGCTGGGGGACTTCAATGCTCACGTGGGCAATGACAGTGAGACCTGGAGGGGTGTGATTGGGAGGAACGGCCCCCCCGATCTGAATCAGAGTGGTGTTATGTTGTTGGACTTCTGTGCCAGTCATAGACTGTCCATAACGAACACCATGTTCAGGCATAAGGGTGTCCATATGTGCACTTGGCACCAGGACCCTTGGCCGCAGTTCGATGATCGACTTTGTGGTTGTATCATCGGACTTGCGGCCGTATGTCCTGGACACTCGGGTGAAGAGAGGGGCGGAGCTGTCAACTGATCAACACCTGGTGGTGAGTTGGCTCCGCTGGTGGGGGAGGATGCCGATCAGACCTGGCAGGCCCAAACGTATTGTGAGGGTCTGCTGGGAGCGTTTGTCAGAATCCCGCGTCAGGAGCTTTAACTCCCACCTCCGGCAGAGCTTCAACCATATTTGAGGTGGGGGACATTGAGTCCGAATGGGTCATGTTCCGTGACTCCATTGCCGAGGCAGCTGGTCGGAGTTGTGGCCGTAAGGTGGTCGGTGCCTGTCGTGGCGGCAACCCTCCAACCTGCTGGTGGACACCAGTGGTGAGGGAAGCCGTCAAGCTGAAGAAGGAGTCCTATCGGTCCTTTTTGGCCAGTGGGACCCTGGAAGAAGCTGATAGGTACCGACGGGCCAGACGGGCCGCGGCTTCGGCGGTTGCTGAGGCAAAAACTCGGGCCTGGGAGGAGTTCGGTGAGACCATGGAGAACGATTTCCGGACGGCCTCGAAAAGATTCTGGTCCACCATCCGGCGTCTCAGGGGGGGGGAAGCGGCTCACAGTCAACACTGTTTACAGTGGGGACGGGGCTTTGCTGACCTCAACTAGGGATGTTGTGAGTCGGTGGGGGGAGTACTTCGAGGAACTCCTCAATCCTACCAACACGTGCTCGGAAGAGGCAGAGTCGGAGAGCTCGGAGACGGGGCCTCCCATTTCTGGGGCTGAGGTTGCCGAGGTGGTTAAAAAGCTCCTCGGTGGCAAGGCCCCGGGGGTGGATGAGGTCCGACCTGAGTTTCTCAAGGCTCTGGATGTTGTAGGGCTGTCTTGGCTGACACGCCTCTGCAGTATCGCGTGGACATCGGGGACAGTGCCTCTGGACTGGCAGATTGGGGTGGTGGTCCCCCTCTTTAAAAAGGGGGACCTGAGGGTGTGTTCCAACTATAGGGGTATCACACTCCTCAGCCTCCCTGGTAAGGTCTATTCGGGGGCATTGGAGAGGAGGATCCGTCGGATAATCGAGCCTCGGATTCAGGAGATGCAGTGTGGCTTTCGTCCTGGCCGTGGAACAGTGGACCAGCTCTATAACCTCGGCAGGATCCTGGAGGGTGTATGGGAGTTCGCCCAACCAGTCTACATGTGTTTTGTGGACTTGGAGAAAGCGTTCGACCGTGTCCCTCGTTGAGTCCTGTGGGGGGTGCTCCGGGAATATGGAGTGCCGGACCCCTTGATAGGGGCCGTTCGGTCTCTGTATGACCGGTGCTAGAGTTTGGTCCGCATTGCCGGCAGTAAGTCGGATACGTTTCCGGTGAGAGTTGGACTCCGTCAGGGCTGCCCTTTGTCACCGATTCTGTTCCTAACTTTTATGGACAGAATTTCTAGGCGGAGCCAGGGTGTTGAGGGTGTCCCATTTGGCGACCTCAGAATCGGGTCTCTGCTTTTTGCAGATGATTTGGTTCTGTTAGCGTCGTCAGGCCGTGACCTTCAGCTCTCACTGGAGTGATTATTGTCTAAGATAGATGACACAATGTCTCTTCCATCCTCAAAATGGGAGGCAGATTTATCCATCAGTTCTGGTCATAGCTTCTAACCACAAATATGTTTGAACACCTTCATAAAGACTCGAAATCCTAATTTACAGCTCATACAATACAAAATCCTTCATAGAACACACTATACAGGACAAAGGATGTTCAGGATGGGTCTAACACACTCAAACATCTGCTCACATTGCACAGATAACACACCTGATGATTATGCACACGCTTTGTGGTTGTCTGCGCCTGTCCAGAAGTTCTGGCTTGAAGTCTGTGAGGACCTATCAACATGGCTAAAGTGTAGCATCCCTGCATGCCCCACACTGTGCATACTGGGTGACTTAGACAACATCAACATGGAAATTAACTCAGCACACATGGTTGTCACAGTGTTATGTATCGCAAAGAAAACTATTCTCATGAACTGGAAAGCGAAGAACAATCTGTGTATTAACCAGTTTAGAAATTTTCTTTTAGATTATATTAGCATGGAAACAATGTCTGCCTCCTCAAAACATCAATTGGCTGAATTTCATTCTCTCTGGTCCCCTCTGATTAGTTTTATCACATAGTGGTGGTGGTGGGTTGCTGGGTGATGGTGGGTCTCAGGCCCGGGCTGCTGCGACTGGTGTGACAGGGTGGTTTGTTTGTTTGTTTTTTGTAGTGGTCCTCCTGGGTGGGGTTGGGTTGAGTGGGGTGGGGCGGGATGGGTACCTTCTGGGGGTACAGTAGCTCCCGGAATATGGTCGCTGCAGGCCCCGAGCCTGGTGGACATCAGGCCCTCCTGCCCATTGTTGGCTCCCAGGTAGCGGGGATGCCTATTGCAGCCAGTCCCCGGCTGCCCTCTCTGGGGGAGAGTAGCTCCCCCGGTATATATCCCCATACCCCTCTCCCTTCTGGCTCCTGTACACAGCACACACTCACACATGAAGGGTTTTGGGGGCCTGTGTGTTCGGTGGGGTGTAGTGGATGGGGCCACGTAGGTGGTCCCCTTTGGTTGCACTCTGCAGTTCCCTGCCCCTGTTTTAATTACCCCTTAGACATTACTACTTATCAAACACACTCACACACACAAATTAGGTCTTGGGGGGTGGTTACACTGAGTGGCATCTGGTGGGCGGGGCTCTTTGGGTATGTAGGCTGCCCAGAGTGCCGCGCTCCCAGTTCTACAAGTTTGGCTGCCCCTCAATTTTAATTGCTCACTATTAGAAAATATTGAAGAGCCAGAAGGGTGAGGGGAGGGGTCTTCTTCGCATACCCCTGCTTCCTGGTGTCTGCTCGGGGCAGGAGGGGCCAGGAGGATTAATTAATTGTTCTGCTGGTTCGGGGTCTGTGGTGGCTGGGGGGTTGCTGGCCTCCTGGTGTGCCCGCTGCACTACACCCCAGCAGAGTCGAGGGAGGTAGGATGTGTGGATGTGTGGATGTATGGGACGTGAAAGTGTGTGTGGTAATGATTGGGCCTGGATCTGGGACTTGCTGTCGCCTGGCCTGCCTGTGCTTCACCCGATGGGGCATCAGCGTTGCCTCTCCCCACTGCTCGCGACTTCACCCACCTGTGGGCACGTCTTGACTCCCAGGGCACTTGGCCAGGGGCGCTGGGGCAGGCGCTGACCCACTTTGTGGCTGTCTGGGGCGCTTGGCCCTCCTGGGTATTGGGTGGGGCCTCTGCCGGGGGGTTTGGGGGCGCTCGGGCTCCTGGGGCCCAGGTCCAGTGCACGGCCCATGTCTGGGCGGCTGGGGCCTGGCGGGGTCGGTGGGCTGTTGCCCCTGGTTCCCGGAGTGCCTCTGCCCTATGCTTATGGGGGCTCTTTCCGGGGGCTTCCTCTGCAGTCTTCTGGGTGGATGCGTGGTTGCCCCTACGGTGGGCTGCCTGGGTTCTTTGCTCTGTGGGGGCTGCTGGTGGCCTGGGTCTTGTGGCCCTCTCTGCCTGCTTCTGATTGCTTGGGGGGGGGGCTGTGGATTGTGGCCCTGTACACTTATACACTCATAACTAAGCACGGTTATCATGTAGGTCCTGTGCCATGGGTGTTGCATGTTCTCACACACACACACATGGTAAGTCCAGTAGCATGGTCACTAAGCAGTTGATGTATTATCATGTCGTCTCAGGTCATCTATATCCACAATTAAAATTGCCACACAGAGATTGGGTTTAGGCCACATGCACACAGAATGACATCAACAAATATAAGAAATATTAAACATTTACACATAGATTTTTGAATATATGTAGAGGAATGATACTTTGAAATGTGCTCATTGCGGAGTTATGATCAGTTGAGTAATGAAGGTTGAACTATTCTGGGAAAGAGGTTCTATTCCCAGCATCATGATGGACACTCCTGATATAGAAGGTTTCGCTAACGCATTGGAATTGTTTTACTATTTTCATATGCATGTGCAATGAAGAATTGCTTGCTGCTGATAAATGCAAAGAAGAACAGCTTACACATAGATGCTCTAATATAGGCTGCTGAATGCAATGAAGACCTGCTTATCAAGTAAAGTTCAATGTCAATGTGTAATATTCAATTAGGATTTGCAAAACAGTGAAGTTAAACAATGAATGGGTCCATAGTCGGTATGAGAAGACTACAGGAATATTTACCTGGGTGTACGTTCAAACAGAGATGAGAAAATTGCGATAAATAATTGTTTGTTTGTTTGTTAGTATGTATATGAATGTTATGTGTATAAACTGTGTTGAGTTATAGTTACTCAGTAGTGTCTCAGTGAAACAACCGACGGGGGAAGCCTTGCGGTGACAACAAAAGCAGTGTTTTACTGATCAGTCAAGTTGCTCCAGTGTACTCCATACAAACTGGTTGGCTACTGAAGGGATAGAAAATGGGGAATACTTGTTTTAAAGCAAACAAGGAATTAGATGGGAAAAATACATGTTTTAACGGGACCCAGACAATATTAAATACTCAGAGAGATGGGAGAAGAAGTGTAGTTTTGTAGGAAATCACAAAATTATTACATAGAATTAGTGAAATCAATTGAAGAATGCCTTTCTGAAGAGCTGTTTACCACAGATGAGCAGCTTTGCGACCAAGCACATTGTAGATCGCTTTACTGCCAAAATGATCTAATTTAATGGATTGGTTTAGACATGCATAACAGCATTTTAAGAACAAAGAGAGAAACAAAAAGGGACAACGCTTCATGGTGGAAGGTGATGTATAAATAACTGTGTATATGATGAAGGGGGTGGCAACACCCATTCCGAAATCCCGCCATTCCGACATCCCGCTATTCCGACATCCCACCATTCCGACATCCCACCATTCAGACATGCAAACGTCCCACCATTCCGACATCCCACCATTGCGACATCCCGCTATTCTGACGTTCAAATGTCCCACCATTCCGACAAGGCTTTCCGTATAAGGAAATGTGTGTTACTCAACAGGTGAGTCCCCTCTTTCTGTTCATGCAATTTATATGTTTAACACATGTTTATAGACAAGCGTTATTAAAAACACAAAGTCTCGGCAACTGGAGGAGGAGAAGCAGTCCGTGGTGGTTTTCAATCACACACTCCAATGCCACTTGTTTCAACTTCCGAAAATTTAATCCAGGAAAAAAAGGCTTACAAACATGGACAAAAACGGCTCCATAACACGCACAAGAATCCAAAAGAAACAAAAGTTAACTAAAAGAAAGCAAATAAACAGTATGAAGTGGTAAAAATTGGTTTTACGCATGCCTATGTGCGTCTGGCACATGCGTCTTCGGGCTCTCCCACGTTGGTTTGTGGATGAAAGCTATATGTTCAGCTGTAATGTCATGTAAAAACAATCTCTACATGACATTTACTCCCAGGTGTGACCAGTTAGGTCCTTAAGATATCAAAAGGCTGTATAAAGCTACAACCATTGCGGCTGTGTGTTTGTGCCAAATGCGCAAAACCCATCCACGCTTCCCAAAATTGGAGTGAGTACTCATAAATCACGTGAATAACATGAATAAACGTTTTTACTGCATTTTGTTGTGTTTAGCGGAGGTTTTCGGCTACAAGAAGGTTTGAATGTCCGACCATAGTTTGTAAAAAGCGGGTAAGAAAAGGTTCAAATGCCTGACTATACACCATCAAAAGCGGGAGCAGAGGTGTTCCGCTGTAAGACGGTGTGAATGTCCGACCATATTTGGTAAAAAGCGGGTAAGAAAAGGTTAAAATACCCGACTGTATACAATCAATAGCGGGAGAGGAGGTGTTCAGCTGCAAGAAGGTGTGAATGTCCACCCATAATTACTGAAAAATGGGTAAGAAAAGGTGCGAATGCCCAACCATACATTATCAAAAGCAGGTGTGAATGTCAGATCATAATTTGCAAAAAGCTGATGAGAAAGGGTGAGAATGCCCGACTATACACCATCAAATGCGGGAGCGGAGTTGTTCGGCTGTGAGTAAGTGTGAATCTCCGACCATAATTGCTGAAAAATGTGTTAGAAAAGGTAAGAATGCCGGTCCATACATCATCAAAAGCGGGAGAGGTGGTGTTCGGCTGCAAGTAGGTGTGAATGTCCAGCCATAATTACTAACAAACGGGTAAGAAAAGGTAGTATTGCCAGACCATACATGATCAAAACAGGGAGCGGAGGTGGTTCAGCTGCAAGAAGGTGTGAATGTCCGACTAAAGTTCAAATATATTAACAAAAGCGGGAGGAGAGGTCTTCGGATGAGAGTGGTTGAGAATTTCCAACCATAATCTATAAAATGCGGTGAAAAAAAAGGTGTGATAGAACACTAAAAGGTGGAGCGGAAGTGTTCGGCTGCAAGAAGGTGTGAATGTCCGACTATATTTGGTGAAAAGCAGGTGAAGCAAGGTCTGAATGCCCAACCTTACATCATCAAAAGCGAGATCAGAAGTGTTTGGCTGCATGAAGGCCATAGTTTGCCAAAAGCGGGTAAGCTGCGAATGACGGACTAAATATCAACAAAAGGTCTTCGGATGCAAGTGGGTGTGAATATCCCACCATACAAGTATGGTGGAGAGGAAGCTGTGAACAGCCGACCATAGTTGTAAAAAGCGGATAAGAAAAGGTTCCAATGCCCAAACATACACCATCAAAAGAGGGAGCGGAGGTGTTCCGCTGTAAGAAGGTGTGAATGTCCGACCATAGTTGGTAAAAAACGGGTAAGAAAAGGTTAAAATACCCGACTGTTCACAATCAATAGCGGGAGCGGATGTGTTTGGCTACAAGAATGTGTGACAGTCCGACCATGGTTTGTAAAAAACGGGTAAGAAAAGGTGCGAATGCCCGACAATGTATGATCAAAAGAGGGAGCGGAGGATTTCGGCTACAAGAAGGTTTGAATGTCCGACCATAGTTTGTAAAAAGCGGGTAAGAAAAGGTTCAAATGCCTGACTATACACCATCAAAAGCGGGAGCGGAGGTGTTCGGCTACAAGAAGGTTTGAATGTCCGACCAAAGTTTGTAAAAAGCAGGTAAGAAAAGGTGAAAATACCCGACTGTACACAATCAAAAGAGGGAGCGGAGTTGTTCAGCAACAAAGAGTGAAAGTCTGACCATGGTTTGTAAAAAGTGGGTAAGAAAAGGTTTGTATGCCCGAATATACAACATCAAAAGCAGAAGCGGAGGTATTCGGCTGCTTGAAAGTTTGAACGTCCTACCAAAGTTTGTAAAAAGCAGTTAAGAAAAGTTTCGAATATCCAACCAAACATAATCAAAAGCGGGAGCGGAGCTGTTCGACTGCAAGTAGGTGTGAATGTCAGATCATAATTTGCAAAAAGCTGATGAGAAAGGGTGAGAATGCCCGACTATACACCATCAAATGCGGGAGCGGAGTTGTTCGGCTTTGAGTAGGTGTGAATCTCCGAGCATATTTTGTAAAAAGGGGGTAAGAATAGATTCGAATGCCCGAACATACACTATCAAAAGAGGGAGCGGAGGTGTTCCGCTGTAAGAAGGTGTGAATGTCCGACCATAGTTGGTAAAAAACGGGTAAGAAAAGGTTAAAATACCCGACTGTACACAATCAATAGCGGGAGCGGATGTGTTTGGCTACAAGAATGTGTGACAGTCCGACCATGGTTTGTAAAAAACGGGTAAGAAAAGGTGCGAATGCCCGACAATGTATGATCAAAAGAGGGAGCGGAGGTTTTCGGCTACAAGAAGGTTTGAATGTCCGACCATAAAAAAAAAAAAGCGGGTAAGAAAAGGTTCAAATGCCTGACTATACACCATCAAAAGCGGGAGCGGAGGTGTTCCGCTGCAAGACGGTGTGAATGTCCGACCATAGTTGGTAAAAAGCGGGTAAGAAAAGGTTAAAATACCTGACTGTACACAATAAATAGCGGGAGCGGAGTTGTTCGGCTACAAGAAGGTGTGAAAGTTCAACCATGGTTTGCAAAAAGCTGCTAAGAAAAAGTGCGAATGCCCGAATATATACCATCAAAAGCGGGAGCAGAGCTGTTCGACTGCAAGTAGGTGTGAATGTCCAGCCATAATTACTCACAAACGGGTAAGAAAAGGTAGTATTGCCAGACCATACATGATCAAAACAGGGAGCTGAGGTGGTTCAGCTGCAAGGTGTGAATGTCTGACTATAGTTTGTAAAAAGCGGGTAAGACAAGGTGCGAATGCCCGACAATGTATGATCAAAAGAGGGAGTGGAGGTCTTCGGCTGCAAGGTCTGAACGTCCAACCATAATTTCTAAAAACCGGGTAAGAAAAGGCTCGAAAGCCCGACTATACACAATCAAAAGCGGGAGCGGGAGGTTTTCAGCTGCAAATCCTTCACTCAAACCAAGTGAAAACTGCTTTGTCCTTCATATTTATCAATGTCTAGATTTACTTCAACAAAGAACAACATTGTATTTTGCAGTAGTAGAAAGAGCAACACTTGAAGGAACAGGAATCCGAGAATAAGCTTATTTTCATACGTTCTGCATGATTTGGGATTTTATGTATAAAATGAATTCCTTTACTCAAACTATGTTAAAACTGCTTTGTCCTTCATATTTATCAATGTCTAGATTGACTTCAACAAAGAACAACATTGTATTTAGCAGTAAAAGAAATAGCAACACTGAAGGATCAGGAATCCGAAAACAAGCTTATTTTCATACATTCTGCTTGATTTGGGATTTTGCTATAAAATTAATTCCTTCACTCAAACAAAGTGGAAACTGCTTTGTCCTTCATATTTATCAATGTCTATATCGATTTCAACAAAGAACAAGGCTGTATTTTGCAGTATAGGAAAGAGCAACACTGGAGGATCAGGAATCCGAGAATAAGCTTACTTTCATGAGTCCTGCACGATTTCGGATTTTCCTATAAAATGAATTGCTTTGCTCAAACCAAGTTAAAATTGCTTTGTCCTTCATAGTTATCCATGTCTAAAATGTATCAAGCATAAAGTTCCTCATATTACCCTGAATGAGAAAGAAGCATCCCTTTGGTTGAGCAATACGTTCCTTTTGCGGAGTTATGCATGATTTCGGATTTTGCTATAAAATTCATTCCTTCACACCTTTTTTTTTCACCGCATTTTATAGTTTATGGTTGGAAATTTCAACCACTCTAATCCGAAGACCTCTCCTCCCGCTTTTGTTAATATATTTGAACTTTAGTTGGACATTCACCCCTTTTTGCAGCTAAACCACCTCCGCTCCCTGTTTTGATCATGTATGGTCTGGCAATACTACATTTTCTTACCCGTTTGTGAGTAATTATGGCTGGATATTCACACCTACTTGCAGCCGAACACAATCTCTCTCGCTTTTAATTATGTTTGGATATTCGAACCTTTTCTTTACTGCTTTTTGCGAACTTTGGTCGGACGTTCACACCTTCTTGCAGCCGAACACCTCCGCATCCGCTTTTGATGGTATATATTTTGGTTTTCGAACCTTTTCTTACCAGCTTTTTACAAACGATGGTTGGACTTTCACACCTTCTTGTAGCCGAACAACTCCGCTCCCGCTATTGATTGTGTACAGTCGGGTATTTTAACCTTTTCTTACCCGCTTTTTACCAACTATGGTCGGACATTCACACCGTCTTACAGCGGAACATCTCCGCTCCCGCTTTTGATGGTGTATAGTCAGGCATTTGAACCTTTTCTTACCCGCTTTTTACAAACTATGGTCGGACATTCAAACCTTCTTGTAGCCGAAAACCTCTGCTCCCTCTTTTGATTATACATTGTCGGGCATTCGCACCTTATCTTACCCGCTTTTTACAAACTATAGTCAGACATTCACACCTTGGTGCTGAACCACCTCAGCTCCCTGTTTTGATCATGTATGGTCTGGCAATAATACCTTTTCTTACCCGTTTGTGAGTAATTATGGCTGGACATTCACACCTACTTGCAGTCGAACAGCTCTGCTCCCACTTTTGATTGTTTGGTTGGATATTCGAACCTTTTCTTAACTGCTTTTTACAAACTTTGGTCGGACGTTCACACCTTCTTGCAGCCGAACACCTCCGCTTCCGCTTTTGATGGTATATATTCGGGCATTCGAACCTTTTCTTACCAGCTTTTTACAAACTATGCTCGGACATTCAAACCTTCTTGTAGCCGAACACATCCACTCCTTCTTTTGATGATGTATGCTTGGGCATTCAAACCTACTTTTTGCCCGCTTTTCATTAATTTTGGGTGGACATTCACACCTTGTCACAGCCAAACACCTCCGCTCCCTGTTTTGATCATGTATGGTTGGACATTCGCACCTTGTCTCACCCGCTCTTTGCAAACTATGGTCGGCTGTTCACAGCTTCCTCTCCACCATACTTGTATGGAGGGATGTTCACACCCAGTTGCATCCGAAGACCTCCGCCCCCACTTTTGTTGATATTTAGTTGGTCATTCGCAGCTTACCCGCTTTTGGCAAACTATGGCCTTCTTGCAGCCAAACACCTCTGATCTCGCTTTTGATAATGTAATGTTGGGCATTCAGACCTTGCTTCACCTGCTTTTCACCAAATATAGTCGGACATTCACACCTTCTTGCAGCCGAACACTTCCGCTCCACCTTTTAGATTTCTATCACACCTTTTTTTCACCGAATTTTATAGATTATGGTTGGAAATTCTCAACCACTCTCATCCGAAGACCTCTCCTCCCGCTTTTGTTAATATATTTGAACTTTAGTCGGACATTCACACCTTCTTGCAGCTGAACCACCTCCGCTCCCTGTTTTGATCATGTATGGTCTGGCAATACTACCTTTTCTTACCCGTTTGTGAGTAATTATGGCTGGACATTCACACCTACTTGCAGCCGAACACCACCTCTCTCGCTTTTGATGATGTATGGACCGGCATTCTTACCTTTTCTGACACATTTTTCAGAAATTACGGTCGGAGATTCACACCTACTCACAGCCGAACAACTCCGCTCCCGCATTTGATGGTGTGCAGTCGGACATTCTCACCCTTTCTCATCAGCTTTTTGCAAATTATGATCTGACATTCACACCTACTTGCAGTCGAAAAGCTATGCTCCCGCTTTTGATTATGTTTGGTTGGATATTCAAACCTTTTCTTAACTGCTTTTTACAAACTTTGGTTGGACGTTCACACCTTCTTGTAGCCGAACACATCCACTCCTGCTTTTGATGATGTATAGTTGGGCATTCGCACCTTTTCTTACCCATTTTTCAGTAATTATGGGTGTACATTGACACCTTCTTGCAGCCGAACACCTCCGCTCCCTCTTTTGATCATACATTTTCGGGCATTCGCACCTTTTCTTACCCGCTTTTTACAAACCATGGTCGGACTTTCACACCTTTTAGTAGCCGAACAACTCTGCACCCGCTACTGATTGTGTACAGTCGGGTATTTTAACCTTTTCTTACCCGTTTTTTACCAACTATGGTCGGACGTTCACACCTTCTTACAGCGGAACACCTCCGCTCCCTCCTTTGATGGTGTATGTTCGGGCATTCGAACCTTTTCTTACCCGCTTTGTACAAACTATGGTCAGACGTTCAAACCTTCTTGTAGCCGAACATATCCACTCCTGCTTTTGATGATGTATGGTTGGGCATTCGAACCTACTTGTTGCCCGCTTTTCATTAATTATGGGTGGACATTCACACCTTGTCTCAGCCAAACACCTCCGCTCCCTGTTTTGATCATGTATGGTTTGACATTCGCACCTTTGCTTACCCTCTTTTTATACTGATTGCTCAAGATTAAGTTGTTCTTTCTCAAACTACAAAATTTTTTTAATTGTTGAAACTTGATTTGAAGTGGATAAATAAGGAAGACAAACAGTTTTAAGTCAGGCTGATAGCAATTAATTTTATAGCAAAATCTGTATTTCGTCATTTGTCGAGAGATGCTTATTGCTGAAGAAGTTCTTTCTCATTCTACAAAGTACAACGTTGTTTATCATTGAAACTTGATTAGACATGAATAAATATGAAGGACAAAGCAGTCTTAACTTGGTTTGAGTTAAGGAATTCGTTTTATAGGAGAATCCGAATTCGTGCATAACTCGTAAAATAGAGCTTATTTTCGGATTCCTGAAGAATGAGTCTGGTTCTTTCTCATAATACAAAGTTTGTTGTTTATTGTTGAAACTTCATCAGACCGTTAGATATAGTCGGACTCACCTCGACGCACGGCTTGGGATCTGGAACCAGTACTCTTGAGAGGGGTTGGACTCTCTTCCACTCTGGAGTTGCCCGTGGTGAGAGGCGCAGAGCAGGTGTGGGCATACTTATTGCCCCCCGGCTGTGTGCCAGTACATTGGGGTTTACCCCAGTGAACGAGAGGGTAGCCTCCCTCCGCCTTTGGGTGGGGGGACGAGTCCTGACTGTTGTTTGTGCCTATGCGCCAAACAGCAGTTCAGAGTACCTACCCTTTTTGGAGTCTCTGGGGGAGGCACTGGAGAATGCTCCTACCGGAGACTCCCTCATTCTGCTGGGGGACTTCAATGCTCACGTGGGCAATGAGAGTGAGACCTGGAGGGGTGTGATTGGGAGGAAATGCCCCCCCGATCTGAATCAGAGTGGTGTTATGTTGTTGGACTTCTGTGCCAGTCATAGACTGTCCATAACGAACACCATGTTCAGGCATAAGGGTGTCCATATGTGCACTTGGCACCAGGACACCCTTGGCCACAGTTCGATGATCGACTTTGTGGTTGTATCAACGGACTTGCGGCCGTATGTCCTGGACACTCGGGTGAAGAGAGGGGCGGAGCTGTCAACTGATCACCACCTGGTGGTGAGTTGGCTCCGCTGGTGGGGGAGGATGCCGATCAGACCTGGCAGGCCCAAACGTATTGTGAGGGTCTGCTGGGAGCGTTTGTCAGAATCCCCCGTCAGAAGGAGCTTTAACTCCCACCTCCGGCAGAGCTTCAACCATATTTGAGGTGGGGGACATTGAGTCCGAATGGGCCATGTTCCGTGACTCCATTGCCGAGGCAGCTGGTCGGAGTTGTGGCCGTAAGGTGGTCGGTGCCTGTCGTGGCGGCAACCCTCGAACCTGCTGGTGGACACCAGTGGTGAGGGAAGCCATCAAGCTGAAGAAGGAGTCCTATCGGGCCTTTTTGGCCAGTGGGACCCTGGAAGAAGCTGATAGGTACCGACGGGCCAGACGGGCCACGGCTTCGGCAGTTGCTGAGGCAAAAACTCGGGCCTGGGAGGAGTTCGGTGAGACCATGGAGAACGATTTCCGGACGGCCTCGAAAAGATTCTGGTCCACCATCCGGCGTCTCAGGGGGGGGGAAGCGGCTCACAGTCAACACTGTTTACAGTGGGGACGGGGCTTTGCTGACCTCAACTAGGGATGTTGTGAGTCGGTGGGGGGAGTACTTCGAGGAACTCCTCAATCCTACCAACACGTGCTCGGAAGAGGCAGAGTCGGAGAGCTCGGAGACGGGGTCTCCCATTTCTGGGGCTGAGGTTGCCGAGGTGGTTAAAAAGCTCCTCGGTGGCAAGGCCCCGGGGGTGGATGAGGTCCGTCCTGAGTTTCTCAAGGCTCTGGATGTTGTAGGGCTGTCTTGGCTGACACGCCTCTGCAGTATCGCGTGGACATCGGGGACAGTGCCTCTGAACTGGCAGATTGGGGTGGTGGTCCCCCTCTTTAAAAAGGGGGACCGGAGGGTGTGTTCCAACTATAGGGGTATCACACTCCTCAGCCTCCCTGGTAAGGTCTATTCGGGGGTATTGGAGAGGAGGATCCGTCGGATAATCGAGCCTCGGATTCAGGAGATGCAGTGTGGCTTTCGTCATGGCCGTGGAACAGTGGACCAGCTCTATACCCTCGGCAGGATCCTGGAGGGTGCATGGGAGTTCGCCCAACCAGTCTACATGTGTTTTGTGGACTTGGAGAAAGCGTTCGACCGTGTCCCTCGTGGAGTCCTGTGGGGGGTGCTCCGGGAATATGGAGTGCCGGACCCCTTGATAGGGGCCGTTCGGTCTCTGTATGACCGGTGCCAGAGTTTGGTCCGGATTGCTGGCAGTAAGTCGGATACGTTTCCGGTGAGAGTTGGACTCTGTCAGGGCTGCCCTTTGTCACCGATTCTGTTCCTAACTTTTATGGACAGAATTTCTAGGCGGAGCCAGGGCGTTGAGGGTGTCCCATTTGGCGACCTCAGAATCGGGTCTCTGCTTTTTGCAGATGATGTGGTTCTGTTAGCGTCGTCAGGCCGTGACCTTAAGCTCTCACTGGAGTGATTCGCAGCCGAGTGTGAAGCGGCTGGGATGAGAATCAGCACCTCCAAATCCGAGACTATGGTTCTCAGCCGGAAAAGGGTGGAATGCTCTCTCCGGGTCGGGAATGAGATCCTTCCCCAAGAGGAGGAGTTCAAGTATCTTGGGGTCTTGTTCACGAGTGACGGACGAATGGAGCGGGAGATTGACGGGCGGATCGGTGCGGCGCCTGCAGTGTTGCAGGCTCTGCACCGACCTGTCGTTGTGAAGAGGGAGCTGAGCCAGAAGGCGAAGCTCTCTACTTACTGGTCAATCTACGTTCCCATCCTCACCTATGGTCACGAGTTGTGGGTAGTGACCGAAAGAACAAGATCGCGAATACAAGCGGCCGAAATGGGTTTCCTCCGCAGGGTGTCTGGGCTCTCCCTTAGAGATAGGTTGAGAAGCTCAGTCATCCGGGAGGGGCTCGGAGTAGAACCGCTGCTCCTCCGCATTGAGAGGAGTCAGATGAGGTGGCTCGGGCATCTGGTTAGGATGCCCCCTGGGCGCCTCCCTTGGGAGGTGTTCCGGGCACGTCCCACTGGGAGGAGACCCCGGGGGACACCCAGGACACGTTGGAGAGACTATGTCTCTCGGCTGGCCTGGGAACGCCTCGGGGTCCCCCCAGAAGAGCTGGAGGAAGTGGCCGGGGACAGAGACGTCTGGGTTTCTCTGCTCAAGCTGCTGCCCCCGCGACCCGACCCCCGGATAAGCGGCAGATGATGGATGGATGGATGGATATATCCTCCACCAACCAGACTTACAACCCCCGACTAGGGTAGCAGAATTTCTAAGCATCTGTACCCCAAAACTACTATCAAAAATATATAAATTATTGTCTAAGATAGATGACACAATGTCTCTTCCATCCTCAAAATGGGAGGCAGATTTATTCATCAGTTCTGGTCATAGCTTCTAACCACAAATATGTTTGAACACCTTCATAAAGACTCGAAATCCTAATTTACAGCTCATACAATACAAAATCCTTCATAGAACACACTATACAGGACAAAGGATGTTCAGGATGGGTCTAACACACTCAAACATCTGCTCACATTGCACAGATAACACACCTGATTATTATGCACACGCTTTGTGGTTTTCTGCGCCTGTCCAGAAGTTCTGGCTTGAAGTCTGTGAGGACCTATCAACATGGCTAAAGTGTAGCATCCCTGCATGCCCCACACTGTGCATACTGGGTGACTTAGACAACATCAACATGGAAATGAACTCACCACACATGGTTGTCACAGTGTTATGTATCGCAAAGAAAACTATTCTCATGAACTGGAAAGCGAAGAACAATCTGTGTATTAACCAGTTTAGAAATTTTCTTTTAGATTATATTAGCATGGAAACAATGTCTGCCTCCTCAAAACATCAATTGGCTGAATTTCATTCTCTCTGGTCCCCTCTGATTAGTTTTATCACATAGTGGTGGTGGTGGGTTGCTGGGTGATGGTGGGTCTCAGGCCCGGGCTGCTGCGACTGGTGTGACCGGGTGGTTTGTTTGTTTGTTTTTTGATGTTGTTTGTTTGTTTTTTGTAGAGGTCCTCCTGGGTGGGGTTGGGTTGAGTGGGGTGGGGCGGGATGGGTACCTTCTGGGGGTACAGTAGCTCCCGGAATATGGTCGCTGCAGGCCCCGAGCCTGGTGGACATCAGGCCCTCCTGCCCATTGTTGGCTCCCAGGTAGCGGGGATGCCTATTGCAGCCAGTCCCTGGCTGCCCTCTCTGGGGGAGAGTAGCTCCCCCGGTATATATCCCCATACCCCTCTCCCTTCTGGCTCCTGTACACAGCACACACTCACACATGAAGGGTTTTGGGGGCGTGTGTGTTCGGTGGGGTGTAGTGGATGGGGCCACGTAGGTGGTCCCCTTTGGTTGCACTCTGCAGTTCCCTGCCCCTGTTTTAATTACACCTTAGACATTACTACTTATCAAACACACTCACACACACACATTAGGTCTTGGGGGGTGGTTACACTGAGTGGCATCTGGTGGGCGGGGCTCTTTGGGTATGTAGGCTGCCCAGAGTGCCGCGCTCCCAGTTCTACAAGTTTGGCTGCCCCTCAATTTTAATTGCTCACTATTAGAAAATATTGAAGAGCCAGAAGGGTGAGGGGAGGGGTCTTCTTCGCACACCCCTGCTTCGTGGTGTCTGCTCGGGGCAGGAGGGGCCAGGAGGATTAATTAATTGTTCTGCTGGTTCGGGGTCTGTGGTGGCTGGGGGGTTGCTGGCCTCCTGGTGTGCCCGCTAGACTACACCCCAGCAGAGTCGAGGGAGGTAGGATGTGTGGATGTGTGGATGTATGGGACGTGAAAGTGTGTGTGGTAATGATTGGGCCTGGATCTGGGACTTGCTGTCGCCTGGCCTGCCTGTGTTTCTCCCGATGGGGCATCAGCGTTGCCTCTCCCCACTGCTCGCGACTTCACCCACCTGTGGGCACGTCTTGACTCCCAGGGCACTTGGCCAGGGGCGCTGGGGCAGGCGCTGACCCACTTTGTGGCTGTCTGGGGCGCTTGGCCCTCCTGGGTATTGGGTGGGGCCTCTGCCGGGGGGTTTGGGGGCGCTCGGGCTCCTGGGGCCCAGGTCCAGTGCACGGCCCATGTCTGGGCGGCTGGGGCCTGGCGGGGTCGGTGGGCTGTTACCCCTGGTTCCCGGAGTGCCTCTGCCCTATGCTTATGGGGGCTCTTTCCGGGGGCTTCCTCTGCAGTCTTCTGGGTGGATGCGTGGTTGCCCCTGCAGTGGGCTGCCTGGGTTCTGTGCTCTGTGGGGGCTGCTGGTGGCCTGGGTCTTGTGGCCCTCTCTGCCTGCTTCTGATTGCTTGGGGGGGGGGGGGGGGGGGGGGGGGGGGGGGCTGTGGATTGTGGCCCTGTACGCTTATACACTCATAACTAAGCACGGTTATCATGTAGGTCCTGTGCCATGGGTGTTGCATGTTCTCACACACACACACACACATTCATTAGTCCAGTAGCATGGTCACTAAGCAGTTGATGTATTATCATGTCGTCTCAGGTCATCTATATCCACAGCTGTGTTGTATGCGATTGCCGCTTCTTGTGCTTGTTTTTGTTTCTTTGTGTGTTTGTTTTTTCTCTGCTTGTCTGCTTTCAGGTGCTCCTGGTGGTGCTAAGGCTGGATTCCCCTCATAGGCCATGGATTGTTGTCTGTTTTGTTTTTTACAGGTGTAGCAGCTGGTTGTCTGGTTTTTGTTTCTATTTTTGTTCTGTTTCCTCTTCTTTCCTCTTCTTCTTTCCTTGTCCCCCGGTCCGGTTCAGTTCAGTTCATGTCATATATTGTAAACAGAAATAAATAAATGGGCATCAAGGGGAGCTTTACATTTATAAAACTTCCCTTGGCAAAACAAATCTGTTTGGCATCAAAGGTATTCAGACTACAATTCTTCTGACATAATGCTGAACAGGACAAGGGGAAAAAAAAGTAAAGAAGACAGTTCTGCCGAAAGCCAGGGATAGACCTGTTCTAAGTTCTATACTTTTTAAAAGGGGCGTGTTTATCAACTATGGAATTAGAAGATTTACAAAAATGGTCAAGTGCTAGATCTTCATCTGGGATTTTAACAGTGTCATATAACTATTCAACAGATCAGTTAAAAAAAAGCCTACTCATGGAGATGTTTCAGGATCTGGATACCAAGCGTGGACCTAATGTTTTCATTTTTGCAATTCTGATACAGGCTATTGAGCAGTGATAACTAACACCAAGTTCAGATACTGCGGATTTTCTACCTTTGATATGTTAAGATTGAGCCAATCAGGGACAACCTTGAAGGATCTCTTTGGTTTTGTAGGATCAGTAATTACCTGAGAAAGGTTGATATTGGTACACACCTTTTTTAAATGATCAGAGGCAGAGTTCAACTTGTTTAAATTAAAATTGCCACACAGAGATTGGGTTTAGGCCACATGCACACAGAATGACATCAACAAATATAAGAAATATTAAACATTTACACATAGATTTTTGAATACATGTAGAGGAATGATACTTTGAAATGTGCTCATTGCGGAGTTATGATCAGTTGAGTAATGAAGGTTGAACTATTCTAGGAAAGAGGTTCTATTCCTAGCATCATGATGGACACTCCTGATATAGAAGGTTTCGCTAACGCATTGGAATTGTTTTACTATTTTCATATGCATGTGCAATGAAGAATTGCTTGCTGCTGATAAATGCAAAGAAGAACAGCTTACACATAGATGCTCACATATAGGCTGCTGAATGCAATGAAGACCTGCTTATCAAGTAAAGTTCAATGTCAATGTGTAATATTCAATTAGGATTTGCAAAACAGTGAAGTTACACAATGAATGGGTCCATAGTCGGTATGAGAAGACTACAGGAATATTTACCTGGGTGTACGTTCAAACAGAGATGAGAAAATTGCGATAAATAATTGTTTGTTTGTTTGTTAGTATGTATAGGAATGTTATGTGTATAAACTGTGTTGAGTTATAGTTACTCAGTAGTGTCTCAGTGAAACAACCGACGGGGGAAGCCTTGCGGTGACAACAAAAGCAGTGTTTTACTGATCAGTCAAGTTGCTCCAGTGTACTCCATACAAACTGGTTGGCTACTGAAGGGATAGAAAATGGGGAATACTTGTTTAAAGCAAACAAGGAATTAGATGGGAAAAATACATGTTTTAACGGGACCCAGACAATATTAAATACTCAGACAGATGGGAGAAGAAGTGTAGTTTTGTAGGAAATCACAAAATTATTACATAGAATTAGTGAAATCAATTGAAGAATGCCTTTCTGAAGAGCTGTTTACCACAGATGAGCAGCTTTGCGACCAAGCACATTGTAGATCGCTTTACTGCCAAAATGATCTAATTTAATGGATTGGTTTAGACATGCATAACAGCATTTTAAGAACAAAGAGAGAAACAAAAAGGGACAACGCTTCATGGTGGAAGGTGAATAACTGTGTATATGATGAAGGGGGTGGCAACACCCATTCCGAAATCCCTTCATTCCGACATTCCGCTATTCTGACATCCCACCATTCCGACATACCACCATTCCGACATACCACCATTCCGACATGCAAACGTCCCACCATTCCGACATCCCACCATTGCGACATCCTGCTATTCTGACGTTCAAATGTCCCACCATTCCGACAAGGCTTTCCGTATAAGGAAATGTGTGTTACTCAACAGGTGAGTCCCTTCTTTCTGTTCATGCAATTTATATGTTTAACACATGTTTATAGACAAGCGTTATTAAAAACACAAAGTCTCTGTAACTGGAGGAGGAGAAGCAGTCCGCGGTGGTTTTCAATCACACACTCCAATGCCACTTGTTTCAACTTCCGAAAATTTAATCCAGGAAAAAAAGGCTTACAAACATGGACCAAAACGGCTCCATAACACGCACAAGAATCCAAAAGAAACGAAAGTTAACTAAAAGAAAGCAAATAAACAGTATGAAGTGGTCAAAATTGGTTTTACGCATGCCTATGTGCGTCTGGCACATGCGTCTTCGGGCTCTCTCACGTTGGTTTGTGGATGAAAGCTATATGTTCAGCTGTAATGTCATGTAAAAACAATCTCTACATGACATTTACTCCCAGGTGTGACCAGTTAGGTCCTTAAGATATCAACAGGCTGTATAAAGCTACAACCGTTGCGGCTGTGTGTTTGTGCCAAATGCGCAAAGCCCATCCGCGCTTCCCAAAATTGGAGTGAGTACTCATAAATCACGTGAATAACATGAATAAACGTTTTTACTGAATTTTGTTGTGTTTTATACGTTCTATGCTGTCATTTCTCTCTTCTCCTATTGGCAAGGCAAGGCAGAGTGCTCGCAACTGTGTCCTGTGCAGTAGCCGTGATATCTGTAATTGCAATTATTACTTTTGCATATGATGACAGCGTGCAAAAGACGCATGGGCTCTGTGGAGAGCTCCGCTCCAGCTGGCTGCTGTGACAGCTCACTGACACTGTATTTCTGCTTAATCAGTTTCAGTCTCGCCAGAGTTACATTAATATCTGTATTTTTATATTTGAAATTCAGGGGATTTTGATAATAGATTATTAAAGTTTGTTTGCGAGGCTGTGGCCTCTGCATGTGCAAAGCTTGTGCGCCAATCTTTAGGTTGTATTTGCACCGGCATATCATTAGTGCAAAATGTTTTGGGTAAAAAATAGGCTATTAAAAGGAACTGTCGGAATGGCGGTATGTTAAAAAAAAAAAAAAAACATACCGCCATTCCGACCATAGTAGGAAAAAAGTGTCGGAATGGTGGGACGTTTGATAAAAAATTAAGTGTCGCCATTCCGACAATTGGAGACCCATGTCGGAATGGCGAGATGTCGGAATGGCAGCATGTAACCATGATGAAGGAGAGACCATTTGAGCAGCACAGCCATTTCGCAGCACAGGGACAGCAGTCCAAGTTACAGGATCTCCCACGTGGTATCACCTGTCACATTGTGTCAAGGCATCAAAAGAAGAAAAAATCACCAAACTCAAGGACAAAAAGACAAAGACTCCGGTGAACGAAGAGAGAGGACTGACAAACCAGAAATACAAAAGGATTCTCGATATCAAGATCCAGAAGAAGAGGCTAACAATGCCACGAACACTTACGATGCTGGGAATGATGCCAGCAATGAACAGAGAAGAAGATTCAGTGTCATCAATCTGCATTACGTGCCTCTAATGAGGGGGTGAATATAGAATCCTCAACGATTACAACGTCTCTGGGAACTGTGACAACAACAAGGTTTAAACCATTTTGATATATATTGTAACCTATTGTCTAAGGAATAGTGCTGAAAATGAGGTAAATCTAATCCACCACTGTCCTTGGTCTTCTGTAGGGTTTTTAAACTAGTTTGTTTTTCCACAGAAATTTGGAGATGCATGAATCTAGTGACTTAAACCAAGTAGCAGATGGTTTTATGGGGATCATTGAGAACAAATAGTTAACTTTTGGTAGTATCATCATTTTAATGGATGTAACTCTCCCCATAAGTGATATAGGTAAGGACTTCCAACGAGAGATCGTTCTCTACTGTCTTTAATAATTGCACATAATTTAGCTTTGTTAGCTCTGAGAGCCTGGAGGAAATGTTTATGCCTAAATATCTAATATTTCCTGACTGTAAAGTGATCGCAGGTATATTATGGACCCTACAGTTAATGGGCAGAACTGTGGTCTTAGACCAGTTGATAGAGTAGTCATAAAGTGCTGAGAATTTATTTATGAGTGTGATCGTGTGACTGAGAGACGTCTGTGAGTTCTGAAGGAAAAGTAATACATCATCAGCATAAAGACTTATTTTATGCTCAATATTTTGGGATTAATTACTCACAAACGGGTAAGAAAAGGTAGTATTGCCAGACCATACATGATCAAAACAGGGAGCGGAGGTGGTTCAGCTGCAAGGTGTGAATGTCTGACTATAGTTTGTAAAAAGCGGGTAAGATAAGGTGCGAATGCCCGACAATGTATGATCAAAAGAGGGAGCGGAGGTTTTCGGCTGCAAGAAGGTCTGAATGTCCACCCAAAATTCCTGAAAAATGGGTAAAAAAAGGGTGCGAATGCCAAACCATACATCATCAAAAGCAGGAGTGGATGTGTTCGGCTACAAGAAGATTTGAATGTCCATCAATAATTGCTTTAAAACATGAAAGAAAATTTTCGAATATCAAACCGCACATGATCATAAGCGGGAGAGGAGTTGTTCAGCTGCAAGAAGGTGTGAATGTCCACCCATAATTACTGAAAAAAGGGTAAGAAAAGGTGAAAATGCCCAACCATACATCATCAAAAGCAGGAGTGGATGTGTTCGGCTACAAGAAGGTTTGAATGTCCGACCATAGTTTGTAAAAAGCGGGTAAGAAAAGGTTCGAATGCCCGAACATAGACCATCAAAAGAGGGAGCGGAGGTGTTCCGCTGTAAGAAGGTGTAAATGTCCGACCATAGTTGGTAAAAAGCGGGTAAGAAAAGGTTAAAATACCCGACTGTACACAATCAATAGCGGGAGCGGAGTTGTTTGGCTACAAGAAGGTGTGAAAGTCCAACCACGGTTTGTAAAAAGCGGGTAAGAAAAGGTTCGAATGCCCGAATATATACCATCAAAAGTGGAAGTGGATGTGTTCGGCTGCAAGAAGGTGTGAACGTCCGACCAAAGTTTGTAAAAAGCAGTTAAGAAAAGGTTCGAATATCCAACCAAACATAATCAAAAGCGGGAGCAGAGCTGTTCGACTGCAAGTAGGTGTGAATGTCAGATCATAATTTGCAAAAAGCTGATGAGAAAGGGTGAGAATGCCCGGCTATACACCATCAAATGCGGGAGCGGAAGTGTTCGGCTGTGAGTACGTGTGAATGTCCGACCATAATTGCTGAAAAATGTGTTAGAAGAGACTAGAATTCCGGACAATACATATTCAAATGCGGGAGCGGAGTTGTTCGGCTGTGAGTAGGTGTGAATCTCCGAGCATAGTTTGTAAAAAGGGGGTAAGAATAGGTTCGAATGCCCGAACATACACTATCAAAACAGGGAGCTGAGGTGGCTCAGCTGCAAGGTGTGAATGTCTGACTATAGTTTGTAAATAAGGTGCGAATGCCCAACAATGTATAATCAAAAGAGGGAGCGGAGGTTTTCGGCTACAAGAAGGTTTGAATGTCCGACCATAGTTTGTAAAAAGCGGGTAAGAAAAGGTTCAAATGCCTGACTATACACCATCAAAAGCGGGAGCAGAGGTGTTCCGCTGTAAGACGGTGTGAATGTCCGACCATATTTGGTAAAAAGCGGGTAAGAAAAGGTTAAAATACCCGACTGTACACAATCAATAGCGGGAGAGGAGGTGTTCAGCTGCAAGAAGGTGTGAATGTCCACCCATAATTACTGAAAAATGGGTAAGAAAAGGTGCGAATGCCCAACCATACATTATCAAAAGCAGGTGTGAATGTCAGATCATAATTTGCAAAAAGCTGATGAGAAAGGGTGAGAATGCCCGACTATACACCATCAAATGCGGGAGCGGAGTTGTTCGGCTGTGAGTAAGTGTGAATGTCCGACCATAATTGCTGAAAAATGTGTTAGAAAAGGTAAGAATGCCGGTCCATACATCATCAAAAGCGGGAGAGGTGGTGTTCGGCTGCAAGTAGGTGTGAATGTCCAGCCATAATTACTAACAAACGGGTAAGAAAAGGTAGTATTGCCAGACCATACATGATCAAAACAGGGAGCGGAGGTGGTTCAGCTGCAAGAAGGTGTGAATGTCCGACTAAAGTTCAAATATATTAACAAAAGCGGGAGGAGAGGTCTTCGGATGAGAGTGGTTGAGAATTTCCAACCATAATCTATAAAATGCGGTGAAAAAAAAGGTGTGATAGAACACTAAAAGGTGGAGCGGAAGTGTTCGGCTGCAAGAAGGTGTGAATGTCCGACTATATTTGATGAAAAGCAGGTGAAGCAAGGTCTGAATGCCCAACCTTACATCATCAAAAGCGAGATCAGAGGTGTTTGGCTGCATGAAGGCCATAGTTTGCCAAAAGCGGGTAAGCTGCGAATGACCGACTAAATATCAACAAAAGGTCTTCGGATGCAAGTGGGTGTGAATATCCCACCATACAAGTATGGTGGAGAGGAAGCTGTGAACAGCCGACCATAGTTTGCAAAAAGCGGGTGAGATAAGGTGCGAATGTCCAACCATACATGATCAAAACAGGGAGCGGAGGTGTTTGGCTGTGACAAGGTGTGAATGTCCACCCAAAATTAATGAAAAGCGGGCAAAAAGTAGGTTTGAATGCCCAAGCATACATCATCAAAAGAAGGAGTGGATGTGTTCGGCTACAAGAAGGTTTGAATGTCCGAGCATAGTTTGTAAAAAGCGGGTAAGAAAAGGTTCGAATGCCCAAACATACACCATCAAAAGAGGGAGTGGAGGTGTTCCGCTGTAAGACGGTGTGAATGTCCGACCATAGTTGGTAAAAAGTCGGTAAGAAAAGGTTAAAATACCCGACTGTACACAATCAATAGGGGGAGCAGAGTTGTTCGGCTACAAGAAGGTGTGAAAGTCCAACCATGGTTTGTAAAAAGCTGGTAAGAAAAGGTTCGAATGCCCGAATATATACCATCAAAAGTGGAAGTGGATGTGTTCGGCTGCAAGAAGGTGTGAACGTCCGACCAAAGTTTGTAAAAAGCAGTTAAGAAAAGGTTCGAATATCCAACCAAACATAATCAAAAGCGGGAGTAGAGCTGTTCGACTGCAAGTAGGTGTGAATGTCAGATCATAATTTGCAAAAAGCTGATGAGAAAGGGTGAGAATGCCCGGCTATACACCATCAAATGCGGGAGCGGAAGTGTTCGGCTGTGAGTAGGTGTGAATGTCCGACCATAATTGCTGAAAAATGTGTTAGAAGAGACTAGAATGCCGGACAAGACATCATCAAATGCGGGAGCGGAGTTGTTCGGCTGTAAGTAGGTGTGAATCTCCGAGCATAGTTTGTAAAAAGGGGGTAAGAATAGGTTCGAATGCCCGAACATACACTATCAAAACAGGGAGCTGAGGTGGCTCAGCTGCAAGGTGTGA
The DNA here is from genome assembly GCF_036924035.1 of Leuresthes tenuis. NCBI lineage: Eukaryota > Metazoa > Chordata > Actinopteri > Atheriniformes > Atherinopsidae > Leuresthes > Leuresthes tenuis. Next base: position 1,108,905 of record NW_027325385.1, read on the forward strand.
ATGTCTGACTATAGTTTGTAAATAAGGTGCGAATGCCCAACAATGTATAATCAAAAGAGGGAGCGGAGGTTTTCGGCTACAAGAAGGTTTGAATAGCTTGTTTGCTTTAAAACAAGTATTCCCCATTTTCTATCCCTTCAGTAGCCAACCAGTTTGTATGGAGTACACTGGAGCAACTTGACTGATCAGTAAAACACTGCTTTTGTTGTCACCGCAAGGCTTCCCCCGTCGGTTGTTTCACTGAGACACTACTGAGTAACTATAACTCAACACAGTTTATACACATAACATTCATATACATACTAACAAACAAACAAACAATTATTTATCACAATTTTCTCATCTCTGTTTGAACGTACACCCAGGTAAATATTCCTGTAGTCTTCTCATACCGACTATGGACCCATTCATTGTTTAACTTCACTGTTTTGCAAATCCTAATTGAATATTACACATTGACATTGAACTTTACTTGATAAGCAGGTCTTCATTGCATTCAGCAGCCTATATGTGAGCATCTATGTGTAAGCTGTTCTTCTTTGCATTTATCAGCAGCAAGCAATTCTTCATTGCACATGCATATGAAAATAGTAAAACAATTCCAATGCGTTAGCGAAACCTTCTATATCAGGAGTGTCCATCATGATGCTGGGAATAGAACCTCTTTCCCAGAATAGTTCAACCTTCATTACTCAACTGATCATAACTCCGCAATGAGCACATTTCAAAGTATCATTCCTCTACATATATTCAAAATTCTTATATTTGTTGATGTCATTCTGTGTGCATGTGGCCTAAACCCAATCTCTGTGTGGCAATTTTAATTTAAACAAGTTGAACTCTGCCTCTGATCATTTAAAAAAGGTGTGTACCAATATCAACCTTTCTCAGGTAATTACTGATCCTACAAAACCAAAGAGATCCTTCAAGGTTGTCCCTGATTGGCTCAATCTTAACAAATCAAAGGTGGAAAATCCGCAGTATCTGAACTTGGTGTTAGTTATCACTGCTCAATAGCCTGTATCAGAATTGCAAAAATGAAAACATTAGGTCCACGCTTGGTATCCAGATCCTGAAACATCTCCATGAGCAGGCTTTTTTTTAACTGATCTGTTGAATAGTTATATGACACTGTTAAAATCCCAGATGAAGATCTAGCACTTGACCATTTTTGTAAATCTTCTAATTCCATAGTTGATAAACACGCCCCTTTTAAAAAGTATAGAACTTAGAACAGGTCTATCCCTGGCTTTCGGCAGAACTGTCTTCTTTACTTTTTTTCCCCTTGTCCTGTTCAGCATTATGTCAGAAGAATTGTAGTCTGAATACCTTTGATGCCAAACAGATTTGTTTTGCCAAGGGAAGTTTTATAAATGTAAAGCTCCCCTTGATGCCCATTTATTTATTTCTGTTTACAATATATGACATGAACTGAACTGAACCGGACCGGGGGACAAGGAAAGAAGAAGAGGAAAGAAGAGGAAACAGAACAAAAATAGAAACAAAAACCAGACAACCAGCTGCTACACCTGTAAAAAACAAAACAGACAACAATCCATGGCCTATGAGGGGAATCCAGCCTTAGCGCCACCAGGAGCACCTGAAAGCAGACAAGCAGAGAAAAAACAAACACACAAAGAAACAAAAACAAGCACAAGAAGCGGCAATCGCATACAACACAGCTGTGGATATAGATGACCTGAGACGACATGATAATACATCAACTGCTTAGTGACCATGCTACTGGACTAATGAATGTGTGTGTGTGTGTGTGAGAACATGCAACACCCATGGCACAGGACCTACATGATAACCGTGCTTAGTTATGAGTGTATAAGCGTACAGGGCCACAATCCACAGCCCCCCCCAAGCAATCAGAAGCAGGCAGAGAGGGCCACAAGACCCAGGCCACCAGCAGCCCCCACAGAGCACAGAACCCAGGCAGCCCACCGCAGGGGCAACCACGCATCCACCCAGAAGACTGCAGAGGAAGCCCCCGGAAAGAGCCCCCATAAGCATAGGGCAGAGGCACTCCGGGACCTGGGCCCCAGGAGCCCGAGCGCCCCCAAACCCCCTGGCAGAGGCCCCACCCAATACCCAGGAGGGCCAAGCGCCCCAGACAGCCACAAAGTGGGTCAGCGCCTGCCCCAGCGCCCCTGGCCAAGTGCCCTGGGAGTCAAGACGTGCCCACAGGTGGGTGAAGTCGCGAGCAGTGGGGAGAGGCAACGCTGATGCCCCATCGGGAGAAACACAGGCAGGCCAGGCGACAGCAAGTCCCAGATCCAGGCCCAATCATTACCACACACACTTTCACGTCCCATACATCCACACATCCACACATCCTACCTCCCTCGACTCTGCTGGGGTGTAGTGCAGTGGGCACACCAGGAGGCCAGCAACCCCCCAGCCACCACAGACCCCGAACCAGCAGAAAAATTAATTAATCCTCCTGGCCCCTCCTGCCCCGAGCAGACACCAGGAAGCAGGGGTGTGCGAAGAAGACCCCTCCCCTCACCCTTCTGGCTCTTCAATATTTTCTAATAGTGAGCAATTAAAATTGAGGGGCAGCCAAACTTGTAGAACTGGGAGCGCGGCACTCTGGGCAGCCTACATACCCAAAGAGCCCCGCCCACCCGATGCCACTCAGTGTAACCACCCCCCAAGACCTAATGTGTGTGTGTGAGTGTCTTTGATAAGTAGTAATGTCTAAGGTGTAATTAAAACAGGGGCAGGGAACTGCAGAGTGCAACCAAAGGGGACCACCTACGTGGCCCCATCCACTACATCACGTCATCTATCTTAGACAATAATTTATATATTTTTGATAGTAGTTTTGGGGTACAGATGCTTAGGAATTCTGCTACCCTAGTCGGGGGTTGTAAGTCTGGTTGGTGGAGGATATATCCATCCATCCATCCATCATCTGCCGCTTATCCGGGGGTCGGGTCGCGGGGGCAGCAGCTTGAGCAGAGAAACCCAGACGTCTCTGTCCCCGGCCACTTCCTCCAGCTCTTCCGGGGGGACCCCGAGGCGTTCCCAGGCCAGCCGAGAGACATAGTCTCTCCAACGTGTCCTGGGTCTCCCCCAGAGCCTGCAAAACTGCAGGCGCCGCACCGATCCGCCCGTCAATCTCCCGCTCCATTCGTCCGTCACTCGTGAACAAGACCCCGAGATACTTGAACTCCTCCTCTTGGGGAAGGATCTCATTCCCGACCCGGAGAGAGCATTCCACCCTTTTCCGGCTGAGAACCATAGTCTCGGATTTGGAGGTGCTGATTCTCATCCCAGCCGCTTCACACTCGGCTGCGAATCACTCCAGTGAGAGCTGAAGGTCACGGCCTGACGACGCTAACAGAACCACATCATCTGCAAAAAGCAGAGACCCGATTCTGAGGTCGCCAAATGGGACACCCTCAACGCCCTGGCTCCGCCTAGAAATTCTGTCCATAAAAGTTAGGAACAGAATCGGTGACAAAGGGCAGCCCTGACGGAGTCCAACTCTCACCGGAAACGTATCCGACTTACTGCCGGCAATGCGGACCAAACTCTGGCACCGGTCATACAGAGACCGAACGGCCCCTATCAAGGGGTCCGGCACTCCATATTCCTGGAGCACCCCCCACAGGACTCCACAAGGGACACGGTCGAACGCTTTCTCCAAGTCCACAAAACACATGTAGACTGGTTGGGCGAACTCCCATGCACCCTCCAGGATCCTGCCAAGGGTATAGAGCTGGTCCACTGTTCCACGGCCAGGACGAAAGCCACACTGCATCTCCTGAATCCGAGGCTCGATTATCCGACGGATCCTCCTCTCCAATACCCCCGAATAGACCTTACCAGGGAGGCTGAGGAGTGTGATACCCCTATAGTTGGAACACACCCTCCGGTCCCCCTTTTTAAAGAGGGGGACCACCACCCCAATCTGCCAGTCCAGAGGCACTGTCCCCGATGTCCACGCGATACTGCAGAGGCGTGTCAGCCAAGACAGCCCTACAACATCCAGAGCCTTGAGAAACTCAGGACGGACCTCATCCACCCCCGGGGCCTTGCCACCGAGGAGCTTTTTAACCACCTCGGCAACCTCAGCCCCAGAAATGGGAGGCCCCGTCTCCGAGCTCTCCGACTCTGCCTCTTCCGAGCACGTGTTGGTAGGATTGAGGAGTTCCTCGAAGTACTCCCCCCACCGACTCACAACATCCCGAGTTGAGGTCAGCAAAGCCCCGTCCCCACTGTAAACAGTGTTGACTGTGAGCCGCTTCCCCCCCCTGAGACGCCGGATGGTGGACCAGAATCTTTTCGAGGCCGTCCGGAAATCGTTCTCCATGGTCTCAACGAACTCCTCCCAGGCCCGAGTTTTTGCCTCAGCAACCGCCGAAGCCGCGGCCCGTCTGGCCCGTCGGTACCTATCAGCTTCTTCCAGGGTCCCACTGGCCAAAAAGGCCCGATAGGACTCCTTCTTCAGCTTGACGGCTTCCCTCACCACTGGTGTCCACCAGCAGGTTCGAGGGTTGCCGCCACGACAGGCACCGACCACCTTACGGCCACAACTCCGACCAGCTGCCTCGGCAATGGAGTCACGGAACATGGCCCATTCAATGTCCCCCACCTCAAATATGGTTGAAGCTCTGCCGGAGGTGGGAGTTAAAGCTCCTTCTGACGGGGGATTCTGACAAACGCTCCCAGCAGACCCTCAGAATACGTTTGGGCCTGCCAGGTCTGATCGGCATCCTCCCCCACCAGCGGAGCCAACTCACCACCAGGTGGTGATCAGTTGACAGCTCCGCCCCTCTCTTCACCCGAGTGTCCAGGACATACGGCCGCAAGTCCGATGATACAACCACAAAGTCGATCATCGAACTGCGGCCAAGGGTGTCCTGGTGCCAAGTGCACATATGGACACCCTTATGCCTGAACATGGTGTTCGTTATGGACAGTCTATGACTGGCACAGAAGTCCAACAACATAACACCACTCTGATTCAGATCGGGGGGGCCGTTCCTCCCAATCACACCCCTCCAGGTCTCACTCTCATTGCCCACGTGAGCATTGAAGTCCCCCAGCAGAATGAGGGAGTCTCCGGTAGGAGCATTCTCCAGTGCCTCCCCCAGAGACTCCAAAAAGGGTAGGTACTCTGAACTGCTGTTTGGCGCATAGGCACAAACAACAGTCAGGACTAGTCCCCCCACCCAAGGCGGAGGGAGGCTACCCTCTCGTTCACTGGGGTAAACCCCAATGTACTGGCACACAGCCGGGGGGCAATAAGTATGCCCACACCTGCTCTGCGCCTCTCACCACGGGCAACTCCAGAGTGGAAGAGAGTCCAACCCCTCTCAAGAGTACTGGTTCCAGATCCCAAGCCGTGCGTCGAGGTGAGTCCGACTATATCTAACGGTCTGATGAAGTTTCAACAATAAACAACAAACTTTGTATTATGAGAAAGAACCAGACTCATTCTTCAGGAATCCGAAAATAAGCTCTATTTTACGAGTTATGCACGAATTCGGATTCTCCTATAAAACGAATTCCTTAACTCAAACCAAGTTAAGACTGCTTTGTCCTTCATATTTATTCATGTCTAATCAAGTTTCAATGATAAACAACGTTGTACTTTGTAGAATGAGAAAGAACTTCTTCAGCAATAAGCATCTCTCGACAAATGACGAAATACAGATTTTGCTATAAAATTAATTGCTATCAGCCTGACTTAAAACTGTTTGTCTTCCTTATTTATCCACTTCAAATCAAGTTTCAACAATTAAAAAAATTTTGTAGTTTGAGAAAGAACAACTTAATCTTGAGCAATCAGTATAAAAAGAGGGTAAGCAAAGGTGCGAATGTCAAACCATACATGATCAAAACAGGGAGCGGAGGTGTTTGGCTGAGACAAGGTGTGAATGTCCACCCATAATTAATGAAAAGTGGGCAACAAGTAGGTTCGAATGCCCAACCATACATCATCAAAAGCAGGAGTGGATATGTTCGGCTACAAGAAGGTTTGAACGTCTGACCATAGTTTGTAAAAAGCGGGTAAGAAAAGGTTCGAATGCCCGAACATACACCATCAAAGGAGGGAGCTGAGGTGTTCCGCTGTAAGAAGGTGTGAATGTCCGACCGTAGTTGGTAAAAAACGGGTAAGAAAAGGTTAAAATACCCGACTGTACACAATCAGTAGCGGGTGCGGAGTTGTTAGGCTACTAAAAGGTGTGAAAGTCCGACCATGGTTTGTAAAAAGCGGGTAAGAAAAGGTGCTGATGCCCGAAAATGTATGATCAAAAGAGGGAGCGGAGGTGTTCGGCTGCAAGAAGGTGTGAATGTACACCCATAATTACTGAAAAATGGGTAAGAAAAGGTGCGAATGCCCAACTATTCATAATCAAAAGCAGGAGTGGATGTGTTCGGCTCCAAGAAGGGTTGAATGTCTGACCATAGTTTGTAAAAAGCAGGTAAGAAAAGGTTTGACTGCCCGAACATACACCATCAAAAGAGGGAGCGGAGGTGTTCCGCTGTGAGAAGGTGTGAATGTTCGACCATAGTTGGTAAAAAGCGGGTAAGAAACGGTTAAAATACCCGACTGTACACAATCAATAGCGGGAGCGGAGTTGTTCGAATACTAAAAGATGTGAAAGTCCGACTATGGTTTGTAAAAAGCGGGTAAGAAAAGGTGCTAATGCCCGACAATGTATGATCAAAAGAGGGAGTGGAGGTTTTCGGCTGTAAGAAGGTCTGAATGTCCAACTATAATTTGTAAAAACCGGGTAAGAAAAGGCTTGAAAGCCCGACTATACACCATCATAAGCGGGAGAGGAGGTGTTCAGCTGCAAGAAGGTGTGAATGTCCACCCATAATTACTGAAAAATGGGTAAGAAAAGGTGCGAATGCCCAAACATACATCATCAAAAGCAGGAGTGGATGTGTTGGGCTACAAGAAGGTTTGAAAGTCCGACCATGGTTTGTAAAAAGCAGGTAAGAAAAGGTGAAAATACTCGACTGTACACAATCAAAAGAGGGAGCGGAGTTGTTCAGCAACAAAGAGTGAAAGTCTGACCATGGTTTGTAAAAAGTGGGTAAGAAAAGGTTTGTATGCCCGAATATACAACATCAAAAGCAGAAGCGGAGGTGTTCGGCTGCTTGAAAGTTTGAACGTCCTACCAAAGTTTGTAAAAAGCAGTTAAGAAAAGTTTCGAATATCCAACCAAACATAATCAAAAGCGGGAGCAGAGCTGCTCGACTGCAAGTAGGTGTGAATGTCAGATCATAATTTGCAAAAAGCTGATGAGAAAGGGTGAGAATGCCCGACTATACACCATCAAATGCGGGAGCGGAGTTGTTCGGCTGTGAGTAGGTGTGAATCTCCGAGCATATTTTGTAAAAAGGGGGTAAGAATAGATTCGAATGCCCGAACATACACTATCAAAAGAGGGAGCGGAGGTGTTCCGCTGTAAGAAGGTGTGAATGTCCGACCATAGTTGGTAAAAAACGGGTAAGAAAAGGTTAAAATACCCGACTGTACACAATCAATAGCGGGAGCGGATGTGTTTGGCTACAAGAATGTGTGACAGTCCGACCATGGTTTGTAAAAAACGGGTAAGAAAAGGTGCGAATGCCCAACAATGTATGATCAAAAGAGGGAGCGGAGGTTTTCGGCTACAAGAAGGTTTGAATGTCCGACCATAAAAAAAAAAAGCGGGTAAGAAAAGGTTCAAATGCCTGACTATACACCATCAAAAGCGGGAGCGGAGGTGTTCCGCTGTAAGACGGTGTGAATGTCCGACCATAGTTGGTAAAAAGCGGGTAAGAAAAGGTTAAAATACCTGACTGTACACAATAAATAGCGGGAGCGGAGTTGTTCGGCTACAAGAAGGTGTGAAAGTTCAACCATGGTTTGCAAAAAGCTGCTAAGAAAAAGTTCGAATGCCCGAATATATACCATCAAAAGCGGGAGCAGAGCTGTTCGACTGCAAGTAGGTGTGAATGTCCAGCCATAATTACTCACAAACGGGTAAGAAAAGGTAGTATTGCCAGACCATACATGATCAAAACAGGGAGCTGAGGTGGTTCAGCTGCAAGGTGTGAATGTCTGACTATAGTTTGTAAAAAGCGGGTAAGACAAGGTGCGAATGCCCGACAATGTATGATCAAAAGAGGGAGTGGAGGTCTTCGGCTGCAAGGTCTGAATGTCCAACCATAATTTCTAAAAACCGGGTAAGAAAAGGCTCGAAAGCCCGACTATACACAATCAAAAGCGGGAGCGGGAGGTTTTCAGCTGCAAATCCTTCACTCAAACCAAGTGAAAACTGCTTTGTCCTTCATATTTATCAATGTCTAGATTTACGTCAACAAAGAACAACATTGTATTTTGCAGTAGTAGAAAGAGCAACACTTGAAGGAACAGGAATCCGAGAATAAGCTTATTTTCATACGTTCTGCATGATTTGGGATTTTATGTATAAAATGAATTCCTTTACTCAAACTATGTTAAAACTGCTTTGTCCTTCATATTTATCAATGTCTAGATTGACTTCAACAAAGAACAACAATGTATTTTGCAGTAGAAGAAATAGCAACACTGAAGGATCAGGAATCCGAAAACAAGCTTATTGTCATACGTTCTGCTTGATTTGGGATTTTGCTATAAAATTAATTCCTTCACTCAAACAAAGTGGAAACTGCTTTGTCCTTCATATTTATCAATGTCTAGATTTACTTCAACAAAGAACAACATTGTATTTTGCAGTAGTAGAACGAGCAGCACTTGAAGGAACAGGAATCCGAGAATAAGCTTATTTTCATACGTTCTGCATGATTTGGGATTTTATGTATAAAATGAATTCCTTTACTCAAACTATGTTAAAACTGCTTTGTCCTTCATATTTATCAATGTCTAGATTGACTTCAACAAAGAACAACATTGTATTTAGCAGTAGAAGAAATAGCAACACTGAAGGATCAGGAATCCGAAAACACGCTTATTTTCATACTTTCTGCTTGATTTGGGATTTTGCTATAAAATTAATTCCTTCACTCAAACAAAGTGGAAACTGCTTTGTCCTTCATATTTATCAATGTCTATATCGATTTCAACAAAGAACAAGGCTGTATTTTGCAGTATAGGAAAGAGCAACACTGGAGGATCAGGAATCCGAGAATAAGCTTACTTTCATGAGTCCTGCACGATTTCGGATTTTCCTATAAAATGAATTGCTTTGCTCAAACCAAGTTAAAATTGCTTTGTCCTTCATAGTTATCCATGTCTAAAATGTATCAAGCATAAAGTTCCTCATATTACCCTGAATGAGAAAGAAGCATCCCTTTGGTTGAGCAATACGTTCCTTTTGCGGAGTTATGCATGATTTCGGATTTTGCTATAAAATTCATTCCTTCACACCTTTTTTTTTCACCGCATTTTATAGATTATGGTTGGAAATTTCAACCACTCTAATCCGAAGACCTCTCCTCCCGCTTTTGTTAATATATTTGAACTTTAGTTGGACATTCACCCCTTTTTGCAGCTAAACCACCTCAACTCCCGGTTTTGATCATGTATGGTCTGGCAATACTACATTTTCTTACCCGTTTGTGAGAAATTATGGCTGGATATTCACACCTACTTGCAGCTGAACACAATCTCTCTCGCTTTTAATTATGTTTGGATATTCGAACCTTTTCTTTACTGCTTTTTGCCAACTTTGGTCGGACGTTCACACCTTCTTGCAGCCGAACACCTCCGCATCCGCTTTTGATGGTATATATTCTGGCATTCGAACCTTTTCTTACCAGCTTTTTACAAACGATGGTTGGACTTTCACACCTTCTTGTAGCCGAACAACTCCGCTCCCGCTATTGATTGTGTACAGTCGGGTATTTTAACCTTTTCTTACCCGCTTTTTACCAACTATGGTCGGACATTCACACCGTCTTACAGTGGAACATCTCCGCTCCCGCTTTTGATGGTGTATAGTCAGGCATTTGAACCTTTTCTTACCCGCTTTTTACAAACTATGGTCGGACATTCAAACCTTCTTGTAGCCGAAAACCTCTGCTCCCTCTTTTGATTATACATTGTCGGGCATTCGCACCTTATCTTACCCGCTTTTTACAAACTATAGTCAGACATTCACACCTTGGTGCTGAACCACCTCAGCTCCCTGTTTTGATCATGTATGGTCTGGCAATACTACCTTTTCTTACCCGTTTGTGAGTAATTATGGCTGGACATTCACACCTACTTGCAGTCGAACAGCTCTGCTCCCGCTTTTGATTATGTTTGGTTGGATATTCGAACCTTTTCTTAACTGCTTTTTACAAACTTTGGTCGGACGTTCACACCTTCTTGCAGCCGAACACCTCCGCTTCCGCTTTTGATGGTATATATTCGGGCATTCGAACCTTTTCTTACCAGCTTTTTACAAACCATGGTTGGACTTTCACACCTTCTTGTAGCCGAACAACTCCGCTCCCCCTATTGATTGTGTACAGTCGGGTATTTTAACCTTTTCTTACCCGCTTTTTACAAACTATGGTCAGACGTTCAAACCTTCTTGTAGCCGAACATATCCACTCCTGCTTTTGATGATGTATGGTTGGGCATTCGAACCTACTTGTTGCCCGCTTTTCATTAATTATGGGTGGACATTCACACCTTGTCTCAGCCAAACACCTCCGCTCCCTGTTTTGATCATGTATGGTTTGACATTCGCACCTTTGCTTACCCTCTTTTTATACTGATTGCTCAAGATTAAGTTGTTCTTTCTCAAACTACAAAATTTTTTTAATTGTTGAAACTTGATTTGAAGTGGATAAATAAGGAAGACAAACAGTTTTAAGTCAGGCTGATAGCAATTAATTTTATAGCAAAATCTGTATTTCGTCATTTGTCGAGAGATGCTTATTGCTGAAGAAGTTCTTTCTCATTCTACAAAGTCCAACGTTGTTTATCATTGAAACTTGATTAGACATGAATAAATATGAAGGACAAAGCAGTCTTAACTTGGTTTGAGTTAAGGAATTCGTTTTATAGGAGAATCCGAATTCGTGCATAACTCGTAAAATAGAGCTTATTTTCGGATTCCTGAAGAATGAGTCTGGTTCTTTCTCATAATACAAAGTTTGTTGTTTATTGTTGAAACTTCATCAGACCGTTAGATATAGTCGGACTCACCTCGACGCACGGCTTGGGATCTGGAACCAGTACTCTTGAGAGGGGTTGGACTCTCTTCCACTCTGGAGTTGCCCGTGGTGAGAGGCGCAGAGCAGGTGTGGGCATACTTATTGCCCCCCGGCTGTGTGCCAGTACATTGGGGTTTACCCCAGTGAACGAGAGGGTAGCCTCCCTCCGCCTTTGGGTGGGGGGACGAGTCCTGACTGTTGTTTGTGCCTATGCGCCAAACAGCAGTTCAGAGTACCTACCCTTTTTGGAGTCTCTGGGGGAGGCACTGGAGAATGCTCCTACCGGAGACTCCCTCATTCTGCTGGGGGACTTCAATGCTCACGTGGGCAATGAGAGTGAGACCTGGAGGGGTGTGATTGGGAGGAAATGCCCCCCCGATCTGAATCAGAGTGGTGTTATGTTGTTGGACTTCTGTGCCAGTCATAGACTGTCCATAACGAACACCATGTTCAGGCATAAGGGTGTCCATATGTGCACTTGGCACCAGGACACCCTTGGCCGCAGTTCGATGATCGACTTTGTGGTTGTATCATCGGACTTGCGGCCGTATGTCCTGGACACTCGGGTGAAGAGAGGGGCGGAGCTGTCAACTGATCACCACCTGGTGGTGAGTTGGCTCCGCTGGTGGGGGAGGATGCCGATCAGACCTGGCAGGCCCAAACGTATTGTGAGGGTCTGCTGGGAGCGTTTGTCAGAATCCCCCGTCAGAAGGAGCTTTAACTCCCACCTCCGGCAGAGCTTCAACCATATTTGAGGTGGGGGACATTGAGTCCGAATGGGCCATGTTCCGTGACTCCATTGCCGAGGCAGCTGGTCGGAGTTGTGGCCGTAAGGTGGTCGGTGCCTGTCGTGGCGGCAACCCTCGAACCTGCTGGTGGACACCAGTGGTGAGGGAAGCCATCAAGCTGAAGAAGGAGTCCTATCGGGCCTTTTTGGCCAGTGGGACCCTGGAAGAAGCTGATAGGTACCGACGGGCCAGACGGGCCACGGCTTCGGCAGTTGCTGAGGCAAAAACTCGGGCCTGGGAGGAGTTCGGTGAGACCATGGAGAACGATTTCCGGACGGCCTCGAAAAGATTCTGGTCCACCATCCGGCGTCTCAGGGGGGGGGAAGCGGCTCACAGTCAACACTGTTTACAGTGGGGACGGGGCTTTGCTGACCTCAACTAGGGATGTTGTGAGTCGGTGGGGGGAGTACTTCGAGGAACTCCTCAATCCTACCAACACGTGCTCGGAAGAGGCAGAGTCGGAGAGCTCGGAGACGGGGCCTCCCATTTCTGGGGCTGAGGTTGCCGAGGTGGTTAAAAAGCTCCTCGGTGGCAAGGCCCCGGGGGTGGATGAGGTCCGTCCTGAGTTTCTCAAGGCTCTGGATGTTGTAGGGCTGTCTTGGCTGACACGCCTCTGCAGTATCGCGTGGACATCGGGGACAGTGCCTCTGAACTGGCAGATTGGGGTGGTGGTCCCCCTCTTTAAAAAGGGGCACCGGAGGGTGTGTTCCAACTATAGGGGTATCACACTCCTCAGCCTCCCTGGTAAGGTCTATTCGGGGGTATTGGAGAGGAGGATCCGTCGGATAATCGAGCCTCGGATTCAGGAGATGCAGTGTGGCTTTCGTCATGGCCGTGGAACAGTGGACCAGCTCTATACCCTCGGCAGGATCCTGGAGGGTGCATGGGAGTTCGCCCAACCAGTCTACATGTGTTTTGTGGACTTGGAGAAAGCGTTCGACCGTGTCCCTCGTGGAGTCCTGTGGGGGGTGCTCCGGGAATATGGAGTGCCGGACCCCTTGATAGGGGCCGTTCGGTCTCTGTATGACCGGTGCCAGAGTTTGGTCCGCATTGCTGGCAGTAAGTCGGATACGTTTCCGGTGAGAGTTGGACTCCGTCAGGGCTGCACTTTGTCACCGATTCTGTCACAGAATTTCTAGGCGGAGCCAGGGCGTTGAGGGTGTCCCATTTGGCGACCTCAGAATCGGGTCTCTGCTTTTTGCAGATGATGTGGTTCTGTTAGCGTCGTCAGGCCGTGACCTTAAGCTCTCACTGGAGTGATTCGCAGCCGAGTGTGAAGCGGCTGGGATGAGAATCAGCACCTCCAAATCCGAGACTATGGTTCTCAGCCGGAAAAGGGTGGAATGCTCTCTCCGGGTCGGGAATGAGATCCTTCCCCAAGAGGAGGAGTTCAAGTTTCTCGGGGTCTTGTTCACGAGTGACGGACGAATGGAGCGGGAGATTGACGGGCGGATCGGTGCGGCGCCTGCAGTGTTGCAGGCTCTGCACCGACCTGTCGTTGTGAAGAGGGAGCTGAGCCAGAAGGCGAAGCTCTCTACTTACTGGTCAATCTACGTTCCCATCCTCACCTATGGTCACGAGTTGTGGGTAGTGACCGAAAGAACAAGATCGCGAATACAAGCGGCCGAAATGGGTTTCCTCCGCAGGGTGTCTGGGCTCTCCCTTAGAGATAGGGTGAGAAGCTCAGTCATCCGGGAGGGGCTCGGAGTAGAACTGCTGCTCCTCCGCATTGAGAGGAGTCAGATGAGGTGGCTCGGGCATCTGGTTAGGATGCCCACTGGGCGCCTCCCTGGGGAGGTGTTCCGGGCACGTCCCACTGGGAGGAGACCCCGGGGGAGACCCAGGACACGTTGGAGAGACTATGTCTCTCGGCTGGCCTGGGAACGCCTCGGGGTCCCCCCGGAAGAGCTGGAGGAAGTGGCCGGGGACAGAGACGTCTGGGTTTCTCTGCTCAAGCTGCTGCCCCCGCGACCCGACCCCCGGATAAGCGGCAGATGATGGATGGATGGATGGATATATCCTCCACCAACCAGACTTACAACCCCCGACTAGGGTAGCAGAATTTCTAAGCATCTGTACCCCAAAACTACTATCAAAAATATATAAATTATTGTCTAAGATAGATGACACAATGTCTCTTCCATCCTCAAAATGGGAGGCAGATTTATTCATCAGTTCTGGTCATAACTTCTAACCACAAATATGTTTGAACACCTTCATAAAGACTCGAAATCCTAATTTACAGCTCATACAATACAAAATCCTTCATAGAACACACTATACAGGACAAAGGATGTTCAGGATGGGTCTAACACACTCAAACATCTGCTCACATTGCACAGAAAACACACCTGATTATTATGCACACGCTTTGTGGTTTTCTGCGCCTGTCCAGAAGTTCTGGCTTGAAGTCTGTGAGGACCTATCAACATGGCTAAAGTGTAGCATCCCTGCATGCCCCACACTGTGCATACTGGGTGACTTAGACAACATCAACATGGAAATGAACTCAGCACACATGGTTGTCACAGTGTTATGTATCGCAAAGAAAACTATTCTCATGAACTGGAAAGCGAAGAACAATCTGTGTATTAACCAGTTTAGAAATTTTCTTTTAGATTATATTAGCATGGAAACAATGTCTGCCTCCTCAAAACATAAATTGGCTGAATTTCATTCTCTCTGATCCCCTCTGATTAGTTTTATCACATAGTGGTGGTCGTGGGTTGCTGGGTGATGGTGGGTCTCAGGCCCGGGCTGCTGCAACTGGTGTGACCGGGTGGTTTGTTTGATTGTTTTTTTATGTTGTTTGTTTGTTTTTTGTAGAGGTCCTCCGGGGTGGGGTTGGGTTGAGTGGGGTGGGGCGGGATGGGTACCTTCTGGGGGTACAGTAGCTCCCGGAATATGGTCGCTGCAGGCCCCGAGCCTGGTGGACATCAGGCCCTCCTGCCCATTGTTGGCTCCCAGGTAGCAGGGATGCCTATTACAGCCAGTCCCTGGCTGCCCTCTCTGGGGGAGAGTAGCTCCCCCGGTATATATCCCCATACCCCTCTCCCTTCTGGCTCCTGTACACAGCACACACTCACACATGAAGGGTTTTGGGGGCGTGTGTGTTCGGTGGGGTGTAGTGGATGGGGCCACGTAGGTGGTCCCCTTTGGTTGCACTCTGCAGTTCCCTGCCCCTGTTTTAATTACACCTTAGACATTACTACTTATCAAACACACTCACACACACACATTAGGTCTTGGGGGGTGGTTACACTGAGTGGCATCTGGTGGGCGGGGCTCTTTGGGTATGTAGGCTGCCCAGAGTGCCGCGCTCCCAGTTCTACAAGTTTGGCTGCCCCTCAATTTTAATTGCTCACTATTAGAAAATATTGAAGAGCCAGAAGGGTGAGGGGAGGGGTCTTCTTCGCACACCCCTGCTTCCTGGTGTCTGTTCGGGGCAGAAGGGGCCAGGAGGATTAATTAATTGTTCTGCTGGTTCGGGGTCTGTGGTGGCTGAGGGGTTGCTGGCCCCCTGGTGTGCCCGCTGCACTACACCCCAGCAGAGTCGAGGGAGGTAGGACGTGTGGATGTGTGGATGTATGGGACGTGAAAGTGTGTGTGGTAATGATTGGGCCTGGATCTGGGACTTGCTGTCGCCTGGCCTGCCTGTGCTTCTCCCGATGGGGCGTCAGCGTTGCCTCTCCCCACTGCTCGCAACTTCACCCACCTGTGGGCACGTCTTGACTCCCAGGGCACTTGGCAAGGGGCGCTGGGGCAGGCGCTGACCCACTTTGTGGCTGTCTGGGGCGCTTTGCCCTCCTGGGTATTGGGTGGGGCCTCTGCCGGGGGGTTTGGGGGCGCTCGGGCCCCTGGGGCCCGGGTCCAGTGCACGGCCCATGTCTGGGCGGCTGGGGCCTGGCGGGGTCGGTGGGCTGTTGCCCCTGGCTCCCGGAGGGCCTCTGCCCTATGCTTATGGGGGCTCTTTCCGGGGGCTTCCTCTGCAGTCTTCTGGGTGGATGCGTGGTTGCCCCTGCGGTGGGCTGCCTGGGTTCTGTGCTCTGTGGGGGCTGCTGGTGGCCTGGGTCTTGTGGCCCTCTCTGCCTGCTTCTGATTGCTTGGGGGGGGCTGTGGATTGTGGCCCTGTACGCTTATACACTCATAACTAAGCACGGTTATCATGTAGTAATTACCTGAGAAAGGTTGATATTGGTACACACCTTTTTTAAATGATCAGAGGCAGAGTTCAACTTGTTTAAATTAAAATTGCCACACAGAGATTGGGTTTAGGCCACATGCACACAGAATGACATCAACAAATATAAGAAATATTAAACATTTACACGTAGATTTTTGAATACATGTAGAGGAATGATACTTTGAAATGTGCTCATTGCGGAGTTATGATCAGTTGAGTAATGAAGGTTGAACTATATGGGAAAGAGGTTCTATTCCCAGCATCATGATGGACACTCCTGATATAGAAGGTTTCGCTAACGCATTGGAATTGTTTTACTATTTTCATATGCATGTGCAATGAAGAATTGCTTGCTGCTGATAAATGCAAAGAAGAACAGCTTACACATAGATGCTCACATATAGGTTGCTGAATGCAATGAAGACCTGCTTATCCAGTAAAGTTCAATGTCAATGTGTAATATTCAATTAGGATTTGCAAAACAGTGAAGTTAAACAATGAATGGGTCCATAGTCGGTATGAGAAGACTACAGGAATATTTACCTGGGTGTACGTTCAAACAGAGATGAGAAAATCGCGATAAATAATTGTTTGTTTGTTTGTTAGTATGTATATGAATGTTATGTGTATAAACTGTGTTGAGTTATAGTTACTCAGTAGTGTCTCAGTGAAACAACCGACGGGGGATGCCTTGCGGTGACAACAAAAGCAGTGTTTTACTGTACAGTCAAGTTGCTCCAGTGTACTCCATACAAACTGGTTGGCTACTGAAGGGATAGAAAATGGGGAATTCTTGTTTTAAAGCAAACAAGGAATTAGATGGGAAAAATACATGTTTTAACGGGACCCAGACAATATTAAATACTCAGACAGATGGGAGAAGAAGTGTAGTTTTGTAGGAAATCACAAAATTATTACATAGAATTAGTGAAATCAATTGAAGAATGCCTTTCTGAAGAGCTGTTTACCACAGATGAGCAGCTTTGCGACCAAGCACATTGTAGATCGCTTTACTGCCAAAATGATCTAATTTAATGGATTGGTTTAGACATGCATAACAGCATTTTAAGAACAAAGAGAGAAACAAAAAGGGACAACGCTTCATGGTGGAAGGTGATGTATAAATAAAAGTGTATATGATGAAGGGGGTGGCAACACCCATTCCGAAATCCCGCCATTCCGACATCCCGCTATTCCGACATCCCACCATTCCGACATACCACCATTCCGACATACCACCATTCCGACATGCAAACGTCCCACCATTCCGACGTTCAAATGTCCCACCATTCCGACAAGGCTTTCTGTATAAGGAAATGTGTGTTACTCAACAGGTGAGTCCCTTCTTTCTGTTCATGCAATTTATATGTTTAACACATGTTTATAGACAAGCGTTATTAAAAACACAAAGTCTCGGCAACTGGAGGAGGAGAAGCAGTCCGCGGTGGTTTTCAATCACACACTCCAATGCCACTTGTTTCAACTTCCGAAAATTTAATCCAGGAAAAAAAGGCTTACAAACATGAACCAAAACGGCTCCATAACACGCACAAGAATCCAAAAGAAACGAAAATTAACTAAAAGAAAGCAAATAAACAGTATGAAGTGGTCAAAATTGGTTTTACGCATGCCTATGTGCGTCTGGCACATGCGTCTTCGGGCTCTCTCACGTTGGTTTGTGGATGAAAGCTATATGTTCAGCTGTAATGTCATGTAAAAACAATCTCTACATGACATTTACTCCCAGGTGTGACCAGTTACGTCCTTAAGATATCAACAGGCTGTATAAAGCCTTGCGCAACGGCTGTGTGTTTGTGAGAAATGCACAAAGCCCATCCGCGCTTCCCAAAATTGGAGCGAGTACTCATAAATCACGTGAATAACATGAATAAACGGTTTTACTGCATTTTGTTGTGTTTTATACGTTCTATGCTGTCATTTCTCTCTTCTCCTATTGGCAAGGCAAGGCAGAGTGCTCGCAACTGTGTCCTGTGCCGTAGCCGTGATATCTGTTATTGCAATTATTACTTTTGCATATGATGACAGCGTGCAAAAGACGCATGGGCTCTGTGGAGAGCTCCGCTCCAGCTGGCTGCTGTGACAGCTCACTGACACTGTATTTCTGCTTAATCAGTTTCAGTCTCGCCAGAGTTACATTAATATCTGTATTTTTATATTTGAAATTCAGGGGATTTTGATAATAGATTATTAAAGTTTGTTTGCGAGGCTGTGGCCTCTGCATGTGCAAAGCTTGTGCGCCAAATTTTAGGGCGTATTTGCGCCGGCATATCATTAGTGCAAAATGTATTGGGTAAAAAATAGGCTATTAAAAGGAACTGTCGGAATGGCGGTATGTTAAAAAAAACAAAAAACATACCGCCATTCCGACCATAGGAGGAAAAAAGTGTCGGAATGGTGGGACGTTTGATAAAAAATTAAGTGTCGCCATTCCGACAATTGGAGACCCATGTCGGAATGGCGAGATGTCGGAATGGCAGCATGTAACCATGATGAAGGAGAGACCATTTGAGCAGCACAGCCATTTCGCAGCACAGGGACAGCAGTCCAAGTTACAGGATCTCCCACGTGGTATCACCTGTCACATTGTGTCAAGGCATCAAAAGAAGAAAAAATCACCAAACTCAAGGACAAAAAGACGAAGACGCCGGTGAACGAAGAGAGAGTACTGACAAACCAGAAATACAAAAGGATTCTCGATATCAAGATCCAGAAGAAGAGGCTAACAATGCCACGAACACTTACGATGCTGGGAATGATGCCAGCAATGAACAGAGGAGAAGATTCAGTGTCATCAATCTGCAACACGTGCCTCTAATGAGGGGGTGAATATAGAATCCTCAACGATTACAACGTCTCTGGGAACTGTGACAAAAACAAGGTTTAAACCATTTTGATATATATTGTAACCTATTGGCTAAGGAATAGTGCTGAAAATGAGGTAAATCTAATCCACCATTGTCCTTGGTCTTCTGTAGGGTTTTTAAACTAATACGTGGTGGTTTGTTTTTCCACAGAAATTTGGAGATGCATGAATCTAGTTACTTAAACCAAGTAGCAGATGGTTTTATGGGGATCATTGAGATCAAATAGTTAACTTTTGGTAGTATCATCATTTTAATGGATGTAATTCTCCCCATAAGTGATATAGGTAAGGACTTCCAACGAGAGAGATCGTCCTCTACTGTCTTTAATAATTGCACATAATTTAGCTTTGTTAGCTCTGAGAGCCTGGAGGAAATGTTTATGCCTAAATATCTAATATTTCCTGACTGTAAAGTGATCGCAGGTATATTATGGACCCTACAGTTAATGGGCAGAACTGTGGTCTTAGACCAGTTGATAGAGTAGTCAGAAAGTGTTGAGAATTTATTTATGAGTGTGATCGTGTGACTGAGAGACGTCTGTGAGTTCTGAAGGAAAAGTAATACATCATCAGCATAAAGACTTATTTTATGCTCAATATTTTGGGATTAATTACTCACAAACGGGTAAGAAAAGGTAGTATTGCCAGACTATACATGATCAAAAAAGGGAGCGGAGGTCGTTCAGCTGCAAGAAGGTGTGAATGTCCAACTAAAGTTTATAAAAAGCGGGTAAGACAAGGTGCGAATGCCCGACAATGCATGATCAAAAGAGGGAGCGGAGGTTTTCGGCTGCAAGAAGGTCTGAATGTCCACCCATAATTGCTGAAAATGGGTAAGAAAAGGGTGCGAATGCCAAACCATACATCATCAAAAGCAGGAGTGGATGTGTTCGGCTAGAAGAAGGTTTGAATGTCCGACCATAGTTTGTAAAAAGCGGGTAA
Source organism: Leuresthes tenuis (assembly GCF_036924035.1). Taxonomy (NCBI): domain Eukaryota; kingdom Metazoa; phylum Chordata; class Actinopteri; order Atheriniformes; family Atherinopsidae; genus Leuresthes; species Leuresthes tenuis. Next base: position 1,128,871 of record NW_027325385.1, read on the forward strand.
GAAAAGGTTCGAATGCCCAAACATAGACCATCAAAGGAGGGAGCGGAGGTGTTCCGCTGTAAGAAGGTGTAAATGTCCGACCACGGTTTGTAAAAAGCGGGTAAGAAAAGGTTCGAATGCCCGAATATATACCATCAAAAGTGGAAGTGGAGGTGTTCGGCTGCAAGAAGGTGTGAACGTCCGACCAAAGTTTGTAAAAAGCAGTTAAGAAAAGGTTCAAATATCCAACCAAACATAATCAAAAGCGGGAGCAGAGCTGTTCGACTGCAAGTAGGTGTGAATGTCAGATCATAATTTGCAAAAAGCTGATGAGAAAGGGTGAGAATGCCCGGCTATACACCATCAAATGCGGGAGCGGAAGTGTTCGGCTGTGAGTAGGTGTGAATGTCCGACCATAATTGCTGAAAAATGTGTTAGAAGAGACTAGAATGCCGGACATTACATCATCAAAAGCGGGAGAGGTGGTGTTCGGCTGCAAGTAGGTGTGAATGTCCAGCCATAATTACTCACAAATGGGTAAGAAAAGGTAGTATTGCCAGACCATACATGATCAAAACAGGGAGCGGAGGTGGTTCAGCTGCAAGGTGTGAATGTCTGACTAAAGTTTGTAAAAAGCGGGTAAGACAAGGTGCGAATGCCCGACAATGTATGATCAAAAGAGGGAGCAGAGGTGTTCAGCTGCAAGAAGGTCTGAATGTCCACCAATAATTACTGAAAAATGGGTAAGAAAAGGTGCGAATGCCCAACCATACATCATCAAAAACAGGAGTGGATGTGTTCGGCTACAAGAAGGTTTGAATGTCCGACCAAAGTTTGTAAAAAGCAGGTAAGAAAAGGTGAAAATACCCGACTGTACACAATCAAAAGAGGGAGCGGAGTTGTTCAGCAACAAAGAGTGAAAGTCTGACCATGGTTTGTAAAAAGTGGGTAAGAAAAGGTTTGTATGCCCGAATATACAACATCAAAAGCAGAAGCGGAGGTGTTTGGCTGCTTGAAAGTTTGAACGTCCTACCAAAGTTTGTAAAAAGCAGTTAAGAAAAGTTTCGAATATCCAACCAAACATAATCAAAAGCGGGAGCAGAGCTGTTCGACTGCAAGTAGGTGTGAATGTCAGATCATAATTTGCAAAAAGCTGATGAGAAAGGGTGAGAATGCCCGACTATACACCATCAAATGCGGATGTGTTTGGCTACAAGAATGTGTGACAGTCCGACCATGGTTTGTAAAAAACGGGTAAGAAAAGGTGCGAATGCCCGACAATGTATGATCAAAAGAGGGAGCGGAGGTTTTTGGCTACAAGAAGGTTTGAATATCCGACCATAGTTTGTAAAAAGCGGGTAAGAAAAGGTTCAAATGCCTGACTATACACCATCAAAAGCGGGAGCGGAGGTGCTCCGCTGTAAGACGGTGTGAATGTCCGACCATAGTTGGTAAAAAGCGGGTAAGAAAAGGTTAAAATACCCGACTGTAATCAATCAATAGGGGGAGCGGAGTTGTTCGGCTACAAGAAGGTGTGAAAGTCTAACCATGGTTTGTAAAAAGCTGGTAAGAAAAGGTTCGAATATCCAACCAAACATAATCAAAAGCGGGAGCAGAGCTGTTCGACTGCAAGTAGGTGTGAATGTCCAGCCATAATTACTCACAAACGGGTAAGAAAAGGTAGTATTGCCAGACCATACATGATCAAAACAGGGAGCTGAGGTTGTTCAGCATCAAGGTGTGAATGTCTGACTATAGTTTGTACAAAGCGGGTAAGATAAGGTGCGAATGCCCGACAATGTATAATCAAAAGAGGGAGCAGAGGTTTTCGGCTACAAGAAGGTTTGAATGTCCAACCATAGTTTGTAAAAAGCGGGTAAGAAAAGGTTCAAATGCCTGACTATACACCATCAAAAGCGGGAGCGGAGATGTTCCGCTGTAAGACGGTGTGAATGTCCGACCATAGTTGGTAAAAAGCGGGTAAGAAAAGGTTAAAATACCCGACTGTACACAATCAATAGCGGGAGCGGAGTTGTTCGGCTACAAGAAGGTGTGAAAGTCCAACCATCGTTTGTAAAAAGCTGGTAAGAAAAGGTTCGAATGCCCGAATATATACCATCAAAAGCGGAAGCGGAGGTGTTCGGCTGCAAGAAGGTGTGAACGTCTGACCAAAGTTGGCAAAAAGCAGTAAAGAAAAGGTTCGAATATCCAAACATAATTAAAAGCGAGAGAGATTGTGTTCAGCTGCAAGTAGGTGTGAATATCCAGCCATAATTACTCACAAACGGGTAAGAAAATGTAGTATTGCCAGACCATACATGATCAAAACAGGGAGCGGAGGTGGTTTAGCTGCAAAAAGGGGTGAATGTCCAACTAAAGTTCAAATATATTAACAAAAGCGGGAGGAGAGGTCTTCGGATTAGAGTGGTTGAGAATTTACAACCATAATCTATAAAATGTGGTGAAAAAAAAAGGTGTGAAGGAATGAATTTTATAGCAAAATCCGAAATCATGCATAACTCCGCAAAAGGAACGTATTGCTCAACCAAAGGGATGCTTCTTTCTCATTCAGGGTAATATGAGGAACTTTATGCTTGATACATTTTAGACATGGATAACTATGAAGGACAAAGCAATTTTAACTTGGTTTGAGCAAAGCAATTCATTTTATAGGAAAATCCGAAATCGTGCAGGACTCATGAAAGTAAGCTTTTTCTTGGATTCCTGATCCTCCAGTGTTGCTCTTTTCTATAATGAAAAATACAGCCTTGTTCTTTGTTGAAATTTATATAGACATTGATAAATATGAAGAACAAAGCAGTTTCCACTTTGTTTGAGTGAAGGAATTAATTTTATAGCAAAATCCCAAATCAAGCAGAACGTATGAAAATAAGCTTATTCTCGGATTCCTGATCCTTCAGTGTTGCTATTTCTACTACTGCAAAATACAATGTTGTTCTTTGTTGAAATAAATCTAGACATTGATAAATATGAAGGACAAAGCAGTTTTCACTTGGTTTGAGTGAAGGAATTAATTTTATACATAAAATCCCAAATCATGCAAAACGTATGAAAAGAAGCTTATTCTCGGATTCCTGATCCTTCAGTGTTGCTTTTTCTTCTACTGCAAAATACAATGTTGTTCTTTGTTGAAGTCGATCTAGACATTGATAAATATGAAGGACAAAGCAGTTTTAACTTGGTTTGAGTGAAGGAATTCATTTTATACATAAAATCCCAAATCATGCAGAACGTATGAAAATAAGCTTATTTTCGGATTACTGATCCTTCAGTGTTGCTCTTTCTTCTACTGCAAAATCCAGTGTTGTTCTTTGTTGAAGTCAATCTAGACATTGATAAATATGAAGGACAAAGCAGTTTTAACATAGTTGGAGTGAAGGCGTTCATTTATAGTAAAATCAATAATCGTGCAGAACTCATGAAAATAAGCTTATTCTCGGATTCCTAAAACTTTTGATTTGCTATTTCTTCTACTGCAAAATACAATGTTGTTCTTTGTTGAAGTCCATCTAGACATTGATAAATATGAAGGACAAAGCAGTTTTAACTTGGTTTGAGTGAAGGAATTCATTTTATACATAAAATCCCAAATCATGCAGAACGTATGAAAATAAGCTTATTCTCGGATTACTGATCCTTCAGTGTTGCTCTTTCTTCTACTGCAAAATCCAGTGTTGTTCTTTGTTGAAGTCAATCTAGACATTGATAAACATGAAGGACAAAGCAGTTTTAACATAGTTGGAGTGAAGGCGTTCATTTATAGTAAAATCAATAATCGTGCAGAACTCATGAAAATAAGTTTATTCTCGGATTCCTAAAACTTTTCATTTGCTCTTTCTTTACTGCAAAGTACAATGTTGTTCTTTGTTGAAGTCGATCTAGACATTGATAAATATGAAGGACAAAGCAGTTTTCACTTGGTTTGAGTGAAGGATTTGCAGCTGAAAACCTCTCGCTCCCGCTTTTGATCATACATTGTCGGGCATTCGCACCTTGTCTTACCCGCTTTTTACAAACTATAGTCAGACATTCACACCTTGCAGCTGAACCACCTCCACTCCCTGTTTTGATCATGTATGGTCTGGCAATACTACCTTTTCTTACCCGTTTGTGAGTAATTATGGCTGGACATTCACACCTACTTGCAGTCGAACAGCTCTGCTCCCGCTTTTGATGGTATATATTCGGGCATTCGAACCTTTTCTTAACTGCTTTTTGCAAACTTTGGTCGGACGTTCACACCTTCTTGCAGCCGAACACCTCCGCTTCCGCTTTTGATGGTATATATTCGGGCATTCGAACCTTTTCTTAGCAGCTTTTTACAAACCATGGTTGAACTTTCACACCTTCTTGTAGCCGAACAACTCCGCTCCCGCTATTGATTGTGTACAGTCAGGTATTTTAACCTTTTCTTACCCGCTTTTTACCAACTATGGTCGGACATTCACACCGTCTTACAGCGGAACACCTCCGCTCCCGCTTTTGATGGTGTATAGTCAGGCATTTGAACCTTTTCTTACCCGCTTTTTACAAACTATGGTCGTACATTCAAACCTTGTAGCCGAAAACCTCCGCTCCCTCTTTTGATCATACATTGTCGGGCATTCGCACCTTTTCTTACCCGTTTTTTACAAACCATGGTCGGACTTTCACACATTCTTGTAGCCAAACACATCCGCTCCCGCTATTGATTGTGTACAGTCGGGTATTTTAACCTTTTCTTACCCGTTTTTTACCAACTATGGTCGGACATTCACACCTTCTTACAGCGGAACACATCCGCTCCCTCTTTTGATGGTGTATATTCGGGCATTCGAACCTTTTCTTAGCAGCTTTTTACAAACCATGGTTGAACTTTCACACCTTCTTGTAGCCGAACAACTCCGCTCCCGCTATTGATTGTGTACAGTCAGGTATTTTAACCTTTTCTTACCCGCTTTTTACCAACTATGGTCGGACATTCACACCGTCTTACAGCGGAACACCTCCGCTCCCGCTTTTGATGGTGTATAGTCAGGCATTTGAACCTTTTCTTACCCGCTTTTTACAAACTATGGTCGTACATTCAAACCTTGTAGCCGAAAACCTCCGCTCCCTCTTTTGATCATACATTGTCGGGCATTCGCACCTTTTCTTACCCGTTTTTTACAAACCATGGTCGGACTTTCACACATTCTTGTAGCCAAACACATCCGCTCCCGCTATTGATTGTGTACAGTCGGGTATTTTAACCTTTTCTTACCCGTTTTTTACCAACTATGGTCGGACATTCACACCTTCTTACAGCGGAACACATCCGCTCCCTCTTTTGATGGTGTATGTTTGGGCATTCGAACCTTTTCTTACCCGCTTTTTACAAACTATGCTCGGACATTCAAACCTTGTAGCCGAACACATCCACTCCTGCTTTTGATGATGTATGGTTGGGCATTCAAACCTACTTGTTGCCCGCTTTTCATTAATTTTGGGTGGACATTCACACCTTGTCACAGCCAAACACCTCCGCTCCCTGTTTTGATCATGTATGGTTGGACATTCGCACCTTTTCTCACCCGCTTTTTGCCAACTATGGTCCGCTGTTCACAGCTTCCTCTCCACCATACTTGTATGGTGGGATATTCACACCCACTTGCATCCGAAGACCTTTTGTTGATATTTAGCCGGTCATTCGCAGCTTACCCGCTTTTGGCAAACTATGGCCTTCATGCAGCCAAACACCTCTGATCTCGCTTTTGATGATGTAAGGTTGGGCATTCAGACCTTGCTTCACCTGCTTTTCACCAAATATAGTCGGACATTCACACCTTCTTGCAGCTGAACACTTCCGCTCCACCTTTTAGTGTTCTATCACACCTTTTTTTTCACCGCATTTTATAGATTATGGTTGGAAATTCTCAACCACTCTCATCCGAAGACCTCTCCTCCCGCTTTTGTTAATATATTTGAACTTTAGTCGGACATTCACACCTTCTTGCAGCTGAACCACCTCCGCTCCCTGTTTTGATCATGTATGGTCTGGCAATACTGCCTTTTCTTACCCGTTTGTTAGTAATTATGGCTGGACATTCACACCTACTTGCAGCCGAACACCACCTCTCCCGCTTTTGATGATGTATGGACCGGCATTCTTACCTTTTCTAACACATTTTTCAGCAATTATGGTCGGAGATTCACACTTACTCACAGCCGAACAACTCCGCTCCCGCATTTGATGGTGTATAGTCGGGCATTCTCACCCTTTCTCATCAGCTTTTTGCAAATTATGATCTGACATTCACACCTGCTTTTGATAATGTATGGTTGGGCATTCGCACCTTTTCTTACCCATTTTTCAGGAATTATGGGTGGACATTCACACCTTCTTGCAGCTGAACACCTCCTCTCCCGCTATTGATTGTGTACAGTCGGGTATTTTAACCTTTTCTTACCCGCTTTTTACCAAATATGGTCGGACATTCACACCGTCTTACAGCGGAACACCTCTGCTCCCGCTTTTGATGGTGTATAGTCAGGCATTTGAACCTTTTCTTACCCGCTTTTTACAAACTATGGTCGGACATTCAAACCTTCTTGTAGCCGAAAACCTCCGCTCCCTCTTTTGATTATACATTGTTGGGCATTCGCACCTTATTTACAAACTATAGTCAGACATTCACACCTTGCAGCTGAGCCACCTCAACTCCCTGTTTTGATAGTGTATGTTCGGGCATTCGAACCTATTCTTACCCCCTTTTTACAAACTATACTCGGAGATTCACACCTACTCACAGGCGAACAACTCCGCTCCCGCATTTGATGATGTATTGTCCGGCATTCTAGTCTCTTCTAACACATTTTTCAGCAATTATGGTCGGACATTCACACCTACTCACAGCCGAACACTTCCGCTCCCGCATTTGATGGTGTATAGTCGGGCATTCTCACCCTTTCTCATCAGCTTTTTGCAAATTATGATCTGACATTCACACCTACTTGCAGTCGAACAGCTCTGCTCCCGCTTTTGATTATGTTTGGTTGGATATTCGAACCTTTTCTTAACTGCTTTTTACAAACTTTGGTCGGACGTTCACACCTTCTTGCAGCCGAACACCTCCGCTTCCGCTTTTGATGGTATATATTCGGGCATTCGAACCTTTTCTTAACTGCTTTTTACAAACTTTGGTCGGACGTTCACACCTTCTTGCAGCCGAACACCTCCGCTTCCGCTTTTGATGGTATATATTCGGGCATTCGAACCTTTTCTTACCAGCTTTTTACAAACCATGGTTGGACTTTCACACCTTCTTGTAGCCGAACAACTCCGCTCCCCCTATTGATTGTGTACAGTCGGGTATTTTAACCTTTTCTTACCCGCTTTTTACCAACTATGGTCGGACATTCACACCGTCTTACAGCGGAACACCTCCGCTCCCCGCTTTTGATGGTGTATAGTCAGGCATTTGAACCTTTTCTTATCCGCTTTTTACAAACTATGGTCGGACATTCAAACCTTCTTGTAGCCAAAAACCTCCGCTCCCTCTTTTGATCATACATTGTCGGGCATTCGCACCTTATCTTACCCGCTTTATACAAACTATAGTCAGACATTCACACCTTGGTGCTGAACCACCTCAGCTCCCTGTTTTGATCATGTATGGTCTGGCAATACTACCTTTTCTTACCCGTTTGTGAGTAATTATGGCTGGACATTCACACCTACTTGCAGTCGAACAGCTCTGCTCCCGCTTTTGATTATGTTTGGTTGGATATTCGAACCTTTTCTTAACTGCTTTTTACAAACTTTGGTCGGACGTTCACACCTTCTTGCAGCCGAACACCTCCGCTTCCGCTTTTGATGGTATATATTCGGGCATTCGAACCTTTTCTTAGCAGCTTTTTACAAACCATGGTTGGACTTTCACACCTTCTTGTAGCCGAACACCTCCTCTCCCGCTATTGATTGTGTACAGTCAGGTATTTTAACCTTTTCTTACCCGCTTTTTACCAACTATGGTCGGACATTCACACCATCTTACAGCGGAACACCTCCGCTCCCGCTTTTGATGGTGTATTGTCAGGCATTTGAACCTTTTCTTACCCGCTTTTTACAAACTATGGTCGGACATTCAAACCTTCTTGTAGCCAAAAATCTCCGCTCCCTCTTTTGATCATACATTGTCGGGCATTCGCACCTTTTCTTACCCGTTTTTTACAACCATGGTCGGACTTTCAAACCTTCTTGTAGCCCAACACATCCACTCCTGCTTTTGATGATGTATGTTTGGGCATTCGCACCTTTTCTTACCCATTTTTCAGTAATTATGGGTGGACATTCACACCTTCTTGCAGCTGAACACCTCCTCTCCCGCTTATGATGGTGTATAGTCGGGCTTTCAAGCCTTTTCTTACCCGGTTTTTACAAATTATAGTTGGACATTCAGACCTTCTTACAGCCGAAAACCTCCACTCCCTCTTTTGATCATACATTGTCGGGCATTAGCACCTTTTCTTACCCGCTTTTTACACACCATAGTCGGACTTTCACATCTTTTAGTAGCCGAACAACTCCGCTCCCGCTATTTATTGTGCACAGTCGGGTATTTTAACCTTTTCTTACCCGCTTTTTACCAACTATGGTCGGACATTCACACCGTCTTACAGCGGAACACCTCCGCTCCCGCTTTTGATGGTGTATTGTCAGGCATTTGAACCTTTTCTTACCCGCTTTTTACAAACTATGGTCGGACATTTAAACCTTCTTGTAGCCAAAAATCTCCGCTCCCTCTTTTGATCATACATTGTCGGGCATTCGCACCTTTTCTTACCCGTTTTTTACAACCATGGTCGGACTTTCAAACCTTCTTGTAGCCCAACACATCCACTCCTGCTTTTGATGATGTATGTTTGGGCATTCGCACCTTTTCTTACCCATTTTTCAGTAATTATGGGTGGACATTCACACCTTCTTGCAGCTGAACACCTCCTTACCCGCTTATGATGGTGTATAGTCGGGCTTTCAAGCCTTTTCTTACCCGGTTTTTACAAATTATAGTTGGACATTCAGACCTTCTTACAGCCGAAAACCTCCACTCCCTCTTTTGATCATACATTGTCGGGCATTAGCACCTTTTCTTACCCGCTTTTTACACACCATAGTCGGACTTTCACATCTTTTAGTAGCCAAACAACTCCGCTCCCGCTATTGATTGTGCACAGTCGGGTATTTTAACCTTTTCTTACCCGCTTTTTACCAACTATGGTCGGACATTCACACCTTCTCACAGCGGAACACCTCCGCTCCCTCTTTTGATGGTGTATGTTCGGGCAGTCAAACCTTTTCTTACCTGCTTTTTACAAACTATGGTCAGACGTTCAAACCTTCTTGTAGCCGAACATATCCACTCCTGCTTTTGATGATGTATGGTTGGGCATTCGAACCTACTTGTTGCCCGCTTTTCATTAATTATGGGTGGACATTCACACCTTGTCTCAGCCAAACACCTCCGCTCCCTGTTTTGATCATGTATGGTTTGACATTCGCACCTTTGCTTACCCTCTTTTTATACTGATTGCTCAAGATTAAGTTGTTCTTTCTCAAACTACAAAATTTTTTTTATTGTTGAAACTTGATTTGAAGTGGATAAATAAGGAAGACAAACAGTTTTAAGTCAGGCTGATAGCAATTAATTTTATAGCAAAATCTGTATTTCGTCATTTGTCGAGAGATGCTTATTGCTGAAGAAGTTCTTTCTCATTCTACAAAGTACAACGTTGTTTATCATTGAAACTTGATTAGACATGAATAAATATGAAGGACAAAGCAGTCTTAACTTGGTTTGAGTTAAGGAATTCGTTTTATAGGAGAATCCGAATTCGTGCATAACTCGTAAAATAGAGCTTATTTTCGGATTCCTGAAGAATGAGTCTGGTTCTTTCTCATAATACAAAGTTTGTGGTTTATTGTTGAAACTTCATCAGACCGTTAGATATAGTCGGACTCATCTCGACGCACGGCTTGGGATCTGGAACCAGTACTCTTGAGAGGGGTTGGACTCTCTTCCACTCTGGAGTTGCCCGTGGTGAGAGGCGCAGAGCAGGTGTGGGCATACTTATTGCCCCCCGGCTGTGTGCCAGTACATTGGGGTTTACCCCAGTGAACGAGAGGGTAGCCTCCCTCCGCCTTTGGGTGGGGGGACGAGTCCTGACTGTTGTTTGTGCCTATGCGCCAAACAGCAGTTCAGAGCACCTACCCTTTTTGGAGTCTCTGGGGGAGGCACTGGAGAATGCTCCTACCGGAGACTCCCTCAATCTGCTGGGGGACTTCAATGCTCACGTGGGCAATGACAGTGAGACCTGGAGGGGTGTGATTGGGAGGAACGGCCCCCCCGATCTGAATCAGAGTGGTGTTATGTTGTTGGACTTCTGTGCCAGTCATAGACTGTCCATAACGAACACCATGTTCAGGCATAAGGGTGTCCATATGTGCACTTGGCACCAGGACACCCTTGGCCGCAGTTCGATGATCGACTTTGTGGTTGTATCATCGGACTTGCGGCCGTATGTCCTGGACACTCGGGTGAAGAGAGGGGCGGAGCTGTCAACTGATCACCACCTGGTGGTGAGGTGGCTCCGCTGGTGGGGGAGGATGCCGATCAGACCTGGCAGGCCCAAACGTATTGTGAGGGTCTGCTGGGAGCGTTTGTCAGAATCCCCCGTCAGAAGGAGCTTTAACTCCCACCTCCGTGACACCATTGCCGAGGCAGCTGGTCGGAGTTGTGGCCGTAAGGTGGTCGGTGCCTGTCGTGGCGGCAACCCTCGAACCTGCTGGTGGACACCAGTGGTGAGGGAAGCCGTCAAGCTGAAGAAGGAGTCCTATCGGGCCTTTTTGGCCAGTGGGACCCTGGAAGAAGCTGATAGGTACCGACGGGCCAGACGGGCCGCGGCTTCGGCGGTTGCTGAGGCAAAAACTCGGGCCTGGGAGGAGTTCGGTGAGACCATGGAGAACGATTTCCGGACGGCCTCGAAAAGATTCTTGTCCACCATCCGGCGTCTCAGGGGGGGGAAGCGGCTCACAGTCAACACTGTTTACAGTGGGGACGGGGCTTTGCTGACCTGAACTCGGGATGTTGTGAGTCGGTGGGGGGAGTACTTCGAGGAACTCCTCAATCCTACCAACACGTGCTCGGAAGAGGCAGAGTCGGAGAGCTCGGAGACGGGGCCTCCCATTTCTGGGGCTGAGGTTGCCGAGGTGGTTAAAAAGCTCCTCGGTGGCAAGGCAAGGGTGGATGAGGTCCGTCCTGAGTTTCTCAAGGCTCTGGATGTTGTAGGGCTGTCTTGGCTGACACGCCTCTGCAGTATCGCGTGGACATCGTGGACAGTGCCTCTTGACTGGCAGATTGGGGTGGTGGTCCCCCTCTTTAAAAAGGGGGACCGGAGGGTGTGTTCCAACTATAGGGGTATCACACTCCTCAGCCTCCCTGGTAAGGTCTATTCGGGGGTATTGGAGAGGAGGATCCGTCGGATAATCGAGCCTCGGATTCAGGAGATGCAGTGTGGCTTTCGTCCTGGCCGTGGAACAGTGGACCAGCTCTATACCCTCGGCAGGATCCTGGAGGGTGCATGGGAGTTCGCCCAATCAGTCTACATGTGTTTTGTGGACTTGGAGAAAGCGTTCGACCGTGTCCCTCGTGGAGTCCTGTGGGGGGTGCTCCGGGAATATGGAGTGCCGGACCCCTTGATAGGGGCCGTTCGGTCTCTGTATGACCGGTGCCAGAGTTTGGTCCGCATTGCCGGCAGTAAGTCGGATACGTTTCCGGTGAGAGTTGGACTCCGTCAGGGCTGCCCTTTGTCACCGATTCTGTTCCTAACTTTTATGGACAGAATTTCTAGGCGGAGCCAGGGCGTTGAGGGTGTCCCATTTGGCGACCTCAGAATCGGGTCTCTGCTTTTTGCAGATGATGTGGTTCTGTTAGCGTCGTCAGGCCGTGACCTTCAGCTCTCACTGGAGTGATTCGCAGCCGAGTGTGAAGCGGCTGGGATGAGAATCAGCACCTCCAAATCCGAGACTATGGTTCTCAGCCGGAAAAGGGTGGAATGCTCTCTCCGGGTCGGGAATGAGATCCTTCCCCAAGAGGAGGAGTTCAAGTATCTCGGGGTCTTGTTCACGAGTGACGAACGAATGGAGCGGGAGATTGACGGACGGATCGGTGCGGCGCCTGCAGTGTTGCAGGCTCTGCACCGACCCGTCGCTGTGAAGAGAGAGCTGAGCCAGAAGGCGAAGCTCTCTACTTACTGGTCAATCTACGTTCCCATCCTCACCTATGGTCACGAGTTGTGGGTAGTGACCGAAAGAACAAGATCGCGAATACAAGTGGCCGAAATGGGTTTCCTCCGCAGGGTGTCTGGGCTCTCCCTTAGAGATAGGGTGAGAAGCTCAGTCATCCGGGAGGGGCTCGGAGTAGAACCGCTGCTCCTCCGCATTGAGAGGAGTCAGATGAGGTGGCTCGGGCATCTGGTTAGGATGCCCCCTGGGCGCCTCCCTGGGGAGGTGTTCCGGGCACTTCCCACTGGGAGGAGACCCCGGGGGAGACCCAGGACACGTTGGAGAGACTATGTCTCTCGGCTGGCCTGGGAACGCCTCGGGGTCCCCCCGGAAGAGCTGGAGGAAGTGGCCGGGGACAGAGACGTCTGGGTTTCTCTGCTCAAGCTGCTGCCCCCGCGACCCGACCCCCGGATAAGCGGCAGATGATGGATGGATGGATGGATATATCCTCCACCAACCAGACTTACAACCCCCGACTAGGGTAGCAGAATTTCTAAGCATCTGTACCCCAAAACTACTATCAAAAATATATAAATTATTGTCTAAGATAGATGACGTTATGTAGTGGATGGGGCCACGTAGGTGGTCCCCTTTGGTTGCACTCTGCAGTTCCCTGCCCCTTTTTTAATTACACCTTAGACATTACCTCTTATCAAACACACTCACACACACACATTAGGTCTTGGGGGGTGGTTACACTGAGTGGCATCTGGTGGGCGGGGCTCTTTGGGTATGTAGGCTGCCCAGAGTGCCGCGCTCCCAGTTCTACAAGTTTGGCTGCCCCTCAATTTTAATTGCTCACTATTAGAAAATATTGAAGAGCCAGAAGGGTGAGGGGAGGGGTCTTCTTCGCACACCCCTGCTTCCTGGTGTCTGCTCGGGGCAGGAGGGGCCAGGAGGATTAATTAATTTTTCTGCTGGTTCGGGGTCTGTGGTGGCTGGGGGGTTGCTGGCCTCCTGGTGTGCCCGCTGCACTACACCCCAGCAGAGTCGAGGGAGGTAGGATGTGTGGATGTGTGGATGTATGGGACGTGAAAGTGTGTGTGGTAATGATTGGGCCTGGATCTGGGACTTGCTGTCGCCTGGCCTGCCTGTTTCTCCCGATGGGGCATCAGCGTTGCCTCTCCCCACTGCTCGCGACTTCACCCACCTGTGGGCACGTCTTGACTCCCAGGGCACTTGGCCAGGGGCGCTGGGGCAGGCGCTGACCCACTTTGTGGCTGTCTGGGGCGCTTGGCCCTCCTGGGTATTGGCTGGGGCCTCTGCCGGGGGGTTTGGGGGCGCTCGGGCTCCTGGGGCCCAGGTCCCGGAGTGCCTCTGCCCTATGCTTATGGGGGCTCTTTCCGGGGGCTTCCTCTGCAGTCTTCTGGGTGGATGCGTGGTTGCCCCTGCGGTGGGCTGCCTGGGTTCTGTGCTCTGTGGGGGCTGCTGGTGGCCTGGGTCTTGTGGCCCTCTCTGCCTGCTTCTGATTGCTTGGGGGGGGGGGGGGGGGGGGGGCTGTGGATTGTGGCCCTGTACGCTTATACACTCATAACTAAGCACGGTTATCATGTAGGTCCTGTGCCATGGGTGTTGCATGTTCTCACACACACACACACACATTCATTAGTCCAGTAGCATGGTCACTAAGCAGTTGATGTATTAGCATGTATTTGCATGTCGGAATGGTGGTATGTCGGAATGGTGGTATGTTGGAATGGTGGGATGTCGGAATAGCGGGATGTCGGAATGGCGGGATTTCGGAATGGGTGTTGCCACCCCCTTCATCATATACACAGTTATTTATACATCACCTTCCACCATGAAGCGTTGTCCCTTTTTGTTTCTCTCTTTGTTCTTAAAATGCTGTTATGCATGTCTAAACCAATCCATTAAATTAGATCATTTTGGCAGTAAAGCGATCTACAATGTGCTTGGTCGCAAAGCTGCTCATCTGTGGTAAACAGCTCTTCAGAAAGGCATTCTTAAATTGATTTCACTAATTCTATGTAATAATTTTGTGATTTCCTACAAAACTACACTTCTTCTCCCATCTGTCTGAGTATTTAATATTGTCTGGGTCCCGTTAAAACATGTATTTTTCCCATCTAATTCCTTGTTTGCTTTAAAACAAGTATTCCCCATTTTCTATCCCTTCAGTAGCCAACCAGTTTGTATGGAGTACACTGGAGCAACTTGACTGATCAGTAAAACACTGCTTTTGTTGTCACCGCAAGGCTTCCCCCGTCGGTTGTTTCACTGAGACACTACTGAGTAACTATAACTCAACACAGTTTATACACATAACATTCCTATACATACTAACAAACAAACAAACAATTATTTATCGCAATTTTCTCATCTCTGTTTGAACGTACACCCAGGTAAATATTCCTGTAGTCTTCTCATACCGACTATGGACCCATTCATTGTTTAACTTCACTGTTTTGCAAATCCTAATTGAATATTACACATTGACATTGAACTTTACTTGATAAGCAGGTCTTCATTGCATTCAGCAGCCTATATGTGAGCATCTATGTGTAAGCTGTTCTTCTTTGCATTTATCAGCAGCAAGCAATTCTTCATTGCACATGCATATGAAAATAGTAAAACAATTCCAATGCGTTAGCGAAACCTTCTATATCAGGAGTGTCCATCATGATGCTGGGAATAGAACCTCTTTCCCAGAATAGTTCAACCTTCATTACTCAACTGATCATAACTTCGCAATGAGCACATTTCAAAGTATCATTCCTCTACATATATTCAAAAATCTATGTGTAAATGTTTAATATTTCTTATATTTGTTGATGTCATTCTGTGTGCATGTGGCCTAAACCCAATCTCTGTGTGGTAATTTTAATTTAAACAAGTTGAACTCTGCCTCTGATCATTTAAAAAAGGTGTGTACCAATATCAACCTTTCTCAGGTAATTACTGATCCTACAAAACCAAAGAGATCCTTCAAGGTTGTCCCTGATTGGCTCAATCTTAACAAATCAAAGGTAGAAAATCCGCAGTATCTGAACTTGGTGTTAGTTATCACTGCTCAATAGCCTGTATCAGAATTGCAAAAATGAAAACATTAGGTCCACGCTTGGTATCCAGATCCTGAAACATCTCCATGAGCAGGCTTTTTTTTAACTGATCTGTTGAATAGTTATATGACACTGTTAAAATCCCAGATGAAGATCTAGCACTTGACCATTTTTGTAAATCTTCTAATTCCATAGTTGATAAACACGCCCCTTTTAAAAAGTATAGAACTTAGAACAGGTCTATCCCTGGCTTTCGGCAGAACTGTCTTCTTTACTTTTTTTTCCCCTTGTCCTGTTCAGCATTATGTCAGAAGAATTGTAGTCTGAATACCTTTGATGCCAAACAGATTTGTTTTGCCAAGGGAAGTTTTATAAATGTAAAGCTCCCCTTGATGCCCATTTATTTATTTCTGTTTACAATATATGACATGAACTGAACTGAATCGGACCTGGGGACAAGGAAAGAAGAAGAGGAAAGAAGAGGAAACAGAACAAAAATAGAAACAAAAACCAGACAACCAGCTGCTACACCTGTAAAAAACAAAACAGACAACAATCCATGGCCTATGAGGGGAATCCAGCCTTAGCGCCACCAGGAGCACCTGAAAGCAGACAAGCAGAGAAAAAACAAACACACAAACAAACAAAAACAAGCACAAGAAGCGGCAATCGCATACAACACAGCTGTGGATATAGATGACCTGAGACGACATGATAATACATCAACTGCTTAGTGACCATGCTACTGGACTAATGAATGTGTGTGTGTGTGTGTGAGAACATGCAACACCCATGGCACAGGACCTACATGATAACCGTGCTTAGTTATGAGTGTATAAGCGTACAGGGCCACAATCCACAGCCCCCCCCCCCCCCCCCCCAAGCAATCAGAAGCAGGCAGAGAGGGCCACAAGACCCAGGCCACCAGCAGCCCCCACAGAGCACAGAACCCAGGCAGCCCACCGCAGGGGCAACCACGCATCCACCCAGAAGACTGCAGAGGAAGCCCCCGGAAAGAGCCCCCATAAGCATAGGGCAGAGGCACTCCGGGAACCAGGGGCAACAGCCCACCTACCCCGCCAGGCCCCAGCCGCCCAGACATGGGCCGTGCACTGGACCTGGGCCCCAGGAGCCCGAGCGCCCCCAAACCCCCCGGCAGAGGCCCCACCCAATACCCAGGAGGGCCAAGCGCCCCAGACAGCCACAAAGTGGGTCAGCGCCTGCCCCAGCGCCCCTGGCCAAGTGCCCTGGGAGTCAAGACGTGCCCACAGGTGGGTGAAGTCGCGAGCAGTGGGGAGAGGCAACGCTGATGCCCCATCGGGAGAAACACAGGCAGGCCAGGCGACAGCAAGTCCCAGATCCAGGCCCAATCATTACCACACACACTTTCACGTCCCATACATCCACACATCCACACATCCTACCTCCCTCGACTCTGCTGGGGTGTAGTGCAGCGGGCACACCAGGAGGCCAGCAACCCCCCAGCCACCACAGACCCCGAACCAGCAGAACAATTAATTAATCCTCCTGGCCCCTCCTGCCCCGAGCAGACACCAGGAAGCAGGGGTGCGCGAAGAAGACCCCTCCCCTCACCCTTCTGGCTCTTCAATATTTTCTAATAGTGAGCAATTAAAATTGAGGGGCAGCCAAACTTGTAGAACTGGGAGCGCGGCACTCTGGGCAGCCTACATACCCAAAGAGCCCCGCCCACCAGATGCCACTCAGTGTAACCACCCCCCAAGACCTAATGTGTGTGTGTGAGTGTGTTTGATAAGTAGTAATGTCTAAGGTGTAATTAAAACAGGGGCAGGGAACTGCAGAGTGCAACCAAAGGGGACCACCTACGTGGCCCCATCCACTACACCCCACCGAACACACACGCCCCCAAAACCCTTCATGTGTGAGTGTGTGCTGTGTACAGGAGCCAGAAGGGAGAGGGGTATGGGGATATATACCGGGGGAGCTACTCTCCCCCAGAGAGGGCAGCCAGGGACTGGCTGCAATAGGCATCCCCGCTACCTTGGAGCCAACAATGGGCAGGAGGGCCTGATGTCCACCAGGCTCGGGGCCTGCAGCGACCATATTCCGGGAGCTACTGTACCCCCAGAAGGTACCCATCCCGCCCCACCCCACTCAACCCAACCCCACCCAGGAGGACCTCTACAAAAAACAAACAAACAAACCACCCGGTCACACCAGTCGCAGCAGCCCGGGCCTGAGACCCACCATCACCCAGCAACCCACCACCACCACTATGTGATAAAACTAATCAGAGGGGACCAGAGAGAATGAAATTCAGCCAATTGATGTTTTGAGGAGGCAGACATTGTTTCCATGCTCATATAATCTAAAAGAAAATTTCTAAACTGGTTAATACACAGATTGTTCTTCGCTTTCCAGTTCATGAGAACATTCTTTGCGATACATAACACTGTGACAACCATGTGTGCTGAGTTAATTTCCATGTTGATGTTGTCTAAGTCACCCAGTATGCACAGTGTGGGGCATGCAGGGATGCTACACTTTAGCCATGTTGATAGGTCCTCACAGACTTCAAGCCAGAACTTCTGGACAGGCACAGAAAACCACAAAGCGTGTGCATAATCATCAGGTGTGTTATCTGTGCAATGTGAGCAGATGTTTGAGTGTGTTAGACCCATCCTGAACATCCTTTGTCCTGTATAGTGTGTTCTATGAAGGATTTTGTATTGTATGAGCTGGAAATTAGGATTTCGAGTCTTTATGAAGGTGTTCAAACATATTTGTGGTTAGAAGCTATGACCAGAACTGATGGATAAATCTGCCTCCCATTTTGAGGATGGAAGAGACATTGTGTCATCTATCTTAGACAATAATTTATATATTTTTGATAGTAGTTTTGGGGTACAGATGCTTAGAAATTCTGCTACCCTAGTCGGGGGTTGTAAGTCTGGTTGGTGGAGGATATATCCATCCATCCATCCATCATCTGCCGCTTATCCGGGGGTCGGGTCGCGGGGGCAGCAGCTTGAGCAGAGAAACCCAGACGTCTCTGTCCCCGGCCACTTCCTCCAGCTCTTCCGGGGGGACCCCGGGGCGTTCCCAGGCCAGCCGAGAGACATAGTCTCTCCAACGTGTCCTGGGTCTCCCCCGGGGTCTCCTCCCAGTGCGACGTGCCCGGAACACCTCCCCAGGGAGGCGCCCAGGGGGCATCCTAACCAGATGCCCGAGCCACCTCATCTGACTCCTCTCAATACGGAGGAGCAGCGGTTCTACTCCGAGCCCCTCCCGGATGACTGAGCTTCTCACCCTATCTCTAAGGGAGAGCCCAGACACCCTGCGGAGGAAACCCATTTCGGCCGCTTGTATTCGCGATCTTGTTCTTTCGGTCACTACCCACAACTCGTGACCATAGGTGAGGATGGGAACGTAGATTGACCAGTAAGTAGAGAGCTTCGCCTTCTGGCTCAGCTCCCTCTTCACTGCAACACTGCAGGCGCCGCACCGATCCGCCCGTCAATCTCCCGCTCCATTCGTCCGTCACTCGTGAACAAGACCCCGAGATACTTGAACTCCTCCTCTTGGGGAAGGATCTCATTCCCGACCCGGAGAGAGCATTCCACCCTTTTCCGGCTGAGAACCATAGTCTCGGATTTGGAGGTGCTGATTCTCATCCCAGCCGCTTCACACTCGGCTGCGAATCACTCCAGTGAGAGCTGAAGGTCACGGCCTGACGACGCTAACAGAACCACATCATCTGCAAAAAGCAGAGACCCGATTCTGAGGTCGCCAAATGGGACACCCTCAACGCCCTGGCTCCGCCTAGAAATTCTGTCCATAAAAGTTAGGAACAGAATCGGTGACAAAGGGCAGCCCTGACGGAGTTCAACTCTCACCGGAAACGTATCCGACTTACTGCCGGCAATGCGGACCAAACTCTGGCACCGGTCATACAGAGACCGAACGGCCCCTATCAAGGGGTCCGGCACTCCATATTCCCGGAGCACCCCCCACAGGACTCAACGAGGGACACGGTCGAACGCTTTTTCCAAGTCCACAAAACACATGTAGACTGGTTGGGTGAACTCCCATGCACCCTCCAGGATCCTGCCGAGGGTATAGAGCTGGTCCACTGTTCCACGGCCAGGACGAAAGCCACACTGCATCTCCTGAATCCGAGGCTCGATTATCCGACGGATCCTCCTCTCCAATACCCCCGAATAGACCTTACCAGGGAGGCTGAGGAGTGTGATACCCCTATAGTTGGAACACACCCTCCGGTCCCCCTTTTTAAAGAGGGGGACCACCACCCCAATCTGCCAGTCCAGAGGCACTGTCCCCGATGTCCACGCGATACTGCAGAGGCGTGTCAGCCAAGACAGCCCTACAACATCCAGAGCCTTGAGAAACTCAGGACGGACCTCATCCACCCCCGGGGCCTTGCCACCGAGGAGCTTTTTAACCACCTCGGCAACCTCAGCCCCAGAAATGGGAGGCCCCGTCTCCGAGCTCTCCGACTCTGCCTCTTCCGAGCACGTGTTGGTAGGATTGAGGAGTTCCTCGAAGTACTCCCCCCACCGACTCACAACATCCCTAGTTGAGGTCAGCAAAGCCCCGTCCCCACTGTAAACAGTGTTGACTGTGAGCCGCTTCCCCCCCCCTGAGACGCCGGATGGTGGACCAGAATCTTTTCTAGGCCGTCCGGAAATCGTTCTCCATGGTCTCACCGAACTCCTCCCAGGCCCGAGTTTTTGCCTCAGCAACCGCCGAAGCCGTGGCCCGTCTGGCCCGTCGGTACCTATCAGCTTCTTCCAGGGTCCCACTGTCCAAAAAGGCCCAATAGGACTCCTTCTTCAGCTTGACGGCTTCCCTCACCACTGGTGTCCACCAGCAGGTTCGAGGGTTGCCGCCACGACAGGCACCGACCACCTTACGGCCACAACTCCGACCAGCTGCCTCGGCAATGGAGTCACGGAACATGGCCCATTCAATGTCCCCCACCTCAAATATGGTTGAAGCTCTGCCGGAGGTGGGAGTTAAAGCTCCTTCTGACGGGGGATTCTGACAAACGCTCCCAGCAGACCCTCACAATACGTTTGGGCCTGCCAGGTCTGATCGGCATCCTCCCCCACCAGCGGAGCCAACTCACCACCAGGTGGTGATCAGTTGACAGCTCCGCCCCTCTCTTCACCCGAGTGTCCAGGACATACGGCCGCAAGTCCGATGATACAACCACAAAGTCGATCATCGAACTGCGGCCAAGGGTGTCCTGGTGCCAAGTGCACATATGGACACCCTTATGCCTGAACATGGTGTTCGTTATGGACAGTCTATGACTGGCACAGAAGTCCAACAACATAACACCACTCTGATTCAGATCGGGGGGGCCGTTCCTCCCAATCACACCCCTCCAGGTCTCACTCTCATTGCCCACGTGAGCATTGAAGTCCCCCAGCAGAATGAGGGAGTCTCCGGTAGGAGCATTCTCCAGTGCCTCCCCCAGAGACTCCAAAAAGGGTAGGTACTCTGAACTGCTGTTTGGCGCATAGGCACAAACAACAGTCAGGACTCGTCCCCCCACCCAAAGGCGGAGAGAGGCTACCCTCTCGTTCACTGGGGTAAACCCCAATGTACTGGCACACAGCCGGGGGGCAATAAGTATGCCCACACCTGCTCTGCGCCTCTCACCACGGGCAACTCCAGAGTGGAAGAGAGTCCAACCCCTCTCAAGAGTACTGGTTCCAGATCCCAAGCCGTGCGTCGAGGTGAGTCCGACTATATCTAACGGTCTGATGAAGTTTCAACAATAAACAACAAACTTTGTATTATGAGAAAGAACCAGACTCATTCTTTAGAATTCCGAAAATAAGCTCTATTTTACGAGTTATGCACGAATTCGGATTCTCCTATAAAACGAATTCCTTAACTCAAACCAAGTTAAGACTGCTTTGTCCTTCATATTTATTCATGTCTAATCAAGTTTCAATGATAAACAACGTTGTACTTTTTAGAATGAGAAAGAACTTCTTCAGCAATAAGCATCTCTCGACAAATGACGAAATACAGATTTTGCTATAAAATTAATTGCTATCAGCCTGACTTAAAACTGTTTGTCTTCCTTATTTATCCACTTCAAATCAAGTTTCAACAATTAAAAATAATTTTGTAGTTTGAGAAAGAACAACTTAATCTTGAGCAATCAGTATAAAAAGAAGGTAAGCAAAGGTGCGAATGTCAAACCATACATGATCAAAACAGGGAGCGGAGGTGTTTGGCTGAGACAAGGTGTGAATGTCCACCCATAATTAATGAAAAGCGGGCAACAAGTAGGTTCGAATGCCCAACCATACATCATCAAAAGCAGGAGTGGATATGTTCGGCTTCAAGAAGGTTTGAACGTCTGACCATAGTTTGTAAAAAGCGGGTAAGAAAAGGTTCGAATGCCCGAACATACACCATCAAAGGAGGGAGCGGAGGTGTTCCGCTGTAAGAAGGTGTTAATGTCCGACCATAGTTGGTAAAAAACGGGTAAGAAAAGGTTAAAATACCCGACTGTACACAATCAGTAGCGGGTGCGGAGTTGTTCGGCTACTAAAAGGTGTGAAAGTCCGACCATGGTTTGTAAAAAGCGGGTAAGAAAAGGTGCGAATGCCCGAAAATGTATGATCAAAAGAGGGAGCGGAGGTGTTCGGCTGCAAGAAGGTGTGAATGTACACCCATAATTACTGAAAAATGGGTAAGAAAAGGTGCGAATGCCCAACTATACATAATCAAAAGCAGGAGTGGATGTGTTTGGCTCCAAGAAGGGTTGAATGTCTGACCATAGTTTGTAAAAAGCAGGTAAGAAAAGGTTTGACTGCCCGAACATACACCATCAAAAGAGGGAGCGGAGGTGTTCCGCTGTAAGAAGGTGTGAATGTCCGACCATAGTTGGTAAAAAGCGGGTAAGAAAAGGTTAAAATATCCGACTGTACACAATCAATAGCGGGAGCGGAGTTGTTCGGCTACTAAAAGATGTGAAAGTCCGACTATGGTTTGTAAAAAGCGGGTAAGAAAAGATGCGAATGCCCGACAATGTATGATCAAAAGAGGGAGCGGAGGTTTTTGGCTACAAGAAGGTTTGAATGTCCGACCATAGTTTGTAAAAAGCGGGTAAGAAAAGGTTCAAATGCCTGACAATACACCATCAAAAGCGGGAGCGGAGATGTTCCGCTGTAAGACGGTGTGAATGTCCGACCATAGTTGGTAAAAAGCGGGTAAGAAAAGGTTAAAATACCCGACTGTACACAATCAATAGCGGGAGCGGAGTTGTTTGGCTACAAGAAGGTGTGAAAGTCCAACCATGGTTTGTAAAAAGCTGGTAAGAAAAGGTTCGAATGCCCGAATATATACCATCAAAAGCGGAAGCGGAGGTGTTCGGCTGCAAGAAGGTGTGAACGTCCGACCAAAGTTTGTAAAAAGCAGTTAAGAAAAGGTTCGAATATCCAACCAAACATAATCAAAAGCGGGATTCGACTGTTCGACTGCAAGTAGGCGTGAATGTCCAGCCATAATTACTCACAAACGGGTAAGAAAAGGTAGTATTGCCAGACCATACATGATCAAAACAGGGAGCTGAGGTGGTTCAGCACCAAGGTGTGAATGTCTGACTATAGTTTGTAAAAAGCGGGTAAGCTGCGAATGACCGACTAAATATCAACAAAAGGTCTTCGGATGCAAGTGGGTGTGAATATCCCACCATACAAGTATGGTGGAGAGGAAGCTGTGAACAGCCGACCATAGTTTGCAAAAAGCGGATGAGACAAGGTGCGAATGTCCAACCATACATGATCAAAACAGGGAGCGGAGGTGTGAATGTCCACCCAAAATTAATGAAAAGCGGGCAAAAAGTAGGTTTGAATGCCCAAGCATACATCATCAAAAGCAGGAGTGGATGTGTTCGGCTACAAGAAGGTTTGAATGTCCGAGCATAGTTTGTAAAAAGCGGGTAAGAAAAGGTTCGAATGCCCAAACATACACCATCAAAAGAGGGAGCGGAGGTGTTCCGCTGTAAGAAGGTGTGAATGTCCGACCATAGTTGGTAAAAAGCGGGTAAGAAAAGGTTAAAATACCCGACTGTACACAATCAATAGGGGGAGCGGAGTTGTTCGGCTACAAGAATGTGTGAAAGTCCAACCATGGTTTGTAAAAAGCTGGTAAGAAAAGGTTCGAATGCCCGAATATATACCATCAAAAGCGGAAGTGGATGTGTTCGGCTGCAAGAAGGTGTGAACGTCCGACCAAAGTTTGTAAAAAGCAGTTAAGAAAAGGTTCGAATATCCAACCAAACATAATCAAAAGCGGGAGCAGAGCTGTTCGACTGCAAGTAGGTGTGAATGTCCTGCCATAATTACTCACAAACGGGTAAGAAAAGGTAGTATTGCCAGACCATACATGATCAAAACAGGGAGCCGAGGTGGTTCAGCACCAAGGTGTGAATGTCTGACTATAGTTTGTAAAAAGCGAGTACGATAAGATGCGAATGCCCGACAATGTATAATCAAAAGAGGGAGCGGAGGTTTTCGGCTACAAGAAGGTTTGAATGTCCGACCATAGTTTGTAAAAAGCGGGTAAGAAAAGGTTAAAATACCCGACTGTACACAATCAATAGCGGGAGCGGAGTTGTTCGGCTACAAGAAGGTGTGAAAGTCCAACCATCGTTTGTAAAAAGCTGGTAAGAAAAGGTTCGAATGCCCGAATATATACCATCAAAAGCGGAAGCGGAGGTGTTCGGCTGCAAGAAGGTGTGAACGTCCGACCAAAGTTGGCAAAAAGCAGTAAAGAAAAGGTTCGAATATCCAAACATAATTAAAAGCGAGAGAGATTGTGTTCAGCTGCAAGTAGGTGTGAATATCCAGCCATAATTACTCACAAACGGGTAAGAAAATGTAGTATTGCCAGACCATACATGATCAAAACAGGGAGCGGAGGTGGTTTAGCTGCAAAAAGGGGTGAATGTCCAACTAAAGTTCAAATATATTAACAAAAGCGGGAGGAGAGGTCTTCGGATTAGAGTGGTTGAAATTTCCAACCATAATCTATAAGATATGGTGAAAAAAAAAGGTGTGAAGGAATGAATTTTATAGCAAAATCCGAAATCATGCATAACTCCGCAAAAGGAACGTATTGCTCAACCAAAGGGATGCTTCTTTCTCATTCAGGGTAATATGAGGAACTTTATGCTTGATACATTTTAGACATGGATAACTATGAAGGACAAAGCAATTTTAACTTGGTTTGAGCAAAGCAATTCATTTTATAGGAAAATCCGAAATCGTGCAGGACTCATGAAAGTAAGCTTATTCTCGGATTCCTGATCCTCCAGTGTTGCTCTTTCCTATACTGCAAAATACAGCCTTGTTCTTTGTTGAAATCGATATAGACATTGATAAATATGAAGGACAAAGCAGTTTCCACTTTGTTTGAGTGAAGGAATTAATTTTATAGCAAAATCCCAAATCAAGCAGAACGTATGAAAATAAGCGTGTTTTCGGATTGCTGATCCTTCAGTGTTGCTCTTTCTTCTACTGCAAAATACAATGTTGTTCTTTGTTGAAGTCAATCTAGACATTGATAAATATGAAGGACAAAGCAGTTTTAACATAGTTTGAGTAAAGGAATTCATTTTATACATAAAATCCCAACTCATGCAGAACGTATGAAAATAAGCTTATTCTCGGATTCCTGTTCCTTCAAGTGTTGCTCTTTCTACTACTGCAAAATACAATGTTGTTCTTTGTTGAAGTAAATCTAGACATTGATAAATATGAAGGACAAAGCAGTTTTCACTTGGTTTGAGTGAAGGAATTCATTTTATACATAAAATCCCAAATCATGCAGAACGTATGAAAAGAAGCTTATTCTCGGATTCCTGATCCTTCAGTGTTGCTTTTTCTTCTACTGCAAAATACAATGTTGTTCTTTGTTGAAGTCGATCTAGACATTGATAAATATGAAGGACAAAGCAGTTTTAACTTGGTTTGAATGAAGGAATTCATTTTATACATAAAATCCCAAATCATGCAGAACGTATGAAAATAAACTTATTCTCGGATTACTGATCCTTCAGTGTTTCTCTTTCTTCTACTGCAAAATCCAGTGTTGTTCTTTGTTGAAGTCAATCTAGACATTGATAAATATGAAGGACAAAGCAGTTTTAACATAGTTTGAGTGAAAGCATTCATTTATAGTAAAATCAATAATCGTGCAGAACTCATGAAAATAAGCTTATTCTCGGATTCCTAAACCTTTTGATTTGCTCTTTCTTTACTGCAAAGTACAATGTTGTTCTTTGTTGAAGTCGATCTAGACATTGATAAATATGAAGGACAAAGCAGTTTTCACTTGGTTTGAGTGAAGGATTTGCAGCTGAAAACCTCCCGCTCCCGCTTTTGATTGTGTATAGTCGGGCTTTCGAGCCTTTTCTTACCCGGTTTTTAGAAATTATGGTTGGACATTCAGATCTTGCAGCCGAAGACCTCCACTCCCTCTTTTGATCATACATTGTCGGGCATTCGCACCTTGTCTTACCCGCTTTTTACAAACTATAGTCAGACATTCACACCTTGCAGCTGAACCACCTCAGCTCCCTGTTTTGATCATGTATGGTCTGGCAATACTACCTTTTCTTACCCGTTTGTGAGTAATTATGGCTGGACATTCACACCTACTTGCAGTCGAACAGCTCTGCTCCCGCTTTTGATGGTATATATTCGGGCATTCGAACCTTTTCTTAACTGCTTTTTGCAAACTTTGGTCGGACGTTCACACCTTCTTGCAGCCGAACACCTCCGCTTCCGCTTTTGATGGTATATATTCGGGCATTC
This sequence comes from Leuresthes tenuis, assembly GCF_036924035.1. Lineage (NCBI taxonomy): Eukaryota > Metazoa > Chordata > Actinopteri > Atheriniformes > Atherinopsidae > Leuresthes > Leuresthes tenuis. The sequence continues at coordinate 1,155,036 of NW_027325385.1, forward strand.
GAACCTTTTCTTAGCAGCTTTTTACAAACCATGGTTGAACTTTCACACCTTCTTGTAGCCGAACACCTCCGCTCCCGCTTTTGATGGTGTATAGTCAGGCATTTGAACCTTTTCTTACCCGCTTTTTACAAACTATGGTCGGACATTCAAACCTTCTTGTAGCCGAAAACCTCCGCTCCCTCTTTTGATCATACATTGTCGGGCATTCGCATCTTTTCTTACCCGTTTTTTACAAACCATCGTCGGACTGTCACACATTCTTGTAGCCAAACACATCCGCTCCCGCTATTGATTGTGTACAGTCGGGTATTTTAACCTTTTCTTACCCGTTTTTTACCAACTATGGTCGGACATTCACACTTTCTTACAGCGGAACACCTCCGCTCCCTCTTTTGATGGTGTATGTTTGGGCATTCGACCCTTTTCTTACTCGCTTTTTACAAACTATGCTCGGACATTCAAACCTTCTTGTAGCCGAACACATCCACTCCTGCTTTTGATGATGTATGGTTGGGCATTCAAACCTACTTGTTGCCCGCTTTTCATTAATTTTGGGTGGACATTCACACCTTGTCACAGCCAAACACCTCCGCTCCCTGTTTTGATCATGTATGGTTGGACATTCGCACCTTTTCTCACCCGCTTTTTGCCAACTATGGTCGGATGTTCACAGCTTCCTCTCCACCATACTTGTATGGTGGGATATTCACACCCACTTGCATCCGAAGACCTTTTGTTGATATTTAGTCGGTCATTCGCAGCTTACCCGCTTTTGGCAAACTATGGCCTTCATGCAGCCAAACACCTCTGATCTCGCTTTTGATGATGTAAGGTTGGGCATTCAGACCTTGCTTCACCTGCTTTTCACCAAATATAGTCGGACATTCACACCTTCTTGCAGCCGAACACTTCCGCTCCACCTTTTAGTGTTCTATCACACCTTTTTTTTCACCGCATTTTATAGATTATGGTTGGAAATTCTCAACCACTCTCATCCGAAGACCTCTCCTCCCGCTTTTGTTAATATATTTGAACTTTAGTCGGACATTCACACCTTCTTGCAGCTGAACCACCTCCGCTCCCTGTTTTGATCATGTATGGTCTGGCAATACTACCTTTTCTTACCCATTTGTTCGTAATTATGGCTGGACATTCACACCTACTTGCAGCCGAACACCACCTCTCCCGCTTTTGATGATGTATGGACCGGCATTCTTACCTTTTCTAACACATTTTTCAGCAATTATGGTAGGAGATTCACACTTACTCACAGCCGAACAACTCCGCTCCCGCATTTGATGGTGTATAGTCGGGCATTCTCACCCTTTCTCATCAGCTTTTTGCAAATTATGATCTGACATTCACACCTGCTTTTGATAATGTATGGTTTGGCATTCGCACCTTTTCTTACCCATTTTTCAGTAATTATGGGTGGACATTCACACCTTCCTGCAGCTGAACACCTCCTCTCCCGCTATTGATTGTGTACAGTCGGGTATTTTAACCTTTTCTTACCCGCTTTTTACCAAATATGGTCGGACATTCACACCGTCTTACAGCGGAACACCTCTGCTCCCGCTTTTGATGGTGTATAGTCAGGCATTTGAACCTTTTCTTACCCGCTTTTTACAAACTATGGTCGGACATTCAAACCTTCTTGTAGCCGAAAACCTCCGCTCCCTCTTTTGATTATACATTGTTGGGCATTCGCACCTTATTTACAAACTATAGTCAGACATTCACACCTTGCAGCTGAGTCACCTCAGCTCCCTGTTTTGGTAGTGTATGTTCGGGCATTCGAACCTATTCTTACCCCCATTTTACAAACTATGCTCGGAGATTCACACCTACTCACAGCCGAACAACTCCGCTCCCGCATTTGATGATGTCTTGGCCGGCATTCTAGTCTCTTCTAACACATTTTTCAGCAATTATGGTTGGACATTCACACCTACTCACAGCCGAACACTTCCGCTCCCGCATTTGATGGTGTATAGCCGGGCATTCTCACCCTTTCTCATCAGCTTTTTGCAAATTATGATCTGACATTCACACCTACTTGCAGTCGAACAGCTCTGCTCCCGCTTTTGATTATGTTTGGTTGGATATTCGAACCTTTTCTTAACTGCTTTTTACAAACTTTGGTCGGACGTTCACACCTTCTTGCAGCCGAACACATCCACTTCCACTTTTGATGGTATATATTCGGGCATTCGAACCTTTTCTTACCCACTTTTTACAAACCGTGGTCGGACTTTCACACCTTCTTGTAGCCAAACAACTCTGCTCCCGCTATTGATTGTGTACAGTCGGGTATTTTAACCTTTTCTTACCCGCTTTTTACCAACTATGGTCGGACATTTACACCTTCTTACAGCGGAACACCTCCGCTCCCTCTTTTGATGGTCTATGTTCGGGCATTCGAACCTTTTCTTACCCGCTTTTTACAAACTATGGTCGGACATTCAAACCTTCTTGTAGCCGAACACATCCACTCCTGCTTTTGATGATGTATGGTTGGGCATTTTCACCTTTTCTTACCTATTTTTCAGTAATTATGGGTGGACATTCACACCTTCTTGCAGCTGAACAACTCCTCTCCCGCTTATGATCATGTGCGGTTTGATATTCGAAAATTTTCTTTCATGTTTTAAAGCAATTATTGATGGACATTCAAATCTTCTTGTAGCCAAAAACCTCCGCTCCCTCTTTTGATCATACATTGTCGGGCATTCGCACCTTATCTTACCCGCTTTTTACAAACTATAGTCAGACATTCACACCTTGCAGCTGAACCACCTCCGCTCCCTGTTTTGATCATGTATGGTCTGGCAATACTACCTTTTCTTACCCGTTTGTGAGTAATTAATCCCAAAATATTGAGCATAAAATAAGTCTTTATGCTGATGATGTATTACTTTTCCTTCAGAACTCACAGACGTCTCTCAGTCACACGATCACACTCATAAATAAATTCTCAGCACTTTCTGACTACTCTATCAACTGGTCTAAGACCACAGTTCTGCCCATTAACTGTAGGGTCCATAATATACCTGCGATCACTTTACAGTCAGGAAATATTAGATATTTAGGCATAAACATTTCCTCCAGGCTCTCAGAGCTAACAAAGCTAAATTATGTGCAATTATTAAAGACAGTAGAGGACGATCTCTCGTTGGAAGTCCTTACCTATATCACTTATGGGGAGAGTTACATCCATTAAAATGATGATTCTACCAAAAGTTAACTATTTGTTCTCAATGATCCCCATAAAACCATCTGCTACTTGGTTTAAGTCACTAGATTCATGCATCTCCAAATTTCTGTGGAAAAACAAACCACCACGTATTAGTTTAAAAACCCTACAGAAGACCAAGGACAGTGGTGGATTAGATTTACCTCATTTTCAGCACTATTCCTTAGACAATAGGTTACAATATATATCAAAATGGTTTAAACCTTGTTGTTGTCACAGTTCCCAGAGACGTTGTAATCGTTGAGGATTCTATATTCACCCCCTCATTAGAGGCACGTAATGCAGATTGATGACACTGAATCTTCTTCTCTGTTCATTGCTGGCATCATTCCCAGCATCGTAAGTGTTCGTGGCATTGTTAGCCTCTTCTTCTGGATCTTGATATCGAGAATCCTTTTGTATTTCTGGTTTGTCAGTCCTCTGTCTTCGTTCACCGGAGTCTTTGTCTTTTTGTCCTTGAGTTTGGTGATTTTTTCTTCTTTTGATGCCTTGACACAATGTGACAGGTGATACCACGTGGGAGATACTGTAACTTGGACTGCTGTCCCTGTGCTGCGAAATGGCTGTGCTGCTCAAATGGTCTCTCCTTCATCATGGTTACATGCTGCCATTCCGACATCTCGCCATTCCGACATGGGTCTCCAATTGTCGGAATGGCGACACTTAATTTTTTATCAAACGTCCCACCATTCCGACACTTTTTTCCTCCTATGGTCGGAATGGCGGTATGTTTTTTGTTTTTTTTTAACATACCGCCATTCCGACAGTTCCTTTTAATAGCCTATTTTTTACCCAAAACATTTTGCACTAATGATATGCCGGCGCAAATACGCCCTAAAGTTTGGCGCACAAGCTTTGCACATGCAGAGGCCACAGCCTCGCAAACAAACTTTAATAATCTATTATCAAAATCCCCTGAATTTCAAATATAAAAATACAGATATTAATGTAACTCTGGCGAGACTGAAACTGATTAAGCAGAAATACAGTGTCAGTGAGCTGTCACAGCAGCCAGCTGGAGCGGAGCTCTCCACAGAGCCCATGCGTCTTTTGCACGCTGTCATCATATGCAAAAGTAATAATTGCAATTACAGATATCACGGCTACTGCACAGGACACAGTTGCGAGCACTCTGCCTTGCCTTGCCAATAGGAGAAGAGAGAAATGACAGCATAGAACGTATAAAACACAACAAAATTCAGTAAAAACGTTTATTCATGTTATTCACGTGATTTATGAGTACTCACTCCAATTTTGGGAAGCGCGGATGGGCTTTGCGCATTTGGCACAAACACACAGCCGCAACGGTTGTAGCTTTATACAGCCTGTTGATATCTTAAGGACCTAACTGGTCACACCTGGGAGTAAATGTCATGTAGAGATTGTTTTTACATGACATTACAGCTGAACATATAGCTTTCATCCACAAACCAACGTGGGAGAGCCCGAAGACGCATGTGCCAGACGCACATAGGCATGCGTAAAACCAATTTTGACCACTTCATACTATTTATTTGCTTTCTTTTAGTTAACTTTCGTTTCTTTTGGATTCTTGTGCGTGTTATGGAGCCGTTTTGGTCCATATTTGTAAGCCTTTTTTTCCTGGATTAAATTTTCGGAAGTTGAAACAAGTGGCATTGGAGTGTGTGATTGAAAACCACCGCGGACTGCTTCTCCTCCTCCAGTTGCCGAGACTTTGTGTTTTTAATAACGCTTGTCTATAAACATGTGTTAAACATATAAATTGCATGAACAGAAAGAAGGGACTCACCTGTTGAGTAACACACATTTCCTTATACGGAAAACCTTGTCGGAATGGTGGGACATTTGAACGTCAGAATAGCGGGATGTCGCAATGGTGGGATGTCGGAATGGTGGGACATTTGCATGTCGGAATGGTGGTATGTCGGAATGGTGGTATGTCGGAATGGTGGGATGTCGGAATAGCGGGATGTCGGAATGGCGGGATTTCGGAATGGGTGTTGCCACCCCCTTCATCATATACACAGTTATTTATACATCACCTTCCACCATGAAGCGTTGTCCCTTTTTGTTTCTCTCTTTGTTCTTAAAATGCTGTTATGCATGTCTAAACCAATCCATTAAATTAGATCATTTTGGCAGTAAAGCGATCTACAATGTGCTTGGTCGCAAAGCTGCTCATCTGTGGTAAACAGCTCTTCAGAAAGGCATTCTTAAATTGATTTCACTAATTCTATGTAATAATTTTGTGATTTCCTACAAAACTACACTTCTTCTCCCATCTGTCTGAGTATTTAATATTGTCTGGGTCCCGTTAAAACATGTATTTTTCCCATCTAATTCCTTGTTTGCTTTAAAACAAGTATTCCCCATTTTCTATCCCTTCAGTAGCCAACCAGTTTGTATGGAGTACACTGGAGCAACTTGACTGATCAGTAAAACACTGCTTTTGTTGTCACCGCAAGGCTTCCCCCGTCGGTTGTTTCACTGAGACACTACTGAGTAACTATAACTCAACACAGTTTATACACATAACATTCCTATACATACTAACAAACAAACAAACAATTATTTATCGCAATTTTCTCATCTCTGTTTGAACGTACACCCAGGTAAATATTCCTGTAGTCTTCTCATACCGACTATGGACCCATTCATTGTTTAACTTCACTGTTTTGCAAATCCTAATTGAATATTACACATTGACATTGAACTTTACTTGATAAGCAGGTCTTCATTGCATTCAGCAGCCTATATGTGAGCATCTATGTGTAAGCTGTTCTTCTTTGCATTTATCAGCAGCAAGCAATTCTTCATTGCACATGCATATGAAAATAGTAAAACAATTCCAATGCGTTAGCGAAACCTTCTATATCAGGAGTGTCCATCATGATGCTGGGAATAGAACCTCTTTCCCAGAATAGTTCAACCTTCATTACTCAACTGATCATAACTTCGCAATGAGCACATTTCAAAGTATCATTCCTCTACATATATTCAAAAATCTATGTGTAAATGTTTAATATTTCTTATATTTGTTGATGTCATTCTGTGTGCATGTGGCCTAAACCCAATCTCTGTGTGGTAATTTTAATTTAAACAAGTTGAACTCTGCCTCTGATCATTTAAAAAAGGTGTGTACCAATATCAACCTTTCTCAGGTAATTACTGATCCTACAAAACCAAAGAGATCCTTCAAGGTTGTCCCTGATTGGCTCAATCTTAACAAATCAAAGGTAGAAAATCCGCAGTATCTGAACTTGGTGTTAGTTATCACTGCTCAATAGCCTGTATCAGAATTGCAAAAATGAAAACATTAGGTCCACGCTTGGTATCCAGATCCTGAAACATCTCCATGAGCAGGCTTTTTTTTAACTGATCTGTTGAATAGTTATATGACACTGTTAAAATCCCAGATGAAGATCTAGCACTTGACCATTTTTGTAAATCTTCTAATTCCATAGTTGATAAACACGCCCCTTTTAAAAAGTATAGAACTTAGAACAGGTCTATCCCTGGCTTTCGGCAGAACTGTCTTCTTTACTTTTTTTTCCCCTTGTCCTGTTCAGCATTATGTCATAAGAATTGTAGTCTGAATACCTTTGATGCCAAACAGATTTGTTTTGCCAAGGGAAGTTTTATAAATGTAAAGCTCCCCTTGATGCCCATTTATTTATTTCTGTTTACAATATATGACATGAACTGAACTGAATCGGACCTGGGGACAAGTAAAGAAGAAGAGGAAAGAAGAGGAAACAGAACAAAAATAGAAACAAAAACCAGACAACCAGCTGCTACACCTGTAAAAAACAAAACAGACAACAATCCATGGCCTATGAGGGGAATCCAGCCTTAGCGCCACCAGGAGCACCTGAAAGCAGACAAGCAGAGAAAAAACAAACACACAAACAAACAAAAACAAGCACAAGAAGCGGCAATCGCATACAACACAGCTGTGGATATAGATGACCTGAGACGACATGATAATACATCAACTGCTTAGTGACCATGCTACTGGACTAATGAATGTGTGTGTGTGTGTGTGAGAACATGCAACACCCATGGCACAGGACCTACATGATAACCGTGCTTAGTTATGAGTGTATAAGCGTACAGGGCCACAATCCACAGCCCCCCCCCCCCCCCCCCCCCAAGCAATCAGAAGCAGGCAGAGAGGGCCACAAGACCCAGGCCACCAGCAGCCCCCACAGAGCACAGAACCCAGGCAGCCCACCGCAGGGGCAACCACGCATCCACCCAGAAGACTGCAGAGGAAGCCCCCGGAAAGAGCCCCCATAAGCATAGGGCAGAGGCACTCCGGGAACCAGGGGCAACAGCCCACCTACCCCGCCAGGCCCCAGCCGCCCAGACATGGGCCGTGCACTGGACCTGGGCCCCAGGAGCCCGAGCGCCCCCAAACCCCCCGGCAGAGGCCCCACCCAATACCCAGGAGGGCCAAGCGCCCCAGACAGCCACAAAGTGGGTCAGCGCCTGCCCCAGCGCCCCTGGCCAAGTGCCCTGGGAGTCAAGACGTGCCCACAGGTGGGTGAAGTCGCGAGCAGTGGGGAGAGGCAACGCTGATGCCCCATCGGGAGAAACACAGGCAGGCCAGGCGACAGCAAGTCCCAGATCCAGGCCCAATCATTACCACACACACTTTCACGTCCCATACATCCACACATCCACACATCCTACCTCCCTCGACTCTGCTGGGGTGTAGTGCAGCGGGCACACCAGGAGGCCAGCAACCCCCCAGCCACCACAGACCCCGAACCAGCAGAACAATTAATTAATCCTCCTGGCCCCTCCTGCCCCGAGCAGACACCAGGAAGCAGGGGTGCGCGAAGAAGACCCCTCCCCTCACCCTTCTGGCTCTTCAATATTTTCTAATAGTGAGCAATTAAAATTGAGGGGCAGCCAAACTTGTAGAACTGGTAGCGCGGCACTCTGGGCAGCCTACATACCCAAAGAGCCCCGCCCACCAGATGCCACTCAGTGTAACCACCCCCCAAGACCTAATGTGTGTGTGTGAGTGTGTTTGATAAGTAGTAATGTCTAAGGTGTAATTAAAACAGGGGCAGGGAACTGCAGAGTGCAACCAAAGGGGACCACCTACGTGGCCCCATCCACTACACCCCACCGAACACACACGCCCCCAAAACCCTTCATGTGTGAGTGTGTGCTGTGTACAGGAGCCAGAAGGGAGAGGGGTATGGGGATATATACCGGGGGAGCTACTCTCCCCCAGAGAGGGCAGCCAGGGACTGGCTGCAATAGGCATCCCCGCTACCTGGGAGCCAACAATGGGCAGGAGGGCCTGATGTCCACCAGGCTCGGGGCCTGCAGCGACCATATTCCGGGAGCTACTGTACCCCCAGAAGGTACCCATCCCGCCCCACCCCACTCAACCCAACCCCACCCAGGAGGACCTCTACAAAAAACAAACAAACAAACCACCCGGTCACACCAGTCGCAGCAGCCCGGGCCTGAGACCCACCATCACCCAGCAACCCACCACCACCACTATGTGATAAAACTAATCAGAGGGGACCAGAGAGAATGAAATTCAGCCAATTGATGTTTTGAGGAGGCAGACATTGTTTCCATGCTCATATAATCTAAAAGAAAATTTCTAAACTGGTTAATACACAGATTGTTCTTCGCTTTCCAGTTCATGAGAACATTCTTTGCGATACATAACACTGTGACAACCATGTGTGCTGAGTTAATTTCCATGTTGATGTTGTCTAAGTCACCCAGTATGCACAGTGTGGGGCATGCAGGGATGCTACACTTTAGCCATGTTGATAGGTCCTCACAGACTTCAAGCCAGAACTTCTGGACAGGCACAGAAAACCACAAAGCGTGTGCATAATCATCAGGTGTGTTATCTGTGCAATGTGAGCAGATGTTTGAGTGTGTTAGACCCATCCTGAACATCCTTTGTCCTGTATAGTGTGTTCTATGAAGGATTTTGTATTGTATGAGCTGGAAATTAGGATTTCGAGTCTTTATGAAGGTGTTCAAACATATTTGTGGTTAGAAGCTATGACCAGAACTGATGGATAAATCTGCCTCCCATTTTGAGGATGGAAGAGACATTGTGTCATCTATCTTAGACAATAATTTATATATTTTTGATAGTAGTTTTGGGGTACAGATGCTTAGAAATTCTGCTACCCTAGTCGGGGGTTGTAAGTCTGGTTGGTGGAGGATATATCCATCCATCCATCCATCATCTGCCGCTTATCCGGGGGTCGGGTCGCGGGGGCAGCAGCTTGAGCAGAGAAACCCAGACGTCTCTGTCCCCGGCCACTTCCTCCAGCTCTTCCGGGGGGACCCCGGGGCGTTCCCAGGCCAGCCGAGAGACATAGTCTCTCCAACGTGTCCTGGGTCTCCCCCGGGGTCTCCTCCCAGTGCGACGTGCCCGGAACACCTCCCCAGGGAGGCGCCCAGGGGGCATCCTAACCAGATGCCCGAGCCACCTCATCTGACTCCTCTCAATACGGAGGAGCAGCGGTTCTACTCCGAGCCCCTCCCGGATGACTGAGCTTCTCACCCTATCTCTAAGGGAGAGCCCAGACACCCTGCGGAGGAAACCCATTTCGGCCGCTTGTATTCGCGATCTTGTTCTTTCGGTCACTACCCACAACTCGTGACCATAGGTGAGGATGGGAACGTAGATTGACCAGTAAGTAGAGAGCTTCGCCTTCTGGCTCAGCTCCCTCTTCACTGCAACACTGCAGGCGCCGCACCGATCCGCCCGTCAATCTCCCGCTCCATTCGTCCGTCACTCGTGAACAAGACCCCGAGATACTTGAACTCCTCCTCTTGGGGAAGGATCTCATTCCCGACCCGGAGAGAGCATTCCACCCTTTTCCAGCTGAGAACCATAGTCTCGGATTTGGAGGTGCTGATTCTCATCCCAGCCGCTTCACACTCGGCTGCGAATCACTCCAGTGAGAGCTGAAGGTCACGGCCTGACGACGCTAACAGAACCACATCATCTGCAAAAAGCAGAGACCCGATTCTGAGGTCGCCAAATGGGACACCCTCAACGCCCTGGCTCCGCCTAGAAATTCTGTCCATAAAAGTTAGGAACAGAATCGGTGACAAAGGGCAGCCCTGACGGAGTTCAACTCTCACCGGAAACGTATCCGACTTACTGCCGGCAATGCGGACCAAACTCTGGCACCGGTCATACAGAGACCGAACGGCCCCTATCAAGGGGTCCGGCACTCCATATTCCCGGAGCACCCCCCACAGGACTCAACGAGGGACACGGTCGAACGCTTTTTCCAAGTCCACAAAACACATGTAGACTGGTTGGGTGAACTCCCATGCACCCTCCAGGATCCTGCCGAGGGTATAGAGCTGGTCCACTGTTCCACGGCCAGGACGAAAGCCACACTGCATCTCCTGAATCCGAGGCTCGATTATCCGACGGATCCTCCTCTCCAATACCCCCGAATAGACCTTACCAGGGAGGCTGAGGAGTGTGATACCCCTATAGTTGGAACACACCCTCCGGTCCCCCTTTTTAAAGAGGGGGACCACCACCCCAATCTGCCAGTCCAGAGGCACTGTCCCCGATGTCCACGCGATACTGCAGAGGCGTGTCAGCCAAGACAGCCCTACAACATCCAGAGCCTTGAGAAACTCAGGACGGACCTCATCCACCCCCGGGGCCTTGCCACCGAGGAGCTTTTTAACCACCTCGGCAACTTCAGCCCCAGAAATGGGAGGCCCCGTCTCCGAGCTCTCCGACTCTGCCTCTTCCGAGCACGTGTTGGTAGGATTGAGGAGTTCCTCGAAGTACTCCCCCCACCGACTCACAACATCCCTAGTTGAGGTCAGCAAAGCCCCGTCCCCACTGTAAACAGTGTTGACTGTGAGCCGCTTCCCCCCCCCTGAGACGCCGGATGGTGGACCAGAATCTTTTCTAGGCCGTCCGGAAATCGTTCTCCATGGTCTCACCGAACTCCTCCCAGGCCCGAGTTTTTGCCTCAGCAACCGCCGAAGCCGTGGCCCGTCTGGCCCGTCGGTACCTATCAGCTTCTTCCAGGGTCCCACTGTCCAAAAAGGCCCGATAGGACTCCTTCTTCAGCTTGACGGCTTCCCTCACCACTGGTGTCCACCAGCAGGTTCGAGGGTTGCCGCCACGACAGGCACCGACCACCTTACGGCCACAACTCCGACCAGCTGCCTCGGCAATGGAGTCACGGAACATGGCCCATTCAATGTCCCCCACCTCAAATATGGTTGAAGCTCTGCCGGAGGTGGGAGTTAAAGCTCCTTCTGACGGGGGATTCTGACAAACGCTCCCAGCAGACCCTCACAATACGTTTGGGCCTGCCAGGTCTGATCGGCATCCTCCCCCACCAGCGGAGCCAACTCACCACCAGGTGGTGATCAGTTGACAGCTCCGCCCCTCTCTTCACCCGAGTGTCCAGGACATACGGCCGCAAGTCCGATGATACAACCACAAAGTCGATCATCGAACTGCGGCCAAGGGTGTCCTGGTGCCAAGTGCACATATGGACACCCTTATGCCTGAACATGGTGTTCGTTATGGACAGTCTATGACTGGCACAGAAGTCCAACAACATAACACCACTCTGATTCAGATCGGGGGGGCCGTTCCTCCCAATCACACCCCTCCAGGTCTCACTCTCATTGCCCACGTGAGCATTGAAGTCCCCCAGCAGAATGAGGGAGTCTCCGGTAGGAGCATTCTCCAGTGCCTCCCCCAGAGACTCCAAAAAGGGTAGGTACTCTGAACTGCTGTTTGGCGCATAGGCACAAACAACAGTCAGGACTCGTCCCCCCACCCAAAGGCGGAGAGAGGCTACCCTCTCGTTCACTGGGGTAAACCCCAATGTACTGGCACACAGCCGGGGGGCAATAAGTATGCCCACACCTGCTCTGCGCCTCTCACCACGGGCAACTCCAGAGTGGAAGAGAGTCCAACCCCTCTCAAGAGTACTGGTTCCAGATCCCAAGCCGTGCGTCGAGGTGAGTCCGACTATATCTAACGGTCTGATGAAGTTTCAACAATAAACAACAAACTTTGTATTATGAGAAAGAACCAGACTCATTCTTCAGGAATCCGAAAATAAGCTCTATTTTACGAGTTATGCACGAATTCGGATTCTCCTATAAAACGAATTCCTTAACTCAAACCAAGTTAAGACTGCTTTGTCCTTCATATTTATTCATGTCTAATCAAGTTTCAATGATAAACAACGTTGTACTTTTTAGAATGAGAAAGAACTTCTTCAGCAATAAGCATCTCTCGACAAATGACGAAATACAGATTTTGCTATAAAATTAATTGCTATCAGCCTGACTTAAAACTGTTTGTCTTCCTTATTTATCCACTTCAAATCAAGTTTCAACAATTAAAAATAATTTTGTAGTTTGAGAAAGAACAACTTAATCTTGAGCAATCAGTATAAAAAGAAGGTAAGCAAAGGTGCGAATGTCAAACCATACATGATCAAAACAGGGAGCGGAGGTGTTTGGCTGAGACAAGGTGTGAATGTCCACCCATAATTAATGAAAAGCGGGCAACAAGTAGGTTCGAATGCCCAACCATACATCATCAAAAGCAGGAGTGGATATGTTCGGCTTCAAGAAGGTTTGAACGTCTGACCATAGTTTGTAAAAAGCGGGTAAGAAAAGGTTCGAATGCCCGAACATACACCATCAAAGGAGGGAGCGGAGGTGTTCCGCTGTAAGAAGGTGTTAATGTCCGACCATAGTTGGTAAAAAACGGGTAAGAAAAGGTTAAAATACCCGACTGTACACAATCAGTAGCGGGTGCGGAGTTGTTCGGCTACTAAAAGGTGTGAAAGTCCGACCATGGTTTGTAAAAAGCGGGTAAGAAAAGGTGCGAATGCCCGAAAATGTATGATCAAAAGAGGGAGCGGAGGTGTTCGGCTGCAAGAAGGTGTGAATGTACACCCATAATTACTGAAAAATGGGTAAGAAAAGGTGCGAATGCCCAACTATACATAATCAAAAGCAGGAGTGGATGTGTTTGGCTCCAAGAAGGGTTGAATGTCTGACCATAGTTTGTAAAAAGCAGGTAAGAAAAGGTTTGACTGCCCGAACATACACCATCAAAAGAGGGAGCGGAGGTGTTCCGCTGTAAGAAGGTGTGAATGTCCGACCATAGTTGGTAAAAAGCGGGTAAGAAAAGGTTAAAATATCCGACTGTACACAATCAATAGCGGGAGCGGAGTTGTTCGGCTACTAAAAGATGTGAAAGTCCGACTATGGTTTGTAAAAAGCGGGTAAGAAAAGATGCGAATGCCCGACAATGTATGATCAAAAGAGGGAGCGGAGGTTTTTGGCTACAAGAAGGTTTGAATGTCCGACCATAGTTTGTAAAAAGCGGGTAAGAAAAGGTTCAAATGCCTGACAATACACCATCAAAAGCGGGAGCGGAGATGTTCCGCTGTAAGACGGTGTGAATGTCTGACCATAGTTGGTAAAAAGCGGGTAAGAAAAGGTTAAAATACCCGACTGTACACAATCAATAGCGGGAGCGGAGTTGTTTGGCTACAAGAAGGTGTGAAAGTCCAACCATGGTTTGTAAAAAGCTGGTAAGAAAAGGTTCGAATGCCCGAATATATACCATCAAAAGCGGAAGCGGAGGTGTTCGGCTGCAAGAAGGTGTGAACGTCCGACCAAAGTTTGTAAAAAGCAGTTAAGAAAAGGTTCGAATATCCAACCAAACATAATCAAAAGCGGGATTCGACTGTTCGACTGCAAGTAGGCGTGAATGTCCAGCCATAATTACTCACAAACGGGTAAGAAAAGGTAGTATTGCCAGACCATACATGATCAAAACAGGGAGCTGAGGTGGTTCAGCACCAAGGTGTGAATGTCTGACTATAGTTTGTAAAAAGCGGGTAAGCTGCGAATGACCGACTAAATATCAACAAAAGGTCTTCGGATGCAAGTGGGTGTGAATATCCCACCATACAAGTATGGTGGAGAGGAAGCTGTGAACAGCCGACCATAGTTTGCAAAAAGCGGATGAGACAAGGTGCGAATGTCCAACCATACATGATCAAAACAGGGAGCGGAGGTGTGAATGTCCACCCAAAATTAATGAAAAGCGGGCAAAAAGTAGGTTTGAATGCCCAAGCATACATCATCAAAAGCAGGAGTGGATGTGTTCGGCTACAAGAAGGTTTGAATGTCCGAGCATAGTTTGTAAAAAGCGGGTAAGAAAAGGTTCGAATGCCCAAACATACACCATCAAAAGAGGGAGCGGAGGTGTTCCGCTGTAAGAAGGTGTGAATGTCCGACCATAGTTGGTAAAAAGCGGGTAAGAAAAGGTTAAAATACCCGACTGTACACAATCAATAGGGGGAGCGGAGTTGTTCGGCTACAAGAATGTGTGAAAGTCCAACCATGGTTTGTAAAAAGCTGGTAAGAAAAGGTTCGAATGCCCGAATATATACCATCAAAAGCGGAAGTGGATGTGTTCGGCTGCAAGAAGGTGTGAACGTCCGACCAAAGTTTGTAAAAAGCAGTTAAGAAAAGGTTCGAATATCCAACCAAACATAATCAAAAGCGGGAGCAGAGCTGTTCGACTGCAAGTAGGTGTGAATGTCCTGCCATAATTACTCACAAACGGGTAAGAAAAGGTAGTATTGCCAGACCATACATGATCAAAACAGGGAGCCGAGGTGGTTCAGCACCAAGGTGTGAATGTCTGACTATAGTTTGTAAAAAGCGAGTACGATAAGATGCGAATGCCCGACAATGTATAATCAAAAGAGGGAGCGGAGGTTTTCGGCTACAAGAAGGTTTGAATGTCCGACCATAGTTTGTAAAAAGCGGGTAAGAAAAGGTTAAAATACCCGACTGTACACAATCAATAGCGGGAGCGGAGTTGTTCGGCTACAAGAAGGTGTGAAAGTCCAACCATCGTTTGTAAAAAGCTGGTAAGAAAAGGTTCGAATGCCCGAATATATACCATCAAAAGCGGAAGCGGAGGTGTTCGGCTGCAAGAAGGTGTGAACGTCCGACCAAAGTTGGCAAAAAGCAGTAAAGAAAAGGTTCGAATATCCAAACATAATTAAAAGCGAGAGAGATTGTGTTCAGCTGCAAGTAGGTGTGAATATCCAGCCATAATTACTCACAAACGGGTAAGAAAATGTAGTATTGCCAGACCATACATGATCAAAACAGGGAGCGGAGGTGGTTTAGCTGCAAAAAGGGGTGAATGTCCAACTAAAGTTCAAATATATTAACAAAAGCGGGAGGAGAGGTCTTCGGATTAGAGTGGTTGAAATTTCCAACCATAATCTATAAAATATGGTGAAAAAAAAAGGTGTGAAGGAATGAATTTTATAGCAAAATCCGAAATCATGCATAACTCCGCAAAAGGAACGTATTGCTCAACCAAAGGGATGCTTCTTTCTCATTCAGGGTAATATGAGGAACTTTATGCTTGATACATTTTAGACATGGATAACTATGAAGGACAAAGCAATTTTAACTTGGTTTGAGCAAAGCAATTCATTTTATAGGAAAATCCGAAATCGTGCAGGACTCATGAAAGTAAGCTTATTCTCGGATTCCTGATCCTCCAGTGTTGCTCTTTCCTATACTGCAAAATACAGCCTTGTTCTTTTTTTAAATCGATATAGACATTGATAAATATGAAGGACAAAGCAGTTTCCACTTTGTTTGAGTGAAGGAATTAATTTTATAGCAAAATCCCAAATCAAGCAGAACGTATGAAAATAAGCGTGTTTTCGGATTGCTGATCCTTCAGTGTTGCTCTTTCTTCTACTGCAAAATACAATGTTGTTCTTTGTTGAAGTCAATCTAGACATTGATAAATATGAAGGACAAAGCAGTTTTAACATAGTTTGAGTAAAGGAATTCATTTTATACATAAAATCCCAACTCATGCAGAACGTATGAAAATAAGCTTATTCTCGGATTCCTGTTCCTTCAAGTGTTGCTCTTTCTACTACTGCAAAATACAATGTTGTTCTTTGTTGAAGTAAATCTAGACATTGATAAATATGAAGGACAAAGCAGTTTTCACTTGGTTTGAGTGAAGGAATTCATTTTATACATAAAATCCCAAATCATGCAGAACGTATGAAAAGAAGCTTATTCTCGGATTCCTGATCCTTCAGTGTTGCTTTTTCTTCTACTGCAAAATACAATGTTGTTCTTTGTTGAAGTCGATCTAGACATTGATAAATATGAAGGACAAAGCAGTTTTAACTTGGTTTGAATGAAGGAATTCATTTTATACATAAAATCCCAAATCATGCAGAACGTATGAAAATAAGCTTATTCTCGGATTACTGATCCTTCAGTGTTTCTCTTTCTTCTACTGCAAAATCCAGTGTTGTTCTTTGTTGAAGTCAATCTAGACATTGATAAATATGAAGGACAAAGCAGTTTTAACATAGTTTGAGTGAAAGCATTCATTTATAGTAAAATCAATAATCGTGCAGAACTCATGAAAATAAGCTTATTCTCGGATTCCTAAACCTTTTGATTTGCTCTTTCTTTACTGCAAAGTACAATGTTGTTCTTTGTTGAAGTCGATCTAGACATTGATAAATATGAAGGACAAAGCAGTTTTCACTTGGTTTGAGTGAAGGATTTGCAGCTGAAAACCTCCCGCTCCCGCTTTTGATTGTGTATAGTCGGGCTTTCGAGCCTTTTCTTACCCGGTTTTTAGAAATTATGGTTGGACATTCAGATCTTGCAGCCGAAGACCTCCACTCCCTCTTTTGATCATACATTGTCGGGCATTCGCACCTTGTCTTACCCGCTTTTTACAAACTATAGTCAGACATTCACACCTTGCAGCTGAACCACCTCAGCTCCCTGTTTTGATCATGTATGGTCTGGCAATACTACCTTTTCTTACCCGTTTGTGAGTAATTATGGCTGGACATTCACACCTACTTGCAGTCGAACAGCTCTGCTCCCGCTTTTGATGGTATATATTCGGGCATTCGAACCTTTTCTTAACTGCTTTTTGCAAACTTTGGTCGGACGTTCACACCTTCTTGCAGCCGAACACCTCCGCTTCCGCTTTTGATGGTATATATTCGGGCATTCGAACCTTTTCTTAGCAGCTTTTTACAAACCATGGTTGAACTTTCACACCTTCTTGTAGCCCAACACCTCCGCTCCCGCTTTTGATGGTGTATAGTCAGGCATTTGAACCTTTTCTTACCCGCTTTTTACAAACTATGGTCGGACATTCAAACCTTCTTGTAGCCGAAAACCTCCGCTCCCTCTTTTGATCATACATTGTCGGGCATTCGCACCTTTTCTTACCCGTTTTTTACAAACCATCGTCGGACTGTCACACATTCTTGTAGCCAAACACATCCGCTCCCGCTATTGATTGTGTACAGTCGGGTATTTTAACCTTTTCTTACCCGTTTTTTACCAACTATGGTCGGACATTCACACTTTCTTACAGCGGAACACCTCCGCTCCCTCTTTTGATGGTGTATGTTTGGGCATTCGACCCTTTTCTTACTCGCTTTTTACAAACTATGCTCGGACATTCAAACCTTCTTGTAGCCGAACACATCCACTCCTGCTTTTGATGATGTATGGTTGGGCATTCAAACCTACTTGTTGCCCGCTTTTCATTAATTTTGGGTGGACATTCACACCTTGTCACAGCCAAACACCTCCGCTCCCTGTTTTGATCATGTATGGTTGGACATTCGCACCTTTTCTCACCCGCTTTTTGCCAACTATGGTCGGATGTTCACAGCTTCCTCTCCACCATACTTGTATGGTGGGATATTCACACCCACTTGCATCCGAAGACCTTTTGTTGATATTTAGTCGGTCATTCGCAGCTTACCCGCTTTTGGCAAACTATGGCCTTCATGCAGCCAAACACCTCTGATCTCGCTTTTGATGATGTAAGGTTGGGCATTCAGACCTTGCTTCACCTGCTTTTCACCAAATATAGTCGGACATTCACACCTTCTTGCAGCCGAACACTTCCGCTCCACCTTTTAGTGTTCTATCACACCTTTTTTTTCACCGCATTTTATAGATTATGGTTGGAAATTCTCAACCACTCTCATCCGAAGACCTCTCCTCCCGCTTTTGTTAATATATTTGAACTTTAGTCGGACATTCACACCTTCTTGCAGCTGAACCACCTCCGCTCCCTGTTTTGATCATGTATGGTCTGGCAATACTACCTTTTCTTACCCATTTGTTCGTAATTATGGCTGGACATTCACACCTACTTGCAGCCGAACACCACCTCTCCCGCTTTTGATGATTTATGGACCGGCATTCTTACCTTTTCTAACACATTTTTCAGCAATTATGGTAGGAGATTCACACTTACTCACAGCCGAACAACTCCGCTCCCGCATTTGATGGTGTATAGTCGGGCATTCTCACCCTTTCTCATCAGCTTTTTGCAAATTATGATCTGACATTCACACCTGCTTTTGATAATGTATGGTTTGGCATTCGCACCTTTTCTTACCCATTTTTCAGTAATTATGGGTGGACATTCACACCTTCCTGCAGCTGAACACCTCCTCTCCCGCTATTGATTGTGTACAGTCGGGTATTTTAACCTTTTCTTACCCGCTTTTTACCAAATATGGTCGGACATTCACACCGTCTTACAGCGGAACACCTCTGCTCCCGCTTTTGATGGTGTATAGTCAGGCATTTGAACCTTTTCTTACCCGCTTTTTACAAACTATGGTCGGACATTCAAACCTTCTTGTAGCCGAAAACCTCCGCTCCCTCTTTTGATTATACATTGTTGGGCATTCGCACCTTATTTACAAACTATAGTCAGACATTCACACCTTGCAGCTGAGTCACCTCAGCTCCCTGTTTTGGTAGTGTATGTTCGGGCATTCGAACCTATTCTTACCCCCATTTTACAAACTATGCTCGGAGATTCACACCTACTCACAGCCGAACAACTCCGCTCCCGCATTTGATGATGTCTTGGCCGGCATTCTAGTCTCTTCTAACACATTTTTCAGCAATTATGGTTGGACATTCACACCTACTCACAGCCGAACACTTCCGCTCCCGCATTTGATGGTGTATAGCCGGGCATTCTCACCCTTTCTCATCAGCTTTTTGCAAATTATGATCTGACATTCACACCTACTTGCAGTCGAACAGCTCTGCTCCCGCTTTTGATTATGTTTGGTTGGATATTCGAACCTTTTCTTAACTGCTTTTTACAAACTTTGGTCGGACGTTCACACCTTCTTGCAGCCGAACACATCCACTTCCACTTTTGATGGTATATATTCGGGCATTCGAACCTTTTCTTACCCACTTTTTACAAACCGTGGTCGGACTTTCACACCTTCTTGTAGCCAAACAACTCTGCTCCCGCTATTGATTGTGTACAGTCGGGTATTTTAACCTTTTCTTACCCGCTTTTTACCAACTATGGTCGGACATTTACACCTTCTTACAGCGGAACACCTCCGCTCCCTCTTTTGATGGTCTATGTTCGGGCATTCGAACCTTTTCTTACCCGCTTTTTACAAACTATGGTCGGACATTCAAACCTTCTTGTAGCCGAACACATCCACTCCTGCTTTTGATGATGTATGGTTGGGCATTTTCACCTTTTCTTACCTATTTTTCAGTAATTATGGGTGGACATTCACACCTTCTTGCAGCTGAACAACTCCTCTCCCGCTTATGATCATGTGCGGTTTGATATTCGAAAATTTTCTTTCATGTTTTAAAGCAATTATTGATGGACATTCAAATCTTCTTGTAGCCAAAAACATCCGCTCCCTCTTTTGATCATACATTGTCGGGCATTCGCACCTTATCTTACCCGCTTTTTACAAACTATAGTCAGACATTCACACCTTGCAGCTGAACCACCTCCGCTCCCTGTTTTGATCATGTATGGTCTGGCAATACTACCTTTTCTTACCCGTTTGTGAGTAATTAATCCCAAAATATTGAGCATAAAATAAGTCTTTATGCTGATGATGTATTACTTTTCCTTCAGAACTCACAGACGTCTCTCAGTCACACGATCACACTCATAAATAAATTCTCAGCACTTTCTGACTACTCTATCAACTGGTCTAAGACCACAGTTCTGCCCATTAACTGTAGGGTCCATAATATACCTGCGATCACTTTACAGTCAGGAAATATTAGATATTTAGGCATAAACATTTCCTCCAGGCTCTCAGAGCTAACAAAGCTAAATTATGTGCAATTATTAAAGACAGTAGAGGACGATCTCTCGTTGGAAGTCCTTACCTATATCACTTATGGGGAGAGTTACATCCATTAAAATGATGATTCTACCAAAAGTTAACTATTTGTTCTCAATGATCCCCATAAAACCATCTGCTACTTGGTTTAAGTCACTAGATTCATGCATCTCCAAATTTCTGTGGAAAAACAAACCACCACGTATTAGTTTAAAAACCCTACAGAAGACCAAGGACAGTGGTGGATTAGATTTACCTCATTTTCAGCACTATTCCTTAGACAATAGGTTACAATATATATCAAAATGGTTTAAACCTTGTTGTTGTCACAGTTCCCAGAGACGTTGTAATCGTTGAGGATTCTATATTCACCCCCTCATTAGAGGCACGTAATGCAGATTGATGACACTGAATCTTCTTCTCTGTTCATTGCTGGCATCATTCCCAGCATCGTAAGTGTTCGTGGCATTGTTAGCCTCTTCTTCTGGATCTTGATATCGAGAATCCTTTTGTATTTCTGGTTTGTCAGTCCTCTGTCTTCGTTCACCGGAGTCTTTGTCTTTTTGTCCTTGAGTTTGGTGATTTTTTCTTCTTTTGATGCCTTGACACAATGTGACAGGTGATACCACGTGGGAGATACTGTAACTTGGACTGCTGTCCCTGTGCTGCGAAATGGCTGTGCTGCTCAAATGGTCTCTCCTTCATCATGGTTACATGCTGCCATTCCGACATCTCGCCATTCCGACATGGGTCTCCAATTGTCGGAATGGCGACACTTAATTTTTTATCAAACGTCCCACCATTCCGACACTTTTTTCCTCCTATGGTCGGAATGGCGGTATGTTTTTTGTTTTTTTTTAACATACCGCCATTCCGACAGTTCCTTTTAATAGCCTATTTTTTACCCAAAACATTTTGCACTAATGATATGCCGGCGCAAATACGCCCTAAAGTTTGGCGCACAAGCTTTGCACATGCAGAGGCCACAGCCTCGCAAACAAACTTTAATAATCTATTATCAAAATCCCCTGAATTTCAAATATAAAAATACAGATATTAATGTAACTCTGGCGAGACTGAAACTGATTAAGCAGAAATACAGTGTCAGTGAGCTGTCACAGCAGCCAGCTGGAGCGGAGCTCTCCACAGAGCCCATGCGTCTTTTGCACGCTGTCATCATATGCAAAAGTAATAATTGCAATTACAGATATCACGGCTACTGCACAGGACACAGTTGCGAGCACTCTGCCTTGCCTTGCCAATAGGAGAAGAGAGAAATGACAGCATAGAACGTATAAAACACAACAAAATTCAGTAAAAACGTTTATTCATGTTATTCACGTGATTTATGAGTACTCACTCCAATTTTGGGAAGCGCGGATGGGCTTTGCGCATTTGGCACAAACACACAGCCGCAACGGTTGTAGCTTTATACAGCCTGTTGATATCTTAAGGACCTAACTGGTCACACCTGGGAGTAAATGTCATGTAGAGATTGTTTTTACATGACATTACAGCTGAACATATAGCTTTCATCCACAAACCAACGTGGGAGAGCCCGAAGACGCATGTGCCAGACGCACATAGGCATGCGTAAAACCAATTTTGACCACTTCATACTATTTATTTGCTTTCTTTTAGTTAACTTTCGTTTCTTTTGGATTCTTGTGCGTGTTATGGAGCCGTTTTGGTCCATATTTGTAAGCCTTTTTTTCCTGGATTAAATTTTCGGAAGTTGAAACAAGTGGCATTGGAGTGTGTGATTGAAAACCACCGCGGACTGCTTCTCCTCCTCCAGTTGCCGAGACTTTGTGTTTTTAATAACGCTTGTCTATAAACATGTGTTAAACATATAAATTGCATGAACAGAAAGAAGGGACTCACCTGTTGAGTAACACACATTTCCTTATACGGAAAACCTTGTCGGACTGGTGGGACATTTGAACGTCAGAATAGCGGGATGTCGCAATGGTGGGATGTCGGAATGGTGGGACATTTGCATGTCGGAATGGTGGTATGTCGGAATGGTGGTATGTTGGAATGGTGGGATGTCGGAATAGCGGGATGTCGGAATGGCGGGATTTCGGAATGGGTGTTGCCACCCCCTTCATCATATACACAGTTATTTATACATCACCTTCCACCATGAAGCGTTGTCCCTTTTTGTTTCTCTCTTTGTTCTTAAAATGCTGTTATGCATGTCTAAACCAATCCATTAAATTAGATCATTTTGGCAGTAAAGCGATCTACAATGTGCTTGGTCGCAAAGCTGCTCATCTGTGGTAAACAGCTCTTCAGAAAGGCATTCTTAAATTGATTTCACTAATTCTATGTAATAATTTTGTGATTTCCTACAAAACTACACTTCTTCTCCCATCTGTCTGAGTATTTAATATTGTCTGGGTCCCGTTAAAACATGTATTTTTCCCATCTAATTCCTTGTTTGCTTTAAAACAAGTATTCCCCATTTTCTATCCCTTCAGTAGCCAACCAGTTTGTATGGAGTACACTGGAGCAACTTGACTGATCAGTAAAACACTGCTTTTGTTGTCACCGCAAGGCTTCCCCCGTCGGTTGTTTCACTGAGACACTACTGAGTAACTATAACTCAACACAGTTTATACACATAACATTCCTATACATACTAACAAACAAACAAACAATTATTTATCGCAATTTTCTCATCTCTGTTTGAACGTACACCCAGGTAAATATTCCTGTAGTCTTCTCATACCGACTATGGACCCATTCATTGTTTAACTTCACTGTTTTGCAAATCCTAATTGAATATTACACATTGACATTGAACTTTACTTGATAAGCAGGTCTTCATTGCATTCAGCAGCCTATATGTGAGCATCTATGTGTAAGCTGTTCTTCTTTGCATTTATCAGCAGCAAGCAATTCTTCATTGCACATGCATATGAAAATAGTAAAACAATTCCAATGCGTTAGCGAAACCTTCTATATCAGGAGTGTCCATCATGATGCTGGGAATAGAACCTCTTTCCCAGAATAGTTCAACCTTCATTACTCAACTGATCATAACTTCGCAATGAGCACATTTCAAAGTATCATTCCTCTACATATATTCAAAAATCTATGTGTAAATGTTTAATATTTCTTATATTTGTTGATGTCATTCTGTGTGCATGTGGCCTAAACCCAATCTCTGTGTGGTAATTTTAATTTAAACAAGTTGAACTCTGCCTCTGATCATTTAAAAAAGGTGTGTACCAATATCAACCTTTCTCAGGTAATTACAGATCCTACAAAACCAAAGAGATCCTTCAAGGTTGTCCCTGATTGGCTCAATCTTAACAAATCAAAGGTAGAAAATCCGCAGTATCTGAACTTGGTGTTAGTTATCACTGCTCAATAGCCTGTATCAGAATTGCAAAAATGAAAACATTAGGTCCACGCTTGGTATCCAGATCCTGAAACATCTCCATGAGCAGGCTTTTTTTTAACTGATCTGTTGAATAGTTATATGACAATGTTAAAATCCCAGATGAAGATCTAGCACTTGACCATTTTTGTAAATCTTCTAATTCCATAGTTGATAAACACGCCCCTTTTAAAAAGTATAGAACTTAGAACAGGTCTATCCCTGGCTTTCGGCAGAACTGTCTTCTTTACTTTTTTTTCCCCTTGTCCTGTTCAGCATTATGTCAGAAGAATTGTAGTCTGAATACCTTTGATGCCAAACAGATTTGTTTTGCCAAGGGAAGTTTTATAAATGTAAAGCTCCCCTTGATGCCCATTTATTTATTTCTGTTTACAATATATGACATGAACTGAACTGAATCGGACCTGGGGACAAGGAAAGAAGAAGAGGAAAGAAGAGGAAACAGAACAAAAATAGAAACAAAAACCAGACAACCAGCTGCTACACCTGTAAAAAACAAAACAGACAACAATCCATGGCCTATGAGGGGAATCCAGCCTTAGCGCCACCAGGAGCACCTGAAAGCAGACAAGCAGAGAAAAAACAAACACACAAACAAACAAAAACAAGCACAAGAAGCGGCAATCGCATACAACACAGCTGTGGATATAGATGACCTGAGACGACATGATAATACATCAACTGCTTAGTGACCATGCTACTGGACTAATGAATGTGTGTGTGTGTGTGTGAGAACATGCAACACCCATGGCACAGGACCTACATGATAACCGTGCTTAGTTATGAGTGTATAAGCGTACAGGGCCACAATCCACAGCCCCCCCCCCCCCCCCCCCCCAAGCAATCAGAAGCAGGCAGAGAGGGCCACAAGACCCAGGCCACCAGCAGCCCCCACAGAGCACAGAACCCAGGCAGCCCACCGCAGGGGCAACCACGCATCCACCCAGAAGACTGCAGAGGAAGCCCCCGGAAAGAGCCCCCATAAGCATAGGGCAGAGGCACTCCGGGAACCAGGGGCAACAGCCCACCTACCCCGCCAGGCCCCAGCCGCCCAGACATGGGCCGTGCACTGGACCTGGGCCCCAGGAGCCCGAGCGCCCCCAAACCCCCCGGCAGAGGCCCCACCCAATACCCAGGAGGGCCAAGCGCCCCAGACAGCCACAAAGTGGGTCAGCGCCTGCCCCAGCGCCCCTGGCCAAGTGCCCTGGGAGTCAAGACGTGCCCACAGGTGGGTGAAGTCGCGAGCAGTGGGGAGAGGCAACGCTGATGCCCCATCGGGAGAAACACAGGCAGGCCAGGCGACAGCAAGTCCCAGATCCAGGCCCAATCATTACCACACACACTTTCACGTCCCATACATCCACACATCCACACATCCTACCTCCCTCGACTCTGCTGGGGTGTAGTGCAGCGGGCACACCAGGAGGCCAGCAACCCCCCAGCCACCACAGACCCCGAACCAGCAGAACAATTAATTAATCCTCCTGGCCCCTCCTGCCCCGAGCAGACACCAGGAAGCAGGGGTGCGCGAAGAAGACCCCTCCCCTCACCCTTCTGGCTCTTCAATATTTTCTAATAGTGAGCAATTAAAATTGAGGGGCAGCCAAACTTGTAGAACTGGGAGCGCGGCACTCTGGGCAGCCTACATACCCAAAGAGCCCCGCCCACCAGATGCCACTCAGTGTAACCACCCCCCAAGACCTAATGTGTGTGTGTGAGTGTGTTTGATAAGTAGTAATGTCTAAGGTGTAATTAAAACAGGGGCAGGGAACTGCAGAGTGCAACCAAAGGGGACCACCTACGTGGCCCCATCCACTACACCCCACCGAACACACACGCCCCCAAAACCCTTCATGTGTGAGTGTGTGCTGTGTACAGGAGCCAGAAGGGAGAGGGGTATGGGGATATATACCGGGGGAGCTACTCTCCCCCAGAGAGGGCAGCCAGGGACTGGCTGCAATAGGCATCCCCGCTACCTGGGAGCCAACAATGGGCAGGAGGGCCTGATGTCCACCAGGCTCGGGGCCTGCAGCGACCATATTCCGGGAGCTACTGTACCCCCAGAAGGTACCCATCCCGCCCCACCCCACTCAACCCAACCCCACCCAGGAGGACCTCTACAAAAAACAAACAAACAAACCACCCGGTCACACCAGTCGCAGCAGCCCGGGCCTGAGACCCACCATCACCCAGCAACCCACCACCACCACTATGTGATAAAACTAATCAGAGGGGACCAGAGAGAATGAAATTCAGCCAATTGATGTTTTGAGGAGGCAGACATTGTTTCCATGCTCATATAATCTAAAAGAAAATTTCTAAACTGGTTAATACACAGATTGTTCTTCGCTTTCCAGTTCATGAGAACATTCTTTGCGATATATAACACTGTGACAACCATGTGTGCTGAGTTAATTTCCATGTTGATGTTGTCTAAGTCACCCAGTATGCACAGTGTGGGGCATGCAGGGATGCTACACTTTAGCCATGTTGATAGGTCCTCACAGACTTCAAGCCAGAACTTCTGGACAGGCACAGAAAACCACAAAGCGTGTGCATAATCATCAGGTGTGTTATCTGTGCAATGTGAGCAGATGTTTGAGTGTGTTAGACCCATCCTGAACATCCTTTGTCCTGTATAGTGTGTTCTATGAAGGATTTTGTATTGTATGAGCTGGAAATTAGGATTTCGAGTCTTTATGAAGGTGTTCAAACATATTTGTGGTTAGAAGCTATGACCAGAACTGATGGATAAATCTGCCTCCCATTTTGAGGATGGAAGAGACATTGTGTCATCTATCTTAGACAATAATTTATATATTTTTGATAGTAGCTTTGGGGTACAGATGCTTAGAAATTCTGCTACCCTAGTCGGGGGTTGTAAGTCTGGTTGGTGGAGGATATATCCATCCATCCATCCATCATCTGCCGCTTATCCGGGGGTCGGGTCGCGGGGGCAGCAGCTTGAGCAGAGAAACCCAGACGTCTCTGTCCCCGGCCACTTCCTCCAGCTCTTCCGGGGGGACCCCGGGGCGTTCCCAGGCCAGCCGAGAGACATAGTCTCTCCAACGTGTCCTGGGTCTCCCCCGGGGTCTCCTCCCAGTGCGACGTGCCCGGAACACCTCCCCAGGGAGGCGCCCAGGGGGCATCCTAACCAGATGCCCGAGCCACCTCATCTGACTCCTCTCAATACGGAGGAGCAGCGGTTCTACTCCGAGCCCCTCCCGGATGACTGAGCTTCTCACCCTATCTCTAAGGGAGAGCCCAGACACCCTGCGGAGGAAACCCATTTCGGCCGCTTGTATTCGCGATCTTGTTCTTTCGGTCACTACCCACAACTCGTGACCATAGGTGAGGATGGGAACGTAGATTCACCAGTAAGTAGAGAGCTTCGCCTTCTGGCTCAGCTCCCTCTTCACTGCAACACTGCAGGCGCCGCACCGATCCGCCCGTCAATCTCCCGCTCCATTCGTCCGTCACTCGTGAACAAGACCCCGAGATACTTGAACTCCTCCTCTTGGGGAAGGATCTCATTCCCGACCCGGAGAGAGCATTCCACCCTTTTCCGGCTGAGAACCATAGTCTCGGATTTGGAGGTGCTGATTCTCATCCCAGCCGCTTCACACTCGGCTGCGAATCACTCCAGTGAGAGCTGAAGGTCACGGCCTGACGACGCTAACAGAACCACATCATCTGCAAAAAGCAGAGACCCGATTCTGAGGTCGCCAAATGGGACACCCTCAACGCCCTGGCTCCGCCTAGAAATTCTGTCCATAAAAGTTAGGAACAGAATCGGTGACAAAGGGCAGCCCTGACGGAGTTCAACTCTCACCGGAAACGTATCCGACTTACTGCCGGCAATGCGGACCAAACTCTGGCACCGGTCATACAGAGACCGAACGGCCCCTATCAAGGGGTCCGGCACTCCATATTCCCGGAGCACCCCCCACAGGACTCAACGAGGGACACGGTCGAACGCTTTTTCCAAGTCCACAAAACACATGTAGACTGGTTGGGTGAACTCCCATGCACCCTCCAGGATCCTGCCGAGGGTATAGAGCTGGTCCACTGTTCCACGGCCAGGACGAAAGCCACACTGCATCTCCTGAATCCGAGGCTCGATTATCCGACGGATCCTCCTCTCCAATACCCCCGAATAGACCTTACCAGGGAGGCTGAGGAGTGTGATACCCCTATAGTTGGAACACACCCTCCGGTCCCCCTTTTTAAAGAGGGGGACCACCACCCCAATCTGCCAGTCCAGAGGCACTGTCCCCGATGTCCACGCGATACTGCAGAGGCGTGTCAGCCAAGACAGCCCTACAACATCCAGAGCCTTGAGAAACTCAGGACGGACCTCATCCACCCCCGGGGCCTTGCCACCGAGGAGCTTTTTAACCACCTCGGCAACCTCAGCCCCAGAAATGGGAGGCCCCGTCTCCGAGCTCTCCGACTCTGCCTCTTCCGAGCACGTGTTGGTAGGATTGAGGAGTTCCTCGAAGTACTCCCCCCACCGACTCACAACATCCCTAGTTGAGGTCAGCAAAGCCCCGTCCCCACTGTAAACAGTGTTGACTGTGAGCCGCTTCCCCCCCCCTGAGACGCCGGATGGTGGACCAGAATCTTTTCTAGGCCGTCCGGAAATCGTTCTCCATGGTCTCACCGAACTCCTCCCAGGCCCGAGTTTTTGCCTCAGCAACCGCCGAAGCCGTGGCCCGTCTGGCCCGTCGGTACCTATCAGCTTCTTCCAGGGTCCCACTGTCCAAAAAGGCCCGATAGGACTCCTTCTTCAGCTTGACGGCTTCCCTCACCACTGGTGTCCACCAGCAGGTTCGAGGGTTGCCGCCACGACAGGCACCGACCACCTTACGGCCACAACTCCGACCAGCTGCCTCGGCAATGGAGTCACGGAACATGGCCCATTCAATGTCCCCCACCTCAAATATGGTTGAAGCTCTGCCGGAGGTGGGAGTTAAAGCTCCTTCTGACGGGGGATTCTGACAAACGCTCCCAGCAGACCCTCACAATACGTTTGGGCCTGCCAGGTCTGATCGGCATCCTCCCCCACCAGCGGAGCCAACTCACCACCAGGTGGTGATCAGTTGACAGCTCCGCCCCTCTCTTCACCCGAGTGTCCAGGACATACGGCCGCAAGTCCGATGATACAACCACAAAGTCGATCATCGAACTGCGGCCAAGGGTGTCCTGGTGCCAAGTGCACATATGGACACCCTTATGCCTGAACATGGTGTTCGTTATGGACAGTCTATGACTGGCACAGAAGTCCAACAACATAACACCACTCTGATTCAGATCGGGGGGGCCGTTCCTCCCAATCACACCCCTCCAGGTCTCACTCTCATTGCCCACGTGAGCATTGAAGTCCCCCAGCAGAATGAGGGAGTCTCCGGTAGGAGCATTCTCCAGTGCCTCCCCCAGAGACTCCAAAAAGGGTAGGTACTCTGAACTGCTGTTTGGCGCATAGGCACAAACAACAGTCAGGACTCGTCCCCCCACCCAAAGGCGGAGAGAGGCTACCCTCTCGTTCACTGGGGTAAACCCCAATGTACTGGCACACAGCCGGGGGGCAATAAGTATGCCCACACCTGCTCTGCGCCTCTCACCACGGGCAACTCCAGAGTGGAAGAGAGTCCAACCCCTCTCAAGAGTACTGGTTCCAGATCCCAAGCCGTGCGTCGAGGTGAGTCCGACTATATCTAACGGTCTGATGAAGTTTCAACAATAAACAACAAACTTTGTATTATGAGAAAGAACCAGACTCATTCTTTAGAATTCCGAAAATAAGCTCTATTTTACGAGTTATGCACGAATTCGGATTCTCCTATAAAACGAATTCCTTAACTCAAACCAAGTTAAGACTGCTTTGTCCTTCATATTTATTCATGTCTAATCAAGTTTCAATGATAAACAACGTTGTACTTTTTAGAATGAGAAAGAACTTCTTCAGCAATAAGCATCTCTCGACAAATGACGAAATACAGATTTTGCTATAAAATTAATTGCTATCAGCCTGACTTAAAACTGTTTGTCTTCCTTATTTATCCACTTCAAATCAAGTTTCAACAATTAAAAATAATTTTGTAGTTTGAGAAAGAACAACTTAATCTTGAGCAATCAGTATAAAAAGAAGGTAAGCAAAGGTGCGAATGTCAAACCATACATGATCAAAACAGGGAGCGGAGGTGTTTGGCTGAGACAAGGTGTGAATGTCCACCCATAATTAATGAAAAGCGGGCAACAAGTAGGTTCGAATGCCCAACCATACATCATCAAAAGCAGGAGTGGATATGTTCGGCTTCAAGAAGGTTTGAACGTCTGACCATAGTTTGTAAAAAGCGGGTAAGAAAAGGTTCGAATGCCCGAACATACACCATCAAAGGAGGGAGCGGAGGTGTTCCGTTGTAAGAAGGTGTTAATGTCCGACCATAGTTGGTAAAAAACGGGTAAGAAAAGGTTAAAATACCCGACTGTACACAATCAGTAGCGGGTGCGGAGTTGTTCGGCTACTAAAAGGTGTGAAAGTCCGACCATGGTTTGTAAAAAGCGGGTAAGAAAAGGTGCGAATGCCCGAAAATGTATGATCAAAAGAGGGAGCGGAGGTGTTCGGCTGCAAGAAGGTGTGAATGTACACCCATAATTACTGAAAAATGGGTAAGAAAAGGTGCGAATGCCCAACTATACATAATCAAAAGCAGGAGTGGATGTGTTTGGCTCCAAGAAGGGTTGAATGTCTGACCATAGTTTGTAAAAAGCAGGTAAGAAAAGGTTTGACTGCCCGAACATACACCATCAAAAGAGGGAGCGGAGGTGTTCCGCTGTAAGAAGGTGTGAATGTCCGACCATAGTTGGTAAAAAGCGGGTAAGAAAAGGTTAAAATATCCGACTGTACACAATCAATAGCGGGAGCGGAGTTGTTCGGCTACTAAAAGATGTGAAAGTCCGACTATGGTTTGTAAAAAGCGGGTAAGAAAAGATGCGAATGCCCGACAATGTATGATCAAAAGAGGGAGCGGAGGTTTTTGGCTACAAGAAGGTTTGAATGTCCGACCATAGTTTGTAAAAAGCGGGTAAGAAAAGGTTCAAATGCCTGACAATACACCATCAAAAGCGGGAGCGGAGATGTTCCGCTGTAAGACGGTGTGAATGTCCGACCATAGTTGGTAAAAAGCGGGTAAGAAAAGGTTAAAATACCCGACTGTACACAATCAATAGCGGGAGCGGAGTTGTTTGGCTACAAGAAGGTGTGAAAGTCCAACCATGGTTTGTAAAAAGCTGGTAAGAAAAGGTTCGAATGCCCGAATATATACCATCAAAAGCGGAAGCGGAGGTGTTCGGCTGCAAGAAGGTGTGAACGTCCGACCAAAGTTTGTAAAAAGCAGTTAAGAAAAGGTTCGAATATCCAACCAAACATAATCAAAAGCGGGATTCGACTGTTCGACTGCAAGTAGGCGTGAATGTCCAGCCATAATTACTCACAAACGGGTAAGAAAAGGTAGTATTGCCAGACCATACATGATCAAAACAGGGAGCTGAGGTGGTTCAGCACCAAGGTGTGAATGTCTGACTATAGTTTGTAAAAAGCGGGTAAGCTGCGAATGACCGACTAAATATCAACAAAAGGTCTTCGGATGCAAGTGGGTGTGAATATCCCACCATACAAGTATGGTGGAGAGGAAGCTGTGAACAGCCGACCATAGTTTGCAAAAAGCGGATGAGACAAGGTGCGAATGTCCAACCATACATAATCAAAACAGGGAGCGGAGGTGTGAATGTCCACCCAAAATTAATGAAAAGCTGGCAAAAAGTAGGTTTGAATGCCCAAGCATACATCATCAAAAGCAGGAGTGGATGTGTTCGGCTACAAGAAGGTTTGAATGTCCGAGCATAGTTTGTAAAAAGCGGGTAAGAAAAGGTTCGAATGCCCAAACATACACCATCAAAAGAGGGAGCGGAGGTGTTCCGCTGTAAGAAGGTGTGAATGTCCGACCATAGTTGGTAAAAAGCGGGTAAGAAAAGGTTAAAATACCCGACTGTACACAATCAATAGGGGGAGCGGAGTTGTTCGGCTACAAGAATGTGTGAAAGTCCAACCATGGTTTGTAAAAAGCTGGTAAGAAAAGGTTCGAATGCCCGAATATATACCATCAAAAGCGGAAGTGGATGTGTTCGGCTGCAAGAAGGTGTGAACGTCCGACCAAAGTTTGTAAAAAGCAGTTAAGAAAAGGTTCGAATATCCAACCAAACATAATCAAAAGCGGGAGCAGAGCTGTTCGACTGCAAGTAGGTGTGAATGTCCTGCCATAATTACTCACAAACGGGTAAGAAAAGGTAGTATTGCCAGACCATACATGATCAAAACAGGGAGCCGAGGTGGTTCAGCACCAAGGTGTGAATGTCTGACTATAGTTTGTAAAAAGCGAGTACGATAAGATGCGAATGCCCGACAATGTATAATCAAAAGAGGGAGCGGAGGTTTTCGGCTACAAGAAGGTTTGAATGTCCGACCATAGTTTGTAAAAAGCGGGTAAGAAAAGGTTAAAATACCCGACTGTACACAATCAATAGCGGGAGCGGAGTTGTTTGGCTACAAGAAGGTGTGAAAGTCCAACCATGGTTTGTAAAAAGCTGGTAAGAAAAGGTTCGAATGCCCGAATATATACCATCAAAAGCGGAAGCGGAGGTGTTCGGCTGCAAGAAGGTGTGAACGTCCGACCAAAGTTGGCAAAAAGCAGTAAAGAAAAGGTTCGAATATCCAAACATAATTAAAAGCGAGAGAGATTGTGTTCAGCTGCAAGTAGGTGTGAATATCCAGCCATAATTACTCACAAACGGGTAAGAAAATGTAGTATTGCCAGACCATACATGATCAAAACAGGGAGCGGAGGTGGTTTAGCTGCAAAAAGGGGTGAATGTCCAACTAAAGTTCAAATATATTAACAAAAGCGGGAGGAGAGGTCTTCGGATTAGAGTGGTTGAAATTTCCAACCATAATCTATAAAATATGGTGAAAAAAAAAGGTGTGAAGGAATGAATTTTATAGCAAAATCCGAAATCATGCATAACTCCGCAAAAGGAACGTATTGCTCAACCAAAGGGATGCTTCTTTCTCATTCAGGGTAATATGAGGAACTTTATGCTTGATACATTTTAGACATGGATAACTATGAAGGACAAAGCAATTTTAACTTGGTTTGAGCAAAGCAATTCATTTTATAGGAAAATCCGAAATCGTGCAGGACTCATGAAAGTAAGCTTATTCTCGGATTCCTGATCCTCCAGTGTTGCTCTTTCCTATACTGCAAAATACAGCCTTGTTCTTTGTTGAAATCGATATAGACATTGATAAATATGAAGGACAAAGCAGTTTCCACTTTGTTTGAGTGAAGGAATTAATTTTATAGCAAAATCCCAAATCAAGCAGAACGTATGAAAATAAGCGTGTTTTCGGATTGCTGATCCTTCAGTGTTGCTCTTTCTTCTACTGCAAAATACAATGTTGTTCTTTGTTGAAGTCAATCTAGACATTGATAAATATGAAGGACAAAGCAGTTTTAACATAGTTTGAGTAAAGGAATTCATTTTATACATAAAATCCCAACTCATGCAGAACGTATGAAAATAAGCTTATTCTCGGATTCCTGTTCCTTCAAGTGTTGCTCTTTCTACTACTGCAAAATACAATGTTGTTCTTTGTTGAAGTAAATCTAGACATTGATAAATATGAAGGACAAAGCAGTTTTCACTTGGTTTGAGTGAAGGAATTCATTTTATACATAAAATCCCAAATCATGCAGAACGTATGAAAAGAAGCTTATTCTCGGATTCCTGATCCTTCAGTGTTGCTTTTTCTTCTACTGCAAAATACAATGTTGTTCTTTGTTGAAGTCGATCTAGACATTGATAAATATGAAGGACAAAGCAGTTTTAACTTGGTTTGAATGAAGGAATTCATTTTATACATAAAATCCCAAATCATGCAGAACGTATGAAAATAAGCTTATTCTCGGATTACTGATCCTTCAGTGTTTCTCTTTCTTCTACTGCAAAATCCAGTGTTGTTCTTTGTTGAAGTCAATCTAGACATTGATAAATATGAAGGACAAAGCAGTTTTAACATAGTTTGAGTGAAAGCATTCATTTATAGTAAAATCAATAATCGTGCAGAACTCATGAAAATAAGCTTATTCTCGGATTCCTAAACCTTTTGATTTGCTCTTTCTTTACTGCAAAGTACAATGTTGTTCTTTGTTGAAGTCGATCTAGACATTGATAAATATGAAGGACAAAGCAGTTTTCACTTGGTTTGAGTGAAGGATTTGCAGCTGAAAACCTCCCGCTCCCGCTTTTGATTGTGTATAGTCGGGCTTTCGAGCCTTTTCTTACCCGGTTTTTAGAAATTATGGTTGGACATTCAGATCTTGCAGCCGAAGACCTCCACTCCCTCTTTTGATCATACATTGTCGGGCATTCGCACCTTGTCTTACCCGCTTTTTACAAAC
Organism: Leuresthes tenuis; assembly: GCF_036924035.1. Lineage (NCBI taxonomy): Eukaryota > Metazoa > Chordata > Actinopteri > Atheriniformes > Atherinopsidae > Leuresthes > Leuresthes tenuis. Next base: position 1,189,461 of record NW_027325385.1, read on the forward strand.
TATAGTCAGACATTCACACCTTGCAGCTGAACCACCTCAGCTCCCTGTTTTGATCATGTATGGTCTGGCAATACTACCTTTTCTTACCCGTTTGTGAGTAATTATGGCTGGACATTCACACCTACTTGCAGTCGAACAGCTCTGCTCCCGCTTTTGATGGTATATATTCGGGCATTCGAACCTTTTCTTAACTGCTTTTTGCAAACTTTGGTCGGACGTTCACACCTTCTTGCAGCCGAACACCTCCGCTTCCGCTTTTGATGGTATATATTCGGGCATTCGAACCTTTTCTTAGCAGCTTTTTACAAACCATGGTTGAACTGTCACACATTCTTGTAGCCAAACACATCCGCTCCCGCTATTGATTGTGTACAGTCGGGTATTTTAACCTTTTCTTACCCGTTTTTTTACCAACTATGGTCGGACATTCACACTTTCTTACAGCGGAACACCTCCGCTCCCTCTTTTGATGGTGTATGTTTGGGCATTCGACCCTTTTCTTACTCGCTTTTTACAAACTATGCTCGGACATTCAAACCTTCTTGTAGCCGAACACATCCACTCCTGCTTTTGATGATGTATGGTTGGGCATTCAAACCTACTTGTTGCCCGCTTTTCATTAATTTTGGGTGGACATTCACACCTTGTCACAGCCAAACACCTCCGCTCCCTGTTTTGATCATGTATGGTTGGACATTCGCACCTTTTCTCACCCGCTTTTTGCCAACTATGGTCGGATGTTCACAGCTTCCTCTCCACCATACTTGTATGGTGGGATATTCACACCCACTTGCATCCGAAGACCTTTTGTTGATATTTAGTCGGTCATTCGCAGCTTACCCGCTTTTGGCAAACTATGGCCTTCATGCAGCCAAACACCTCTGATCTCGCTTTTGATGATGTAAGGTTGGGCATTCAGACCTTGCTTCACCTGCTTTTCACCAAATATAGTCGGACATTCACACCTTCTTGCAGCCGAACACTTCCGCTCCACCTTTTAGTGTTCTATCACACCTTTTTTTTCACCGCATTTTATAGATTATGGTTGGAAATTCTCAACCACTCTCATCCGAAGACCTCTCCTCCCGCTTTTGTTAATATATTTGAACTTTAGTCGGACATTCACACCTTCTTGCAGCTGAACCACCTCCGCTCCCTGTTTTGATCATGTATGGTCTGGCAATACTACCTTTTCTTACCCATTTGTTCGTAATTATGGCTGGACATTCACACCTACTTGCAGCCGAACACCACCTCTCCCGCTTTTGATGATGTATGGACCGGCATTCTTACCTTTTCTAACACATTTTTCAGCAATTATGGTAGGAGATTCACACTTACTCACAGCCGAACAACTCCGCTCCCGCATTTGATGGTGTATAGTCGGGCATTCTCACCCTTTCTCATCAGCTTTTTGCAAATTATGATCTGACATTCACACCTGCTTTTGATAATGTATGGTTTGGCATTCGCACCTTTTCTTACCCATTTTTCAGTAATTATGGGTGGACATTCACACCTTCCTGCAGCTGAACACCTCCTCTCCCGCTATTGATTGTGTACAGTCGGGTATTTTAACCTTTTCTTACCCGCTTTTTACCAAATATGGTCGGACATTCACACCGTCTTACAGCGGAACACCTCTGCTCCCGCTTTTGATGGTGTATAGTCAGGCATTTGAACCTTTTCTTACCCGCTTTTTACAAACTATGGTCGGACATTCAAACCTTCTTGTAGCCGAAAACCTCCGCTCCCTCTTTTGATTATACATTGTTGGGCATTCGCACCTTATTTACAAACTATAGTCAGACATTCACACCTTGCAGCTGAGTCACCTCAGCTCCCTGTTTTGGTAGTGTATGTTCGGGCATTCGAACCTATTCTTACCCCCATTTTACAAACTATGCTCGGAGATTCACACCTACTCACAGCCGAACAACTCCGCTCCCGCATTTGATGATGTCTTGGCCGGCATTCTAGTCTCTTCTAACACATTTTTCAGCAATTATGGTTGGACATTCACACCTACTCACAGCCGAACACTTCCGCTCCCGCATTTGATGGTGTATAGCCGGGCATTCTCACCCTTTCTCATCAGCTTTTTGCAAATTATGATCTGACATTCACACCTACTTGCAGTCGAACAGCTCTGCTCCCGCTTTTGATTATGTTTGGTTGGATATTCGAACCTTTTCTTAACTGCTTTTTACAAACTTTGGTCGGACGTTCACACCTTCTTGCAGCCGAACACATCCACTTCCACTTTTGATGGTATATATTCGGGCATTCGAACCTTTTCTTACCCACTTTTTACAAACCGTGGTCGGACTTTCACACCTTCTTGTAGCCAAACAACTCTGCTCCCGCTATTGATTGTGTACAGTCGGGTATTTTAACCTTTTCTTACCCGCTTTTTACCAACTATGGTCGGACATTTACACCTTCTTACAGCGGAACACCTCCGCTCCCTCTTTTGATGGTCTATGTTCGGGCATTCGAACCTTTTCTTACCCGCTTTTTACAAACTATGGTCGGACATTCAAACCTTCTTGTAGCCGAACACATCCACTCCTGCTTTTGATGATGTATGGTTGGGCATTTTCACCTTTTCTTACCTATTTTTCAGTAATTATGGGTGGACATTCACACCTTCTTGCAGCTGAACAACTCCTCTCCCGCTTATGATCATGTGCGGTTTGATATTCGAAAATTTTCTTTCATGTTTTAAAGCAATTATTGATGGACATTCAAATCTTCTTGTAGCCAAAAACCTCCGCTCCCTCTTTTGATCATACATTGTCGGGCATTCGCACCTTATCTTACCCGCTTTTTACAAACTATAGTCAGACATTCACACCTTGCAGCTGAACCACCTCCGCTCCCTGTTTTGATCATGTATGGTCTGGCAATACTACCTTTTCTTACCCGTTTGTGAGTAATTAATCCCAAAATATTGAGCATAAAATAAGTCTTTATGCTGATGATGTATTACTTTTCCTTCAGAACTCACAGACGTCTCTCAGTCACACGATCACACTCATAAATAAATTCTCAGCACTTTCTGACTACTCTATCAACTGGTCTAAGACCACAGTTCTGCCCATTAACTGTAGGGTCCATAATATACCTGCGATCACTTTACAGTCAGGAAATATTAGATATTTAGGCATAAACATTTCCTCCAGGCTCTCAGAGCTAACAAAGCTAAATTATGTGCAATTATTAAAGACAGTAGAGGACGATCTCTCGTTGGAAGTCCTTACCTATATCACTTATGGGGAGAGTTACATCCATTAAAATGATGATTCTACCAAAAGTTAACTATTTGTTCTCAATGATCCCCATAAAACCATCTGCTACTTGGTTTAAGTCACTAGATTCATGCATCTCCAAATTTCTGTGGAAAAACAAACCACCACGTATTAGTTTAAAAACCCTACAGAAGACCAAGGACAGTGGTGGATTAGATTTACCTCATTTTCAGCACTATTCCTTAGACAATAGGTTACAATATATATCAAAATGGTTTAAACCTTGTTGTTGTCACAGTTCCCAGAGACGTTGTAATCGTTGAGGATTCTATATTCACCCCCTCATTAGAGGCACGTAATGCAGATTGATGACACTGAATCTTCTTCTCTGTTCATTGCTGGCATCATTCCCAGCATCGTAAGTGTTCGTGGCATTGTTAGCCTCTTCTTCTGGATCTTGATATCGAGAATCCTTTTGTATTTCTGGTTTGTCAGTCCTCTGTCTTCGTTCACCGGAGTCTTTGTCTTTTTGTCCTTGAGTTTGGTGATTTTTTCTTCTTTTGATGCCTTGACACAATGTGACAGGTGATACCACGTGGGAGATACTGTAACTTGGACTGCTGTCCCTGTGCTGCGAAATGGCTGTGCTGCTCAAATGGTCTCTCCTTCATCATGGTTACATGCTGCCATTCCGACATCTCGCCATTCCGACATGGGTCTCCAATTGTCGGAATGGCGACACTTAATTTTTTATCAAACGTCCCACCATTCCGACACTTTTTTCCTCCTATGGTCGGAATGGCGGTATGTTTTTTGTTTTTTTTTAACATACCGCCATTCCGACAGTTCCTTTTAATAGCCTATTTTTTACCCAAAACATTTTGCACTAATGATATGCCGGCGCAAATACGCCCTAAAGTTTGGCGCACAAGCTTTGCACATGCAGAGGCCACAGCCTCGCAAACAAACTTTAATAATCTATTATCAAAATCCCCTGAATTTCAAATATAAAAATACAGATATTAATGTAACTCTGGCGAGACTGAAACTGATTAAGCAGAAATACAGTGTCAGTGAGCTGTCACAGCAGCCAGCTGGAGCGGAGCTCTCCACAGAGCCCATGCGTCTTTTGCACGCTGTCATCATATGCAAAAGTAATAATTGCAATTACAGATATCACGGCTACTGCACAGGACACAGTTGCGAGCACTCTGCCTTGCCTTGCCAATAGGAGAAGAGAGAAATGACAGCATAGAACGTATAAAACACAACAAAATTCAGTAAAAACGTTTATTCATGTTAATCACGTGATTTATGAGTACTCACTCCAATTTTGGGAAGCGCGGATGGGCTTTGCGCATTTGGCACAAACACACAGCCGCAACGGTTGTAGCTTTATACAGCCTGTTGATATCTTAAGGACCTAACTGGTCACACCTGGGAGTAAATGTCATGTAGAGATTGTTTTTACATGACATTACAGCTGAACATATAGCTTTCATCCACAAACCAACGTGGGAGAGCCCGAAGACGCATGTGCCAGACGCACATAGGCATGCGTAAAACCAATTTTGACCACTTCATACTGTTTATTTGCTTTCTTTTAGTTAACTTTCGTTTCTTTTGGATTCTTGTGCGTGTTATGGAGCCGTTTTGGTCCATGTTTGTAAGCCTTTTTTTCCTGGATTAAATTTTCGGAAGTTGAAACAAGTGGCATTGGAGTGTGTGATTGAAAACCACCGCGGACTGCTTCTCCTCCTCCAGTTGCCGAGACTTTGTGTTTTTAATAACGCTTGTCTATAAACATGTGTTAAACATATAAATTGCATGAACAGAAAGAAGGGACTCACCTGTTGAGTAACACACATTTCCTTATACGGAAAGCCTTGTCGGAATGGTGGGACATTTGAACGTCAGAATAGCGGGATGTCGCAATGGTGGGATGTCGGAATGGTGGGACGTTTGCATGTCGGAATGGTGGTATGTCGGAATGGTGGTATGTCGGAATGGTGGGATGTCGGAATAGCGGGATGTCGGAATGGCGGGATTTCGGAATGGGTGTTGCCACCCCCTTCATCATATACACAGTTATTTATACATCCCCTTCCACCATGAAGCGTTGTCCCTTTTTGTTTCTCTCTTTGTTCTTAAAATGCTGTTATGCATGTCTAAACCAATCCATTAAATTAGATCATTTTGGCAGTAAAGCGATCTACAATGTGCTTGGTCGCAAAGCTGCTCATCTGTGGTAAACAGCTCTTCAGAAAGGCATTCTTCAATTGATTTCACTAATTCTATGTAATAATTTTGTGATTTCCTACAAAACTACACTTCTTCTCCCATCTGTCTGAGTATTTAATATTGTCTGGGTCCCGTTAAAACATGTATTTTTCCCATCTAATTCCTTGTTTGCTTTAAAACAAGTATTCCCCATTTTCTATCCCTTCAGTAGCCAACCAGTTTGTATGGAGTACACTGGAGCAACTTGACTGATCAGTAAAACACTGCTTTTGTTGTCACCGCAAGGCTTCCCCCGTCGGTTGTTTCACTGAGACACTACTGAGTAACTATAACTCAACACAGTTTATACACATAACATTCCTATACATACTAACAAACAAACAAACAATTATTTATCGCAATTTTCTCATCTCTGTTTGAACGTACACCCAGGTAAATATTCCTGTAGTCTTCTCATACCGACTATGGACCCATTCATTGTTTAACTTCACTGTTTTGCAAATCCTAATTGAATATTACACATTGACATTGAACTTTACTTGATAAGCAGGTCTTCATTGCATTCAGCAGCCTATATGTGAGCATCTATGTGTAAGCTGTTCTTCTTTGCATTTATCAGCAGCAAGCAATTCTTCATTGCACATGCATATGAAAATAGTAAAACAATTCCAATGCGTTAGCGAAACCTTCTATATCAGGAGTGTCCATCATGATGCTGGGAATAGAACCTCTTTCCCAGAATAGTTCAACCTTCATTACTCTACTGATCATAACTCCGCAATGAGCACATTTCAAAGTATCATTCCTCTACATATATTCAAAAATCTATGTGTAAATGTTTAATATTTCTTATATTTGTTGATGTCATTCTGTGTGCATGTGGCCTAAACCCAATCTCTGTGTGGCAATTTTAATTTAAACAAGTTGAACTCTGCCTCTGATCATTTAAAAAAGGTGTGTACCAATATCAACCTTTCTCAGGTAATTACAGATCCTACAAAACCAAAGAGATCCTTCAAGGTTGTCCCTGATTGGCTCAATCTTAACAAATCAAAGGTAGAAAATCCGCAGTATCCGAACTTGGTGTTAGTTATCACTGCTCAATAGCCTGTATCAGAATTGCAAAAATGAAAACATTAGGTCCACGCTTGGTATCCAGATCCTGAAACATCTCCATGAGCAGGCTTTTTTTTAACTGATCTGTTGAATAGTTATATGACACTGTTAAAATCCCAGATGAAGATCTAGCACTTGACCATTTTTGTAAATCTTCTAATTCCATAGTTGATAAACACGCCCCTTTTAAAAAGTATAGAACTTAGAACAGGTCTATCCCTGGCTTTCGGCAGAACTGTCTTCTTTACTTTTTTCTCCCCTTGTCCTGTTCAGCATTATTTCAGAAGAATTGTAGTCTGAATACCTTTGATGCCAAACAGATTTGTTTTGCCAAGGGAAGTTTTATAAATGTAAAGCTCCCCTTGATGCCAATTTATTTATTTCTGTTTACAATATATGACATGAACTGAACTGAACCGGACCGGGGGACAAGGAAAGAAGAAGAGGAAAGAAGAGGAAACAGAACAAAAATAGAAACAAAAACCAGACAACCAGCTGCTACACCTGTAAAAAACAAAACAGACAACAATCCATGGCCTATGAGGGGAATCCAGCCTTAGCGCCACCAGGAGCACCTGAAAGCAGACAAGCAGAGAAAAAACAAACACACAAACAAACAAAAACAAGCACAAGAAGCGGCAATCACATACAACACAGCTGTGGATATAGATGACCCGAGACGACATGATAATACATCAACTGCTTAGTGACCATGCTACTGGACTAATGAATGTGTGTGTGTGTGTGTGAGAACATGCAACACCCATGGCACAGGACCTACATGATAACCGTGCTTAGTTATGAGTGTATAAGCGTACAGGGCCACAATCCACAGCCCCCCCCCAAGCAATCAGAAGCAGGCAGAGAGGGCCACAAGACCCAGGCCACCAGCAGCCCCCACAGAGCACAGAACCCAGGCAGCCCACCCAAGGGGCAACCACGCATCCACCCAGAAGACTGCAGAGGAAGCCCCCGGAAAGAGCCCCCATAAGCATAGGGCAGAGGCACTCCGGGAACCAGGGGCAACAGCCCACCGACCCCGCCAGGCCCCAGCCGCCCAGACATGGGCCGTGCACTGGACCTGGGCCCCAGGAGCCCGAGCGCCCCCAAACCCCCCGGCAGAGGCCCCACCCAATACCCAGGAGGGCCAAGCGCCCCAGACAGCCACAAAGTGGGTCAGCGCCTGCCCCAGCGCCCCTGGCCAAGTGCCCTGGGAGTCAAGACGTGCCCACAGGTGGGTGAAGTCGCGAGCAGTGGGGAGAGGCAACGCTGATGCCCCATCGGGAGAAACACAGGCAGGCCAGGCGACAGCAAGTCCCAGATCCAGGCCCAATCATTACCACACACACTTTCACGTCCCATACATCCACACATCCACACATCCTATCTCCCTCAACTCTGCTGGGGTGTAGTGCAGCGGGCACACCAGGAGGCCAGCAACCCCCCAGCCACCACAGACCCCGAACCAGCAGAACAATTAAGTAATCCTCCTGGCCCCTCCTGCCCCGAGCAGACACCAGGAAGCAGGGGTGTGCGAAGAAGACCCCTCCCCTCACCCTTCTGGCTCTTCAATATTTTCTAATAGTGAGCAATTAAAATTGAGGGGCAGCCAAACTTGTAGAACTGGGAGCGCGGCACTCTGGGCAGCCTACATACCCAAGGAGCCCCGCCCACCAGATGCCACTCAGTGTAACCACCCCCCAAGACCTAATATGTGTGTGTGAGTGTGTTTGATAAGTAGTAATGTCTAAGGTGTAATTAAAACAGGGGCAGGGAACTGCAGAGTGCAACCAAAGGGGACCACCTACGTGGCCCCATCCACTACACCCCACCGAACACACACGCCCCCAAAACCCTTCATGTGTGAGTGTGTGCTGTGTACAGGAGCCAGAAGGGAGAGGGGTATGGGGATATATACCGGGGGAGCTACTCTCCCCCAGAGAGGGCAGCCAGGGACTGGCTGCAATAGGCATCCCCGCTACCTGGGAGCCAACAATGGGCAGGAGGGCCTGATGTCCACCAGGCTCGGGGCCTGCAGCGACCATATTCCGGGAGCTACTGTACCCCCAGAAGGTACCCATCCCGCCCCACCCCACTCAACCCAACCCCACCCAGGAGGACCTCTACAAAAAACAAACAAACAAACCACCCGGTCACACCAGTTGCAGCAGCCTGGGCCTGAGACCCACCATCACCCAGCAACCCACCACCACCACTATGTGATAAAACTAATCAGAGGGGACCAGAGAGAATGAAATTCAGCCAATTGATGTTTTGAGGAGGCAGACATTGTTTCCATGCTAATATAATCTAAAAGAAAATTTCTAAACTGGTTAATACACAGATTGTTCTTCGCTTTCCAGTTCATGAGAATAGTTTTCTTTGCGATACATAACACTGTGACAACCATGTGTGCTGAATTAATTTCCATGTTGATGTTGTCTAAGTCACCCAGTATGCACAGTGTGGGGCATGCAGGGATGCTACACTTTAGCCATGTTGACAGGTCCTCACAGACTTCAAGCCAGAACTTCTGGACAGGCGCAGAAAACCACAAAGCGTGTGCATAATCATCAGGTGTGTTATCTGTGCAATGTGAGCAGATGTTTGAGTGTGTTAGACCCATCCTAAACATCCTTTGTCCTGTATAGTGTGTTCTATGAAGGATTTTGTATTGTATGAGCTGTAAATTAGGATTTCGAGTCTTTATGAAGGTGTTCAAACATATTTGTGGTTAGAAGCTATGACCAGAACTGATGGATAAATCTGCCTCCCATTTTGAGGATGGAAGAGACATTGTGTCATCTATCTTAGACAATAATTTATATATTTTTGATAGTAGTTTTGGGGTACAGCTGCTTAGAAATTCTGCTACCCTAGTCGGGGGTTGTAAGTCTGGTTGGTGGAGGATATATCCATCCATCCATCCATCATCTGCCGCTTATCCGGGGGTCGGGTCGCGGGGGCAGCAGCTTGAGCAGAGAAACCCAGACGTCTCTGTCCCCGGCCACTTCCTCCAGCTCTTCCGGGGGGACCCCGAGGCGTTCCCAGGCCAGCCGAGAGACATAGTCTCTCCAACGTGTCCTGGGTCTCCCCCGGGGTCTCCTCCCAGTGAGACGTGCCCGGAACACCTCCCCAGGGAGGCGCCCAGGGGGCATCCTAACCAGATGCCCGAGCCACCTCATCTGACTCCTCTCAATGCGGAGGAGCAGCGGTTCTACTCCGAGCCCCTCCCGGATGACTGAGCTTCTCACCCTATCTCTAAGGGAGAGCCCAGACACCCTGCGGAGGAAACCCATTTCGGCCGCTTGTATTCGCGATCTTGTTCTTTCGGTCACTACCCACAACTCGTGACCATAGGTGAGGATGGGAACGTAGATTGACCAGTAAGTAGAGAGCTTCGCCTTCTGGCTCAGCTCCCTCTTCACAACGACGGGTCGGTGCAGAGCCTGCAACACTGCAGGCGCCACACCGATCCGCCCGTCAATCTCCCGCTCCATTCGTCCGTCACTCGTGAACAAGACCCCGAGATACTTGAACTCCTCCTCTTGGGGAAGGATCTCATTCCCGACCCGGAGAGAGCATTCCACCCTTTTCCGGCTGAGAACCATAGTCTCGGATTTGGAGGTGCTGATTCTCATCCCAGCCGCTTCACACTCGGCTGCGAATCACTCCAGTGAGAGCTGAAGGTCACGGCCTGACGACGCTAACAGAACCACATCATCTGCAAAAAGCAGAGACTCGATTCTGAGGTCACCAAATGGGACACCCTCAACGCCCTGGCTCCGCCTAGAAATTCTGTCCATAAAAGTTAGGAACAGAATCGGTGACAAAGGGCAGCCCTGACGGAGTCCAACTCTCACCGGAAACGTATCCGACTTACTGCCGGCAATGCGGACCAAACTCTGGCACCGGTCATACAGAGACCGAACGGCCCCTATCAAGGGGTCCGGCACTCCATATTCCCGGAGCACCCCCCACAGGACTCCACGAGGGACACGGTCGAACGCTTTCTCCAAGTCCACAAAACACATGTAGACTGGTTGGGCGAACTCCCATGCACCCTCCAGGATCCTGACGAGGGTATAGAGCTGGTCCACTGTTCCATGGCCAGGACGAAAGCCACACTGCATCTCCTGAATCCGAGGCTCGATTATCCGACGGATCCTCCTCTCCAATACCCCCGAATAGACCTTACCAGGGAGGCTGAGGAGTGTGATACCCCTATAGTTGGAACACACCCTCCGGTCCCCCTTTTTAAAGAGGGGGACCACCACCCCAATCTGCCAGTTCAGAGGCACTGTCCCCGATGTCCACGCGATACTGCAGAGGCGTTTCAGCCAAGACAGCCCTACAACATCCAGAGCCTTGAGAAACTCAGGACGGACCTCATCCACCCCCGGGGCCTTGCCACCGAGGAGCTTTTTAACCACCTCGGCAACCTCAGCCCCAGAAATGGGAGGCCCCGTCTCCGAGCTCTCCGACTCTGCCTCTTCCGAGCACGTGTTGGTAGGATTGAGGAGTTCCTCGAAGTACTCCCCCCACCGACTCACAACATCCCTAGTTGAGGTCAGCAAAGCCCCGTCCGCACTGTAAACAGTGTTGACTGTGAGCCGCTTCCCCCCCCTGAGACGCCGGATGGTGGACCAGAGTCTTTTCGAGGCCGTCCGGAAATCGTTCTCCATGGTCTCACCGAACTCCTCCCAGGCCCGAGTTTTTGCCTCAGCAACCGCCGAAGCCATGGCCCGTCTGGCCCGTCACTACCTATCAGCTTCTTCCAGGGTCCCACTGGCCAAAAAGGCCCGATAGGACTCCTTCTTCAGCTTGACGGCTTCCCTCACCACTGGTGTCCACCAGCAGGTTCGAGGGTTGCCGCCACGACAGGCACCGACCACCTTACGGCCACAACTCCGACCAGCTGCCTCGGCAATGGAGTCACGGAACATGGCCCATTCAATGTCCCCCACCTCAAATATGGTTGAAGCTCTGCCGGAGGTGGGAGTTAAAGCTCCTTCTGACGGGGGATTCTGACAAACGCTCCCAGCAGACCCTCACAATACGTTTGGGCCTGCCAGGTCTGATCGGCATCCTCCCCCACCAGCGGAGCCAACTCACCACCAGGTGGTGATCAGTTGACAGCTCCGCCCCTCTCTTCACCCGAGTGTCCAGGACATACGGCCGCAAGTCCGATGATACAACCACAAAGTCGATCATCGAACTGCGGCCAAGGGTGTCCTGGTGCCAAGTGCACATATGGACACCCTTATGCCTGAACATGGTGTTCGTTATGGACAGTCTATGACTGGCACAGAAGTCCAACAACATAACACCACTCTGATTCAGATCGGGGGGGCCGTTCCTCCCAATCACACCCCTCCAGGTCTCACTGTCATTGCCCACGTGAGCATTGAAGTCCCCCAGCAGAATGAGGGAGTCTCCGGTAGGAGCATTCTCCAGTGCCTCCCCCAGAGACTCCAAAAAGGGTAGGTACTCTGAACTGCTGTTTGGCGCATAGGCACAAACAACAGTCAGGACTCGTCCCCCCACCCAAGGCGGAGGGAGGCTACCCTCTCGTTCACTGGGGTAAACCCCAATGTACTGGCACACAGCCGGGGGGCAATAAGTATGCCCACACCTGCTCTGCGCCTCTCACCACGGGCAACTCCAGAGTGGAAGAGAGTCCAACCCCTCTCAAGAGTACTGGTTCCAGATCCCAAGCCGTGCATCGAGGTGAGTCCGACTATATCTAACGGTCTGATGAAGTTTCAACAATAAACAACAAACTTTGTATTATGAGAAAGAACCAGACTCATTCTTTAGGAATCCGAAAATAAGCTCTATTTTACGTGTTATGCACGAATTCGGATTCTCCTATAAAACGAATTCCTTAACTCAAACCAAGTTAAGACTGCTTTGTCCTTCATATTTATTCATGTCTAATCAAGTTTCAATGATAAACAACGTTGTACTTTGTAGAATGAGAAAGAACTTCTTCAGCAATAAGCATCTCTCGACAAATGACGAAATACAGATTTTGCTATAAAATTAATTGCTATCAGCCTGACTTAAAACTGTTTGTCTTCCTTATTTATCCACTTCAAATCAAGTTTCAACAATTAAAAAAAAATTGTAGTTTGAGAAAGAACAACTTAATCTTGAGCAATCAGTATAAAAAGAAGGTAAGCAAAGGTGCGAATGTCATCCATACATGATCAAAACAGGGAGCGGAGGTGTTTGGCTGAGACAAGGTGTGAATGTCCATCCATAATTAATGAAAAGCGGGCAACAAGTAGGTTCGAATGCCCAACCATACATCATCAAAAGCAGGAGTGGATATGTTCGGCTACAAGAAGGTTTGAACGTCTGACCATAGTTTGTAAAAAGCGGGTAAGAAAAGGTTCAAATGCCCGAACATACACCATCAAAGGAGGGAGCGGAGGTGTTCCGCTGTAAGAAGGTGTGAATGTCCGACCATAGTTGGTAAAAAGCGGGTAAGAAAAGGTTAAAATACCCGACTGTACACAATCAATAGCGGGAGCGGAGGTGTTTGGCTACTAAAAGATGTGAAAGTCAAACTATGGTTTGTAAAAAGCGGGTAAGAAAAGGTGCGAATGCCTAACTATACATAATCAAAAGCAGGAGTGGATGTGTTCGGCTGCAAGAAGGGTTGAATGTCTGACCATAGTTTGTAAAAAGCAGGTAAGAAAAGGTTTGACTGCCCGAACATACACCATCAAAAGAGGGAGCGGAGGTGTTCCGCTGTAAGAAGGTGTGAATGTCCGACCATAGTTGGTAAAAAGTGGGTAAGAAAAGGTTAAAATACCCGACTGTACACAATCAATAGCGGGAGCGGAGTTGTTCGGCTACTAAAAGATGTGAAAGTCCGACTATGGTTTGTAAAAAGCGGGTAAGAAGAGGTGCTAATGCCCGACAATGTATGATCAAAAGAGGGAGTGGAGGTTTTCGGCTGTAAGAAGGTCTGAATGTCCAACTATAATTTGTAAAAACCGGGTAAGAAAAGGCTTGAAAGCCCGACTATACACCATCATAAGCGGGAGAGGAGGTGTTCATCTGCAAGAAGGTGTGAATGTCCACCCATAATTACTGAAAAATGGGTAAGAAAAGGTGCGAATGCCCAAACATACATCATCAAAAGCAGGAGTGGATGTGTTGGGCTACAAGAAGGTTTGAAAGTCCGACCATAGTTTGTAAAAAACGGGTAAGAAAAGGTGCGAATGCCCGACAATGTATGATCAAAAGAGGGAGCGGAGGTTTTTGGCTACAAGAAGGTTTGAATGTCCGACCATAGTTTGTAAAAAGCAGGTAAGAAAAGGTTAAAATACCCGACTGTACACAATCAATGGCGGGAGCGGATGTGTTTGGCTACAAGAATGTGTGAAAGTCCGACCATGGTTAGTAAAAAACGGGTAAGAAAAGGTGCGAATACCCGACAATGTATGATCAAAAGAGGGTGCGGAGGTTTTTGGCTACAAGAAGGTTTGAATGTCCGACCATAGTTTGTAAAAAGCGGGTAAGATAAGGTGCGAATGCCCGACATTGTATAATCAAAAGAGGGAGCAGAGGTTTTCGGCTACAAGAAGGTTTGAATGTCCGACCATAGTTTGTAAAAAGCGGGTAAGAAAAGGTTCAAATGCCTGACTATACACCATCAAAAGCGGGAGCGGAGATGTTCCGCTGTAAGACGGTGTGAATGTCCGACCATAGTTGGTAAAAAGTGGGTAAGAAAAGGTTAAAATACCCGACTGTACACAATCAATAGGAATGAATTTTATAGCAAAATCCGAAATCATGCATAACTCCGCAAAAGGAACGTATTGCTCAACCAAAGGGATGCTTCTTTCTCATTCAGGGTAATATGAGGAACTTTATGCTTGATACATTTTAGACATGGATAACTATGAAGGACAAAGCAATTTTAACTTGGTTTGAGCAAAGCAATTCATTTTATAGGAAAATCCGAAATCGTGCAGGACTCATGAAAGTAAGCTTATTCTCGGATTCCTGATCCTCCAGTGTTGCTCTTTCCTATACTGCAAAATACAGCCTTGTTCTTTTTTTAAATCGATATAGACATTGATAAATATGAAGGACAAAGCAGTTTCCACTTTGTTTGAGTGAAGGAATTAATTTTATAGCAAAATCCCAAATCAAGCAGAACGTATGAAAATAAGCTTGTTTTCGGATTCCTGATCCTTCAGTGTTGCTATTTCTTCTACTGCAAAATACAATGTTGTTCTTTGTTGAAGTAAATCTAGACATTGATAAATATGAAGGACAAAGCAGTTTTAACATAGTTTGAGTGAAGGCATTCATTTATAGTAAAATCAATAATCGTGCAGAACTCATGAAAATAAGCTTATTCTCGGATTCCTAAAACTTTTGATTTGCTCTTTCTTTACTGCAAAGTACAATGTTGTTCTTTGTTGAAGTCGATCTAGACATTGATAAATATGAAGGACAAAGCAGTTTTAACATAGTTTGAGTAAAGGAATTCATTTTATACATAAAATCCCAACTCATGCAGAACGTATGAAAATAAGCTTATTCTCGGATTCCTGTTCCTTCAAGTGTTGCTCTTTCTACTACTGCAAAATACAATGTTGTTCTTTGTTGAAGTAAATCTAGACATTGATAAATATGAAGGACAAAGCAGTTTTCACTTGGTTTGAGTGAAGGAATTCATTTTATACATAAAATCCCAAATCATGCAGAACGTATGAAAAGAAGCTTATTCTCGGATTCCTGATCCTTCAGTGTTGCTTTTTCTTCTACTGCAAAATACAATGTTGTTCTTTGTTGAAGTCGATCTAGACATTGATAAATATGAAGGACAAAGCAGTTTTAACTTGGTTTGAATGAAGGAATTCATTTTATACATAAAATCCCAAATCATGCAGAACGTATGAAAATAAGCTTATTCTCGGATTACTGATCCTTCAGTGTTTCTCTTTCTTCTACTGCAAAATCCAGTGTTGTTCTTTGTTGAAGTCAATCTAGACATTGATAAATATGAAGGACAAAGCAGTTTTAACATAGTTTGAGTGAAAGCATTCATTTATAGTAAAATCAATAATCGTGCAGAACTCATGAAAATAAGCTTATTCTCGGATTCCTAAACCTTTTGATTTGCTCTTTCTTTACTGCAAAGTACAATGTTGTTCTTTGTTGAAGTCGATCTAGACATTGATAAATATGAAGGACAAAGCAGTTTTCACTTGGTTTGAGTGAAGGATTTGCAGCTGAAAACCTCCCGCTCCCGCTTTTGATTGTGTATAGTCGGGCTTTCGAGCCTTTTCTTACCCGGTTTTTAGAAATTATGGTTGGACATTCAGATCTTGCAGCCGAAGACCTCCACTCCCTCTTTTGATCATACATTGTCGGGCATTCGCACCTTGTCTTACCCGCTTTTTACAAACTATAGTCAGACATTCACACCTTGCAGCTGAACCACCTCAGCTCCCTGTTTTGATCATGTATGGTCTGGCAATACTACCTTTTCTTACCCGTTTGTGAGTAATTATGGCTGGACATTCACACCTACTTGCAGTCGAACAGCTCTGCTCCCGCTTTTGATGGTATATATTCGGGCATTCGAACCTTTTCTTAACTGCTTTTTGCAAACTTTGGTCGGACGTTCACACCTTCTTGCAGCCGAACACCTCCGCTTTTGATGGTATATATTCGGGCATTCGAACCTTTTCTTAGCAGCTTTTTACAAACCATGGTTGAACTTTCACACCTTCTTGTAGCCGAACACCTCCGCTCCCGCTTTTGATGGTGTATAGTCAGGCATTTGAACCTTTTCTTACCCGCTTTTTACAAACTATGGTCGGACATTCAAACCTTCTTGTAGCCGAAAACCTCCGCTCCCTCTTTTGATCATACATTGTCGGGCATTCGCACCTTTTCTTACCCGTTTTTTACAAACCATCGTCGGACTGTCACACATTCTTGTAGCCAAACACATCCGCTCCCGCTATTGATTGTGTACAGTCGGGTATTTTAACCTTTTCTTACCCGTTTTTTACCAACTATGGTCGGACATTCACACTTTCTTACAGCGGAACACCTCCGCTCCCTCTTTTGATGGTGTATGTTTGGGCATTCGACCCTTTTCTTACTCGCTTTTTACAAACTATGCTCGGACATTCAAACCTTCTTGTAGCCGAACACATCCACTCCTGCTTTTGATGATGTATGGTTGGGCATTCAAACCTACTTGTTGCCCGCTTTTCATTAATTTTGGGTGGACATTCACACCTTGTCACAGCCAAACACCTCCGCTCCCTGTTTTGATCATGTATGGTTGGACATTCGCACCTTTTCTCACCCGCTTTTTGCCAACTATGGTCGGCTGTTCACAGCTTCCTCTCCACCATACTTGTATGGTGGGATATTCACACCCACTTGCATCCGAAGACCTTTTGTTGATATTTAGTCGGTCATTCGCAGCTTACCCGCTTTTGGCAAACTATGGCCTTCATGCAGCCAAACACCTCTGATCTCGCTTTTGATGATGTAAGGTTGGGCATTCAGACCTTGCTTCACCTGCTTTTCACCAAATATAGTCGGACATTCACACCTTCTTGCAGCCGAACACTTCCGCTCCACCTTTTAGTGTTCTATCACACCTTTTTTTTCACCGCATTTTATAGATTATGGTTGGAAATTCTCAACCACTCTCATCCGAAGACCTCTCCTCCCGCTTTTGTTAATATATTTGAACTTTAGTCGGACATTCACACCTTCTTGCAGCTGAACCACCTCCGCTCCCTGTTTTGATCATGTATGGTCTGGCAATACTACCTTTTCTTACCCATTTGTTCGTAATTATGGCTGGACATTCACACCTACTTGCAGCCGAACACCACCTCTCCCGCTTTTGATGATGTATGGACCGGCATTCTTACCTTTTCTAACACATTTTTCAGCAATTATGGTAGGAGATTCACACTTACTCACAGCCGAACAACTCCGCTCCCGCATTTGATGGTGTATAGTCGGGCATTCTCACCCTTTCTCATCAGCTTTTTGCAAATTATGATCTGACATTCACACCTGCTTTTGATAATGTATGGTTTGGCATTCGCACCTTTTCTTACCCATTTTTCAGTAATTATGGGTGGACATTCACACCTTCCTGCAGCTGAACACCTCCTCTCCCGCTATTGATTGTGTACAGTCGGGTATTTTAACCTTTTCTTACCCGCTTTTTACCAAATATGGTCGGACATTCACACCGTCTTACAGCGGAACACCTCTGCTCCCGCTTTTGATGGTGTATAGTCAGGCATTTGAACCTTTTCTTACCCGCTTTTTACAAACTATGGTCGGACATTCAAACCTTCTTGTAGCCGAAAACCTCCGCTCCCTCTTTTGATTATACATTGTTGGGCATTCGCACCTTATTTACAAACTATAGTCAGACATTCACACCTTGCAGCTGAGTCACCTCAGCTCCCTGTTTTGGTAGTGTATGTTCGGGCATTCGAACCTATTCTTACCCCCATTTTACAAACTATGCTCGGAGATTCACACCTACTCACAGCCGAACAACTCCGCTCCCGCATTTGATGATGTCTTGGCCGGCATTCTAGTCTCTTCTAACACATTTTTCAGCAATTATGGTTGGACATTCACACCTACTCACAGCCGAACACTTCCGCTCCCGCATTTGATGGTGTATAGCCGGGCATTCTCACCCTTTCTCATCAGCTTTTTGCAAATTATGATCTGACATTCACACCTACTTGCAGTCGAACAGCTCTGCTCCCGCTTTTGATTATGTTTGGTTGGATATTCGAACCTTTTCTTAACTGCTTTTTACAAACTTTGGTCGGACGTTCACACCTTCTTGCAGCCGAACACATCCACTTCCACTTTTGATGGTATATATTCGGGCATTCGAACCTTTTCTTACCCACTTTTTACAAACCGTGGTCGGACTTTCACACCTTCTTGTAGCCAAACAACTCTGCTCCCGCTATTGATTGTGTACAGTCGGGTATTTTAACCTTTTCTTACCCGCTTTTTACCAACTATGGTCGGACATTTACACCTTCTTACAGCGGAACACCTCCGCTCCCTCTTTTGATGGTCTATGTTCGGGCATTCGAACCTTTTCTTACCCGCTTTTTACAAACTATGGTCGGACATTCAAACCTTCTTGTAGCCGAACACATCCACTCCTGCTTTTGATGATGTATGGTTGGGCATTTTCACCTTTTCTTACCTATTTTTCAGTAATTATGGGTGGACATTCACACCTTCTTGCAGCTGAACAACTCCTCTCCCGCTTATGATCATGTGCGGTTTGATATTCGAAAATTTTCTTTCATGTTTTAAAGCAATTATTGATGGACATTCAAATCTTCTTGTAGCCAAAAACCTCCGCTCCCTCTTTTGATCATACATTGTCGGGCATTCGCACCTTATCTTACCCGCTTTTTACAAACTATAGTCAGACATTCACACCTTGCAGCTGAACCACCTCCGCTCCCTGTTTTGATCATGTATGGTCTGGCAATACTACCTTTTCTTACCCGTTTGTGAGTAATTAATCCCAAAATATTGAGCATAAAATAAGTCTTTATGCTGATGATGTATTACTTTTCCTTCAGAACTCACAGACGTCTCTCAGTCACACGATCACACTCATAAATAAATTCTCAGCACTTTCTGACTACTCTATCAACTGGTCTAAGACCACAGTTCTGCCCATTAACTGTAGGGTCCATAATATACCTGCGATCACTTTACAGTCAGGAAATATTAGATATTTAGGCATAAACATTTCCTCCAGGCTCTCAGAGCTAACAAAGCTAAATTATGTGCAATTATTAAAGACAGTAGAGGACGATCTCTCGTTGGAAGTCCTTACCTATATCACTTATGGGGAGAGTTACATCCATTAAAATGATGATTCTACCAAAAGTTAACTATTTGTTCTCAATGATCCCCATAAAACCATCTGCTACTTGGTTTAAGTCACTAGATTCATGCATCTCCAAATTTCTGTGGAAAAACAAACCACCACGTATTAGTTTAAAAACCCTACAGAAGACCAAGGACAGTGGTGGATTAGATTTACCTCATTTTCAGCACTATTCCTTAGACAATAGGTTACAATATATATCAAAATGGTTTAAACCTTGTTGTTGTCACAGTTCCCAGAGACGTTGTAATCGTTGAGGATTCTATATTCACCCCCTCATTAGAGGCACGTAATGCAGATTGATGACACTGAATCTTCTTCTCTGTTCATTGCTGGCATCATTCCCAGCATCGTAAGTGTTCGTGGCATTGTTAGCCTCTTCTTCTGGATCTTGATATCGAGAATCCTTTTGTATTTCTGGTTTGTCAGTCCTCTGTCTTCGTTCACCGGAGTCTTTGTCTTTTTGTCCTTGAGTTTGGTGATTTTTTCTTCTTTTGATGCCTTGACACAATGTGACAGGTGATACCACGTGGGAGATACTGTAACTTGGACTGCTGTCCCTGTGCTGCGAAATGGCTGTGCTGCTCAAATGGTCTCTCCTTCATCATGGTTACATGCTGCCATTCCGACATCTCGCCATTCCGACATGGGTCTCCAATTGTCGGAATGGCGACACTTAATTTTTTATCAAACGTCCCACCATTCCGACACTTTTTTCCTCCTATGGTCGGAATGGCGGTATGTTTTTTGTTTTTTTTTAACATACCGCCATTCCGACAGTTCCTTTTAATAGCCTATTTTTTACCCAAAACATTTTGCACTAATGATATGCCGGCGCAAATACGCCCTAAAGTTTGGCGCACAAGCTTTGCACATGCAGAGGCCACAGCCTCGCAAACAAACTTTAATAATCTATTATCAAAATCCCCTGAATTTCAAATATAAAAATACAGATATTAATGTAACTCTGGCGAGACTGAAACTGATTAAGCAGAAATACAGTGTCAGTGAGCTGTCACAGCAGCCAGCTGGAGCGGAGCTCTCCACAGAGCCCATGCGTCTTTTGCACGCTGTCATCATATGCAAAAGTAATAATTGCAATTACAGATATCACGGCTACTGCACAGGACACAGTTGCGAGCACTCTGCCTTGCCTTGCCAATAGGAGAAGAGAGAAATGACAGCATAGAACGTATAAAACACAACAAAATTCAGTAAAAACGTTTATTCATGTTATTCACGTGATTTATGAGTACTCACTCCAATTTTGGGAAGCGCGGATGGGCTTTGCGCATTTGGCACAAACACACAGCCGCAACGGTTGTAGCTTTATACAGCCTGTTGATATCTTAAGGACCTAACTGGTCACACCTGGGAGTAAATGTCATGTAGAGATTGTTTTTACATGACATTACAGCTGAACATATAGCTTTCATCCACAAACCAACGTGGGAGAGCCCGAAGACGCATGTGCCAGACGCACATAGGCATGCGTAAAACCAATTTTGACCACTTCATACTGTTTATTTGCTTTCTTTTAGTTAACTTTCGTTTCTTTTGGATTCTTGTGCGTGTTATGGAGCCGTTTTGGTCCATGTTTGTAAGCCTTTTTTTCCTGGATTAAATTTTCGGAAGTTGAAACAAGTGGCATTGGAGTGTGTGATTGAAAACCACCGCGGACTGCTTCTCCTCCTCCAGTTGCCGAGACTTTGTGTTTTTAATAACGCTTGTCTATAAACATGTGTTAAACATATAAATTGCATGAACAGAAAGAAGGGACTCACCTGTTGAGTAACACACATTTCCTTATACGGAAAGCCTTGTCGGAATGGTGGGACATTTGAACGTCAGAATAGCGGGATGTCGCAATGGTGGGATGTCGGAATGGTGGGACGTTTGCATGTCGGAATGGTGGTATGTCGGAATGGTGGTATGTCGGAATGGTGGGATGTCGGAATAGCGGGATGTCGGAATGGCGGGATTTCGGAATGGGTGTTGCCACCCCCTTCATCATATACACAGTTATTTATACATCACCTTCCACCATGAAGCGTTGTCCCTTTTTGTTTCTCTCTTTGTTCTTAAAATGCTGTTATGCATGTCTAAACCAATCCATTAAATTAGATCATTTTGGCAGTAAAGCGATCTACAATGTGCTTGGTCGCAAAGCTGCTCATCTGTGGTAAACAGCTCTTCAGAAAGGCATTCTTCAATTGATTTCACTAATTCTATGTAATAATTTTGTGATTTCCTACAAAACTACACTTCTTCTCCCATCTGTCTGAGTATTTAATATTGTCTGGGTCCCGTTAAAACATGTATTTTTCCCATCTAATTCCTTGTTTGCTTTAAAACAAGTATTCCCCATTTTCTATCCCTTCAGTAGCCAACCAGTTTGTATGGAGTACACTGGAGCAACTTGACTGATCAGTAAAACACTGCTTTTGTTGTCACCGCAAGGCTTCCCCCGTCGGTTGTTTCACTGAGACACTACTGAGTAACTATAACTCAACACAGTTTATACACATAACATTCCTATACATACTAACAAACAAACAAACAATTATTTATCGCAATTTTCTCATCTCTGTTTGAACGTACACCCAGGTAAATATTCCTGTAGTCTTCTCATACCGACTATGGACCCATTCATTGTTTAACTTCACTGTTTTGCAAATCCTAATTGAATATTACACATTGACATTGAACTTTACTTGATAAGCAGGTCTTCATTGCATTCAGCAGCCTATATGTGAGCATCTATGTGTAAGCTGTTCTTCTTTGCATTTATCAGCAGCAAGCAATTCTTCATTGCACATGCATATGAAAATAGTAAAACAATTCCAATGCGTTAGCGAAACCTTCTATATCAGGAGTGTCCATCATGATGCTGGGAATAGAACCTCTTTCCCAGAATAGTTCAACCTTCATTACTCTACTGATCATAACTCCGCAATGAGCACATTTCAAAGTATCATTCCTCTACATATATTCAAAAATCTATGTGTAAATGTTTAATATTTCTTATATTTGTTGATGTCATTCTGTGTGCATGTGGCCTAAACCCAATCTCTGTGTGGCAATTTTAATTTAAACAAGTTGAACTCTGCCTCTGATCATTTAAAAAAGGTGTGTACCAATATCAACCTTTCTCAGGTAATTACAGATCCTACAAAACCAAAGAGATCCTTCAAGGTTGTCCCTGATTGGCTCAATCTTAACAAATCAAAGGTAGAAAATCCGCAGTATCCGAACTTGGTGTTAGTTATCACTGCTCAATAGCCTGTATCAGAATTGCAAAAATGAAAACATTAGGTCCACGCTTGGTATCCAGATCCTGAAACATCTCCATGAGCAGGCTTTTTTTTAACTGATCTGTTGAATAGTTATATGACACTGTTAAAATCCCAGATGAAGATCTAGCACTTGACCATTTTTGTAAATCTTCTAATTCCATAGTTGATAAACACGCCCCTTTTAAAAAGTATAGAACTTAGAACAGGTCTATCCCTGGCTTTCGGCAGAACTGTCTTCTTTACTTTTTTCTCCCCTTGTCCTGTTCAGCATTATTTCAGAAGAATTGTAGTCTGAATACCTTTGATGCCAAACAGATTTGTTTTGCCAAGGGAAGTTTTATAAATGTAAAGCTCCCCTTGATGCCAATTTATTTATTTCTGTTTACAATATATGACATGAACTGAACTGAACCGGACCGGGGGACAAGGAAAGAAGAAGAGGAAAGAAGAGGAAACAGAACAAAAATAGAAACAAAAACCAGACAACCAGCTGCTACACCTGTAAAAAACAAAACAGACAACAATCCATGGCCTATGAGGGGAATCCAGCCTTAGCGCCACCAGGAGCACCTGAAAGCAGACAAGCAGAGAAAAAACAAACACACAAACAAACAAAAACAAGCACAAGAAGCGGCAATCACATACAACACAGCTGTGGATATAGATGACCCGAGACGACATGATAATACATCAACTGCTTAGTGACCATGCTACTGGACTAATGAATGTGTGTGTGTGTGTGTGAGAACATGCAACACCCATGGCACAGGACCTACATGATAACCGTGCTTAGTTATGAGTGTATAAGCGTACAGGGCCACAATCCACAGCCCCCCCCCAAGCAATCAGAAGCAGGCAGAGAGGGCCACAAGACCCAGGCCACCAGCAGCCCCCACAGAGCACAGAACCCAGGCAGCCCACCCAAGGGGCAACCACGCATCCACCCAGAAGACTGCAGAGGAAGCCCCCGGAAAGAGCCCCCATAAGCATAGGGCAGAGGCACTCCGGGAACCAGGGGCAACAGCCCACCGACCCCGCCAGGCCCCAGCCGCCCAGACATGGGCCGTGCACTGGACCTGGGCCCCAGGAGCCCGAGCGCCCCCAAACCCCCCGGCAGAGGCCCCACCCAATACCCAGGAGGGCCAAGCGCCCCAGACAGCCACAAAGTGGGTCAGCGCCTGCCCCAGCGCCCCTGGCCAAGTGCCCTGGGAGTCAAGACGTGCCCACAGGTGGGTGAAGTCGCGAGCAGTGGGGAGAGGCAACGCTGATGCCCCATCGGGAGAAACACAGGCAGGCCAGGCGACAGCAAGTCCCAGATCCAGGCCCAATCATTACCACACACACTTTCACGTCCCATACATCCACACATCCACACATCCTATCTCCCTCAACTCTGCTGGGGTGTAGTGCAGCGGGCACACCAGGAGGCCAGCAACCCCCCAGCCACCACAGACCCCGAACCAGCAGAACAATTAAGTAATCCTCCTGGCCCCTCCTGCCCCGAGCAGACACCAGGAAGCAGGGGTGTGCGAAGAAGACCCCTCCCCTCACCCTTCTGGCTCTTCAATATTTTCTAATAGTGAGCAATTAAAATTGAGGGGCAGCCAAACTTGTAGAACTGGGAGCGCGGCACTCTGGGCAGCCTACATACCCAAGGAGCCCCGCCCACCAGATGCCACTCAGTGTAACCACCCCCCAAGACCTAATATGTGTGTGTGAGTGTGTTTGATAAGTAGTAATGTCTAAGGTGTAATTAAAACAGGGGCAGGGAACTGCAGAGTGCAACCAAAGGGGACCACCTACGTGGCCCCATCCATTACACCCCACCGAACACACACGCCCCCAAAACCCTTCATGTGTGAGTGTGTGCTGTGTACAGGAGCCAGAAGGGAGAGGGGTATGGGGATATATACCGGGGGAGCTACTCTCCCCCAGAGAGGGCAGCCAGGGACTGGCTGCAATAGGCATCCCCGCTACCTGGGAGCCAACAATGGGCAGGAGGGCCTGATGTCCACCAGGCTCGGGGCCTGCAGCGACCATATTCCGGGAGCTACTGTACCCCCAGAAGGTACCCATCCCGCCCCACCCCACTCAACCCAACCCCACCCAGGAGGACCTCTACAAAAAACAAACAAACAAACCACCCGGTCACACCAGTTGCAGCAGCCTGGGCCTGAGACCCACCATCACCCAGCAACCCACCACCACCACTATGTGATAAAACTAATCAGAGGGGACCAGAGAGAATGAAATTCAGCCAATTGATGTTTTGAGGAGGCAGACATTGTTTCCATGCTAATATAATCTAAAAGAAAATTTCTAAACTGGTTAATACACAGATTGTTCTTCGCTTTCCAGTTCATGAGAATAGTTTTCTTTGCGATACATAACACTGTGACAACCATGTGTGCTGAATTAATTTCCATGTTGATGTTGTCTAAGTCACCCAGTATGCACAGTGTGGGGCATGCAGGGATGCTACACTTTAGCCATGTTGACAGGTCCTCACAGACTTCAAGCCAGAACTTCTGGACAGGCGCAGAAAACCACAAAGCGTGTGCATAATCATCAGGTGTGTTATCTGTGCAATGTGAGCAGATGTTTGAGTGTGTTAGACCCATCCTAAACATCCTTTGTCCTGTATAGTGTGTTCTATGAAGGATTTTGTATTGTATGAGCTGTAAATTAGGATTTCGAGTCTTTATGAAGGTGTTCAAACATATTTGTGGTTAGAAGCTATGACCAGAACTGATGGATAAATCTGCCTCCCATTTTGAGGATGGAAGAGACATTGTGTCATCTATCTTAGACAATAATTTATATATTTTTGATAGTAGTTTTGGGGTACAGCTGCTTAGAAATTCTGCTACCCTAGTCGGGGGTTGTAAGTCTGGTTGGTGGAGGATATATCCATCCATCCATCCATCATCTGCCGCTTATCCGGGGGTCGGGTCGCGGGGGCAGCAGCTTGAGCAGAGAAACCCAGACGTCTCTGTCCCCGGCCACTTCCTCCAGCTCTTCCGGGGGGACCCCGAGGCGTTCCCAGGCCAGCCGAGAGACATAGTCTCTCCAACGTGTCCTGGGTCTCCCCCGGGGTCTCCTCCCAGTGAGACGTGCCCGGAACACCTCCCCAGGGAGGCGCCCAGGGGGCATCCTAACCAGATGCCCGAGCCACCTCATCTGACTCCTCTCAATGCGGAGGAGCAGCGGTTCTACTCCGAGCCCCTCCCGGATGACTGAGCTTCTCACCCTATCTCTAAGGGAGAGCCCAGACACCCTGCGGAGGAAACCCATTTCGGCCGCTTGTATTCGCGATCTTGTTCTTTCGGTCACTACCCACAACTCGTGACCATAGGTGAGGATGGGAACGTAGATTGACCAGTAAGTAGAGAGCTTCGCCTTCTGGCTCAGCTCCCTCTTCACAACGACGGGTCGGTGCAGAGCCTGCAACACTGCAGGCGCCACACCGATCCGCCCGTCAATCTCCCGCTCCATTCGTCCGTCACTCGTGAACAAGACCCCGAGATACTTGAACTCCTCCTCTTGGGGAAGGATCTCATTCCCGACCCGGAGAGAGCATTCCACCCTTTTCCGGCTGAGAACCATAGTCTCGGATTTGGAGGTGCTGATTCTCATCCCAGCCGCTTCACACTCGGCTGCGAATCACTCCAGTGAGAGCTGAAGGTCACGGCCTGACGACGCTAACAGAACCACATCATCTGCAAAAAGCAGAGACTCGATTCTGAGGTCACCAAATGGGACACCCTCAACGCCCTGGCTCCGCCTAGAAATTCTGTCCATAAAAGTTAGGAACAGAATCGGTGACAAAGGGCAGCCCTGACGGAGTCCAACTCTCACCGGAAACGTATCCGACTTACTGCCGGCAATGCGGACCAAACTCTGGCACCGGTCATACAGAGACCGAACGGCCCCTATCAAGGGGTCCGGCACTCCATATTCCCGGAGCACCCCCCACAGGACTCCACGAGGGACACGGTCGAACGCTTTCTCCAAGTCCACAAAACACATGTAGACTGGTTGGGCGAACTCCCATGCACCCTCCAGGATCCTGACGAGGGTATAGAGCTGGTCCACTGTTCCACGGCCAGGACGAAAGCCACACTGCATCTCCTGAATCCGAGGCTCGATTATCCGACGGATCCTCCTCTCCAATACCCCCGAATAGACCTTACCAGGGAGGCTGAGGAGTGTGATACCCCTATAGTTGGAACACACCCTCCGGTCCCCCTTTTTAAAGAGGGGGACCACCACCCCAATCTGCCAGTTCAGAGGCACTGTCCCCGATGTCCACGCGATACTGCAGAGGCGTTTCAGCCAAGACAGCCCTACAACATCCAGAGCCTTGAGAAACTCAGGACGGACCTCATCCACCCCCGGGGCCTTGCCACCGAGGAGCTTTTTAACCACCTCGGCAACCTCAGCCCCAGAAATGGGAGGCCCCGTCTCCGAGCTCTCCGACTCTGCCTCTTCCGAGCACGTGTTGGTAGGATTGAGGAGTTCCTCGAAGTACTCCCCCCACCGACTCACAACATCCCTAGTTGAGGTCAGCAAAGCCCCGTCCGCACTGTAAACAGTGTTGACTGTGAGCCGCTTCCCCCCCCTGAGACGCCGGATGGTGGACCAGAGTCTTTTCGAGGCCGTCCGGAAATCGTTCTCCATGGTCTCACCGAACTCCTCCCAGGCCCGAGTTTTTGCCTCAGCAACCGCCGAAGCCATGGCCCGTCTGGCCCGTCACTACCTATCAGCTTCTTCCAGGGTCCCACTGGCCAAAAAGGCCCGATAGGACTCCTTCTTCAGCTTGACGGCTTCCCTCACCACTGGTGTCCACCAGCAGGTTCGAGGGTTGCCGCCACGACAGGCACCGACCACCTTACGGCCACAACTCCGACCAGCTGCCTCGGCAATGGAGTCACGGAACATGGCCCATTCAATGTCCCCCACCTCAAATATGGTTGAAGCTCTGCCGGAGGTGGGAGTTAAAGCTCCTTCTGACGGGGGATTCTGACAAACGCTCCCAGCAGACCCTCACAATACGTTTGGGCCTGCCAGGTCTGATCGGCATCCTCCCCCACCAGCGGAGCCAACTCACCACCAGGTGGTGATCAGTTGACAGCTCCGCCCCTCTCTTCACCCGAGTGTCCAGGACATACGGCCGCAAGTCCGATGATACAACCACAAAGTCGATCATCGAACTGCGGCCAAGGGTGTCCTGGTGCCAAGTGCACATATGGACACCCTTATGCCTGAACATGGTGTTCGTTATGGACAGTCTATGACTGGCACAGAAGTCCAACAACATAACACCACTCTGATTCAGATCGGGGGGGCCGTTCCTCCCAATCACACCCCTCCAGGTCTCACTGTCATTGCCCACGTGAGCATTGAAGTCCCCCAGCAGAATGAGGGAGTCTCCGGTAGGAGCATTCTCCAGTGCCTCCCCCAGAGACTCCAAAAAGGGTAGGTACTCTGAACTGCTGTTTGGCGCATAGGCACAAACAACAGTCAGGACTCGTCCCCCCACCCAAGGCGGAGGGAGGCTACCCTCTCGTTCACTGGGGTAAACCCCAATGTACTGGCACACAGCCGGGGGGCAATAAGTATGCCCACACCTGCTCTGCGCCTCTCACCACGGGCAACTCCAGAGTGGAAGAGAGTCCAACCCCTCTCAAGAGTACTGGTTCCAGATCCCAAGCCGTGCATCGAGGTGAGTCCGACTATATCTAACGGTCTGATGAAGTTTCAACAATAAACAACAAACTTTGTATTATGAGAAAGAACCAGACTCATTCTTTAGGAATCCGAAAATAAGCTCTATTTTACGTGTTATGCACGAATTCGGATTCTCCTATAAAACGAATTCATTAACTCAAACCAAGTTAAGACTGCTTTGTCCTTCATATTTATTCATGTCTAATCAAGTTTCAATGATAAACAACGTTGTACTTTGTAGAATGAGAAAGAACTTCTTCAGCAATAAGCATCTCTCGACAAATGACGAAATACAGATTTTGCTATAAAATTAATTGCTATCAGCCTGACTTAAAACTGTTTGTCTTCCTTATTTATCCACTTCAAATCAAGTTTCAACAATTAAAAAAAAATTGTAGTTTGAGAAAGAACAACTTAATCTTGAGCAATCAGTATAAAAAGAAGGTAAGCAAAGGTGCGAATGTCAATCCATACATGATCAAAACAGGGAGCGGAGGTGTTTGGCTGAGACAAGGTGTGAATGTCCATCCATAATTAATGAAAAGCGGGCAACAAGTAGGTTCGAATGCCCAACCATACATCATCAAAAGCAGGAGTGGATATGTTCGGCTACAAGAAGGTTTGAACGTCTGACCATAGTTTGTAAAAAGCGGGTAAGAAAAGGTTCAAATGCCCGAACATACACCATCAAAGGAGGGAGCGGAGGTGTTCCGCTGTAAGAAGGTGTGAATGTCCGACCATAGTTGGTAAAAAGCGGGTAAGAAAAGGTTAAAATACCCGACTGTACACAATCAATAGCGGGAGCGGAGGTGTTCGGCTACTAAAAGATGTGAAAGTCAAACTATGGTTTGTAAAAAGCGGGTAAGAAAAGGTGCGAATGCCTAACTATACATAATCAAAAGCAGGAGTGGATGTGTTCGGCTGCAAGAAGGGTTGAATGTCTGACCATAGTTTGTAAAAAGCAGGTAAGAAAAGGTTTGACTGCCCGAACATACACCATCAAAAGAGGGAGCGGAGGTGTTCCGCTGTAAGAAGGTGTGAATGTCCGACCATAGTTGGTAAAAAGTGGGTAAGAAAAGGTTAAAATACCCGACTGTACACAATCAATAGCGGGAGCGGAGTTGTTCGGCTACTAAAAGATGTGAAAGTCCGACTATGGTTTGTAAAAAGCGGGTAAGAAGAGGTGCTAATGCCCGACAATGTATGATCAAAAGAGGGAGTGGAGGTTTTCGGCTGTAAGAAGGTCTGAATGTCCAACTATAATTTGTAAAAACCGGGTAAGAAAAGGCTTGAAAGCCCGACTATACACCATCATAAGCGGGAGAGGAGGTGTTCATCTGCAAGAAGGTGTGAATGTCCACCCATAATTACTGAAAAATGGGTAAGAAAAGGTGCGAATGCCCAAACATACATCATCAAAAGCAGGAGTGGATGTGTTGGGCTACAAGAAGGTTTGAAAGTCCGACCATAGTTTGTAAAAAACGGGTAAGAAAAGGTGCGAATGCCCGACAATGTATGATCAAAAGAGGGAGCGGAGGTTTTTGGCTACAAGAAGGTTTGAATGTCCGACCATAGTTTGTAAAAAGCAGGTAAGAAAAGGTTAAAATACCCGACTGTACACAATCAATGGCGGGAGCGGATGTGTTTGGCTACAAGAATGTGTGAAAGTCCGACCATGGTTAGTAAAAAACGGGTAAGAAAAGGTGCGAATACCCGACAATGTATGATCAAAAGAGGGTGCGGAGGTTTTTGGCTACAAGAAGGTTTGAATGTCCGACCATAGTTTGTAAAAAGCGGGTAAGATAAGGTGCGAATGCCCGACATTGTATAATCAAAAGAGGGAGCAGAGGTTTTCGGCTACAAGAAGGTTTGAATGTCCGACCATAGTTTGTAAAAAGCGGGTAAGAAAAGGTTCAAATGCCTGACTATACACCATCAAAAGCGGGAGCGGAGATGTTCCGCTGTAAGACGGTGTGAATGTCCGACCATAGTTGGTAAAAAGTGGGTAAGAAAAGGTTAAAATACCCGACTGTACACAATCAATAGGAATGAATTTTATAGCAAAATCCGAAATCATGCATAACTCCGCAAAAGGAACGTATTGCTCAACCAAAGGGATGCTTCTTTCTCATTCAGGGTAATATGAGGAACTCATGAAAATAAGCTTATTCTCGGATTCCTAAAACTTTTGATTTGCTCTTTCTTTACTGCAAAGTACAATGTTGTTCTTTGTTGAAGTCGATCTAGACATTGATAAATATGAAGGACAAAGCAGTTTTCACTTGGTTTGAGTGAAGGATTTGCTGCTGAAAACCTCCCGCTCCCGCTTTTGATTGTGTATAGTCGGGCTTTCGAGCCTTTTCTTACCCGGTTTTTAGAAATTATGGTTGGACATTCAGACCTTGCAGCCGAAGACCTCCACTCCCTCTTTTGATCATACATTGTCGGGCATTCGCACCTTGTCTTACCCGCTTTTTACAAACTATAGTCAGACATTCACACCTTGAAGCTGAACCACCTCAGCTCCCTGTTTTGATCATGTATGGTCTGGCAATACTACCTTTCCTTACCCGTTTGTGAGTAATTATGGCTGGAAATTCACACCTACTTGCAGTCGAAAAAGCTCTGCTCCCGCTTTTGATGGTATATATTCGGGCATTCGAACCTTTTCTTAACTGCTTTTTGCAAACTTTGGTCGGACATTCAAACCTTCTTGTAGCCGAAAACCTCCGCTCCCTCTTTTGATCATACATTGTCGGGCATTCGCACCTTTTCTTACCCGTTTTTTACAAACCATGGTCGGACTGTCACACATTCTTGTAGCCAAACACCTCCTCTCCCGCTATTGATTGTGTACAGTCGGGTATTTTAACCTTTTCTTACCCGTGTTTTACCAACTATGGTCGGACATTCACACCTTCTTACAGCGGAACACCTCCGCTCCCTCTTTTGATGGTGTATGTTTGGGCATTCGAACCTTTTCTTACCCGCTTTTTACAAACTATGCTCGTACATTCAAACCTTCTTGTAGCCGAACACATCCACTCCTGCTTTTGATGATGTATGGTTGGGCATTCAAACCTACTTGTTGCCCGCTTTTCATTAATTTTGGGTGGACATTCACACCTTGTCACAGCCAAACACCTCCTCTCCCTGTTTTGATCATGTATGGTTGGACATTCGCACCTTTTCTCACCCGCTTTTTGCCAACTATGGTCGGCTGTTCACAGCTTCCTCTCCAACATACTTGTATGGTGGGATATTCACACCCACTTGCATCCGAAGACCTTTTGTTGATATTTAGTCGGTCATTCGCAGCTTACCCGCTTTTGGCAAACTATGGCCTTCATGCAGCCAAACACCTCTGATCTCGCTTTTGATGATGTAAGGTTGGGCATTCAGACCTTGCTTCACCTGCTTTTCACCAAATATAGGAGGACATTCACACCTTCTTGCAGCCGAACACTTCCGCTCCACCTTTTAGTGTTCTATCACACCTTTTTTTCACCGCATTTTATAGATTATGGTTGGAAATTCTCAACCACTCTCATCCGAAGACCTCTCCTCCCGCTTTTGTTAATATATTTGAACTTTAGTCGGACATTCACACCTTCTTGCAGCTGAACCACCTCCGCTCCCTTTTTTGTTCATATATGGTATGGCAATACTACCTTTTCTTACCCGTTTGTTAGTAATTATGGCTGGACATTCACACCTACTTGCAGCTGAACACCACCTCTCCCGCTTTTGATGATGTATGGACCGGCATTCTTACCTTTTCTAACACATTTTTCAGCAATTATGGTCGGAGATTCACACTTACTCACAGCCGAACAACTCCGCTCCCGCATTTGATGGTGTATAGTCGGGCATTCTCACCCTTTCTCATCAGCTTTTTGCAAATTATGATCTGACATTCACACCTGCTTTTGATAATGTATGGTTGGGCATTCGCACCTTTTCTTACCCATTTTTCAGTAATTATGGGTGGACATTCACACCTTCTTGCAGCTGAACACCTCCTCTCCCGCTATTGATTGTGTACAGTCGGGTATTTTAACCTTTTCTTACCCGCTTTTTACCAAATATGGTCGGACATTCACACCGTCTTACAGCGGAACACCTCTGCTCCCGCTTTTGATGGTGTATAGTCAGTCGCTTGAACCTTTTCTTACCCGCATTTTACAAACTATGGTCGGACATTCAAACCTTCTTGTAGCCGAAAACCTCCGCTCCCTCTTTTGATTATACATTGTTGGGCATTCGCACCTTATTTACAAACTATAGTCAGACATTCAAACCTTGCAGCTGAGCCACCTCAGCTCCCTGTTTTGATAGTGTATGTTCGGGCATTCGAACCTATTCTTACCCCCTTTTTACAAACTATGGTCGGAGATTCACACCTACTCACAGCCGAACACTTCCGCTCCCGCATTTGATGGTGTAGAGCCGGGCATTCTCACCCTTTCTCATCAGCTTTTTGCAAATTATGATCTGACATTCACACCTACTTGCAGTCGAACAGCTCTGCTCCCGCTTTTGATTATGTTTGGTTGGATATTCGAACCTTTTCTTAACTGCTTTTTACAAACTTTGGTCGGATGTTCACACCTTCTTGCAGCCGAACACATCCACTTCCACTTTTGATGGTATATATTCGGGCATTCGAACCTTTTCTTACCCGCTTTTTACAAACCGTGGTTGGACTTTCACACCTTCTTGTAGCCAAACAACTCCGCTCCCGCTATTGATTGTGTACAGTCGGGTATTTTAACCTTTTCTTACCCGCTTTTTACCAACTATGGTCGGACATTTACACCTTCTTACAGCGGAACACCTCCGCTCCCTCTTTTGATGGTCTATGTTCGGGCATTCGAACCTTTTCTTACCCGCTTTTTACAAACTATGGTCGGACATTCAAACCTTCTTGTAGCCGAACACATCCACTCCTGCTTTTGATGATGTATGGTTGGGCATTTTCACCTTTTTTTACCCATTTTTCAGTAATTATGGGTGGACATTCACACCTTCTTGCAGCTGAACAACTCCTCTCCCGCTTATGATCATGTGCGGTTTGATATTCGAAAATTTTCTTTCATGTTTTAAAGCAATTATTGATGGACATTCAAATCTTCTTGTAGCCGAACACATCCACTCCTGCTTTTGATGATGTATGGTAACCTTTTCTTACCCGCTTTTTACAAACTATGGTCGGACATTCAAACCTTCTTGTAGCCAAAAACCTCCGCTCCCTCTTTTGATCATACATTGTCGGGCATTCGCACCTTATCTTACCCGCTTTTTACAAACTATAGTCAGACATTCACACCTTGCAGCTGAACCACCTCCGCTCCCTGTTTTGATCATGTATGGTCTGGCAATACTACCTTTTCTTACCCGTTTGTGAGTAATTAATCCCAAAATATTGAGCATAAAATAAGTCTTTATGCTGATGATGTATTACTTTTCCTTCAGAACTCACAGACGTCTCTCAGTCACACGATCACACTCATAAATAAATTCTCAGCACTTTCTGACTACTCTATCAACTGGTCTAAGACCACAGTTCTGCCCATTAACTGTAGGGTCCATAATATACCTGCGATCACTTTACAGTCAGGAAATATTAGATATTTAGGCATAAACATTTCCTCCAGGCTCTCAGAGCTAACAAAGCTAAATTATGTGCAATTATTAAAGACAGTAGAGGACGATCTCTCGTTGGAAGTCCTTACCTATATCACTTATGGGGAGAGTTACATCCATTGAAATGATGATACTACCAAAAGTTAACTATTTGTTCTCAATGATCTGGTTTAAGTCACTAGATTCATGCATCTCCAAATTTCTGTGGAAAAACAAACCACCACGTATTAGTTTAAAAACCCTACAGAAGACCAAGGACAGTGGTGGATTAGATTTACCTCATTTTCAGCACTATTCCTTAGACAATAGGTTACAATATATATCAAAATGGTTTAAACCTTGTTGTTGTCACAGTTCCCAGAGACGTTGTAATCGTTGAGGATTCTATATTCACCCCCTCATTAGAGGCACGTAATGCAGATTGATGACACTGAATCTTCTTCTCTGTTCATTGCTGGCATCATTCCCAGCATCGTAAGTGTTCGTGGCATTGTTAGCCTCTTCTTCTGGATCTTGATATCGAGAATCCTTTTGTATTTCTGGTTTGTCAGTCCTCTGTCTTCGTTCACCGGAGTCTTTGTCTTTTTGTCCTTGAGTTTGGTGATTTTTTCTTCTTTTGATGCCTTGACACAATGTGACAGGTGATACCACGTGGGAGATCCTGTAACTTGGATTGCTGTCCCTGTGCTGCGAAATGGCTGTGCTGCTCAAATGGTCTCTCCTTCATCATGGTTACATGCTGCCATTCCGACATCTCGCCATTCCGACATGGGTCTCCAATTGTCGGAATGGCGACACTTAATTTTTTATCAAACGTCCCACCATTCCGACACTTTTTTCCTCCTATGGTCGGAATGGCGGTATGTTTTTTGTTTTTTTTAACATACCGCCATTCCGACAGTTCCTTTTAATAGCCTATTTTTTACCCAAAACATTTTGCACTAATGATATGCCGGCGCAAATACGCCCTAAAGTCTGGCGCACAAGCTTTGCACATGCAGAGGCCACAGCCTCGCAAACAAACTTTAATAATCTATTATCAAAATCCCCTGAATTTCAAATATAAAAATACAGATATTAATGTAACTCTGGCGAGACTGAAACTGATTAAGCAGAAATACAGTGTCAGTGAGCTGTCACAGCAGCCAGCTGGAGCGGAGCTCTCCACAGAGCCCATGCGTCTTTTGCACGCTGTCATCATATGCAAAAGTAATAATTGCAATTACAGATATCACGGCTACTGCACAGGACACAGTTGCAAGCACTCTGCCTTGCCTTGCCAATAGGAGAAGAGAGAAATGACAGCATAGAACGTATAAAACACAACAAAATGCAGTAAAAACGTTTATTCATGTTATTCACGTGATTTATGAGTACTCACTCCAATTTTGGGAAGCGCGGATGGGTTTTGCGCATTTGGCACAAACACACAGCCGCAACGGTTGTAGCTTTATACAGCCTGTTGATATCTTAAGGACCTAACTGGTCACACCTGGGAGTAAATGTCATGTAGAGATTGTTTTTACATGACATTACAGCTGAACATATAGCTTTCATCCACAAACCAACGTGGGAGAGCCCGAAGACGCATGTGCCAGACGCACATAGGCATGCGTAAAACCAATTTTGACCACTTCATACTGTTTATTTGCTTTCTTTTAGTTAACTTTCGTTTCTTTTGGATTCTTGTGCGTGTTATGGAGCCGTTTTGGTCCATGTTTGTAAGCCTTTTTTTCCTGGATTAAATTTTCGGAAGTTGAAACAAGTGGCATTGGAGTGTGTGATTGAAAACCACCGCGGACTGCTTCTCCTCCTCCAGTTGCCGAGACTTTGTGTTTTTAATAACGCTTGTCTATAAACATGTGTTAAACATATAAATTGCATGAACAGAAAGAAGGGACTCACCTGTTGAGTAACACACATTTCCTTATACGGAAAGCCTTGTCGGAATGGTGGGACATTTGAACGTCAGAATAGCGGGATGTCGCAATGGTGGGATGTCAGAATGGTGGGACGTTTGCATGTCGGAATGGTGGTATGTCGGAATGGTGGTATGTCGGAATGGTGGGATGTCGGAATAGCGGGATGTCGGAATGGCGGGATTTCGGAATGGGTGTTGCCACCCCCTTCATCATATACACAGTTATTTATACATCACCTTCCACCATGAAGCGTTGTCCCTTTTTGTTTCTCTCTTTGTTCTTAAAATGCTGTTATGCATGTCTAAACCAATCCATTAAATTAGATCATTTTGGCAGTAAAGCGATCTACAATGTGCTTGGTCGCAAAGCTGCTCATCTGTGGTAAACAGCTCTTCAGAAAGGCATTCTTCAATTGATTTCACTAATTCTATGTAATAATTTTGTGATTTCCTACAAAACTACACTTCTTCTCCCATCTGTCTGAGTATTTAATATTGTCTGGGTCCCGTTAAAACATGTATTTTTCCCATCTAATTCCTTGTTTGCTTTAAAACAAGTATTCCCCATTTTCTATCCCTTCAGTAGCCAACCAGTTTGTATGGAGTACACTGGAGCAACTTGACTGATCAGTAAAACACTGCTTTTGTTGTCACCGCAAGGCTTCCCCCGTCGGTTGTTTCACTGAGACACTACTGAGTAACTATAACTCAACACAGTTTATACACATAACATTCCTATACATACTAACAAACAAACAAACAATTATTTATCGCAATTTTCTCATCTCTGTTTGAACGTACACCCAGGTAAATATTCCTGTAGTCTTCTCATACCGACTATGGACCCATTCATTGTTTAACTTCACTGTTTTGCAAATCCTAATTGAATATTACACATTGACATTGAACTTTACTTGATAAGCAGGTCTTCATTGCATTCAGCAGCCTATATGTGAGCATCTATGTGTAAGCTGTTCTTCTTTGCATTTATCAGCAGCAAGCAATTCTTCATTGCACATGCATATGAAAATAGTAAAACAATTCCAATGCGTTAGCGAAACCTTCTATATCAGGAGTGTCCATCATGATGCTGGGAATAGAACCTCTTTCCCAGAATAGTTCAACCTTCATTACTCAACTGATCATAACTCCGCAATGAGCACATTTCAAAGTATCATTCCTCTACATATATTCAAAAATCTATGTGTAAATGTTTAATATTTCTTATATTTGTTGATGTCATTCTGTGTGCATGTGGCCTAAACCCTATCTCTGTGTGGCAATTTTAATTTAAACAAGTTGAACTCTGCCTCTGATCATTTAAAAAAGGTGTGTACCAATATCAACCTTTCTCAGGTAATTACAGATCCTACAAAACCAAAGAGATCCTTCAAGGTTGTCCCTGATTGGCTCAATCTTAACAAATCAAA
The DNA here is from genome assembly GCF_036924035.1 of Leuresthes tenuis. Lineage (NCBI taxonomy): Eukaryota > Metazoa > Chordata > Actinopteri > Atheriniformes > Atherinopsidae > Leuresthes > Leuresthes tenuis. The sequence goes on from NW_027325385.1 coordinate 1,227,047, forward strand.
GGTAGAAAATCCGCAGTATCCGAACTTGGTGTTAGTTATCACTGCTCAATAGCCTGTATCAGAATTGCAAAAATGAAAACATTAGGTCCACGCTTGGTATCCAGATCCTGAAACATCTCCATGAGCAGGCTTTTTTTTAACTGATCTGTTGAATAGTTATATGACACTGTTAAAATCCCAGATGAAGATCTAGCACTTGACCATTTTTGTAAATCTTCTAATTCCATAGTTGATAAACACGCCCCTTTTAAAAAGTATAGAACTTAGAACAGGTCTATCCCTGGCTTTCGGCAGAACTGTCTTCTTTACTTTTTTTTCCCCTTGTCCTGTTCAGCATTATGTCAGAAGAATTGTAGTCTGAATACCTTTGATGCCAAACAGATTTGTTTTGCCAAGGGAAGTTTTATAAATGTAAAGCTCCCCTTGATGCCAATTTATTTATTTCTGTTTACAATATATGACATGAACTGAACTGAACCGGACCGGGGGACAAGGAAAGAAGAAGAGGAAAGAAGAGGAAACAGAACAAAAATAGAAACAAAAACCAGACAACCAGCTGCTACACCTGTAAAAAACAAAACAGACAACAATCCATGGCCTATGAGGGGAATCCAGCCTTAGCGCCACCAGGAGCACCTGAAAGCAGACAAGCAGAGAAAAAACAAACACACAAACAAACAAAAACAAGCACAAGAAGCGGCAATCGCATACAACACAGCTGTGGATATAGATGACCTGAGACGACATGATAATACATCAACTGCTTAGTGACCATGCTACTGGACTAATGAATGTGTGTGTGTGTGTGTGTGAGAACATGCAACACCCATGGCACAGGACCTACATGATAACCGTGCTTAGTTATGAGTGTATAAGCGTACAGGGCCACAATCCACAGCCCCCCCCCAAGCAATCAGAAGCAGGCAGAGAGGGCCACAAGACCCAGGCCACCAGCAGCCCCCACAGAGCACAGAACCCAGGCAGCCCACCGCAGGGGCAACCACGCATCCACCCAGAAGACTGCAGAGGAAGCCCCCGGAAAGAGCCCCCATAAGCATAGGGCAGAGGCACTCCGGGAACCAGGGGCAACAGCCCACCTACCCCGCCAGGCCCCAGCCGCCCAGACATGGGCCGTGCACTGGACCTGGGCCCCAGGAGCCCGAGCGCCCCCAAACCCCCCGGCAGAGGCCCCACCCAATACCCAGGAGGGCCAAGCGCCCCAGACAGCCACAAAGTGGGTCAGCGCCTGCCCCAGCGCCCCTGGCCAAGTGCCCTGGGAGTCAAGACGTGCCCACAGGTGGGTGAAGTCGCGAGCAGTGGGGAGAGGCAACGCTGATGCCCCATCGGGAGAAACACAGGCAGGCCAGGCGACAGCAAGTCCCAGATCCAGGCCCAATCATTACCACACACACTTTCACGTCCCATACATCCACACATCCTACCTCCCTCGACTCTGCTGGGGTGTAGTGCTGCGGGCACACCAGGAGGCCAGCAACCCCCCAGCCACCACAGACCCCGAACCAGCAGAACAATTAATTAATCCTCCTGGCCCCTCCTGCCCCGAGCAGACACCAGGAAGCAGGGGTGTGCGAAGAAGACCCCTCCCCTCACCCTTCTGGCTCTTCAATATTTTCTAATAGTGAGCAATTAAAATTGAGGGGCAGCCAAACTTGTAGAACTGGGAGCGCGGCACTCTGGGCAGCCTACATACCCAAAGAGCCCCGCCCACCAGATGCCACTCAGTGTAACCACCCCCCAAGACATAATGTGTGTGTGTGAGTGTGTTTGATAAGTAGTAATGTCTAAGGTGTAATTAAAACAGGGGCAGGGAACTGCAGAGTGCAACCAAAGGGGACCACCTACGTGGCCCCATCCACTACACCCCACCGAACACACACGCCCCCAAAACCCTTCATGTGTGAGTGTGTGCTGTGTACAGGAGCCAGAAGGGAGAGGGGTATGGGGATATATACCGGGGGAGCTACTCTCCCCCAGAGAGGGCAGCCAGGGACTGGCTGCAATAGGCATCCCCGCTACCTGGGAGCCAACAATGGGCAGGAGGGCCTGATGTCCACCAGGCTCGGGGCCTGCAGCGACCATATTCCGGGAGCTACTGTACCCCCAGAAGGTACCCATCCCGCCCCAACCCCACTCAACCCAACCCCACCCAGGAGGACCTCTACAAAAAACAAACAAACAAACCACCCGGTCACACCAGTTGCAGCAGCCTGGGCCTGAGACCCACCATCAACCAGCAACCCACCACCACCACTATGTGATAAAACTAATCAGAGGGGACCAGAGAGAATGAAATTCAGCCAATTGATGTTTTGAGGAGGCAGACATTGTTTCCATGCTAATATAATCTAAAAGAAAATTTCTAAACTGGTTAATACACAGATTGTTCTTCGCTTTCCAGTTCATGAGAATAGTTTTCTTTGCGATACATAACACTGTGACAACCATGTGTGCTGAGTTAATTTCCATGTTGATGTTGTCTAAGTCACCCAGTATGCACAGTGTGGGGCATGCAGGGATGCTACACTTTAGCCATGTTGACAGGTCCTCACAGACTTCAAGCCAGAACTTCTGGACAGGCGCAGAAAACCACAAAGCGTGTGCATAATCATCAGGTGTGTTATCTGTGCAATGTGAGCAGATGTTTGAGTGTGTTAGACCCATCCTGAACATCCTTTGTCCTGTATAGTGTGTTCTATGAAGGATTTTGTATTGTATGAGCTGTAAATTAGGATTTCGAGTCTTTATGAAGGTGTTCAAACATATTTGTGGTTAGAAGCTATGACCAGAACTGATGGATAAATCTGCCTCCCATTTTGAGGATGGAAGAGACATTGTGTCATCTATCTTAGACAATAATTTATATATTTTTGATAGTAGTTTTGGGGTACAGCTGCTTAGAAATTCTGCTACCCTAGTCGGGGGTTGTAAGTCTGGTTGGTGGAGGATATATCCATCCATCCATCCATCATCTGCCGCTTATCCGGGGGTCGGGTCGCGGGGGCAGCAGCTTGAGCAGAGAAACCCAGACGTCTCTGTCCCCGGCCACTTCCTCCAGCTCTTCCGGGGGGACCCCGAGGCGTTCCCAGGCCAGCCGAGAGACATAGTCTCTCCAACGTGTCCTGGGTCTCCCCCGGGGTCTCCTCCCAGTGGGACGTGCCCGGAACACCTCCCCAGGGAGGCGCCCAGGGGGCATCCTAACCAGATGCCCGAGCCACCTCATCTGACTCCTCTCAAAGCGGAGGAGCAGCGGTTCTACTCCGAGCCCCTCCCGGATGACTGAGCTTCTCACCCTATCTCTAACGGAGAGCCCAGACACCCTGCGGAGGAAACCCATTTCGGCCGCTTGTATTCGCGACCTTGTTCTTTCGGTCACTACCCACAACTCGTGACCATAGGTGAGGATGGGAACGTAGATTGACCAGTAAGTAGAGAGCTTCGCCTTCTGGCTCAGCTCCCTCTTCACAACGACGGGTCGGTGCAGAGCCTGCAACACTGCAGGCGCCGCACCGATCCGCCCGTCAATCTCCCGCTCCATTCGTCCGTCAATCGTGAACAAGACCCCGAGATACTTGAACTCCTCCTCTTGGGGAAGGATCTCATTCCCGACCCGGAGAGAGCATTCCACCCTTTTCCGGCTGAGAACCATAGTCTCGGATTTGGAGGTGCTGATTCTCATCCCAGCCGCTTCACACTCGGCTGCGAATCACTCCAGTGAGAGCTGAAGGTCATGGCCTGACGACGCTAACAGAACCACATCATCTGCAAAAAGCAGAGACCCGATTCTGAGGTCGCCAAATGGGACACCCTCAACGCCCTGGCTCCGCCTAGAAATTCTGTCCATAAAAGTTAGGAACAGAATCGGTGACAAAGGGCAGCCCTGACGGAGTCCAACTCTCACCGGAAACGTATCCGACTTACTGCCGGCAATGCGGACCAAACTCTGGCACCGGTCATACAGAGACCGAACGGCCCCTATCAAGGGGTCCGGCACTCCATATTCCCGGAGCACCCCCAACAGGACTCCACGAGGGACACGGTCGAACGCTTTCTCCAAGTCCACAAAACACATGTAGACTGGTTGGGCGAACTCCCATGCACCCTCCAGGATCCTGCCGAGGGTATAGAGCTGGTCCACTGTTCCACGGCCAGGACGAAAGCCACACTGCATCTCCTGAATCCGAGGCTCGATTATCCGACGGATCCTCCTCTCCAATACCCCCGAATAGACCTTACCAGGGAGGCTGAGGAGTGTGATACCCCTATAGTTGGAACACACCCTCCGGTCCCCCTTTTTAAAGAGGGGGACCACCACCCCAATCTGCCAGTTCAGAGGCACTGTCCCCGATGTCCACGCGATACTGCAGAGGCGTGTCAGCCAAGACAGCCCTACAACATCCAGAGCCTTGAGAAACTCAGGACGGACCTCATCCACCCCCGGGGCCTTGCCACCGAGGAGCTTTTTAACCACCTCGGCAACCTCAGCCCCAGAAATGGGAGGCCCCGTCTCCGAGCTCTCCGACTCTGCCTCTTCCGAGCACGTGTTGGTAGGATTGAGGAGTTCCTCGAAGTACTCCCCCCACCGACTCACAACATCCCTAGTTGAGGTCAGCAAAGCCCCGTCCGCACTGTAAACAGTGTTGACTGTGAGCCGCTTCCCCCCCCTGAGACGCCGGATGGTGGACCAGAATCTTTTCGAGGCCGTCCGGAAATCGTTCTCCATGGTCTCACCGAACTCCTCCCAGGCCCGAGTTTTTGCCTCAGCAACCGCCGAAGCCGCGGCCCGTCTGGCCCGTCGCTACCTATCAGCTTCTTCCAGGGTCCCACTGGCCAAAAAGGCCCGATAGGACTCCTTCTTCAGCTTGACGGCTTCCCTCACCACTGGTGTCCACTAGCAGGTTGGAGGGTTGCCGCCACGACAGGCACCGACCACCTTACGGCCACAACTCCGACCAGCTGCCTCGGCAATGGAGTCACGGAACATGGCCCATTCAATGTCCCCCACCTCAAATATGGTTGAAGCTCTGCCGGAGGTGGGAGTTAAAGCTCCTTCTGACGGGGGATTCTGACAAACGCTCCCAGCAGACCCTCACAATAAGTTTGGGCCTGCCAGGTCTGATCGGCATCCTCCCCCACCAGCGGAGCCAACTCACCACCAGGTGGTGATCAGTTGACAGCTCCGCCCCTCTCTTCACCCGAGTGTCCAGGACATACGGCCGCAAGTCCGATGATACAACCACAAAGTCGATCATCGAACTGCGGCCATGGGTGTCCTGGTGCCAAGTGCACATATGGACACCCTTATGCCTGAACATGGTGTTCGTTATGGACAGTCTATGACTGGCACAGAAGTCCAACAACATAACACCACTCTGATTCAGATCGGGGGGGGCCGTTCCTCCCAATCACACCCCTCCAGGTCTCACTGTCATTGCCCACGTGAGCATTGAAGTCCCCCAGCAGAATGAGGGAGTCTCCGGTAGGAGCATTCTCCAGTGCCTCCCCCAGAGACTCCAAAAAGGGTAGGTACTCTGAACTGCTGTTTGGCGCATAGGCACAAACAACAGTCAGGACTCGTCCCCCCACCCAAGGCGGAGGGAGGCTACCCTCTCGTTCACTGGGGTAAACCCCAATGTACTGGCACACAACCGGGGGGCAATAAGTATGCCCACACCTGCTCTGCGCCTCTCACCACGGGCAACTCCAGAGTGGAAGAGAGTCCAACCCCTCTCAAGAGTACTGGTTCCAGATCCCAAGCCGTGCGTCGAGGTGAGTCCGACTATATCTAACGGTCTGATGAAGTTTCAACAATAAACAACAAACTTTGTATTATGAGAAAGAACCAGACTCATTCTTCAGGAATCCGAAAATAAGCTCTATTTTACGAGTTATGCACGAATTCGGATTCTCCTATAAAACGAATTCCTTAACTCAAACCAAGTTAAGACTGCTTTGTCCTTCATACTTATTCATGTCTAATCAAGTTTCAATGATAAACAACGTTGGACTTTGTAGAATGAGAAAGAACTTCTTCAGCAATAAGGATCTCTCGACAAATGACGAAATACAGAAATACATCAAAGGAGGGAGCGGAGGTGTTCCGCTGTAAGAAGGTGTGAATGTCCGACCATAGTTGGTAAAAAACGGGTAAGAAAAGGTTAAAATACCCGACTGTACACAATCAGTAGCGGGTGCGGTGTTGTTCGGCTACTAAAAGGTGTGAAAGTCCAACCATGGTTTGTAAAAAGCGGGTAAGAAAAGGTGCGAATGCCCGAAAATGTATGATCAAAAGAGGGAGCGGAGGTGTTCGGCTGCAAGAACGTGTGAATGTACACCCATAATTACTGAAAAATGGGTAAGAAAAGGTGCGAATGCCCAACTATACATAATCAAAAGCAGGAGTGGATGTGTTCGGCTCCAAGAAGGGTTGAATGTCTGACCATAGTTTGTAAAAAGCAGGTAAGAAAAGGTTTGACTGCCCGAACATACACCATCAAATGAGGGAGCGGAGGTGTTCCGCTGTAAGAAGGTGTGAATGTCCGACCATAGTTGGTAAAAAGCGGGTAAGAAAAGGTTAAAATACCCGACTGTACACAATCAATAGCGGGAGCGGAGTTGTTCGGCTACTAAAAGATGTGAAAGTCCGACTATGGTTTGTAAAAAGCGGGTAAGAAAAGGTGCTAATGCCCGACAATGTATGATCAAAAGAGGGAGTGGAGGTTTTCGGCTGTAAGAAGGTCTGAATGTCCAACTATAATTTGTAAAAACCGGGTAAGAAAAGGCTTGAAAGCCCAACTATACACCATCATAAGCGGGAGAGGAGGTGTTCAGCTGCAAGAAGGTGTGAATGTCCACCCATAATTACTGAAAAATGGGTAAGAAAAGGTGCGAATGCCCAAACATACATCATCAAAAGCAGGAGTGGATGTGTTGGGCTACAAGAAGGTTTGAAAGTCCGACCATGGTTTGTAAAAAACGGGTAAGAAAAGGTGCGAATGCCCGACAATGTATGATCAAAAGAGGGAGCGGAGGTTTTTGGCTACAAGAAGGTTTGAATGTCCGACCATAGTTTGTAAAAGGCGGGTAAGAAAAGGTTCAAATGCCTGACAATACACCATCAAAAGCGGGAGCGGAGGTGTTCCGCTGTAAGACGGTGTGAATGTCCGACCATAGTTGGTAAAAAGTGGGTAAGAAAAGGTTAAAATACCCGACTGTACACAATCAATAGCGGGAGCGGAGTTGTTCGGCTACAAGAAGGTGTGAAAGTCCAACCATGGTTTGTAAAAAGCTGCTAAGAAAAGGTTCGAATGCCCGAATATATACCATCAAAAGCGGAAGCGGAGGTGTTCGGCTGCAAGAAGGTGTGAACGTCCGACCAAAGTTTGTAAAAAGCAGTTAAGAAAAGGTTCGAATATCCAACCAAACATAATCAAAAGCGGGAGCAGAGCTGTTCGACTGCAAGTAGGTGTGAATGTCCAGCCATAATTACTCACAAACGGGTAAGAAAAGGTAGTATTGCCAGACCATACATGATCAAAACAGGGAGCTGAGGTGGTTCGGCACCAATGTGTGAATGTCTGACTATAGTTTGTAAAAAGCGGGTAAGATAAGGTGCGAATGCCCGACAATGTATAATCAAAAGAGGGAGCAGAGGTTTTCGGCTACAAGAAGGTTTGAATGTCCGACCATAGTTTGTAAAAAGCGGGTAAGAAAAGGTTCAAATGCCTGACTATACACCATCAAAAGCGGGAGCGGAGATGTTCCGCTGTAAGACGGTGTGAATGTCCGACCATAGTTGGTAAAAAGTGGGTAAGAAAAGGTTAAAATACCCGACTGTACACGATCAATAGCGGGAGCGGAGTTGTTCGATTACAAGAAGGTGTGAAAGTCCAACCATCGTTTGTAAAAAGCTGGTAAGAAAAGGTTCGAATGCCCGAATATATACCATCAAAAGCGGAAGCGGAGGTGTTCGGCTGCAAGAAGGTGTGAACGTCCGACCAAAGTTCGCAAAAAGCAGTAAAGAAAAGGTTCGAATATCCAAACATAATTAAAAGCGAGAGAGATTGTGTTCAGCTGCAAGTAGGTGTGAATATCCAGCCATAATTACTCACAAACGGGTAAGAAAATGTAGTATTGCCAGACCATACATGATCAAAGGGAGCGGAGGTGGTTTAGCTGCAAAAAGGGGTGAATGTCCAACTAAAGTTCAAATATATTAACAAAAGCGGGAGGAGAGGTCTTCGGATTAGAGTGGTTGAGAATTTCCAACCATAATCTATAAAATGCGGTGAAAAAAAAAAGGTGTGAAGGAATGAATTTTATAGCAAAATCCGAAATCATGCATAACTCCGCAAAAGGAACGTATTGCTCAACCAAACGGATGCTTCTTTCTCATTCAGGGTAATATGAGGAACTTTATGCTTGATACATTTTAGACATGGATAACTATGAAGGACAAAGCAATTTTAACTTGGTTTGAGCAAAGCAATTCATTTTATAGGAAAATCCGAAATCGTGCAGGACTCATGAAAGTAAGCTTATTCTCGGATTCCTGATCCTCCAGTGTTGCTCTTTCCTATACTGCAAAATAAAGCCTTGTTCTTTGTTGAAATCGATATAGACATTGATAAATATGAAGGACAAAGCAGTTTCCACTTTGTTTGAGTGAAGGAATTAATTTTATAGCAAAATCCCAAATCAAGCAGAACGTATGAAAATAAGCTTGTTTTCGGATTCCTGATCCTTCAGTGTTGCTATATCTTCTACTGCAAAATACAATGTTGTTCTTTGTTGAAGTAAATCTAGACATTGATAAATATGAAGGACAAAGCAGTTTTCACTTGGTTTGAGTGAAGGAATTCATTTTATACATAAAATCCCAAATCATGCAGAACGTATGAAAATAAGCTTATTCTCGGATTCCTGATCCTTCAGTGTTGCTTTTTCTTCTACTGCAAAATACAATGTTGTTCTTTGTTGAAGTCGATCTAGACATTGATAAATATGAAGGACAAAGCAGTTTTAACTTGGTTTGAGTGAAGGAATTCATTTTATACATAAAATCCCAAATCATGCAGAACGTATGAAAATAAGCTTATTCTCGGATTACTGATCCTTCAGTGTTGCTCTTTCTTCTACTGCAAAATCCAGTGTTGTTCTTTGTTGAAGTCAATCTAGACATTGATAAATATGAAGGACAAAGCAGTTTTAACATAGTTTGAGTGAAGGCATTCATTTATAGTAAAATCAATAATCGTGCAGAACTCATGAAAATAAGCTTATTCTCGGATTCCTAAAACTTTTGATTTGCTCTTTCTTTACTGCAAAGTACAATGTTGTTCTTTGTTGAAGTCGATCTAGACATTGATAAATATGAAGGACAAAGCAGTTTTCACTTGGTTTGAGTGAAGGTTTTGCAGCTGAAAACCTCCCGCTCCCGCTTTTGATTGTGTATAGTCGGGCTTTCGAGCCTTTTCTTACCCGGTTTTTAGAAATTATGGTTGGACATTCAGACCTTGCAGCCGAAGACCTCCACTCCCTCTTTTGATCATACATTGTCGGGCATTCGCACCTTGTCTTACCCGCTTTTTACAAACTATAGTCAGACATTCACACCTTGCAGCTGAACCACCTCAGCTCCCTATTTTGATCATGTATGGTCTGGCAATACTACCTTTCCTTACCCGTTTGTGAGTAATTATGGCTGGACATTCACACCTACTTGCAGTCGAACAGCTCTGCTCTCGCTTTTGATGGTATATATTCGGGCATTCGAACCTTTTCTTGACTGCTTTTTGCAAACTTTGGTCGGACGTTCACACCTTCTTGCAGCCGAACACCTCAGCTTCCGCTTTTGATGGTATATATTCGGGCATTCGAACCTTTTCTTAGCAGCTTTTTACAAACCATGGTTGAACTTTCACACCTTCTTGTAGCCGAACAACTCCACTCCCGCTATTGATTGTGTACAGTCAGGTATTTTAACCTTTTCTTACCCGCTTTTTAACAAATATGGTCGGACATTCACACCGTCTTACAGCGGAACACCTCCGCTCCCGCTTTTGATGGTGTATAGTCAGGCATTTGAACCTTTTCTTACCCGCTTTTTACAAACTATGGTCGGACATTCAAACCTTCTTGTAGCCAAAAACCTCCGCTCCCTCTTTTGATCATACATTGTCGGGCATTAGCACCTTTTCTTACCCGCTTTTTACAAACCATAGTCGGACTTTCACATCTTTTAGTAGCCGAACAACTCCGCTCCCGCTATTGATTGTGTACAGTCGGGTATTTTAACCTTTTCTTACCCGCTTTTTACCAACTATGGTCGGACATTCACACCTTCTTACAGCGGAACACCTCCGCTCCCTCCTTTGATGGTGTATGTTCGGGCATTCGAACCTTTTCTTACCCGCTTTTTACAAACTATGGTCAGACGTTCAAAGCTTCTTGTAGCCGAACATATCCACTCCTGCTTTTGATGATGTATGGTTGGGCATTCGAACCTACTTGTTGCCCGCTTTTCATTAATTATGGGTGGACATTCACACCTTGTCTCAGCCAAACACCTCCGCTCCCTGTTTTGATCATGTATGGTTTGACATTCGCACCTTTGCCCACCCTCTTTTTATACTGATTGCTCAAGATTAAGTTGTTCTTTCTCAAACTACAAAATTTTTTTAATTGTTGAAACTTGATTTGAAGTGGATAAATAAGGAAGACAAACAGTTTTAAGTCAGGCTGATAGCAATTAATTTTATAGCAAAATCTGTATTTCGTCATTTGTCGAGAGATGCTTATTGCTGAAGAAGTTCTTTCTCATTCTACAAAGTACAACGTTGTTTATCATTGAAACTTGATTAGACATGAATGAATATGAAGGACAAAGCAGTCTTAACTTGGTTTGAGTTAAGGAATTCGTTTTATAGGAGAATCCGAATTCGTGCATAACTCGTAAAATAGAGCTTATTTTCGGATTCCTGAAGAATGAGTCTGGTTCTTTCTCATAATACAAAGTTTGTTGTTTATTGTTGAAACTTCATCAGACCGTTAGATATAGTCGGACTCACCTCGACGCACGGCTTGGGATCTGGAACCAGTACTCTTGAGAGGGGTTGGACTCTCTTCCACCCTCGAGTTGCCCGTGGTGAGAGGCGCAGAGCAGGTGTGGGCATACTTATTGCCCCCCGGCTGTGTGCCAGTACATTGGGGTTTACCCCAGTGAACGAGAGGGTAGCCTCCCTCCGCCTTGGGTGGGGGGACGAGTCCTGACTGTTGTTTGTGCCTATGCGCCAAACAGCAGTTCAGAGTACCTACCCTTTTTGGAGTCTCTGGGGGAGGCACTGGAGAATGCTCCTACCGGAGACTCCCTCATTCTACTGGGGGACTTCAATGCTCACGTGGGCAATGACAGTGAGACCTGGAGGGGTGTGATTGGGAGGAACGGCCCCCCCGATCTGAATCAGAGTGGTGTTATGTTGTTGGACTTCTGTGCCAGTCATAGACTGTCCATAACGAACACCATGTTCAGGCATAAGGGTGTCCATATGTGCACTTGGCACCAGGACCCTTGGCCGCAGTTCGATGATCGACTTTGTGGTTGTATCATCGGACTTGCGGCCGTATGTCCTGGACACTCGGGTGAAGAGAGGGGCGGAGCTGTCAACTGATCAACACCTGGTGGTGAGTTGGCTCCGCTGGTGGGGGAGGATGCCGATCAGACCTGGCAGGCCCAAACGTATTGTGAGGGTCTGCTGGGAGCGTTTGTCAGAATCCCCCGTCAGGAGCTTTAACTCCCACCTCCGGCAGAGCTTCAACCATATTTGAGGTGGGGGACATTGAGTCCGAATGGGTCATGTTCCGTGACTCCATTGCCGAGGCAGCTGGTCGGAGTTGTGGCCGTAAGGTGGTCGGTGCCTGTCGTGGCGGCAACCCTCCAACCTGCTGGTGGACACCAGTGGTGAGGGAAGCCGTCAAGCTGAAGAAGGAGTCCTATCGGTCCTTTTTGGCCAGTGGGACCCTGGAAGAAGCTGATAGGTACCGACGGGCCAGACGGGCCGCGGCTTCGGCGGTTGCTGAGGCAAAAACTCGGGCCTGGGAGGAGTTCGGTGAGACCATGGAGAACGATTTCCGGACGGCCTCGAAAAGATTCTGTTCCACCATCCGTCGTCTCGGGGGGGGGGGGAAGCGGCTCACAGTCAACACTGTTTACAGTGGGGACGGGGCTTTGCTGACCTCAACTAGGGATGTTGTGAGTCGGTGGGGGGAGTACTTCGAGGAACTCCTCAATCCTACCAACACGTGCTCAGAAGAGGCAGAGTCGGAGAGCTCGGAGACGGGGCCTCCCATTTCTGGGGCTGAGGTTGCCGAGGTGGTTAAAAAGCTCCTCGGTGGCAAGGCCCCTGGGGTGGATGAGGTCCGACCTGAGTTTCTCAAGGCTCTGGATGTTGTAGGGCTGTCTTGGCTGACACGCCTCTGCAGTATCGCGTGGACATCGGGGACAGTGCCTCTGGACTGGCAGATTGGGGTGGTGGTCCCCCTCTTTAAAAAGGGGGACCGGAGGGTGTGTTCCAACTATAGGGGTATCACACTCCTCAGCCTCCCTGGTAAGGTCTATTCGGGGGTATTGGAGAGGAGGATCCGTCGGATAATCGAGCCTCGGATTCAGGAGATGCAGTGTGGCTTTCGTCCTGGCCGTGGAACAGTGGACCAGCTCTATACCCTCGGCAGGATCCTGGAGGGTGCATGGGAGTTCGCCCAACCAGTCTACATGTGTTTTGTGGACTTGGAGAAAACGTTCGACCGTGTCCCTTGTGGAGTCCTGTGGGGGGTGCTCCGGGAATATGGAGTGCCGGACCCCTTGATAGGGGCCGTTCGGTCTCTGTATGACCGGTGCCAGAGTTTGGTCCGCATTGCCGGCAGTAAGTCAGATACGTTTCCGGTGAGAGTTGGACTCCGTCAGGGCTGCCCTTTGTCACCGATTCTGTTCCTAACTTTTATGGACAGAATTTCTAGGCGGAGCCAGGGCGTTGAGGGTGTCCCATTTGGCGACCTCAGAATCGGGTCTCTGCTTTTTGCAGATGATGTGGTTCTGTTAGCGTCGTCAGGCCGTGACCTTCAGCTCTCACTGGAGTGATTCGCAGCCGAGTGTGAAGCGGCTGGGATGAGAATCAGCACCTCCAAATCCGAGACTATGGTTCTCAGCCGGAAAAGGGTGGAATGCTCTCTCCGGGTCGGGAATGAGATCCTTCCCCAAGAGGAGGAGTTCAAGTATCTCGGGGTCTTGTTCACGAGTGACGGACGAATGGAGCGGGAGATTGACGGGCGGATCGGTGCGGCGCCTGCAGTGTTGCAGGCTCTGCACCGACCCGTCGTTGTGAAGAGGGAGCTGAGCCAGAAGGCGAAGCTCTCTACTTACTGGTCAATCTACGTTCCCATCCTCACCTATGGTCACGAGTTGTGGGTAGTGACCGAAAGAACAAGATCGCGAATACAAGCGGCCGAAATGGGTTTCCTCCGCAGGGTGTCTGGGCTCTCCCTTAGAGATAGGGTGAGAAGCTCAGTCATCCGGGAGGGGCTCGGAGTAGAACCGCTGCTCCTCCGCATTGAGAGGAGTCAGATGAGGTGGCTCGGGCATCTGGTTAGGATGCCCCCTGGGGAGGTGTTCCGGGCACGTCCCACTGGGAGGAGACCCCGGGGGAGACCCAGGACACGTTGGAGAGACTATGTCTCTCGGCTGGCCTGGGAACGCCTCGGGGTCCCCCCGGAAGAGCTGGAGGAAGTGGCCGGGGACAGAGACGTCTGGGTTTCTCTGCTCAAGCTGCTGCCCCCGCGACTCGACCCCCGGATAAGCGGCAGATGATGGATGGATGGATGGATATATCCTCCACCAACCAGACTTACAACCCCCGACTAGGGTAGCAGAATTTCTAAGCATCTGTACCCCAAAACTACTATCAAAAATATATAAATTATTGTCTAAGATAGATGACACAATGTCTCTTCCATCCTCAAAATGGGAGGCAGATTTATCCATCAGTTCTGGTCATAGCTTCTAACCACAAATATGTTTGAACACCTTCATAAAGACTCGAAATCCTAATTTACAGCTCATACAATACAAAATCCTTCATAGAACACACTATACAGGACAAAGGATGTTCAGGATGGGTCTAACACACTCAAACATCTGCTCACATTGCACAGATAACACACCTGATGATTATGCACACGCTTTGTGGTTTTTCTGCGCCTGTCCAGAAGTTCTGGCTTGAAGTCTGTGAGGACCTATCAACATGGCTAAAGTGTAGCATCCCTGCATGCCCCACACTGTGCATACTGGGTGACTTAGACAACATCAACATGGAAATTAACTCAGCACACATGGTTGTCACAGTGTTATGTATCGCAAAGAAAACTATTCTCATGAACTGGAAAGCGAAGAACAATCTGTGTATTAACCAGTTTAGAAATTTTCTTGTAGATTATATTAGCATGGAAACAATGTCTGCCTCCTCAAAACATCAATTGGCTGAATTTCATTCTCTCTGGTCCCCTCTGATTAGTTTTATCACATAGTGGTGGTGGTGGGTTGCTGGGTGATGGTGGGTCTCAGGCCCGGGCTGCTGCGACTGGTGTGACCGGGTGGTTTGTTTGTTTGTTTTTTTATGTTGTTTGTTTGTTTTTTGTAGAGGTCCTCCTGGGTGGGGTTGGGTTGAGTGGGGTGGGGCGGGATGGGTACCTTCTGGGGGTACAGTAGCTCCCAGAATATGGTCGCTGCAGGCCCCGAGCCTGGTGGACATCAGGCCCTCCTGCCCATTGTTGGCTCCCAGGTAGCGGGGATGCCTATTGCAGCCAGTGCCTGGCTGCCCTCTCTGGGGGAGAGTAGCTCCCCCGGTATATATCCCCATACCCCTCTCCCTTCTGGCTCCTGTACACAGCACACACTCACACATGAAGGGTTTTGGGGGCCTGTGTGTTCGGTGGGGTGTAGTGGATGGGGCCACGTAGGTGGTCCCCTTTGGTTGCACTCTGCAGTTCCCTGCCCCTGTTTTAATTACACCTTAGACATTACTACTTATCAAACACACTCACACACACACATTAGGTCTTGGGGGGTGGTTACACTGAGTGGCATCTGGTGGGCGGGGCTCTTTGGGTATGTAGGCTGCCCAGAGTGCCGCGCTCCCAGTTCTACAAGTTTGGCTGCCCCTCAATTTTAATTGCTCACTATTAGAAAATATTGAAGAGCCAGAAAGGTGAGGGGAGGGGTCTTCTTCGCACACCCCTGCTTCCTGGTGTCTGCTCGGGGCAGGAGGGGCCAGGAGGATTAATTAATTGTTCTGCTGGTTCGGGGTCTGTGGTGGCTGGGGGGTTGCTGGCCTCCTGGTGTGCCCGCTGCACTACACCCCAGCAGAGTCGAGGGAGGTAGGATATGTGGATGTGTGGATGTATGGGACGTGAAAGCGTGTGTGGTAATGATTGGGCCTGGATCTGGGACTTGCTGTCGCCTGGCCTGCCTGTGTTTCTCCCGATGGGGCATCAGCGTTGCCTCTCCCCACTGCTCGCGACTTCACCCACCTGTGGGCACGTCTTGACTCCCAGGGCACTTGGCCAGGGGCGCTGGGGCAGGCGCTGACCCACTTTGTGGCTGTCTGGGGCGCTTGGCCCTCCTGGGTATTGGGTGGGGCCTCTGCCGGGGGGTTTGGGGGCGCTCGGGCTCCTGGGGCCCAGGTCCAGTGCACGGCCCATGTCTGGGCGGCTGGGGCCTGGCGGGGTCGGTGGGCTGTTACCCCTGGTTCCCGGAGTGCCTCTGCCCTATGCTTATGGGGGCTCTTTCCGGGGGCTTCCTCTGCAGTCTTCTGGGTGGATGCGTGGTTGCCCCTGCGGTGGGCTGCCTGGGTTCTGTGCTCTGTGGGGGCTGCTGGTGGCCTGGGTCTTGTGGCCCTCTCTGCCTGCTTCTGATTGCTTGGGGGGGGGGCTGTGGATTGTGGCCCTGTACGCTTATACACTCATAACTAAGCACGGTTATCATGTAGGTCCTGCGCCATGGGTGTTGCATGTTCTCACACACACACACACACATTCATTAGTCCAGTAGCATGGTCACTAAGCAGTTGATGTATTATCATGTCGTCTCAGGTCATCTATATCCACAGCTGTGTTGTATGCGATTGCCGCTTCTTGTGCTTGTTTTTGTTTGTTTGTGTGTTTGTTTTTTCTCTGCTTGTCTGCTTTCAGGTGCTCCTGGTGGCGCTAAGGCTGGATTCCCCTCATAGGCCATGGATTGTTGTCTGTTTTGTTTTTTACAGGTGTAGCAGCTGGTTGTCTGGTTTTTGTTTCTATTTTTGTTCTGTTTCCTCTTCTTTCCTCTTCTTCTTTCCTTGTCCCCCGGTCCGGTTCAGTTCAGTTCATGTCATATATTGTAAACAGAAATAAATAAATGGGCATCAAGGGGAGCTTTACATTTATAAAACTTCCCTTGGCAAAACAAATCTGTTTGGCATCAAAGGTATTCAGACTACAATTCTTCTGACATAATGCTGAACAGGACAAGGGGAAAAAAAAGTAAAGAAGACAGTTCTGCCGAAAGCCAGGGATAGACCTGTTCTAAGTTCTACACTTTTTAAAAGGGGCGTGTTTATCAACTATGGAATTAGAAGATTTACAAAAATGGTCAAGTGCTAGATCTTCATCTGGGATTTTAACAGTGTCATATAACTATTCAACAGATCAGTTAAAAAAAAAGCCTGCTCATGGAGATGTTTCAGGATCTGGATACCAAGCGTGGACCTAATGTTTTCATTTTTGCAATTCTGATACAGGCTATTGAGCAGTGATAACTAACACCAAGTTCAGATACTGCGGATTTTCTACCTTTGATTTGTTAAGATTGAGCCAATCAGGGACAACCTTGAAGGATCTCTTTGGTTTTGTAGGATCAGTAATTACCTGAGAAAGGTTGATATTGGTACACACCTTTTTTAAATGATCAGAGGCAGAGTTCAACTTGTTTAAATTAAAATTGCCACACAGAGATTGGGTTTAGGCCACATGCACACAGAATGACATCAACAAATATAAGAAATATTAAACATTTACACATAGATTTTTGAATACATGTAGAGGAATGATACTTTGAAATGTGCTCATTGCGGAGTAATGAAGGTTGAACTATTCTAGGAAAGAGGTTCTATTCCCAGCATCATGATGGACACTCCTGATATAGGTTTCGCTAACGCATTGGAATTGTTTTACTATTTTCATATGCATGTGCAATGAAGAATTGCTTGCTGCTGATAAATGCAAAGAAGAACAGCTTACACATAGATGCTCACATATAGGCTGCTGAATGCAATGAAGACCTGCTTATCAAGTAAAGTTCAATGTCAATGTGTAATATTCAATTAGGATTTGCAAAACAGTGAAGTTAAACAATGAATGGGTCCATAGTCGGTATGAGAAGACTACAGGAATATTTACCTGGGTGTACGTTCAAACAGAGATGAGAAAATTGCGATAAATAATTGTTTGTTTGTTTGTTAGTATGTATAGGAATGTTATGTGTATAAACTGTGTTGAGTTATAGTTACTCAGTAGTGTCTCAGTGAAACAACCGACGGGGGAAGCCTTGCGGTGACAACAAAAGCAGTGTTTTACTGATCAGTCAAGTTGCTCCAGTGTACTCCATACAAACTGGTTGGCTACTGAAGGGATAGAAAATGGGGAATACTTGTTTTAAAGCAAACAAGGAATTAGATGGGAAAAATACATGTTTTAACGGGACCCAGACAATATTAAATACTCAGACAGATGGGAGAAGAAGTGTAGTTTTGTAGGAAATCACAAAATTATTACATAGAATTAGTGAAATCAATTTAAGAATGCCTTTCTGAAGAGCTGTTTACCACAGATGAGCAGCTTTGCGACCAAGCACATTGTAGATCGCTTTACTGCCAAAATGATCTAATTTAATGGATTGGTTTAGACATGCATAACAGCATTTTAAGAACAAAGAGAGAAACAAAAAGGGACAACGCTTCATGGTGGAAGGTGATGTATAAATAACTGTGTATATGATGAAGGGGGTGGCAACACCCATTCCGAAATCCCGCCATTCCGACATCCCGCTATTCCGACATCCCACCATTCCAACATACCACCATTCCGACATACCACCATTCCGACATGCAAATGTCCCACCATTCCGACATCCCACCATTGCGACATCCCGCTATTCTGACGTTCAAATGTCCCACCATTCCGACAAGGTTTTCCGTATAAGGAAATGTGTGTTACTCAACAGGTGAGTCCCTTCTTTCTGTTCATGCAATTTATATGTTTAACACATGTTTATAGACAAGCGTTATTAAAAACACAAAGTCTCGGCAACTGGAGGAGGAGAAGCAGTCCGCGGTGGTTTTCAATCACACACTCCAATGCCACTTGTTTCAACTTCCGAAAATTTAATCCAGGAAAAAAAGGCTTACAAATATGGACCAAAACGGCTCCATAACACGCACAAGAATCCAAAAGAAACGAAAGTTAACTAAAAGAAAGCAAATAAATAGTATGAAGTGGTCAAAATTGGTTTTACGCATGCCTATGTGCGTCTGGCACATGCGTCTTCGGGCTCTCCCACGTTGGTTTGTGGATGAAAGCTATATGTTCAGCTGTAATGTCATGTAAAAACAATCTCTACATGACATTTACTCCCAGGTGTGACCAGTTAGGTCCTTAAGATATCAACAGGCTGTATAAAGCTACAACCGTTGCGGCTGTGTGTTTGTGCCAAATGCGCAAAGCCCATCCGCGCTTCCCAAAATTGGAGTGAGTACTCATAAATCACGTGAATAACATGAATAAACGTTTTTACTGAATTTTGTTGTGTTTTATACGTTCTATGCTGTCATTTCTCTCTTCTCCTATTGGCAAGGCAAGGCAGAGTGCTCGCAACTGTGTCCTGTGCAGTAGCCGTGATATCTGTAATTGCAATTATTACTTTTGCATATGATGACAGCGTGCAAAAGACGCATGGGCTCTGTGGAGAGCTCCGCTCCAGCTGGCTGCTGTGACAGCTCACTGACACTGTATTTCTGCTTAATCAGTTTCAGTCTCGCCAGAGTTACATTAATATCTGTATTTTTATATTTGAAATTCAGGGGATTTTGATAATAGATTATTAAAGTTTGTTTGCGAGGCTGTGGCCTCTGCATGTGCAAAGCTTGTGCGCCAAACTTTAGGGCGTATTTGCGCCGGCATATCATTAGTGCAAAATGTTTTGGGTAAAAAATAGGCTATTAAAAGGAACTGTCGGAATGGCGGTATGTTAAAAAAAAACAAAAAACATACCGCCATTCCGACCATAGGAGGAAAAAAGTGTCGGAATGGTGGGACGTTTGATAAAAAATTAAGTGTCGCCATTCCGACAATTGGAGACCCATGTCGGAATGGCGAGATGTCGGAATGGCAGCATGTAACCATGATGAAGGAGAGACCATTTGAGCAGCACAGCCATTTCGCAGCACAGGGACAGCAGTCCAAGTTACAGTATCTCCCACGTGGTATCACCTGTCACATTGTGTCAAGGCATCAAAAGAAGAAAAAATCACCAAACTCAAGGACAAAAAGACAAAGACTCCGGTGAACGAAGACAGAGGACTGACAAACCAGAAATACAAAAGGATTCTCGATATCAAGATCCAGAAGAAGAGGCTAACAATGCCACGAACACTTACGATGCTGGGAATGATGCCAGCAATGAACAGAGAAGAAGATTCAGTGTCATCAATCTGCATTACGTGCCTCTAATGAGGGGGTGAATATAGAATCCTCAACGATTACAACGTCTCTGGGAACTGTGACAACAACAAGGTTTAAACCATTTTGATATATATTGTAACCTATTGTCTAAGGAATAGTGCTGAAAATGAGGTAAATCTAATCCACCACTGTCCTTGGTCTTCTGTAGGGTTTTTAAACTAATACGTGGTGGTTTGTTTTTCCACAGAAATTTGGAGATGCATGAATCTAGTGACTTAAACCAAGTAGCAGATGGTTTTATGGGGATCATTGAGAACAAATAGTTAACTTTTGGTAGAATCATCATTTTAATGGATGTAACTCTCCCCATAAGTGATATAGGTAAGGACTTCCAACGAGAGATCGTCCTCTACTGTCTTTAATAATTGCACATAATTTAGCTTTGTTAGCTCTGAGAGCCTGGAGGAAATGTTTATGCCATATCTAATATTTCCTGACTGTAAAGTGATCGCAGGTATATTATGGACCCTACAGTTAATGGGCAGAACTGTGGTCTTAGACCAGTTGATAGAGTAGTCAGAAAGTGCTGAGAATTTATTTATGAGTGTGATCGTGTGACTGAGAGACGTCTGTGAGTTCTGAAGGAAAAGTAACACATCATCAGCATAAAGACTTATTTTATGCTCAATATTTTGGGATTAATTACTCACAAACGGGTAAGAAAAGGTAGTATTGCCAGACCATACATGATCAAAACAGGGAGCGGAGGTGGTTCAGCTGCAAGGTGTGAATGTCTGACTATAGTTTGTAAAAAGCGGGTAAGATAAGGTGCGAATGCCTGACAATGTATGATCAAAAGAGGCAGCGGAGGTTTTCGGCTGCAAGAAGGTCTGAATGTCCACCCAAAATTCCTGAAAAATGGGTAAAAAAAGGGTGCGAATGCCAAACCATACATCATCAAAAGCAGGAGTGGATGTGTTCGGCTACAAGAAGATTTGAATGTCCATCAATAATTGCTTTAAAACATGAAAGAAAAATTTCGAATATCAAACCGCACATGATCATAAGCGGGAGAGGAGTTGTTCAGCTGCAAGAAGGTGTGAATGTCCACCCATAATTACTGAAAAATGGGTAAGAAAAGGTGAAAATGCCCAACCATACATCATCAAAAGCAGGAGTTGATGTGTTCGGCTACAAGAAGGTTTGAATGTCCGACCATAGTTTGTAAAAAGCGGGTAAGAAAAGGTTCGAATGCCCGAACATAGACCATCAAAAGAGGGAGCGGAGGTGTTCCGCTGTAAGAAGGTGTAAATGTCCGACCATAGTTGGTAAAAAGCGGGTAAGAAAAGGTTAAAATACCCGACTGTACACAATCAATAGCGGGAGCGGAGTTGTTTGGCTACAAGAAGGTGTGAAAGTCCGACCACGGTTTGTAAAAAGCGGGTAAGAAAAGGTTCGAATGCCCGAATATATACCATCAAAAGTGGAAGTGGATGTGTTCGGCTGCAAGAAGGTGTGAACGTCCGACCAAAGTTTGTAAAAAGCAGTTAAGAAAAGGTTCGAATATCCAACCAAACATAATCAAAAGCGGGAGCAGAGCTGTTCGACTGCAAGTAGGTGTGAATGTCAGATCATAATTTGCAAAAAGCTGATGAGAAAGGGTGAGAATGCCCGGCTATACACCATCAAATGCGGGAGCGGAAGTGTTCGGCTGTGAGTAGGTGTGAATGTCCGACCATAATTGCTGAAAAATGTGTTAGAAGAGAATGCGGGAGCGGAGTTGTTCGGCTGTGAGTAGTTGTGAATCTCCGAGCATAGTTTGTAAAAAGGGGGTAAGAATAGGTTCGAATGCCCGAACATACACTATCAAAACAGGGAGCTGAGGTGGCTCAGCTGCAAGGTGTGAATGTCTGACTATAGTTTGTAAATAAGGTGCGAATGCCCAACAATGTATAATCAAAAGAGGGAGCGGAGGTTTTCGGCTACAAGAAGGTTTGAATGTCCGACCATAGTTTGTAAAAAGCGGGTAAGAAAAGGTTCAAATGCCTGACTATACACCATCAAAAGCGGGAGCAGAGGTGTTCTGCTGTAAGACGGTGTGAAAGTTCAACCATGGTTTGTAAAAAGCTGCTAAGAAAAGGTTCGAATGCCCGAATATATACCATCAAAAGCGGGAGCAGAGCTGTTCGACTGCAAGTAGGTGTGAATGTCCAGCCATAATTACTCACAAACGGGTAAGAAAAGGTAGTATTGCCAGACCATACATGATCAAAACAGGGAGCTGAGGTGGTTCAGCTGCAAGGTGTGAATGTCTGACTATAGTTTGTAAAAAGCGGGTAAGACAAGGTGCGAATGCCCGACAATGTATGATCAAAAGAGGGAGTGGAGGTCTTCGGCTGCAAGGTCTGAATGTCCAACCATAATTTCTAAAAACCGGGTAAGAAAAGGCTCGAAAGCCCGACTATACACAATCAAAAGCGGGAGCGGGAGGTTTTCAGCTGCAAATCCTTCACTCAAACCAAGTGAAAACTGCTTTGTCCTTCATATTTATCAATGTCTAGATCGACTTCAACAAAGAACAACATTGTACTTTGCAGTAAAGAAAGAGCAAATCAAAAAATTTAGGAATCCGAGAATAAGCTTATTTTCATGAGTTCTGCACGATTATTGATTTTACTATGAATGAATGCCTTCACTCAAACTATGTTAAAACTGCTTTGTCCTTCGTATTTATCAATGTCTAGATTGACTTCAACAAAGAACAACACTGGATTTTGCAGTAGAAGAAAGAGCAACACTGAAGGATCAGTAATCCGAGAATAAGCTTATTTTCATACGTTCTGCATGATTTGGGATTTTATGTATAAAATGAATTCCTTCACTCAAACCAAGTTAAAACTGCTTTGTCCTTCATATTTATCAATGTCTAGATTGACTTCAACAAAGAACAACATTGTATTTTGCAGTAGAAGAAATAGCAAGACTGAAGGATCAGGAATCCGAAAACAAGCTTATTTTCATACGTTCTGCTTGATTTGGGATTTTGCTATAAAATTAATTCCTTCACTCAAACAAAGTGGAAACTGCTTTGTCCTTCATATTTATCAATGTCTATATCGATTTCAACAAAGAACAAGGCTGTATTTTGCAGTATAGGAAAGAGCAACACTGGAGGATCAGGAATCCGAGAATAAGCTTACTTTCATGAGTCCTGCACGATTTCGGATTTTCCTATAAAATGAATTGCTTTGCTCAAACCAAGTTAAAATTGCTTTGTCCTTCATAGTTATCCATGTCTAAAATGTATCAAGCATAAAGTTCCTCATATTACCCTGAATGAGAAAGAAGCATCCCCTTTGGTTGAGCAATACGTTCCTTTTGCGGAGTTATGCATGATTTCGGATTTTGCTATAAAATTCATTCCTTCACACCTTTTTTTTTTCACCGCATTTTATAGATTATGGTTGGAAATTTCAACCACTCTAATCCGAAGACCTCTCCTCCAGCTTTTGTTAATATATTTGAACTTTAGTTGGACATTCACCCCTTTTTGCAGCTAAACCACCTCCGCTCCCTGTTTTGATCATGTATGGTCTGGCAATACTACATTTTCTTACCCGTTTGTGAGTAATTATGGCTGGATATTCACACCTACTTGCAGCTGAACAAAATTTCTCTCGCTTTTAATTATGTTTGGATATTCGAACCTTTTCTTTACTGCTTTTTGCCAACTTTGGTCGGACGTTCACACCTTCTTGCAGCCGAACACCTCCGCTTCCGCTTTTGATGGTATATATTCGGGCATTCGAACCTTTTCTTACCAGCTTTTTACAAACCATGGTTGGACTTTCACACCTTCTTGTAGCCGAACAACTCCGCTCCCCCTATTGATTGTGTATAGTCGGGTATTTTAACCTTTTCTTACCCACTTTTTACCAACTATGGTCGGACATTCACACCTTCTTACAGCGGAACACCTCCGCTCCCTCTTTTGATGGTGTATGTTTGGGCATTCGAACCTTTTCTTACCCGCTTTTTACAAACTATGCTCGGACATTCAAACCTTCTTGTAGCCGAACACATCCACTCCTTCTTTTGATGATGTATGCTTGGGCATTCAAACCTACTTTTTGCCCGCTTTTCATTAATTTTGGGTGGACATTCACACCTTGTCAAAGCCAAACACCTCCGCTCCCTGTTTTGATCATGTATGGTTGGACATTCGCACCTTGTCTCACCCCCTTTTTGCAAACTATGGTCGGCTGTTCACAGCTTCCTCTCCACCATACTTGTATGGTGGGATGTTCACACCCAGTTGCATCCGAAGACCTCCGCCCCCACTTTTGTTGATATTTAGTTGGTCATTCGCAGCTTACCCGCTTTTGGCAAACTATGGCCTTCTTGCAGCCAAACACCTCTGATCTCGCTTTTGATAATGTAAGGTTGGGCATTCAGACCTTGCTTCACCTGCTTTTCACCAAATAAAGTCGGACATTCACACCTTCTTGCAGCCGAACACTTCCGCTCCACCTTTTTGTGTTCTATCACACCTTTTTTTCACCGAATTTTATAGATTATGGTTGGAAATTCTCAACCACTCTCATCCGAAGACCTCTCCTCCCGCTTTTGTTAATATATTTGATCTTTAGTCGGACATTCACACCTTCTTGCAGCTGAACCACCTCCGCTCCCTGTTTTGATCATGTATGGTCTGGCAATACTACCTTTTCTTACCCATTTGTGAGTAATTATGGCTGGACATTCACACCTACTTGGAGCCGAACACCACCTCTCTTGCTTTTGATGATGTATGGACCGGCATTCTTACCTTTTCTAACACATTTTTCAGAAATTACGGTCGGAGATTCACACCTACTCACAGCCGAACAACTCCGCTCCCGCATTTGATGGTGTGCAGTCGGACATTCTCACCCTTTCTCATCAGCTTTTTGCAAATTATGATCTGACATTCACACCTACTTGCAGTCGAAAAGCTATGCTCCCGCTTTTGATTATGTTTGGTTGGATATTCAAACCTTTTCTTAACTGCTTTTTACAAACTTTGGTTGGACGTTCACACCTTCTTGTAGCCGAACACATCCACTCCTGCTTTTGATGATGTATGGTTGGGCATTCGCACCTTTTTTTTACCCATTTGTCAGGAATAATGGGTGGACATTCACACCTTCTTGCAGCTGAACACCTCCTCTCCCACTTATGATCATGTGCGGTTTGATTTTCGAAAATTTTCTTTCATGTTTTCTAGCAATTATTGATGGACATTTAGACCTTCTTGCAGCTGAACACCTCCGCTCCTGCTTTTGATCATACCTTGTCAGGCATTAGCACCTTTTCTTACCCACTTTTTACAAACCATAGTCGGACTTTCACATCTTTTAGTAGCCGAACAACTCCGCTCCCGCTATTGATTGTGTACAGTCGGGTATTTTAACCTTTTCTTACCCGCTTTTTACCAACTATGGTCGGACATTCACACCTTCTTACAGCGGAACACCTCCGCTCCCTCTTTTGATGGTGTATGTTCGGGCAGTCAAACCTTTTCTTACCTGCTTTTTACAAACTATGGTCAGACATTCAACCCTTCTTGGAGCCGAACACATCCACTCCTGCTTTTGATTATGTATAGTTGGGCATTCGCACCTTTTCTTACCCATTTTTCAGTAATTATGGGTGTATATTCACACCTTCTTGCAGCCAAACACCTCCGCTCCCTCTTTTGATCATACATTTTCGGGCATTCGCACCTTTTCTTACCCGCTTTTTACAAACCATGGTCGGACTTTCACACCTTTTAGTAGCCGAACAACTCCGCACCCGCTACTGATTGTGTACAGTCGGGTATTTTAACCTTTTCTTACCCGTTTTTTACCAACTATGGTCGGACATTCACACCTTCTTACAGCGGAACACCTCCGCTCCCTCCTTTGATGGTGTATGTTCGGGCATTCGAACCTTTTCTTACCCGCTTTTTACAAACTATGGTCAGACGTTCAAACCTTCTTGTAGCCGAACATATCCACTCCTGCTTTTGATGATGTATGGTTGGGCATTCGAACCTACTTGTTGCCCGCTTTTCATTAATTATGGGTGGACATTCACACCTTGTCTCAGCCAAACACCTCCGCTCCCTGTTTTGATCATGTATGGTTTGACATTCGCACCTTTGCTTACCCTCTTTTTATACTGATTGCTCAAGATTAAGTTGTTCTTTCTCAAACTACAAAATTTTTTTAATTGTTGAAACTTGATTTGAAGTGGATAAATAAGGAAGACAAACAGTTTTAAGTCAGGCTGATAGCAATTAATTTTATAGCAAAATCTGTATTTCGTCATTTGTCGAGAGATGCTTATTGCTGAAGAAGTTCTTTCTCATTCTACAAAGTACAACGTTGTTTATCATTGAAACTTGATTAGACATGAATAAATATGAAGGACAAAGCAGTCTTAACTTGGTTTGAGTTAAGGAATTCGTTTTATAGGAGAATCCGAATTCGTGCATAACTCGTAAAATAGAGCTTATTTTCGGATTCCTGAAGAATGAGTCTGGTTCTTTCTCATAATACAAAGTTTGTTGTTTATTGTTGAAACTTCATCAGACCGTTAGATATAGTCGGACTCACCTCGACGCACGGCTTGGGATCTGGAACCAGTACTCTTGAGAGGGGTTGGACTCTCTTCCACTCTGGAGTTGCCCGTGGTGAGAGGCGCAGAGCAGGTGTGGGCAGACTTATTGCCCCCCGGCTGTGTGCCAGTACATTGGGGTTTACCCCAGTGAACGAGAGGGTAGCCTCCCTCCGCCTTGGGTGGGGGGACGAGTCCTGACTGTTGTTTGTGCCTATGCGCCAAACAGCAGTTCAGAGTACCTACCCTTTTTGGAGTCTCTGGGGGAGGCACTGGAGAATGCTCCTACCGGAGACTCCCTCATTCTGCTTGGGGACTTCAATGCTCACGTGGGCAATGACAGTGAGACCTGGAGGGGTGTGATTGGGAGGAACGGCCCCCCCGATCTGAATCAGAGTGGTGTTATGTTGTTGGACTTCTGTGCCAGTCATAGACTGTCCATAACGAACACCATGTTCAGGCATAAGGGTGTCCATATGTGCACTTGGCACCAGGACCCTTGGCCGCAGTTCGATGATCGACTTTGTGGTTGTATCATCGGACTTGCGGCCGTATGTCCTGGACACTCGGGTGAAGAGAGGGGCGGAGCTGTCAACTGATCAACACCTGGTGGTGAGTTGGCTCCGCTGGTGGGGGAGGATGCCGATCAGACCTGGCAGGCCCAAACGTATTGGGAGGGTCTGCTGGGAGTGTTTGTCAGAATCCCCCGTCAGTAGGAGCTTTAACTCCCACCTCCGGCAGAGCTTCAACCATATTTGAGGTGGGGGACATTGAGTCCGAATGGGCCATGTTCCGTGACTCCATTGCCGAGGCAGCTGGTCGGAGTTGTGGCCGTAAGGTGGTCGGTGCCTGTCGTGGCGGCAACCCTCCAACCTGCTGGTGGACACCAGTGGTGAGGGAAGCCGTCAAGCTGAAGAAGGAGTCCTATCGGGCCTTTTTGGCCAGTGGGACCCTGGAAGAAGCTGATAGGTACCGACGGGCCAGACGGGCCATGGCTTCGGCGGTTGCTTAGGCAAAAACTCGGGCCTGGGAGGAGTTCGGTGAGACCATGGAGAACGATTTCCGGACGGCCTCGAAAAGATTCTGGTCCACCATCCGGAGTCTCAGGGGGGGGGAAGCGGCTCACAGTCAACACTGTTTACAGTGGGGACGGGGCTTTGCTGACCTCAACTAGGGATGTTGTGAGTCGGTGGGGGGAGTACTTCGAGGAACTCCTCAATCCTACCAACACATGCTCGGAAGAGGCAGAGTCGGAGAGCTCGGAGACGGGGCCTCCCATTTCTGGGGCTGAGGTTGCCGAGGTGGTTAAAAAGCTCCTCGGTGGCAAGGCCCCGGGGGTGGATGAGGTCCGTCCTGAGTTTCTCAAGGCTCTGGATGTTGTAGGGCTGTCTTGGCTGACACGCCTCTGCAGTATCGCGTGGACATCGGGGACAGTGCCTCTGGACTGGCAGATTGGGGTGGTGGTCCCCCTCTTTAAAAAGGGGGACCGGAGGGTGTGTTCCAACTATAGGGGTATCACACTCCTCAGCCTCCCTGGTAAGGTCTATTCGGGGGTATTGGAGAGGAGGATCCGTCGGATAATCGAGCCTCGGATTCAGGAGATGCAGTGTGGCTTTCGTCCTGGCCGTGGAACAGTGGACCAGCTCTATACCCTCGGCAGGATCCTGGAGGGTGCATGGGAGTTCGCCCAACCAGTCTACATGTGTTTTGTGGACTTGGAGAAAACGTTCGACCGTGTCCCTCGTGGAGTCCTGTTGGGGGTGCTCCGGGAATATGGAGTGCCGGACCCCTTGATAGGGGCCGTTCGGTCTCTGTATGACCGGTGCCAGAGACATTGCCGGCAGTAAGTCGGATACGTTTCCGGTGAGAGTTGGACTCCGTCAGGGCTACCCTTTGTCACCGATTCTGTTCCTAACTTTTATGGACAGAATTTCTAGGCGGAGCCAGGGCGTTGAGGGTGTCCCATTTGGCGACCTCAGAATCGGGTCTCTGCTTTTTGCAGATGATGTGGTTCTGTTAGCGTCGTCAGGCCGTGACCTTCAGCTCTCACTGGAGTGATTCGCAGCCGAGTGTGAAGCGGCTGGGATGAGAATCAGCACCTCCAAATCCGAGACTATGGTTCTCAGCCGGAAAAGGGTGGAATGCTCTCTCCGGGTCGGGAATGAGATCCTTCCCCAAGAGGAGGAGTTCAAGTATCTCGGGGTCTTGTTCACGAGTGACGGACGAATGGAGCGGGAGATTGACGGGCGGATCGGTGCGGCGCCTGCAGTGTTGCAGGCTCCGCACCGACCCGTCGTTGTGAAGAGGGAGCTGAGCCAGAAGGCGAAGCTCTCTACTTACTGGTCAATCTACGTTCCCATCCTCACCTATGGTCACGAGTTGTGGGTAGTGACCGAATGAACAAGATCGCGAATACAAGCGGCCGAAATTGGTTTCCTCCGCAGGGTGTCTGGGCTCTCCCTTAGAGATAGGGTGAGAAGCTCAGTCATCCGGGAGGGGCTCGGAGTAGAACCGCTGCTCCTCTGCATTGAGAGGAGTCAGATGAGGTGGCTCGGGCATCTGGTTAGGATGCCCCCTGGGCGCCTCCCTGGGGAGGTGTTCCGGGCACGTCCCACTGGGAGGAGACCCCGGGGGAGACCCAGGACACGTTGGAGAGACTATGTCTCTCGGCTGGCCTCGGAACGCCTCGGGGTCCCCCCGGAAGAGCTGGAGGAAGTGGCCGGGGACAGAGACGTCTGGGTTTCTCTGCTCAAGCTGCTGCCCCCGCGACCCGACCCCCGGATAAGCGGCAGATGATGGATGGATGGATGGATATATCCTCCACCAACCAGACTTACAACCCCCGACTAGGGTAGCAGAATTTCTAAGCATCTGTACCCCAAAACTACTATCAAAAATATATAAATTATTGTCTAAGATAGATGACACAATGTCTCTTCCATCCTCAAAATGGGAGGCAGATTTATCCATCAGTTCTGGTCATAGCTTCTAACCACAAATATGTTTGAACACCTTCATAAAGACTCGAAATCCTAATTTACAGCTCATACAATACAAAATCCTTCATAGAACACACTATACAGGACAAAGGATGTTCAGGATGGGTCTAACACACTCAAACATCTGCTCACATTGCACAGATAACACACCTGATGATTATGCACACGCTTTGTGGTTTTCTGCACCTGTCCAGAAGTTCTGGCTTGAAGTCTGTGAGGACCTATCAACATGGCTAAAGTGTAGCATCCCTGCATGCCCCACACTGTGCATACTGGGTGACTTAGACAACATCAACATGGAAATTAACTCAGCTCACATGGTTGTCACAGTGTTATGTATCGCTAAGAAAACTATTCTCATGAACTGGAAAGCGAAGAACAATCTGTGTATTAACCAGTTTAGAAATGTTCTTTTAGATTATATTAGCATGGAAACAATGTCTGCCTCCTCAAAACATCAATTGGCTGAATTTCATTCTCTCTGGTCCCCTCTGATTAGTTTTATCACATAGTGGTGGTGGTGGGTTGCTGGGTGATGGTGGGTCTCAGGCCCGGGCTGCTGCGACTGGTGTGACCGGGTGGTTTGTTTGTTTGTTTTTTTATGTTGTTTGTTTGTTTTTTGTAGAGGTCCTCCTGGGTGGGGTTGGGTTGAGTGGGGTGGGGCGGGATGGGTACCTTCTGGGGGTACAGTAGCTCCCGGAATATGGTCGCTGCAGGCCCCGAGCCTGGTGGACATCAGGCCCTCCTGCCCATTGTTGGCTCCCAGGTAGCGGGGATGCCTATTGCAGCCAGTCCCTGGCTGCCCTCTCTGGAGGAGAGTAGCTCCCCCGGTATATATCCCCATACCCCTCTCCCTTCTGGCTCCTGTACACAGCACACACTCACACATGAAGGGTTTTGGGGGCGTGTGTGTTCGGTGGGGTGTAGTGGATGGGGCCACGTAGGTGGTCCCCTTTGGTTGCACTCTGCAGTTCCCTGCCCCTGTTTTAATTACACCTTAGACATTACTACTTATCAAACACACTCACACACACACATTAGGTCTTGGGGGGTGGTTACACTGAGTGGCATCTGGTGGGCGGGGCTCTTTGGGTATGTAGGCTGCCCAGAGTGCCGCGCTCCCAGTTCTACAAGTTTGGCTGCCTCTCAATTTTAATTGCTCACTATTAGAAAATATTGAAGAGCCAGAAGGGTGAGGGGAGGGGTCTTCTTCGCACACCCCTGCTTCCTGGTGTCTGCTCGGGGCAGGAGGGGCAGGGAGGATTAATTAATTGTTCTGCTGGTTCGGGGTCTGTGGTGGCTGGGGGGTTGCTGGCCTCCTGGTGTGCCCGCTGCACTACACCCCAGCAGAGTCGAGGGAGGTAGGATGTGTGGATGTGTGGATGTATGGGACGTGAAAGTGTGTGTGGTAATGATTGGGCCTGGATCTGGGACTTGCTGTCGCCTGGCCTGCCTGTGTTTCTCCCGATGGGGCATCAGTGTTGCCTCTCCCCACTGCTAGCGACTTCACCCACCTGTGGGCACGTCTTGACTCCCAGGGCACTTGGCCAGGGGCGCTGGGGCATGCGCTGACCCACTTTGTGGCTGTCTGGGGCGCTTGGCCCTCCTGGGTATTGGGTGGGGCCTCTGCTGGGGGGTTTGGGGGCGTTCGGGCTCCTGGGGCCCAGGTCCAGTGCACGGCCCATGTCTGGGCGGCTGGGGCCTGGCGGGGTCGGTGGGCTGTTACCCCTGGTTCCCGGAGTGCCTCTGCCCTATGCTTATGGGGGCTCTTTACGGGGGCTTCCTCTGCAGTCTTCTGGGTGGATGCGTGGTTGCCCCTGCGGTGGGCTGTCTGGGTTCTGTGCTCTGTGGGGGCTGCTGGTGGCCTGGGTCTTGTGGCCCTCTCTGCCTGCTTCTGATTGCTTGGGGGGGGGGGGCTGTGGATTGTGGCCCTGTACGCTTATACACTCATAACTAAGCATGGTTATCATGTAGGTCCTGCGCCATGGGTGTTGCATGTTCTCACACACACACACACACATTCATTAGTCCAGTAGCATGGTCACTAAGCAGTTGATGTATTATCATGTCGTCTCAGGTCATCTATATCCACAGCTGTGTTGTATGCGATTGCCGCTTCTTGTGCTTGTTTTTGTTTTTTTGTGTGTTTGTTTTTTCTCTGCTTGTCTGCTTTCAGGTGCTCCTGGTGGCGCTAAGGCTGGATTCCCCTCATAGGCCATGGATTGTTGTCTGTTTTGTTTTTTACAGGTGTAGCAGCTGGTTGTCTGGTTTTTGTTTCTATTTTTGTTCTGTTTCCTCTTCTTTCCTCTTCTTCTTTCCTTGTCCCCCGGTCCGGTTCAGTTCAGTTCATGTCATATATTGTAAACAGAAATAAATATATAGGCATCAAGGGGAGCTTTACATTTATAAAACTTCCTTTGGCAAAACAAATCTGTTTGGAATCAAAGGTATTCAGACTACAATTCTTCTGACATAATGCTGAACAGGACAAGGGGAAAAAAAGGTAAAGAAGACAGTTCTGCCGAAAGCCAGGGATAGACCTGTTCTAAGTTCTATACTTTTTAAAAGGGGCGTGTTTATCAACTATGGAATTAGAAGATTTACAAAAATGGTCAAGTGCTAGATCTTCATCTGGGATTTTAACAGTGTCATATAACTATTCAACAGATCAGTTAAAAAAAAGCCTGCTCATGGAGATGTTTCAGGATCTGGATACCAAGCGTGGACCTAATGTTTTCATTTTTGCAATTCTGATACAGGCTATTGAGCAGTGATAACTAACACCAAGTTCGGATACTGCGGATTTTCTACCTTTGATTTGTTAAGATTGAGCCAATCAGGGACAACCTTGAAGGATCTCTTTGGTTTTGTAGGATCAGTAATTACCTGAGAAAGGTTGATATTGGTACACACCTTTTTTAAATGATCAGAGGCAGAGTTCAACTTGTTTAAATTAAAATTGCCACACAGAGATTGGGTTTAGGCCACATGCACACAGAATGACATCAACAAATATAAGAAATATTAAACATTTACACATAGATTTTTGAATATATGTAGAGGAATGATACTTTGAAATGTGCTCATTGCGGAGTTATGATCAGTTGAGTAATGAAGGTTGAACAATTCTGGGAAAGAGGTTCTATTCCCAGCATCATGATGGACACTCCTGATATAGAAGGTTTCGCTAACGCATTGGAATTGTTTTACTATTTTCATATGCATGTGCAATGAAGAATTGCTTGCTGCTGATAAATGCAAAGAAGAACAGCTTACACATAGATGCTCACATATAGGCTGCTGAATGCAATGAAGACCTGCTTATCAAGTAAAGTTCAATGTCAATGTGTAATATTCAATTAGGATTTGCAAAACAGTGAAGTTAAACAATGAATGGGTCCATAGTCGGTATGAGAAGACTACAGGAATATTTACCTGGGTGTACGTTCAAACAGAGATGAGAAAATTGCGATAAACAATTGTTTGTTTGTTTGTTAGTATGTATAGGAATGTTATGTGTATAAACTGTGTTGAGTTATAGTTACTCAGTAGTGTCTCAGTGAAACAACCGACGGGGGAAGCCTTGCGGTGACAACAAAAGCAGTGTTTTACTGATCAGTCAAGTTGCTCCAGTGTACTCCATACAAACTGGTTGGCTACTGAAGGGATAGAAAATGGGGAATACTTGTTTTAAAGCAAACAAGGAATTAGATGGGAAAAATACATGTTTTAACGGGACCCAGACGATATTAAATACTCAGACAGATGGGAGAAGAAGTGTAGTTTTGTAGGAAATCACAAAATTATTACATAGAATTAGTGAAATCAATTGAAGAATGCCTTTCTGAAGAGCTGTTTACCACAGATGAGCAGCTTTGCGACCAAGCACATTGTAGATCGCTTTACTGCCAAAATGATCTAATTTAATGGATTGGTTTAGACATGCATAACAGCATTTTAAGAACAAAGAGAGAAACAAAAAGGGACAACGCTTCATGGTGGAAGGTGATGTATAAATAACTGTGTATATGATGAAGGGGGTGGCAACACCCATTCCGAAATCCCGCCATTCCGACATCCCGCTATTCCGACATCCCACCATTCCGACATACCACCATTCCGACATGCAAACGTCCCACCATTCCGACATCCCACCATTGCGACATCCCGCTATTCTGACGTATATAAGAAACGAAAGTTAACTAAAAGAAAGCAAATAAACAGTATGAAGTGGTCAAAATTGGTTTTACGCATGCCTATGTGCGTCTGGCACATGCGTCTTCGGGCTCTCCCACGTTGGTTTGTGGATGAAAGCTATATGTTCAGCTGTAATGTCATGTAAAAACAATCTCTACATGACATTTACTCCCAGGTGTGACCAGTTAGGTCCTTAAGATATCAACAGGCTGTATAAAGCTACAACCGTTGCGGCTGTGTGTTTGTGCCAAATGCGCAAAGCCCATCCGCGCTTCCCAAAATTGGAGTGAGTACTCATAAATCACGTGAATAACATGAATAAACGTTTTTACTGAATTTTGTTGTGTTTTATACGTTCTATGCTGTCATTTCTCTCTTCTCCTATTGGCAAGGCAAGGCAGAGTGCTTGCAACTGTGTCCTGTGCAGTAGCCGTGATATCTGTAATTGCAATTATTACTTTTGCATATGATGACAGCGTGCAAAAGACGCATGGGCTCTGTGGAGAGCTCCGCTCCAGCTGGCTGCTGTGACAGCTCACTGACACTGTATTTCTGCTTAATCAGTTTCAGTCTCGCCAGAGTTACATTAATATCTGTATTTTTATATTTGAAATTCAGGGGATTTTGATAATAGATTATTAAAGTTTGTTTGCGAGGCTGTGGCCTCTGCATGTGCAAAGCTTGTGCGCCAAACTTTAGGGCGTATTTGCGCCGGCATATCATTAGTGCAAAATGTTTTGGGTAAAAAATAGGCTATTAAAAGGAACTGTCGGAATGGCGGTATGTTAAAAAAAACAAAAAACATACCGCCATTCCGACCATAGGAGGAAAAAAGTGTCGGAATGGTGGGACGTTTGATAAAAAATTAAGTGTCGCCATTCCGACAAATGGAGACCCATGTCAGAATGGCGAGATGTCGGAATGGCAGCATGTAACCATGATGAAGGAGAGACCATTTGAGCAGCACAGCCATTTCGCAGCACAGGGACAGCAGTCCAAATTACAGGATCTCCCACGTGGTATCACCTGTCACATTGTGTCAAGGCATCAAAAGAAGAAAAAATCACCAAACTCAAGGACAAAAAGACAAAGACTCCGGTGAACGAAGACAGAGGACTGACAAACCAGAAATACAAAAGGATTCTCGATATCAAGATCCAGAAGAAGAGGCTAACAATGCCACGATGCTGGGAATGATGCCAGCAATGAACAGAGAAGAAGATTCAGTGTCATCAATCTGCATTACGTGCCTCTAATGAGGGGGTGAATATAGAATCCTCAACGATTACAACGTCTCTGGGAACTGTGACAACAACAAGGTTTAAACCATTTTGATATATATTGTAACCTATTGTCTAAGGAATAGTGCTGAAAATGAGGTAAATCTAATCCACCATTGTCCTTGGTCTTCTGTAGGGTTTTTAAACTAATACGTTGTGGTTTGTTTTTCCACAGAAATTTGGAGATGCATGAATCTAGTGACTTAAACCAAGTAGCAGATGGTTTTATGGGGATCATTGAGAACAAATAGTTAACTTTTGGTAGTATCATCATTTTAATGGATGTAACTCTCCCCATAAGTGATATAGGTAAGGACTTCCAACGAGAGATCGTCCTCTACTGTCTTTAATAATTGCACATAATTTAGCTTTGTTAGCTCTGAGAGCCTGGAGGAAATGTTTATGCCTAAATATCTAATATTTCCTGACTGTAAATGATCGCAGGTATATTATGGACCCTACAGTTAATGGGCAGAACTGTGGTCTTAGACCAGTTGATAGAGTAGTCAGAAAGTGCTGAGAATTTATTTATGAGTGTGATCGTGTGACTGAGAGACGTCTGTGAGTTCTGAAGGAAAAGTAATACATCATCAGCATAAAGACTTATTTTATGCTCAATATTTTGGGATTAATTACTCACAAACGGGTAAGAAAAGGTAGTATTGCCAGACCATACATGATCAAAACAGGGAGCGGAGGTGGTTCAGCTGCAAGGTGTGAATGTCTGACTATAGTTTGTAAAAAGCGGGTAAGATAAGGTGCGAATGCCCGACAATGTATGATCAAAAGAGGGAGCGGAGGTTTTCGGCTGCAAGAAGGTCTGAATGTCCACCCAAAATTCCTGAAAAATGGGTAAAGAAAGGGTGCGAATGCTAAACCATACATCATCAAAAGCAGGAGTGGATGTGTTCGGCTACAAGAAGATTTGAATGTCCATCAATAATTGCTTTAAAACATGAAAGAAAATTTTCGAATATCAAACCGCACATGATCATAAGCGGGAGAGGAGTTGTTCAGCTGCAAGAAGGTGTGAATGTCCACCCATAATTACTGAAAAATGGGTAAGAAAAGGTGAAAATGCCCAACCATACATCATCAAAAGCAGGAGTGGATGTGTTCGGCTACAAGAAGGTTTGAATGTCCGACCATAGTTTGTAAAAAGCGGGTAAGAAAAGGTTCGAATGCCCGAACATAGACCATCAAAAGAGGGAGCTGAGGTGTTCCGCTGTAAGAAGGTGTAAATGTCCGACCATAGTTGGTAAAAAGCGGGTAAGAAAAGGTTAAAATACCCGACTGTACACAATCAATAGCGGGAGCGGTGTTGTTTGGCTACAAGAAGGTGTGAAAGTCCGACCACGGTTTGTAAAAAGCGGGTAAGTAAAGGTTCGAATGCCCGAATATATACCATCAAAAGTGGAAGTGGATGGGTTCGGCTGCAAGAAGGTGTGAACGTCCGACCAAAGTTTGTAAAAAGCAGTTAAGAAAAGGTTCGAATATCCAACCAAACATAATCAAAAGCGGGAGCAGAGCTGTTCGACTGCAAGTAGGTGTGAATGTCAGATCATAATTTGCAAAAAGCTGATGAGAAAGGGTGAGAATGCCCGGCTATACACCATCAAATGCGGGAGCGGAAGTGTTCGGCTGTGAGTAGGTGTGAATGTCCGACCATAATTGCTGAAAAATGTGTTAGAAGAGACTAGAATGCCGGACAATACATCATCAAATGCGGGAGCGGAGTTGTTCGGCTGTGAGTAGGTGTGAATCTCCGAGCATAGTTTGTAAAAAGGGGGTAAGAATAGGTTCGAATGCCCGAACATACACTATCAAAACAGGGAGCTGAGGTGGCTCAGCTGCAAGGTGTGAATGTCTGACTATAGTTTGTAAATAAGGTGCGAATGCCCAACAATGTATAATCAAAAGAGGGAGCGGAGGTTTTCGGCTACAAGAAGGTTTGAATAGCTTGTTTGCTTTAAAACAAGTATTCCCCATTTTCTATCCCTTCAGTAGCCAACCAGTTTGTATGGAGTACACTGGAGCAACTTGACTGATCAGTAAAACACTGCTTTTGTTGTCACCGCAAGGCTTCCCCCGTCGGTTGTTTCACTGAGACACTACTGAGTAACTATAACTCAACACAGTTTATACACATAACATTCATATACATACTAACAAACAAACAAACAATTATTTATCACAATTTTCTCATCTCTGTTTGAACGTACACCCAGGTAAATATTCCTGTAGTCTTCTCATACCGACTATGGACCCATTCATTGTTTAACTTCACTGTTTTGCAAATCCTAATTGAATATTACACATTGACATTGAACTTTACTTGATAAGCAGGTCTTCATTGCATTCAGCAGCCTATATGTGAGCATCTATGTGTAAGCTGTTCTTCTTTGCATTTATCAGCAGCAAGCAATTCTTCATTGCACATGCATATGAAAATAGTAAAACAATTCCAATGCGTTAGCGAAACCTTCTATATCAGGAGTGTCCATCATGATGCTGGGAATAGAACCTCTTTCCCAGAATAGTTCAACCTTCATTACTCAACTGATCATAACTCCGCAATGAGCACATTTCAAAGTATCATTCCTCTACATATATTCAAAATTCTTATATTTGTTGATGTCATTCTGTGTGCATGTGGCCTAAACCCAATCTCTGTGTGGCAATTTTAATTTAAACAAGTTGAACTCTGCCTCTGATCATTTAAAAAAGGTGTGTACCAATATCAACCTTTCTCAGGTAATTACTGATCCTACAAAACCAAAGAGATCCTTCAAGGTTGTCCCTGATTGGCTCAATCTTAACAAATCAAAGGTGGAAAATCCGCAGTATCTGAACTTGGTGTTAGTTATCACTGCTCAATAGCCTGTATCAGAATTGCAAAAATGAAAACATTAGGTCCACGCTTGGTATCCAGATCCTGAAACATCTCCATGAGCAGGCTTTTTTTTAACTGATCTGTTGAATAGTTATATGACACTGTTAAAATCCCAGATGAAGATCTAGCACTTGACCATTTTTGTAAATCTTCTAATTCCATAGTTGATAAACACGCCCCTTTTAAAAAGTATAGAACTTAGAACAGGTCTATCCCTGGCTTTCGGCAGAACTGTCTTCTTTACTTTTTTTCCCCTTGTCCTGTTCAGCATTATGTCAGAAGAATTGTAGTCTGAATACCTTTGATGCCAAACAGATTTGTTTTGCCAAGGGAAGTTTTATAAATGTAAAGCTCCCCTTGATGCCCATTTATTTATTTCTGTTTACAATATATGACATGAACTGAACTGAACCGGACCGGGGGACAAGGAAAGAAGAAGAGGAAAGAAGAGGAAACAGAACAAAAATAGAAACAAAAACCAGACAACCAGCTGCTACACCTGTAAAAAACAAAACAGACAACAATCCATGGCCTATGAGGGGAATCCAGCCTTAGCGCCACCAGGAGCACCTGAAAGCAGACAAGCAGAGAAAAAACAAACACACAAACAAACAAAAACAAGCACAAGAAGCGGCAATCGCATACAACACAGCTGTGGATATAGATGACCTGAGACGACATGATAATACATCAACTGCTTAGTGACCATGCTACTGGACTAATGAATGTGTGTGTGTGTGTGTGAGAACATGCAACACCCATGGCACAGGACCTACATGATAACCGTGCTTAGTTATGAGTGTATAAGCGTACAGGGCCACAATCCACAGCCCCCCCCAAGCAATCAGAAGCAGGCAGAGAGGGCCACAAGACCCAGGCCACCAGCAGCCCCCACAGAGCACAGAACCCAGGCAGCCCACCGCAGGGGCAACCACGCATCCACCCAGAAGACTGCAGAGGAAGCCCCCGGAAAGAGCCCCCATAAGCATAGGGCAGAGGCACTCCGGGACCTGGGCCCCAGGAGCCCGAGCGCCCCCAAACCCCCTGGCAGAGGCCCCACCCAATACCCAGGAGGGCCAAGCGCCCCAGACAGCCACAAAGTGGGTCAGCGCCTGCCCCAGCGCCCCTGGCCAAGTGCCCTGGGAGTCAAGACGTGCCCACAGGTGGGTGAAGTCGCGAGCAGTGGGGAGAGGCAACGCTGATGCCCCATCGGGAGAAACACAGGCAGGCCAGGCGACAGCAAGTCCCAGATCCAGGCCCAATCATTACCACACACACTTTCACGTCCCATACATCCACACATCCACACATCCTACCTCCCTCGACTCTGCTGGGGTGTAGTGCAGCGGGCACACCAGGAGGCCAGCAACCCCCCAGCCACCACAGACCCCGA
Organism: Leuresthes tenuis; assembly: GCF_036924035.1. Taxonomy (NCBI): domain Eukaryota; kingdom Metazoa; phylum Chordata; class Actinopteri; order Atheriniformes; family Atherinopsidae; genus Leuresthes; species Leuresthes tenuis. The sequence continues at coordinate 1,266,230 of NW_027325385.1, forward strand.
ACCAGCAGAAAAATTAATTAATCCTCCTGGCCCCTCCTGCCCCGAGCAGACACCAGGAAGCAGGGGTGTGCGAAGAAGACCCCTCCCCTCACCCTTCTGGCTCTTCAATATTTTCTAATAGTGAGCAATTAAAATTGAGGGGCAGCCAAACTTGTAGAACTGGGAGCGCGGCACTCTGGGCAGCCTACATACCCAAAGAGCCCCGCCCACCCGATGCCACTCAGTGTAACCACCCCCCAAGACCTAATGTGTGTGTGTGAGTGTGTTTGATAAGTAGTAATGTCTAAGGTGTAATTAAAACAGGGGCAGGGAACTGCAGAGTGCAACCAAAGGGGACCACCTACGTGGCCCCATCCACTACATCACGTCATCTATCTTAGACAATAATTTATATATTTTTGATAGTAGTTTTGGGGTACAGATGCTTAGGAATTCTGCTACCCTAGTCGGGGGTTGTAAGTCTGGTTGGTGGAGGATATATCCATCCATCCATCCATCATCTGCCGCTTATCCGGGGGTCGGGTCGCGGGGGCAGCAGCTTGAGCAGAGAAACCCAGACGTCTCTGTCCCCGGCCACTTCCTCCAGCTCTTCCGGGGGGACCCCGAGGCGTTCCCAGGCCAGCCGAGAGACATAGTCTCTCCAACGTGTCCTGGGTCTCCCCCAGAGCCTGCAAAACTGCAGGCGCCGCACCGATCCGCCCGTCAATCTCCCGCTCCATTCGTCCGTCACTCGTGAACAAGACCCCGAGATACTTGAACTCCTCCTCTTGGGGAAGGATCTCATTCCCGACCCGGAGAGAGCATTCCACCCTTTTCCGGCTGAGAACCATAGTCTCGGATTTGGAGGTGCTGATTCTCATCCCAGCCGCTTCACACTCGGCTGCGAATCACTCCAGTGAGAGCTGAAGGTCACGGCCTGACGACGCTAACAGAACCACATCATCTGCAAAAAGCAGAGACCCGATTCTGAGGTCGCCAAATGGGACACCCTCAACGCCCTGGC